>NC_081829.1:68478680-69765822 GCF_030867095.1 Alligator mississippiensis | reverse complement strand
ACCGGCACTACCACCCAAGGGAAGACAGAGTTCAGCAAGCAAGCCAGACTGAAATCAGAAAAGGAGGTAACACAGAGAAAACAGTCTATTTTAAATTTAAAAAATTGGGAGTGAGGACAGAAATCAAGAGCATATCATTTACCTAGAAAGAAGGAATTAATGTGAAATTCCTAGACACTTTATGACAAAAAAAAAAAAAAAGTAAAATTCTCTTGTGCCCAGAGCCATGTTTTCACATAACTGGATGACAAAATCCTCATCTTGACTGGGCCACTCGATGGGCATTATGGTGTAAATGTTTACTGCTAATAAGTCAGAACATACACACTCTGTATTATATGTATGCATGTACATGTACACACACATGAATGTACACATATACATGCATGCACACACATTTAAACATGCTATAAATCATCAAGAAAAAAATGCATGGCATTTTGAATACAATATTTCCAGTACATATAAGTTGATCTGCACAGTATCAAACTCAGATTCCATAATCTGTTTTCTCTGGCCTTATTTACAGCAGCATACTTTCTTTCTACCATAATTCACTCTGACTATAGGATCAGTAAGGCTTAGGCATTTTTAATTTTGTATCTTGTTATGCTGTAGAAAAGAAATACTTTAGACCTGGCTGTCTAGAGGTTTCATGGTTAATATCAGTGGTCCAACGAATTATGAATATGAAACAGACAAAAAATAATAGTTACCAACAGAAACGTCTGGAGCAATAGTTGGGGGATGTGTTATCCCCCTCTATTCAAAGGCAATGCCTGTCTTTCATAGCTTTAATTTTGAAGTGTAAAACAGGGTGGCCTACTCTCTCTATAGTTATGGAGGGTCAGCAAATCCTATAGAACCAGCTAAGAAATGATCAGGTAGAGAGAGCTGTGATAGGGGTACAAGCTCCTGCAGTAAAGCCTGAAGCAAAAAAAGGGAAAGGAAAGGGCCTCTGAGAGCAATATCACAGGGTAGACACAGCAACCCTTTTAATTGACATTTTTACATTGAAAAATACAACTTTGCCTCAAAAGAAACTTGGCCAGGGCACCGAGTCCTTTCTGGCCCAGCCACTTACAGAGTCCTAATGCACCGATTCCTGTTCTATGTAGTAGCTACTTATGAAGACCACCAAGAAGTTTCAGTTCAGGGTTGGATGATCTGTGTCACAGATCCCAAGTTAAAAACCTCTCAATTACTAAATGTACTCTTTCATTCAATACCTTTACAGACATTTTTTTCCATATAACCCTCCACTTGAGGGGCAACAAAACTTGCAAAAAACACTGTGTAACAAGATTACTAGAATTATTTAGCTACTCTATACTAGGCCAGATACTATACCACTTTACATCACAATGATAAATGTGGGTCAGCTGGCCCAGGCCTGGAATACTATGTCCTCCAACAATATTTAACCAGTGGAACAACCTCCAAAGGAGCCTGCTAGTCAGAATAACTTAAGAGCAGTTTTGTCCATTATCTTGATTAATTCATCATAGGCCAGTTCAGTTGTCTAAACTGGCCCAAGATTTAAAGAGGCATAACGGTAGCTCAACGCCATGCTATTGACATTCCCCAATTTTCGCTTTATATATCTAAAGATCGAGTATACAATGCTTGCGTTCAGGTGTAACAGTGCAATCTCAAAATATATTTAGATGTTCCTTGTTTCAATAGAGAAAATGCTGTAGAGAAGTACAGGTTTGTTTTTTTTAATTGATCAAATGATTATGAACAATGATTAGCCAAGAGGATTAGAAGTCAAAACGATATTAACAAAATAGAGAAATGGATCTCAAATAGAATTGCTAAGTGCAATTGTAATGAAAGGGGCCTGAAAGACCCCATAAGCAAGACCCAGATCAAGTTGGGAAGCGCCAGGCTGATGACATCAGTCCCCGGTGCCACAATGAGAGATTTAAAAGACCCCTGGAGTGCCAGGCGGGAGAGAGGAGAGCCTGCCTCTGTGCCAGTTACAGCAGAAGCTGCAGCAGGTGCAGGACACCAAGGCAGAGAGGTGTCAAAGCCCCAAGGCTCAATATATACCAAGCAGTATAGGCTTCGTGCTCCCAAGGCTAGGGAGCAAAGTTTCAATTACTAAAGAAATCCAGCAGCTCGAGTGAGCTGGGAGTGTTGCCAGCAGGCTGAGACGGACATCAGCCACAATAGAGGCAACCATCCTAGGAATTAAGTTCCTCTTTGTTTCTTTCTTTTTTGGCCTTTTTTTTTTTCTTTTTTTGAGAGAAGGCTGCCTGGGACTGGCAGAGTCTTAGGTCGGGGCTTAAGTTCAAGATTAACCCCTTGTCAGCAAGGGAGTAATAGAGCAATCTGGACAAGGCTAGGAAGTGCCTTCAGAATTGCCCCCTAGATCAAAACCTGGATCAAGCCAGGATCCTGCATCAGTCCATCGTCTCAACACCAAGAGCTGGATTGTGGCTGGGGGTGTAGGGGAGGTGGATCCCCCTTCATCAGACACTCTCAGATCCGTGAGTAACCCAAGTGGGACCCCTGTATTAAACAACACTGAACCCCTCTTATCAAACTGTGTATCATCAAAGTCATAGCAGGCAAGTTGAGGGGAGGCCTAACTTGGCAGGAACTCGAGAAAACCCCACCCTTGGATAATTGGGAGCATTACAGCAATGTACTCCTTTTAGGAAGGAATAATACACTGCAGAAACACAAGATGGGGAACTGGCCACACCCCAATTCTACAGAAAATAATCTAGGGGTGACACTGAATCACAAACTGAAGATGAGTCAACCATGGAATACTGTTGCAAAAAAAAGCAAACTCTGTGCTGGGATGTATAAACAGAAGTACCAGACAAAAGGCATGTGAAGTAGTGCTGCGTGAAGCTTCACCAGCTGTTTCATTTCAATGCTGTTTCGACTCGTTTTGAGCTTGAAACTGTGAAACCGAAACAAAACAAAGCCAAGAGCTTCAAAACAGTCTCTAAATGAAATGAGGCCTGTCAAAATGTTTCAAAAGTTTTGAAACATTTTGAATTTTGAAGCAGCCTGGCGGTGGGAGGCAAGGGAGAGCCAGGGCTGCGCTCTGAGCAGCTCTGCAGCCCCAGGTGGCTCAGCTTCACAGGAAGCGCAGACCTGACTCTCCCCGCCTCCTCGGATCAGCTCTGGTGCAGGGCCCGGGGAAAATCAGCTGGTGTGGGGACCCACCGCCGCCTCAGGATCAGGGCAGTGGTGGGTCCCCGCACAAGCTCATTTGCCCCAGGCCCACCAGCTGCTGGCCCCAGCCAGCAGCACCAGCCTCCTGTGATCCAGGAGGCAGACTGGGGACTTGAACCCCCAGGAGCAATCTGGCACAGCCCCCGCAGCCCTCCCGGGAGTGCGGGTGAGCTCCCGATCTGCCTGCCAGATGACAGGAGGCTGGTGTTGCTGGCTAGACACAGCCTGTGCTGGGAAGATTGGTGCTGCCACTGGCCCCAGCCGGTAGCACCAGCCTCCTGTCATCTGGCAGGCAGATCAGGAGTTCACCCGCACCGCAGGGAGGTCTGTGGGGGCTGTGCCAGATTGCTCCTGGGCGTGCAAGTCCCCAATCTGCCTCCCAGATCACAGGAGGCTGGTGCTGCTGGCTGGGGCCAGCGGCACCACTGATCTTCCCGGTGCTGGCTATGGGCAAAACAGATCAAAATAGCCAAAGAGTTTCAACAAAACAAAACAGAACAGCGCTTTCGAAATGAAACTCAAAACAAAACACTGTTCCATTGAAAAGGAAGTTGAAGCAGAATGATGCTGTTTCGCACAGCCCTAATGTGAAGTAATCCTTCTACTCTACTCATCAATGATAAGGTCTAAACTAAATACTGTACCCAGTTTTAGGCACTGCACTTCAAGAAAGAAATTGATCAACTAAAGGCAGTTCAGAGGGAAGAAAAAAAATTCTCTCGAAAACACGAGCCATGTCAAAAGACTGAAAGAGTTGGCTTTAGAGGAGACTTGAGCCATGGTAAAAGTCTTCAAATATACACAAGGTGACAAAGAGGGAGGTCATTAACTATTCTTCATATCAATTGGGAAGCAAAATGGGGGGTAGGAGGGAGAAGGGGAGGGCAGCTCCTTAAATTGCAATAAGGGAGATTTAGGTTAGATATCACCAGGGGCAGATCTGGGGGGGTAGGGGTGCTGGATGCTACAGTTATAAATCTTTTTATTCCTCCTCCACCCAAAGTTTAAAACAAACTCTTTGGCAGGGACAGTTACATTTCTATTTAGGGAGGGAGTCAATTGACTTCATTATTATGTCATTATTATCTACTTGGCTTCTGCTAATCTCTTTACTCCATAGGTATTAACATCCCTATATATTCCACTACCCAAGCTATCCTTTCCTTCTACAATTCTTAGTAATGTTTCTCTGCTCACTTGCTAGGTTAACCAATAAAGGTTTGCCACTGTTTAGGAATGTGTATTGGGTGGCTCTATTCCTAGGGGGACTCAAACCCACAACAAATCAGAGAAAGTGAGGAGGGTCAGAGCTGAAAGCCTGCACAGCTATTTAGTGGCAGTGATGCATGGGGCAGCATGAAGGGCATTGGCTGATGAGGCAGCATGAAGGGCAGTAGACAAGATGATGGCTGCCCCTTTATCGCTCTAGCCCCCCCCCCAAGATGGGGCATCATGAAGGGCAGCCATAAATCAAAGTGGCAGCCAACCCCTCATTCCTCCTTCTCCACATGACATCTCTGCGAATCAGTGCTGAGGGGCGGGGCCAACATGAAATGCCCATGAAAGTGTCTCTGTGCACAGTGAGCAGGCCATGAAAAACACTGTTTTAGTGTGATTTAAGTAGGTCCCTAGTTATTTCAGTGACCCTTTCCTGGATTATTCATTGCAGCAAATGATGGAAGCTGAGCCAGTGGTGCACCCAGGGCAGCAATAAGCCAGGCATGGGCAGACCCAGAGAGGCTGGTCTGAAATGAGGTGCAAGGAGGGTTGGAAGCAAAAGTGACTGTAGATAAGGTGGACCCCAGGGGGTGTGAGGGACTTCAGTAAGGTTTGGATGCTTAGAGGGGCAGGGGAGGGCTCACAGGGGTGTTAGGAGGATGGCAAGAGGTCAGAGGGGCTGAGACATGATGGGGATGAGTCTGTGCAGGGTGCAGTAGGTTCAAAGTGGTATCAAGGGGGAAATGGGGTAGTAGTTAAGTATGGGGGATGTGTGGGATAACAGAAGACAGAGTACAGCCAGGAAGCATTTTTTGGTGGCAGGGCAATACATAAAGAGCAGTAACGGGCACTTTGGGGCAACCATAGAATGTCTGGGGGACCCATATGTTGGGGTGCAGGGAACAGCTCTGTCCAAGGCCAGGTTGGGGATTACCAGCTGTACTCCCCTGGCACAAAGTGCCTATTCCACTGTAGTGCTAGTAGTCAGCCATCTCCAAACTCAATTATATTTGTTTTTCCTTGGATCTTAAACAGGATAATATAGCCCTAAAACTCTACCTACCATATTAGTAAAGCTTCTAGTTTCTTTTCAACTGGAAAAAACAATGCATTGTGTTATATGATGATTCACCACAATACCTGCCACCCACCTTTCCAAAATCCTAGATCCTCCCGAGGCCATCAATTAAAAAAAAAAAAAAAAATCCTAACATTCAGGTCAGTCTTAAGCACTGGAACTGAGTACACTGTGGGATCTCTATTAGTGAAGGCATTTAAGGTGAGGTTATACAAATAACAGCCAAGAATGCACTGCCAATTGATCCTGCCTTGGTGCACAAGGATGAACTGACTGAATGATCTTTCTAAGTTTCTTCCAGCCCTATTTTCTACAATTACATTATTACCATAAGAGAAAAAAAGCATGATGTTCTCATGCAAAAAATGCCGGATCCTAACTAATGAAAAGCCATATACTGAAAACCTGATCTTTGGCAAGTTGTTTAAATTCTTTGTACCTTAAATCATCCCAGCTGGAAAATTGGGCAGAGTGACATAATCAATATTCAAATGTTCCATCTGTACTGAATTTGCCTAAGTAAATGCTTTATAAAGAAGTTCCTTAACAGTGCCAGTTTAAGTGAATGTTTTCTCCTTTTAATTATCACATTATGGAATTTAAGACAATATAAATTTGAACAATAAACATGCTTTTCTTTTGGTATAAATAGAACAACTGTATGATAAACAAAAGACAACGTTACATATTATACTATTTATACTGACAATTTGCTAGGGAAGGAACAGCTTGCACTTGGCCTACTCAGCAATCTGCAGTGCAGTCTAAGTAAGTTTCATTTGAGCTGCTTATGCTTTCAGCTAGCAAAAAAAATCAATTGCAAAATGCAGAAACTGCATTAAACAGTTCATTAAAACAGAATGGAAAAAATGTTTTTAAGTTTAAGATCCCTGAAGAATCCTGGATTTCATGGTTTTTAATCTGTTTTAAAATAACCACAGTCTAACTAATGTACTGTTGCCTATTTAACACAGGCTTGCAGAACACTGTTTCCAGATAAACAAGTGGTAGTAAAATGTCTGAATTATAATCATCCTGATGTCCTAATTGCTTCCATGAAATGTTAGCTACAAAGCTCCATTGTAATTTGCATCTTAGTGTTTAAGTTGTTATGTCCTTCTGTATATCAAATAACTCTCACTGATTTCATTAAACTGCTTCCAGAAAACCAACAGACAAGCTAGGTTCTAGGCTGCTTTTTTATTCCCATATTTGTAAGAGTTTGGACCCTGCAAAGTTAACTACTGAATTTCCAGTACAGGAGTTCAGGCCTACTCTATTGCTTCATAGTAACCTGTCCCAAGTAATTTGTGTAGCAATTAAACAAAGAGGGCACATCCAGACAAGCGCGCACGTACCTGCTGCCCCGCCTCAAACCCCTTTGAGGCGAGGCAAGAGGCACGTGTGGGAATGAAAAAATGTTCCCTGCACTCCAAGTTTGCAGTGCAGAGAGAAAATTAGACCCCTGGATATAGGGGTCTAAAAAAACTGCTCTGCAATAGAGTGGAGCAAGACACGGTTCAACACCGTGCCTGGAGCCAGTCCTCCAAAAGAGACGCTCTGGTTTGGTGCTCCCCGGCCCAGGCCAGCATGCAGGGACCATGCGGAGCTGAGCTGTGTCCCGCTGAAAGTATCTTCAGACCACTGTACAAAACTATCGTATGTTCACATTTTGGATACTGCATACAGTTCTGTTTTCAGCATCTCAAAAAGGATGAATTAGAAAAGATACATAAAAGGGAAACAAGATTATCAGGAATATGGTGTAGCTGCCATACAATACCTATTAATAGAGCTGTCAGGGATGTATTCTTTGGCATCTCTAAGCCAGTGATGCTGGATGCCATGGAGGGTCTGACAAGGGATAAATGAGTGTTGATCACAGGGTTAGCAACCTTTTACTCAATGTGGGCCACTCCTTTCAACCAAGGACTTTCCATCCCCTACTGTGCCCAGTTGTTCCTGTTATGTACAGAGGGGCTACTCTCTTACTCCCCCACCCCCTCTAGCCTCCTCTAAATTGTCTCTTGCTGTGTCTTTCAGGGTAGCTAATTCAGTGAGCAGAGGCTGCAGTGTGGCAGGGAAGAGAGCTGTCCTCTTCATGGAGCCAGAGTGGAGCCAGAGCCGCAATGGGAACCAAGATCCTATAGAGGCCTTTGGGCAGACAGGGGTTTAGCTAGTTGTTAATAAAATGCAACATACTGAATCTGGACCAGATCCCATGGGTAAGCTGCAACAGGGCTTCCATGTGAAACTGGTAGAACATGGACTGGATTGTGGGCCAGATCTTATCTCTGCAAGAGGGATGCAGTTCATAGACTGTAGATTGCTAACCCCTGCTCTATGCTTTCCCTCTCACCAGCTGGACACTCCTGCTTTGTGTGTGGGCTGCATGCAGCCCACATGGGGTTAAGTTACAGCCCTTGGGCTCCTGCCTAGTGGCCACTCCCCTCATCACCAGCTACAATAGCAGCTGAAGTCTCTATGTTTCCCCTCTCTTCACCAGCTGCAGCTTCCTGCCTCCGCACCAGGGGGCATGGCAGTCTGAAACACTAAGGGTGAGCCTCAATGGAGGTGCAATGTTGGGGTTGGAAGAAGTCAGGAGGGATCTCAGATTCATGGTGCAGCGGTGGGGAGGCTGCACGGTAGGGGTGTGCAAAGTGGGCTATATTCGATTCCGAGTCGGTCCAATTTGGGGGACAGCAATTCGATTAGTTGATTCGGATCACTATACTGATTCAATTCGGCCAAATCCAAATCTGAAAATTTGATGCCGATTCAGAGAATCAGCGATTTGGACACAGACAGCTTTAAATGATTTTTCTACATACCTCAAGGTACCAGGTGCAGCTCGTGAACACTGAGATGGTGATGCGGATGGAGTGTCCCACAGGAGCATGTGCTCCACGACAGACCCAGAAGCGGACTGGAAGTACTTCTGGTCCACTTCTGGGTCCGCTGCCAAGCCCACTGAGGGACACCCCCCGCTATGCTCCCGTGGGACGCTCCATCCATCCCACCATGTCAGCCAACCTGATACTTTACTGTGCTTCCATCATGGGTCAAATATGTTGAAATTATATGGGGCACATAAGGGTTCTCTGTCCCTAGTCACTACCATTTATACCAGTAATTAACTGGACTGAGTATGGTTTCTAAAAAACATGGTTCCTCTTGACAAGACACCAGTTGAAGAATCTCAGTGCATAGTGCTATAGAAAAATTAGTTGATTAAGGCCTCAACAGAATAAGGAAATTTTTTAATAGACACGAGGTGATAAACCCCATCTGCAACAACAAATACAGGAAGTCATCTCTACATTGCATCTTACCCCCCCCATCAGCTGGAATTCAAAGGCAGATCCAGAATGAAATGAAAATCTACCTTCTTTTTGGATATCATAAAGCAGCAAAGGAGTCCTGTTTCCACCCCCAGTTCCTCTCTGCGCTCAGAACGGAAGCAACCGTTGTTATGCTAAGCAGATTATGTAACATATGAAAAAGAGCCTGGCTCTTGCTGGCACTGAAAATGACTGTAAATCCAGGAGAGAATTCTACTTCGTAAACTGAGTAACCATCCGAAAGAATATTGTAGGTGTTAAAGTCATGGTTTGCAAGCTGCTCCTTTCTAGAATATTCCACTATAAATGCCTGTCAAAATAGCTAAGGCTCTGGAAAAAAATTCATGTGAAGAACTAGTGCAGGGGTGGGCAATTATTTTGGCTGGAGGGCCACTTAACAAGTTTTGGTGAGGCACTGAGGACTGCAAGGGTAGCCTCGCTCCCAGTAGCCATCTTGTGACCAAAGCCCCGCTCCCCCAACCCCTGACCTTTGCCACCAGAAGTCTATCCCCTTGTCCAGGAAATACTCTTTGGGTGGGTTGCTAGTATATTGTGTAGAGGGGTAGGAGGGTGTATGCGGGGCGGGGAGCGGAGGAGGGGGGAGGGATGTGTGAAGGTGTATGCATGGTGCGGGTAGGGTATGTGGGGACGTGGCAGGTGTGTGTGGCTGAGGTGTGGGGTATGTGGAACAGTGTTGGGGGGGGTGTGCAAGAGTACATATGGGGTGTGAGGTTGGGGTGTGGGTAGGTTGGGTGTGCATGTGTGGGGGCTTCCCCCCTACCCACTCTTTGTGATGTGGCTGAGCCCAGCCCTTCTGCAGGTGGGGGGAGGGGGAAATCAGCACTTCCTGCCCGGCTCGCAGCACGCTGCAAAGGGCAGGAAAGCAGGTGCTAGCACTGGGCAGCAAAAGAAGTCCCTAGGAGAGGGGACAGGGAGCCGAGCCTGGCACACTTGGTCTCTGTCCCATGCCTGCCCAGCAGGGCTGCAGCCGAACCTGCACAGGCTCCTGCTGCTGCTCCCACCCCACCTTCCTGTCCCATGCCTGCCCAGCAGGGCTTTGTGAGCAGCCAAGCTCCTTTACGCCCCCCTTCCACCCACATACTCCCCCATCCTGCCATGCATAAGCAGGACCAAAGTGAGCTGCAGGCAGAGCCCACCCTGCTCCCCTCAACGCTGCAGCTTCCCCTCCCTACCTGCTGCCCAGAGCACAGCAGCAGAGACAGGAGGAGTCATTGCTGGAGCCTGGAGGAACCCAGCAGTTCATCACTGGGCAGCTGCAGCAGCAGCCCTGCCTGGAAGCTGTGCCTGCTGACCAGGGTTGGCACCCTCCGGCAGAGGAGGCTAGGAGCGCAGCATGCGCTGCCCCAGGCAGGGGAGGATGGAACTCAGCCCCATGCACACCCCAGCAAGGGCAGTTGACTGAGTCTGCTGGAGTGTGGCAATTACTGCACTCCAGCAGACTCCAGTGTCACATGTATCAGCATCCCCATGCTGAAAAATGGCAGTAGGGTGCTTTAAACTAAAGCTCATTCAATGAGCTTTAGTTCAAAGCACCCCACCACCATTTTTCAGAGCAGGAATGCTGATACACGTGAGGCTTCGGGCGTTTTAATTAGTACAACCCTCAGAGCTGTGCTAATTAAAGTGCCGCTCCTTGTCTCCCAGAGTACATCTACAAACACCCACAGCCCTTGAATACCCTTGGAAGTTTTCATGAACAAATTAAACTAATACTCATCCAGATACAGATGATCCTGCTCTGAGTAGAGGGCTGGACTAGATGGCCTTTTGATGTTGCATCCAGCCCTATTCTTCAATGATTCTAAGATTATTTTCTGTAGCAGGAAGGGACTGAAGAATATAGTATAAAATACAGAAAGATAAACTGAAGATCCACAAACAACAACAACAAAAAAAGCACTTTTCTGTTGTTGAGGTTTTTAAAGAAAGCTGTTGTTCTGCACGGAGCAACAGAAAAAATTAGGTTAAATCCTGCAAACATTTGCTATTTACCAAATATCTTGAAGTGCCTGACAGATCTGAATATAGGTTGTATTTGAAGGATTGATCCATTATTATGCATTGGCCTCTATCAGCTTATGTCCACATTTAGCATAACTTTTATACAGCCACAATACAAAAGCTGGCATTGATACCAGTTCTTGACTGAATGCAGGAAACCAAAACTTCTACGACTTGCAGACTACTCCAGAGGGTGTACTGGTGATATTGTCTGGTTGTTTATTTTAATGAAATCCTCCTTACTTACAAAAAATGAAAAAAGCTTTGTCTCTAGGCTCAGGCAGGTGGTAGTATTCTAAAGTTCATGAATCTTCTCCACTTAGATTTTTAAAGTAAGTCTGAAACCTCAGTCTTACTAATTAGATTCTCTTAGGTTCCTTAAATATGGAATTACCATAGTGATACAACTGGTACATCAAGGCCATATCTCCAGTGCTTGTTCAGGCTTTACCTAGTATTGGTTTGCAGCTTTCTCTCTCCACTTCTCTGCTTTTCTTACACAGACACAAAAATCTTTTCAAAACAACAGAAAGCATGTGACTTTCAAGCCTTCATTATGGCCAGTGATGTGTTTGTGCTTGGACTGTGAGCCTGTTTCATAAAAGCATTTGATTGTTTCTTACTACTGCCTTAAATGAAAGATAATGGTTTAATCAAAATGATTTATAAAACATACCTTATTCTCTTTGTATCTACTCAGATCTGCTATGCAGTACTCTTTGAATAATTTATCACAGTATTTCTTTGCAAGCCTCTTCTCCCTGTAACCAGAAATGCATTATTTTGATTAAGTACGCTGAATAATACAGAGTGCAGTCAAATAATACAATCCATTTTAAATAAGAAGATAAAATGAGTATCTAATGACAGAATACAAGAAAATAAAATATAGTTCAAAAATATATTTTAAAATCACTACAACATAAATTATAAGTTTATTTCTGAAGTTGTAGTTGGAGTTTTGGGAATAGTAGTTTAGTTCAGACAGACTGCACAGACTAACTATGTTTGTTCTTCACTACTAAATCACCATTTCATTCTAATGCAGAGCCCTATCACAATATTTCCTACATTTCTTTCATTTTTAAATGCATCAAAATTTGAAAGCACAAAAGTAAATATGCAAAGCAAAGTGAAACAAATGAATAAAACATTAAAAATTACATGCAAAAAGATCTAAAAATAATGTTTTATTATATCCCAAGTTACCAATTCATGTCCACTTCATCATTCTCTTTCCACAGGAATCTATGGTTTTCTCTTATAACATCAAGATCGGTCTTATCATTTGCTCTGTGAAAAGGGATATTTTTATTAAAATACCATTATAATGAAGTTTTATACCGCTGTAAATAAAAGAATCGGATGACGTTTGGCAAACATTGGTGTTTTTAACTGCTTCTTTCATTCGTTAAGTTGGATATTGCAAGGTACTGTGACACATCAAAAATTGTTCATGATAACAAGTATTATAACCTGACATATTTTTTCTTTGGATGGGTGGTTGGCAATATTCCAGATTTCATTAGTATCTTCAGCTGAGATTTTTACAGTAAGTTGTTACTCTGAAATGTTCAATTCTAATAACAAGACACTCATAAATTAGTTAAGTTTGGTAACTATCTTGTAAAAATTATATTATGTTTCAACTGGCAAACATTTGCCAGAAACTGTTCCAGCACTTTGTAGTACAATGTAATAAACTGAATATAAGAATGCTAATTTCTACCCTCATCACCACAGGAATGAGAGATTAATACTTAGCAAACACCATATTATGTTATATGCATCATCCACATGCTCTCTCAACATAAAAATAAAAACTTCCAATTAATTTTATATAACTTTTTATGTCAGCCATACAAAGTTAGGACAAAACAATTGTCTGCATCAAAGTCACAATTTTCCAGAGTCTGTACATGTCACTACAGAGTTAAAAAATTGATACAAGAACAAAGATCTGGTCAGAGTTCACAATTTTAATAACCCAGAGAAATGATCGAGAATATATTTAATAGTTTTATATAACAGATTGTGTTCCAATGGTTCTCACCCTGAACGTTGGAAGTCCTCCTTTTTGCCACCGTAGTATAAAATGTAGTCATTCACAAACTTTTTGTGTCTCTCATACTGAATAAAGCAAAATTAAGGACTCATTTTCAGTATTTTCTCTCACTATAGAAAATAGCTGTTTTCTCTCTCTACTCAGTTTTGATAAGCAATACAACATAAATTTCTAACTATAAGTTATTTCCAAAAATTAATCTTACCAGAAAAAATATATGAAGGGCAACTGTTACTTAATAATCTTTTATAAATTAAACAAACAAGACAAGAATGTTAACACAACTTTCAAAATGCTACCCCAGCCACATCCTCAGAAAACCTTCTTTCTTCTTTGAAGAAAACTCTATAAATGGGCTTGAACCTAGCTTTTATTGTGTACTCAACTGTAACTCAGACTAGAGTTCTATGACATGATAATTTTGGTTCAAAATATATCTATGTAATGCATAATGCAATCTATATAAAAGCATACAATAGCTAATGCTTCTTTAGCATAACCTTATGATCAAACAAGAGGCACAGATCATGAAGAAGAAGGTGGTCTTGCATTCAAAAGCTTGTCTAATTCTATCCCAACTATGCAGTTTGTCCAATAAAAAAAGATATCACCCTAAGTAATCCTTGCCTCTTGCATTATTCTTGGACCAAGACAATTACAATATCACTCTAAGATTACCTTAACAAAGAAAAAACTAAAAGACTTTTGTTTTGGACAGCGATACTAAGTCACAGGAAATTATGTTTCTGCTCGGACATTCTGTCTTAGAGACATAATGTGAAACATATTTTATAAAATAAAGCAAGTAGCAAAGCAAACACATGGGGACAAATACATCGCCACAGATCAACTTCAAATAACAGTATAACAATGGATATTTAAAAGTACATAAAATTTAGTTAGTGATATTTATAGATGTTGAAACTTGGGTAATAAATTATCTCTTGGTATGTCTCAAGCAATACGTTGAATCTAGTTCACTAAGAACTTATTTCTATCAATATACTGCCTTCTCTTACAGTAAAAGGATTTTATGGGCAATACATTGTATTTTTGTTGGAAGGTTCCAAATATTAACTCAACCTCTGCCTGTTTCTTTTAAAAAAATGACAGACTTATGTTCAAGGATGCAGTGAGGAGCTTTTATTTTACACGGGTAAAGGAAACTACTTAACATGACAAAACTAAGGTTGATTAATTTCATGGAACCTCACTTTTTTCTCTCACTGTTCTCCACTTCTATCACTCTAGTTCAGTAATTCTCAACCAGAGTGCTAGATCCTGTGGTGTGATGTGATAAGCAGATAAGCTAAGCAGACCAGCCAAGCTCAGGCTTGTCCTTGCGTGGACAATCCTCTACCCCTACTGCCCAGCCTCTGTATAAGGAGGTAAGCACTATAAATGTATAAATTAGTTTTTGAAATTGGCTGCCACTCAGTTCACAAAAAAGTTATGCAGAGGTAGTCCAGTGGGGGATACCTCAAGTCCAGAAAAGTTGAGAACCACTGCCATAGATAAATGACTTACCCTTCAAACAGAAAGGAAAAAGCAAAACCAAAAACAGTGAAATGTCCAAGAAAGTAGAAATAAACCAAAATCAGGCTAACTATACAATCAGGCTAACTATACTATATATATGTTCTAAGAAAGCAAAAGAAAGTATAGGGAGAATCAATTCTGCTACAAGCTTTTTAATCAGCCTTTGCTATTAGTGTTACCAAATGATAACCGCAGACACATGACAATATATGGAAAACGTGCAGGAAAAATAATGTAAGGACAGAACAGCAGTGTTAATTCCTTTGGTAGAGCTCTTCACTTTGTTATATAGCATAGCTCTCTCCTCTAGGACTTAATTATCATCTCATGGTCAATGCAGCAACTGGCCTTCAGCCAGGACATCATATTATTACAAAACATGGATTCATAGAAGTTAGGGGCTGGACGGGACCTCAGAGATCATCAGCTCCAGCCCCCCTGCTCAAGGCAGGAAAGACTGCTCTGGTCAGATGACCCCAGCAAGGTGTGCGACATGTAGAGCTTTGTCAACTAACACAGCACTTAAACATATGGCAAAACCCCCACCCCAAAGAACTGACAACCTAAATAATATAGGACAGGACACAACTTAAAGTTCAAGAGAGTTCAACTCAGGACATCTCTACCATATAAAGTTAATGTTACCTTTGTTTCAGTTTGATTTATAAGAGAAACATGACTGAGATCATTCCACACATTTAATCTCACGTTCTAATTTGTGTTACTTCCTGAATAAAATTTGGTAGAATTACCATATCAAAATGGTTGAAGTCCTAATGTCTCAACCTAAAAATTCTTCATTAAGAAAATAAAACAGAAATCAAATCAAAGACTCTTATAGATTTTGATAACATAAGAAGGTATTTCAGAGCAAATAAACGTTTCTGTGGCTAACGATCTGTCCAGAAGTTTGTGATCACACTGCTTTTCATAAAAATGGGTGGTAGACTTACTGTTCAGACCAAATTTGACCTTTTTGCTTACCCACAACTGAAACACAAACATTCTGTATTTCTATGCAGCCATTCTGCAGCAACAAATAGTTCCATTATGTATTTCCCTATAATGTAAGTAAAGAATAACTTCTCCAGTTAAAGAATCCAGAGATGAGCTGTAGATCTAATTTTTTTTTTTTTTTAAACACACTTTTGGCTAAACTATATTCAAATTTCCCTTTTCAAGACCGTCATTGTCCACAGTGAAAACTGAGCATATTTATATGCGTTGAGCAAGTTAAAGTAAAATGACCTGTTCCGCACCAGCAGCCTGTACTGCCAGCCCAAAAGGAAAATTACAGTTATATTTAGGGACCCACCAAAATCGCGATTTTGCCATTTTTGCAGAAAATACCATTTTAACCATGCCCCATGAAAAAGCATGGGGTCCACACTTTTGGCAAGCTCCCTAAAAACCTCACCAAAATAAAATGTTGGCTCCCTCTGGGGAGCCAACAGTCTTTGTAGCCACTGCGGTACAGCCACGCAGCCTGCCAAAGAGGGGTAAAGGGGAGCTGCTGGCATGGTAAGATGGCTGCCACCCCCCTGCCATCTCTTGCTGCTGACTGTAAGGGCTGTCCATCATATGGCCCTGCCCCTGCCCCTCACCACCAGCCAGTGGGAAGGAGTGGTGCCATATGACAGTCCTTGTAGCTGATCAGCAGTGAGGGGCAGGGCCACTGAGGCTCCACAGCCAGTCAGAGGAATGGTGGGGGCCTTATGCACTCTGCCCCTGAAAATGGCTACCAGGCCTGCAGTCTGCCCGTGAAATCAGTTTCAGCCGCCTAGTAGACCCCTAATTATACTAGTAGTACTAGTAAACTACTAGTAAATTCAGTACTAGTCCTGGAGAACTGTCCAACTTTCAGAATTCGTGTTTTGCAAATTCACTTAACATAATCCTCAGTATAGTTTGCCAAACTGGACTTTCCTTAACTATTCTGAGAACAGATGCTCAGTCCCAACAGAATAAAAATTAATTTGATTGAAGGTTTCAAAGCTGGGTAATAGGTGGCATTATTTTTCACTTAAATTCACTAGACCAGATACAAAAGTACTGACAGCACTGTTTTCAAGAGTTCATTGTTTTTCATGTATACTGTACATGTATTAGGGACAGGCATACTTAATCTTTGAGTCTGGCCGTAGTGAACAGCCTCAAGAGACAGTTATTAAACAAGAACAGTGTATACTCAGAGAGACTGGCTCCCCAATAATGTAAACAGCCATTGCACTGACATAATAAAAAGTGTTCCTGATTCCACTAAAGAATAAAATATTAGGGTTGCACTGATAGAGATTTTGGGGGCCGATACTGGTGGCCAATTTTTAAAAGGAGGTATATCGGCCAATACCGATCCGATTTCCGATACAGCTGCATCCAGTTGGTAAGTCTATTGTGGTGGAAGGGAAGGGGAGAAGGAAGGGGCATTGGGGGGCAGATCAATGCCCCCCGCATTGAGGTAAAGAGTGGGGCTGGGGTAGGCTCTGCCCATCAGGGGCAAGACGGGGTGTGCAACAGAGCCGTGGCTCATCCAGGCAGCGTGGTGGGGGGGGGGGGTGGCTCTCACCATTATGCGCATCCTGGGAGGGCATGGTGGGGAAACGAGGCTGCAGCTGCCCATCCCACCCATGCAGATCCAGGGACACACCCCCCTCCATGCCCTCCAGGGGTGCACATAGCAGCAGGAGCCACCCCCCTCTCCTTGCATGCCCCTGGATGAGCTGCAGCTCCATCCCGTGCCCAGCCCCAACCCTACTCCCTCACCACAGGGGTGTTGATCTGGCCAAATTATTGGCTACATCAGGCCGATTTCTGATACAGTTAATTTTCTTTATGTGGGTGCTGATTTGATATCGGACCAATGTATCAGTGCACCTCTATAAAATATGTAAAGAAAAAATGAAAACTGCCTTGAGTTTAAAGTATTGTCTGTCACAAGAAAGATTTGAATAGACACTAGTTTCTTGAAAATGAAGAGTTGGAGAAAGGGAAAAAAAACACACCAACACTTGTCAAATTAGTTGATGGGTAAATATCAATTAAGTGGCAGAAACTGATGAACAACAGTCACTTCAGCTACTGGGAAGCTAAATTATGATAAAAATCAATAATACTATACTTACATAGAATTCTTTCAAATGTTGACAAGTAACAAGGAAAGATTTCGGTCATTTTTCTGTGCTTGTGAGTCGGTGTCAAGCAGTCTGGCTGGGTTTTTAATACATGTAGAAAAAATATAACTCTTTTCAAAATCTTCCTATTCTATTTTGTAGGATCCTGAAACGGATCCATATATGCTGATCATAAAAGACCAAAGTAACCATAACCATAAACAAGTCAGAATGTAAAGACCATCATAGACAGGTCTTGTAGTATATATTTACCAAGCAGACTAGCAACCCATAAAATACAATACATTACTAACAACATATTCCAGTGTGACAAATCACAAAACCATGTTTTGTGGGTCACATTCTTCTTAACTCAGGTGAATGGGTGTAATGGACCACAAAATGCTGCATTCTCTACTGCTAAATTTTCACTTTCCCCCCTGGCAGGGGCCTGCAAGCTTTTTCAAGCTTCAGGCTGGAACAATCCAGCCCCTGTCCAATATGGGCCAAGTGGCTTTAGCAGCGCAGCAGCAGGGCTCTCCCTGCACCCCCACCAGAGCCATACAGCTGAGAGTTGCACTTGTGCCACTGCTGATTCCCCAGCCTCCTTCTCCCTAGCTACAGCATGAGCATAGCTTCTGGTAGAGGGGAGCTGCACCAGAGCCCAGCTGGAAGCTGTTTCCATACTGCTGCCACTTCTTCCCTTCTGCACCTCCTAAAACCAGCTCGACCCTGGCGCACACACCACTGGCTAGAAGTGTGCTCAAACAGCAGCCTTTGGGTGGAGGAGCAAAGAGGGGGAAAGGTTGCAAGAAGTGTCAGCAGCACAAGCACAGCTTCCAGCTCCCCTCCAGCTGGAAGATGCACCAGTGCTGCAGCCTTGGAAAAGGACAAAAGAGAGAGGGCAGAGAGAAGCAGCAGCAACATGGGCATAGCTTCCAGTTCCCTAGCCTTGGAGCAGCTCCTTGCTGTTCAGCCCCAGCACAGGCCCTGTGGCTCTGTGTATGTTGCTGACCCCTACATTAGAAGATGGTTTCATCACTGAAATAATTATTTCTGTGATAAACTTCATACAAAGAGAAATTATTTTTACAGGAGACATTTTGTAATTCAGCAAAATAATAGTTGAAGACTGAAGTACAAAAATAATCAGACATGACAGTCTGGCTCAAAAATATTGTTAAATTGGTCTGTAGCATAATTTGTGTAAAAGGAATTAGCTAAAATTATGCTTTGTTGAATAGTTTGAACTAGATACTGGGTTTCTGGTCTTCCAGGACGAATAAGTATACTTAGATAATGTTCGCTTCACATGAAGTTACTTTCTGGGTACATTCAGAAGAAAGGGAAATTGAAGGACCAAGGCTGGTTGTTACAACCAAAATGAAACCTGTTCAATGCATGTAATAATCTAGTCAGAAATATGCTGCGGCTTAAGCACTGATTATGTTAGGGTGAATTTAGAAACACCTTACATAGGCAAATATGAAATACCTAGACCAGGGGTGGGCAAAATACAGCCCGGGGACCAGATGCGGCCTGCCAGGCCATTCTATCTGGCCCGTGGGGCCCCTAAAAAATTTAGAAAATCAATATTAATCTGCCCTGGGCTGCCTGTCATGCGGCCCTCAATAGCTTGCTGAAACTCAGTAAGCGGCCCTCTGCCCAAAATAATTGCCCGCCCCTGACCTAGACCATAATGGCAAAGAAAAAGTTATTTGAAACAACACCCAAGCTCTGCAACTGCACAAAAATTTTCCAGGTAACTGGGAGACTCGCATTAAATTTTTCTGGCAAGAAGATTTACCCCCAAGTGAAAAACTGAGAAAAAACTTGTTTTTGCTCTTGTAAACAAAAAAATTAAAGGATACAGCATCCATGGATATCAAATGAAATCTCCTGTTTCTTGCTTCTTCCCTAGGAGCAGAAATAGTTATTTTGTTTGAGTAAATGTTCCGTTTTTATAAAAACAGTCTCTGATAAAAGTGACCAGTACCTATCCCATTCTTCTGCTGCAACTTGTCGGTGTGCCACCTTGCACTGTTTTACTTTCTGGAATGGCTTTACAAGAAGAGCATCTTCATTACTTGTTCTATGGGGGAGGAAAAAGCAAAGAATTAGTCAATAATTTCCATATACGATATATTCTAACACACCATATGGAATTTTGAAACCCACCAACTTGAACATAAAAAGTTTTAATGATATAGCATTGTTGTACGGTGTAGCATCATCTGTCTTATTAATTTCTGTGTTAATAAAATCAAATTGAAAGACAGTGGTGAGTCTGGATTTACGTCATTAGGTTCGTATTAAAAATCAAGTCTAGAAAGGCACCCGCTTCTAAGTGGCAGATACAGAATCCCTTAAGAGATCACCTTTTATTTTCCAACAATATTGTCTCTTTCAGAATCACTGCCTAAGAGCCACACAGCCAGTGAACCATATGGAGCATCTGCTGAGATAGCAGACCTGTCCAGTTCCTTCAAGATCTATATTACATAGGCCAAGGACAGAGCATCTCATTTAATACTCCCTTGCTTCTCTCTACCTCTGAAGTCCCTATATAGACCTATGTTCCAAAACAGAGAAGAGAAAGGAAGGTTCTAGAGAACTAACATGTTTAGAGACAAATTACTGTCAATAACGCTTTTTTTCTTCCTCTTATGGTATTGTCCCCACAGAACTCCACAGTAGCAGATTTACTAACACTGACCCCTCTGAAGCTGTGGGCTGATAAGCACTGCTAGTTCCTAAACTGAAAATGTTTTTAAAAAATTAACAAAATAGTAAAAAATAATAAAATGGAGGCCTTTTTAGCCTAAACCTTACATATTTAGTTAGACCTATTGGTCCATCATTTTGGGCAAAGGAGTAATTAGTTTTATCCTGGCCCCAATTGTTGGGCAGAGAGGAAGTCAGAGACCCATGAAGCAGGAAGCAGAGTATTTGTATTTTTAATCTATGGAATACAGAACTTTAGAGAATTAGATGCACCAATTGCTCACAAACATCTTGGACTATGTGGGTGGGCAAACAATTCCTACTGCAGGGAGGGATGGAAGCAAGGAATGGCTCCACAAAGGCAATGCCATAAGGGAGATTTTATAGATACTTTTGCAAACATGGGAATACATTTCAACACAAGGCAGTGAACCTTCATTAGAACATTACTGAGAGCCAGAAAGAGTATGCCAGAACAAATGGTAAAGAAGATGATTTCTTTGAAACAGCTCCCAGTGTTGAATATTTAATTTGGCAATTTGCATGATGTAATGCATAATGGCACTTACAAAAAAACAAACTAAGACTGAACTAAAACCTTGAATATTTTTAATAGAGAACAGCTACAAAATCTAAAACAACCCATCACAATGGCTAAATTTCTTCTAGTGAGTTAAGCACTTTGAAGGTCAGGCCCAAAATGAATCCAACATAAAACATTTCCCTTCACCACCATTAAAGAAAAAAAAATGCATTGTGCTCAAAACCTTATTGTAATCGAGTCTGATAAGCAAGGAGAAGGCTTGAAGAATAAAAGAGTCCTTGAGGAAAAATAAAGCTCAATACAACCAAAAATTTTAGTACTGTGGACAAATGGTTAGGGAAGCACACTTACATAGCACCAAAAGTTTCCCCAATAAAGAAGGCAGTAAAAATGCAAAGTTCAGTGGCAATTTGTATAAACCATTGAAGAAATTAACAAGGAATTGGATTTAAAGAAGGGAATTTTTTTTTATTTATTTATTTTTTTTACATCTCAAGGGCTAAGTACAATTTGATCAATTTCCTAGGTCTCTTGAATTCAGGTTTGTCACAGAAAATGGGCTGGAAAAAATGAAGTAACAATCAAGCAGCATCAGCAATAATTCATTTTCTTCAAGCAGGTGTTTTATTCCTACAAAGCCTGCTGCCACCTGGCCTTGGCTGCTTTGATCTCTCCGAGCAGTTCCACAGGTCCTGATGGGTGTAGAAAAATGATAGGAAAGTAAACAGAGCAGCCAAACCCCAGCAGTTGATGCTAATGCTTGGAAAATTAAGCACTCAGCTGTGAGAAACAAGAGGCATAGAGACACCAGATGGATGTAGCAAAACTGATATTTCTCAGTTGCTCCTTGAAGACAACAGGCTCTGACAAGCCTGAGGAGCAAGAGACACGGGAATCAAACGTTTCGTCTTATTTTTCATAAACAGTTTCAATATCAGAGTTGACCCACTATGCCAGGGTCTCTGGTTTACAGAAATGTCTTTTTGAAAAAACAAAACAAAATAAAATACAGGGTCAATTACCTTTTGACAGATTTCTCTCCTTTCTCATCATCACTAAAATCAGAATCATAGCCATCCCGGCTCTGTACCTGAAAATAATTTAAAACAACATGACCAGTAAGCTTAATGAAGAAAAATGATGACAGCATAATAATCACCATGGTGCTTCACTGCCAATTTAAGAACAACAACAAAAAATAATGCAGTTGTTACTTTCTAAACAGGGCTAAACTCATTGGACAAATACATGTATTTCCCCTCCCATACACACACACAATATAATGCGAAATGACTATATCCTCTTACAGACCTCTTCATTTTACCACATCCTCCAAATCATTTTATACATGGATTTATTTAATCTTCCCATACACCTAGAGTATTTAAAAATAAAAGACATACTTGCCCCATCAACTCAAGTAGTCTCTCCAACCCAATAAGAAAGCTGACTACTTTCCCCAAATTTTACCTACAAGTGACTACTCCAAAGAAGTGTTCTACCTATATTTAAAAAAACAGCTTTTGGGGTGAAGGGAGTTTAGAGGCCTGTAAATTCTATACCTGTTCCCGGCTAATTTTTTGAAATGTCAATAAAAATGGTAAAAGGAGGACATCTGAAAGATTCTGATGTAACCAAGTCTAACTAGCAGTTTCTGCAAAGGAAAAGCATGTCTCACTAATGCCTTAGTATTCTACAAATAAGCCAAGAAATAGTAGAGGAAGGAGAACCAGTCCACATATTTAGATTTCCCACCCCCCCACCCCCCCCCCCCAAATTGACCAGATTCATGGAAGAGGCTACTAGAAGCCTAACTAGTCATGGGATGAAAGACGAAGTATTTTCATGAATGAAAAATTAGCTGAGGCAGAAAGAAAATACAATTAAATGGTGAATTTAAGAACCTCAAAGTCTTTTACTACATTCTGGGTATTGTTCAATACATTTATTAATAATCTGGAAAGGGGAGTAACCAATAAGGTAGCTATATTTAGGGACAATGACACAGAATCAATTGAGGTTAGCTAACTCTAGTACAGTCTTTAAAGACCTTCAGAGGGACTCAGTCAAGCTAGGTGAATGGAAAAGACAACAGCAAATGACATTCTACATTGATACATGTAAATTAATGGGTACTGGATGGATAAAATTAAGCTATGCATATACATTAGAGGATTTTAAATTAATTTTATCATCTAAAAAAGGAAGCTGGAATCACTGTGACCACTCAATGAGACCTCTGCACTGTGTGCAATTGTGGTCAAAGACAGCTAGAGGTGTTAGGATGCAAAGGCACAAGATGATGAATAATAAAAACAGTATTACAATGCTTTCATATAAATCAATGGTGTAGCCACAGCTAAGATAATGTGTTCAGAACCAGTCATCACATCTCAAAAAAGATACTGCAGAAAAGATAAGATTTAGAGAAGAGTAATCAGAATGTTCAAGAACATGGAAAAAGGCATATGTAGAGACTGAAAAAGCAGCAATTTAGAAAAGAAACAAAGTAAAAGTATATAAAACAGTACATGGTATAAAAACAGAGACTGACAACTTCTGATCTCCCTGTTTCATAATGCAAGAACAAATGGACATGCATAGAAAATGAAAGATTTCTGAACTGAAAGAAATTAAAAACCTATCAAAGGAAACATTTTTTCCATACAATCTGGGATTAAACTGTGAAATTTGCTCCTACAGAAACTCACTAAGACCAAGACCTTAACAAAATTAAAAAAGATACTGGACATTTGTATAAATGTTAAGGAGACCCAAAATTCTCAGAATTAGTGACATCCCATTTTGGAAGAGATAATAAATCTTGTTCAGCCAACCTCTAACTCATAGAAATCAGAATGATACTTATGTAGGGACAATTTTTTCCAAGGTGTTTCTGTACCTCCTTTGTAAGCATCTGATACTGCTTACTGTGATATACAGGATATTGGACCGGGTGCCAGGTCCTACATCCTGGGTATGTCTACACATACAATTTACTGCAGAGTAGACTAATCAGCTCCTCAGTAGAGCATGTGCTGGGATTAGGGAGCAGTAAATTAACTCTGCCATAAAATAGTATGGCAAAGTACTTGCATGTGATCAAGCACGCATGCATATTGTAACAGGAACTGGCTGGGGCACAAGTGTGCTAAAGTGTAGGGGCTGCCTGCTGGCTAGCTTCAGCCAGCCCCTCTGCTGCCCAGTGCAGCCACCCAAAGCCTGGGGCTGACCCCCTCAGTCCCCTGCTGGACTGGGGCTGCTCCACCCTGGCTCAACATGCTGAGGTCCCAGGTGCATGTGTAAACACTGCACCTGGGAGCAGCCAACTCTGGTACAGTTAACTACATTGTATTAATTGCACATGTGGATTCATCCCCCTACAACAAAAACCTGAGAGAATAATTACTGAATTGAAGAAAATTACTGAATCTGGACTCTTCCACCAGTTTGCAAATTCTTGTTGTTTTCATCAACCATGGCAATTTTGCCAGGACAGCCTCTTAAAAAGACAGAAACAAACCACAGAAGAGTTTATAGACCAAAAATGACACTGCACCAAGTAGTAAGTTGGAGGTGAGCACAGGCTTCAGAGTAGATGTGATATTCTCCCTACAATTAATACAATAATAAGACATTTGCAAATGGTCACTCTTCCTGTATCTTAAAACCCTTCTCATATTCTCTCTCCTCTACTGAAAATTCTTTGGAGCAGAGATTGACTGTGTGGTGCCCAGCTCAATAAACCCTGTAATAATATATTGCAAACAACTAACAGAAATAGCACCACTTCAAAAGGAGCAGGAAGGCAGGAAGGTACAACTTACCCTAGCTGTAAAAAGAAATTCCTGCCTACCAACATTACTTCATGAAGATTATGATAATGTGTGAGGGCTATGTCCTCACACTTGCAAATATGATACTGGAGAGTAAAAAGTATCATTTAGAAGTTTTGCCAAGCCATTGGTGGGCTTATATTTTGCTGAATACTGCTATCTCTACATGGTTACTCAAAGTTGTTAAAAACCTTAATTCCTTAGGAAAGGAAAGCTGGAAGAGACCTCACAAAGTCATCTAGTCCAACCCTCTGCTCCAGGCAGGATTATCACTGACTAAACCATCCCAGCCAACTGTCTGCTCTTAAAAAGTTCCAAGGATGGAGATTCCACACATTCTCCCGGTGACCTGTTCCAATACTTGGCCCATCTCGTATTCAGAAAGTTCATCCTAATCTCTAGCCTCATTTCCCTGCTGACTCTTGAGGGACTCTGTTCCTAGTTCTGTCCCCTACAACCACAGACAAAAGCTTAGGCATTAGCTGCAGCACTGCTGTAAATGAAGTATACCAATGAGGTATATGCACTGGGGATGTACATAGTGTGTATGAATTTCCTGAAGAGCTATTATTTCCATCCCCACTATAATTGTCTTTCAGGTATTTGAAGACTTTTATCAAAGCCTCCCTCAATCTTCTCTTCTGCAGACCAAACCCCAGCTCTTTCAGACTTTCCTCACAAGTCATGTTTCCCAGGCCTCTAATTATTTTTGTTGCTCTCTGCTGGATTTTTTCCAATCTATACACATGCTTTTTGAAGGGGGGGAGAGGGGGAGGCAAGAATGGACATAGCACTCTGGGAAAAGCCTCAGTGCTGAAGGGAGTGGAAAAATCACTTCCCTTGATTTGCAAGTGACACTCCTATTAATACAACCCTGCACATAGTTGGCTTTTTTTGCAACAAGATCACACTGTTGGCTCATATTCAGCTTATGGTCCACAATAACCTCCAAGTCCTTTTCTGCAGCCTAACCAATCATTCATTCCCCAACCTGTATTTGTGCATGCATGCAAGTATTTTGTCCCATGTATATGACTTTGCACTTGTCCTTGCTGAATCACACTGACCTGATTGTGTCCAAATTTCCAAATTATCTAGGTCATTCTGTATCCTAGCTCTACTCTTTAGAGTGTCTGCAACTCCACCCAACTTAAGTGTTGTCTTCTGGCTTTTTTTTTTTTTTAAAGCCATTCGACTTTTTACTTTTAATGTTGTTTTTTCCTCCTGTTCTTGTTTTGAAACTAGTTTGTCTCTTGTCTTTCTCATGCTTCTTTCTAAGAGAAAGAGGAAGAAATATGCTGGAGAGATCACATCCCTCCAAGATTTTCTATACAACCCAGTGAATTCCCCCTTCCCTTATTCCCTCATAACACAACAGATCTCCCACAGATGCATCACTTCTTGGGAGAGAAACAGAAGCTTACTGAAATATTACCAAGAGGTAAACAGATTTACCAAATAATACCAGGTGGTATGAATGATCGCCTTTCTATTTAATCAACTTCCTAATAATCTTGTTCTTTTCATATTGCAGAGGCATAGATGTTGCTTAGGCATTAGCTGCAGCACTGCTGCAAAGCCCAATGAGGTATGTGTATTGGGGAGGTACATCATGTGTATGAATTTCCTAAATAGCCATTATTTACATCCTTTATGTAAGGTGTATGCTCAGGAGGAGGGCAGATAAAATGCTTCAAGGACATCCTCAAGGCCAACTTAAAAAAACGCAACCTATGTCAACTCGTGGGAGACTATCACACAGGACCGCTCTAAATGGAGCTGCATGGATCTCAGTACTTTGAAACCCCATGACAATAACAGGAGATGGAAGAGTAGGAGTGGCAGAAGCAGGGTGTCCCAGACCTACACTCAAGAATCCAGTGTCACCCACCCCAGACATAAATACATCTGAGCTGCAGTAGAGACTGTTGAACCCGGATAGGCCCTATCAGGCATCTTCAGACACGCAATCATGGAAGACAGTCATCTTCAACTGTGAGGGATTGCCAAAGACATCCTTTATATTTTTCAGAAGAGTCCTCAAGAGACAAAGGAGTCAGAAAAATATCACAGATACCAATCTGCACTGCTGTGGTGCCCAAATGGTGCCACAGCATGCCCTGATATAGAAGCAGCAGTAGCATATAAATCCTCCCAACACAATCCCATCACTCTAGTCCACATTTTGTTGGCAGTTTTGATAGCTCAGAGCACAGGTTCCATCTCCTGTCAAGCTGCTGACCGAATGGCATACGCCAGACCCACAAGAGCTAAGATGATTCATAGATTGTAGAGTCGGAAGGGACCACAACGAACCGTGTCTGACCCCCTGCCCCTGGCAGGAAAGAGGACTGAGATCAGATGACCCCAGCCAGGTGACTAGCCTCCTCTTGAAGACCTCCAAGCTAGGTGATAGCACCACCTCTCTTGGAAGCCCATTCCAGATCCTGGCCACCCTTACAGTGAAAAATTTCTTCCTAATATCTAACCTAAATCCACTCTCAACTAGTTTACACCCGTTACTCCTAGTCACTCCCTGGGGTGCCTTTGGAAACAACGCTTCCCCTATTCCCCACTGACATCCCCTAATAAATTTATAGGCAGCCACATCTCTCCTCAGCCGTCTCTTGTGAAGGCTGAAGAGATTCAGCTCTCTCAATCCCCCCGCATAGGGTCTATCACAAAGGCCACTAATCATGCGAGTGGCCCTCCTCTGGACCCTCTCGAGATTCCCCGCATCCCTCTTGAATTGAGGCGCCCAAAACTGGACACAGTACTCCAACTGCGGCCTGACCAGTGCCGCATAGAGAGGGAGCATCACTTCCTTTGTTCTATTAGTCATGCACCTGCTAATGCACGACAAGGTGCGATTGGCCTTGTTGATGGCCTCGTTACACTGCCGGCTCATGTTCATCTTGGAGTCAATTATGACTTCAAGATCCCTCTCTGCCTCCAAGCTGCTGAGAAGGACACTCCCTAACCTATAGGTGTGCAGGGCATTCCTCCTTCCCAGGTGGAGTACCTTACGATATTCAGCTGCAAAAGGCTGTGGCATTTCCAGGCCACTTCCTGAACTCTTTCTAGGTCGACCAAAGAAGGGAAGCAAGCTACACTACCCGGCCAGCAGCCCTAAGATTTAGGCACAGCACACAGGTGGCACTCACACGGACAGTGCCTGATGAAGGACTGGCCAAATAAAAATTAAGTCTTCATCCTTTTAAGTCCCCAGCTGGCTGTGTTGGTGGGGGTCCAGCCCCCAGTTTCACTAAGCTCAACTTGCCCAGGCTTTTCCCCAAGGTGCTCAAATGAAACACAGCCAGTATTTCTGTGACAAGAGCAGCCTGGCTAAGGAAAGGCATCGCTTGGGGTGGCTGTGCGGGTCAGACCCAAGGGCAGGGTGTCAGGGAAGGATGAGGGGAGGAGGGCACGGGCCCACAACCACCTCCTTCCTGAGCCAGCAGATGCTGAGGGAAGAGCAGGGGGCCCTGGTGTAATGGCTGTGCACGGGCCGGGCCTCGCGCCGCCCTGAGACCCGCAGCGCCGCCGCCCCCGAGCCGCACAAGGCGGCGGGCGATGAGTCCCCGGCCGCGGGGAGGGGAGGGGGAGGTCGGGTACTCACGGCCCCAGCGAGCAGCAGCTGGGCCGGCCCCATGGCTGCGAGGGGGGTGCGGTGCGGCGCGGCGCGGCCCACCGGCTGCTGCAGCCCGGAGACAGCGACTAGGGCCGGCTCCCGCCGCGTCCCCCAGCGACAAGGGCCCGCCCGGAAACCGCGGCCCGCGAAGCAGAGGGCCGAGCCGAGCTGGGTCTCCCGCGCTGCAGGGGGAGGGAGCGGGATCCTCCCTCGCTCAGGGCAGGCGAGAGCGGGCGGCCCCGGGATCGGGGCTGCCCCCGGCAACCCCGCCCGGGCCTTGGCCGAGGGACAGCGGCCGGGTGCGGTGCTGCGGGCCTGCCGCCCGGCCTCGCGCCGCCGCCGCGGGCACTGCTCGCAGGGCAAAGCCGCAGGTTTGTCCGCGGTTTTCTTCTTTAATGGCACGGGGCGGCAGGGCCCCCTCTCGGGCCGCACAGCACCGCACCGAGGAGCCTCCGGGGACTTCTTTGCAAGTCCGCCGAGCAGGTGAGGCTCCCCTGCCCTTCCCCTCGGGGCTCAAAGGCACCTCCCTCTCTCCCCTCCCCTCCCCGCTCCGCTGCTGCTTTCTCGGCTGTCCCGGGAGCTCGCAGCTGCTCGGTCCGCTCCAGCCGGGCTGCGTCGGAAGCGTCTGACAGCGGTGAGCAGGGGAGCGGGAGGGAGGACGGGACGTGTCTCTGAGCTGGGAGGGGGGATCCGTCGCTGCTTTGGGGTCTTGGAAAAGTCCTCGGAGGCGCCCAGCCTGCGCGCACCAGCGGGGGGAGGCTGGGACGGAGGTGCAGCCACCCTGCAGCACCCCCTTTGCCAAATCCTGGATCCGTCCCTGGTGACTCTGTCTTCAAGGATGACAGTAATCTGCTGATACCGTTTGGGAACTTTGGGCTAAGAGGTGCATTGCCTTCCATGTAGGTGGCTCTTTAAAAAAACATCTTTTCCCTCTACAGCTAATTGCATGTCATCTCAGGGGGGAATCCCTGGTCCCCAGCGTTTTGACACAGCTAGGACATGCTTGTCCAGGTGCTGACTTTTCTCTTTCCAAAGTGGCTATGCAGTGCCTCAGCCAGCACCTACCATAGCACAGCCAACCCAGCCAGCCCTGAACCAGAATCAGCCTTTGGTTGTAGGAGTGATCTCCACGAAACCCCTGGGAATTCCAGCTCCCCCCAGCCTTCTCTTGGAATAGATCCTTGTTTCTACCCGAGATACTGATTCTTGGAGTTCCAGATACAAATGTCGAACATAGAGTGACTTTCATTATCAGTAAAACACGCTGATCTTTATCTAAAAACAAAATACATTTTAACTGAATACTATAGTGTACACTAGAAATATCATGCAGCCTTGATAGGTATTCTGTACCTAACTCCTAGTTTATGAATTTCATTTAAAAAAAACAAACAGGAGCACTTTTCTCGAATAGATCTGACTCTGTCGTTTATTGTAAGATATAATTCTGAAAGGATATGAGGGTGATGCTTATGTATCCTAAAGAAAGAAATGACAGACTAAATTCTCTCCTCATTTATATGTATCCAGTATTTCATTGAAAACTTACTGAATGTGGCCCATTTCGTTTAAAGGGCAATGACTATCCCTTGCAAAAATGGCATTGTCTTAATTAATAATTTAAATATTTCATAATAAATAATGTATATATACCAAGCAGTAATAGCAATCATCTTCTTTTCATTGTTCCACTCTTAAGGAAATATCAGTCTGTTTTAGTATGAATGAATCCTGACATGATTCTGGAAACTGGGCCAACATCATCATTGATTATGATGATAGAAAATGGGGAAAGGCAAAAAGATGCAAGATTACAATTCTTGAAACTCTCTTCATTGTACTGTGGCCATAAAAGTTTGCACAGGGTCAAGATAAAGTTCCCAGGATAAAGGAAAATTCTATCATGATGAAAACTGCCGTTGCTATTCTTATTTATTAAGCTATTTTAGAAATTAATGTAGTAACCAATTTTTTCTAAGAATAACTAGAAAATTTCATTTTAAAAAGGTACACTTTCTGACTGATTTCCTTGACACTGGGCCTGATTACTTTTCATATTAAGGCTTCTGTGGCTCTAAATAAACATTTTATCACAGGATAAGGTACAGTCATTCAGACATTTGTGTCTGTTGTCCTGCAATAAATCCTAAGAAGTCTCACAGGATAAGAAGTACTAACAATTTATGACAAAGTGCATATGAATAGTTGTCTCAGGATTTCATCATTGAGTCAAATAAAAGCAGTGATGCATTCAGCTGCTCACTAAACCCCATTTAGAAGGGTGATGCATATATGTGCCAATCCCAGGATATTTTTTTTCTAGGACAACCATAGGCACAACTTGTCCAGGGACAAATGCAACATCTGTTCCTAGCCTATGAAACTGACATAGCATTAAGAAGTCTTGAATTAAGTAGAAATAGTCTCTTCGGGCTGTCTTCTGTATAGGAAGTTTCCATAACCAAAAGGAATGCATTATGATTTAATAATGTAGGGTTATGGCCACACCCCGCTGCATTTTTTCTTTAACGTATGGGAAGCAAAAAGGTAACTCTGAGACACTTTGGGTCTCCATTTATTCCTGCCCAATGAGGAACAGAGAAATTGAGACTCACTGCATCCAGAAAGCATAATTCAGATGTTTATTTAAAACATTTAAGGGAAAAAAGGCTCCTTTTGGCTTAGTTTTTCAAATCCTTCACAACTTCTGTGTACACAGGCAGAAGATCAAATAGACCTAGACTGTCCTTGACGCATGCTTGTTCTTAAAAGCCTCCTAAAATGGAGATTCCTCCTGTTCCCAAAGTACCCTGTTCTGGTGTTTTACTACCCTTATGGCTGAAAAGTTTTTCTTAATATCTCATCTAAACCTTTATTGCAAATTGAGCTGATTTATTCTTGCTGTACCTGCAGTGGATACAGGAAATAATTTATCACCATCCTCTTTACAACAGTATTTTTCATATTGTAAGAATCAGCATGTCATTCCGTCTATCCCCCCGTTTTCTCTTTTCTAGACTTAGCAAACTCACTCCTTCTGTCTGAACCTCTATCATTCTTGTTGCTGTCCCCTGGAATGTCTCCAGTTTGTCTACATCTTTCTCAAAGTGTAGTGCCCGAAACAGGACACAGTTCTTCAGTTGATGCCTCAAAGAGTGCTAAGTAGAGCAGAATAATTACCTCCTGTGTCTTACATACGACACTCTTGTTAATACACCACAAATGAGACTGGCCTTTTTTGCAACAACATCACACTGTTAACTCATTTAGTTTGTGATCATCTATATTCCTGGTAGCCCCTTTTCTGTAGTACTGTTGTCTAGCCAGTTACTCCCTATTTTTGCATGTGCACATTTCCTTTGGTTGTGTGTCTCTTCTTCCCAAATGTAGTACTTTGCACTTGTGCTAACGGAATTCCAGGTTTTTCATTTTCCCCTCGATTTACTGTCTGCAAATTCTGTAAGTGTACTCTGTTGCATCTTCTATGTTAATAATATAATAAATGGAATATAAATGAATATAATAAATGGAAACATGCCCAGGACAGACCCCTTTGGTAGCTCAATTGAAATGCCATCCTAGTCTGACAGTGAACTAATCTTAATTTGGAATTTTCAATCCATTTCATACTCACCTTACCTTGATTTCATGTAGACCACATTTTCCTAGTTTGCTTATGGGAATGTTGTATGGGACAGCATCAAATACAGATGCAGATGTATTTGTTTGGCTGATACACATTTAATAAAAGTTCCCCTTTGTACTTCTTTTTTTTTTTTTGTAACAAAATGTCAGGCAAATATCAGGTGTATTCATTGCTTCTAGAACATTTGTGCTGTTTTTTATGTTATCTTGAACTGGCATTTTTTACCTATTTTAAAAAGTGTTTATAGTCATAAAAGTGACTTTGTAAACATCGCAATATCTTACTCAACAAACCTGCCCTCTAGTCCAGAGACCAATTTCCTTGTTCTACTGACAAAAATAATTTGTACAGTATTGGCTTTTACTTCTATTAGTGGTATCAAGTCAATAAAGCTACAGCTGAGAAAATGAGCCAGGTTCTATTCTGACTTAAATACTGCTAACAGAACTGATATCCAAGTTCCAGTTGCAGTCAGATTTTTCTCTGAGTTATTCCTGTTCAGCACCTGAGAAGACAGAAATCAAACATACTGGAAATATAAAAAGCCCAATATGCTAATGGCCAAATTTTCAAAACAGTTCAACACCCATTGTGCTTATCGTGCCTTCCATTGTGACACTCAGGAAAGATGTCAGACCAGCTGTGTATCCAACATGCTCAACAGTATTGAAAATTTGGCATCTTATTCTGGTCTCTGAAAAGGAAGACTTTTTTGAAAATCTGTATGGGTCAGAGTTGGAAGACAATAGTATTGTGTAGGGATGCTTGAGGCAGAATTTGGCTCACAGAATCTTTTTTACAGATAATGCAAAAAGTATACAGAATATACTGACATTCCAATTCCAGTCCCTGTAATGCCAATTGTTAGGAAACACCATTTTTAATGAAAAATTAGTAAATTTGATCTCAGAGTAGCTGAGAAACAAAAATGGAACCGACTTAGCCATTCTTAGTCAATTTAAAAAATAGAATCACATTTTTGGGCCAGGTCCTTATCTAGGGCAAACGGGCTTAAAGATTCTGCCCATATAACAACAGTTCATAAACCAGATATTTTTTCTTGCTGACAGACTGGCAGTTTTACTCCTGAATATCCTGGATTTTATTATAAGTTACATACTTAATGTTATCATACTTTTTTCTCACAGAAGCATCACTTTTATAGGACATTTCCTTTAACACAATAAGGCAGGTGTATATGAAGCATTACAGTTCTACTTCAGAGGAGCTCTACTTAGGTTTCTCTTAGTCTAATATGAATATGATGGTGTTTTGGAAGCCACTTTATTTAGTAAGCATACAGTTGAGTCTGCTATACTCAACAGAACTATCCTACATATTCCTAAAAGTTCTATGAGATTTCCACATCCCAGCTAGAATCATTAAAATAAATTAACAGAGCCATGAGCTAATGCCATTTTTATACAGTAGATAATGGCAGGATGGCCCAATTCAGATTATTTCAGCTGCAGTAATGATGGTCCCTTTTTATTCAACAGTAGTTCTTGAAAGCAGTTACCAAAACAGTTTACAGTGTTATAAAGTTGATATTTGTATATAAACTTATTCAATAAGAAAAAAGAAAAGTATCTATCTATTATGTACTGGTACCTAAAAAGATGTAATGGTTGTTTTGTCACATAAACGTGTCTAGCATCATTGCACTGTCACCCTATCTGCCATGTTTGTTCTGTGACAGATTATTTCAGTCTCCTGAGTTTTCAGTCTGGTACTTAAATTAGTATTAAATCCAGTAAAATTATACAGAGGTGTATGCAGACACAAAAAATATAGTGGATTTAGCCAACTAAGAATTTAATTAAAAAGTAATTATGAATGTGCATTAACTGCTCTTTTTTATCAACCTACATTGAAATCAAAGGAATTCAAGAGCTAACACCTCCTGTGTATCGGGAAAAGAATTAATTAAAATTTCATTTGGAGAGACTTTAAAAGTAAATTATGTTGAAAATACCTAAGCTATTAAAGTTCTCATAAGAGAGCAAGGAATGTGTAAATATATTTTTATGTGTAGAGCCGCTTTGCTGGAAACCGGCTGATGACAATCCCCCTGATAAAAAAACACAGGGGGAAGAATTCTGCTTTCCAGTTCTGTATCAGAAGTTAAATTGTAGGCAAAAGAACAGCAGAAAGTAAGCTATAAGCACAGAAGCCATTAAGGCACGGTCAGGTGAGAATTCCAACAGCGCAAGCATTGTAGCATAGTTTATGTTCTCTCTAAATCGTATTGTACTGGATTTGCTTTGTGCAGGTGGCACAAAGCATGTGAGCACATTTCACTATTAAAGCGCAGTGAAAAAATACATACAGTCATTTCCTTGTTTCTTGATATAAAGGTAGTTTTGTGTATAATGGCTACAATACAGATACGTATTAATAATTTACATTATGAACATTGAGAGAAGCTATAAAGCACTGGCTATCAAGTGTATGCAATCTAGAAATCTTACATAAAAAAATAGAATGACAGGTCACTATCTTTTCAATAGCCCAAGGATGTGTCAGTATTTTTGTTATATTTATTATTTATTTGTTTGGCACTCAGTGCCCTTAACCTTGAATATAGTACATGGAAAAGACATGGTCTCTACACCAAAAAGTTTACAATCTAAACAGCAATTCAGCCAAGTAGATTCTAAGGTTCCCAATTGGCTTAGTGGAGACTAAAGCAATTACATTTGTTCCAGTAGATGCTTGTGCTTACAGCAAGAAGTTAAGGTACAAGAAGTTCCTTAAGAAGTTAAGGAATTACTGACTTACTTTCTAGGGCCTGTGTTATTAAGATTAGACAAGTTAAATATAATATTTTCTGGCTCTTTTCCCTTAGATACTACAGATTTTTATAGCAGTGATGATTTTGTAGTTTGTAATAGCAAATGAGAGTGTTTGAGATCAGACACATAGATCACTAGAGTATTTTTTTAAATTATGCAAAATAAAATTTTACCTTGACCCTTTTCCACGTTCTGGTTTCAATGGGATTGCTCGGAGGTTAAAGTACTACTCAGCGGGTGCATCTATGCAAGACTGGCTAATTAGTTGCGCAGTAAACATTACATATCTAATTTACGCTGTAGTAGTGCATGAGTAGATGCTGCCCTGACTTGCAGGGGCATGATGGAACTTTAGTGCAAGGGCTTCCTGCCAGCTAGCCCCACAGTGAAGCATCCTCGTGTCTCAGCTACCCCTCCATAGCATGTTGACCCAGGAGGAGAAGTCCCAGGCTTGCGGGTTGTCCCCAGACCCCTTGCTAGCCAGGACAGCTCTAACCTGGCTCATCATGCTGCACACAAATAAACTCCAGAGCTTATTGCAAATGTTCAAACAGTGTACCCAGGAGCAATAAACTCCGGAGCAATAAGTACATTAATTGCTTATGTAGATGCACCCAGCATGTATAAAGTTGGCAGTGGTCTGAAATGACCAATAGCTTGTCGCAATTGAAGGTCAGAGTTATGAAGACTATTCAGTGCAGTGAAGTGGAATGAATGAATAAAATTCCTTCCTGCACCTACTTATAAAGCTGCTTATACAGTACTGTACTTGATCAAGCCTTGATTTAATAATACTGACTGCCAACCAGACTACAATTGATTCTGTGCTAGAACGGTGCACCACTGATTGCCAGATAATTAAAATAATAATCGGTTATATTTCAAATAAAATACAATTTAATATTATTTCATGACAAAAATAATTCAGAAATTAAATATTGGTATTATCTATCTGTGCAAAGGGTTTTGAAGATGCCTACCACATGATGGCATTTTAGGTCAGTGTAGGTATCTTATAAAGGGGACAAGACAGTTAAAACTTCTAATATAAAAATATCAAACTATAGTCTTTGTACACAATATAAATGGATTCCACAAGGTCCATAACTGTGTAAGAATTAAAATTACATTCCCATGAATTATATTGTTAATGAAAGTATATATAGCACACAAAAATATTTCAGACAGATACTGTAGGTGAAATCCTGACTCTGTTGAAGCTGCATTCAGTTTTTAAACAAAATACTCAACTATTAAGGAAGGATTGCATACCATCCTGCCTACCCCAGCCTCTTCCTTTGTGGGCACTATACAGAGGCTATAAGATCACACCACTCCCATCACTCCACTTTCACCTAGAAAGCGAATCTTCTGTATGTGGATCTCAACCAATCTGTGATTTATTCTAAACCTTCAGCATACTACCCTAGTCTGCGGAGCCATGGATGACTGAGTAGGAAGGAAATATAGCATGGAGTACAACATGAAAGGATAGATGCACTTGTTAAGGTAATTGTGTGAGAACCAGGTGCTATAGGTTCCAGTCCCTGTTCTGTCACAGACTTTCTATGTGATATTGAGGATATGCATACCCAGCACAGTACAGTGCCATTTACCCATCCAGCTCAGGTACCAGAAACAGCATAGGCAAATTAGTGCTTTGCTCATGGGCATAAACAGATTTAGGATTTTTTCGAAGGGGGATGTGGATGGTGTGGCACTTCACCGCATATAACATAACATATTTTTCTCCAGAGCAGAGGCTTTACTAATATGGTAGGGGGGCTTGCACTATATTATTTAGTTTAAGATCAAAGCAAAAAACAAATATAGCTATTAGAATGTGTACTAATTAACTAGAGTATATATAAAAGTTTAAAAAAAAACACTACAAACCAGGCAAAAAATAGTCTATTAGTTCTTTAGTAGTTGTACTTAAATGTACATCTCTTATTCAGATTCATAAAACAAAACCTAGCCTTTCTGAGCATCTTTGTAGCAAAAAGCCCCCTTTTCCTCTTGCCTGCATTTGCTCTCCCTTCTTTGGATATGTTTCTCTTTTTCTACCTTTTCTTCCTTCCTCTCTTTCACTTTAAGATAAGGAATTGTGTTTTAAAATTTGTGTGTGTGCATTTTGTATCTCCCCTTGTATTTTGGTATTTTTATCTATTTGTGTGCCATGGCATTTGTAGCTTATATTTTATACTCCTCACCTTTCGACTTTCAACTAAATGTGTTTTAGTAAGTTATACATTGTAACAATGTTAACAAGGGTAGGAATCAAACTGCCCTTCCTTGTATCAGGTTGGCCCCTGAAAGAGCGAGTGAATCAGTGATTGAATGTGTAACATGATTGAATGTGTAACATGGAAGCAGGCAGCAATTAACACCTGGGAAGCTGCAGATCAGCCAACGGAAGAACTCAATAGAAGACAATGTAATAACCGGGAAATCTCTAAACATCACTGATCAAGGGCTAGAAGCCCTGGCCTGAGTTAATCAATGCTGGGGACCAACTTTTGGGCTGAATATCTCCAGATCGACCACTCCCAGAGCCCTATTCTAAATTCATCAATGGACTCCCAAACCTGCACGTACATGCGGACGACCCCTGGGGCTGACAGATGCTGTCCAGTAGCCACCGAGGGGGGAAGTCCCACGAGGGTCAATGACCCCTGGATTGGGCAAACCTGAAAACTGGGGAGTCATCAAAGTCTGCTAAGGACAGATAAAAAGCAGTGAAAAGTGACCCTCAGTGGCGCCCTCTTGATCTCCAACTCGACCAGACCTGTCCAGCCAGAAGGACCAGCCGGTGACCCCCTTCTGGAAGATAACACCACGCTGAAAGAAGCCTCAACGACAGACTCCAGCGCTTATAGGATAGGTATACCTGACTCTGTAGCCTGCTACTGTGTGTGTGTGTATGTGTGTGCATGCGTGCATGTGTGTATGTGGGGACCAGCCCCAAGGTTTATGATTACAGTGTTTCAATCCGCCTAATAAACTAGAATTTTAAGGATCCCGAGTTGGACATTTGTAGCCAACATCTTGACAGTGCATCCAGTACTTCAGTGTCAGTCATTGCTGCACCTGAATGACTATTACCACACTTGAGTTAAGGCTTTTAACTAGAGCTAAAAACAGGCCACATGGCTGTAAAATAGAAGAGAGACGTTACCAGGAATGCCTAACAGATAGTAAAATTGCGGAAGAAAGAATAGTTTGAATAGTGAAACATAAAAAATATTTAAAAGGATAGAGAGTCTTTAATACTCATGGAGTGAAGTGAGATTAACAGGAATCAGGGAGATGATAATAAGCCATGAAGTCAATTGACTGTCTCAGTACTAGCTGTATGCTGCTGCCCGTCCCAGCCAGTTTAAATCTTGAGTAGATCAGGAATCAAAGAGGGGTGCAATTGCACCACTTAACCCCCTCACCCCCCTCCCCGATTTGCCCATAGAATCATAGAATCATAGAAGTAGGGTCAGAAGGGACCTTGTAGATCTTCAAGTCCGACCCCCTGCCTGGGTAGGAAGAAAACTGGGCTCAAATGACCCCAGCCAGGTAGGCATCAAGCCGCTTCTTAAAGACGCCCAGGGTAGGAGCCAGCACCACTTCCCTTGGAAGTTGGTTCCAGATCCTAGCCGCTCTGACTGTGAAGTAGTTCCTATGGATGTCTAATCTAAACCTACTCTCCAACAACTTGTGGCCATTATTCCGTTACCCATGCTCCTGGGTAAACTAGCCATAGGCATTTTCTTAATCTTCTGTGCTTTGGTTACTTTAGCCATGCACCCTGTGCTTATTCAGGTTCTCTCTTTCTTCTTGTCAGTCTCTGATGTTTCTAGTGCTACTTTCCTCTCTCATTGACATGCCTACAGATACACCTCTACTCCAAACAACAGCCAGCAAAGCCCCTCCATCCATGTGCCTCTGACTAACACAGCAATATGTGTTAACTTCATTTTATAGTTACCTTTGACCAGCCTGCCACTGTCCATGACATTTTGCACAATTCACAAGAAAGGCTACGGTAATAAACTTCCTGAGACTCGCATGGCCACCAAAGTATGATTTAGCACTAGGTATCCCAGGCACAGTTAGAGTGATTGTCTCATGGAAGTGATTTGTAGCAAGCAGTTTAAGTCCAAATATTCACCTATTTGAATACCAACCTATTCAAGAAGGAGAAAATCCTTTGGCTTTTTGAGTAGCCATAGCTTATATCCCTCTGTTGCTAGACAGCTTAGCATTGCATTAAAAACCTAACCACTGCTTAGATATGACTTTGCTTTAGTTCCTTTACTGCAGAGGAAAACAGCCGGCAGAAAGATGAAATTTACTAGAGATTTGCAAACTTTTTGCTGGTTTATAAGCAAGCAGAGGCATATAATGGACTTATCTCAGTCCTTCCCTTAAGGTGGATCTCTAGCGCAAAGAAGAAAGGAGGGAGGGAAGTCATGCAGCTTGGGAGGTCTAGTATTTTCTGGAGACAATGATTGTCCCTCCCATTCACAGCCTGAAGGGAACACTGTTGTGGAAACCTTCCAAACTATAAAGGGAGGATCACTGCTTTCTAAAGGGAACTGGAATGCATTCATAAGAAAGTAAGGTCTTTTTTAAAGCTTTCTTTAGGGTGTTCCAAACACTGGAGACCACAATAATATACTTGAGACTCCATCGACAGAGCCTCATAAAATTAGCTTACCCTGTTCGAAAGCCTATCTTCTGAAGTCAGACAAGGTTCTTTGGGTAGATGTGATATTTTTTATTAGACCAACTACATGGTAGGAAAAATTGTTCTTTGCAAGCTGTCAGGCACAAACATCCTTCTTCAGGCATATAGAGTCTGCTGGTGAATTGTGTGCTCTCCTGGGTAGAATAACAGCCAAGATGCAACTTCCAAAGTATCATTTTTATTCATGAGACAACATGTGCCAGATGAAGCAGGTCCTTTGCAGTGGTTAGTTCCGTTACTTCAGCTGCCTTTCAATAGTCTCTGACTTTGACTAACTGAGTGACTTATACTGAGCCAGGATTTCTCTTGCTGTGTCTTATTCAGGACATAATAACCCTGTTCAATTTGCATGTAATATTAATTACACAGTCACAAATATGGAACCTTTTGTCCATATTTTTGACAGAATAAAACTGAATTTCAGAATACTAATTTTTGGTTTTAATGACTGGAAAATATTTCCCCAAAAGCTGCTAATTCTGCTACAGAACAAACCAAACAACAAAAAAACAGAAACTAAACTAACATGTAAGACATTTTATGGAAAATGCTAAAGAAAGACTATAAATTCCATACAAATTTAACAATAAACAATAACAATAAAAATTATGTCAATTTTGCATGGATTAACCTAATATTGTATAGAAAATGCACATAGTCAATAAAATAGCAGAGTCAGGGGAAGGATTTTTCATTATTCTTGGCAGAATTAAAGAGTTGGAAAACTTTAGACCATGGACTGTTCTTGACAATTAGATGGTATTTAGCTCTAATGCCACTGCTCAGTTGTTTTGGGCTATGTATAAAGCATTGAATTTTATGGAGGAATTCTGGTATATTTTATATGACATTCGGGGTCCTTATGGGATTTGATTTCCATCAATTCTTTATTTGTATTGCAGGTGCTAAAGATATTGCACACCTCCCTCCTGTAAACACCTAATAAATTCATGGATGGATAGGAAGGGTGTTGGCAGAGTGAGGATCATGGTTACCAGTCTCTGGTTAGTCTTATGTAAGCTGTCTGAGATTTTGTTCTCACACTTGGGGTTAACTATTAAATAATAAAATATAAATGTTAAAAACTTTTATGATCATGTTTTTCCATGTTTACTTACAGAAACCTGTTTGATCTTGAGTAAGACATTTTGCCAGTAATGCTGTGTTGTGGTACACTTGAGCATGTGTGAACATTTTTTCTGCATGATGCATTTCACTCCAACTTTTTATGTTTGCAAACCTGAAGCAAAGCTGAATCAAAACAGAGCTTCTCATTTCATTGTGAAATCACGTGTATCCATATATACACAAAACTGGGTGCAAGTTCATAGATTTTAGCGAACTTAAATTCAGACCAGCTGGTTGCCAAGTTAAACTATGATATGAGCAGTTAACTTGCTGGCCATTTCATCTCTTGCTCATATGTCCTTCTGTGCCACTGAATAAGAGATGTGAATGCAGCTTTGTTCTAACCTCACAACCAGCAATCCAGTTTCATCCACAGCACTTCTACTGCCTCTAGTAAAAAACTATAACTTTCTCTTCAAAAGTCACCAGACCATTTCCAGTTCTGAATTAGCTATAGCTTTATTCAAGCAAATCATATCTTAGTATCTAATTATGCCACTTAGAAAAAAAATAGAAAAACAGTTAAATATGTAAATACACCATTTCACTCTCCAGAGAGTTCAAGAGATAACACATCCATCTTTCAGTAGAGTGCTTATTATTTCTCAGAGGGTTAGAGCCCAGTCCCATTGGAGTCAGTGGGCACACTGCCTGACTGGAAGCTGCTTCCTCTTTAATCATGTGGTCATGTGGTGTATTAGAGCCCATGTGAGGTATAGGTAGATGCTCTTAGAAGATTTTGAGAATACAGAAAAAGGCAACCTGACATATTTCTTTGAAAAAGCTTTCCTTCCTCTCAATATATTTTCATGTACAGGCTGTGGCTGTGAAAAAATCCCCCTCTATCTATCACATTGCACTGGGTCATTCCGGTTGCACCCCTTTCTCTTTCACTTGCTTGCTATTTGGTCCTGGCTGGTCAACCAGGTGACCTGGCCAGATCAGTTCCTGAGGGAAGAGGTCTTTATCTCCTTGGGCGGATTCTAGAAAAGCCACAAGATGCATGCCTCCAGGTACTGCCTGGGTAAATCCTTATGATTCACCCAGGTAAAGACCTGGAAACTAGATAGTAGGTTAGAACTAAGTATAGATAGACACGTCTTAAAAGGGTCACCATACCCAATATCTGTAAAGGCTCAACTTATTTTGATTTTCTCAAAGTGTATTCTGACTCCTTTGGTCTACCCTCCCCCCCCCCCCCCCCAAATAAAGGTATTGGGTTACAGCATGACTGACTGAATTCCTGAGGGGAGAGAGAGACGCCTTTATTGCTCCCTTTGCTAGGCCAGCTATATTGGACTTGGCTTTCCATTTTTCTCCAATGCTGGTGGCAATCTTTGGATGCTTCAGGTTGAAAGAGGCACCCCAAAATATTACTAGTGAGCAAAGCACCCCCAAGGCTTGCAGGGTCTGTGTACCCCAGGCTACATGGAGCCCTAACAGATACCAGTACCAGGGTGGTGGCAGTGTTACCCCAGGCTTGTGGGTGTTCTCCAGGAAGGGGGATGACTGGCCATAGGCTCCCCAGGGGAGACTCCCGAGCGTGGTTTTGGGCCTGACACAGTGAGGTGGGTGGCTCTGCGTGTAGCGCTTCCTACCGTGCCGCCAGTGGTCCCATCCATTTACATTTTGTGAATTAATACAGATTCACACAGGGTCTTTGAACTCTTCTGAACTCTATGCTTCTACTTGTGGGCATGTATATCTGCTGTGTACCATTTAAAACAAAGCAAAACAGAAATCTTTCTTGTCTCTGAATGTTCATTGTTGGGATTTTTAAGGCAAAACATCATTAAAGCTACATCTGGGTAAGAATAATTAGCACTCAAGTAGATCAGCTAATCTTGTTTTACAGGACCGTGTGGGATATTCCTTTGAGCCCTGACCCAGCAAAGCACTTTTATACATAATTAACTTTAATGGTATTGCCAAGGCCAAGCATTCAAAAATCATGAGTTAGGCCTCCAAAATCCATATAATTTTTTAAAAACAGTAAAATATTGGTTGTTTATACTTTGCTTTTGCAGCTCTACAATTCACATTTTTTACTTTTTAATATTAAAATTCCTATTGTTAAAAATAAAACTAGGAATCATGTCTTAGTTGCACCAGTAACAAAACCTGAACATAGATGAATTTTGCATAGTTTCAGTGTTGGTGCAAATGTTATATAGATTTGCACAATTATTACTAAACAAACTAAAAAGAAGAGTGTAGGTTACATGTTTCAGCATTTCTTTCCTGTTATATTCAGATATATTTCTGTCAATGATAAGAAGATCAGACTGCAATATACCAAATCAATCTGATAACATTAAGGCTACCTGTGTACATATTAAGGTAACCAGTACTCTGCTTCACTACACAGGTTTGACAACCAGAAGTAAGGCACATTCTTCTTTCATTTACTTCACTTATAGGTGAGTTGTCTTCATTTACACAGTGGAAATTAAGAGTCAATCTACTGTATCATTTGACTTATTTAAGCATATAACTGGTTATCATCGTCAGCAGTCCTTCAATATGAGGATGACAGTCTTCCAGTAGATAGGGAAAGTTATCCGTGAGTCCGGAGATGGCTGAAGAGGCTAATCTGAGATCTGCATGTTCAATTGCAAACATGGCATATAGTTTCAGAAGGATGAAGTGGATCCTGGTGAAGTTGGGTCACAGCTCTTTCCTTTCGTCTCTCTCACCCATTTGCCTCCGTAGCGAGACAAGTTTGTTCAGAATGGTCGATGCTTTGTTGTACTTCAAAGTGCCATTGGGAACGATTCAGTGCTCAAGTCACCCAGGTCTTGATATTAATCAGAATTGTTCTTTTGCCTACCTCTAGACCAGTGATCACTTTCCTTTCCTGTTTCATGTCATTGTGATGAGGTATTTAGCAGGATTTGGATTCATTGGAATCTGACAAGCCATACCATGAGCACTTCTGCTATGGCCTCAAACTTGCAACCTCTGGGCTGTTAACCATGCACCTTAGTGCTCCTTAGTGCTCATGCCTCTCCAGCCCCCACTGATTTTATTGAAATACACGCAATTCTTAAAGTGACTGCTATTTCTTTGAGTGTTCCTATCCTGTTTTTATTCTCTTTCTGAAAGCATAAAATAACAGTTAATGAACATTTGTTTTTCACAGCATGCTCCCATCTAAACTTGGTAGACATCCACTTGGAAACATGGAAGCAAAACATGTTACAACATTTATACTCTCCATGCAGCTTTTATCCTCTTCAGAGACAGACAAACAGGAAGTTAGAGGATGCATGACACATGAGTGATACCAAGGCCGTCCCTAGGGGTTGCAAATCAGGGTGACCACCCCGGGCCCTGTGCTTTGGGGGCCCCGTGGAGCAGGGAAGAGCAGCCGCAGTGATTCCACACTGCCGCTGGCTTCACTTCCGGCCACTGTGGGCACCCCCCCTGCGCTGCTGAATCCGCCGCTGGTTTCCTTGCATTCAGGGGCGGGGCTCCGCACAGGTTGATTTGCACCGGGCCCCGCACCCGGCTCGGGTCGTCTCTGAGTGACACTAATGTAAAGGGAGTGACAGCCCCATTCCACGTAATCTGCAGGACACTATTTTCCTGTAGATGGCTAATTCCTTGGCCCTATTCTCTGCATGCCAATGACCATCTTCACCCTGAGTGACGGTTCCTGTAATATATTACAAGTTATCTTACTTTTCAGCTTCTTTCACATCTTCCCACTGGAAATGTTAAAATATTCTAAATTAGAAACAAACTGGATCCAGTGAAAAAATTCAAATGATATTTCATACAATACATGCCAAGAATTGTTTTACAAACTTTGAAATACAGTATTTAATAAAATGTATTGTAACTATGTATACTATTCCTCCAGAATCAATTCAGAGTTTGAAAGTGGGTACACCTATATTTCCAATGGTTTCAGATTTAAATGATGTATAATGGCAAAATCAGTAAATACAGGGCCTCTCAAAACAGTAATTTATTTCTAAAAAAACCCTAAAAAACAAAAACCCCACAAATATGATAAGGTTAATCAAAAGATGTATTCTTTGTACTGAACACACTTCTTTAGGAGCAAAAGACAAACATTATTAAATCTTATATTAATAGAAGCACAGTTATATCAATATTGTAACAGTGTAAAGCTTGCACACTTGTAGGTGTGGAAGGATGGATGTGCCAACAAAAAAAGTCTCAGTATTTAAAATGACTTATTTGGAAACTATTTTATTCATAAAGCTTTTAAAAATGCCCAGCCAATGGCTTTGGATGCCTGTTTTAAGGCGTTCAACATAACATAACCTAAAGGGACGTGGTTTTTTTAAGATTTGGTGTCTGAAAGATCAAACCCTTGTATGCAGTTTCAAGGTGCATGTTGAAATAGGTCATGTGGTGCCCAGAGAAAACCGGCAAGAAATGAGTTTTCAGGTTACAAATCATTCACAATAAGGAACTAAGGGCATATCTCAATAATGACCACTGGCAAGTTGGAAATACAGTAGCTTTGTCAGAAACTGGTTGTCAGGCATCCTAATGATGTGTACTGTCCAATGGAGCTGGTGCTATATATACATGGCTTCAAAGCTGGTTGTGTTCGCTTGAGCCAGAATGCTGGTAATTGTTCTTCTGCCCTTCCAATTCATGTGAAGGATTTTCCAAAGACATCACTGATAGTAATATTCCAAAACTTTTAGGGTTTCCAATATATTGTCCAGGTTTCACACCCATACAACAGAGTTGGGATGACAACATCCTGGTAGAGGAGAAGTTTGGCTTAGGTCCTGCCTTCCATTGAAGACACGATTTTGGACACATCCAAAGGCAGCACCGACAGATTTTCTTTGGTGTTGAATATTATCATCTACATTTACTTTTTGGGAAAGATAACTAACTACCCATGTAGGGACAATACTCAACCTTCTCCAAGGACTGCCCTCTAATTGTAATATTTAGGGGAGCAGCTGGCTGGTTTGGGGTAGTTTGAGTAAAGTATTTTAGTTTTTGAGTTGACAGTGAATCAAATCATTTCATACACTTCACAGAAGCAGTCAAGAATAACCTGCAACTCTCTAGTTGAGTCGGCACACATGACACAAGCATCAGCATATTGAGAATAATTAATGGAGGTGTTTAGTTATCTTGGCTTTGGAACATAACTGGTTGGTATTAAAGAGATTCCTGTCCATGCAATGGACTGACTCTTAACGTGCCAGTAAATGAAAGAGACTGACCTAGTTTGCCTTTCTTCTCAGCTGGCAGCAGATACAGCAGCAGCTTACTCAGCCATTAGACCCCAGGATTGTCCTGGCTGTTCTGCAGTTAGCACAATGCCTGGAACACAGCATCAATCAATCAGTCAATCCTAGGATGTTACTGAGATGGGAAAACTGGGAGTAAATAGGGGCCCTGCACAGAGGAACTCTCAAATCATAAGTCAGAAGCATCTTTGTGATAATCCCTGGGCTACTGTGTTATGGTGTAAAAATAGCTCAAGCCTAGTTATATTTACCCTACAAAAAGAAGAACAGCTTTTTAGAGTGGATGTTGGTAATTGCACCATCAGGAAGAGCAACCCTTTCAGAACTGGTTGAAATGCAAAGGAATTTTCTGTTTATTGAGGGTGAGGTAAAACAGACTCTCTGCTGGTTTGAATTTGGCATTTGCTGTAGAATTTGTTAAAAGGACAACACAAAGAACGTAAACCCAGAATCAGGAGAGAATCATAGGAGTCTTCAGTTTTAAATTTTTGCATTCTGGGTACAAGTAGAACACAACCATGATAAACTGCTGCTTAGTAGCCCCTCTAGATCTGGGTATTATGGTATTTTGTGAAATAAAACATGCAATAATTGCTGTTTTCTATCTGCCTGGCAAAACATGATGAGCCTGATGTAGAATCATTAAAATAAATCAGAAACTTGACACTGACATTGGTGAGCTTTGGATCAAGTTTTACATGCCCAAATTGAGCACAGAAGACAGACAGATTTTCCAAATGCAGAATAAAATAAGTGACAACTATAGTAGTTCTCATTTCTGCCAAGAGAAATGCAATCACCATCAAACCACAGGAAGCGTATTAGAACTTTGCGGCATGTCACTATTAACGACATTGTGCCAATGTGAAAATACAAATATAGTCAGTTGAGCAGAATTAATCCTCCAGAAATGTATGAAGTTTGGTAAAATCATAACTCTGGGTATACTTCCTGACTTTTTGCATTTGGTTTCCTCAAATAGTCTAGTAAACAACTATGATGATAAAAGCATGGAATACAAGTGAAAAATGATTCTCTTACTAGCAGAGAGGAAAACAGAAGCAGAAAACACTGTCACAAGCTGGTTCAGGTCTCTAAGGACTAGGCTGGCCTCATTCCACCTTCTTATTTTTTAGGGTTGCTTCTCTGTCCTGCTTTAGCTGCTGTCATGAAGCTAAAATAGAGCAGAGTACAAAAGTAACCACTATATGCTTCCTTCAAATGTGTAAGTTAAGGCAGGTGCAAAGCAATTGCTAAAGGAAAAACTACCACCAGGAGTTAGCAGCTAAGCCTTAAGTGGTTGTGCAGAGTGTAGATTACTGCAATTCTCCGTGTTGCCAGGCTACAGTAGCCACCTAGCAGTAGTGGGAGTGGAGCAGAACACAAACGGAATACAGTGAAATTCAAATCTCGCAATCACTGACTGCTTAGGAAGCTCCGTCAGTTTTAAGAAACATTTTCTAGAAAAACAAGCAGCATATTACTTGCCCACTGGTATATATGGTTCTGCAGTTGATCAGCTGCTTCCATTTATAAATATCACACTGAAAACAAATTAGAGGGAAGAGAAGCCAGCAGCATAGTGCAAGCTTATCCCTGCCCATTCTGAAACATGTCTGCCAGCCTGCACTGCCATTGCACAGCAAGGTGAAGATTTTTCAAAGTACTGAAAACAATGCTTACGTGATCCGAGAGAGCTCTGATAAAACATTTCATAACTCTTCAATTTATTCTTACAAACCTCATGGAAAACAAGGAAACAAATTAGGACTTTGTTGTCTAATCAGAACCTGAATGGTAAAGAAAAACATAGTATTAAGGACCTAGAAGGAGATCAGGCGCTCTGATGGAGACGCAGCAGGCAACTGCATGTTCTGTTGAGCCAGAAAACTAACAATGATTGCAGTGGTAATGGATAAGCCAAATACGACAATCAATGAAGCGTGAGTATACTACTGAAAATCCACAAACCACTTTGTTTTTAAAGAATTTTATGGTAAGAAATCAGATAGCTTGGTGCAAGTGAGGTCTGGGAAATGTAATTTATCCCTCTCTTTTGACAGAACTAACAAATATCTATCATTTATATAACTGGTGAAAAGTTGTTTTGGCACATCATTTTAAATGAGAAGCCAATGTTCAAGAAGCCCACCGTGCGTAAAAATTGGTCATGTTACTGCTCTACTGCAATATATCTAAAACTAAAAGAAATCTTCCTGAAAAATCTGCAACATCAGCATGTTTAATGATATTACCAATGTGGCTAGAATATAGACTCCAAAAAAAAAAAAAAAAGCTAGGCTATTCAATGGTTGAGTTCAGTGCAGGAGTTCAAAATATGGAACATAAAGCTTCATTGTTAAGGGCAAAATATTTGGAATGGATAGCTTTTCTCTTACATAACACTTGAAGAATGACAAGTAAGGGTGAATCTTTTTGGCTTGCCTACTCGCCCCTATAAATGTTTTTGTGTGATGACTCTCCATTGAGCAGGTTTGACTCTCCCAGAGCACAGGGTGTGTAAACTACCTTAGTAAGTTCCACAATTCTTGCCTCCATCTCAACCACACAAACTTTGCAAGCAGGAGCCTCTATCCCTGATACAACATTTGACTCATAACAATCCAGGGCTATGTTCTAGAGTAATCATGCCAGTTTTTATTGATGGTAGTCTTTTTTTCAGAATTAAAGCAGCTTTGGGTCACTACACACTGAATTGAACCCTACTTCAAAAACAGCTGTTGATACTGAAGGTTTGTTGTAGAAGTAAATACTTGAGCCTGTCCTTGGCATGCATCAGTTGTATAAAAGAAAAACATAACTATCAAATTTTAAAAACTCTAGTTGTCAAGGAGCACATTTATAACCATCTGCCATGTTGAGAATTCTCAACCATCTTGTGAGTCAAGTATATAGAAACTTGACCCCAAAATAGGATAAGATGTTTGTGAGTCTTAAGTAGAATCTTCTAAACAGACTGCTAGTTTGAGGACTCCATCATCAAGAACAGATTCTCCCTCTCTTGTTTTTATGAGTGATAGGGTTAAAAGAGCACCAACAATTTAAGTAGATAGATCAGAGATTGGCAACCTTTTGGGCCAGAGCTTGCAACATGTACCCCTTCCACAGATATTCACCTCCCAGAGAGTTCAAGACACCTATATTTATCTTCGCTGCAGGCACCCAGTCTGCAGCCAGGGTAAGCATAGGCACAAGAGAGCACGTAGGAGGACTGTGGAGAGGGTGGGGAGCTCAGTACAGCTGCATACTGCCTGATCTCCATGCCACCCCAAGCCAGGGCAGACCTTCCTTCCAGGCCTGGATCCAATCTCTTTGTGGTCCAGATCTAGTCTCTGGGCTGTAGGTTGCTGACCCTTGACCTAGGTTGCTTATTTCAGTCTTATATTGCTTAAAGGTAAGATCCATTGGAAAGGACCATGGGATCACTGCTATAGTTGCTCATACTGAGAGAGACAAAAAGGGAAAGCGAATTCAGCCATATGAGACAGACATGCGCCTTTCCTTTCAATAGATGCCCCTGGTTATCACTTTGTAATTCAGTTAGCTTTATAAAATCCATTGTATGCTATATATCCATTCTATAAAATGCACTAATGAAAGGTAGTCAGCAGAACTTTGCTTTTTCTCCTGGGTTTGGAATAGCCAACAATAGCTTTATGCAGATTGGATCAGACATTGTTATGCAGTACAGAGAATACTGGATGCTAAAGGCTCGTTGCTTTAGCAGAGAATAGCATAAGAAAGAATAGTAGCTGGAAATTTAAAGACAGATACATTTTACATTAGAACTAAAGAATAATATTAAAACCATATCTAACTATTGTGAAATACTACCAAGTGAAGTGATGGATTCTCCATCTCTTAAAAATGTTTATATACAAGCTGGCTACCATTCTGGAAGATGTGTTAATGAAACATAAGGTTAACACCCCCCTCCCCCTTCCCCCCACGCTGGTCCCTTCTGGTTTTAAAATCTATTAGTATTATACACTAAAAGAGGTAAGATTACATGAAGGAACTTAAAAAACCTAAGTGTTCTTTCAACCTTAGTTATCTAGATTAGCTATGAACTAATCCTGGTGACTAGAGAAATACAGTTGTATTAACTTCTCTAGTTTCGCTTTTTCAGCCATTATGTTAACTGCTATATTTTCCTATGTGTAAAATGGAGATAATTGTATCTATGTCACATACATGGGGGGTAGGGAGGAAGTAAATGTATCCTGTTTCCAAAACCCTTTGGGATCCTCATATAGGAGTGCTGTCACTGCAAAGCATAGCCATCAAATAGGTCCTTCTAAATGTCTGACAATTATTTTTATTTTACTATTCTGTATAACTAAGCTCTTTTATTTTAAGATTCTCTAGTGTAAGCTCTTTGGGGCAGAGACCATTTCTTACCATATGTTTGTGCATGTGTTACATATGTACTGAGCACTAAAATTTCAACAGGAGACTCCAGATGCCATTGTAACATTATTAATAATAATAAAGATAGGTCTCAGTCTTGCTTTTACTGAAATATGGTGTTTTCCTATTTATAATTATAATATATCTCAGTGTTGTAAATAATCTTTTCCTCTTCTAAATATGATCAAATCAGGCACTACCCAAATACATTTTGAATTAAGCAGTACTGGATATATTGTTTTCTTAAACAGTGGCTAATGCACCTTATTCATCAAGCTCACAAACAGGTACGGGTGTTCTTTAAAAATGCAGCCTGGAGGCTATTTTGTATGATTGTCATTTCTAAACAAAATAGTCAGTTGTGAGCAGTCTCTTATACATAGTAATGCTTTCCATGTGTGCCTGCTTGTTTTTCAGTGGTACAAACATGTTCAATAAAGGCTGCGGGTAGAAATTAATCTAACAGTTTTTCTAGTAATTATTTTGATGATTTCACTTGATTTCATTTTCCGATATTGGCTTGTTACTTCTCTTGTCACTTGCAATATGTAAAGCACAATTCCCAAAGGTTTATGAGGTTGTAGGGATCCAGTAAAAGATGACTGATTTCTCCCCATACACACATGAACACTCCACCCCACACCCACTCACCCACCCACCAGCAAAACATAATGCTGTACTATTTTTGGTAACAAGGAAAGGGCCTCCCTCGGAAAACAGAAAGCAGTGTATTTTCTCAGTTACATCACTTCACAATCTAATGCTGTGTTGTGCTTGGTGTTTTTGTGGTGATGCAAGTCTTTTTTTTTTTTTTTTTTTTTTCTTACAGCCAGTTGGATTTTCCCCATCTTACAGCACCTCGCAGGTCCCTTCTCTGAGCAGTACATTGCCTGAGTGAGTAGAAACACACAGATCAGCTGCAGGTTTCTATCTACAGAAACAGAGTGAAAGAAAAAAAAAGGGTTGGAGAAGGAGAGACAAATATTGACTTGGCCTTATAAAAAAGACATCCAACGGCTGAATAAAGAAACCCTGTTCATGTTTTGGGATATTCTTTCAACTGGCTGGAACAAGAGTGGATCAAAAGAATGGGAAATGCCAGCAGACCCTTTGGAAGAATTGCTTATTTCCTATGCCTTTTATCTGTGCTTTTGCTGACTGAAGGGAAGAAACCAGTGAAGCCAAAATGTCCTGCCTGGTGTACTTGTACCAAAGATAATGCTGTATGTGAAAATGCCAGATCTATTCCACGCAGCGTTCCGCCTGATGTTATCTCAGTGTAAGGGCTGTAAGCATTTGGTTATTCCATTTATGATTTAAAATTAACTGGTATGTTTGACGTTTTCGGTACATGCTGAAGAATGCTTGCAGTAGGGAATCCCTCCAGCATTCGGAAACATCAGATAAAATGTTAAAATTGTGTTGCATCTCTAAATCCTGTTTTTACATGTTTTTTTTTAATCTCTCTATGCCTTTTTACATGTTTTTCTGCATTATATGAAACCTATGACTGCTTGATTTGTTTTTGTAGTTAATAGTAATTATGTAAAGACATTATATTGTGATGTACAGCTCAGTGTTAAATGATGATTATATCGGATCGCATTAACATAAGCTTGTGTTTTTTCTCCTTTCTTTTCAGATCCTTTGTGAGATCTGCTTTTACTAAAATCCCAGAAGGGAGTTTTTTGTTCACACCGTCTCTGCATCTTCTGTGAGAAATATTTATATGATACGATTATTTGTTACGAAACGTGTATCTGCAAGCCCTACACTCAGGGTCCCACTGTTTATTTTATAAGAAATAGCAAGTGTGGTTTCATTATATCACTACTAGTATCTGAAGTAAAGGTAGTTTTGAAAGATAGATCATGATTAATGTTGGTTTTTAACTGTTTGTAGTTACTTCATGGCTTAGGTTTTAATTTTTGCTGTCGATGCTACTTTGTATAGATTAAATTCTGAGGACTGTTCTCTGTGACAGTGCATCTGTTATCCTTTTATGTATCATACTTTAATGGATGTTAGAAAAGGCATCTCAGTGTTGCAACAACTATTCCTGTATTGTTTCTGCAGTCTTAGGGCCTGATCCCAAAGTGTGCTATACACTTGTAACTCTTATTGCTTACGTACTCAGGACCTGTCAGGATCAGATCCCTAATTTCAGTAAGAAAGATCCTGAAGTCTTTACTCGGGCAAAACTGCAATTGACATCAATGGAAATGTAGACCCTTCAATGGGATTTTGTTTAGCTGGGGGTTGGATTTGACACATCATTTATTATTCCTCATTCTCTTAATCTACATTTAATGTAACAAGTTTTTTAATAATCAGAAATTCTTGAGCAGTCATTCCAAAGTCAAATATGGTGACAATGTATGCACTGACCTTTTTTTTGAGATGTAGGTTCATTGCTCTGTAAAATATTACAGGTCCGTAGCAGAATTGGCTACTTAGAAAACCATGGAAGTGATTATATAATGACTTGCTATACAAAGATATTGGAGAGAGAAATCTGAACTGTTCATACTTTGCTTGGTAGCTGTTTGAAACGTATCCAAATTTGTTTCAGAAACTTGACAAAAAAGACTTTTCAGAAACCAAAAATGAAATCAGACACCTGTCTGTGGCTGAGTTAACATATACAGTGGATCTGGTCTGAAGTGTAATCTTGATTTATTGGAGCCTTAAGGCTGTTACATTAAACTGTTGGTGCACTGATAGTTGAAGGCATGACCCGAACTGTACTCTGCTACCTCAAGTGGAGCTGATAAGGAGGTGCAGGCATACGTACAATTTCAGATACAGGATGAATAGGTAAATGTAGTTACTATGGAAACCTAAATGCTGTTCCATTGTGCATTATCTTTGACAAAATTTTCCCAGGTGGTAACATCACAAAAAGATAAATCTCATATAACTCCTGTGCTGGGCCTTCCAACAGGAAGAAAATTAAAAGTAGCAGCATTTGTATTGTGGAGCTTGTATATTAGTAAATGAAAAAAGGATACCACAAGCCTCTGTCTTGGCTATGACATGCTATCTACATTTAACAGTTCTACTACTCATGTAAGACAGACAGAACAGGTTAGCTGAAGAAGAAGCAGGGACTGCCTTTCATTCAATATTTATCTAGTATGACTGGGTTTCCTTTCATTTGTGCCTTTCACTTAGCTGCCACACATTCCTTGTGCTGCTGCTAATAAACTGGTGCACTAGACATGCCAAACTTAGAAAAACAGTTTTTGTTCCAGCCTGGGCTTTGACAGGTGATGTGCTAAAACAAGTGGTACAAACCAGCCACAAATATCTCATGTAAGAAACCTAGCATTTCTAAAAATAGTGCTGAATAGCTATCCAGATGTCTTTCTCTATGTAGTCTACCTGGGAGCTGACCTACTTGCCATGTTTGGAAAAGTCAGACTTTTGGTCTAGGACAAGTGAGAGCAGTTTCTTCTTATATAACAGAGAACACCCAAGCAAACTTCTACAATGTAGGCCCTGTGCTTTAAAAAAAATCTGCCACTGGTTGAAGAGGTAGGACAGAAAACAAGAACAAACAAAATAAAAATAACTAAAAATATAAACTAATTTAAAGCTAGTTATGGGTTTGTATGTGACATCTACACTGGTGGTTTCAGTTTACCAGGTATGTAAAGAGTAGTACATATTGCTACTGGTTAAACAAAAGATCACGAAATTATACATCCAAGGTCCAACTGTAACTTGATCTCTTCTAAATGTCATGTGATTTCTGGATGTGATGCACATCTGTCTGTATTGTAATCATTTATCATTATTTGAGTTGCACATAGCAGCATAGATAAGAATCTTGGTCCTATTCTCCGAAATGCTATGCTAAGCTCCCATTTCTCAACTCTAAGAACAGTAATATGGAGGGACTAGACATGGAGAGACTCTAATTTGAGGAGACTTGTGTTTTTTTGCTCTTTATATAACCAGAATATTATGAAGAAAAATACAGGTGCAGTGAAGTCCAAATAATGGATCATAGCAAAATATCCCCATTACTTCTTTGGCCAGGTTCTGACAATTTTAAAACATATAACAGGATGACTGCCACTAGAAGGCCCACAAACTACTTAAAGAGATACTACCCTATTCCTTTATGCTACCAGGAGGGTAGATTGTAATAAGATGATAATTATCCTGAGAAGTCTGTTAACAGAAAAATAAATTGCAGCCAGGCTATTGATGCAGATATACCATGTGATTTTTATGGCAGGATTTGGCCTCAAGAGTTTGAAATAAATATTATTTACTATCAATAATAATTAAAACAATAAGGAAATTTTCTAATTTAAACCACTTCTGTAGCTACATATCAAACTCTTATGTGGAAGAAACATAACCTACTGTAGTAGAGCAAGAAATAATTGAACTAGAGATTAGGAATACAGGCTCTTGAAAAGAAAAGGAAAAAATTAACTCATTAAGTAGATTAATTTAAGCTTTAAAATTTCAAATCCTTGAATGCCTGAGGATATTGGCATATAAGTTCATGAAACATTTCACGAATCCAACTGACTGCAATGTACTTTGCAGCTACAATTCCATTTGGAAAAGCAGAACTCATCTTACTTGGAAAATACCTAGTATGAGAGATGTGATTAACTTTGAACAAGCAGGTTCTAGTCCCTCATTACTAGCAGAATTAAATGCCAACACAGTGCCCTAGAGATGCGTTTACATTTCAGTCTACAGGAGATGTTTTCAGTGACACTTGGGGAGTCCCATTGTTTTAACAATTAGTTTGTGCTCGCTGCTGACACCACCAGTGGCGCCTGTGGGTGGTTCACGATCGCCACTTGGTGTCGCTGACACTGCCAGCAGTGTCTGTGGGCAGCACTCGCCATTCCCCGCCCCTGCCCCCCCCACCTTGCCTCCACCATGTGCCATCGCCGCCTGAGGGAGCTCGTCATGCCCCACCAGCCTCCAGGGCCACACGGCGTTCATGGCCTTACCTAGTGTCTTGGGGAGCTCCTGGGGCTGTAGCAGCAGCAATCCTGCCATTTGGAGCCTGGTCGGCAGCCAGAGAGTAGCTCTGGCTGCCGAGGCTCCGGTTTTGAGTGGTTTGTGCTGTCCCTGTATACACTGCTCCACTTTTTTTTGCACAGGTTTTTTTGACCCCAGGATATCCAGGGGTCAAAAAAACCCACTGCACTGCTCCCGCACAGCAAGGAGAACAGCTGAATGTGCAGTATGTGGTGCCTGTCTGGACGTGGCCAAAGAGTTCAGTTTAACCCTATGGTACCCCAGTCTTTATACAAACAATTCCTTCAGGCACTTGGTGGGAATCTGGCCAACCTGGAACTGCTGGACCATGTTCAAAAGAATATAATAATCAAACAGTTTTTAAATGTTGTATCTTTTCATGCAGGTTGTTTACATCAAACTCTTTTGATGTTATCAGTGATGATGCTTTCATGGGCCTTCCTCATCTAGAATATTTGTAAGTGAACAATGTTTTTTCCTAGAAGTACTGAGTAGGGTGGGTAGGTTTTCGAGTTACAAGCGTTGCATTGACCAAAATGAATTTATTACCCATTGCAGATTTATTGAGAACAACAGCATTAAGTCAATTTCAAGAAATACTTTCCGAGGACTGAAATCTTTAATTCACCTGTAAGTACAGTGGTTGCATACCTTATGTGGACTGTTTAATTTAGTAACTGAATCATGCAATGTTGTTTAATTTAGTATCTCATGTTATATAATCATTGATGATTGTTGTATAAATAGAGTTAATATAGATGTTAATCTTTGCATGTAACCTATTTTCAGCTGTTTAGCTTAAAAAACTGTCTATGTACTGTGGCATGTTTGATCACAGATTCACATAAGTTTAGGAAGGGACTTTGTGAGGCCATCGGGTCCAGCCCCCCTGCTCTGGGCAGGAAACTGTTGGAGTCAAATAACCCCAGCACAGTGTGCGTCCAGTCTACTTTTGAAGATCTCCAGGGTAGGTGCCTGCACCACCTTCACTGGGAGTCTATTCCAGAGTCTGGTCACACAAAATGTGAAGAAGTTTTTCCTTATATCCAGTCTGAAATCTTCTAGGAGTTTATGACCGTTGCTCCTGGTTTTCTCCTGGGGTGACCAATTTTTCTTCCACTGAAATTGATAGTCAAATAACTGTTGACTTCAGTGGAATCAGCATCAGATGGTTATGTTAAAATTCTAGCTGTTCTAAGCATCCAAGTTAGAATGAGACATGACAAGGGCCTGTAACTCTATCAGGCACTAATAATGTGGTCCATTTAACACTCGCAATTATGGCTGCTCAGCCCTTCAGCTGTTTGGAAACATGGTGAGGACCCGGCCCTCCTACAAGCTTTAGGACACGAAGCCAAAGGTAATGGGGGAAGTGTATTTTGTTCCTTTTTAGAACAATAGTGAGAAGCACTCCAGAGTAAACTGGATTGAATTTTTTCTATAATTTCACCCATGCAACCACACTGAAATTAACGGGATTGTACCAGTGTAAATGAGGATAAGATCTGTTCTGTTCTCCACAGTTCATCTTAACTTATTATGTCCTACATAGGAAGAACAACCCACCTCTGGCCATTTGCCCTGCATGCCCCAGCACTGATCAGAAAAGTCCATTCAGATTACAGTCTTGCTGTTCAAGAATAACTTTATGATAGGCAATCGTCTGAAAACATGCTGTACTTTGAAGCCAAATTAGAAACAAGAATATAGAAGTAACAACTAAAACATGTAGGGGAAGGACCTTCACACACAAACAAAGTATGTCTAAATTGCCTAGGGCAGTTAGATATGTTTATACTAAATTAGCTTTAAACAAAATAGCTCAGATCTCAAAAGCAGTACAACTGTATTAGCTGAGCAAGGCAAATTAGTCTGAGCAGGCCTCTGTGCTAACACAACTGTAACTGCTTCCAGTACCCAAGTTAGCATCATGTACTGTAGATAAAGGGACATACACAGTAAACTAACATCTGCAACAGAGTACTATTTGCATTGTCTAACTTATCAAAGATAAGCTACTTTCAATTTAAATCAAAGTGTTTTTGTTATTTTCAGCCAGTTTTTGTTATACATACCCATGTATCAAGTTTAGTTACTTTATTATTTTCTCTAAATACTGTCTTTAAAAATACAATTACAGGGGAAATCTTTTTCTTCTATAAAATAATGTATGGAAACAAGGGTTTGTTATGTAGACTTTCATATCTATAAAGACTAATTAATTTTAATTGGCTAAAATATATTGCTGTGCCTGACACATGCATTAATGCCCTACTTTATCATATTAAGTTACAGGCATATATCTTGGAATATTTCTTATAGGCAAGGGGAATGTATTTTGACCTTTTGGCCTCAACATAATAGATTCTAAAAGGGGTCTGAAACAGGGTCACTTGGTTTTTTGGTTCAGATATGGTCAGCCATAAGGGAATGTACAATTGCAGCTATATATTTTAAATGTAATTCCAGTTAATCAAGTTATAAACTGTAGGATACTTTGCCATTCTCTACTTGCATGATGTAGACCATATCCCCAGTTGGTTTAAAAGGAGTTCACAGTGACTATTCATATATAAAGTAATTCACATAACGTTCACAAAATTAAGGAAAGAGAGAGCAGGAGCAACATAGAGTACATGTAAACATATTGTAAAAATCTGTATTACATTTATAGGCTAACTATAGCATAGTTTAAAATACCAATATTCTACAAAAAAGTATGCAGATAAATAGCCCCATTCAATTTAATATTATTATTTTATTATTTTGTCGCTGTAGTTGTCAACGTACAAGCTGCTTTTTTCAAAACGGAAAAACACAGAGCATACTATGTATCTGTGCACATCATACAATCAAAAACAGCATCACGTTTGACTGGTGTGCTGGCTTCTGGGGCCCACTCAATAGTTTTGAACGAGTAACCACATGTAGAATATGGGACAATAAGCAGCCATTGTTGTCTGCCTGTAGTTGCAAGAACACTTTAGAACATGGATTTATACATTCTACAGTATATATTTTGGGTTTTTTTCCCGCTTGCAGAGCTAATTTTGAAGACAAAAGCAGAATAACTAGAGGTCCATAAACTACTGAATGTGACGCACTCGGTTGGTCATCCATCCTTAACCTATAATATGTCTATGTCTGCATACTGGGGGCATTTGCATGTGCGCATTACTGCAAACTTGACTAATTAGCTCTGCAGTAAAGTGTCACTGTGACACGTGCACTGCTATTAGGCAGTCCTGGGCACACGTTTAAACTCTTCACCTGGGAGCAGCACGAACTGTGCCAGAGTTTATTCAGCCATGGTAACTGCAGGTGTAGATGCACCCACTAAAAAGAACAACTAGACTCTCTGAGGCAGTTTAACTTGAAGAAGAGCAGAATATTATTGTTGAGTAAACATATAAAAGAGATTAACAGTAATTATGTGTACTAATGAGTTGCATAAAGTGATGGCAAAATATCACCTTTGTTTTTCTGTATAATCTGCCCACCTCCTTTTCACTATTGTATTTTTACATTGCAATAAAATTATCCAAATAACCACATTTTTATTTATACAATAATTTAATTGTGTCCTCACTAAAACATAGAGGCATTTCATGAAATTCATAAAAAAGTAGGTCTGGAAGGGACCTTCATCAAGATAATTCATTTTTGATTTAACGTTGAAACTAAATACATATATGTATGATTGTATTTTGATTTGTTTAATGCCACAATCCTAAATTGCAGAATATTTTAGCATAGGAAATTATTTCAGGCCACCAAATGTAATTCTGAATGCATCTTTGAAGGTTATCATAAAAGCAGAGCATCTTTCAGAGTTTTAAAATATCTCTCTTCAATCATAGTTACATATTTGATTCAACATTTACCCCCTCATGAGCTAAATTAAAGTTTTCTGAATGGGTATCACTAAGAGTGCCAGGTAGAGGTAAGAAAATAAAATGTTATTAGGTGTTTTCCAGCAATGGAAGGTATAAAATGTGAAGCTTTCATCCAAGAACTGGATTTAGATCCTTCTTTAGATTCTTTTTTGTCCGTTTAATTCCCACTGCAGTAGGAACTCGTATCTCTATGTCCACCATGTCTATTTGCTTGAAGTAATCAAGCTCACATATGGCTCTGATACTGCAAATCCGGGCTGTCCAACTGGTGGCCCACATACAGCATGCAGAGGGTTAATGTGCAGCCACTAGGCTCATACCTGATTGCCACTCCCCCTTTTGGTTTGGCTGCTGGCACAGCTGGGCTCTCTGGGCCAGGGATTTTCAACCTTTTTTGAGCAGTGTACTCCCAGCAGCCAGTCAAGGGGCAGGGGTGCAGGAGGGGAGCAGCAGCCGGTCGCAGAGCGGGGCAGGGATAGCAGCAGCCAGTCATGGGGCAGGGTGGCAGTGGTCGTGCACTTGAGCAGCAGCGCAGGGTGGTGAATGGTGGTGGCAGCCGCCACATAGAAGCTTCTCCTCCCACACCCATCTGTCTGGGCAGTGCTTGTTTGGCCTGCAGAGTGGCACTGCTGCCCTTGCCCCCACCACTAGCCCTGCTCCTGTGAGGTGGTGGCACTCTGTCCCCACCTGCCCGTGTGTGCCCCCTGGGACCTTTCAGAGTACCCCCAGTTGACAACCCCTGCTCTAGGCCTTTCCCTCCTTCCCTCAGCTTTCACTTCCTGCTTCTGCACCAGTGGGCAGGGTGGAGAGGCATACCCCTCGCAGCTGGCAGGGTGCAGCCCAAGGGGCCATGGCTCCCACTCATGCAACTTCCACAAGCTTTGTGGCCTCAAAGTGCTTAGAAGTTGGAGAGCCCTACCGCAAACGATCATAAATCTCTTTATATTCATCCATCCAAGCGGTTGCTTTAGCTTCTATAAAAATACTCTTCTGCATAAATGTAACCTGTGCAAAACCTTATGTTTATGTTTATACATTGGTTGCAGTAGGCCAAATATGTATATTATACATACACAAAAGCAATATTAAGATGCAGTTCTTTAAGAAGTAAGTAAAAAGCAAAAATGGTATAATGAGGTTCTATGTTTAGTAGAAGCAATTAAAACGCCTCAGTAGATGCTTAACTTTAAGACTGGAGGTAGTCCTATTGATTACAGGAAATTTTGTCCCATGGTTTAATTTAAGCACATGCTTAAGTGCATTTTGAACAGAACCATTGTGACTAAATATCTTCTTGTTGGATATGCTCAAGTTACAAGGAAAAAAAAACAGATGGGAATTAAAAACAAAAAAACCCCCCAAAAAACAAAAAAAACCTAACAAGGATCTGTCTGAAGGACAAGTCAGTTTTTTTTTTCCTTTTTTTACGCATCATAACTAAAACAGAGGTTTTATTCAGAAAGTGAATAAATGAAGTGAACTGCACCCCAAAGTAAAAGAGAAAAGAAAGTGTGAATATATTTTATCAGAAGGAGTCACAATGTAAATGAGAGAACCTATAAAGGAATCCTGTAGAACTAAGTGCTAAAGTGCATTATTGTTCTTAACCAGAAAAAAAACAATATCACATTTTACTGAAAAATACCATCTGATGACTGACATAAAATATCTTCTCTTACAGGAGCCTTGCAAACAATAATCTCCAAACACTTCCAAAAGACATCTTTAAAGGCCTGGATTCTTTAACAATTGTGTAAGAAATCAGCAATTTCTTTGCTTCCTGTGTTACCGAGTAGACAGTAAGCCAGTATAGATAGTGGTGGAACCTATCATTTTGGTGGGGCAGAGGTAGCAGAAGTAAGGGTGGATCCAATTTATGTCAAGTGTTGTTAATACTTTGTTTTGATTGTGTAATATTTTTCCAAGCTATCAAAAACAGTGAAATATTTAGAACCAAGATTAAATTATAATATTAAATATTAAGAAATAAGAATTCAACATGTTCATAGTCACTGTGATACTTGTGTATGGTTCCCTGAAATAAGAAAAATAGTTATCTTAAATCTTAAAATGTATTTTTAAATATAGAAGGGGAATAGCATGAAGGTAGGGAGAAGACTGCTTAACCTAAAATGTTCTTATTTTAATTTCCAAAATAATCTCAGATGAGTCTCTATTGAAAGTAATTATCATTTTAAACCTCTTACTGAGTACTGTACATGAGATGCTAACTCTAATTGCAACTAAAAAAAAAAGGAAGTAGTTACATTTAAATAGGTAAAACAAAGAATATTTCATGTTTGTAAAAGTACAAAGTATATTTTGAAATATATATTCATTCATTCTACTGGAACAGCTCCTGTTAGCAACATACAACATTCTGGCTGCTCCAACATGAGAAAGCAGGTACAAAAAAAGGCTCTTCTCACTTCCTCCACTACAGCTGCTCAGGCGTTAGTTTTAGGACATACCCAGTATTTCCTGCTATAGTAAATGTTGGAGCTGACTGCACATCCATTGAAATGCCAGTCACGCTAGGCATAGCCCAGCCGCAAGACGAGACCACTTCTGCTAGTACCTGGCTGCAGACACCTTGGGAATTTTGCACCGCTAGCATGTGCAGGTGTATTTCAGTACTACAAAATAATTCTTTGTCCACACCGCTAGCACTCTCCTACAAAAATTAAGAGAATGCTCTACAGCACTTTTAATTACCCAGTACAGTCCCACATTTGCCCCGTGCTCTTCACAGGGGTGTTTAGTACAGGAAGACGCTTGACACCTCCAGATGGGTGCCAAACCTTATAAATTCCATTAACAAGAACGGTAGTTGAGGGTCTCAACTGCTCTTCAGGAGTAATCTGAATTTTGCATAATTAGGCCCAAGAGCAAATTTTGATAAATTTGATCTGAAGGGAGTTCTACTTGTATCTACCGTGGGCCTAATTGATTGCATCAAAATGAGAAAGGAGAAAATAAACCAACTTTATCACTGTTATTTCCTACCCTGATCGTGGGTAAACAGGGAAAATCCATGTTTTGGTTCAATGACTGTCATGTTGCAATATTTGCCATTTTGTCATCTGTAATGTCTTCCTGGAAAATGCTAAACTGAGAAACGAACCAAAAAAGGGCCAAGCAGTTTGGCAAGGATTTGGGTATCTGTAAATTTGGGAATATCAGCAAAGAAGAATTGGTAGAGGAGATAATCCTTCCCACTGATTATCTGTAATGAATGGTAATCTATTTATACTGAATCTATTTAAATTAATGCAAAGAATTTTAATATTTTTTTTAAAGTAAGTTCAGGACAAATCAATTTAGGGAAGCAGCAGCATGAAGGTTGACATTTCATAGAAATGTTTATTGTAGCCTGTCATGTCATGGAAAAAACAGCAGCTAATCCATGTATTTCAATGAGTGGTTTATTTGTTATAGGGATCTTAGAGGGAATGCATTTAATTGTGACTGCAAACTAAAATGGTTAGTGGAATGGCTGGGCAGCACTAATGCAACAGTAGAAGATATTTACTGCGAAAGTCCACCAGAATATAAGAAGCGTAAAATCAATAGCCTCTCTCCAAAGGAATTTGATTGTATTATTACAGGTAATGTGTTCCAAATTTATTTAATTTTGTTTCCTTACAATCAAAGATACAGTCTCAAAATTTAGAGCCCCTTTGTATTCATAGCCTATATAAAGACTGCATATACAGAGCCCCTTTCTATTTATAGCCTAAATAAGGACTGCAACAGACCTATAACTGTTATAGGTAACATTTTTAATTTTAACAGAATAAAATAAGACTTTAATATTTTCTCACACTAACAAGAAGATCAGCTACTGTTTAAATGTATTTTTAATGAAAAGGTATTGATTAAATAGCTCTTTTTAATACAATGGAAACGCATAAGAAAAGAAATGCTACCTTTGGTTACCACGTGTTGTGTGCACTTTTGCAGAATTTGCTGTTTATCAGTCCCTCCCATATCAGTCTCTGTCAGTAGATACTTTCTCATATATGAATGATGAGTATGTGGTTGTTGCCCAACCTTTTACTGGAAAATGCATCTTTCTTGAATGGGACCATGTAGAGGGGACGTTCAGGAATTATGACAACATTACAGGTATGAATAATGCATGTCAAATCACATTATGCTACCTGATCTAAAGGCCGGTGCTAATGTTGTCTTTACTTTACTTTTCTTTTTGTAGGTACTTCAACTGTGGTGTGTAAGCCCATAGTTATTGAGAGCCAGCTATATGTCATTGTTGCTCAACTTTTTGGAGGCTCCCATATCTATAAGAGAGATATTTTTGCTAATAAGTTTATAAAAATTCAAGATATTGAAATTCTTAAAATCCGAAAACCCAATGACATAGAAACGTTCAGGATTTCAGAAGACTGTTTTTTTGTTGTAGCAGATAGTTCAAAAGCTGGGTTTACCACAGTTTACAAATGGAATGGAAATGGATTCTACTCTCATCAGTCTCTGCATGCATGGTATAGAGATACTGATGTGGAGTATCTTGAAATAGCTGGCAAACCTCATTTAATTCTATCAAGTAGCTCCCAACGACCTGTCATATATCAATGGAACAAAGGAACAAATGAATTTGTTAAGCGTTTTGATATCCAAGACATGGAAGATGTGTATGCAGTAAAACACTTCACAGTGAAAGAGGATGTATACATTTGTTTAACTCGATTTATTGGTGATTCTAAAGTAATGAAGTGGGGAGGTTCCACATTTCTGGATTTACAAAGAATGCCATCCCGAGGATCAATGGTATTCCAGCCTCTTCAAATAAACAATTATCAGTATGCCATTCTTGGAAGTGATTATTCTTTTACTCAAGTCTATTATTGGGATGCTGAAAAAGCAAAATTTGTGAAGTTTCAAGAATTAAACATACAGGCACCAAGATCTTTCATACATGTTTCCATTGATAAGCGAGATTTTCTCTTTGCTTCAAGTTTTAAGGGAACTACATTGATTTATAAACATGTCATAGTTGACTTAAGCGCATGACATCCATAATTCTGAGATTACATCAGACTTTCTACCATAAGTGGACAAAATGAACTAAATGCATGACGATTCTCTTTATCCTGCTTCCAGATGAATGCCTTTAAAAGTTGAGATTGCTAGAACAAAGTATTACTAGTATCTTCATCTTTAATTGTCAAGTCTAGTGGTGTTGGAAGTTGCATTTTTTTAACAAAAATAAATTAAATGATTAACTGTTCTTTGCATCCACAGTATGTAAATATGTGTGCAACTGCATCTGTTGCTATGGAAAAAAATACTAAGATGTAATTTTCCATTTATTTATTCACCTGTTTGAAAACAACTGCCAAATAAAATGTTTACATTTTCTGTCTTTCACATTCCAAATATGATTATTTGCAGGTGATACTTTTCATTTGTGTATATATTATACACACATAAAATAAACACAAGCCGTGTATTGTCCACGGCAGTGTTTTGGTTAAATGTTTCTCTTACTATTATAAACCACAGCAGCAACGCGTGAGTGGTTTATACATACAATCAGAACTTCATGATTAAAATCCACTATCACACCCTGATCCTATAAATATTCCTAGGTGGACTGACTCTTGCACTCATGTGGTGCTCTTCTGGCTTATACAGTAATGCACACAGGCATAAGGTTCATCCATATTGATCCAAGTACAGCATGGGGCTTTATGTTTGTACCGTTGGAAGAATTTGATTTTTTTTTTTAATAATGTATGGAAAAATCAAGAGAATAAAAGCTTGTTGTTATAGCCTTTCTAAACTTTCTAATGACACATCAGGACAAGTGTATCAGGTGTGTACAGGTGGTGAAAACTCGGAGCATATCTTAGTTTTTAGCTAGCATCTTTCCTATAGCTGAAGTTCACACACCACTATTTCAGATTCCTATGTAATTCTATCTCTGCCAAGCCTTTCCAGCAGAGTTGCAATTATTTCCTCTTCAGTAAATGTCTCCTTTCCTCTGGATGTGGCTAACTGAAGATGTTTTTCTACTATCCTGCACTAGAGATCAGTAACCAACATCCTCAGGGAGTTTTAACAGCACCAGGACAAACACAAAGCTGCTATAAGCATTTGTAGCACAGTAGAATTGACTCTCCTACCTGAAGTTCTACCAGTTCTAAATTATTAAAAAGGCAAAGATAATATAAGCTTTTCTGTAAATATAGTGGATATTTAGTTTGCAAGACATCAGGGCCCAGGTTCCATTGCTGAAGAGTACAGTTGAGCAAGAGAATACAAATGGGTTTCAGCTATTCCACCTTTACATTCCTTTTATGCTGGATCAAACTACATTAGGCCAGTTCCCTCTGAGCCACTGTAACGGCCCAAGAAGCCATTTTGGCAGCAGGAGATCACTAAAGCATAAAAAAGTGCTAAGACTATTCCCCTTCTTCAGCTACACCCATTACAGTGAATCTGTTACCCAAGAATCTAACCAAATTGCAGAATCTTCCCAAAACAAAAGCTGTAAATTTTAGGGCAGACTTGCATTGACAAAGTTGCAAATAACAACAATGACAATTACTCTAACACAAGAATTGTCAAACTGGTTTGAGCACCTGGGCCAGATCTGGACTTTGGGGCTCCAGTCAGACCTGATCCGGACCCACCTACAGTGGCAGGGCAGGCAATGGCAGCTGCAGGATAAGTAGCAAGAGGGAGCCACAGGGGCTAATGCTTGCTTGCCTCCTGTCACCAACATGCATCCCCAATAGGATGCTGTACCCCAGATTTCATTGGCAGGCCCTGCCCTGCTTCTTCTGCCCCCAAATTCCCAGCCCCTCTAGGAGCCTTCTAGGCTAGATGACATGGCTCTGTGGGCCAGATCCAGCCTGCCAGGCCATATGTTCAATACCCTCTACCCTTGCTCTAATAAATCTTAGGCCGTGGCCTTATTTATCCTTATCCTAGCTCTGAGTGTTTAATACATTAGTTATAAATCCATGAAACTTTATTGACTTCTGTGGGATTTTATGACTATAAGTGAAGAATTGGACCCTGTAATTTTGTCCCTTGTTTAAAAACATTACCTCATGCTTGTTTTCAGGCCCAAGCATGTATAGTGCTGAGTATTTCCTAATGTTGCAGGATTGTGCTCATCACCCAGAATTCCTGTAACATTTTAAAAGCTGAATTCCTGTAATGCTTTCCATGCAGTATTCCATCTCCCAGATAGTTTCTGCTAAATGACAAAGTAGTGTCATAATCATGTTGGGAGGCTGCTGTAGCTGATATGCGAGACACAAGGATTTTTAGGGGTGGTATCTTCTATTTGGAGCCTCTGCATAGGTGGGAGAGATTGTAGACAAGCTTCCAGGCACCGGTTACCCTTCCATACCTGAGGATATTATTTCTTTGTGTAGAGTTTCTCCAAGATCTGAAACTAACACTACTGAAATAATGATTTAAATTTCAGATTTACTCAGCAGTTTGTAAATTCCAAAAGCCGTTTTTGTCAAATATCCTTAACTCTGAAGATCTGGTAAAGGTTTCACTTTGCACACAACAGAGTATTATTTTGGTTTAGCATTTATGGCATTGGAAATAGTTTAATTCCACTGACATTTGACTGATGCTGACTGGTCACAAATAGTGTTAGTTCTAGAAAACAGGCCAATTTAATCACAATTGTAACTCGGTTGACTTCAGTAGAATCAGGCTAGTACTGGACTTTGACTAAGAAACTAAGAAATTAGAAGTGGAATTTCATGGGGTGGTATCAAACCAACATATTACAGCTAGCATAGATTTTTGTTTGAATACCTATAGGGAGTCATGTGGTCTTGTATTTTAATACCCATCTCTAAGATATATACATGTATATATCATTTATAGAGTAGACAGAATCTATAACCTGTGCAATAGGAAGCATCTGACTGACAAGACTTTTCATGTTATGTGTCTTGTTTAATCCCATGAACTGAGACTGCAAGTGTTCTGGTCTCCAGCATCCATGGAGCCCAAAGGAATGAAGACTGAAGCAGCTTGCAAGATTGAGGGCTCAGTCATGTTCTCTTCCTTGTGTACTGATGCTAATAGAAGGACCTGCCAGTACAGTAAAAAGCAATCTTTAACATTGCAGTATATTCTTTAAGAATAAGGCAATATATGTATGTTGAAAAGGAAATATTTTATGCTTCTACATTTAAAACTATCACTTTCTACATTAAAAATGGCTTGATTTTAAAAGTAGGAAAGATTAGTCTATGTAAACAATATCACTGAACAAGTTATGATATATTGGAACCCTTTATTTCTCTAGTGACTATAGAAAGATGACTGAGGTATGCTCAATAACAACTTCGCACCTGGTTCTGAATTATTCCTTAACATATCCACAGTATTTGGAAATACCATAAACTATCTTTCCATGTTTAGAATATATTCAGATATTAAAATATTTTCTTAACAACTAGCCATTATAAATCTCATCTTGATAGGTAAATGACTAGTTTACCAGATTTGCTTTTATTATTTTTTAGCTTGATTACCAGAATGATGGTATTTTTAACCACAAATGTAAAAAAGATGCTTGATTTCATCATTGCAAATATTGGCTGGTACATCTCTAATTGAGGATTCAATACATGATGCTTTCCTTCAATCCACCACAAGTGGCAAAGGAGCTGATTGGAAGTTATGAGACTGTCTAGCAAATTATGTAATAATTTCTATCACATCTTGTCTTGTGTTTTTAGTAAACCCAAGTTCCAAGATATGGAACTAAACAGTACTGAAATAATGACTTAAATTGGTAGAGTTTCTCAGCAGCCTGTGGATTGCAAAAGGGAGTAGTCTTTGTCAAATATTCAGCATTTAGTCACCTCTTGTTAGAACTTTTAATCAAGATTTGATTAAATGATAAGGTGATACATAAACAAATATTACTTAGATTTTTCCCCTTATTAATGGTAAATAAATAATGTCACATATTGTAATATTTTATGCTCCCTACTATGAGTAGCATAGCTGAATTTAACAGAGCTGGGCAGGTGTGAATGTGCCTTTATTCATAGGTACTTTATTCATTACCCAATTATGAGCTGGCCTGATGTCTTGTCATGTAATTGTGCCTTCTGAAGAATGTGTTTTAGAGAGTTATATCTCAAAACTAGTCAGCCACATTGTCAGTGCTGAAGTGGTATAGCTGTATTCTCAAGTTAGCACTTCCTGGAATGATATAATGGGATCTTACTGTTACGCTTTTGTTTAGGGAGTTTAGAAAGAGTGGAACGGTTTGAAAGACATCTCTGTGCAATATGTTGCAATTTTAAAACTATAGGAAACCCTCACTATTTGCGAACTCTGGGTTCATGGATTCAAATATTTGCAGGGGAGGGCAGAGCCGGGAGGTGGGCAGAGAGCGAGCGCTTGGGACGTGGAGAGAAGTGGCAGCGGCGGTGGCAGCATCTTCTCCCCTGGAGAGAGCCGCCACAGCGATCAGGGGGAAGGGGTCGGTCCCCAGGTGCTGCTGGGGAGCCCCAGGGGTGGGGAGGGAGGCGGCAGTGGCAGCAGCATCTTCTCCCTCACCGCTGCCAGAGGCAGCTGCGGTGACACGTGAGGAGAAGGGGTCGGTCCCCAAGTACTGCGGGGGAGCAGGAGATGGCTGTGGGGCTTGAAGGGGAACCTCATCAATCTCACAGGGAGCCCCATCAGTATTCACGGATTTTGCCATTTGCAGGGATCTCCAGAAAGTATCCCCTGCGAATGGCGAGGGTCGCCTGTACTTGCTTAATAATCCATCTGCTAGTCATGTAAGTTTGTTGTTGATCTGACTGTTCCTTTAAGAATTTTACCTTTAGTCAGCACTGGTGATTTGGAAGATTTTAAGTAATATCTGAGAGTTTCCAGCAGTTAGATGAGTCAGCTAGTTAGTATAGAACTCCAGCCAAAATTGATCTCTTAGGAAAAGCATTTTCTTTAACTAACTTATGTCAGATGGTGTTCATAGACATTACACTTGGTTTCTTACTGTACATGGGACATTTCACTGCACCATGTAGAAATGGTGTATTTTTAGCACAAAACTCACAGTACCTGGGCAGCTATTAAAATGCAGGAGAGTAAAGGCTGAGTAGGTAACTCCTGCTTTATACTCATAACTTTAAGGGACAAGACACCTTATAGGACTATTCTGTTCTGGTCCTTGCACAGAAGGGCCCTTGCATTACCAGTGATGTCAATGGGAGTTCTAGAATAAGACCCTTTGCCAAGTAATAAATATGCTTGAGAAGAGCAGGGATACTGATAATTACTGATGTAACTAGAGATCAGTTTTCTTATATAACTCTTAACCCTTGATGCTACTTAGTCATTTTAAAGTCTCAGACACAAGACTATTGGGGGCACTGTGTTGAATACCTATCATTGTTTTAGCATAACTAAATTTTAAAAAGTGCAGAGCTATAAGGGAATACACAAAGCACAATCTCCTTACCTCTTTTGGAAGGGAGGTTGATGTATACAATACTTCCAAAATATCTGTGGTTATGCCATGATTTACCTTTATTTGATATAAACCTGTGACTTATCTCAATTATAGGGGAAATAATGAATGATCTGACCAACTACTCATTTTAAACTATTTTCAATTTTCAACACTTAACAATTTCAATTTTCCCACAGAAAATTCACTTACAAGAAGTTCTTAAGGAAGTTAAATGAATTGACATAAATAACAATAAATTGTATTCTTTGGAAAGCTCTGTGTAAATCACATTTTCATTAGAATTTTCTTCAGTTCTTCTCTTTTATTTCTTCTCTTTTTCTCTGAATAGGTAATGATGACCATAAATCTAAGTATATTTCAGGTTTGAAATAATTATTAACTGTTGATAAAATGTGTAGTATGTTTTGATATGTTCTAATGGGAAGCTAATGTCTGTTTAAGGGCTGTATTTATGTACATATTCATTACAATATGTTGTGTTAGTACTTACTGGAAAATAAAGAATATTTAAACTATATAAATATCATTAACAGTCTTTAGGCTGTTATTGGACATTACTGAGAATGGCACAATGAACAATCAGAAAAATTATGTCCAGAATTCTAGAGCCAACAAGTGACAGAACATGAATGTGCTATTGAGAGTCAAGAACTCTGGTATTCATCCATGTCAAAGAAATGCTTTTCTCAGAAGCAAACAACAAAATGTTTGATACATTTCCAGCCCAGCAATATTTCCCAGAAAACCCCAAATATCAGCAGTGCACAAGAAATATGGTAAGACATGAAGATACACAGTCCTGACAAATCCTATCTACTATATGTAGGTTTTATCAAATTCTGATAGTGATACAAACTCTGTGAGACGTTAACTCTGTTACAATGTTCTCTAAAGCATAGCAGGTGCCTTGTAGAGTACCAGAAATGTCAGGCTTCTATCAGTAAATGGTAGAAACTGGAATCTGCAAAAGGAATTCCAAAAGGAAGGCTGCTCATGGTGTTATCTCCCAAATCAGAGTCTGTTACACAAATCAAATCATTGTCTAAAGGCAGGGGTGTCAAACATCTGGCTCGCGGGCCAGATCTGGCTCACAGAGCCATGTGATCCAGCTTGTTGATCTTGAACTGACCGTGCTGGAGCCAGCACATACAGCCAGTGCTTCCACGTGCCATATGCAGTGTGCATCCCGTGCTGGTCCCCTGTGCCAGGTACAGCATGCCCATGCCAGCCCCAAGGCTCACTGTGTACATGACACAGCGGCTCAGCACAGGGTTTGCATGGCATGTGGTACATGGGCTGGACCCAGTACTGCACACAGCACAGGAGGTTGGTCCGGGTTGTGGACTGAAAGTAGAGCCCTGCAAATTGGCTCTGCGTGCTAGCTCTGGTGCTCTTGTGAAAGGAAACAAAGAGTATATCTATGTGGCTGCATGAGCCTGGCCTCCTGTGCCTCCTCTCTAGCCCTACCCCACCAAACCATCAATATTGAAAACTTCACCCACCCTCCATTTGTTAACAGCCAAGTCCTAGAACAGGGATAGGCAACCCCTGGCATGGTGACCACCTTCTCAAAATGGAAAGGCAAGACACATGCCTGCCTGTCCTCCCTACCCCCCTCTCCTGTGCCTCTGCCGGGGCACAGCCAGATCAGAGCAGAGCAGGGTGTGGGTGGATGTGGGCTGCCTGCTATGGCCTCATGGTTCCCTGCCCTGCTGGCCTTCCCATGGGAGCCCAGATGGTGCCCGCTCAGCAGCACAGGGGGAGGGGCACAACTCTCCACCACTGCCCCTGCTGCTGCCAGGCAGGGAGAGGGCACCTCGCCATGGCAGCGCAGACAGTGTGGCGCTCCTGGGGGGATGGCAGCAGGGCAGGGAGCTCTGAGGCCACAGCGGGCAGCCCACCCTGCCCTGCACACAAATCTGGGGGATATGTGCCCACCATGCTTCCCTCCCCCACAAGAGCTGCCCATGGGTCTGTCCTGCTCCCTGCCCTGGTCCTGGGCCCCATGCACTGTCCTAGCTGAGCAGCACTCACAGCCCCAGACCTATTCCCTTCCTCACCGTGGGGGCCTCCATCTGCCTTCCCTTCCCCCTTATGCCCCCCCCCATAGACTTACCTGCGTGGAGCTGCTCTCCATGCTGCGTTGCTGTGTTCCAGGCCATGTGCATGTGTGCAGGTGTGTGGCGCCCCCCATTAGTGATGCATGGGGGGGCATGGGGGTGCACATGCACCCCCTGAGAACACCGGTGCACCCTCTGATCGGCTGTGCTCACTGCTTAGGCAATGGGCAGGGGGGGCAGGTGGGAGCACCAGTACCCTCCCTGCAAGTGCTGGCCGATTGCTGCGATAGCTGCAACTGCTCCTGGGAATGGCTGCAGCCGCTTCTGGGAATGGCTGCAGCGATCAGCTGGTGCTTGCTCCCAGAAATGGCCACAGCCACTCCTGGAAGTGGCTGCAGTGATCAGAGCAATTGGCCACAGCAATTGGCCATTGTGGGATCACCCATGCAGGATTGGCCACAGGGGAACTGCCCCCCACCCAGTCAGCAGGACTGGTCGCAGGGGGGGCATGTGCTCCCCCTTACTAAGGCAGCACCAGTCACCCATGGCACCCACTGTGTCCCACTCTCAGAAGCCCCAAGCAGCCTGTAAGAGTGAACCTGCCACTTCCCAAACCTGGACCCCTGCATGACATTACAAATCTGAGACAAATGCTGTCCTGGAGTTGTGCAGCCTGGGACCGGGACTTGAGGTTCCCATTCCAGGACTGTCCTGCCCTGGTAAAGATGGGCGGTCAGCCTACAGCATGGGTGCCAGAGCATGACACACAAAGGCATTTTGCTTGGCGCACACACCTTGAGGCAGATGGCAGAGAAGGAGCCACAGTTGTACTGCCATAAGGATCAGGCCCTTTGCAGATCTCCTGCCATCCACCTCAGCACAACAATATCTTACAAGCTGAGGTTGCAGGTGTTTTTGGCACTCTGCCCAAGAATGTTGCCAACTCCTGTCCTAGAAGCTCTCCTGAGCACTAGGTCTTGAGACTGAGCTTGCCCCTCACCCTTACCCCAGGCTCTCCAGCAGTGGCAATGCATAGGGGGCGCATGGGGGTGTATGTAAACCCCCTGAGAACACCAGTGCCCCCCCTGCAAGTGCTAGCCGATCACTGCAACCACCCTTAGAAGCGGCCGGATCACTGCAGCTGCTCCAAGCCACAGCCGCAGCCACAGTCACAGCCACAGCCACTCCCAGAAGCAGCTGCAGCAATCGGCCACCACAGAATTGGCTGGGGGGGGTGGCCCTGGGAAGCAAGATCAGCTGTCAGGGACTCCTCCCTGGGCAGTGAGATCGGCTGTGGGGAGACCGCCCCCCAATTGGTGCTCACCCAAAATGAAGGAAGAAGATGTAGTCTGTCTATGGGCCTTCAGCACTCCTTTTCCTGTCACTACAGTTTCACAGTGAGAGCAAACCAAAAAGGAGAGACAATTAGGATGCTGGCTGACATGCAGCTCCCCAGTGGAAACTCAGACATTCACTATTGGGTCCAGAGGGAGAGGGAATTGAGCTTCACTTTGGAGCTGATCCAAGAGAGGCTGTGTGTCTGCAGCCTCTCTCCCTTATTCCCACCTCCCTCCTCCCAGCTCCAGTGCTATCTGGAGGATGGGAGGGGGAGAAGGGAGGAAAGGGAGCTCCAGTCTGGGATTTACCCAGCCTGTGCTGGGGGGGGGAAGTGGACTCCAATCCACTCGTCCCCCCTTCCAGCACAGGCTGAGCAAACCTTAGACTGGAGCTCCCTCCCCTCCCTTCTTCCCCTCCCATTCTGCAGACAGCACCAAGGGTAGGGCTGGGCTGAATTAAGCCAGTTCTGTTCACGTGCAGGGACAAACAGAAGTTAATGAAGGTGCTCTGCTTCAGAGTGCCTTCATCTGAACTCTCATTTAATGAGGGTTAATTTGTTGCACAATCAGGCACTTTTAAAGAGCTTTGCAGCTATGCCTTTGTGTCAAGGCACAGCAGTACAGCACATTCAAGGGGCTGATTGCATGACAGATATCACTTCTAGGCCTGTGCGAAGTGGCTAGTATTCACTTTGGATTCAGATTCGGCCGATTTGGGGGGCAGCGACTCGATTTGGTGTCCCAATTCAATTTGCTCAAATCTGATTCGGAGATTTGGCTGCTGCCGAATCTCTGAATAAACCAGGCCCATCCCCCACCCACTCCCTCAGCCCGGCAATGGCTGCCCTGCCCACCCCAGCTCCTGGCACTTAAAAAAAAAAAGCCCCGACTCACTGGGTGCTGCCAGGCAGGGGTGGTAATCCCCGCTGCCCCCCACTGCCTCATGCTGCATGGGGGGGCTCTGCACAAGCCCCCTGACCCCCCCCGGTCCCGCAATCCCCCCACAGGTGCCCCGCCTGACCCAACTCCAGCTCTTTAAGAAAAAACAAAAATGAAAAAAAACCTCAGACTCACCATTCCTGCCGGCAGAGGAAAATCCCCACTGCCCCCCATTGCCCTGCACTATGAGTCAGGGGCTGTGCATGAGCCCCTGAAGGCCCAAGGCCACCACAGAAGTGGTGAATCCCGGGGCTTTTCTCAGTGTTTTTTTTTTCTTAAAGGGATGGAGCTGGCCTAGGCGGGCCACCTGTGGGGGGACTGGGGGAGCGAGGGCAGTTGGGGGGCTTGTGCAGAGCCCCCCATGCAGCATGGGGCAGTGGGGGGCAGCAGGGATTGCCCCCCCTCACCTGGCAGCACCCAGTGAGCACCAGGGCTTTTTCACCCCCATGATCCCCTCCTCACTTCCCCAGTCCCCCTTCCCCCCTAGTACTTACCAGCTCAGAGCTGCCTGCAGCTCCCTGCTGCAGCAACTGGGGACTGCCCAAAACACCAAAGCTCTCCGAATCTTTTCCAAAGATTCAGAGAGCTTTAAATTGATTCAGACCTTTAATTTGGTCCTCTGATATGATCTGGAGATTCAGCCACCGAATCGGGCCAAATCTCTGAATCAAATCACCACCCGAAGCTTCGCATAGCCCTAATCACTTCTGTCAGTGCCCTTAGTGAAGGATTCCGAAAAGGATTTTGTCTGAGTTTCATATTCGTCTCTAGCCCTTCTAGGAATCAATGTACCTACTACTTGTCTTTCTTTCCATGGTTTGTGTGTGCATAGTAGTAAAGGAACGCAGATTGGAATGGAAAACTGTTGTAGGTCTCTATGGTCAAGGGTGACCCTTGAAGTTCCTCCAAACAGTGGTATAAACATACCTGAAGTGAGGGAATAATTTGATCTGCTGTTTTTTAATATATTTATACATGATCTAAGACAGGTGATGCATAGTAAATTGGCAAAAGTTCCAGAAGAGACAAAGGTAATTTAAGTTAGTCAAGTGAAAGTCAGTATTCATAAAAGCAAGAAAACATCAGCACATTTGAAGGATACATATAAACTATTCATACTCTTTACAGGTTCTGAATTAGCCACATTAACTTAAGAGGGTGTTGTGGCATTGTGGTAGATAGCTCAGTTTAAAACAAGTTCAGGTCAGTTTGCAGCTGCAGCAAAAAAGCCAAAAATGTAAAGATGCATTCAGAATTGCATATAACGTTCACTGTATAATTCTCTACTACCTTTATATAAATAAATGACGCTGCCTCATCCTGACAATACTAAACATTCCAACTCAAAATAAAATATCATAGAATTAGTAAGGCTATTTAGAAAGGAGACAATTAGGAGGGGATATAATAAAAAGTATATAAAATAATGACTAGTATAGAAGAGTGAGATCTTGGGGACATTCCATTAAATTGAAAAATGGCAAATTCAGAACCCATATAAGAAAATATATGTAGGGTTAAACTGTAAAATTAATTTCTATGGAAAACTGTTGAGGCTAAGGACTCAAATGAAAAAAGGGATTGGACATTTATGTGAATATCAAAAATATTATAGTTATCATTATTAATTACATTGATTTTTTAAAGTTATTTTAAACTTCATTTTCAGGTCTTCAGATAATCTCTAAAATGGACTAGGAGATTTTAAAATCATAATCTTAAGTACTTGGTGCTGGCTACTATGGGAAACAGGACAAAACTAGAAGGAATATATGTTTGGCCCACAGTAATGGTACCAATACTTATTCTTTGAAAAGATGATAGTTTGGTCAAACTTAGTTTAATGTACTACAGTAAAACTCTCTGTGCGATATATATAGAATGTACATATGTACTGTATTTCTATCTGTATTTATAAAACATGCACCCATCATATAAGCTTTCAACAGAATTTATAACTTTAAATACTCTGTGAATCTGGAAGGTGCTAGGAACATATGCTTTGGGAGTGACAACAATTAGAACATTTTGGCAAACTTTTCACAAATGCTTGGAAATATAATTATACAAGAACTTCATTTGGATTCTGCTATGTAAATCATGCTAGACATAGCATCCCATAAGAACAATAGAACCATATCTCTTTGTAACCAATTGTTAACAGAGTTATTCTTAGATATTGGATAGAAATTGCTCATCTGTAAATCAATTTATTACTGATAGGTTAATGATAGTATCCCTTGAGAGGGTAATTTCTGAAACACCATACAAGCTTGTTAATTATGAAAAAAAAGGGAACATTTCTTAGAATTGTGAAACTCGTATCCCCATCCCCAACACACACACAATAAGAAAAAACATCAGTAAATAATAATGCTAAGTGGACAGAGTCAGATGTTGCCATGGTGTGCATAAATTAAGGAAGAAATGAACACAAAGATAAAACATTAATAGACAGTTCAGTCAGGGATTCTATTTATTTTGAGAAAGTTTTATTATACGTGAGAAAGGAAAAAATGCCTTGTATACATGACATTACTTGGGGGGATATACATGCTTTCAACACTGTAATTTCAGTTATCATAAACTGTATTGATTATATTTTGTAAACCTCAGTAAATAAAATATAAAAAATATTCCCATACTGTCTTTTAAAAAGTGCACATGCCCAGATACTATTCCAATTTTAACCCTTCCTGGAATATGCCTTTAGTGATACTGAAAATATCACCAAATAGTCTAATTCCAGGCTTTCTCCTGAGCTTAGCAATTCCTAGAATTTTCCTCTACAGGGTTTTCCTGCCCTTGCCTCCTCTGCTTCAGAGACTCCTCTGAGTTGAAATAAATAAGGCCCTCTTAGTATGGATTCAGGGATGAGTCTATGTTAGAGTTTTGCATTTCTATGCAGTCCTAGCACACAACCACCTGTTACAAAGGTAAGATAATTACATTGACCAGATTGATGTGCATGTTTGTTCCGGAACTGAAGGCTGATATTACAGAATTCCTATATAATGATTTTGAGAACAGTGGCATTATTAAATTAACTAAGGAAAAGCAAAAAAATAAAATTGATAATGCTTCAGACTAAAAGCTTACTACATAAGTGGGTATTATTGTTGCCTAAAAACACATCTCTCTTAGCATTAAAAAGCTGGAATGATGAAAAAGATATAATTCAGTAAACCACAGAGCCACCTTACATATTTAGTAAAAAATCTATAGTTACATATATGAGTCTTTTAACAGATATTAATTATATTGTGTGAGACCATTGACTATAATAATAACTGTATTTAAGTCAACCTGCTCTGATATTACTAAAAATAAGCAGAGGTGGACCAATACAGTAATGCTTTGCACCTTATGACTGCATACCAATAGAGAAAAGCATGCAGGTACATGTGGCTCAGGAATGGATCTTGCAACAGGTGTTGGTATGAGCTCCACATGTGAACAGATAATAGCTTTCATGAGGTACAACCAAACACTTTGGGTATTCTCCACCTCCCCAAGGGACAGTTAAAAGCACCCTTAAAATTCACTTGCAAAATGTTCACTTAAAAATGTTCCTGGTTTTGCAAACATCTCTGTGGCAGTGATCATTTTATTAATGAAGGGTAATGAGATGTGGCAGAAGTGGTATCTGAAAGTATGTCTACACTGTAGTTGAAGCTGTGACTGCAACTAGTATAGACATACCAGAGGTAGTTTTAAACTAGCCAGTTCAAATACCAAAAATGATATAACCCACAGCAGAATGGAGATGCGTGAAATCTCCAAACACAGGCTCTGTCCACCTCTCGTGGCAGAGTTTCATTGGGCAGCCTTCGATATAGGCTCCCTAGATATATTCAAGGAATAGTGGGCATTAACTAGTGTACTCTGCTTGATGCCCCCCTTGGAACTCTAATAATTAACCTCTGACCCACACTTCTGTTGCTGTTTTTTGATGTTGCCCCAGTATTCAGTTGTTGCAGTTAATGGCCTCCCTCTAACCACTGGAGGGGGTTTGTCGTTTCCTGCTGAGCTTAAGCCCACCGTTTGAGTGTAACAAATAAGCCAAACTCATCAAACACCTTGAGTAAGTGCAGAGGTGGCTAGTTCATACTAAGAGCAGTGTACTTACAGCAGCCCAGATATTAGTATTTGAGCTGTAGTCATACCTTTCACTGCAGTGCAGATATGTGATCATAAGAAAGTAGAGCTGCAAGGGACCACATCCAGTTCAGCTCCCTGTTCAAAGCAGGATCATTCTTGACCAAACCACCCCAGCCAACTGTCTGCCCAACCTGCTCTTGAAAACTTCCAACTACAGAGATTCCAGTTTCTCTTAGGTAGCTTCTTAGAATGCTTGACTATCCTCATAGTCAGAAAGTTTATCCTAATCTCCAACCTCAAGTTATCTCCACTGAAGCCTGAGTCTGTTGCTCTTAACAGTCCTGTCCCTTATGGCCACAGAGAAAGTCCCATCTCCATCCTCTATATTATCATTCTACAGGTATTTGAAGATAATCAAATATCCCCAGAGTGTCTTCAACTCCACCAAATTCGGTACCATCCATAAATTTGCTAAGTGTACGCTTGATCCCATTATCTAAATCATTAATGAAGATATTGAACAATACTGGACCCAGAATAGAACCCTGGGAAACCCCTATTGACACTTTCTCCCAACTACACATTGAGCCACTGATGACTACTCATTGAATTCAATGATCCAACCAGTAACGTATCTACCTTACAGCACTTTCATCTAGTCTGTATTTCCTTAGCTTGTTAATGAGAAGGTCATAAGAGTCAGTGTCAAAAGCCTTGGTAAAGTCAAGGTATATCACATCCACTGCTCATTACCCATTCCAGAGCCTGTCACCTTATCATAGAAGGAAATCAGGTTGGTCAGGCATGACTTGCTCTTGGTGAACCAATGCTGGCTGTTCCCGATAACCTTGTTTTCCTCAAGGTACTTCATTGTCAGCTTCCTTGAGGGCCTGCCCCTTGATTTTTCCAGGTGTGGAGGTCAGACTGACTGGTCCGCAATTCCCAAAGACATAGACTAAGTCTCTTACAACACAGACATAGACTTGACTGGAGCTGGAAAAATGTGTTTATATGTTGGATAAGACATAGCTGGCATTCTCTGGGCACATATCTGCTGATGCTGCCTTCCACAGTCCTTCCCTAACACACTGCCTCTGGGACTGCAGTTCACATTGCTGGTAGTAACACTACCATCATTATCCATCATTGTGGCAGTCATGCCACATGACTGCCACAAAAATAAAGCTGCTGGTTGTCCATATGCACTTGGGTAGGGCTCCTTGTAACTTTTCTCTCTCTAATGAGCAGGGCCAGACATAGTTAAGCTTCAAAATATGATGTGCACATTGCAGTTCCTAAGAACAAGGAAACTGAAATTCTTGTTCCAAGGTTAATGGGAATTTTGCTAAGAACTTCAAGAAGATCAAATTGCATTTTACAGTAATTTATTTTTGTTTTCACAACAGTAACAAAAAACTTACTATCAGGACTGCTGTTCTTGCAGATCTGAAGGATGTTCCATGGTAATTTGTATTTATTTTTAACTGAAGGCTTGATTATTGATAAACAGAAGGGATGTTAAAGCATCTATATATTGCTGGACATTCTTTTCCTCATAATTGCTAAAAGTATATTCCACTTTGGACAGGCCATTGTAATTGTATCAAGGGAATGGATACTGTACAGAAGTGCTAGAAGAAGATTAAAGGAGCGCATGCTGATTTTTAATGCTTTTTAAGCAACCATATATACATTATAGATTCCCAATGGACTGAAGCTGGCACATTATCAGTGACTATGTAACACTGTACATTGCTTGCAATATTTGTTCAGGGGAAGAGAGAGGTTATAAAGAATGGTTCTTTCTAAGTAAAGCATATGACTGACTACCAGATAGCTTGGAGAAATGCAAGTGAGAAAATCAGCCACACCCACTTCAGGTGCCTTATGTAGTTGCCTCAGGTGATCAACTTGATGTATGTTATATACTATTTAATTGCTCACATGAGGATTAGGGAGCAGATTTGCACCCAGTTCCCTGCAGCCCTGCAGCGGGCCCCTGCCACCAATGGGAGAGCTTCAGGCTTCCTCTGGGTGCTAGCCCAGGTTTTTGCAGTGAGCACTGGGCCAGGAGACAATGTCCCCCTGCCCCAGCAGCAGGGAGCTCCTGGCCCTGGCTCCCAAATCAGGGGCACAGGGCTTGGAAAGAGCTGCAGGGGAGAGGCAGGTCCCAGACCCCTACCCCAATCCGCCAGTGGTGCAGCTAACAGCTGCTTGCTGCCCCACTGGTAGATCAGGGCAGGAGGTGGGACCTATGCCACCCCTGCAGTTCTTTCCAAGCCCTGTGCTTCAATCACCTGATCGAGGCACAGGGCTGGGACCTGGCCCTCACCAGGACAATTCCCAGCTAGCCCCCAGCTGCATGGGGAAATCTGCATGTGCAGCTTGGAGCTGGCTGGGGACTGACTGAAACAGGACAGTGCCCAGCCATCTCCAGGCTGCTCATGCTTCCCTACACAGCCTAGGGCTGGCTGGGAACTGTCCCAGCCAGGGCCAGATCCTAGCCAGCTCCAGCCAGGGCAGGGAACTGTTCCCATGCAGGGAGTTTCCCTGCCTCTGCTCTGCAATCACAATTGTGATTGTGTAGCGGAGTCTGGAAAGAAGCTCCCAGCCTGTTACTAGCCCCAGCTCCATGATTGCAGAGCAGAGGCTGGGAACAAGCTCCCAGCCCCTGCTCTACAACTGGGCAGTGGGAGCTGGAAGCACCCTGCTGCAGGGGTAGGAGGACATTGTCCCCACTTGGGCATGCAGGGTGGGGGCTGCTGAGCTTGTTCCCTGCCCAGGTCTATGAGCGTGACGATGGGGGGTGAACAGGCTGACGATCTTGTTATCCTCTCAGCTCCATGCTCATGGAGTTGGGTGGGAACAAGCTTCACAGCCTGGTCAGCAGGGAGTTCTCAGTGTTGGCTCCACAACTGTGGGGCCCATATTGGGAAACCTTTATCTCCCAGCCTGAGCTCCACTGTCATGGGGCTTGGACTAGGAAATAAGGGGCTCCCAGCCTGAGTCCTGCAACCGTGGAGCTCAGGCTGAGAGATAAAGATCTCCCAACCGCCGCTCCTTGATTGCGTTCTCAAAGGAGGGGGCTTGGAATTCCCTGCTGCAGGGACAGGGGGCTAGAGCCCACCTGGGCTCCTCTGGGAGAGGCTGCCTTGGCAGAGGCAGCTCCTGGGGGCAGGGAGCTATCTCCTGTCCCCTGGTGGACGGCTCACCAGAAGCAGATTTTGCTCCCAGTCAGGTGTCTCTGTGAGCGCTACGGTGCCATTACTAATCCTGAGTAAATGTGCTACCTGCATTTGCAGCAAATTTACTCAGGATTACAGAGGTTTACTGTGAAGTAAGCATGTGCACGTGCAGAGACACATGCATACTTGCTAATGTAAAGTTAAGCATCTCATGTAAACGTGTCCAGTTCCCATCAACAAGCCATACAACTGAATGCAGGGGAGAATGCATGTGTAACAAAACCACAGAGCAATACAATAAACACAATCTTCCTAAACATGCACTGCATTTGAGAGTCTTTGCTGTTGCAATGAGAGCAATCTTGCTGTACTAAAAGACAGGGTTGTTACTGATTCTGTTTAAGATAAGCAGTTTTATTTTACTTTCATTACATTCACTCTTTGGCATACTCTCTGCAGAAAAACTCAGACAGTATGATGATACCACAGACTGCTGATCAATCATTGCTATTGCTGCACAAACCTGAACCAGGACTTGGTTGACAATCAGACAAGAATTTGGATATGGAGTTCAGAAAACCATGTCTGAAATTATTCTAGATATTTTAGCCTAGCTTCTAATGAGATGCACAGGTTCAAAGCAATTCTTCATCAGTTATTCTTACTAATTAACCTCTAAATAAAAATGGAATGTATAGGAATTAATAATAGAAACAAAAAGAATAAGAAAACATGTAGGAGGAGGAGAAAGTAACATTTTGCCTAGTGTTTTCTCACTAATTTATACATATTTTTCCCCTTTTTAAACCTCTATGCAAAAATAAATAGGCACACGAGAAAAAAAATCTGATTCAGCCAGTCTTTATTTTTACTATTTGTTCCTGTACTGTGTCTATTCTTAGTTCTTGACAATAGATGGTGCTAACTTTAAACACCATAAGTATTCAAGGCACAGTTCTGAATGTATTAAATATTCCCAAGCTGCAGAGGCCTACTCACAAAGTCCTGATAAGGTTCCCAATCACATGAAGACATTTGGTAGAGTCACAATTATAAAGAAAGTCACATGGTTATTGCTAACAGAAAAGATTATGTAATACTAATGTAGGGTTGTATTGAACTTTGCACTTAAACAGGATAAAATCGTTGTGCATAGTAAAGGATAAAGAGTCACTACCTTTCACCGAGGAAACATTTCAAAATACCCCGTACTTTGTCCATGTTCAACCTCCTTAAAACCCTATCCCTGTTGTGCTTCTTAGAAATGTTCCTATTCCCTATCTCTGCCTACTTGTCTGTTTTATACTGTGAGCTCCTCAGATGAGGTGTGATCCATTTTTCTTATGTTTGGAAATTACCTAACACAGTAAAAATTCAAAGGTTCTCCTATGCCTAATAGCCCATCAGGCCTGTGTAGCTAAGACCCAATAAAATCTTCTATAAGCAATAGCCCATGAGAAAGTGACAAAGGTTGCATCACAACTCACTGCCTTTGACACATCAGTCTAAATGACAAGATATCCATTTACAGCTGGGTCAACCATGGGCACCCTTCCATGTAAATCCAGGGTGAGGCTTTAAACTCATGCCTTTTCGAGACATAGCAGGATACCTTAACCATTCTGCCATCCCATATATGTACCAGGTGTGGCTGACTACCAGATGGTTTGGAGTGTCTGTAGACTTGCTGAAGGCTACAGAAATCAAAGTTTATAATACTTTTCTGTCAGAGCAGAGTTTCTCATATATGGAAACTCTGTGTTAACATGATATAGATTTTTCCTATTAATTCCAATACTGGGAGAGTCACAAACAAATTATTTCTGTTAAAAGGAGTTAAGGTTGAATGTAGGTTTCACTGGAGAACAGCTAAAACCCCCACATTACATGCCATTTATGAAAACTCTGTATCTTTAAAAAAAAAATCTGTTAGAATGTCTGCAGATAAACAGTTAAGGGATACTGCTAATTTCCAACTGCTTTATAATGTTGTCAGACAATATTTTCTTAGCCTGAAAACACAGTGTAGGAGCTCACTACTGCCATCTTTTGGTGAGCAAGGAGATGGATGGTCCAAAGCAGCTTAAGAATTCCCTGTAAGCAGGGGAGAGGAATGATTGATGTGGGAGCCCCAAGGTAGAAGGTCTCCTTTCATAGATTCATAGATGTTAGGGTCGGAAGGGACCTCAATAGATCATCGAGTCCGACCCCCTGCATAGGCAGGAAAGAGTGCTGGGTCTAGATGACCCCAGCTAGATGCATTTCCAACCTCCTCTTGAAGACCCCCAGGGTAGGGGAGAGCACCACCTCCCTTGGGAGCCCGTTCCAGACCTTGGTCACTCTAACTGTGAAGAAGTTCTTCCTAATGTCCAATGTAAATCTGCTGTCTGCTAGCTTGTGGCCATTATTTCTTGTAACCCCCGGGGCCGCCGTGGTGAATAAAACCTCACCAATTCCCTTCTGTGCCCCTGTGATGAATTTATAGGCAGCCACAAGGTCGCCTCTCAACCTTCTCTTGCGGAGGCTGAAAAGGTCCAGGTTCTCTGGTCTCTCCTCGTAGGGCTTGGCCTGCAAGCCCTTAACTATACGAGTGGCCCTTCTCTGGACCCTCTCTAAGTTACCCGCATCCCTCTTGAAGTGCAGTGCCCAGAATTGCACGCAGTACTCCAACTGTGGTCTGACCAGCGCCCGATAGAGAGGAAGTATCACCTCTTTGGATCTATTCGTCATGCATCTGCTGATGCACGATAAAGTGCCATTGGCTTTTCTGATGGCTTCGTCACACTGCCAACTCATGTTCATCTTGGAGTCCACTAGGACTCCAAGATCCCTTTCCACTTCCGTGCCACCCAGCTGGTCATTTCCTAGGCAGTAGGTGTGCTGGACATTTTTCCTCCCTAGGTGCAGCACTTCGCGTTTCTCCTTGTTGAACTGCATTCATTGTTTTCTGCCCACTTGTCCAACCTATCCAGGTCTGCTTGCAGCTGTTCCCTGCCCTCCGGCGTGTCCACTTCTCCCCATAGCTTTGTGTCATCCGCAAACTTGGACAGAGTACACTTCACTCCCTCGTCCAGGTCCTTTACTTGATAGTAAGAGCTTTGTTGGGGTTCCTGTGTACCACTGATCCTTTTCCTAAGACTAAAGCAGTGCAAAAGTAGGTTCAGGATGCTGACCTGAGTCTAGGATGGCCATCAAAGAGGACATTCCGGTTTTCTGCTACTCTGTCCTCTGTCCTCTATTGATACGAAACTTGACGCCTTTATGTTCTCTATTTTTCATTGAAGAGAAAAATAGAGGACATAAAGGTGTCTGGTTTTGTATCAGTCAAGGACAGAGGACAACCAGACTGTCCTCTATGATGGCCAGCCTAGCTGAGGTAACTTTGGAAAGATAGCTGAGATGGTGCATTAGCAGCTGGCACAGCTGTGCATATGGAGGCTACTTTTAGCTACTTGAGTTGAGCTCACTTGGATTGAAGTTACAGAGACTTCAATAGCCTAACTAAGGAATTCAAGTGTGGACCTCTGTTGTTCCAGCAGCAGAACTATAATCACCTCATCTGGAACAGGTGATAGAGTCCATAGACGAGTAAATCCCTTAAGGGTGAGAGATGGACCTGCTCAAATCTGGATTCTGCAAATTCCAGGCAGCAAGCTGTGAAGGGAATATAATGGAGGAAGACAATAGCAAAGTGTGTCATTGCTTGCTTGCAGTCATGAGAGGAAGACCTGGGTTAAGACTATTGCTAAGATACCTTGTAAATGAGAAGTTTACCTAGTATTGTGGATTTATTCATTGCAAACTTTCCCAAGTTTATTCAATATCTCGCTTCCTGCCCTATAAAATTCTCTTTGTCTAAACCAATGATTCTCAACCATAAGTAGATAAACACTGTCTCAGACTTACCTCTGACTGAACGTTCCCCCAGTCCCTCCGGAAGGAGGCAAGTGCTGCAATATATATGTTAGTTTTTTAAATAGGGTGCCACTCATTTAAAAAATGTTAGGGAGGGATGCCTCAAGTCCAGAAAGATTTGAGCCCCACTGCTTTAACCCCTTGGACAGGTTGGTTGCAGGTAGGTAAATATTGCTCATCATAGATACTCAGATTATTTAAATTAGTGTCCCATATTTCTGGGTGGGAGTTGAGCTGATGTTACTTATGCAGTCTTCAGGAAGAACCTTAGCTACTTGAGCCTGGCCCCTTTTCTGCCAACAGTACCTGGCAGAAGGATTTTGTGAGTTAGTGTGTTAGTTTAAAAGAAAGAAACTATCATTTTTTTCAAGCGATGTGTGGGGTTTGCTTTGTAAGAGCAATATATTGAACAAATTAGCAGGAAGGGACCTTTCAGACTAGGTAGAGGGATTCAACTTTACTTTTAAAGATACTGTACACAGAAAACAACTTCACAGCTATATTGCTATCTGCACCTCAAACGACATTAATGAACTGGCAAAACCACAGTACAAGAGCATTTCTGAAATATTTGCTTTCATAGTTTCATAGTTTCTCGGGTCGGAAGGGACCTGAACAGATCATCAAGTCCAACCCCCCTGCCCTGGGCAGGAATGAGTGCTGGGATCATAATACCCAGCCAGATCCAACCTCCTCTTGAAGACCCCCAGGGTAAGGGAGAGTACCACCTCCCTTGGGAGCCCGTTCCAGAGTCTGGCAGCCCTAACCATAAAATAATGCCTCCTGATATCAAGCCTGAACCTACTCTCAATCAATTTATGGCCACTGTTCCTTGTTATCCCAGGTGGTGCCCAGGGGAACAAAGCTTCACCTATTTTCTGCTGGTCCCCCCTGGTGAGTTTATAGATGGCCACCAGATCCCTTCTCAGTCTTCTTTTGTGGAGGCTGAATAGATTCAGGCCCTTTAGTTTATCTTTGTAGGGCCTGGTCTACTGCCCCCTGACCATGCAAGTGGCCCTGCGAGTGGCCTTCCTCTGGACCCTCTCAAGGTTAGCCACATTCCTCTTGAAGTGCGGCGCCCAGAACTGGACACAGTACTCCAACTGCGGCCTGACCAGTGCCACATAGAGGGGAAGGATCACCTCCCTAGACCTGCTTGTGATGCATCTGTAGATGCATGACAAGGTGCAGTTAGCCTTACTGAATGCTTCCTCGCATTGGCGGCTCACGTCCATCTTAGAGTCAACAATGACTCCAAGATCCCTTTCAGCCACTATGTTGTTGAGAAGGGTGTTCCCCAGCCTATAGGTGTGTTGCAAGTTCCTTCTCCCTAGATGCAGCACCTTGCACTTGTCTGCATTGAATTCCATTCTATTCTCACTTGCCCATCTCTGTAACCTGTCTAGATCTGGTTGGATTCTGCCCCTCCCCTCCAGTGTGCCCACTTCTCCCCACATCTTTGTGTCATCAGCGAATTTGGACAGCGTGCTTTCCACACCCACCTCCAAGTTGCTGATAAAGAAGTTTTTTAAAGATTTTTAAAGATGTCTTTCTCTTTTTTAATGTGCTGTTTACATTGGTGTCAATGCTAGCATTATGCCCTTTTCATACATGTACAACACAATTCCATTAAGTTGTTTTGCTGTGGACTTCTAGTTGTCTTTCTCTGATTTGTTTTTCTTTTAACTCACTGTACACTTTTTTGCTCACTGGATGATTTGACTCTGTTGAAGTAAACTTCTTCAAAGGGAACAGAATTTTATAGTTTCATAGCTAATACCCACAATGTTATCACACTCCAATCACTAATATAGAGCAGTCATATCAGAAAATACAGCAAGCAAAAAAGAACACTCCAAGGTTGTACACAGTTGGCTGCTGAAATGACCTCATTAAAACTAAACAAGGAGAGAAGACAGTTGCTGAGTGACACTTGTAAGTCCAAGTTATGAGAGTAGAAAAAAATGCATGTGTTGCTTTCCTGGAAAATCCTTTTAAGCAAGATATATTCAACCAATCAAATTAAACAATAACATCCAGTGAAAAACTTCACTTGCCAGAAAAGAGAATGATCTACATTTTACTATTATAGCCTACCTGACTGCTAAGCCAAAGTTAGCATTCAAATCATAGAGACTTGTTTGAGTAACTTAACAACTTACACTTAAGCAAGTGGTCCCAGGACTTTTAAACTTTTATGAGTTCAGTTCATTACATTCACAGTGGGTGTGTCTACATGAGCCGCCCACTGTGCAGTTGTTACTACACAGTCATTTAGTACTTGCATAACCAAGTACTAAATGATTGTGTAGTAACCAGCATTACTGTGCAGTAGCATCCCAGCACGGTTGCCTAGCGACACTTACTGTGCAGTAGCTCATTTCTACTGCACAGTAGCATCACTTTACAGTTCATGCCCAGCAACGCTATTGTACGATAGTAATGAGCTACTGCACAGTAAACGTCTTGTGTAGACACGCCCAATGTTACCTCCTGGAAAGTAGGATTTTAATCTGAGCTGTCATTATATTACTACCAGAGTACTTCTTTCATCCCTACCTATGTGCGTACAGGTTTCCACTGCATCATTTAATTTTAAGATGGTATGTTGCCATTGCCAAACTAAATTGCTTTTGCTATGGGTGAGTGACTACAACTTTATTTATAAAGTTAGATTCTTCTGTACATACAATCATGATTCCTGAATTCTTGTACACACTACAGCCATTTTCCCCAAAGATCTGTCACAAATGATTCAGCTGTATTGAGATTATACAAATGCACCGTTACATGATGAAGTGACACATTTTGGAAAGTATTTTCAAAAGAGCATGTGCATATTGCCATGCTTTATTTGTATGTATGTATACATTTCTATATATGTATGCCATGTCTGTGATTGTGATGATTGATTTTTGAATGTTCAATTAACTATTATTAACTATGCATAACTGGCTAGTTACTTATTTCTTATCTTAATCTATTTGGATTTTTACTAAATATAATAAAAAAGCACCCATCCACTGGTCTGTATGCAATCTAATATAAGTAAAATTTTGTACAATCACTGTATTTATGCATACAATTAAGAGATTGAGGGACATCTACGTTATTAAGCATGTGAATAGGTAGTCATCATTCCAAACATCTGGCTTATGAAGCTGACGAATACATTTTACCTTTTTTAAACAAAGTATAATACTAGCTTTACAAAAACAGTGACCCTGTGTGTGCAGTACAAGAAATGCTATTATTCTCTCCTTAATTAACAGGAAGGGACCTAATAGGCATAGATAGTAGCAATGCACAGGTAAGGTTGTTGTGGCTCTTATAAAAGGTAACTTGCACAAGAGAAACAGAACTTCAATGCATTCTCCTCTCTGCCAAACAGTTATCAAAGTGTATTGATAATGATTCACCAAATATCTCTTTGGATACAAAATGGTAGTAAGACTCAAGTCTTTTAAATATCTCTTTGGGCATTAATTTAATGTGTACTTTATAAAAGAGCTGACAGTGAGAGAGAGGGGGTAAATTCCTTTTTTATTTTGAGGATTTGAGAGAGTTATTTTATCCAAAAAATACTAGCAATAACAGCTTTTCCAATCATGTTTGTTTGCTTGCTTGGAGAGGACCCAAAAGTGAAAGGTTTTCAGTTCAAAAGTAAAAAATTAGATCTGTGCAAACTGTTTGAACGTGTCTGCCCAATGTAGACTTAAATCTCTTGCAAAATTTGTGGCTGCTTACAAACATAGGACCCCTCCCCCCCAGTGGCGCTTTCCTTTAAACTCCATGCAACCCCATGCCGAACCCAGCATGTGCCCAGAAGAGGCATCACATTAGTTGGGCCTGGCTTGTTGTCTGTATAGATTGGGTGCTGCAGCAGGAATTTTTTGGCACTTTTACCTAATAGCTGATTCAATCAGCTATTAGCTAAAAGTCCCCAAAAAGCCCCACTGAAACTCCTGACCTATACAGACACTGAGGAGCTGGGTCGAACTAACATGCTGCTTCTTCTGGTAAAGTGGGTTTGTTAATTTGTCTTCCATGTTTGTCAGTGCCCTGAAATACATAAACCACATTCTCACCCCTTTTGTATCTGGTTTGCGTGCAAATATCTGAATGAAACAAGAGCTTGGAGAAAGAAAATATTAAGTTGTGGTCTCCAGGGTACACAGAAAATTAATTTAAAGAATCTTTCCATGAGCACTAGCTATAAAAACCTAATTAAACAGTAAGTGTTATGCTTATTCAGTCACAGACTAGAAGCAATACTATGTGATTTTGTGGGATCAACAACTAGTAAGCAGCTCAGCTTGAATATTAGATTGAGACCAGAATAGCAGGAATGGAGGAAACACTTGAATCACTTTTTAAAAATTGTTCAGTTCTACATGGGTCAAAAATCTTAGCTCTTATTCCAATTAAAACCCCCTTATTCCAACTTAACTTTTCCCTGTCTCGATATTTTCAGTCTCTGAACAGTAAGTGCTAGTAATGCATTCTGGAAAATACAGTTAAACAGATCCCCAGGATCTCTTCTCTAAAATAATTACTATAATCATGGGATTCCCTATTATTATAGTGTCCTTTCCTATCTCCTATTATTATAGCATTATTTTGCACCAGCTCCACAGGGAAGAGAGAGGCTGCACTGCTCACATGCTCAAAACACCCCCTTTGAAACTAATATTCAATGCTGCCAATACAATGATATGCACACATATGCAGTAGCATTTTGAGGGAACAGCAAAACTAAACGTTACTGTTGCTCTGGTTTCCTGAACATATTTACACATTTGCTGTAGTAGTGAACCTGAATAGTAATGTTATGGGAATGTTTTTACACATATCTTTGGAGGAGAGAACTGCCAAGGAGTGTAGTGGAGTTCCAATGCTGCTGACCAGTTCATAGAGAGAAGCAGGGAATCTGGACTTCATTTCAGAGAGGACTTTATTTGTCTTGATTTCAAAGGAACAGTTACTGTATTTAGCCTAATTTCTCTGAAGCAAAGTTTGAAATCCCTCCTCTCCTGCTTCCCTTGCTACCTGGAGGCACAGAGAAGGGGCAGCTAGGTGAAAACTGCATTAAAAAAAATTAGTGTTACATACTATATTAAACAATGTTTCAAATAACTTCTTTGGTTTCCCTTGTATGTTTTCATTCTTCATTTTTGCCTTTTCTGAATATCTTCTTATCTTATTTCTCCTAGTCATTTTCTCCTTTCCCATCTAAGTCTCATTTCATCCATTCTTTTTCCCCTTACAAAACTTCCCCACTCTTTCTCTATCCCTCCCTCTTTCCTCCTTTACTTCTCATGTTCTGTCCCACTTTCTCCTTCTTTTGTTTTGGCTCCCACCTTCCTCCATCCAAACCACATTGTATGACACTTATGACTAGTCTTCCCTTACCTAACTTACCCTCTTTATTCTCTCTCTCTCTCTCTCTCTCTCTCCTTTGATGGCTTTCCTCTCCTCTGGATGTGGGAGAGCACTCTAGCAAGGCTTTTGGCATTGTCTCTCATAACATTTTCATCAACAAGCTAAGGAAATACAGACTAAATGAAAGTACTTTAAGGTTGATACATAATTGATTGGATCATCATACTCAACAAGTAATCATCAATGGCTCAACGTGTAGTTAGGAAGAGGTATCAAATGGAGTTCCCCAGGGGTCTGTCCTGGGTCTGGTATTGTTCTGTATCTTCATTAATGATTTGGATGATGGGATCGAGTGCATGCTTAGCAAATTTGTGAATGACACCAAGTTAGATGGAGTTGTAGATTCTCTGGAGAGTAGAGCTAAGCAGAGATGATGGTGGGTGTAGGTGTGTGTGTGTGTGTGTGTGTGTGTGTGTGTGCGCGCGCGCGCACGCGTGTGGGTAGGGGGGTGAGGGTTTGTAGGTGGGTCTGGGCCCCCCCACCATATACCCCCTTGCTAGCAGCAACATGGCCCATGGTAAGCAGAGCCTCCCAGTGGTTCCAGCTGAATCCCGGGAGCTGAATCCCCTTGTCTGGCCTGGCCCGCTGGCACATGCCTTCAAGCCAGACCTGGCTGGCTCTCCATGGCAACATGTGGGGCTCCCAGTATTTCAGGCAAGAGTCTCATGTTATCAGGCTGGGCCGTGTCCCCACGTGGGGCTTCCAGCAGTCCAGCAGGGAGCCACACATGGAGGCATGGAGCCTGCCCGGCTCAATGATTTGCGGACTGGGAACCGCAGGGAATCGCACACCATCAGGCTAGGCTGGCTCCATGCCTCCACATGCAGCTCCCCGCTGGAATGCTGGAAGCCCCATGTGGGGGCATGGAGCTAGCCCAGCCTGGCCCAATGGCATATGGCTCCTGCCTGCAGTGCTGGGAGCCCTATGTGCTAGCATGGAGCCAGCCCAGTCTGGTTCGAAGGCACACGCCAGTGAGCTGGGCCAAGTGGGCTCTGTACCACCATGTGTAGCTTGAACACCCCAAGGGCCTACCTTCTGCTACTGCTGGTACAGCTGGTGTGGGGGGGAGAACTGTGCACCATGTGGGAGAGCATGTGGCAGAGAGCACCACACCCATACCCACCCACCCCACAGCCACCTACACACACTCCCACACTTACACCCCCCACCCCACCCCCACACACAATATACAAGAGTAAGACTTTATTTTGATAGGCTTGCCATACATCTGGGTTTTCTCAAAAATGTCCTCTTTTTGAGTCCTCTCATCTCCGTCTGGGTGGTTTTTTAAAATATGATGAAATATTTGGGATTTTGGTCAGCTCAGCTTTTAAGTTTTTCCTGGCTTGCCCTAGCAAGTTGCTGCCTAGGGCTAGGAGAAGCAGGGGAGGACAATTTGGAGGCAGGGTGCACATGCATGTAGCCAGCATGCAGCCAGGCAGGGGGGTGGGAGCAACCCTGGCAGGTAAGTCTGTGGGGGGAGAAGGTTGGAGGGCCAGGGCTTAGGGACTGTCCGGGGAGTATGTGTGCGCATGTGTTCATGCACATGAATGCATGTGCATGCGTGCTTGTGTGCGCGTATGTGAATATGCGTGTGTGTGTGCATGTACATGTAGGGATGGGTGTGGAGGAAGAGGTACCTGCCTGCACTTCGGAAAGCTGTCCAGTCACTGGGGCTGCAGCAGGGGAAGGGAGGCAGGGGGGAAGTACCTGCCTTTCCAGGAGGTGAAGGTGGGGGTCCTGTCAGGGCAGCAGGGAGCTGCATGGCCAGGCCAGCAATACCGGGGTCAGTGCCCTTGCTTGCAGTGTTGGGGCAGCTGGGAGATGCTGCAGGGTTGGGGGGAGCGGGGGGCTGCAGGTTGGGAGTGAAGGGCAATGGGGGGACAGGGGACCATGGGTTGGGAGTGTGGGGCACTGGCAGTGCCAGAGAGCTGCAGGAGTGAGAGGCACCAGCATGGCCAAGGGATGTAGGGTACTGTGGGTTGGGCATGAGAGGCACTGACAGGACCAGCAGTCTGCAGGCTGGGAGTAAGGGACAGTAGCAGGACTGGAGAGGGCTGTGGCTTGGAAGTGAGGGGCAATGGAATGGGCAGGGGCAGGGCATCGGCATATCACTGCCTCACACAATCATATACCCTTCCTCCCCCCACCCCCGCGTGACAGTTGTCCACTTTTTTGGAACTGGAAATATGGTAACTCTAATTTTGAGCCATTATGCAATCACCTCTATATACACTATGCAAACACATGTAAATGAGGTCAAAAATATATTTAAAAAAATTAAAATATGTTATAGCAGATGTTTGATATTTAGTATATGATTTGGGCTTTTTTCCAGTTCTAAGATGGCAACCCCCCCTCCCAAAAGGAGTACTTCTGGGGGCAAGGAGAGGGAATTCTGGTGGCAAAGGTCAGGGGTTAAGGATGGGACTTCTGGTCCCAAGATGGCAATCAGGGGATGAGGCACCTGTCAAGGGGCAAGGCTAGCTTTGTGGCTGTCAAGAGCTCACTAAAAGTCATTAAGTAGCCCTCCGAATGAAGTAATTGCCCACTCCTGCCATAGGGGAAGCACTAGGAGTAATGGGGTCAAGCTACAGCAAGGGAAATTGAGGTTGGAGACTTGGAGGAACTTTCTGGCTATGAGGATGGTCAATCATTGGAAGAGACTACCGAGATAAATTATGGAATGTCCATCCTTGGAAGTTCTCAAGAGCAGGTTGGACAGACCATTGCCTGGTTTAGATCGAGATGATCCTGCCTTGAGCAGGGGGGCTGGACTACATGACCTTGTGGGGTCCCTTTTAGTCCTACTTTCCTACAATCATTTGTCCCTGTCTTGCCAGTTCCCTTCCAAGCTATTCCCATCCCTACTTCATACCTATCAATCTCTTCTCTCCTTTCTCCTTCCTCTTCTCTTGCAATGCCCAAGTATTCTCCCTCAGATTCTGTCCCATTGTTACTTTCTGGCTTTCTATAACACCAAGTTGTTTCCTCCCCTGTGAGATATTCTAAGTAGTCTGGTATCTAGAACAGCACCTGAAGTGAGTTTAAGAGCATATGTGATAAACTAGTTAGCACTACTGTTAAATGGTCAAAGATCTTCCAACAAAAATCAGGGTACTTGCTGCTACGGCCTCCAATTTTTCCATAAACAGCCATAGCAGAGATCATAGATAACCACAGTTCCTCTAAGACAATCTATGTTATCTTTGCAAGTAAAAAGCTAAGCCCTTTGAAAAAGATTAGCTATCTGGGGACAATGGCAGGATGGCCCTTTTCTACTATTGTCTCTGTCCCTAATGTTTCTAGCATCCATGATATTGATGTAACAACATATACAAACATACATTTTTGCGCAAAAGAAAATGACTGGGCTATGTTGATCCCTGAAGTAAACTCATCTTTAGTTGTGTTACACTAGAGATTAAGTATCCAGTCATCAAAATGCATATATTGCACTAGAGGTGCACCGCTATATTGGTGACATATCAGATCGGTACCAATAAAAGAAAAATTAACATTGTCAGCAATTAGCTTATTTTGGTCTGTGTAGCCAATACATCACTGATAAATGCTGTGTCCCATGTGTGCAGCTGCAGCATGTATGTATCCAGGAACGCAGCCTGGCAGCTTGGAGAGCAGTGTCCAGCCAATACGTCTATGGGAGGAAGGAGCATGAGAGAGGGAAGGGGTGCTGGGGGGGGGGTGTAGATTGATGCCCCCATGGTGACAGAGGGAGTGAGGCAGGGGCAGGTGCTGCCTAGCTGGGCAGTGAATGTGACCCTAGGAATGGGATGGAATTGCAGGCGGCTCGTCCAGGGGGCGTGACGAGGTGGGAATGGGGAGGAGCTCCCCACTGCTGTGCACACCCCCAGGGGAGGCACTGGGGGCATGTGCCCTCCCCCCCCCCCCGGATTTCTGTTTGGGGTGAGGATGCGCTGCCCACTGTCATTTCAGGGCCAGGGGCTGCGCTGGTCTCTCCCTGATGGGGGGCTGGGCCAGGGCTGTACTCAGGGTGGGTGAGGGTGGGGCAGGCAGCAGCGGTGCTGGGAGGGGTGGCTATGGGATGAGTCATAGCCACCCCAGAATTCGTCATAGCCACCCCTCCAAGCACCTTGGTGCTCCCCCCAGGATGCACGCAGTGGCAGGGAGCCACCCCTTCCTCTCCCTCTCCCCCCCCCACCATGGCCCCAGGACAAGCCACCCACAGCTGCATCCTGCTCCCGAAGAGGTTGCATTCACTGCCCTGTCTGGGCAGCACCTGCCCCTGCCCCACTCCCTCCCTCACCATGGGGACCTCGATCTGTCCCCCCATACACCTTCCCCCCCACAGACTTACCCACCAGACACTGATGTCCAAACTGCTGGGCAGCATGCCTATAAATTGGCTATCAGATTGGTATTCTCTGATATGGTTGGTTAATAATTGGCCATATGTATTGGCCAAGAAAATCTTTATTGGTGCACCCCTAGTTTGCACCAGTGGCTTGATCCAAGGGCCACTCTGGCTAGTGAGAAGAGTCTCCAGACTTCATGCTGCTAGACTTCACTTCTCAGCTTTGACTTATTTCCCAGAGGAATAAACGGAAAATCTGTAGATAAGTTGTTCTCAACCTCTTAGGCTCAAGGCACCCCTCAGAAAATCCCAGCTCTTAGCTTTCACTCTTTTTTTGACTATGAAAAAATAACAAAGCAATTCTTCTGTTGCAGAGAATTCAGAAAGCCCACAACATATCAGAATGTTTTTGAAACTGTGATTCCTGTTTTAAATATATGGATTTATCTTTAGAATCATGTTCAGCTGTTTGCATACCTAAGAATGCTAATATTAAGTAGCATTCTGTGACTTCTCCCCCTCCCCCTTTAAAAGCAGTGGTCTCCGACCTTTTGAAGTAGATCACCTTTGGCATTTAACAGCAACCCAAGATCTACCATGCGCCACTGCCACCAACACCTCCCAGCAAGTAAGTCTGTGGGGAGGGAAGGGAGGGGGCAGATTGGGGCAGAGGGAGAAAAAATTATTTGGGAGTGTGCCTCCCCAGCAGGTAAATCCCACCCAGCTGGGGCCCCACTCAACTAACCCTTGCTCCTCCCTCTGCAGCACAGTCCCTTACTGTGGGGGCCTCGATGTAGCCCCCATCCCTTCCCTCCCCCATGGACTGACCTGCTGGGCTGGGGTGCACATGTGCATGCATGTAGGCACTCAGCCCCCCACCCCAGCCTCAGATCAACTCCAAGAGAGAGATCTACCTCAAGAGGCTCCAAGATTTACCAGTGGATTGAGATCCACTGGTTGGTGACCACTGCCTTAAAAGGATCTCACAGCATCCTGGTTAAGAATCATTGCTGTAGACAAAGCTAGAACTTGCTGCCAGGCTTTGTGATTAAATAATTAGAATTAAGTTGGCTAACTAGTTTGCCAACTAAAATGTGCAGTTTGCTGGCCAGACAGGTTTTTCCACCAGTCATAGCACCTGTCCTAACATGGAATTTCCAGTTCTAACTGGCAGGAAGAATATCAGATTCTTGACTAAGAAGCTATCAGTTAGGAATTCAAGTTTTGTCCATTAAACGAAATGTATCTAATACTTTCTTTTATGAATATAACCGGGGAACACAACAAGAGACATCATTTGTAACCTTGAAGTGTTTGACCACCAACCTGCACTAAAATCCCACAGGATTATTTGAATAGTTAAGAGTGTCAGTTTCATTGTTCTGACCAAATAGGTGGAATTCCAACTTGGGTAATTATATTTTTTCTGCTTACCTGAATTCCCATCTAGTTACATCTGGATATAGTATTCTCAGTCTTGCTTTGTGCTGTGCTGCCTCTCGTGCTGAAGAGGAACTTCCCATAAACATCTGCAAATAAATGTGCCTCATTATCCTCTGCCAAAACTCTTTTTGCCATAATGCTTACAAAATCTGACTTCTAGTCTGCTAGTGTGGTAAGGTGCACTTTATTATGCTAACCTATAGTATCTCCTTGTGACTTATATTTTAAATTGTAAGCAGTTTTTAGCCAGGGTTCTTTTTGTTTCATGTTTGTACTGGCAATAGCAGTGTCTAGAAGGAGCCACCACCACTGGGGCTGCTGGGAAGCGAGTCTGGCCACCATGTTACCTCAGCCCCACTGTGCACCCAGGGGTGGTGGGACCAGCTGCACTTTCATAGATTCATGGATTCACAGATTGCAGAGTTGGAAGGGACCACAATGGATCATAGTGTCCAAACCCTGGCTGGAAAATTGGCTCCGGGGTCGGACCCAGAGGGTAGTAATTGATAGAAATCACTCATCATGGTGTCCTGTGACCAGTAGGGTCCCCCAAGGCTCTGTCCTTGGACCCATACTGTTCAACATCTTCATTAATGATGTGGACACTGGAGTCAGAAGCGGACTGGCCAAGTTCGCCGATGACATCAAACTTTGGGGCAAAGCATCCACACCAGAAGACAGGCGGGTGATCCAGGCTGACCTGGACAGGCTCAGCAAGTGGGCGGATGAGAATCTGATGGTGTTCAACGCCGATAAATGCAAGGTTCTCCACCTTGGGAAGAAAAACCCGCAGCATCCTTATAGGCTCAGCGGTGCTATGTTGGCTAGCACTATGCAAGAAAGAGACTTGGGGGTCATCATTGACCACAAGATGAACATGAGCCTGCAGTGCAATGCTGCGGCTAGTAAAGCAACGAAAACGCTGGCTTGCATCCATAGATGCTTCTCAAGCAAAGCAAATCCCGGGATATCATTCTCCCCTTGAACTCGGCCTTGGTGAGGCCGCAGATGGAGTACTGCGTCCAGTTTTGGGCTCCACAATTCAAAAAGGATGTGGAGAAGCTTGAGAGAGTCCAGAGAAGAGCCACGCGCATGATCAGAGGTCAGGGAAGCAGACCCTACGATGACAGGCTGAGAGCCCTGGGGCTCTTTAGCCTGGAAAAGCGCAGGCTCAGGGGTGATCTGATGGCCACCAACAAGTTTATCAGGGGTGACCACCAGTATCTGGGGGAACGTTTGTTCACCAGAGTGCCCCAAGGGATGATGAGGTTGAATGGTCATAAACTACTACAAGACCGCTTCAGGCTGGACATAAGGAAGAATTTCTTTACTGTCTGAGCCCCGAAGGTCTGGAACAGCCTGCCACCGGAGGTGGTTCAAGCGCCTTCATTGAACACCTTCAAGACGAAACTGGATTCTTATCTTGCTGGGATCCTATGACCCCAGCTGACTTCCTGTCCTTTGGGCAGGGGGCTGGACTCGATGATCTTCCAAGGTCCCCTCCAGCCCTAATGTCTATGAAATCTATGAAAACCCCTGCCCCTGGCAGGAAAGAGGACCGAGGTCAGGTGACCCAAGCCAGGTGACTATCCAGCTTCCTCTTGAAGACCTCCAAGCTAGGTGATAGCACCACCTCTCTTGGAAGCCCATTCCAGATCCTGGCCACCCTTACTGTGAAAAATTTCTTCCTAATATCTAACCTAAATCCACTCTCAACTAGTTTACACCTGTTATTCCTAGTCACTCCCTGGGGCGCCTTTGGAAACAGCGCTTCCCCTATTCCCCATTGACCTCCCCTAATAAATTTATAGGCGGCGACAACATCTCCCCTCAGCCGTCTCTTGTGAAGGCTGAAGAGATTCAGCTCTCTCAACCTCCCCTCGTAGGGTCTATCACGAAGGCCACTAATCATGTGAGTGGCCCTCCTCTGGACCCTCTCGAGATTCCCTGCATCCCTCTTGAAGTGCGGCGCCCAAAACTGGACACACTACTCCAACTGTGGCCTGACCAGTGCTGCATAGAGGGGGAGCATCACTTCCTTTGTTCTATTAGTCATGCACCTGCTAATGCACGACAAGGTGTGATTGGCCTTGTTGATGGCCTTGTTACACTGCCAGCTCATGTTCATCTTGGAGTCAATTATGACTCCAAGATCCCTCTCTGCCTCCGAGCTGCTGAGAAGGACACTCCCTAACCTATAGGTGTGCTGGGGGTTCCTCCTTACCAGGTGGAGTACCTTACATTTATCTTTATTAAATTGCATCCTATTTCTCTCTGCCCATTGATCCAGCCTGTCCAGGTCAGCCTGAATCTGCTCCCTGCCCTCCGGTGTACTAACTTTGCCCCATAACTTGGTATCATCAGCAAACTTGGAGAGGGTGCTCTCCATGCACTCGTCCAAATCGCTGATGAAGATATTGAATAATATCGCTCCGAGGACCGAACCCTGTGGGACCCCACTGCCCACCTTCCTCCAGGCCGAGAAGGAACCATCCACCACCACTCTCTGGGTGCGGTCCCTAAGCCAGTTGGCCACCCACCTGACCGTGTAGGTGTCCACTCCACAGTCAGCTAGCTTCCCAATGAGGATAAGGTGCGAAACTGTGTTGAAGGCCTTCCTAAAGTCCAGGAAGATGACATCAGCCTCGTCTCCTGCATCCAGGCAGTGTGAGACCTGGTCATAGAAGGCTACAAGGTTTGTCAGGCAGGATCTACCTGTGACAAACCCATGCTGGTTTCCCCTCAACATTGTTTCTCCTGCTGGGCCTGCACAAATGTGTTCTTTGATTATTTTCTCTAGCATTTTCCCAGGAATAGAGGTAAGACTGACTGGTCTAAAGTTACCCAGCTCATCCCTTCTCCCTTTCTTGAAAATGGGCACCACATTGGCCCTTCTCCAGTCCTCAGGGACCTGGCTGGAGCACCACGAGTGCTCGAACAGCTGTGCCAGCGGCTCAGCTATGACACAGGCCAATTCTTTCAGCAGCCGTGGATGGAGGACATCCAGGCCTGCTGACTTGTACCCATCCAGCTCCTCCAGGAGCTCCTTAACTATTTCAGAACTAACCACAGGTGGACTGGTGCCATGTGGACATCCGTCAATGATCAAGGTGGGGGAATTGGCTTGGTCGGTACTTAGAACCAACTTAGAACCACTTGTCATGGCCCAGGCTGCCCCCACCCCTCAATGCCTGGACTGGGCAGGGCTGAGGGACCCATCGTGGGCCAGACAAAATTACTGTCTGGGCTGGATTCAGCCTGCAGCCCACATTTTGTCCACCCTGGCATTAGATGCTATGAATGCATTTGCAGAGAGCAAGGGTACTAAATAAAAAAATAAGAAATTTTTGCATGGCAGGGGTAAGGAACACATAGTCTTCAAACTAGATCTGGCCTACAGACTGAAGGGCTTTACCTGTGCCTGCACCCATGCCTATGCCAGGGCCAACAAAGAACTGTGCTGGGGCTGTGCTGGGGCTGTGCTGCTTCCAGCTGCTGCTGCTTCTCCCTGCCCTTCCAATTCCAGCCCAACACAGGCCAAGTGGTTTTGGTGGTGCATCAGCAAAATGGGGATTTGTCTGCATCTGTGCTGGGGCCAGTGGGAAGCTGTGCCCATGCTGCTGCCACTTCTCCAGCCCCCTGCTGCACCACAGGTATAGCTTCCAGCACAGAGGGAGCTGCAGAGACCAAGTACCTACAAACTGCATTTATACTAACACAGCTTCTTCTTCTCCCCAAACCAGCCATGGGTTGGGCGCAGCTTCCAGTTGGTGGGAAGCTGTGCTGGGGCCAGGCAGCTTCCAGCTGTGTCCACACTACAGCCAGGGGAGAAGGGAGATGAAGCAGCAGTGCAGAATGCAGTTTGCAGATACCAGATCCTGGTGCACCTCCCCACTAACTGAAGCTGCACCTGCACTGCAGCTGAAGACCAGGTCATGGAAAAAGCAGTGGTGGTGTGAGCATAGCTCTCTCCTGCCTAGCTCCTGTGTGCACACAGGGAAAGCACCTGCCACTGACACACTGCTAGGGTGGCCATCATAGAGGACAGTCCGGTTGTCCACTGTCCTCTATTGATACAAAACCTGATGCCTTTATGACATAAAGGCATCAGGGTTCGTATCAATAGAGGACAGAGGACAGAGTGGCAGAAAAACAGAATGTCTTCTATGATGGCCACCCTACATGCTGTCTAAGACACCTAGTCCATGCTGGATTAGAGCTAGGTTGTTCCGGCCTGTGCCTTATAAAAGATTGCCAGCCCCCTTTGTGTGGTATTCTTACATGGTGGTAAGCATCTGTAACTTTGCAGCTGTAACTTTGCAACAAAGAGATGTTGAGCATACCGACATTTAAGTGTTTGGTATTAAAAGACTTAAGAATGATGGAATCTGTGTAATTATATGGCTGTTATTTATTGTAAAGAAATGTCAGCTGACTCAAGGTCAATTGTTTATAAACAATTATAAAGAAGTAGATCTTTTTCACTGGAATTAATACATTTCTATTATTTTTAGAATTTACACGGCATAATTCTGCTGTCACACAAGAATGTGAAACTAAACTTTTTTCATGGTCAAGTCAAATGAAATGCAAAAATTAATCCAGCTGCAGATGTGGTAAAAACACATTCGTTTTAAAATTACCTTTCATTTTAATAATCTGAGGTACTAATGACAAACAAAAAAAATACGGAAAAATCTTTTTGAATTTGACATAACATTTTCAGCCTTGAAATGCTTCAAAATGCATGTTTATCATTTTTTTGCAATTTAATTTTGACAAAGCATGCATCATTCATGTATACAACTTGAAAAGCACCTTATACAACATTTGTGTCTTAATTAGAGAACTAAACTGTTTCCAGTTCAACCTGTTTGACTGTGTAAGTGGAAATAATTCACTATGTCAACATGAGCCCTGTGAAAACTGTCTTTCCTTGGTTGCTAATAGCAACAGGGAAAGCAATTTGGGGCAAAGAAGTAAATGTTGTGGTAGTAAGGGATTGCATGGCAGTAAGCTATTAAAACAGGTTATCAATCAACTAATTTACACCCATGGTGGAAATTAGAGTAGGGCCCTGCTGCTTTAACTTTTAACAGGATTCAATATGTGAGGGTCAGAAGGATGAAGTTCTGCATAGTCTCATGGTTTTTAAAGGGTTTTGTGATCAAGCTGGCAGTGGGTTGAGGTACCAATCAGTTCTTAGATCAGTCAACTTCTCTAAAGTAGGCAAGGCTGAATGTGAACTTGAGAGGTTGCTTATAAAGCTCTCTTGTCCTGGTTATGTTCATACATCTACTAGCTTTTCTGGTCTAAGGCACTCTGCCCACAAGTTCCATTTGACTCCTGGTTACTTTAGGCACCTACAAACTACCCTGACAAATCTCACACCCTGCATACCCAGCTGGCCATGTGGGATGGGAAGGGACCTGCTGGCGGGAGCTCAGGCTGCAGGAACACCTGCCATGCTGCAGCCCTTCCCCGTGCCCATACCAGTGCTGGGACATGTGGCCCCATCCTTGGGGGGTGGGGTGCTCCTGGACCCAGGAGCCACTTGGGGGTGTGATAGGCTGGGGGGAGGAGGGGAGGTGGCAGCAGGGGTGTGTCAGAGAGAGATGGGGTTTGGGGGTGAAGGAGTGCTCTGGGTAGGAGAGGCTGTCAGAGCCAGGCTTAGAGACCTCCACCCCCACCCCCCAACTACAGTAACCTGTGCAGGGGGAGGCTGGCCTAGGAGGAAAGGGGCCAGCTCAGTCCCTGATTCCCAGTTAAGGACTTCCCAGGATGGGGCAGGAAGCAGAACAGCAGGGGCTGGCTCTGCTCAGAGCCACAAAGCAGTGGGTGAGACAGCTGCTGGACTCATGTCCTGATGCTAAGACAGAGCTGTGCTGGGAGGGAGCTAGTGGGGGCAGGCAGGGGCTTTGGGTCAGGAGTGAGGGGACTGGGGCAAGCAGGGGGCTGGGAGAGGCTGTGGGTTGAGAGTGAGAGGCAAGGGCAGGGGCAGAGCACTGGCATATCAGTGCTGCTCAGCGCTGCACATTTTGGTGAGCAAAGGGGGTAGGGGCAGCTCTGCTTTTTCTATGACAAAAGACCCAAAAGTAAATGCCAAAGTGTATAGATATTTAGAATTTATTTTATTATGATGATAGAGGAACTGGTAGGCTTCCAAATTGCTTTAAACTTGTAAATATATCAATAAAGCATTGCCCAATCGATCTCTCTATATATACTGGAGTTTCATTTAAATAGCGGAAGAACACTATTTTAGGTTTTTTAATGAGAGAATGTAAGTTTCTTATCAGAGAATTTTCAAGAGGACATGCTTTGACAGTTCAAAGTGGGCCACTGCAAGAAGCACATCTTTGGGGCAATAGCTGCTCAGATGGCAGACCGGGGGCACCCTATCCAGGTCTGGCAGGCATGGGGCTGCAGGTCCAGAGAGGCAGATGCTGTTGCAGGTGTGCAGCAGGTCACAGCCAGGCAGCAGCCCCCACTGCCAGACTGCCGCAGTGAGTAGAGGGTGCAGGGGCCACTCCAGGTTAGGGCAGCCTCAATAGTCCAGCTGACACAAGAGTTAATGTCCCCAGATACCAACTGGCTGGGCCTCAGGAGCTCTTGTCTATTTATCCATTCAAAATTGCCATTAAGGCCCTGCTTGGTAAACTAGTAGTCCCCAGTATATGGGGGCTAATAGATGAATAGAACAACTGATTTCATGGGACAACTAAGGAAAAAAAAAACAGGATAGGAGTGACATGGGGGTAAAAGGGTCAACATGCGAAAGTAAGTGCTCTGGAGGGGGACACCGAGCAGAGCCCCCTGGGCCACACCCACCGGTCCTCAAAGGCATCCAAGGAGCTGGTGGATGCTGCCCACTGGTGCTCCACCCGGAAATGTGCACAGACAAGTGAGAGGAAAGTGGCCCACAGTCTCTGGGCACCTTCCCAGCCACAGCCTCCTTCTTGGTCAAGTACAGGGCGCACTTGGCCAGGGCCAGGAGGAGGTTGACCAGGAGGTCCTGGGACTTGGTTGGCCGTGGTTGGGGTGACCAAAAACAGAAAGGTGGGGGGTGAAGTTCAACCAGAATTTCAGGAGGAGGTTATGGAGGTGGAGGTAGAGGGGCTGCAGCCTGGCACACTTGAGGGTCATGTGCACCAGGGTCTCCCTCTGCCCATAGAAGGGGCAGGAGACTAGGTGTCCATGAAGCCAGTGGCAGCTCCACAGAGAAGCCAGCAGCCAAGGTCTCCAGTGGTTCGTAGGATGAGGGTGGAGTACAGACTCAGCCACTGGGGTTCCCCAGCCACACCCTCATGGAACAGCACTTGGTGTTTGGGCAAGATGTAAGGGCGGCATGATGGATCATGTGGCCCATGAGCATGCAGAGGTGGCAGTGATGGATGATGGAAAAGCAGTCTGGTGTCCTCCAGCCAGTTCGGGTGATGGAGCAGGGAGCGCCATGAGGCTGGGTGAGGCGCTGGCCCCACAACAAACTCCCATGAGTTGTAGGACATGGGGGGTGGCAGGGAGAGTCACCATGCAGAACCTGGTCAACAAAGGCAAGGGTGTCGGGAGGTAGGGCAGATTTCACCTCCTGGATCAGACAGCAGGTCACATGTGTCACGGGTAGACACATGTGCTGGGCCAGTGCAGTGGGGTCCACTCACTCCTGCCTATCATAGTTCAAGAGGTCTCCAATACAGGTGACACCAGCCAGGATCAACTTCTGTTGCAACCAGGGTGCCTCTGCTGTTGGCACCTCCAGCTGGGGTTTCCAGAGGAGGGGTTCAGTGAGCAGGTCAGTGCCCTGGGTGAGTGTTGCAGGGAACCTGGAGGCAGAAGCCAGCTTCCAGGCCCAGAGGAGGTCCTGGTAAAAGTCTGGCAGCCCTCGCATGTCCTGAGGGAAGAAACCCCATAGGCCGAGGAGCTGACAGTCGTATCAGAGCCCCCAGAAGTGGCAGAGGAAGGTGCACCCCAGGTGGCCCCATGCCGCATGGCTACCAACACTGTATAGCAGTCATTTCAGGGCCTGAAGGCGGAATGTCAGGACCTGGCTGTGCAGGCAAACCAGGTCCCGGCTGCCCTCCGCAACGGGAGGCTTAGGACCTCCACAGTGATCCAATGCCATCTTGGCCAGAAAAGCTCCAGTGCCTGTCTCTGTAGCCCTGCCAGGACCTCAGGGAGCACAGGCATGGTGTGTGTGTAAGTGGTGCCAGAGCATAAACAGGACCAGCTGGTTCAGCACCAGCACTCTCCCACGCAGGGAGAGACACCTCAAGAGCCCTGGCCATGCCTGGAGCTGAGCCAGGCCAAAGCTCTTGACCCAGTCGACCTGGGCAGAGGAGGCTGCCAAGTACAATGCCTCCACCTGCGCCAGGTGATCTGAGTCCTGGACTACAAGGAGTATGTTGTCAGCATATGCCTACAGGACCAGCCACACTGCCAGCTCCCAGAGCATTAACCCTGCCACCCGCCTTCACAGGGGGATGAGGAAGGGCTTCAGGGCCAAGGCATACAGCTGGCCCGACAGTGGGCAGCCTTGACACACTGAATGGGATGGGCTCCATCAGGGTCCAGTTGAGCTTGACCAAACACTGCAGAGGCATACAGCACCTGGAGAGCCTGCTTGAAGCGGGACCTGAAGCCAAAGGCCGGCAGCATGCCCGTGAGGCACCCGTGATCCATTCTGTCAAATGCCTTCTCCTGGTCCAGGGGTAGGAGGGCAAAAGACAGGCCCTCCCAGCGTGCTAGCTCTAGAAGGTCCCGAATCAGATACAGGTTGTCGAAGATGAAACATCTGGGCACCATGTACGTCTGGTCAGGATGGATCACATCTGTCAGCATGGGCTGCAGGTGCAGCGAGATGGCCTTCATTGCTACTTTATAGTCCATGCAGAGGAGGGAAATGGGATGCCAATTCCTCAAGTCGTGGGGATCCCCCTTCTTTGGCAGGAGGGTCAGCAAGGCCCTCTGGCATGACAGGGGGAGTTCCCCACTTCCCTCAGATTTGGCCCCAACCATGGCAAAGTCCGGGCCAAGGATGTCCCAGAAGGCCCGGTAGAACTCCGTGGTCAGCCCATCAATGCCCAGTGCCTTGTTGCCAAGCATCAGGTGGAAGGCGGCCGAAAAACTCAGCCAGAGTGAGTGGAGCCTCCAGCTGGCCCTGGTCACCCGTGCTAACCTGCGGGAGTCCCTCCCACACAGTCTGAAAGGCTTCAGCATCGGTCGGATCCAGGGGGAAGAGCTCTTCATAGAAGGCCCTCACGCATCAGTGCATCTCACCTGAATCTGTGAGGGGGTGCCGTCACCAGCAGAAGATGTACTTCTTGGCCCCCTGCCTCCTTCTAAGGCATAGAAGAAGTGGGAGCCACGGTCCATCTCCTGAAGGAACTGGACATGTGAGTGGACAAATGCACCATGGGCATGGTGGTTGTCCAGAGCACGAAGCTCTTCCCATGTCTCTCAGTTCGCTCCACAGAGGGATGGGTTGGTTGGGTCAGTGGCCGGATGCCTCTCCAGCTTTAGCACTTCCCGCTCAAGCTGCTCCCAGATCGCCTCCCTCTGCCAGGTGTACCCCTGAATGTAGCTGCGGCAAAAAAGCCAAATGTTCACCTTCCCCACATCCCACCATCTCTGAGCCAAGGGATAAGATGCCTGTTGCTCCCGCCAGGCCAGCCAGAACTCCTGGAAGGCCTCCCAGAAGCCCACATCCTCCAGCAGACTGGCATTGAAATGCCAATAGGCTGACCCTGGATGCCCAGACAACATGGTGATTGCTGAAAGGTGTCAGCCAGGTGCCAGAGGAATGGGCTTGGGCAAAGTGCAGCAAAGAGATATAAACCCAGTCCAACCGGGAGTGGCATGCCTGCTTCTTCCTCACCCTCACATAGGTGAAAGCAGGGGGTGGGGGGACAGGGGGCAGTTTTGGTGGCAGGCATGCCAGACACCCACCACGGAGTAGTCTGTCAGGATCTCCCAAAGGACACCCTGCTTACGCTCCCTGCCCAACCAGTCTCATGCATCTAGGGTGACATTAAAGTCTCCACCAAGGACCAGGCATTTGCAAGGGCTGAGGATGCCAATGTAAGTGGCTGCCTGGCAGAAGAAATCCACCAACTCTGGGTCTCTCGCAGGGCTGTACATGTTCAGAAGGTTCGGAACCAGCCCTTGCACTTGGACCTGGAGGTGCAGCAGGTGGCCCAACACCATCTTAGTGTCTTGGAGAATCTCCGTCTGCAGGCCTGGGGAGAATGGGTAGCCATCCCGCAAGAGGTGTACGAGAGGTGACTAAAAAAGACCTGCCTCCCCACTCCAGCCACCAATTAGGCTCGTTGGCCTGAGTCATCAGGGTCTCCTGCAAGAATACCACAGGGTACTCTCCCTCCTGAAGGAAGGAGAGCACCTGGCATCTTCAGAGACCCTTGCTGCAACCGTGGACATCAAGGGTCACAATCTTAAATGATCTCATAGTGGGGGGTGTGGAGTAGACAGTTCAGCAGGGGCCTTGTGCATCTCAACACCCAGTGTGGGGCCCGGCGGCTCACACAACACCTTCCCTTAAGTATAGAGGGCATCTACGAAACTGTGGGCCCACCTATAGATCCGGGCATTGCAGCTTTTGGGCCCCTTGCCTTCCCCTGCCAGTGCCTTCGCAGTGGCAAAGACGCTGTCAAAATCTCCCTGGCAGTCCAAGGCAAGCTGTACCTTGCTGGTGGACCAGCAGATGCAGTTGCGGTCAAGAAATGCAAGTAGCTCACCCCTGGGGACCACCAAGATTGAGCGGTCAAGCCTGCCAGTTCTCAGGCATCCTCCTCCTGGTCCTGGAATTCAGTGGGCTCCTTAGGTACCAACTGAACCCCTTGGTCAACTAAGGGGTGGGATTGGAAGAGCTCTGCAGCCCCTTGGGATGGGGGTGGGGAAAAGGGGGGGGGTTTCCCTCACAAGATGTCAGGGCAGAGCTGCAACCCTGGGGGGTCTGCATGGGGTCCCTGACAAGATCAGACTGTTGGTCCGGGGACCCCACCCCAACCCTCTCTGGTGTGGAATCATAGGGTGGGCTAGTAGCAGGGTTTGACTGGGAGGTGGGGAGAAGGAAACCTGTCAGGAACCGGGGTGGTATTAGTGCTTGTCTCAAGGTCCTGGGAGAGGGGATTTTCCCCCTCAGAATTCACCAGGGTGAGTCCCAGGACCCCCATCTCCCCTAGAAAGTTGGAGAGGGAGGGCTCCACTGATGGACCTTTCATTGGGTCAGCCTCGGCACCCATGGTCTCAGGGGATAGGCCCTGGCCAGTGGAGTGAGGGGCCTCCTCCATGGGCTCCTACTCAGGGCTGTCCAGCAGCCCCAAAACCTCCTCCATGGGGACCATTCATTTGATCTTTTCTGGGGTTGGGGTGTCAAGAACAACTGGGGAGGCCCCTGGAAGCTGGGCTGCTCATTTCCCCCATGAGGTGGTCTTGGGAGGGGGCAGGAGTCTTCCATGTCAAAGGGCTCCAACTGTGCCTAGGCCTTCCTTTTGGCTTTGCACCCAGAGGGGACCTGCACCCGCTCAGCCATGGGGTGGTCCTCAGGTGGACAGGCTCCAGTAGGAGAAGGTGAGGGTTGTCGGGGGGGGGCAGCTACAGCAGGGGCATGACTAGGGATATGGGGGCCCCCACTCCCTCTCTCCCCTTGGTGGCTGCTGCCCTCCCCAGGACTCTGCCAAACTTTGTTTGGGGGTGGGGTCCCCTGATCTCACAGGGGGGCTGGATGATGTGGCTGGGGTGCCAGAGGTTCCCAAGAGGGGAGGGGTACTGGTGTTAGGGGCACCCCTCTCACCAGCAGATGCCCTCTCCTCCTAGCCCATGGGATACTCATTATGCAAGTGCCCCAGGGCACGGCACCGGAAGCATCGCAGGTCCCCCAGTGTAGAGAAAACCCTCACCAGGGCCCCCTGAAAAGGAATTGTGAGGCACCCCTGAACCTCCAGCCGCATTCCCGCCACCAGCTGGATCATAACCTGGCGACAGAAAGAGCACTCGTGACGGAGGCTAGGGTCTCGGCACCCCAGCTAGAGGGCCTCCACTGGGGAGATAACTCTCCTCAGGGTTTGGAGCTGGGGGACCAGGGCCCAATTAGGAATATAGGGAGGGATGGAGCCAAGGACCACCCTGGTCTCCAGCTCTTCTAGGGGCTCAAGGGAGATGTACTCACACTCCACCATGAGCCCTCTCTCCACTGCCTTTTGTGCAGTGGCCTCTGAGGCAAGGAAAAGGTCCCCCTTGCCATGAAAGCAGGAGGCCACCACAATCTTGGGGGCCCCCACTACCCAAGCCAGGGCCTGCACCCAGGTCTCAAAGTGCAGGTTTCCCACTTGAGTAGTTAGCATTTCACCCTGTGCCTGTGGGTGTGCCAGAAAGGGGGCCTTGCTGCCTGAGCTGGAAGAGCCAATGGTGGAGGGTCCAGGCCCCACAGCTTCAGGTCGCCCCACAGCTGTCTATGCATAACTGTAGTTCCCCTGCTGGAGGGGTGCGTTGGTGGGGCTGGGGCTGGGGCTAGGGCCAGGGTCAGGCTGAGTGGGTGTGCTGGATGGGGTAGCGCACCTGGTCCCCTCAGGCACTGGTGGTCTAGGCTTGGGGTCAGGGCCCTTGCCCTTCCCACCCCCAGCTGTGGAGGCTGAAGAGGAGCCCTTCCCACTGCCCTTGCCCTTGGTCCCTGATAACGGGAGATGGCGCTTAGAAACCCCTCCAGGGGGGAGGGGCCTGGCCAGGGGAGATCCCCTGGCCCTGTTGGCTCCCTGCCAGAGTCCTGCCTGCCCTTGCAGTGGAGGTTGCAGTCTTCTCTACCCCCAGAGAAGGTTGGTCAGACTCTGCCTCTGGGTGGGGGCTGCAGGGGCATGTATCCCCTTGGGGGCTTGGTTGAGATCTGACCCCATAACTGGGCCTGCAGGAAGCTCTATGGGGGCACCTGCCCCCCCCCGAAGGTTCCTGCCCTGCCATTGCTTCATGTGAGGGTGGGGAAGACAATAAAGTAAACCAAATATCCAGTGGGGCTGGTGTATCTATTAGGGGCAGGCTGGGGTTGTGGGGGGAAAGGAGGTAGGGAGGAAGGGGGTTGAAGCTCACTGAGCTATAGCCCCACGGGAAATAAAAACCTGAGAGGGCTATGTTTGGGGAATGTGGGGGAGGGGGAACACACAAACAAGGGCTGGGGAAACTCAAGCTGGCTTACTCAGCCACACGACAAACACTAGGGCAGGGATAGTGGACCACAGAACTTACCAAACAAGGGCAAAACCACACTTTTGTGTGGCCTTTAGGAAGGCCTTCAACACTGTCTCTCACCCCTTTCTCATTAAAAAACTAGGGGACTGTGGCATCGACACCTACAGAGTCAAATGGGTCACTAGTTGGCTGGAGGGCCGCACCCAGAGAGTGGTGGTGGACGGGTCTTATTCAACCTGGAGGGATGTGGGCAGTGGGGCTCGGCAGGGCTTGGTCCTCAGGCCCGTGCTGTTCAACATCTTCATCAGTGACTTGGACGAGGGAGTAAAAAGCACCCTGTTCAAATTCACAGACGACACTAAGATGTGGGGAGAAGTGGGCACGCTAGAAGGGAGCAATAGGCTGCAATCAGACCTAGATAGGTTATAGGGGTGGGTGGATGAAAACAGGATGGGTTTCAACACTGACAAGTGCAAGGTACTGCACCTGGGGAGGAAGAACCAGCAGCACACCTACAGGCTGGGGAACTCCCTTCTCGTCAGTTCAGAGGCAGAGAAGGATCTTGGAGTCATTATTGAGGCCAAAATGAACATGGGCCGACAGTGTGGGGACGCGGTCAGGAAAGCCAACCGTACCTTGTCGTACATCCACAGATGCATCTCAAGTAGGTCCGAGGAGGTGATCCTCCCCCTCCATGTGACACTGGTCAGGCCGCAGTTGGAGTACTGCGTCTGCTTCAGGAGGGATGTAGACAACATGGAAGAGGACCACCTGCATGATCGGGGTCAGCAGGGCAGGCCTATGAGAAGAGGCTAAGGGACCTGAACCTGTGCAGCCTCCACAGGAGAAGGCTGAGGGGGGATCTAGTGGCCATTTACAAACTAGTCAGGGGGAACCAGCAGGAATTGGGGGAGTCCCTGTTCCCCCAAGCACTACCAGGAGTGACAAGAAATAACGGTCACAAGCTGGTAGAGGGTAGGTTCAGGCTAGATATCAGGAGGCCATACACTTCACTGTCAGGGCAGCTAGGATCTGGAACCAACTTCCAAGAGAAGTGGTGCTGGCTCCTATCCTGGGGGACTTTAAGAGAAGGCTAGATGAACACCTTGCTGGGGTCATTTGACCCCAGTACTCTTTCCTGCCCAAGGCAGGGGGTCAGACTTGATGATCTGCTCAGGTCCCTTCTGACCCTACCTACTATAAAACACACAAGGAAGGCTGCCGAGGTAGATATAAAAGATGTCTGGAGCGGTGGAGGGGCTTTGTTTGTTGAAGATCAGTTCAGGAGCCCCTCAGGTCTTTAGCCAAGCACTGAGTAGCAGAGCAATGGGCAGGAAAAACAAAGCAGGACCAGGTGCAGTGAGGCAGCTGCGGGGGAGGGCAGGAGCAATAAGTCAGTTAGGGAGTAATCCAGTGCACATGTGGTGTCAGGTGGTGAAGGAGGAGGGAATCTCTGTCTCTCCTGAGAGGAGGTAGCAGCAGAACAACATCAGCAGCAGTGGTAGTAGCTCTCTAGTTCAGCCACTTCAGGTGAAAGTGGAGGTGAAGGCAGGGGGTGGCCTGCCAAGGCAGCTGGGGCACCCAAGGAACCTTGAGGCTCTGGCAGTGATGGTGGGGGAGGGGCCCACAGACAGCACGGGCTCCCTCCCCAGGCTGTCCCCTGACCATGGCTTGTTGGTGGGATGGGCTGCAGGCCAGAACAGGGGTGCAGTGCTGGGGTGTGGTGCAGTGCAGTGGGCTCCTCCCCAAGGGGGACAGCGGTGTGCAGCAGAGGATCCCTCCTGGGGGGTGGGCAACAACAGCAGCAGCTCAAGGCAGGAAGGGATGTGGTCAACTTGACCCCAAAAGCTCTGAGACCAAGCCAGCAGGTAACAGTAGCCAGAGGCAGGAAAGGGCCTGACTATCTTCTCCCCAGAAGCTCCTGAGACCAAGCTTGCAGCAACAGCCTGCAAGCCTGGGACAGGAAGGTGTGTCCCAACAGCATGGGACAGGAAGGTGTGTGGCCAATTTCCTCTCAGAGGCCCCTCACCCAGAAGCTCCTGAGGGCAAGTAGCCCTGAGCAACTCATCAGGACAGGTTTTTATACTGCTGAGGCCAGCACAGGTGCTGGCCCCAGCCTCTAGCTTCCCCTGGCTGCAGATCCAGGAGGAGCTGGGCAGGGTCAGTTATGCCCCAAGTGGCACAACTTGCCCCACACCAAAGTGAATGTCCAGGCACGTGTGCTGAGGCAAAAATATCCAGCACAAATTTGTGCTGCTCCTATTTGAGCTGCTGCAAGTATACATGCCACACATCCACATGTGTGGACGTGCTCAGGGAGCCTATTTTGCATAGACATTCTATATGATAAATGTCTATGTCTGTATTATTAATAAAATGTAGACTCTGGGCCTTTGTACACTCCACAAAATTGGCCTTTAAAGTGACTTAAATGCCCTTTTGCCCTGCTTTAATGGCGTTCCTGTTTGCACATTCGGCAGCATATTCTGCTTTAATAGTGTTCCTGTTTTCACGTTCAGCAGTGTATTCCGCTTTAATGGCATTGCTGTTTGCACACTCGGTGATGTATTCCGCTTTAAATGATTTTGGTATGTAACAAGATAAAACACCTCTGAGGTATTTTAGTTTGCTACCTAACAAAGTGCAACAGTACACAGAGCGCTGGAAGCCTATTTGCTCAGAGCTTGGTGGGCCCCACATATCTCAGAGGCAGCCCGTGCAGGCAGGCTCCACTGAAGAAAAAAAAAAAAAAGCAGGGAGCCTGATCTCTTTTTTTGTTTTCCTCCTCAGAGCCTGCCTGCCTTCCTGTGTTGTGTGGGGGCCCGGTGCTTCCCTCCGCAGCTGTGGGGGCCGGTGCTACCCTCCGCAGCTGCAGCACCCCACCACAGGCCTGCCTGGGATGGGTGCCAGCGGGCGGGTGTCATCTGCAGGGCCCATGCGCAACTCAGGGACCACTCGGCCCGCCGGCAGCTTGTCCCCCTCACCCCCACCACCTAAAGTCAAGTAAGGATCAGGCCCCCACCCTTGTGTACACGCCACAGGGGTTTAGTTTGGTTTAATTCTCCCTAAATTGAAGTGGTGTTTTTAAAAACCTACCATTTCAATTTAGGGAGAACTAGACTGGATTAGACCCCTGTGGTGTGTACAAGCAGCCACTGTTCCTATACATTGTAAACTATAGAATAAGGTGGTGATCCTGTCCTCATTAAATGCATGTGAAGCAAGTTAGCAAAACAGAGGCATAACTAGGAATTTTGGTATCCTCAGGGGAAAAGGGCTGTGGAGCACCAGAGAGCCTGGGCAGGGGAGGGGAGGAGGAGCACTGCCAGTGCTGAGTGCTTACCCATATTGGGGCCTGTAGCTCAGGCTACTGTTGCCCTGGAATTAGTTCTCCAAACAAAGTGCAGGCAGCAGCAGTGGTGGCATGGGCTCCCTGGGGGCTGCTGTTTTGGTGTCCCTTTGAAATCAGTACCTGGGGATGGTACCCCACTCATCCACCTCTAGTTACGTTTCTAGGGACAAAAATTTTATTCAGTGAGCTTTTCACCAGTTTCTATCGAGAGTTACACCAAAATAATAACATGCATTTGGTTTGTCAGTAATCATTATAGCGTCAAAGCCTGTTTCTAGTGTTGTCTCAGCATCCAGATTGCTGAGGTAAAATGCTGGCACTAATGTCTTGGCAGGATTAAGTTTTAAACACCAGTACTGTAAGCATTTCTCAGTCCTTTTCAGATCTTAGTTGAGAGAGGTTTCTATTTCTTTCAGCGTGAAAGCTTGTGGTGTTAGTGCCAGATCATCCATGTAGGCAGATTTATGACTTACTGCAGTGGGCCCATATAGCTTATATGCCTGTTAAAAAGGGCAACACTAGACCTGAACCATGTAGAATCCCATCAGGCAAGGTTCATGCTTTGTTCATCTGATTGCCAAAATTAATTCAAAATCAACTGCTGGTGAGCAGTGTCTTAATAGGTTGAATTGTCTGGGTACACTACAATATGTTTGACATGATCAGCAGGAGTCCTTTATGCCAAACAGTATCAAAGGCAGATGACAAATCCATAAAAGCTGCCTCAGTCTTTAATTTATTTTGAAAGTCCACTTTGATGTATTATAAGCACTTAATCATAACTCCATCCTAGTATGAAATCTGCCTGCTCTGGGGGGTATTCTTTCTCAAAGTAAAAATGTCAATTGGTGATAGCTTGCTGCACTAATGGCCAGTTTATCTGGCTTGAGTATGACCATTAATTCTGATTTTCTCCAAAAATCTGGCAATGTGCCAGAATTTGTAGTAAAAAGTGTTGCCAGCAAGTCTTACCTTTTGGGTTTAGATGTCTTATGAAGACAAAGAATACCATCCACACAACTGCTTTCACCCCTTTTAACTGAAAGAGCAGCATCAGCCCTTAGACCCAAGAATAGTTTCAGTTAGTATGAAGGAAGGTATACTTCATTAATGTTTTATGAAAGAATTTAATCATTTCTCTCTTTATGGTGAAGCTATGATTTTAAAGTGACATAACAGGTGGCCAACAATGCCATTTGTAGTAACTTTAGGTTTCCAATGTTGTACTTGCACATGATCTCCAAGATGTCTTTTAAAAACTCCATGTTTTCAGATTTGCATGTTCAAAATCCATATTTTTCCATAGTCTTGGGTCATCGTAGCTGTCTATCAGAATCCAGGTACTCTAAGGGCATGTCTATACTGGAGCAGCAATGTGCATTGGCCTGGATGTTTCTAAGTGTGCCCTGATCGCCTGTTACATATTCAAATCCCAAAAATGCACTAGCAAAGGTTTGTCCCCAGCTATTGCCCTCCAGCACACAGGAGACTAAGATTTCAAGAGCAACTGCAGAGGGATGTCCTGGGGCACCTTGACAGCATATTTATGGGTCTTTTCACCATCACACAGAGCAAAAAAATCTCTTTATTTTGTGTTGAAAAGTGCATGAAGATATTACATTAACAAGTTGCTTCATCAATTAATGAGCAGCCCCAGTCACTATTCTGATGAGAAAGGTCTCTTGGTGGGTAGATTATAGTCAACTTGGAGAAGCCATAGCTGATAGGCTGCTTATAAATATTATTTGTTGCAAAGTCATGAACCATTGGTGATATGGTTTAATATTAAAAATTATGGATGGAAATACCATATTTGGGGTGGCTTTTGGTTTATAATAAGGCCATATCTAGGTATGTTAAGATGCAGTGGTTCTCCTTCAAAAGCAAGCTTTTCTTGGGGTGAGAAAGAACATCAATATTATGTAAACCATCAGGAAGAAATACATTGTTATCTGTTTTCAGGTACAGCTGTGGGTAGACCACTACTGAAAGAAGTAAGAGACAAGTCTACAGCCCAACTTTTTACTGTTTGTGTGCCTGCCTGGTCTCAAGGAGGCACTCTCGTGCCACCTTGGAGCATGTGTCCATGATTGGCTGTTGCACTTGTTCCTGCGGTCTCAGAGAGGGCCCACCTTCTCCTTGAGGGAAACCCAGAAACTCTCCTGCCACGACTTTGATCTTTCTTTTAGTGGTAAGGGCCCCTCCTGTGGTCCCTCATGGATCAGTCACACTACCTGGTGGGTATTCATGGGGCTCCACCTCCCCTACGTCCCATCCGTGCACCAGCTTCTAGGATGGCCACTTGATGGTCGGATGGCTCGCCCTTCAATGTCAACTCCCATTCTCTTCTCATCGGCTGGGCTCCAGATTACCTCTCCCAGCCCTATGTCTCTTTGGGACACTAAGCCACCCCTGCTCTTCAGCCAGGTCTTTCATTATGGCTTGGCTCCCTGCCATGCTATCCTGGCCACTCCTAACCCTGAAGTGCTGCCCGTAGCTCTGACCCTCATCTCGGGGTGCCTCTGGCCGGGGAGGCTGGGCAATCCATGAAAGTAAAAGAAAAGGAAGAAATTAACAGAAAGGACAAGGGGGTAGGGCCTTGGCCCATCCCCACTCACTGGCTCAGCATCTGTGGCTCCTGCAGTCCCTCAATGACATCCTCGCTCCTTCCCCTTGCTGTGGACCCTTCCAACGGGTCTGTCCCAGAGTCCCTTGATGGTTGCCAGCACCGTCCATGCCCAGCGTGAGAAGCACTTTCGCCACCTGCTCCCTGCAGTGCTTCCACCATGGTCTTCTTGTCCCTGGCTTTTATTTCGGCCAGGCGGTGTCCTGAGATTATGTCATCCATCTGTGCCGCTTTTAACCAGAAATAAACATGGCTCACAAACTGCATGGGTGCTCCGTCCTAGTGCAGCTCGCCCGTCTCTTCCCAGTTTCAAACATACACTTCAGTTACATTTCAAATGAGAAGTCTTATAGGGAAGATGAAACACATTGGCAGCAGACCTCAATGCTCTCTAATATCCACCCCCCCCACTCATAGTTTATCTAGCAAATATTTCCTATATTTCCTCCCAAGGTACACATGCTATATGTGACATGAAAACTGAAGTAGACTTCTAGATGGTATAACTACAACTTGCATTTGCTACTAACAACTAAACTTAACAGTTCCCAACATACTACATTTTGCTTAAACATCAAGACCATACATTATAAGCATAAACAATTCCCAGACACTACACCTAGCAAAGTATTTGCCTATATGCTGTTTGCTATGGACAAACTCAGAGGTGAGTATGAGGGCAACAGTATGTCAACCATGACACTGAACCCAGTATTTAGCTAGACTTGTGCTACCTAGAAGACATCCCAAATCCTCCAGGTAGGCAACAACATGAGGGCTGCTAACACCTCTCCTCTCAAGTCAGACTCAGTAGAAGTTGTAACCATCAACAGCATATTAGACAGTTGAGCTACAGTTATAACCGCTAGTTAGATGGTACTAGCTCAGGTTATGATACTATCGTCTTTGAACATTGTGGTTAGCCTTAGCATTAATATGTCTCTTATCAATACCCAGTGTAATGCTATTCTGCATTTTGTTACTTGAATGTTAAAATCAACTCCTCTTCCATGGTTGCAAATGCTTGCACATAGTCCCCCCTTTCCGTTAAGAAATATCACCTTTGTCAGAAAATAGCAAAATTTTGGCTAACCCTACATCTCAAATTTATCAGGAGCATGAATATATACCTTTAGTTCATCTCAAGACTTACTGACCTTTTTGGATCGTGGCTGAAATATTAATGCCATCTAATATGACTACAGCAGAAATATTGTGGAAGTAATGAACGGATGTGAAATTAAGAACTATAACTCTTGGTACTGGCCCTACAGCTGAGGCTACTGGTGTCTCTGTATCCCATGGAAGCAGTGGGTGATCATTACCATCAAATGGCAGATGTGCATACCTGATACATAAATGAAGGTTTAAAAAACTCCATTATGTGACTGTGACAAACTTCAAACAAATCACTGAGAATTTTGCTTCAATGTTGCCCAATGCATCTGTCACAGGGCACCTTAGTGCCTGCTCCTAGAGAAGAGAAACTGCCAGGGAGAGAGCCCTGGCAAAGCTAATTGAGCACAGCTGTGGGTTGCCGGAACAACTAAGGGGAGCCAGCTGCCTGTAGGGGGCAAGGCCTGGCCCTTATAAAGCCCAGGGCCGAAGCCAGGCTGGCAGTTCTCTGCCAGCAGCCAGAGAGGCAGGAGCTCCCTCAGCTGAGATATGGGAAGGAGACTGAGTTGCAGGTACAGCTCGTGATAGCCCTGGAGGCTCGAGCTATGATAATGAGTTATGGCCATGCGGCTTGTGGTTATGTTACAGCCTAGGGGCTTGTGGTTTTGCGTTGTGTTTGTGTTATTACGCCCGGAGGCTTGGGTGAGGCTGTAGGGGTTGGAGGAGGCCTCAATCACAGGGACCCCAGAGAGTGTGGGGTGCCCTAGCGCCAAGGGGGCGCATTATTTTCATAGCACCAGGGAAGGCGCAACTCGCACGCCAGTGCGTGAGCAACTGGCGGTGAGGAGCGCGGCCAGTGGGTCGCGGGTGCAACCCGTAGGTTGTGGACGGGGATCTAGACCCCGGATTGCGTGTGGGGGAACATAGACCCCGGCCCCAGGAAAGGGGCGGTATTATTGAGTAGCCCAGAGTGGGCACGGCGAGCCCCAGAGAGGGGAGAGCGCCATTGTACGTTATTGAGTAGCCCAGTGTGGGCACGGCGAGCCCCAGAGAAGGGGGAGCGCCATACTGAGCAGCCCTAGAGAGTGGGGCCATACTGAGAAGCCCGAGACGGGCATAGCGAGTCCGGCCGCAGGCTAGTGCGGCAACACCCCTCAGACTGAGGCAGGGCGCTGCGGCTGCCCCGAGAAGACAGGGAGTAGCAGCGCGGAGAGCCAGGGTCAGAGAGGGTGCCCGTGCGGTTGGCCCATAGGACTGGGGCCCGCTAGGGAGTCCCTGAGTGGGACCATACCATCAGGGGAGGCCCAGCGGGAGGCTGGGCACGAGAGAGACAGACCGGACAAAGTCCATTACATCTGCAAGGCTTGGGGCGTGGTATTGGGGGTTGGTAGGAGCCACGCATAGCCCATAAGGCTAGGGTGTCCGAGGAACACCCACTGTATCGGGAGACCCCCAGCGGGTCCGGAAGAACCACGGGGACAGAGGTCCCGAGTAGCCGGGCCCAGAGAAGACACAAGGCAGCCTCCCAACATTATATTGACCAACAAGACGTGGCGGGCGAGAATTAGAGGGTGTCTTGGGCCGGCCTGACACGGAGCGAGGGACCTCAAGGAGATCACGGCCCTCCGTGAGGACCCCACCGTGACAGCATCCTTTACCCGGAAAAGTAACGGAATTTCATGAGGCATTTGCTGCAGCACTTGACTGCTTATCAAAACTCAATCTTATTGTTTAGTTGTTACTATTCTCCATGAAAGCGGGGTAAGGGGAGAGCTCTCACTGGCAAAGGGAAGTATACAGTGCTCTTCCCTGAGCCACAAGGGATCACCATCTCCATCACCAGGAAGGTAGGCAGTATTTCCAGTACTATCTTCCCCTGGAAATTTCACTGGGAGATGGCAGTCCTATCTTATGGCTAAGGATCCTTAGAAACATAAATAGTGAAGACTGCTCAGGTGATAAAAGGAGTTATAAGCTGTTAGGAACAGAACCATATTTTGTATAGTACTTATCAACATGAGGCCAAATACTGCTAGAATAATTTACAGTAAATTAACTAAATTAGGAGTCAAACTCATCTGGTCCCAGATCTATTGCATGCAGCACCCCTGTGACCAGCCTGGGACCCAAACTGCATGAAGCACCTGCTCCAGCCAGCTCAGGAAATGTGCAGTATTGGTCCCAGACTAGCTGGAGGGGTGAAGCACAGGGTGAAATCAGCCCCCATGGGCAGTGTGGTCTTGAACCAGCTTAGACTGATGCCATGTGCAGCACGGGTCCCAGACTGGTGAGAGACTTCATGTGCAGTGTGCATCCCAGAACCTGTATAGTGGGTTCAATGGCATTTGGAGCTACTCTGAGACTCAGGGGCAGCCTGGGGGTGAGATGAAAAAGCTTTATGGGGTGTATTTGGCCTGAGGGGCACATCTTTGCCACCCTGAACTAAATAATACTAATCTTGTGCCTGCAGCCATTTTTGGGGAAGTTTGGGGTTGTGCTAACTTCCTGCTCTTGTTTCCCAGGCAGCATGTCTCTTGATTTACCACAGCTTTCCTCAGGACAGACTTGTTATCACAAGTGACTGCACTGATCTATGTTGACAGCAGTCACTATAATGCCACCCTTAACTGGTCCATCATATACTGTATTTACTTATTTTTGTGTGTTAATAACAAAATTATTTTACATAGTATTTAAATTAAAAAGTGAAAGAGAAACCCTCTTTTAAAACACACTATTTCTACAAAATTCCTTTGAGATCATTCTCATTAATGATTTATTTGATAATGTATGTAACTTGATAGGAATAGTCTGTGAAAGAATTCTCATAATAAATTAATGCTAGATCCTAGATGATGAAGTATACCCTCTGAATAGGCTAGCTTAAAATAGATCATGTGCTAATTCAGAGGCCAGGAAAGCCTGAAATATTCTGTCTGTGGCATTTACCAATGTAGTGGTATTTTATAATTTTTTGGCTAACCAGTAGGGTTCATTTCCTGATGCTGTGCGATCACACAGCATGTAAACTGTGTAACATACACAGTTTAAGGGTTACACTGTGTAACATATGCAGTTTAAGGGCCACTGTCACATACATTTCATATCTGAAGAATAGTTCCTTCCTACATCTATTACTGCCAACATCTTAGATTGTGCTAAATTAAAACACTTTTAAATTAAGATTTATGCTGTTTATTTTTTTAATTGTCTCTTTGTATAATGCAAAGAACCAACTCCATTTCACTTCTGTTTTAATTAGTTTCACCTTCTGATTCTCATGCACTGGCAAAATGGTGGCATCTTGATTCAAAATACGACAGGGCATTGATTAAACATCTCTTGTACTCCACTAAGAAGCTTTAAAATATTTTAAAGCCATGAAAACATTTCTCCTTCCATTTAAATTCCTAGTGTCAGAGAGAGAGAGGGAGAGAGATCAAATTGAAGGAAATGTACGTATATGAGAAGCATAGGGTGAAATCAGCCCATAAGTGAAATTTGAGAACAGGTTCTGGTAATTTTCTGTGGTAGCAGTATATGAAGTGGAGTGATCATCAACATGGGAAAGTCTAACAGTACACAGAAACTGAGGCTGAGAATAGAATAAAAAATGAATCAGGAGACACATGGACTAAACCAAAAGCTAATTAATATCATAGCATCTTACCCTTGAATTTATTGTATTTTTATCAAGCCCATTTTGACTTTTGAGGGGGGGAGGGGGTCAAACACTTGCATCTCCCAACAACATGTCTGTCAGAATCATATTTTGAACTCCTTATTGCTTGGAGTTCTGCCAAAGAGGGACTGAACAAACTGTACCTGCTGTAGTGGGCCTTGATGTTGCATCAAGAATCACATACTGGTTGGTGATTAATGTCCCCGTAATGTAATCATTATGTCCTTTCACAAACTGTCTCTTTGTGTCATGCTCTGTTGATAACAATGCTCTCCCATTCTCTTAATTCAGCAGTTGCTTAGTATTTGATGTGTATCCTGTTTTCTTCTGGATTATTTAGCAGGTCAGGATGTAGCTCTGTGTTCTTATATTCAAAACACTGAAACATTATTGCTAGATGGTTGATCAGAGGTTTTGTCCAGCTTCATTTGGAACTGAGGGAAGCAGAGATGAAAAAAACAACTCTGATGCATAATTTGTAAAGATTTTGTTATTGGGTGCATGCCTGATAGTGCCTGCTTTGCTGCTGCCATGTTGCTGGTGGTCATTCATAATGCACAGGAACATGCTGATCCAGATAAAAGCACTGTCTAACGTTTATAGAAGATAGTTGCAGCTGATATCATTGTTCAGTGGCATGGCAATTAAATTGTAATGTGACTGTGGAAATAAATATCTGCTACTTGAATTGGTGCAGAAATTGGATTAGCTGGTGTTTGATAGGCTTCCTGCTGTGATACATGCTCCATGGGGGGATCCCCCCCCCAGATAAAAGCCAGACTATCCCCTCTTTCTGACTACAAAGGTTTCTCTCTCATGGGCGGATTGTCCTGTGGCTGCAACTGGCATCCAAACAGGTACAGCCTGCATGAAAAATAAATGAACTGGATTCGGTCCCGGGGAGCATATCTGAGTGCCTCACAGCTACAAGGCGCTTGCAGATGGGAAAGGCTTTATCTGGCGGAAATTGGCTGTCTTGTTTGTAGGGGCTTTCCCGCGAGGGAGCCCCCAGTCCCCAAGCGGCGGCGGACGAGGACCCTGCTCCGCTTCACCCAGCGCCCCCCGAGACAGCCTCGCCCCTCGCAGGCCCCGACCCCCTGGGCTCGCGTGGCACTGCTGCTGCCTGTCGGGCGCCGCAGCCGGGCTCAAACCAGGGCCGCCCCGGGGGCGGGGCGGGCGCGTGCGCAGGCGGTGCCGGCCGGCCGGCGAAGAGGCAGTGCTGTGCCATGGAGTGCCCGGGCGGCGGTGCCGAGGCTGCTCCCCTTGCCGGCGGGGGGGAGCCGGGGGCGCCGCGGGGCGCGGAGGATGCGCGGGGAGCAGAGCCGGAGGAGCCCCGCGGCTGCTGGTGCTGTTGCTGCCGGCGGCGCGGCGGGACGGCCCCGGGTGAGGAGCGGGGAGCGGGCAGCAGGGCCCGGGCCCGGCGCGCGGGGAGAGGGCACTGCCGCCCGCCCCGCCCCGCCCCTTTGCATCCTGTTTCCAGAGACCCTGGAGGTGCCCTCGCCTCCCTCCGCCCGGGGGGTGCAAGGGGCGGGCGGCTGGCGGGGCTTGGCCGGGGCCGCGTAGCGATGCCCGGGGCGCCCAGCCTGGTCCCGGCCAGCATCCTTCCTCTCCTTCCCGGCCGCCTCCAGGAGCGGCCCCGGTAGGGTGCGGGACTGGGGGCAAGCAGGAGCGAAGGGAATTTGTTCTTGGATTGTAAACTGCAGGTGCCACGATTGAACTTTGAGCAGATGAAAATGGCTCTGGACTAGCAGCCGAGGAACTTTGGCCAAATGAAGGCTATTTTCTAAGGAGGTTATTCATCCTGCTGGTCATAAAGAACTATAAGAAAAAAAACACACCCTTGCCAAAGGGCGTAATGGTGCCCTAATCCGAGTATTTTACTCTTGTTGCTTTGTTTCATCTGTTAATCTTTGAGATCAAATATAAAATAAAATGCAATAATGCATCACATTGAATTTGGAGATGTATGTAGTTGCCGTGTTGCTCTTAGAAGAAAAGAATTGCAAAAGTCTAGAACTCTTGGTTCCAAAAATGATCCCTTTTATTAGACCAACGGAGAAATTTTAAAAACACACACACACGCACACACCCTGGCAATTTCTCAGCTGGTCTAATAAAAGGGATCATTTTGGAACCAACATGAAATGCGAAAGTCTAGAACTCTTGAAGTCAACATTTTTTTAAAAGAATGAAATGTTCATAAACATGCAAACACATGTTTGCAGTTGGCTATTTGGGATTTATCTTTGAAAAAGGCCACAGGTGATAATAAATAATCTCTAATGCCACAATCCTGTAAAGATTTACCTTAAATTTACAAGTAATCTTACTGTTAGTGCTCTTGTGCATCCATGGCAAAGATGAAAGAGAGCATTTGTCATCTAAAGCAGTGTTTCTCAACCTGTGGGTCATGACCCAGAAGTGGGTTGCAACAGTATATGAAAGGGTTGTGAACAAACTTTAAAAATGGATCAACAAACTTTAAAAATGAATGAAGAACAAAAAAACCCCTGGGAAACAGTGGCGTTTCCCTTGCAGGGGTCAGAGCCCCAGCCTGCAAGGGGCTGCTTGGGGCTCCCCATGCCCCACACACTGGGCCTGGACTGGCCATTAATCTTTACAAATAGGTCCTGGTACAAAAGAGCTAAAAGGGTCCTGCTAAGCTTAAAAGGTCTGTGCCTAGAGTTGGTTCTATTGACTTTAGGAAGTTACAGTTATGCTTGTTTAAATGTCCTGATATCTGCATAAGAACTTTCCTCCTGTGTACATCCAGAAAATTAAAACATAGAGGCTATATTCTGGGCCTGGACATTATACATTTTCAGTGTAGCAATTATGTATATAAAACTTCAAATATTTAAAGGTAAATGCACACAGTTTAAAAGAAGAAAACTAGATGGGATAAGGAACAGGATCTATTTGTCTAGGCCTAAAAAAAAAAAAAAAAAAAGGTGGGGGGAAGAGAGACTGAAGTGCTTGAAAAGACCTGGTCATGAAATAGACCCAGGGAGACCAAATAGCTGCTGAAACACTGTCTGCTCTGCTTAAATCTTTATACACCCAGCAGAAAAATCTTAAATGAGGGCCAGGCTTGCTTTCTGTGGTACTTGGATCTTTTCAGACCGCTAGTACAATCATATTTTGTACTGAAAGCACAGGTTTTTGGCTGAGTGTCCTGATGGCGATGGGCTAATGCTTAGAGAGTTATACTTAGGGATGTACTTAAATCGTGGAGCCTGGGGCCAAATGTCATGGACTTCCCACAGCCCTGGGCTCCAATTTCATGGGCAGATCTGGCTGCCCTTCCCCCATGTATCTGATTGGTCTGGGGCAGCTGGCAGACGCATGGGCTGCCACTGCTCCATACCCAGCTCTGGACTGCACAGTGGGGACAAATGAGCCCCCAGCCCCTTGTAGGCATGGGGATGGGCGGCTGCTGCCCCCCAGCTGGGCCACACTGCATTCCCCCGCCCCCCCCCCGGCCTTCCCCGACTGTGTTGGGATGGGTTGCTGCTGCAGGACCAGGCTCCCCACCTTCAGCCGAGCTCCACTCCCTCCCCCAACGTGGCCTGGCCATGCTGCCCTCCTCCCCTTCCTGACCCCACACAAGTATAGGGATGAGCCACTGCTGCCCCCCAGCTGGGCTCTGCTACCCCCTCCTACCCCCAGCCATGCCATGCTCCCCACCCCTGCCCTAGTCCAGCTCTGCTTCCCTCACCCTCCACCCTACACAGCACCCACTTCCCGCGAGATGTGCCCAGCTGGTCCACACAGCTGTGGCTGCCGATGGGGGTGGGGAGGGGGAAGAAAAAAGCAGGGCTGGGCCTGTCCCTGTCTGCCCAGGCTGCAGGGCTGAGAGGCTGCATGAGGGCAACCCTCTTGTCCAATCAGGAGCCAGGGGCAGGGAAAGCAACCATCCTGGCTGCTGCCCAGAGTGGGAAAATAAAAACTTTTTATTTTCACACGGAGCCCCACTTTTCCCCACTTTTTTGGATACTTTTTTTCTCAGATTCGTCTGATTTTTATTTTTTTTCCCCACAGAAAATGCCTGATGTCATGATTTTCGCAGAAAATGAGAAGTCTCTAGTTATACTTTATGAAGTGAATATATTAACTTACTTATTTCTTTTTAAAGTTTACTTTGAAGGAAAGGTCTCTTGAGCAACTTCGTTAGAGAAAAGATATATTTTAGAGCTGCACCAATACATCAGTCCAATATCAGATTGGCACCAGTATAAAGAAAATTGTCTGTATTGGAAATCAGCCTGATATGGCCGATAATTTGGCCAATAAATGGCCCGTGCATGCGCACAGCCACAGCACAGCACATAGGCAGCAAGGAGCGCCGCTGGGCAGCTTGGAGAGCTGCGTGCAGCTCGTAAGTTTGGTGTGGGGAGAGGGAAAGGAAGGGGTGTGGGTGGGCAGATCAAGGCCCCTGCGGTGAGGGAGGAGCGAGGCTGGGGCAGGCATGGGACAACTGCGGCTCATCTGGGGCCATGGGGAAGGGGGTGGGGAAGCTCCCACTGCTTCGCACTGCTCGTCTGGTAGTTGCTGGTCCAGCAGCCCATCCAGTGCTCGCCCTCTTGTCTGGTGGCTCCCACCACTCGTCTGGGAGGGCATGGGGAGAGTGCGCCCCCAGATCTGCGCAGGGTAGGCTGGGGCTGGAGCTGCACCAAGCTCTTCCCAGTGAGGCAGGTAGCGGTGGCACTGGGAGGGGGCTATGGGGAATTTTGGGGTGGCTTCAGCCCACCCACCCTCGCAGGAACCCACTCCCAGTGCCACTGCTGCTCACCCCGCCGGGAAAAGCTTGGCACAGTCCCAGCCCCAGCCTGCCCTGCGCAGATTTTGGGGGACACGCCTCCCCCATGCTCTCCTGGATGAGCAGCGGGAGCAACAGCAGGGGCCTCCAGACGAGCCACTGGACCAGTGGCTCCCAGACGAGTGGCGCGCAGTAGCGGGAGCTGCCTGCGCCAGCCCCACTCTTCCCTTGCAACAGGGGCCTTGATCTGCACCCCCCTCCCCCCACACCCTATATCTTTCCCCTCCCCTTCCACCACAAATGACTTACTGCTGCATGCAGCTGTTCAAGCTGCCAGGCTGGTGTCGGAAATCAGATGGGTATTGGCTGATATGCCCCCTTAAAAATTGGCTATTGGTATTGGCTCCAAAAATCTGTATCAGTGCAACTCTAATATATTTTATTTTTAATAGGAAATGTAAGTCCACTTTTCTCATTGCACACTGTACTTGCGTGGGCAATCTGAGATACCAGTGTTGTCAATTCGATACCTTTTTTATTTTCTGACAGGTCGTTGTTAGGACATAAATTACGCTTCTTGGACATACCTAATATATTGGGTATTTTACAAAATTTAGGAGTTCCCAAAATTGTATTATTTTTCCAGTCTCTTCAGCCCCTGCTATGCATTACATATATTATGCAATTCACTAGTTAATCTTGCAATAAATTTAGTTCAGCCCACATGTGCAATGTAATTAGCACATAATAAAAATGACTACTCAGCTATAAAAAGAGCTAACCAGCTATAATGTTAATGCTTGAAAATGCATAACAACTCTATAACTGGTTTCTATTCAGTTTTAATCTGAAAGTGTGACAGGGCCCCAAGTCAAAAGTCGGTGTCATCGTTGCAGTCCTCATTGGATGTTATTGATGTGTTGTCAGTGTTGAAGTCTCAGGGACTTCAGTGCCAGCAAAAAGTTGTATCCAGGAGATCCCAGTACCAGTCTTGTCTTAAAGAATGACCACAGACTTGGTTCATTGGCAATGGCTCAGCCAGGTTTATTGCCTACGGGGGCGTGGCTGTAACACACTTGTGGTCTGACAGACAAGGTGTTAACACATGTATGTCTATGACAAAGTATTGGCACAATACCATGTAGGCTTCCCCAGGCCGATACAAAGTTCCCATAGTATCCAATCTCCTTGTATATTGTGGTTAAAATAGATTGTATATTACATTGCACCAGTATTTTGACTGTCTTAAGCCATCCTGAACCATTGGCTTGTTCCACATCCTGATCTGGGTGTTCCCATTCTAGCCTTATCACCCTGTTACTGAACTATCCTACACCTTGTACAGGCATCTCCCCCTCCCATCTTCTGGTAGGAGTGCACATCTGGCCCATGGGCCAAGCTTTGCTTGTGTAAGGAGTTCACACATTGGTCAGGTCAGGCCTACTTTGGCCAGTGCTTTAGTAAAGCCTTTTTGCGAGTGATATATATATATATATATAGAGAGAGAGAGAGAGAGACTGATGTTCCAGTGAGGTCTACAGTCAGATGGTGCTGAATGTACAATGCCTTTTATCTCTCTATTTCTTTTATTTAATTTTATTGAATATGCACTTCATTTATTTAGTTTGGCTTTATACTGTAGTACTCAAACAAGGAAGCATGCAGGCAATAAGAATTCATTCTTCTCTCTGTGTGCTTTCCTCCATAAGCCTATCCATGTCTAGTTTTTTAGACAATGTTTTTGTCTTTTGGCATTTAATAAGATGCCTTATGTTGCATGACAGAAAATTATATATGCTAAATTCTGATTTTTGAGCAGTGTTAAAAAATGCTTAATTTTCTTTTAGAAACCTTCTAAAGTATGACCAAATGTTTCACTGTTGACTGAAGGTGTAACCCACCTCAGCTAATAAAGAAAACGTGATTTTCAAGAGGCAAGATGATGATTTGATATCCATGCCATACTGGATTTCACATCGATAGCAAAGAAAATATTAAATATGAAAGTCAAATATACTTTCAATATGTTTACAATAAATACAAGGGGTAAGGGTTTTTTGCTTCCTTTACCTTCTTTTTCCTTATTACAGGAAAAACTACAACAATTGGATACACACATGTTCTTTCTAGACCCACTTCAAAAAGCTTCCAGGAATTAAATGAATTACTAACTGGCATGTATTATATGTTACAGGAACAAAGAAGAAGGCTGCCTGTCCAGGACTTGGCCTGTTTTATACCTTATTGTCTGCCTTCCTTTTCTCAGTGGCCTCTTTATTTCTAAAAAAAATTGAAGATGTACATTCAGTAGAAGTCAGTGCATTTCGATGCATTTTCCAAATGTCATTTGTTCTTCCTGGTTTAATATACTATGAGTAAGTATTATGCCTGAAAATTTTTTTTTATGAAATACTAGCCTTCACCTGACACCTTATAGCTAGTATTATATCTGGTTCTCTCATACACTAAATTTGAGACTAAATTGGACATCAAGTATTTTAATTTAGATTTTAACTGGATCAGAACATGCTCTTGAGCAATATTTGTAACTTCTACTTAAAGAAATCGCATTGTTTTATTAATGAATTTCAAGAAACTTTTTTTGAAAAAAAGGGTCTCTGTATCACAAGAGAATGAACTATTCTAGAAGTACTTAGAGCTTTGAGAGAGCCTTAAAATCAGAAGGTAATTAGGTGTTACTTGCATTTTTCCTTGGGATATCTTCCAAGCAGTAATTCAATGAGTCCTTAATTCTAATTTGGATGTCTAAGTGTTAATGTAATATAAATACGTCTTTACTAAATCAAGTATTTCAGACAGTTTCTTGATGAAAAGTCTCTTACTTGTAAAGAGTACAGTTAAGTGTAATTAAACGTTTAGTTATAATGTCGCCATGTCATGAAATTAATATGTTATATTTGTTGTTCTTAATATTCAGAACAGGTTTTTTGGGACCAAAAGGTAAACGAGTTTTTCTTTTCCTCCGAGGATTCCTTGGCTCTAGTGCAATGATTCTTCTCTACTACGCTTTCCAAGTAATGCCTCTGGCTGATGCCACTGTTATAACTTTCAGCAGTCCAGTTTTTACATCATTGTTAGCCTGGATATTTCTCAAGGAAAAATACAGTCTTTGGGATCTTCTTTTCACGCTCTTCACAATCACCGGAGTGGTGCTTATTGCTAGACCACCCTTTCTGTTTGGATCCGTTGTTACAGGGATAGAAGGCAGCTATACAGATCATCTTAAAGGGGCAGTAGCAGCTGTCACAAGTGCAGTGTCTGCAGCTTCGACTTTTGTTATACTACGAAAGATGGGGAAATCAGTGCACTATTTTTTGTCTATTTGGTATTATGCAGTAATTGGATTAATTGAATGCATTATAGCACTGTCTATAATAGACGAATGGAGCTTACCACATTGTGGTACAGACAGACTTCTTCTAATATTAATTGGAATCTTAGGGTTGGGGGGTCAGATATTTCTCACAAAAGCCTTGCAGATAGAGAAAGCTGGTCCTGTTGCCATCATGAAAACAATGGATGTGGTGTTTGCTTTTATTTTACAGATTCTTTTCCTTAATCATATACCATCTTGGTGGACAGTGGGTGGTGCTCTTTGTGTAGTAGCTAGTAGCTCTGGAACTGCTGTTCGTAAGTGGCAACAAAATTCAAAAAAAGCTAAACAAAATAAAGTCTAGCAAGCTAAACACTCATTACAAGAACAGAGATTAGCGATCTTGGGAAATATTTACCATAAAATATTTATTTTATTTATTTAAAATAATGTTTTTAACTATATATTATTGAGTTATCCCCAAGAAAAAGAGTGAGCTGACTTGTGTGGAGTACTGAAGATGTTTTAATTAGTTGGTTTTATATGTGCTTTTCTGTGGTGTAGAATCATAGAAATTAAGGGCTGGAAGGGACCTTGAAAGATCACGGAGTCCATCCCCTCTGCTCTGGGCAGGACTACTGCTGAGATCGAAAGATTGCAGCAAGGTGCCTGTCCAGTCTCCTTTTGAAGACTTCCAAGGTTGAGGATAGCAGCACCTCCTTGGGAACTCTGTTCCAATTCTGGTCACCCTTACCTGTATTTAATCAGGAAAGATCTATGAAAAGTTTCCTCTTTTCTGTCTTAACAGGGAGTAACTTTGATAGAAGCTTTTATTTTCCTTATGCAGGAACTACTATTGTTCCTTATAATCCTGATTCACCACTTATACATGTAGTCATTAGCATGTCTGCAAAATGGGAATAGAAGACTACCATTCTAATTTGGGAGTCTTTTGTACTCGTTTTGTAGAGGGAACTGAGTGAAAGATTGAAGACAGTGGAGAATTAAGTTTTTCGTTCTCTTTCCATCACTAACTACATAAGCTTCTATTTTTTTAAATGATGTGGTGACTGCTTTATAATTACGTATACTCAATAAAGTGTCAGCTCTGTTCAACAAAAGGAAACCAAAAATTCTCCACAGCACAGCAGACTGGATCACAAGGCTGACACACTTAGAAGCCTTTGACATTTTTTTGCACAAAAATAAAGCCAGGTGTGTAAGAATTTATTTTAATTTTCACTTTGGTCTTAAATGAATACAGGCCATTTAATCTTTCTGAATTTTTTTTTTTAGGGAAATGTTGTGGTTTTCTAATCAGATTTCTTTTTTACCAATCTAAAATCTCCTTTCAGTAGCTTAACTCACACTGTGTCAATTTAATGTTACACTTGTGAATTTTTTATGGTATGGAACATTATGCTGTAGTTGCACTTTGCTTAATTCTATGCAAAAAGATATCTTATATTTTGATTATATAAGTATTTAAAAATAGATTATTTTAAATGCTGTACACCAATGATTTTATTTAAATAATTTTATAAAAAAATCGTACGTGCGAAACAGTTGCATTCTTCTTTGCAGTAAGCCATATATTGATGCTTTTTCATAAGAAGCCCTCTCATTTTTTATGTTTTTGCTGGCTAAGATATGAGATTTTGAAATTCCAGAGAAAACACTGGTTAGCCAGGATCACAGTGGAGGTTGTACAAAATGTATTCTGCACTCATTGCACAGTCAGTCATTTTGGTAGACTACTTATTGATAGAGATATACTAAAAAAAGGCTTACATTGTGGAGCCCTGTCTTCCACATGTTTGAGCAGGAAGAAAATGTTAGTATAAAATATAGAGGGTCTGCAAAATGAGTTCTCTTTTGGGTCTCAGTCTAACAGCGATTAAAGAAGTTTTATAAGGCCCTTTACTCTGGGTCCTGGGGCATTTTCAGTCATTTACAGTGCTTCCTCTAAAAGAGGAGAATGTTGTATAACTGTGTACAGAATATATCTCACTAGTAGATACGTTTTACTAATGGCTATGTTCTTATTGTTAGGCATGGATACTTGTGTGTGTAACATCACTGTGAAATAATATTAAACAGCTGCTATATACCACCTTGGTATAGTTTGGGGATAAAGTGCTTTGACATGCTTCTCTGGAAGGAGCAGTATTTATTTTCCTAGGTTGCTTTTATTGAAGCCAACATCAAAACTCTAGGAAAGGGAATTGGAATTATAATTAAAAAAAAAAAGCAAAATATAACAATTCCTTTCCAAAGTAAAGAATAAAAAACAGTATACAAGTTTATTTCTTATAAATTATGTTGAAAATATTTTTGTTTAAATCTGTGCACTATAAAAAATCGCTCTTTACACTTTAATTGCCTGCACTACTTGACTGAAGAGAGGTCTTTTGTTTTATTATTTTATTAGGCTATTTATTCTAGTGTTGAACATATGCAGATTTAAAACAGGTGACTTGATTTAGTAACTTTGGAAATGCTTTTTCTTGAGTTCTTTCTCATTTAAAACTTCATCCAGTCTTAATGGAAATTTCATGAATACTTTTCAAAAACAACATAATTCTTGCCAGTTAGCTAACAGTTGAGGGAAAAGGGTTTTTTTTTTTTGTTTTGTTTTTTAAATCAAAAGTTGCAGGATTTCTTCAGTATTCTGCCCAATAAAAAACTCAGTGTGCTCTCTGTTTTGTTAAACCAGGTATTTTGAGATCTGATTCCTGAATATCATTAGCTGCCATTTAAACCTGTACCGGTTTAGGCCATGTAACACCTTGTTAGATAAGGTTTAACTTGATTCATAAATTATGTAAAATAATATGAGGAGATTTCAATTTTGTATTACACTGTATTATTATTTAAAGATACAGTACTCATATTTTGATTTTTAAACATACTTTAGATCAAATAAAGTAATGATGAAAACCTTAATTACAGTGATATATATAATATTGATGTAGTTTGTTCTGTATATAAAATATGGTTTCTAAGAATTTACAACCTGCCTTTCCAGAGTCATTTTTAAGAATGGAAATTACTTCAGCTGGGTATGTTTTTAAGCACCTCAAACTGGATTTTAAAAAACAATTTTAAATGTTTTCCTGCATTTTATTGTCATTTTAAAGTAATTCCTTTGATTTTTCTTAGCTTATTTTAAAATGTAATAATAATTGAACATGTTTTTCTTTTATTGTTGTGCTGGATATGCAGGCATCTGTTTTTAACGGCTTATGTATCAGAATTTTAGCCTGAAACTTGCTTTGAATTACCATATAATTTTGTCCCAAGTCTTTTTTTCTTCCTCGTCTTTTCAAAGAAACTGTTACTCTGGAATGGCAGAAAAATTCTCAGGGTTTTGGGTTCTGTTTCAGTAGGTTTTGAGTTACAAACATGGTATTCATTTTTAATTATATTAATGTCCTTTAAAACATTTTTTTTAGAAAATTGGACATTGTTCTGTCATTTTTAAGAGTCATTTTTCCTTTGGTATGATTTGTAGTATTGCTGCATATAATTTTTAGTAAAGAAAGTTATGTTATAATTAACAGAACATTTGGAACTACCGATTTCAAGAGCTTCTCAATTGAAAAAATAATATATCATACTATGTTGCATTGCACAAAAATACAGGGTAGAAACTTAAATCATTGCTAGTGCATCAGGATTGATGTGTATTTTACTATGCAAAACCACAGTGTAATCAGTTGCAGTAATGTCTGTAGGACTTGACAACCTCAGCACCTCATCCACCTGAAAAGCCTTATCTACCACCTGAAGCTAATGGCCCAAACATCATAACTCTAGCAAGCCCAACCTGTCAGGGGAAATTTGGTTGCCAAAACCCCAAGTAAATCAAATATTCCTATAACAAGAATTTAAGAAAGTGCATGGGAATGTCAATGAAACTTCTCATATGAATTGAGGGCCTGGCTGTCTTCTCCAAATGTACTTCTAGCACAGCACAGGATTTTGAAGTTAGTGCAACAGTAGGGTTCACTAAATCCCTGCATAGCACAATTGGTCAGATATTTGTGTTTTCCAACTTCTGTTGGAATCCTGTATTTCTGTATCTGAATGCTTTTCTAAGATGAAGAGAGAGCTTCTTCTTGAGTTCACTGGTGATGTAGAAGTACATTTTGCCACTTCTAATAGTTTGACAGGAGGAAATGTCTCCATTTTCCTCTCCTTTGCTGAGCTTTATTCAGTAATGACCTTCAAAAAATGTTAGTATCTAGCTGGAATAGTCTCTTAAAATGTCTTTATTTGATGCCTGGCATGGGTCAGACAGGAAGATTCTGTTTCCCAGCTGCATTTTAACATCCCTAGTAATATTATAAAACGCATCAGATAAGATGTGTACTCATAGGTTGCATAAGATTCCCAGCATCAATCCCATGAGCACAACTGCAGGTATTCAGGGAGGTAGAGTTAATAATATTGATATCAGATGTGCAGTTCGGACTTCTGCATTGCATAGCTGCTATCAGTAGAGTCATTTGCTAGACTATGACTATGTTCTAAGAGAAAAGAGGTATGTTTGTAAGACTGTAGTCATGGAGGTGATATGGGGACTGTATATACCCTAGGGCCAATATACTCATATACTGAAGTATTTACACTCATGCAGTTTTTTAGTAGGTAATTTTATATTTTGTACTGTAGTTTGACAAAAAATCTGAGAGAAAATCAGATATCTCCCTTTACAGATTTTAAGAATGTCTACAATGTCTAGATTTATTATGTAGCTTGTATTGTTAAAGGTATGTGAAATTATGTCTTGTAGAAGTTACTGTTTTTGATGCATAGCAGTATATTTTTAAAGATAAAGTAATTCCTATATCTTGAAATGTTAAACATATTTTCATAAGAGGTTTATATTTCATTATTGCTAATAAAAATAATTATGAAGAATACATGTATGGTTTTAGTTGATTAGCAGAGCAAATCTGAATTAAATAAGCTTTCCCAAAAACAATGAATCAATTATAATCTACACGGGGTATAGATAAACATACTTTTTGACACTTTAAACTAAGGGTGGGCAAATGTGGCCTGCGTCCCAGATATGGCCTACTAGGCCATTTTATCAGGCCCATGGGGCCCCTCTAAAATTTAGACTATTATTACCTGCCAATGGCTGCCTGTCTGAAAGCTGACGATGTGCCAGTGGAAGGAGCCGCTGGCTGCAGCAGGCACCAGTTGTAGCAGCAAGCAGCTTGGGCTCTGGTTGCTGTGCGACCACCCTGGCCCCGCCCAACCGCACCTCCAGCCCCCAAAAGCTTCTGCCTAGCTGAAACTTCTGCCCTGACGACCCTGTGGCTGTTCCCTACCCCTCCCTCCATCCAAGAGTGGAAATTCAGTTAAGAATGGGTGGGGGGCCGTCGGTGATCTCCCCACTCCATGGGGTTTGCAGGCCTCTGGCTCCGTGCCTCCACGTACTGCTCCTGACTAGAATGCCAGGAGCACTACATGGAGAAACAGAGCCAGCCCAGCGGGGCTTCCCACACCTCCTGGCACTCTAATGTGCCACCAGGTCAAGCCGGGCCGGCGCTGTGCTGTGCTGTGCAGGTCCTGGCCTTGCAGCCCAGAACCACACACTGCAGCTGGGATGGGATGAGTGGGTCTGGCACTGTGCAGGTCCCAGCCATGCAGGGGGGTGGCAGAAGCATGGAGTTCAGATGGGCAGGGTGTGGGTGTGAAGGAAGGTGGGGTGGTAAGGGTACCCCCAAACCTCCCTCCCCCACCCCACTAACAGCAGCAGCAGCAGGTGGGGGCATTCGCGGCCTGTGCAGGCACTGCTGCCTGGTGGTACATGGCTCTAGCCAATGCTCCATGTGGGGCCAAAGAGCACAGCCAACCCAGTACAGAATGGTCTCCTTGAGGTCACAAGAATTCAAGTATTGTCACTTAAGAAGTGCAGCAGGTGATAGACACTAAGGCTGATACTCCAAGCCGTTCAGGGACCTAACTCCAATTAATATCAATGCACTAACAGTTAAATGATGGAAAATGCTAGAATGATTGTTACTTCTGCAACCCTGATATGACACCTTTCTGCCTTGATTTGTTCAGTGGATGATATGCAATTAATGAGCAACTGTTCAATACGTTGTTTTATCTTTATTGTTCAATGCCTTATTTTTCTACCCTGTTCAAATGCTTTGAAGACAAAATTATTATATTCCCGATGGGCTTTCTATAGTACTCTACCACTTTTTCTCTTCAGGTCTCTGCCTTACTCAGTATACTCTGTAATTCTAAAATAAAGGAGGCAGACACCAGTCTCCTTCATTACACTGCCACAGTTTATTCTCTATTCACATTAATCTTATACCTAAGCACAGACATCCTTAAATCTGTGCACAATATTTATACTGCTATGTACTTGCTTTGAGCATGGTCAAACGGTGGAACTGGTGTACGAGATACAATGAACCAGCACATCTTAACTGCCTACTCTGCCGCTTCCCTTCACTGGCTGCATGCTGGCCTAACAATGGAGAAGGTGGTGGTCTATTCATCCTATCGCTGCCCACTACTTGGTACCCTCAACAGTTACGGTAGTTTCTAAACTACCAATAATCTTTGGTTGGAAAACCGAAAAAAAAATACCTATTATTTAGTTTCCTAAACTAAGACAATTACTTTTGTACATGCTTTCCAATCTCTTGCTATTTATGTAACATTTAAGAAAACATTTTTATCCTAAAAGTTATTCTTAATTTTACAACCATTCTAAAATATCATTTTTACTTGTTTCATAGTAGCTAGGGTCAGGAGGGACCTGAACAGATCATCTAGCCTGACCCCCTGCCACAGGCAGGGATGAATACTGGTTCACAAGACCCCAGACAGGTGATCATCCAACCTCCTCTTGAATTTGCCCAAGGTAGGGGCGAGGACCACTTCCCTGGGAAGTTGGTTCCAGATTTTGGCCACCCTAACTGTAAACTATTGCCTTCTGATCTCTAACCTAAACCTATTCTCCATCAGCTTATTACCATTGTTCCTCGTCACCCCAGGTGGTGCTGGGGAGAAAAGGGTTCTGCCTATTTGCTGTTGATCTCCCCTGATGAGCTTGTAGGCAGCCACCAGGTCCCCCCTCAGCCTCCTCTTGCTGAGGCTGAACAGGTTCAGGTCCTTCAGTCTCTCCTCGTAGGGCCTGTCCTGCCCTCTCACCCAGCAGGTGGCCCTCCTCTTAACCCTCTCCAGGCTGGCCACATCCCTTTTGAAGTGCGGCGCCCAGTACTGGACGCAGTACTCCAACTGCGGGCTGACCAAAGTCGCATAGAGGGGGAGTTTCACTTCTCTGGACTGGCTTGAGATGTACCTTTGGGTGCATGACAAGGTATGACTGGCCTTGCTGGCTGCGATCTGGCATTGGTGGCTCATGTTCATCTTGGAGTCAATAATGACTCTGAGATCCCTTTCCGCCTCTGTGCTTTCAAGAAGGGAACTCCCCAGCCTGTATGTATGTTGTGGATTCCTTCTCCCAAGGTGCAGCACACTGCATTTGTCTATGTTGAACGCCATCCTATTCTCGTCTGCCCACTTTTGTAGTCTAAATCTATTTGCAGCCTCTCTCTCCCCTCAAGTGTGTCCACCTCGCCCCACATCTTAGTGTCATCATCAAACTTGGACAGTGTGCTTCTGACCCCCTCGTCCAAGTCGCTGATGAAGATGTTAAACAGTGTGGGCCCGAGGACAAAGCCCTGGGGTACCCCACTGCTCACATCTCACCAGGTTGAGTACAACCCGTCCACCACCACTCTCTGGGTGCACCCCATCAGCCAATTTTTTACCCATCCAACTGAGCAGGCATCAATGATGCAGTCACTTAGTTTATTGATGAGGATGGGGTGAGAGACAGTGTCAAAGGCCTTCTTAAAGTCTAGAAAGACTGTCCACAGCAACACCATCATCCAAGGATTTAGTCACTTGGTCATAAAAGGCAATCAGGTTGGTCTGGCAGGACCTGCCTTTGATGAACCCATGCTGAATGCCCCTGAGCATGATCTCCCCTGCAGGCCCCCCACACATGTGCTCCTTGATGATTCTCTCCAAGATCTTCCCAAGCACTGAGGTGAGGCTTACAGGCCTATAATTACTTGGGTCCTTCTTCCTCCCCTTCTTGAAAATAGGGACCACGTTAGCCAGTTCCAATCCCCTGGCCAGATGACCACAAATGCTCATACAGCCGGGCCAAGGGCTCTGCGATGACCCCTGCCAGCTCCCTCAACACCCTGGGGTGGAGGGCATCTGGATCTGCAGATTTAAAAATGTCTAACCCTTCCAGAAGATCCCTAACTACATCTACGCTGACTGAAGGCTTGACAGAGCTATCCCCAAGATTGTCCCTACCTCTGGTAGGTGGGATATCCCGGTCCCTGTTCAGGAAAACAGAGGCAAAGAAACTGTTAAAAATATCAGCTTTCTTGTCTGGCATGGCCACAAGATTACTGTTTGTGTCTTGCAGGGGCCCTACACTGCCTGGTGCCCTCTTCTTGCTCCCAATGTACTTGAAAAAGGACTTTTTGTTGTCCTTAATCCTGGATGCTAGCCTGAGTTCCATCTCTGCCTTGGCCTTCCTTATAGCCCTCCTACACTCCCGGGCCGAGGAGAAGTAGTCCTCCTTGGTGATAGCTGCTCCCTTCCACTGGTTGTACACCCCCCTTTTAGTCCTCAAGCATTCCTGTATGCTCTTGCTGAGCCAAGGGGGTTTCTGAGCACTCTTACCCGCCTTGCTTCTCTCAGGGACTGTTATCCTTTGGGCCTGGAGGATCGCCCCCTTAAGGTATGACCATCCCTCATGGACTCCCATCTCCTCTACCTTCTGGGCCCTTAGTGCCTCCTCCACTAGGCTCCTAAGCTCATTGAAGTTGGCCCTTCTGAATTCAAGGGCTTTAGCCTTGGTGTGAGCCCTAGACGCCATGCGTTAGATAATGAAATCCAGCAGCTGATGATCGCTATTGCCCAGGTGGTCAAGGACCTGCAGTCCCCTCATCAGGTCATCCCCCGTGGCCAGGACCGGGTCCAGCAAGGCGTTACCCCTAGTGGGGCCGTGCACTTCCTGGATAAGGTGAAGGTGACAGGAACCTACGCGAGCGGTCAGACCTGGCTGTCTGCTCCTCCCAGCAAATGTCTGGGTAGTTTAGGTCACCCATGACAATACCATCCTTTGACCTAACTGCCTCCATAAGCTGACTGGAGAAGTCCTGGTCTAGCTCTTCCCCCTGATTGGGTGGTCTGTAGTAGACACCCACCGTAAGGTCCCTTTCGCTACTCCCCCCTTGTAGTTTGATGCATAGTGTCTCTGCCCGACCCTCCTCTAACCCAAAGCTAATCCTTGATGATGTGAGTTGTTCCTTGTTTCTCCAACAGTGTTTCTTGGTGTTGTAAAGAGTGAGTGGACAGTTACATGGCCGGGCACATGCTTGAGTATGTACTGGAGAGTAATGTACATCCCTTCCTGGGTGTGGCTGTACTTGGCAGCTATGAGAAGGCATGTCCTGAGCTCTGGAGACCTAAAAGAGAGGACAAGGGAAGAGACAGTGAGAGAGAGAAGGGTAGTTACATAACAGGAAATTATTAATAGAATCATTAGTCTAGCTACTCAATACCACTCTTTCATTACCCTGCCAAAATTTATCACATGATTTCTTGTTACCATTTGTCTCCCCCTACTTTTTGAGTGTGCAGCATAACCCCCACGGAGATGTCTGCCATGAGTACAGGCATGAGGAAACAACCTAGGTCATGGATCCACTTGAGACTTACTCATTTTGCAATCCGCCCTTTGGAGCTGCTCTTGCTACAGTCTATGAGCCAATCATAACAACAAAATGTCTTTTGAAAGTAAATCCAGAGCCATACAAAACACTTGTCAGATATCTGGATAATTTGTAAATAAGGAAGATTTTATTAAATTGATAATGATTATATAAGAAGATATTTTGAAAATTTGCTTTTCACATGCTTTTATCAGCTGGTTTGGATGATGTGCAATCTAGGAAGTAAAAGCATTTGCAAATTCATTAAACATGGATAGTTATTTTGGACAATCCTGGATAACAGGGAACTGCCAAAAGGTTAAGAAAAAGTAAATGTGGCAATTTTTTTTAGGAAAGAAATGAGATTCTTCCAATTTTACAATAAAACCAATTTCTATCACAAAACGAAAGAAAGACTTTTAATAAATAACGGGACTGTGAGCAATACAGTTTGTAAAGAGCAAATCATATCAAACAAAACTGATTTTTTTTTTTGGTGGAGAGGTGGAAGAGACAAGGTGTGCACAGTATTTCAACAGTAGTAGAGGAAGTCGATGTAATAGATATAATATGCAGGTAAACCCTTTGAAGAAGCATTTAGTTGGATCTTCTGTTTAATGACATAGTGGGTTTTTTTTCTGACACTACTGTGCAGTAGCAACAAGCTACTGCACAATACCATCACTGAACAATTAGTGCCTAACAACATTACTGTGTGGTAGCTACTTCACAGTAGCTTGTTGCTACTGCATAGTAGCATCCCATGTGGATGTGCCTACTGTCTCTGACCCAATCCTCACAAAATGCCTAGTAGCTTCCCCATGTTCTTCCACAACAGAACAAAGATTATTACTATTAAATTAATTGTGTTGTCCTCTGTAGTTCTATAACTCTTCAGCAGATTCATCATGCAAACTCTATTTCAGCAAAATGTTTAAACCTTGCCTTTCTGTTGAGCCTAGACAGGGGATTTCTCTGGCTGGATGGTTGGGTAGTTAGGTAATGTCAACACTATTAATGAAAACTGTGAAAAATGATGTAGTAAATGAATGTGAATGCCAAGTGGGTTTGCATCATGTCCTTGGCTGATCTGGAGGTGGGGAGCTCAGAGCTGCTCCTCCCCCACTAGGAGCCACAGGGATCAGCTGCATGGGGAGCTGGGCTCAGTTGGGGACAGCAGTGAAGGCATGCAGTTTCCTCCTTCCAGCCCCTTCTTCTTAACCCGCTCCGTGCAAGGAGGCCCCACTGGCTGGGAACATGTGCTAGAAGGAAGAACCTATACACTGCTGCTGCTGTCCCTCGCTGAGCTCAGCTCCCTGCACAGCCATTCCCTGAAATGTGGGGAAGTGGATCTGGAGTTCCCCTGTGCCTGCATCAGCTAGGGACAGCAGCCACAGTGAGCAGGCTCTTCCTTCTAGCACCTGCTCCTGGTCAGCAGGGGACAGTTGTGGGGGGGATGAAGGGGGGCAGGCAGGAAGCAGGACCTGGAAGGAGGAACCTGTACACTGCTGCTACTGTTTCCTGCCAAACCTGGCACCCTGCAGAGCTACTGCCCATGGCTAAGAGCAGTGCAGGAGCTTATCTGAGGTTTCCCCTGTGCCTAGATTAGCTAGGGACAGCAATAGAATGGGGATGCCTGCAGACCACTGCACCCACCTGGCTCTGCTTTTGGACCTCTACCATACATTTATTATATTGACTGAAGTTTAATTATTATATTTGCAATCAACATGCATTATTTAAAGAATAATGAACTAATTCTTTAAGGAACTTGTTTATGTTAAAATGAGAGAGCTGTCAGAGCAGAAGAGAAATGCTTGAAAAGCACCTTATGGATTGTGATGAAGACAAGCCTGCTTACTGGCACCAGCAGGTGTCACTATAATCAATAGAAATTAATTTGGGAGTTGGGAAGCAAAAATTCATGAAAGAATAAAATCAGTAAATTCTTTGATCATAATCTCTTGCTCTGTCACACAATGTGTACTGGGAGACAAGCGCAAAAACAAGCCACTTTAAATTTTCGTTTCAAAAGATAAATTACAAGAGGAAATAAACACTATCTCAAATCTAATCACAGTCAAGTTCTTAACAGGAAGTGAAATAAATGGCTTTATTCTTTAAATAAACATATTGATGAAATCACATAGTAATAAAATGGCTTTATTTTGTACAATATTTTTTAAAAGTCTAAATTTTCAGTCAAACTTTTAATTTTGTTCAGAAGTCATTATACGTCAAAGGAAAAGTTAAAATGCTGCCAGTTTCAGTATTTTTACAATCTTGGTTTGATTTAAAGTTATGTTTTTTTACTGTCTTCTGCAACAGGAAAATATCTAAACCAGAAATATTTTTGCACTAAACCAGCTCTGTATAATGCTTTGATTCAGACTGTGAAATGTCATGTCATTAAATAATATTCTATTTCAAATAATTGAATATAATGTATAATACATAATCATGTAAGGTACATTGGAAGCTTATATGAAAACACTGTTAGACAAGATTCATACTCTTGGCATATGGCAAAACACTCTTCATTATTAAAGAAGTAGAATAGAAAAACATTTTTATAATCATAAGAGCCTATAGGAGAACTACAAAGAAAGACAGTATTTTCATAGGTCCCAGAAGCCTAGTTCACTCACTAGTCAGCTATCAATCTCACTCTTTATCTTTGCCTGCCAGAGTTTTATTTTCACAGCAGTTCATTAGCTTCCACTCTATTCCAGAAAATGTACCTATTTCCTTCTCATCAGGGCCAGGCTCAAGAATAAGCAATGCTAGTACTAAGAACCATACTATATTGTGGGCTGGAGGGGCAAAAGTGTAAAGGGGAGATATGTACAAGGTCTAGAGCAGGGTACCATGCAATGTTAGTGTTAGTTATGCAAGCATGAGTCACAAGATAAACTCAAGAGATTTCAAATAGGAATCCACAGTGTTAAAAATATTTTGAATTGTCATCTCTCTGAGCTTTTGCACCAGAGAAACTGTCTACTTTTCCACTGTAAAAAAAATGAGTAAAAACTAAGAGCTAGCATTTTTGAGAGATGCTTCAAGTATGATGAGGGGCGGCTGGAGTCTTAAAAAGGTTGACAACCACTGGTGGATAAATCTGTTCTCCTTCTGCACCAGTAGGTTTTGAGGAGGAGCTTAGAATTTACTGTGCGTTTCCCTTTCTCTGCAAACTTAGAACTTTCCAACTTGTAGGATCAGACTTGCTTTCCTAAATTTAATTGGGAAAGGTTTCTGTTCCTTTGTTGGGAAACATCCCTCTCTGAGTTGGTTTTCTTGTACCCTGCATGTGTGATTAGCTAGAGATTTGGGAGGAGGAAGAACAGTTCGTTCTCTTCCTGCTTTGTAGGAATATTCTTGAGAGCTTGTTGCTCACTTTTAGATGACAGCTCCTGTCCCAGGAATAGGACAAAAGGAAAACCACAATTTTATTTCCTCAATGTTTGTGAAGGTTGGAAAATCTATTCTTGTTTAATTCATCTTAGTGAATTTGAAGGTTTAGGATTTTATATGTCAGGGTGTCAGTCAACCTATAAGAAGCTCTTTTATTTACTGGTTTTCCCAAACTAAATATACTTTGAAACACAATCCATTCTGGTAGTGTTCTAGATCAGTGGTTGTCAACCTTTTTTGTACCAGGACCCATTTGTAAACTTCGATGGCCAGTCCCGATGCAGTACCCCTCACACCTGACCTGCTGCCTCCTGCGCCCACGCTCCAGCCCCACAGTGTGCAGGGCAGGGGGTACGTGTGTGGGGCAGGGGGGTTGTGTGGGGTATGAGGAGCCCCAAGGAGCCCTTTACAGGCTGGAACTCTGCCAGTCTGCAAGGGAAAAGCTACAGTTTCCACATTTTTTTCCTTTAAAGGAGAATCTGTTTTTAATGTTTGTTTGTAACCCTTTCATATATTCTTGTGACTTACTTTTGGGTCATGACCCACAGGTTGAGAAACGCTGTTCTAGATTACAGTTATGCTGCCCTTCAAAAGTTTACGCTGTCCTCAGGGTAATCTATAACGCATTTTCTAATTTGCCTTTTTTCTTGCACACAGTCCTTTTACCAGACTTAGTGGGCTGCATTTCAGGGTTAGATTATCTTTCTGCAATTTTTACCAGCTTCGGTTTTAGTGGAAAAAGATCAGGTTTTCTTCTTTTATATGATGAATTTCCTATTATAGTAGATATCATGTATTAAGTACTGGACAGGTAGTACCTATTAGCTATGCAGACTGAATCTCACATAAATGCTTATTTTCAGTGCGACCTTCTAGGCAGAAAGAAGAATCACAGAAAAGTAGGGCTGGAAGGGACCTCAGGAGGTCATGTTGTCCAACCATCTGCTGAAGGCAGAATCATTCCTGGGTAAACAATCCTATTTAAGCATTAATCTAGCCTCCATTTAGCAACTTCCAAGGATAAAAATTCCACAGTCTCTCTGAGTTGCTTGATTCAGTGCTTAACTACCGTCATGCCCCCAGAAGTCCTTTTCTGCAGTGACACAGCCAAGCCAGTTATTTCCCCAATCTGTGTTTGTGCATGCAGTTATTCAGTTTTTAGTACAAGACTTCGCACTGGTCCTTATTGAATTTTACTTGATTAATTTCATACCATCATTTGTCCACTTATCTAAGTCATTTTGAATCCTAATCCTGCCCTCCAGAGTTTCTGCAAATCCACTGGGTTTGTTGTCATCCATAAATTTGTTAAGTGTGTGCTCAATTCCACCTTCCAAATAATTAGCAATGATATTAAACAGTACCAGGGAAAGACCCCTACAGAACCATGCTCAGTACCTCCTATCAACTGGACACTGAGCTGTTGCTGAATGCTTTTTGAACACGATGAACAGTTATGTATCCATCTACAGCAGAGGCATAACTGGCCAGGACTGCACCTGGGTTAGTCCCTCCTCCCCCCTCTGCTTGTACCTTCTTTTAAAAGCTCTTGCTCTGGAAGCTCTGATAGTGAGCACTACGCAGGAGCAGCATGGTGGGACACTAATGGTGAAGGCATCTAGAGTTAGAGCTGGGGGAGGAATTGCATGGCCACCAGGGAGCATCATGGCTAACCCTGGGACCTGAATCTGTCACAGTGGGCTTGATTACCCAGCTTTTGGGCTTCATGGCTTGGTGCCTCCTACCAGTGGAGTATGCTCTTTCTCCTTTGATGCTACAGCTTCATACCTAGTCTTCACTTGAATGGCTATGGGTTCAGAAGAGGAGCACTTTCTATTACCAAAGATTACCACCTTCCAACTTCCTGAGTATCTAGCTCATTCTTACACTCTAATACCTTATTTAGCTTTCTCTCCTCCACAGTCCTGGAGGCCTCCTCATGCATCATGTTGATGAAGTCCTCATGCTCTTGAGTCGAGCCAGTTCCTCCTGCAGCTCTCTTACCTGGTTCCTCATGGAATTGTCTAGAAGGCTCCTCTCGCACCACAATCACTCCCCCACTTGTCTGTCTTTGGCAGGGACATACAGGCCACAGTCTCCACAAAGCCAAACTAGGACTTGGGTGGAAGCGTCAGAGCCTAGTGGCCCTAAACATAGTAACATGGATAGAGCCCACATTGAGTACAGAGGAAGTGGCTTTAGCATTGCGACACCTTCCAGTCATCTCTCTGATTGTTCTTCATCATAGAAATTTCTTCCTTCTCCCTTGCTTGCGGGTACATACCAAGCTTACACCTTTTTGTTAAGACACAGTGTCCAATTCTATGTTCACTTAAGCCAGGAGGAGTCTTCAGGCCTAAAAACCTGAAGGAATCATAATGAACTTTTATAGTTTTTTGCAAGTGTCCTTGAATCTGTGCAATACTTGTGCATATCCCTATGTATACATGTTTTTGAATATATATCTACTAACCTTCATGGCTTTGCAGATACACATGACAATTGGAATTGATTACATGCAAATCCAAGGATTTACAATTCCAAACTACACATGCATGCATGTGTGTGTGTGCAATTTTTCATCTGCACAAGTGGAGATTACGGGCTAAACATTTACCTCTATGGGTCCTATGCTCCCCATGCACTGTAAAATGCAGATGAGTGCTGAAAGAAATAACAAAAGAAGATAGCCCTCTGATTTTGCAGTAGAAGTTGGATGGACTATTCCCTTATTGCCTTAAGCAAACTGAAATTGCTCCTCTATGGCAATTTCATATAGGTAGGGCTGGGAAGCAGCATCTGTATGCAACAGGTTTCTGTTGCAGCCTTATGAATATGCGCATGGGAGCTAAAGTAGCTATTAGAAATGCATCTTTATAGACAAAGGAGCATTGTGTGAGTGAAGGGGCCACTGGTAGTACATTTAGTAAAGGATCCTTGTAGCCAGTCCCCAAGAAAGGCCAAACTACATTGGGAATTACAACACTCTTGTATATTTGGAATTTTTTGTCCCTGAATATTATCAGGATCAATAAGATTTGGAGAACTTATCTCTCACCTTCTACATGCCTCCAAGGCACCCCTCAAAAGTGAACTTTTCTCTGGAAGCTTCACAGGTTAAAAGAAAAGGAACCAAAAAAGGAACTAAAACATCAGCTAACCAAAAGCAAACACTGTCAAAGGCCAAATTGGAACAGAAAGTAACAGATGGACACTATACAACCCTCTAGAAAATGTGCTTCAGGGAAAAATACTGCATTGGCTGGACAGAAGACAATTTGCCGTGCTAACAACTTGATTCTATATAAAATGTTTAACTGAATATGGTATGCAACAACAAGAACATCTTTGCATAAAAAGTAAAGCAATCCATGGAAGTTGGTTAATTATTTTTATAAGTTATAGTTATGTTAAAAATACATTATAACATTATGAGGAATATTGACTGTGTCAGGTGATATTTCCTGTTAGTGTATTAAACTCCTCCTAATCTGTGTGTAATGGGTTGTTTAGCTTTAGTAATTGTTCCATATTATAATCAGTACTTCAGAGTTATAATGTAATGAGAGATCCATAAGAAAGCATTTCATATAAATATTTTGATGAAAAGGAAATCAGGAGCTTTTTGTAAAGCTGAAAGCTGCTCAGCAGATGTGGAAGGAATTACTGCAAAGGAACCTCAAAAGACTTATAAAACAGGAGCTACAGTTTTTTTTTATTATTATGAAATAGAAAGAGACCATTTTAGTGGGATTCTGTTCCATTTAAAATGATCTGGCTGCACAGTATTATTGGAACAGAAGAAAATGATCCAAAATTGAAAAAAATAGGTTGGATTGTCTGGGTCTGAATATAAAATTCTGTGCAGTAATGGGACATTATAAATAGAACAAGACAAGTTTTCTTTAAATTAATTTTAAAGTAAAACATTTTACATTTTTATGTTCATATTACTTGGGAAAGTCTTACTGGAAAATGGATTGCTGGTAAATCAAATGATGGGGGAGAGGGTTATTTTTTTTGTACACGTGGTGATGACTTCTCATAAATCAAAGTTCTTTTTAATTATACTAGCAATGTGCAACACAGGCATTGTCCTTTTCTGCAGAATGACTCTTTGGCTAAGTGTATGGAAAGCCCTGATCGTGTACACTTATTCTTGAATAACCATTATAAGTAACTGAAAGTACTCCATATTCTCACATTCTAAACACCTAATCAGCCAACTGGACTTGGGAAAAACAATCGGTTCTTGGAATCCAGAGTGGAGAAGGCTCAGGTGACTAGTAGAAAAAGTTTGAACACCCTTACATTGTTAAAAGCTGCATTTTACAATTTATTTTCTTTTATTTTTTTCTATGGTAAAACCATGTTGGAGTTGTAGAAAAGCATGAGTTACTATTCATCACCCTTTATTTTCTATTCTTCCCTGAATAGTCAGGGAGATAATAAACCCTTTCTGCTGCTAATATTTGATCTCTTGTCCATAAAACATTGTTGTGTAGAGTAGGCAGACAAGGTTCCTTGGGTGAATTTGATATCTTTTATTAGACCAACCCAAATAGTTGGAGAATATTTATTAAGCAAGCTTTCGGGTTCAAAAACTCTTCATCAGGCTAAGGAAGTTTCAGCAGTTGGTGTAGAGTAGGGCATTCTATATTGTAAAATCTTTGTTCAATAATATAAATAAATTGTGGGGCACTGAATGCTGAAACCATATGACCAAATAATGGATTTCTTATGTACATATCCTGTATTTGCAATGATCAAAGGGAGATTGTTGAATTAATGTATGACTTGGGTGCTATCATAAATGTAATCATGTACAGTATACATGCCAAATAGCAGATACTGTACAGGAATACAGCAATCGTAAATGATAGTCTACTGCATGTCATTATGCTCAGTTGTAATTATCTTAATCTAAAAGGTCTACTGCCATTAAAATATAAAAGAACAAAATATAGTCTTCCAAAATTGATGAGAAAGGTACATTATTGGAGATATCACTTTATAAATTATTAAATTTATTCTGAAGATTCTTTGAACAGTAAGAATGTGGAACAGTGATTATTGTTAAGTCACTGGTCAGAATGAGTTCTTTTTCAATGCTTCCTGAATAAATGTGTTAGCTAATGCCCACCAGAACTGCCAATAGTAAATAATAATTCTTTGTATCTGCCAATCATGTTTCTTAATAAAAATTGACTTGTTTTGTTCAATTTGCAATAAAGCATCAGTTCAATAGCTTTTAGTGAGAAAAATAAAAGTATTATGCTGTCTTTCAAGAATCAGATTAAAATAAGACTTTCATCGGTTCAGACTTTTTACCACTGTGCTATGCAGCCAGAAACTTTCGAGATCTCTGAACTTTGTCTACACTATAGCTTCCATTGTAAAGCTAGCATTTGGATCTAGCACTCTAAAGACACAAAGGGCACATGTACACGTGCCTGGAACTGCATATTTGGTACTGCGCAATCCTGGCAGTGCACAGTTATTTTTAGACACTATGTCGCAGAAGCGATGAGTTACCGTGATGTAACTTGTGACTATGACAACATAGTGTTGGCGTCACAGTTTGTGCCCACTGCTACATCGCCATAGCGATGAGCTATGTTGCCAGAGTGATGAGCTACATCACTGTAGCTCATCGCTATGGTGACGTAGCATCTCGTGCAGATGCGCCCAAAGAGTAACAAGGCCTAATCTATTTTTGAGCTCTGCGATATTAGAGCTAGATTTCCAAGATTAGCCTTCTCCATGCCCCAGTTAAATCTTGGCAAAAGACATACCATGTACAGTGTACATCCACAAACTGCCCGCTAAAAAGCCTTATGAAAACTGGGCCAGGGTGAGTATTGATTCTGGGAATGTTACTTACCTTTATGGGTCACCTATCATTTTTACATTGTTAATGTCCCTCCATTCTTCTTTTACCTGGTGACATAATTCTTTTTAAATTTTATTGCTGGTAGTATAGTACTTTACTATGAGGTAGGTGGGAGATGTTCTCATATTGTGCCATGGTACAGCTTCCCAATGACGGTAACAAATGTAGTGCACATAGTTTGTAGGATAAGCATATGTCTAACAGCAGGTTTACAGCTGTACATGTTCATTTGTATACTGCTAGTAAAATTAATTTGTATTGCCAAGAGTAATTACATTTGGGCACACCTTTTATAATAGGTAGTTCAGCTCTTAGTACAATTAGTTTGCATTGTCAATAGTAAATCAGAATTAAAAAAGTTTACAGGTAATGCCATTCCTATTTACTCACCATTTAACATTTTGCTAAATCTTGACTTACTGATTCATTTAGAACTTTAGAAACTTATTAGAGAATAGCCTTAGCTTTGAGCTGCCATGTTGTATATGCCATCATATACAGGCATGTTCTTCAACACACAGCACTGAAAAAAATCTATAAGTACTATCCTGTGTTCGTCTACATGTTCATTAATGCACAGTTGTAACTGCGCATTTAGTTTAGTATTTGCTTTATTATCTACAGAATCAACATCTTGAGAAACAAACCAGCAACCAGCACAGAGTATAGAGCACTGTTGTTCTGCTTCTCTCAGAGTTGCCAACTATCCATAAATTTATGGGCAGTGCATAAAAAGGGTCTGTACCTGTCTGTAAAGTCCATAAAAATTGGAGCTCAAACAAGGGGTTGAACTAGATGTCCTCTGAAGGTCCCTTCCAGCCTTACTTTTCTGTGATTCTATATGATTGTTTTCAAAGAGGTATTTAATGTTCTAAATCCAATGTCTCTATAGCACATAGGGCACCTGAAGACAGCATCTTTGATAAGGGTCTTACTAGAGTTGAAGTCAGAGAAATAGACATAACTCCAAAATACAACAGCCCCTGAAATCTCCGTCTTTGGTTTCTCTAAATTCTTGTTATTCTTAGTAAATTAATTATTGTATTGATTGGACTGGAGTACGTTGTTGTTGATTACTCTTAGCAGTTAAACATAATCTGTTTGTGGGATTCTGCAGGAATCTGCAAGGGTTGTCAACATCCTACATCCTTTTCAGGATGATGTGGTAGAAGTCCCACAAGGAAATTGTCACTGAGATTTCCTGCCCAGAAGCTCTTCCCTGCAGTAATACTATAGCTGAAATAGAGAACACATTATCTAAGACTTTTTTTCATATGCTTTTAATTTTATTAAAAAATTGTCATGTTCATGTTTAGTCTTAGCCAAAGGATAAATTTTGGAGGAAAGCCTGAATGAAGAAAATCACCTACAGTGTTTTTGAAAGATAGGAATGTAAAAAAATGAGTTTTTAATTAATTAAAAAAGTTAAATTGTTTGAAAATATTGTTATAAAAATGTCATATTGAAAAACAAATCTTAAATATCTTTCTTTATACTTCAAGCTGAACATTTTAGACAAGTGATGGGTAATTTAGAAAGGCACAGGACTCAAAGTCAGGAGCTCCCACATTCTAATCCAATTTCTTTACTTATTTCCCCCCCGATATTGAAAAAAACATTAATGTAAACTCACTTTGCCTTAATTTTCTGACCTGTGTAATGGGAATAACTATCCACATTGTAAGGGTATTGTGGCACTTAATTCATTAATATATATCACATCAATGTTGATGTGCTTACTTGGACGATTATAACTGCAACAAGCCAAAGTGACATTGTTGACATAAGTCACATTTATCTAAAAATGTTCCTATTAGTACTATATATAATATCTAAAATTCATAAAACTGCAAGAGTACAGTTAATTTGAGTCTGCAGTTTATTATGTTTTGCTATGTGCTGCTAGCATTTTTCATATGGTAAACCTGAGTTTAATCTTTCTACATCCTTGGGCCTCTTACAGCATGGAACATTGAGCTGGCAGTTCTAAAGTTTGTCACTTTTAGTTCACCCATGAAACAGTGCCTGTGAGGTGAGGTTTAAAGAAGATAAAACTGAAATATCTTCAGTTCTGTGAGGGATTCCATGGATTTACATGGCAGAAAAATTGTATTTAAAAATGGTGATCTATGAGCCCAGTCCAGCAGAAAATAGTTTTCACAGCTGCATAATGCTGGATTAGAAGCTGTCAACCAGAAAAAAAGAGCTCAGGCAGCCTAACATACTTTTTTTCAAAACTTACCAAAGAAATCCAGCACCAGGAGTAGAGGAATTAGAGCTGCTGAAGGAAATGAGTAACTGCGCAGTGCTCCCATTCCTAGTAACAGATTACTCTTAGAAAGAGCCTGGAGAGGCAAGTTTTCCCAGATCTCTTAGTTCAGAGGTTCCCAAAAGTTTTCTTGTTGTGTACCCACTTCCAAATTTACCACCTGCCCGCATACCCCTACAAACATGGAGTTTATATTTCAACCCCTTAAATGCCAATTATTATTATAATGAAAATTAAATCTGCCATTACACAATTCTCCCACAAACTCCCCAAAGATGTCTTGCATACCCCCAGGGGTACATGTACCACAGTTTGGGAACCCCTGTCCTAGCTGATCAAAACCTTTTTCCTAATCTGGATGATAAGAGGTTAAATACAGAGTGAGGTTTCCCCAGTGGATGTTGTGGAGGGGAATTATTCCTGTCATACATTGGAGAAATTCACAGGACTATATAACCAACTGGTAGAGGAAGAAGCCATCCTGAAAAACTCCAAGTGATGCTGTATTGTTGTTAAACTGATCTTTTGAACACGTTCTTCTCTCTAGGCACATTTATAACTTGCCACCAAGAAGCTGATGATTATATTTATAAAGAACCTTTTCTTGGATAAATCAGCCTGAAACAGCTTGTGCAGTTCAGAAGGCCATATATACTTTTATTTGTGCTTTCACTGCAAAACTTGTCTTTTTCTTGACACAGCCTCCAAGCTATTTTTTCCCCTAAAGAAAAAGGATGTGAAAAGCATAAATGAACATGGAGTTACAAGAACTTAATTTGTAGACATATGTATGTTATTCTTGTATATTACTATATATTTTTAATTTGTAACACTTTTCAGAAACCTTATTTTTGAGCTAACAGACACATAAAAGCAGTATGGGGAAAGGACAAGGGGGACTCAGGATTCAATAGTTCTACAACTTCAGGGAAGTTAAATAGTGAGGAGAATGTGTCCCAACCCAGTGGATATACTTAATCTCTTGTGTTTATAGTGTAGTGTGCATATTACCATGGACTCTGACATAGGAATGCCACTATGTTAGCAATTTTCCATTTATTAAGGTACTTTTGTGTCCCCAATTGTCATTGCATCTAAGAACCTCATAAATATTCATTAATTCATCCTCACAATGTTCCTGTGAAACATTGACATTTTATTAGCCTCAATTACAGATGAGGAGATAGGTCCAAGAAATATCATGTTTCCAATCAACAAAGTTTTTAAGCATATGCTTAACTTTAAACTTTGAAGCAACTTCACAGATATTTTATATACTTAAAACCAGACACAGGCCTAATGGCTTGCTGAATCAAGCAGTAGTTGACTGGCCCCACATTTCCATTTTCTTAAATGTATCACCTAATATTGCTTTTCAGTATGATATACATCATATTATTATGCTTTTGTCAAGTTATTCAACATCAAGAGCTAACATGATGCAAGAGATAATAGCAAGTATATTTTTTCAGTGGAATAATGTGATAATTTTTCCTGCATTTACTGAAACACCTGAAAAACTAGAAAGGCACCGTGGTAAGTTGTTTCATAGAGCGGCTGTTATTACCTGTACAGTATAATGTCAACCCACTGTTGCTTTAGTATTTTTGAAGCAGCTATCATTCCTCCTCTAATAAAATGTATTTTAAATGTAAATTGCACAGTTTTCTTATTAGTTTCAATTATACACACTATTACTATAGCTGCAAATATGAATACACTTGCATTCCACATGCAACACAGTATTGAAACAGTATATGTGTGATATTAATACATTTTGAGCACAGAAATGATGGGAACAGGAACAAGAATAACTTTAATATTTAGATGTTACCTATTGCATTGTAGGTTGATATGGTATTATTCTTACCATATGCAGTACATGAACTCTGAGTTGCAAAGAGCTCAGAAAGACCACAAGAAGTCATAATGTTTTTGACACCATTGGATTCCTATTTGAAAACTCTGGGTTTATCTTGTGAATCATGCATAGCTGTTTGCACAACTAATAATGCATGGCAACCCATGGCACCTTTAGAAGATCTCATGGCTCCCAAGGGTACTGTAGCACCCTGGTTGAGAATCACTCCTCTAAATATAACATGCTTTGACCTTATACTATTAGGAAAGATGAGGTGGTCTTTTGTGGCTTGCATTATTTTATCTTTTTCTACTCTCTATCTCTAAGGTGATAATCATACACTTTAATCTGTTGGAAGTGTCAAGTAAAATAGTCAATATTATGTATCTGCAACACAGTGTTAACTGAGTACTGTATTACAAATGTCTGGTTGCAGTAGTATAAAATAATCAAGCTATGCTTTCTAAAAAATATACATCTTAAGCTTTTCTTTGCTAGACAACTACTTTTATTCATTTTTAAAATATTTTAATAACACTTAAAAATCTTATTACACTTTGATTATTTTCTAAGTTATACTTCATTATAGATCCAAATACAAAATATTTACCTCTGTTATACTCTTTATTTTTTTTAAGTAACTGTGTATAACAGATGTCATGAATCTATAGCTATAGATATATAATAGTAACTCTGACTCTCAGGAGTGCAGATTTTTTTTCCTTAGAAAATGTTATGATGAGTTCCCTAGGTTGGAAGGGAATGAAGTAAATTAACTGCTAGTTTTACAACCAAGTACTGGACATGAACTCCACATACCTTAGTTATGAGAATTGGTGTTCTTTATATAAAAAATTCCAAAATAAAATTGCATATTGCCTACAGCCAACATTTGCTTCTTTGAAAAATTAAAACGAAAGTTCCAACAAAAATTATTTTTATGAGCCTGTTTTTCTCTTTGTTTGACTTCATACAGAAAAGACTGTGAAGCCTTGCATGCAAAGACACAGGGCTGGGTTCACTGAAATTGTATTTTTCCATAAAGTAGATGGAAAGCGTACAATATTTCCCCCCCTTTCACAGACTTTCGTGAACAGTCTTTCTTCCCATAGATAATGGTTGGCAGCCATGCACAGTGCAGAGGTTGTGTGCTGCACTTCTGAACAAAGTCCTGAATCGAGCCATTGTTTCCACTGAGATAGCCCGCATTTTTCACTGGACAGAGAGAGCAGGGTGTAAAAAAGGCACCTTGTGTGCAACTGTTGGCAAGGCTTGGAAGTGAATTAAAATGTGCACAAGGTCTGGGCAGCGCAGCGCTTCCCGGGCCGGAGCGGCGAGCAGCACGGTTAGCTCAGACATTCCAATGCAGTGAGGCAGCAGCGGGACGCGGCTCCGCGCCGCAGCGCCCGGCAGAGGCGGCTCTTTCACAGCGGATTCGCCTCCACACTGAGCTCCATTCACAACGCGGCGACACGCGATGGCGCGGCACCAGCTCCCGCGCTCCGCACATGAGGGCTCCGGAGCGCGGGGATGCTGAGGCGCGGGGCAGCGCCGCGTGGGGAGCCGGGCTGGGTGCCCGAGGTAAGGGGCACCGGGCACTCCTGAGCGGAGGGAGCTCCCCGTTGTGGCGGGGAGGGCGGTAGGGAAGGGGGCGTGAAAGGGGCTCCTTTGGGGCTTGCTTCCTACCGGGCGCTTCCCTCCCCCCCGCGCCTCGGACCTCTCCCGGGGCAATCACAAGTCCAGAAAGACCCAAGCCCGCGCGGCAGGCGCGCCCCGTGCTCCGCCCCGGCCTGCACGAGACCGGAGGGGCCGAGCGGCGGCGGCGGGAGAGCAACCCCCTCCCGTGCCAGGGCCGGGCTGAGCCGAGCCGAGCCGAGCCGGGAGGCAGGTCGGCGGGCGGCGCGGACGGGGCCCCCGGGAGGCCGCCGGGCGAGGGCGGAGCCGTCGGGGCAGGCCCGCGCGGGAGGACGGCGCCCCTGGTGCAGGTGAGCCGCGCTGCCCCGGGGCTGGGGCGGGGGGCACGAGGCCGGCGGCGAGCGCCCCCCACCCGGGGCAGACAGGGCCCCCTGCCCCGCCCGGGCAGCCGGTGGCCAGCGGAGCGGCGCCGGGAGGATGGGAGGGCAAGACACAGCAACACCAGACACAAACTAAAACCACCCGCTTGATGCTATTGGAATGGGTCATGAGTCTGATTGAAAAACGGGGAGACAAATTAGAGCGGGGAAGTCATAAGAATAAAAAGAAAAGCAAAAGAGCAGGCAGTCTGCATAGAAGTTAGCAAAGAATTGCTAAATTCTTCCATTCGTTTAGTCATCTCAGTAGAAGGAACGTACTCATATTTTGCTGATTTGAGAACACACTAACGGCATCATGTTTTAGAGATTATGTTTTCACTTTCTCACTGTTGAGATAATTTTGCAACTGGCTTTGATCCGAGAGGTCACCACACTTTAGGCTAAATCTGACATAATGGCAGCTGCTCTCAGCTCCTCTTGGACTTTTCTGTGATGTGCACTGAGCAATTCCCTTCTGTTGGTTCAAGCCAAGTGAATGATGCTTAATATATTATACATAATATTTTGTAATTAAAATTATTTTTACGTAGTTTGCTCACAATCCTGAAGATATGTAAATAAAGGCAAAGTAAAATCTATTTTAAGTACAATAAAAATAAGAACCCCCCCATCAGATAATAAATGATTTCCCTAAAATGTTCTCATTAGAAGTAATGGAATGGGCTTAGAAAAGACTGATAATGGAATGATACAAGTCCTGAACACCTGCTTCAGTGAGGGGCTGAAGATGCTTGACTTATTTAGTTTATCCCAGAGAAAGTTATGAAATGACTTGAACGTGATTTACAATGAAGGGGACCACACGTCCGGATTTGGCTAGGACACTCATGGATTCCATAGCCCAGTCCTGGCTGGTTGGTCAGAAGCCCTGGGCTGGAGTCTGGCAGGGAGGCACAGTGGCATGGTGCACCAGGCAGGTGGCCAGACTGGCACCGCCACTGCGGGCAAACTGGAGCAGACACCACCTCGCCCACACGGGGCACGTCCTTGCTCCCGCCCAGCAGCAGTGAGCCTGCTTGGCACATCATGCTGCTCCACTTCTGTACCGGATGCCAGCTCGGGACTTCTGACCAACCGGTTGGACCAGGCTATGGAATCTGCGAGTATCCTGACCAACCCGGCAGTGTGCTCCCCTACTTTATAACCCCAAAAAGGGAGATGACTTCTGATAGCAGAGAGCTGTTTAATTTAAGGGTGCAGACAGAAAACAGTTTTAGTAGGACAGATTGTTGTGAAGTTTTTACTGGATCCAAAATGTATGGCTTCAGATGCAGACAGACTTGTTGATTTCAAATGCTATTCATTGAGCAGTGGCATGCAGTGCTACTGCTTCACCACTAGGTGGTTGGTGAGAGCACACATCCCAGCATGTTTTGCCTTGGCCTGGTCCCCAGAGAGTCCCAAGGTTGCCTGAACATGGAAGAAAGCACCAACTGGGTAGCCCCCCAGGGACCCCACCCCTGCCCTTGTGCTGGGAGCGCCTGCTCGTTTTATGCTCTGGGCAGCTTTTCAGTTGTGCCTCTAACCCTGAGAATGCTGGCCCCCTCTAACCCCTTTGCTGCGGGCCCCCGGTTGCCCAGCACTGGGAGCTCCTGATCTTGCTGCACTGGTCAGAGCACAAAGCAGGCTCAAACATGGCTTCAACCATCTGCGCTCTGTATGAGCTGGCATGTTTGGGAATGTGGAAGACCACGTGGCCAGGGACATGGGAAGGTGTCTCCTTAACCTCCTTTACTTTTTTCTTCTCTGGCGACACCATCAGATGAGCCTGAGGCCGTATGACACACCATTGTGTCTGGGCTGCTTTAGAAGCAACTCCAAACTGTGTAATGGTATTTCTGGTCCAGAGAGATGAGCAGGAACGTTCTGGGGGAAGTGCATTTGCCTGGCCACCTGGAATGATGAACATTGGTGGATGAATTTCTGCATGCCTTGGGCTACCTCCAGCTGAAGCAGCAGGCCTGGAGATCTGTGTTAAGTTGTCCCACAGCCTGGAGCAGCAAACCACTGGAATGAGGGAGCCCCTGACTGTGGAGAAGCATGTGACCATTGCTGTATGGAAACTTGCAACTCCCAACAGGCTCTAGTTTGTGACCAGTCAGTTTGGTGTTGGCAAGTTTGTGGTGGGATTGGCAGTGCATGAAGTATGTTTGCTGACAAATCCAGTGCTGCCACCCCAGACGCCCCCACCTCCCTTGCTGATTGGCAGGAGGTTAAGGTTGGTTTGGCCCTTATGGTATTTCCAAGATGGCACCCACATCGCCACCCTATGCCCTGTGTAGACTACATCAGGCAATTTGCACACATCAGTGCTGGCTGGCTGGGCATGATTCAAGATATCAGGGTTTTCCAGAACTCTGCCCTGTCTATCCTGGTGGAATGGGGAGAGTTTGTCCATAGGTGGTTCCTACCATTGAAAGTTATGAGGGGTGACTGCCTGTGACTTGTAATTGAGAACATAGAGATAATGAGACCCAGTGACTAGAAGCAAGAAAAAATCAGGCTAGTAATTAAGTATAAACTTTTAACAGTGAGGGTCATAGGCACCAACTTTTATTTTTATGAAGGTCTTAAGATGATGCCCTTCCCATGTGGCATGGCTGGAGCATAGCTGAGTGCAGCCCATGGTGGGGAGTAGGGCAAATGTGGATTGCTCACTGTGGGCTTGGGGCTCCCCACCTTGCTGCCCTCCCCCTGGAAGCTCTGTGCTGGCCACGCTATCATGCTGTGGCACGCCCTGCCCACTGGACAACAGTAGGGGGTACAACTCCATGCCACCTCCCCCACTGCTGCTTGGTGGGCAGGGGGGCGCCTTGCTATGGTGGTGTGGATAGCATGGAGCTCCTGGGGGGAGGGCAGCAGTGTGGGAAGCCTCAAGCTCGCATTGGCCCCTGCCCCATGCACAAATGTGGGGGGCATGTGCCTCTCCATTCCCCCCCCTCCCTGGGAGTTTGCACAGTGGCAGGGAGCCTCCCTGCCTCCTGGATGAGCCAACCTTGGCTCTGTCCTGGACCCTGCCCTGACCCTGGTCCCCATGCATTGCCCAGGCCAAGCTTCTGCCCCTCTCCCTCCTTCACCATGGGGGCCTCAATCTGCTTCCCCCTCCATAGACTTACCTGCAGGCAGCTGGGGGAGCTGCTCTTCACTGCTGCCTGAGGCTGTATTCCTGGCCATGTGCATGTGCGCACATGCACATGCATGTGGTGCCCCCTGCGTCCTGCTTCCTGCAGCCCCTTGAAGGCTGGAAATCTGCCAGCCTGCAAGGGAAAACCCGCTGTTCCCTGCAGTGAATGGAAAACCTGGATCCCTGCACCATACTAGGAATCCAGGACAAATGCTGTCCCAGAGTCATGCAGCCCAGGACCGGGACTTGATGTTCCTATTTCAGGACTGTACTGGTCCCACCCAGTTAGGAATGGGTGGTCACCCTCCTCTCTTCCTGAGAGGGACCAGGGTCCTTGGGCCCCCATGTACTTGGCACCTAAGGTGAGAGCAATTAACTATTGGTACAATTGATGAGATCTTGTGATGGATTTAATATCACTGAAAACATTTAAATCAACATTTTATGTTTTTTTTCTAAACGAGTTGCTCTAGTTCAACAATTCCTGTTGGAATAGAAACAGTAATTAATTCATCAAGGTTCCATGGTGTGTGTTACACAGGAGGTCAAATTTAATTCTCAAGGTGTTTCCTTCCAACTCTATAAACAATGAATTACTTCATTAATAAACCAACTGCTGCTGAATAATCACTTTCACTGTACATTAATAATCTTCCAATTAAAAAGGTGCTTTCTTCCTGATTTCCACGCTTGCTTTACAAACAGGAAACTTTGGAATAGGGAATATCTTTTTTGTTCTGTATCCATGTAATATCTAGCATAATGGATTAGGGTTAATGATTAGGACTCAGGTTTAATAACATAAAGATGACTGCCTTTTTATTATTATGTGTTGAAAAAACTAACTCTTAAGTAGCTCAACCATGTAACTTCAGCATGAACAGAATTTATTTATGTATATATAAGTAATCATGGTGCCATCACTGGTACTCTCAAAGTCAGGATTGCAGAATTGGATCCATAATCTTTTGAAATATGAAATATGAATTTGTAACATATTGCAGTTGATTTCTTGATTTACTTTCATTATAGAAAGCTGGTAATGTGCAAAAGGCATGTTTGTCATTAGTGGTCAAACTTTACCCTTTTTAATCCCATTTAAATTAGTGTTTTTGCAAGTGTGTACTTGAAAGATTAAGTGACTGAACACACATTATTGAAGAATAGTATAATTTGCTTTGCTTGCCTTGGCAGCCCTTGTGCAGATCTGAGTGTGGGTGGGGTTTTCATAATTGGGGTTTTGCCAGATGTCAGTTATATTTCACTCTTGATTTTTGAGCAAAACTCCCATTTAGGTTTATGAGAATTGTATGGAGGAGATGAGGGTAATGTTGTTTCCAGGGTGATTATTTTACCATTACCTACAAAGAGGTAATACATTTTTTTATTCACTAGGGACAGACTGGTTCTCTCTCTTGAAGAAGGCAGGGTAGATTTGCACCTTGATGGACTAACTAAATCAGAGATGTATATAGCATAAGCTGCCGTAAGCACAGAGTGTACTTCATCAGATGTGATGAAGGGACTGTAGGAAGCAGAGTGGCTAAATAGAAAGCAGTGATTAGAATATAAAGGGTAGGGAGGGAGGGAGGAAAAAAGAGGGGGTACAGCTGAGAGGAATGGTGGGTAGGAGAGAGAAGAACAAAGCAGTTAACCCATTGAGGGACATAGGTCCTATAAAAGCTAATCCAGGTAATGGGATAAGAATCCATAGTCTTGGTTTAGACCAGGAGTGGGCAGTTATTTGTGCCCAGGGGCCACATAGGGAATTTTGTTGAGTTGTTACGGGCTGGGTTAGTATGCCCCTCACCTCCCTCCCTTGCAACAATTCACCAAAGCTCCCTATGTGGGAGTGGGTAGATAGCGAGAGATGTTTAGGAATGGGATGGGTGGGCGAGACTGGGATTATCATGAGGCAGGGTTGCAGGGGAGGAGGGGGTGACAGCATAGGGCTGGGGCCTGGGGCAGAGGCACAATCTGCTCCCTGCATGCCCCTGCCTGTGTGTGTGTGTGTGTGTGTGTGTGTAAGGGGTGGGGGCTGCCTGGGTGCTAGGTTCTGAGAACTGGCAGGGGTGTGGGGAGGGAAGAGGGGGCAGGGGGCACATGTAGCAGAGCTTACCTAAGTGGCATGGTATGCAGCTATCCCCATGGTGCTCTGCATGGGGCTGAGCCCCTCCCATTCCTACCCAGGGCAGCCAGCCAGCACCTTGCTCCCACCTGTGACCACTGGACCAGCCCAAGCCAGCGTGCACAGCTTACTAGTGGGGCTGCTCCCAGTGCCTAGGTGCTGCTCAGCTCCCCTTGCTTCCAGCAGCAGTTCTTCCTTCTGCCCCTTCCAAGCCACTCCAGGCAAGAAGGAAGCTTCAGCCGGATGTCTTCTGCCCCATTGTGTGGGGCTCCAGCTCCAGCTCCCAGCTGCCTTCTATCCACTTTGCCCACCTGGCATGGACAGCCAAGCAGGTGGGAGGCAGCCGGGAGCTGAAGCCAGAGTCCCACACACTGGGGCAGGATGCGCCTGGCTGAAACTTTCTCCCCACCTGGAGCGGTGCGGTAGGGGCAGGAGCAGGAGGAGGAGCTGCCACTCAAGTCAAGGGGAGCCAAGCAGTACCCAGGTGGCTGCAGCTGCACTGGAGCTGCCTGCCGGGAGCTGTCACGTTGGCCTGGACTGGGACCAGTGGGCATGGGCAGGAGCACAGCACTGCCTGCCCCCAGTGCAGCTCACCATGTGGGGAGCTGCAGGCAACTAGGACCTGGAACCAACTTCCAAAAAAAGTGGTGCTGGCTGCTACCCTGGGGGTCTTTAAAAAAAGGCTGGATGAACATCTGGCCGGGGTCGTTTGACCCCAGTACTCTTTCCTGCCACGGCAGGGGGTCGGACTAGATGATCTCCTCAGGTCCCTTCCGACCCTACCAACCATGAAACTATGAAACTATGACCCGACCAATTGTTGGGAGCCCCCACCGTGGGTCAGATCCAATCAGTAGGCAGGCCAGATCTAGCCCGTGGACCATATTTTGCCCACCCCGGCTTAGACCATATTGAACCCATACTTAACACAAGCCAGTCTGTGGATGATTTCTTGGTCCACAGTTTCCCATTCAAGTTTGTTTTTAAAGGTTTGTTGTCTAAGAACAGACACTCTGAAGTCAGTGATGCAATATCCGGGGAGGTTAAAGTGTTCGGTTACAGGCTTGTCTGTCTTCTGTATTGATGGCAGCTTGGTGTTCATTCTTATATGTCTGTCCAACGTAGATAGCAGAGGGACACTGTAAGCAGGTGATAACATATATGATATTCATAGGGGTGCAGGTAAATGAAATCTAGGTATGTAATTTGGTGCAGTGATGATGTGATCTGTGTTGATGAGGGGGTAGAGCTGGCAGCTGAGCTCAGAGAAAGATCTTGTGCTTTGGTGAGAAGTGTAGTTAAGTAGTGTGTTGTTGGAGAGATATTGTTTGAAGTTGGGGAGCTTCCTGTAAGCCAGGATATGTTTGTCCCCCATGGGTATCGTGAGATGTTTGTAATTTTCCAGGAGGGGTTGGAGGACATTAATAATGTGTCTGAGGTGTTCAAGCTGGGGGCTGTAGGTGACAACTAAGGGGATTCTGTTGCCCTTGTCTCAGGGTGGGTGTTGTGACAGTTTGGAGTGGGGTCTGGATCTGGCTGTGTTGATTTAGGATTGCATTGCGATTGTAGGAATCCTGCTTCAGATCCTGTTCGTGTGCATCATGATAAGTGGGATTAGAGCAGATACAGTTGTAATGCAGAGCTTGACTGTAGATGATGGATCCAGTGGTGTGCTTGATGGATGGGAGCTGCTGGCGTGGAGGTAGCTGTAGTGGTTGGTTGGTTTCCAGGACAATGTGATGATGATATGGCCATTACAACATTTCACAGTGATGTCTAAGAAATGAATTTGCTAGGAGGAATATTCCAGAGTCTATTTGGTGGAGGAATGGAAGTTTTTGAAGTCCTAGTAGAATTTCCCATATGTCCATGTAATGAAGAAGTCATCAGAGTACCTTTGTATGCCACAAGGATGAGAGGGTAGCTGTGGAGGAAGCAGACTTTAAGGTCTGTCACAAAAATATTGGCATATTGGTGGCCCATAGTAGTACTGTTCGTTCATAGGTAGAGAAGCGTGAGATGGAAGCAGAAACAGTGTCCTTGTTGGGGATAATGTTCTTTATGGCTTGTAATCCATCCTCATGGAATATTGGTGTATATAGAAACATCCATAGTAGCTAATATGGTGTTAAGTGGAAGCTTGTCAGCGGATGCTATTTTCTTTAGGAAATTTGTGGCATTTTGCAGATAATTGGCAGTTCCTTTAGCTTATGGAAATAGGATTGAATCAACATACCTAGAAACGCCCTCTGTGACGATGCCAATGCCAATGCCAGAGACAATGGGACACCCTAATTTGCCAGATTTGTGTATCTTGGGTAGTAAGCCCTCTGTGGGAGGACCCCTGGGACCCTGGGAAGTGGAAGCTTTAATCCTCTCCTTTGTTTCTAGAGGTAGTTTCTTTAAGAGTTTTGGTTCTTTTGGTATTGTGCCACGGGAGCCTTGGTTAGGAGTTTGTAAAACTCAGTGTTGGAAAGTTGCCTATCAGCTCCTGTATGCATGCTGTATTATCCATAACAACTGTGGCACCCCTTTTATCATCCTGTTGTATCAGGATGTCAGTATTGTTTTTTAAGGCTGAGCATAGCTTTCCATTCTGCAGGACTGTGGTCATAATATAAGCATTATTTTGGGGAGTCTCACTGGGTGTGGAGGTGGAAACAGTTCACGTACAGGTCCAGAGTGGGGCTGCTGCCCTCATAGAGTCCAGGAGCTGTCCCTCTTGTTCTGTGTAGGGTTCAGGTCTTTAGTAGGTTGATTGTTGTTTGGCTCCTTGTCATGGAAATATTCCCTTAGTCTTAAGCAGCAGAAAAAAAGTCTTGAGGTCGTCACAGAGCTGCACCTTATTGAGTTCTGTAGCGTGGCAGAAAGAAAGACCACAGGATAGTACAGACATCTCAGCTGGGCTGAGGGCATAGTTGGATAGATTGATATTACCTTGGATTGTAGGGCTATTGTTGGAGCATGTAAGTTGAGAGAGTTTTGTCTCCTTTATCTTTAAGGTTTGAAGGTGTTTGTGATAGGCTTTATGGCTGGATGCAGAGATGTCCTCTTGGTAAATGGCTATTATGTCTGGGTGGCTCAATCCTGTTAGTTTTCCAACTCTGGTGTTCATCTCATTTGCTTTTACACTGGTAAGGTGGTGGTTACTCAATGAGTAAAGCACAGCTTATCAGAACAGGCTGTATGTAGAACAGAGAGGTTTGGTCCCTGGAGTCCCGTAGGTATGATATTCATCTACCTGCATCTGGTAAGAAAGAAGATATCGGTACATATCCTAAGGAAGTTTGGTTGCGGCCCATTTTATTCCGCTGTGTGGTGCTGTCCATTAGCAGAAAGAGGTAGTTATCTGTGTTAGTCTGAAGTCAGGCAGAAAGCAGGGTAGGTGAGGGTAATGTAGACTCTGTTTACATTTCTTTATTCATTAGGAACAGAATGTTGATACCTCCTTGAAGAAGGCAAGGTAGATTTGCACCTTTATAGACTAATTAAACCAGTGGTGTATAACAGAAGTTTCTGTAAGCTGAGCGCATGCTGCATCAGATGCTGTGAATGGACAACAGGAAGCAGAACTGCTAAATAGGAAGCAGTGATTAGACTACAAAGGACAATGAAAGGGGGAGGAACTGCTGAGAGAAGCAAGGTGGGTAGGAGACAGAAAAACAAATCAGGTAACTAATTAGGGGACACAGGCTTTATAAAAGGTAATCCAGGTAATGAAATAAGATCTCACTGGAAGTCAACAGAGTTAGTTCAGTTTTATGACATTATGGGACCAAGATCTGGCCTTTAAATATACATTCTACTCCCTCACTCTAGCATTTAGGTGCATGATATAATTGGATACAACTAGATGTTAAAACAAACCATTCACAGAACTCCTTCCTGAGCTATCCTAACCATTCATAAATAATCTGCCATAGTCAAAAAAGTGCTAAAGCAATGCAACATCTTGCAGCAATGTCTGAACATCTGTAAAGATGAGCTGTCAGATGAGTTTCAGGATCAAACTCTTTTCACCAAAATCATACTATTTCAAGACTCTCAGAGTATGCATTTAGGAACTATCAGCAGTGGTATTTCAGGTGACTTTTACTGTGATGGTGAGACATGGTGTTTAAACTAGCCAGGACCTAGATCTTACAGCATATTATGATATATGTCAAGTAATTGCATTCTGTGTTCTTTTGTATGCAAAACTCTAATTCAATTCAATGTAAATTTTGGGTGTACAAGAAATCCAGGCTGGCAGTTCAGCTGTGACATTTTACCCAGAGAAGTCTGTGGCATGCTTTTGTAGACTAAATAGGTTCTGGACTCTGGAATGCATTTCACTGTACATTGCTATCAATAGAAAAGCAATTTTTAGTATTTTGGTAAGATGTGCAATGGAAATGCTTGTCTCTTGAAAAGTAGATGCTTCATTTAATTTTTCAGTTGCTCTGTGTAATGTTTTATAAATGTTAAACCTAAATTTTAAAATATTTTAGATATATAGTTAGCTTTTGAATAATGTTCTAGCTGTGATGTTTTAGAATTTTTAAGTACTTAACAACTTTTGTTTTAATTTTTGTTATTCTTAACATTCTCATTTTAGGTTAAACAGAAAAAGTATAGATTTTGTATACCCAACTAAAGCTACAGTTTTAACATTTATTTTGGGACAATGTTTTAATTCCATCAGTGCGCACAAGTGGCACATAACTTCATCTAATAATAGTATGTTTTGTTAAGCAGATGACTCTCCAGTTGCATGTGACCTTGCCTAGTGTTGCTGTCTGTTGTTTCAGACAATACTCTGAAGTGGGATCTTTCCTCCCACTGTACTTTTCTACATCTGTGCTGCAGCATACAGCAAGAATGCCATTGAAGTGAACTCTGGTTTTCTGAGGTTTTTGTTACAGTACATCTTTATTCTAACATTTTTATCCTGCATTCCTTTATTCCAAGTACAAAACTCAGTGCTCAGATTGGCTGATTTCCTCTCAGAGCAGCACAAGTAGTTTCAAGCAGCATTAACACCTGATTGAATTTCCGCTTGGAATTCAGCAGGGTGTGGAGAGGATTGTGGCATAGAAAGTAACTACTCCTCCTTGGTTCTACTCCATCCTCACTACACTTACTTCCCTTATGGAGCTGCAGTTGAGAAACTTCCATGATGTCACTCTTTCATTTCTCTGACTAGGATGTGCTTGTTTTGGATCCCACCTGCTTACCAAACTAGAGGAGAGCAAATTGTCTAATGGTTTTAATATCCATGCTAAGAACCCTTCTTAAAATAATATTTCAGTTTTTTGTCTGACATTTTTCATATTTCTCAAGGACATATTTACAACTAGACTTGTTTATTCAGATGAGTGAATTGATAAAGATATATGCTTTACAATGGTCTATTTTAATAAACATATTACTAAGAGGGAATTGTTTAATAATTGCAGTTTTACCAATTAAGATTCATTTTCAATGGCTTTGAAATAAATTAAGCACAGTTTCTCTAGGCCCATAAGTATGTGGAGGGAGCAGCTAATCTAAACATTATTTAATACTGTAAAAACTGCAGGTCAGCGCATTCTCAGCCTATAAACCAAATGAGATGAAGGTCTGGGGTAAGCAAAAAAAATAGGGAAGCCTGTATCCAAGGCTTCAGCTCAGATTCCTAGCTATTACCTCTACATTCCTCTTTAGGTCCTGCCAAGCCTGTAAGTCCAGACTGGTTACAGGTGTGTTCTGTGAACTGTCGGGTGCTGGTAGGTCAAAGAGTAAACAGGGGGGATAATATCACTTACAGTCCTTTTTCTGTGGTTCTTCCATCATTCTTAAGAAAAAGTGGATTGCCTAGTGGTTCCTTCAGAACTTTTTATAGGATATGAACTATTTAGTGCAGCTGCCATTCAAGTTCTCTTTTTTATGCAGTCTGTTGGTTGCAGTTTTGAGTTTGTTTTTAGTTTATATGTGCTTCTGTTTTGTTTCTTTTGTAGAAAAGATTGAGGTGGATATGCGGAAGGGGAACATGCAACATTGCTTGTCTCCTCTGTGTGTGAGGTTGTACCATGTTTTTTCTGTACTCACTTCCCTTCACGCAAGCAGGTTGAGGAGATGATGAAAATCTGAGCCTTAGAAAGTAATCCAGATAAGTGTATTAAAAATGTCATACAGTGTAGAATCTTAATGAGGCTAAATAGTTACAAGTATGGAGGGAAGAGTTTTTGCTGTATATTCTACATTATGAATGGGAAAGCTCACAGCTTCTGTTGTTGTTGTTGTACTCTTGGGCAAGCTCCCTGGCAGCTGCTTGCACCAACATTATTGTAGGTTTAAAATATCTACATTCCGAAACATCATTAACTTGTTTTGAATAAAGGTCTATTTCTCTCCTTTCTGCAATAATTGAGGACTAAACAAGAAATCCCACTTACATTTTGTTGTCCATTCAGCACACATACAGACTGAACATAGAAATGTTTAAGCTACAGCCTTTGTTGTACCATAACTCCCAAACTGCATGGCCATGCCTTAAAACAGGTTGTCAACCTTTTGCAAACACAGACCACAGCTTGCAACCTGGCTGGTGCCATGGGCCACAATTCCCCTCTGGCTGCTCCAGCAATGGGGACAGGGACTGCAGTGAGGAAGAGCAACCGCCCATACTGGCTGTACCAGCTTGCTGGAGAGGTCAGAGGTGATTGGTGTGCCATTAGCAAAATGTGGATTGGATCAAATGGCTGGGGAATGGTCCCCTAGTAAAATGCAGACCAGATTGGACCCTAGCAGGTTGAATCCAACCACTTTGTGGCTGGCATCTGACCCACAGACCATAGGTTACTGACCCCTACATTAAAAGTTATTTTTACTCACGTTAACGTGGCTCACTTGAATATTCATAATAATTAGTCTGTAGGACCTTATTTTTTTATGAAATGCATTCTAAAGCAGCTGTCATCATATTAGTTAAATATAATTTATAATTAAGTATGATATACTATTCCTTCTTATACTCTATATATCCTCACAGTATATAAAAATATTATTTTGGCTAGTTCTTTGGTAAAGGCCATTGAAGTAGGTCATGGTCTCTCACTTTGCTGGTGTCCCTTTTTGAATGATTTGAATATCCAGAACAAAACTACAATCTTTGTAGACAGAGGTACTAACTGAGGGCACTCCGTTACAGGTGTAGTGTAGGGAGTGGTTTTGGCTGGCATTAAGAATCAGAATCTCTTGGGAGGGGGTAGAAAAAAAGGCTTTTTAAAATGGATTTGATGCATAAAATGTTCCTTGCTTTGCTTATTATCCTTCTCCAAGGTCATTTAGAAACCAAACTGAAGGAAACCTGCTGAACAAAATTTTTAAAGTACTGATTGTAGGAATATTTTTCTTTTGACTAGATTCCAATAACCCTGGATACAGCAGGCAGCCATATGTCATGGTCTTGGATTGTTGGTCCCAAACTGAATTATAGTTCTCTTTTTCTGACTAAGCAGCCATATATGGCAGCGGTTGGCAACATTTTTGAGCAGTAGGACCCAGGTTGGTTCCAAGGTGGACTGGCATTAGGACCGCAGTTGTCAGTGCTGCTTCTCCCAGAGGGTTGGCTTCAGCTCAGGCAAAGCTTCCAGCAGCCCAGCCATGGCAAGGGTGAAGCTCCTCACCACTGGAACACCGCTGAAGCTCCTTGCTGCCAGAACACCATTGAAACCCGCTGGTTCTGTGGGCCATATCCAATAGCTCATTGACAGGATCTAGCCTGCAAGCTATAGGTTGCCACCTCCTGATCTATGGAGACGTAGATGTTATCTAATAACGTCTCTCCTTATACCTATGTCCTCATAATATCTGTGTAACCTAAATCTTTTCCTTCAATTTCCCTTCCAAACATCCTTAAAAATCTCATTTCTAGGTTGCTAATAAACATCTTACCCAATATCCACATCCTATTCCTCGTTAATCTTCTGCATAATGATACATTTTAATTTTGTTGTTTGATTTTGTATTCTTTGAGCTAACTTTAAATATCTGTCTGCATTACTTTAGAATAAATTACCTGGGACCAAATTTTTGAAAGCAGTTACATGGACATCTAAAACATCAGGTAGCCTCGTTGACCAAGACTTTTAGAAATTATTCTATGTGCCTTGGTTTTTGAGTGGTGAAGTTGATCTTTGCCTTGTTTTTGCCTCTAAATTTGGGAAGAATAAAACCCAACAACAGGGTTTCGTACCCTTTATTGTAATTGTAAAGCATTTTGAGTTCTTGGATGAGTGGCATTATATACTATAAGCACCAACTGAATGTGAACACACATACATTTGGAGCTGTTTCAAAAGGAGTGGAGAGACTCTTGTTTTGAACTGTGCAACAGCTGTTACAATCTAACAGTTACACCTAAACAATCTGGGAATGCTATAAACGTAGCAAAACAGCTTCCATTTTAACACTGCTTCATCCAGGTTTAAAGTTGGAGTAGTTTTGCTACTTTTATAACAGCGCTCTGGGCTTGTCCACATAATTATTTGAAACTTAACAGCTACTGCATACTCCTGATCTACTCCCCTTCTGAAGCAGTTCACTTTTGAAAGAGCTCGAAATTTGTGTGTGTCCATACACTATCAGAACTATGAACTTAAATCACATTAGAAATATATTAAATTAGATCTGATTTAAATATTAATTGAAGAATATTGCAGGATAGGAAAATGAAGAGTATTAGCAATATGTTTTTTAGAACTAAAACTTGGAAGCAGATATAACAGTTATATTCTATGGAGCCAAAAGGTCCATTTGCTTATGGACCCAGAGTCCTGCAAGAGGATGCTAAATTCACACTGGTTGCCTGACTTAGATTTTTTTTATCTATTTACATGATTTAACAAAAACAAACAGAAATTCTATCTCTGTTTAGTGTGTAACTGCCTATTTTTTGAAGAGACTGAAGAATATTACTTTAGCAGATTCTTATTTATGCTGAATAAGGCCTCAGTCCTGCAAGTTACTCTATAGAAGGGGGCTCTTGAACCTTTTTTGTTAACTTGCGAGATCCAAGTTTCAGAGCTGACACAGACTCTTATGGGGTGACAGGATAAACTTCCAGTTGCTCTTCTAAGACAAGGCTCATTGTTTTATATATATATATATATATATATATATATATATATATATATATATAGGACCATATTTGATCCAACCATATAATTGTTGTAACCATTATATATACAGAAAGCTTTTGGAAGACTAAGATGGCTCTCAGTTCCTCAGATGGTTCTTATTGTACTTTTTGGAAATCTGTAGCATGGTTTGGAAATCTGTAGCATGGCTTATACTTTGCAAACTATAAACATGCTGTTGATTTTAATAATGTTTAGAACAGCATTTCTCAACCCATGGGTCTCAACGCAAAAGTGGGTCACAAGAATATATGAAAGGGTCACGAACAAACTTTAAAAGTGGATCAAACTTAAAAAGGGGTTATCCTTTAAAGAAGAAAAACGTTGGAAATGGTGACTTTTCCCTGGTAGGATGGCAGAGTTCCAGCCTGCAAGGGGCTGCTTGGGGCCCCTTCTACCCCACGCACCTATCCCCTATCCCACACACTGCAGGGCTGGGGCCTGGAGACAGGGGGCAGTGGATCGGGAGTGAAGGGCACTGGGTTGAGAGAGGATGAAAACCATTGGTTTAGAACTAAGTAAAAAGCTCAAGAAATAAATACTAAAATATTTGGAGATGCTTGTAATTACTATAAAGAAGGTTAAAGTTAATACTGAAAATGTACTTGCAAAGTGCTGAGTGCCTCTGATTCTCATTGGCCTTAACAAGCAGCAATAATAAATATGAAAACCTCTTATGAGACACTTGTTAGTTTGTCGGAAGAGGCCAGATTATAATAAATCAGGATTACAAATTGTCTATTTTTGTTTTATTGGATGAGGTGTGGTAACAACAGAAAAAAAGGATAATTTTTAAATTAGAAAAAAGGACTATTTGTAAACATGGGAAACTTCAAGATAGTTTACTGAGCAGTAGACAACCTTGGATTTAAAAGATCTGACTATTCTGCTGTGAACTGTGCTTCATGTATATGCTCATTTACATGCTGCTGTGCCTACACCTTGCTCTAGAGTTTTGGATACCAATTTTACCCATTTGTTAGATTTCTTATATTCCTTGTGTTGGTTTGCAGTGACCCAGTCAGTAATACGCAACACTTGTAATCAGAAACAGACTGGGGTAGAAGGCTTCTGACAAGATGTGCATGGTGTGGAATGCCTGAACTGAGAAATTTCCCTACCCCATTTTTCTCAGTTGCTATCAATTTTTCCTCTTCTTTTTGCCTGTTTCTCCCTTAGTCAGTTTTCTAAAGCTTAACATTAAATTCTTTGTGCTTCTCAATATTACGCCCCAAAAACAAATCCACCTTTCCCCCTCAAACCTAACTTATTCAGTATTCCATTTGTTTCAAAGTCTTCAATAAACTGTTTTTTCTATCTATTGAAGAAAGGAAATATTTTTCCATAAGTATTAATTTTATATGTTGTATACTATATTTACAAAATGTCATCTTGTTTCTTTAACCATGTTAGCCAACATCACTTAAGCTTACATTTCAATTTTATTCTTTCAACTTATCATTGACACTGTATAATGTAGTCTCTTTGCTTCAATCTTTTCTTATTTAATGTTTGCTCTCCAGTTTAAACAAAAATAATCTTACATGTAGATTTAATAAGTTACTTTTATTGTTTCTTTAAGTTGCAGTAGTCTATTTTTTTTATAGGTCATATACAGCCTATAAATTTAATGTGACTAGATAGGATCAGCAGAGGAATAATTTCTTAGCTGTAAATTTGTCCTTTGTGGCTGAGTTACATCTTTCTGGAACCTGTCCTTATTTCTTGAAGTCTGTTTGTAGCCGTTTGTCTCTTTTCCCTTATAAAGGAAGGAAAAATTACTTTATTTGTTTCTTTTATTGATAGACAGCACTATAGACAATGTAGTAGTTGGAAAACATGAAACTTGTGTAGTCATCTTTCTAGTTCAGGGGTGGACAAAATATGGCCCATGGGCTGGATGCAGCCCACGGAAGGACTTTGTCTGGCCCACAGCGGGTCTCTTGGTCCTGCCTGGCCCACACATTGTCCCACAGTGGTGTGTTCTGCCACCTCCTGGGCATGCAGTGAGGCTAGGGCAGCTCCGCGTTGGACTGACTTTTTAGGCAGCTGCTGGCCCCAGCCCTGTGGTACTCTCAGAGGCCTGCACTCAGCCCCACCCCGTGCCTGCTGCAGACTTGCTTGCTCACACTGAGCAGCTGCAGCAGCAGCAGTGCTGATGGAGCAGAAGTGTGCTTAGCACAGGGTAAAAGCACCCTCCCCCCTTACCACTGCCCAGAACTTCTTGCAGCAGCTGTGCAGAGCCCATGCCAGGCTGCCCTGCAACTCCTTTGTGCTGCTCTTGCTGCCCTGCGGGGCAGTTTGGAGGTGGCGGTGACAGCGCAGGGCAGCTTCACGTGGCTGCCACAGGAAGCTCTGGGCAGCGGTGAGGGGTAGCGGCTGCTTTTCCCCTGCACCAAGCCCACTTCTGCTCTGCCGGTGCTTCTGCTGCTGCAGCTGTTCTGCGTGAGCAGGCAAGTCTTCAGCAAGAATGGTCAGGTCAGGGCTGCGTGCAGGTACCTGCTAGTACCATGGGGCTGGGGCCAGCAGCTGCTTAAAAACATAGTCCAGCGTGGAGCTGCCCCAGCCCCTCTGCGTGCCCAGGGGTTGGCAGGGCATGCCAGGGTTAGCAGGCATGGGGCCTGGCTTGGGGCTGTGCGTGTGTCTGGCTGATCCACTCCTGCTGGAGTCAGTCTGGAGCGGGTGGATTTTTATCAGAGAAAACCAGGATCCCCAAATCCATAACACTGCTTGACAGTGTCCACAGTAGAAGTATAGACATACATCATAGAGAGGCTAAAACATTTACTTTTAAAACTAGGCTGTGAGGATCCCCAGGCTGTCATAAAAATGCTGACCTTTGAACTGTAGCTTTGTGCTGACGCTGTTATGATCAGGGAGATTGCACAACACCGGGTCAGTTTCAGCTCCAGTATCCTAACTGCAGATAGCCCTGAGGATTTCAGGGCCATTGCCTATAAATGACATGTTATGCGCCTTCTCAAAACATTGAGTTAAAAAGACTGATTGAGTTTAATAAAGAACACTGTTAAAGGTTACCAAAATCTATGTGGTTGACTGGGGGTGCACAGGTGTGTGTGTTTGTGTGTGGGAGCATACTTTGCATCCGATTACTGGAAATGAACCCCACTCAGTGGGGTACCATGCTCATGTGGAGTGGGAGTGTGATGGAGGTTGGAAAGGTTGCCAGATTCTGTGAAGGGCTGGGTGACCCCCTGCTCTTGGTTTCCAAGGCAGGGCTGGGTGCTTTAGGGGAATCCCCCCAAAACTCCATTGCTTTTCAACCTCTGTCCTGAAAGCCATTTGAGCAATTTCACTTCCCTGTACAGACCCTATGCTGCCTTCCTAGGTTCAAGTGAGGCAGGATGTGGTGGGAGTGGAGGGTAATCCAGGTTGCTGAGAGGGTTGTGACCCTCTGCTTGTGGTACCCAGGAAGTTGGGTGCTCTGGGGGCTCCCCAAGATCTTTGCTTTTTTTTTGTTTTTGCAAGATTTGGATTGGAAAGCATGTTTGCCAATTTCATGTCCCTGCACAGACCTTGTACTGTATCCCAGGCTCATTTGGGATAAGAGGTGTGAATGGAAGAGTAGCCAGATGCTGGGGAGTGGTTGTGTGCCTGCTTGTGATGTCCGGAGGCATATATGATCTGGGTCCCCCAAGTTCTTTGCTTTTTTGCCTGCACTGGAGAGCATTTTGTAAGTTCTAGTTCCTTCATGGATCCTCTGCTTTGAGGTTTAAGGTCCAAGGTTCCAAGTCTGGAGCAGGAGGTGGGGGTTTCCTGGTGCTGGGGGGGTGGTATGTGACCTTGCCCCCTAACTCTTGGTTCCTAGGCAGCCTAGATGTTCTGCTCCCCCTTCCCCCCCCCCCGCCCCAGGGCTTCTCAACCCCTGCCCTGAAAGGTGTTTGTCAATTTTAGCTTCCTGCTGTAGGCCCTGCAGCTGTGCATGCCAGGCTCATTTGTGATGCAGGTGGGAGTGGAGGGGTAGCTAAGAGCTAGGAAAGGCTTGTGGTGCCCAGGGTCTGTAGTGGGGAGGTGAAATTGGCATGGTTTCTGTCCAGGGCAGGAGTTGCAAAAGTCATTGAGTTCTTGGGAGTGCCGGAAGACTCTGGGAATCATAAGCAGGAGGTCACACACATACCCAGAACCTGAAACCCCCTCCATTCCCACTACTGTCTACCCCAAAAGAGCCTGGGACCCTTGCCCAGTGTCCCTAGCAGGGAAGTGAAACTGACACAGAGGCCTCTACTTTGCAGACTCTGGTTTCTGTAGGTCATAGATTCCTGGCTGCATTCCAGAGAAGCCCCCTGCCCTGCATGTGTTAGGTGGGGAAGTGAGGAATGGTACAGTTTGGGATGCTTGGAGGATTGACAAGATGCTAGGCATTAACTGCTCTTTGTCTGCACATAACACTGCTGGTTCAGGAGGACTGGCTCAAAATAGTGCTTGATTTTTCCAGATGTACTTTTAAAATGTTCCAGGAAGTTTAAACTGGTCTTAAATGGTACGTACTGTGCGGGCCGGGGGCGAAGCGGGCCCGTTTTGTGCACGCGGGCTGTGGCCAGCAGCCCAGGCACGCAGGGTCGGAGAAGACCGGGGGCGAGCTAGAATTAGTCACGGACGCGTAGTGGTTGATTTAAAGATCGTTTCCTTACACCAAAGGTGGTCGTGGTGTAGGCTGGACAGTTTTCCGGGCACAGCTCTGCTTAAATCCTCATTTGAGGATTACGACAAGTTCGCTCTCTCCCACGGAGTTGTTGAAGCTCCGTGGGCCCGTCTCTTTTGTACGCAGGAAGGGATACGTCTAGGAATCTATCGGCGATGGGGAGAGGCCAGAGGCTGGTCAGGCCCCTGTTGCCTTTTAAGAAATGCGTTGGGTCCGTAAGGATCCGCAGCACTTAGAGATCTTCACACAGCATGAAGTCTCCTCCTCCTGATGTTCGTGGAGTCCTCCAACTTGGGCGGAAACCACACAAGCTTTTTATACGGCTAGCAAGCCAATCGCTAGCTGCCACGTGTGCATAATTTCACGTGAACCAATAATGTGGCTCGAATTTTAATACAAATGGCGGGAACTCTTTGCACCGAGCATTTCTTAGATGCAAAAAGAAATGCACCATGCAAAGATACAAATTGGCAGGAAATTCTCCGTTGCGCCGGGGTTCTCTTCTGCAGCAGAAAACTCCACCGTGCAAAGAAGCTGCAATTTAGCAGGAAAATAATTTAGCAGTGCCGAAGCACACACAAAACAAAAATCACAACTTTGGGTTGTGACACGTACGTCTAGGCTCTTACATTTCAAGTGTTTTTAGAATGTTCTAAGTATTATGTCTGTCCACACCCTGGCTGTAAATGGAAGGAGATTAGCAACAGTTCTTGTTAGCGTAGTGGTCCAGTCAAAATAATTTAATTCAGAGGTTGGCAAGTTTCTGTCTCCAGAGCATCCAGCTGCCTGTGCTCACCCTCACTGCTGATCCCCAATACCTGTGCAGCAAGAATAAATGCAGATATGGCAGAACAGCAGGCTGTACAGTGGAGGGAATGGGTAGCATGGCATAGCTCTGTGCCACTGATCCCCAAGGCCACAAAAAGGTCCTGGATCTGGCTCAGAGGTTGGAGGTTGCCAACCTATTATTTAATCAATCCTGTTCTGTTAAACTAACAATACATAGTAGGGGTACACCAATAGAGATTTTTGTGGCTGATACTGATAGTTGATTTTTAAGGAGGCATATCAGCCAATACCAGTCTGATTTCTGATACCCAGCCCAACAGTGTGGAGAGCTGCCTCCAGCTGGTAAGTCTAGTGTGGTGGAAGGGGAAGGAAGGGGCTGGGGGGCAGATCAAGGCCCCCACAGTGAAGGAGGGTGTGGGGCTAGGGCTGGGGCAAGCGCTGTCCAGCCAGGATGGGGTAGGCACAGTACAGAGCTACGGCTGGTCTGGGGAGGCACAGGGAAGCAGGGAGCAGCTTCCTCCATTGTGTGCCGCTTGGCTGGGAGCCACTCATCCAGTGGCTCGTGCGGCAGCATCTGCTGCTCATCTGGGAGGGCACTGGGGGACATGTGCTCCCGGATCTGCGCAGGGTGGGCTGGGGCCAGGGCTGCACCAAACTCTTCCTGGCAGGGCGGGGCTTCACTGTGAACATGCTACGGGGGGAGGGGAGGAAAGTACTGCAGCCACAAATTCGCTATGGCCCCTTCCCAGTGTAGCTCTGCCCCACCAGGAAGAGCTTGGTGCAACCCCGGCCTCAGCCCACCCCGTGCAGATCCAGGGGCACACCCCCACCCGTACCCTCCTGGACAAGTGGCAGGAGCTGCTGGACCAGTGGCTCCCGGCCAAGTGGTGCGCAGCAGCGGGAGCTGCCTGCCCCCCACCACGCTCCCCAGATGAGCTATGGCTCCGTGCCACGCCCGCCCCTCCCCAGCTGGACAGCGTTTGTCCTCACCCTGGCCCTAGCCCCACACCCTCCCTCACTGCAGGGGCCTTGATCTGCCCCACCAGCCCCTTCCCTCTCCCCTCCCCTTCCACCACATCAGACTTACCAGCTGGAGGCAGCTCTCCATGCTGCTGGCCTGTGCTCCTTACTGCCTGTGTTGCGCTGCAGCTGCATGCATGCATGGGCCATTAATTGGCCAAATTATTGGCCTGATAAGGCTGATTTCCGATATAGTAAACTTTCTTTATATCGGTGCTCATACGATATCAGACTGATGTACGGCTGCATCTCTAATGTGTAGTTCATACAGGGTGCTTGCAGACATTTAAACCCCCACTTCCCAAAATGGCACTTTAGTTAAAATCAGTGCATTCCCGTGCCAAGCCCTGCATGTGCCTAGAAGAGGTAGCATGTTACCTCAACCTGGCTCTGCAGCATCTGTAAAGATTGGGCACTTCAGTGGGGCTTTTCGGGCACTTTTATCTAATAGCTGATTTAATCATTTTTAGCTAAAAATGCCAAAAAGCCCTGCTGAAGTGCCTGATCTTTACAGACACAGCAGAGCTGGGTTGAAGTAATGTGCTGCTGCTTCTGGTAAATCACATTTTTTTTTAATGTCTGCAAGATGCCACAATGTCCTAATTTCCAGGCGTATGTATACCAGACAACTTTCATTAAAAAAAAAAATGCCTTTGCTAGTCTTTCAAATTTTACTGTAATAATGCTATTTCCCTACCCCTTATTTCCAAGCAAGACAGGATATTTGAAAAGCAAAGATTCACTCTCGAACTGTACTTTTGTGTGTCTATGTTTTCAGAGAGATAACATCCAATTATCTTATCCAATTATCTTATCTTATACCATCCTTAATGTACGCTAGGGTGCTGCTTAGCCCATCCTAAAACTGGCTGCCTTAGGAGACTTTTGTCTCATAATTTTACTGTCAAATTCACTGCATGTTCAAAGGTTACTGGAACTGCATTTTTCTTTTTCAGCTAAACATATTTAAGTGTAATGTAATATATTTTAAACATAACACATAACACTGTTAGCTTTTCTTATTCCTGAAACAGGAGCTGAGGATGGCAACCCAAGTAAAAGACAACAAGAAATTGTTTTTTAGATATATAGGGAGTAAAAGGAAGGCCCAGGAAGGAATAGGACCACTGCTAAATGGGCAGAAACAATTGGTGACGGACAGGGGAGACAAGGCTGAACTCCTCAATGAGTTCTTTGCCTCAGTGTTCCTAAATGAGGGGCAGGACAAGTCTCTCACTGGGGTTGTAGAGAGGCAGCAGCAAGGCGCCAGACTTCCATGCGTAGACCCTGAAATGGTGCAGAGTCATTTGGAAGAACTGGATGCCTTTAAGTCGGCAGGCCCGGATGAGCTCCATCCAAGGGTGCTGAAGGCACTGGCCGACATCATTGCAGAGCCACTGGTGGGAATATTTGAAAGCTCGTGGCGCACGGGCCAAGTCCCGGAGGACTGGAAAAGGGCCAACATGGTCCCCATTTTCAAAAAGGGGAGGAAGGAGGACCTGGGCAACTATAGACCTGTCAGTCTCACCTCCATCCTTGGCAAAGTCTTTGAAAAAATTATCAAGGCTCACATTTGTGAGAGCCCGGCAGGACAAATTATGCTGAGGGGAAATCAGCACGGGTTCATGGCAGGCAGATCGTGCCTGACCAATCTAGTTTCTTTTTATGACCAGGTTACGAAACGCCTGGACACAGGAGGAGGGGTGGATGTCGTATACTTAGACTTCAGGAAGGCCTTCGATACGGTATCCCACCCCATACTGGTGAACAAGTTAAGAGGCTGTGACTTGGATGACTACACAGTCCGGTGGGTGGCGAATTGGCTGGAGGGTCGCACCCAGAGAGTCGTGGTGGATGGGCCGGTTTCGACCTGGAAGGGTGTGGGCAGCGGGGTCCCGCAGGGCTCGGTCCTTGGACCGATACTCTTCAATGTCTTCATCAGTGACTTGGACGAGGGAGTGAAATGTACTCTGTCCAAGTTTGCAGATGACACAAAGCTATGGAGAGATGTGGACACGCCGGAGGGCAGGGAACAGCTGCAAGCAGACCTGGACAAGTTGGACAAGTGGGCAGAAAACAACAGAATGCAGTTCAACAAGGAGAAATGCAAAGTGCTGCACCTAGGGAGGAAGAATGTCCAGCACACCTACAGCCTAGGGAATGACCTGCTGGGTGGCACGGAAGTGGAAAGGGATCTTGGAGTCCTAGTGGACTCTAAGATGAACATGAGTCGGCAGTGTGACGAAGCCATCAGAAAGGCTAATGGCACTTTATCGTGCATCAGCAGATGCATGACGAATAGGTCCAAGGAGGTGATACATCCCCTCTATCGGGCGCTGGTCAGACAGCAGTTGGAGTACTGTGTGCAATTCTGGGCACCGCAATTCAAGAGGGATGCGGATAACCTGGAGAGAGTCCAGAGAAGGGCCACTCGTATGGTTAAGGGCCTGCAGACCAAGCCCTACGAGGAGAGACTAGAGAAACTGGATCTTTTCAGCCTCCGCAAGAGAAGGTTGAGAGGCGACCTTGTGGCTGCCTATAAGTTCATCACGGGGGCACAGAAGGGAATTGGTGAGTATTTATTCACCAAGGCACCCCCGGGGGTTACAAGAAATAATGGCCACAAGCTAGCAGAGAGCAGATTTAGATTGGACATTAGGAAGAACTTCTTCACAGTTCGAGTGGCCAGGGTCTGGAACGGACTCCCAAGGGAGGTGGCGCTCTCCCCTACCCTGGGGGTCTTCAAGAGGAAGTTAGATGAGCATCTAGCTGGTGTCATCTAGACCCAGCACTCTTTCCTGCTTATGCAGGGGGTCGGACTCGATGATCTATTGAGGTCCCTTCCGACCCTAACATCTATGAATCTATGAATCTATGAATAGATTCTTTGACTATAGTAAAGGTGGAAGCTTGATTAAGATTCTTTGTTAATTTGCAAAGTTTCGGGTGGGGACCTCATATGTAGTTTAACTTATTAACTGGATAGTTGAACCTATTTATACACATATTTTTCTTTCCTGCCACGCACTGGAGATCAGCCACTTCCAAAGCAGACTTGATTAATTGAGTCTGCTCTGCACATGAGCTGAAGCGAACTGCGCCACGCCATATTCAGTTGTGTGAGCGGCAAAATGTGTATTAGCGTGCAGAAAATGGCGGCAGTACACTTTTGAACTAAAGCACCTCCGATGTGTTTAGTTCAAAAGCACGCTGCTGCCATTTTCTCAGCGCTGACGCACATTTTGCCACTTACACAACTGTATGTGTCACAGTGCTGGGTGCTTTTCAAAGCACCTGGCAAAAGGGCCTGGTGCTGCAGCACTTGCATGTGTAAAAATGCCCAGTAGTGAGAATAGAGTAAATAAGAATTCTAATTATTTTTTCATTAAATAATATAAATTACATGTTGCATAATATTTCTGATGCAGTTGCTGCTGCTGTTTTAAGTGCCATTAGGTAAGTGCTTGGTTAAAAAAAAAAAAAGTACCAAAAGAGAGCCAATAAGTGCTACTGAAGCTGAAAAAAGTGCTTATAGATATCCAAAAAAGTGTAACGGCAGGGGTGGACTAGGGATAAAACCCCCTTATGTTACTTATGAAACCTGTGGATTAATATCGCAGTGAATGACTTACTATTTTTTACCTCTGTAGGGCTCTTTTGCTGCCATTTTCTTCCATTTCCTAGGTGTCTTTTCCTGTCCTGCTAATTCCTGTATTTTAGCTGAAGAAAGCATGGATTCATTAGATAAAACTCATGTTACCCTTCTTTTTGCTAGGAGCATAACAGAAATGGTAGATTGGTTACAGACAGACATTTAGAATGGGAATTTAATAATCATGGCAAATTGCTGTAATGTGAGTAGCTTTCAGCCTTGACTGAGAAAAGAAATAAAAAAAAAATGCAAATTGTGGTGTATTTTTAAATAATTTTGCATGGGATTTTTTTTAAAACTCTGTCTCTAAGTTTAAAATAGAAGATCATGGTATAACAACTTTGCAAATGCAATTGAAATAATTAAACTTAGTAGCCTTCTAAAACAGATTTAGTTTGTGTATGTCAAATTCCTTACTACACTAACACAAGGATAAATTGTCAAATACAATTTAAAAGTGTTATTTTGTTCTTCCGTAGTTAAATAAATTATCTTTAAGTTGGGTAAAGACAACTGGAAAAAAAAAGCAAGATGGAAACTGGCAAACACATTGGGGCTTCTTTGGGGTTTCTGTTGTCCTAGAAAGAAATGCTTACAAGGCAACTTATTAATTGTGATTCTTGGATATCATGTTATTTGCAGGTTCTATGGATTCAACAGATCTAATTGAATTAAGCATGTTTATGATTTGAATTTACACAACTTACATGAATTTACAATTCCTACTAAAGTTGTACATGCTAAAACTCTGTCTCATTTCATTTAATCCACTAAAGAAAATTGGTCTATGGTTTGTCTTGATTATTGTCACTTAAGTTAAACCAGAAAATATCTTGCAACAGAACTAAACTATTACTTTCAGTTTTACAGTGTTTTGCTGGTTGAGTATTTACCTCTAGCAACAGCAGATCTCTTGGAGATGACTTAATGGCTGAATGAGTCAGATGTCAGGGTGGGCTTCTTCCCAAAGACTGATGCAACTGATAAAGCTATCCTAGGCAAAAATGAGAATAAGTTTTGTTTGCTGTCCATCTATTATTTTCAGTAATTTAAGCTGTGCTGCTGTTAATAGTATAGTACATGCAAATGCTTAAAATCTTCAGAATTGATTATTATTAGAATAATTATTTTAAATATAATGTTGCATAAATGACACATATTTCTCACTTAAATTCTTAAATCTCTTGTAGGGAAAATTAGTTTTGCTTCTTGCATCCTTTATCAGGAATAGTCATGAATAGTGCATGCCCCTGGCAACTGGGGGGGCAGAGCTGCGCTGGTAGCAGTGGGAGCTTGGTGGCAGTGAGCAGGGAGCTCCCACAGACGCTGCTGGCACTGTCGGCGGTGGGGGAGGGCAAGCGCCAACCAGGAGTTGGCAACCACCCACAGGTGGGTGCACTGCCACGCTCAGGGGGTACACATGCACCTCCTACATGTCACCCCTGGGAATGGTGATAAAAAGCAACTAGAGGCCAAAATTCATAACAAGGGGAAGAAAACAGTTTAAGAGAATCTGAATGAAATGATTCAATTTGATTAAGTCAGGGCTGGCATACAAAAAATGTATTCTAAGATTTGTTAGGGTCTGGACATAATTATTTATCTTGTAGGGGTGGGGATTTACTGAAGGCCAACTGCTCTCCAGTAACTGTCTGTGCATGTATTCTTCCCTCGCTGTAGCTGAGAGCTAAATAAAGTACCTTAGCTTCTTTGGCAATTGGAAGTGGATATGGGGAAAAGTATTCCCTAAGGAAGCTGGGGAATAAAGATTTGGGCTCAGAATGTCTGACACAGCAAGGAGACATCACCCTTAGCCTTTTTACAAAGGGAGGGAAATGCTATCCTGCTATCCCAGATATGTTCTGGGGATCAACTGTGGAAAGGTAGAAGGCTAATGGCACCACTCCACCATGTGGAAATGATTAGGGATACAATCATGACTTACTCTGTAGGACTTATTGCCAATAAATCCCAGATGAATCAAGTTAACAAAGGTGTGGCCTAATTAAACCAGGTTCCATGCATCTTGTTTATCTTCCTGCATGTCTAGTACAAGCTTCAGCTGCTGTTCAGTTTCTTGACCTCACATTTGGCTTAAAGGCGAATATTCCAGTAAACTCCTCAGAGTGGAAGAGAAACTAATAGCCTGCTAATAAAATGATCTTAAACCCTAATGACTACAAGGGACCATAGACAATTATGGTGTTTTGACTAAGGCTTTTCTGAACAGTACAGTCATTTCCATGTTTCCTGTGTGTATGTGCTATGTAACTGGAAAAGTGATAATGTTGAGCTTATGATGTTGAGTTTATATTGCTGATGCCTTTAATAAAAGCTTATTTCCTGGGATACCATGTTTAGGAACTGGAATGGCTTTATCTTTGTGTTTTTTTGCCTTCAGGTCTCCTAATTGTTGCTTCCTGATTGACTTATATACAATTGTACTGGATACTGATGTGGTGCCCATCATAGTGCTGTATGTCTCCCATGTCCTTGTTATGGGATAAAACTGGTGCCAATTTGAGAATAGCTATGAAAGGGTTAACACTGAACTATGCCCCTTTTTGCTTCCTGGAAGAGAAAGAGAACTTAGCAGCAATCTTAAAACACAGTATCCTTTTGTGCCTTGATGCAGTGAAGTTCTGGTGAAGATCAGCTTCTCCACTTAAGATGCACCCTCCAATTTTGGAGGAAAAGGGTGCATGTCATATACCCCAACTCTAGTATTGTTGTGTACACACATGCTCTCACTCTCTCATATACAAATAATTGTTTAATAACTGTAGTTATGTAAATTATTTTAGTAAAGTTGAAGCATTTTGAAATTTGTTTTGATCCTCAGGAAAGAAGTCTTTGGTGAGATAAAGCATGTGGTTACGTAAAGAGGAATGTAGGTAATGATGCACTCTATGAAAGCAGTAGGATTTGCTTCTGTGCTCAGTATGAAACATACAGCAAGCAGAATGGAATAAAGAGGTGGTTGTGTTAGCTGTCTGAAGTCCGGGAAGTGTAGCATCTCTGAGAGACTGTAAGTGCTTCAGAGAGACATATGCTTTTGTAAGTGACAGCCTACTTTGTCAGAGGCTATGAATAGATTGCAGAAAGCAGGGGTTCTAAATAGAAAGAATCCAGATATAAAGGATAAAGGGAGAGGGCACTGCTGAAAGAAGTAAACATGAGTTGAATAAGTCAAACAAAGGATAAACAAAGTAAATAATCCATTGAGGGACAGGATAAGAATCCACAATCATTTGTGGCCACATTTAACACATTCCAGTTTGTGGACGATATTTTGTTCCACAGTTTCACGTTCAAGTCAGTTTTTAAAGTTTTGTTTAAGAATGGCAACTCTGAGAGGTAGTTAGCCAAGTTATTCTAAAGTCAGGCAGAAGGCAAGGCTGCGTGGCATCATAGAACTACCTTGAATCAGTGATAGACTGTCCAGGGAGTTTTAAGTGTTTTGCCACAGGCTTTTTTGTATTTCTGGGACTGATGTCAGATTAGTGTCCATTCATTCTTTCACGTATGGATTCTTTCATCTATCAAATGTAAATAGCAGAGGGGCACTGTAATCAGATGGAAAAAGTATGGATAAGGCTTACACCAGTTCATTTGTCATCTAAAAACTATATTATGTTACTGATTCCTGTGAAGCAAATGGTAATACTTAAATCCTGCAAAATTGTTGAATAATAACTAATCAGGATCCTAGTGGTGCATAGGTGATTAGCAATGAAATTGACATAGCCTATCAGCCTTCTGTAAGTAAGGGTAATATTCATAGCTGTGTTTAAAATTAGAGAATCAGGTGAAAAGGAAGAGAGTTTACAGTATCTGTGTATTATGATAATTTGGGGGGGCTGTTATGTAAAATCAGAAATATACAGTAAATTCCATTCTGAGGCTTCTTCCCTCTGTGTGGAGAGGCATCCAAAAACAAAAAAACAAAAACCAAACGAAATGTCTTAGCTGCAAATCTTGTTGTGAGGATGGCTTGGTTGTCCTCACCAACTAAATCCAAAGGGGTTCAAAATACATCTAGTGATCTTGGGTCAGTTGTGTGAGAAGTTGGATTTCACTTACTGGATTTATCCATATTATATCAAAGAGTTTCAGAAATACAGGATTGGAAAGGACTCCAAGAAGTCACCTGGGGCTTGTCTACCCTGATGCTATAGGGGTGACTCAGCTGGGACTCGAACTCCCTACTCCCCAGCTCCCACAAGCATATATTAATCCTGGAAATATGCTAATGAAGCCCTGGGAATGTGTGAGAGGCAGGAGGGAGTCCTTCTGTGGTTGCTCTCAGTCTCATGCATGCTCATGAGTGGCTGCTGGTGATGATCCCAGAATAAATTCAACAGCATATTTTTGGGTTTGGAGTAAGTCTGGGCATGGATGAGTTGCTGCACTTACAGCAGGAAATGCTGCCATCACAGTGTCCTCAATCTGCTCCCACTTCACTGAGGCACTATTTGTATCTCTAGACCAGTCATGCTCAATTTTCTGGCCCCATGAGCCAGATGGGTAGTGTGGAGTCAGTCTGCTGGCTGGATGGGGCACTGCATGCCAGAATCGGACCCTGGGGCCTCATGCTGCTCTCACCCAACCCTACATGCTGGGATTAGGCCCGGGACCCCACACAATGCTACCCCTGCCTGCTGGAATTGGGCCCTGGGACCCCATGCTACCCCTGCCCACTGTAATTAGGCTTCACCTATCAGGAGCAAGTCCTGGGCCCTACTATCACCCCTGCCTAGTCCTGTGCTCTGGGAATTGGCTCAGTGCCATCCTGCATACCTGGTCTATTGTATAGGACCATACTATTCAGCCCATGGGGATCCCCATGGGTCTGGAATTTTGGCAGGAGGGGAACAATACTACTGCACCCATGCTATCAAATGTTCAAGCCCAGAGAGAGCCCTGCAGGCTGGATGACCCAGTGCCAGTGGCTGAATCTGGCCCACAGGCTGGGGATTGAGTACCCCTACTCTAGACTCTCACTGGAAATTGCTTGACTACCATGTTCTAAAAAACATAATATTCCTCTAAGAAGGAGATTCCTCCTTATATAGTCTGTTCTAGGGCCCTGAAGGACCTTTTCCTGTTGCCTTTTATCTAATTAATAAATTAAGTCCCATCTCATTAATAAATGAAGCGATTGTGGCATTCATGCCTACACAGTTGGATGGGTAAAAAACTGGCTGATGGGGTGCACCCAGAGAGTAGTGGTGGACGGGTCGTACTCAACCTGGCGAGATGTGAGCAGTGGGGTCCCCCAGGGCTCGGTCCTTGGGCCCGCACTGTTTAACATCTTCAACAGCGACTTGGACCGGGGGGTTGAAAGCACGTTGTCCAAGTTTGCTGATGACACTAAGATGTGGGGCAAGGTGGGCACACTTGAAGGGAGAGAGAGACTGCAACTAGATTTAGACAGACTACAAAAGTGGGCAGATGAGAACAGGATGGGGTTCAATGTAGATAAATGCAGGGTACTGCACCTTGGGAGAAGGAATCCACAGCAAACATAAAGGCTGGGGAGTTCCCTTCTTGAAAGCAAAGAGGCGGAACAGGATCTCGGAGTCATTATTGACTCCAAGATGAACATAAGCCGCCAATGCCAGACCACAGCCAGCAAGGCCAGCTATACCTTGTCATGCATCCAAAGATGCATCTCAAGCCGGTCCAGAGAGGTGATACTCCCCCTCTATATGACTTTGGTCAGGCTGCAGTTGGAGTACTGCGTCTAGTACTGGGCACTGCACTTTAAAAAGGATGTGGTCAGCCTGGAGATAGTTCAGAGGAGGGCTGCCTGTTTGGTGAGAGGGCAGCAGGACAGGCCCTACGAGGAGAGACTGAAGGACCTGAACCTGTTCAGCCTCAGCAAGAGGAGGCTGAGGGGGGGACCCGAGAGTGGGGCTGAGGGGGGATCTGAGGGGTGGGGGGCCTACAAACTCATCAGGGGAGATCAACAGCAAATAGGCCGAGCTCTTTTCTCCCCAGCACCACCTGGGGTGACAAGGAACAATGGTAATACACTGATGGAGAACAGGTTTAGGTTAGAGATCAGGAGGCAATATTTTACAGTTAGGGTGGCCATAATCTGGAACCAACTTCCTAGGGAAGTGGTCTTCGCCCCTACCTTGGGTAAATTCAAAAAGAGGTTAGATGATCATCTGTCTGGGGTTTTGTGAACCCAGCATTCCTTCCTGCCTGTGGCAGGGGGTCAGGCTAGATGATCTGTTCAGGTCCCTCCTGACCCTAGCTACTATGAAACTATGAAACTGTAATCTGCTATCTGTAGCTAGCACACTAACCTTTCTGATTTTTTTTTAAGTCTCCCCACAGTTTTGCTGTTCCTTTGTATTCTTTAATCATGTGTCCTTGTTTCCACTTTTTGTACAATTTCAGTTTTGATTTTCAGGTCCTTTGAGAGATCCTAATGCATAATAAGATACCTGTCTTCTTATGATTCCATCTGTCCTGTACTCCCTATATCTCTAAAAAATTGTCTCTATAGAGCCTTCTTACTGCTTTCCTGATTTATTTCAAGTCTGCCTTTTTGAAATCCATTGTCTTTAATTTGCTGCTCTTGCTCCTTTCTTCTCTTAGATTCATGAACTCCATTGTTTTATGATCAGTTCTTTCAGCAACTGTGGGGAAAAGATGTGCAGTAATAAAATATATATTTGCTCAACCTTGAGATTGCATGTGGCATTTTCTTGGTTCTGTGATGAAAGATAGCCATAGAGAATGGAGAAGGAGACTACTGATTTTGGTGGCCATGGATGACTTAGTACATGGATATTGTTCAGTTAGTGATAGAAAGATCCTGTCTGTTACACTAGAATATATTTAATATAATAAAATTTAGTACTAAACTACAATTTGTGGATCATGAAGTTCAATTAAAAGTGCATTTGAATAAATGATTGTAACTCAGATGTTAAAAACCCTCAAGAACTTCAGTTGTGTCAGGTGGCTGGTGCTGCCAGACCCCTTCCGCCTCCTGGCTAGGATGGGAATGCATGACTTCCCATGACTCAGCAGCCCTGCTCCCAGCCTGCATGAGTCCCCCACCATCCCTGACTTGATCCCAGTCTTCCCAGGAGAGGGCAGTGCTGGGAGGCTCATTTGAAGAGGCTGGCATGGGGCCAGCTGGCTGGGTTTGACTATGGGGCTCCCCACGACCTAGCCCTCTACCACTACCACTATTCATTAGCACATAAGAGAGTCTTCATTTTTAAAATTTCTTTTATATAAAGAAGATTGCACCTTTGCACCTTTACCTGCATGTGTAGATGGGCCCAAAATGCCATCTGGCTGGCCCCTCCCCATCAGTGTCCGCTGGCCGTGTGCCCTCTCCCCCGTCTGCTATGCTGCGGTGCTTGTTTATGTAGGTAAGCGTGCCATGGGATGAAAAAGGTTGGGAAAGGCTGATGGGCTATTGGTGCCTCTCGAGTCTGGGGGCGACCCAGATCGCCAACCGGGGGGAGGGTCCTCCAGCAGCTGATCGCGGAACCACCAGTGGCAAAACTGGAAGTGCACTTCTGCCAATACTTTTGGTTTTGTGGCTGGCGCTTCCACAGGGTTCACGGCCAATCTCGGGGTGCCGATGTACCCCCTATGCTTCGCCAATGGAAACGCTATCTTAACCATTGTGGATCAGATTTGTTTTGCCCATGTGTTCTCATTTGAATGAATTATTTCAATTAATTCAATTTGACTTTTTCTGTGTTTGAATTTCATTATGGTGTTTAAGGTTACCAGCTGTGACGTGGTTGGCTCTTATGCCTGTGGACTAAAGAGGCTGACAGTTTCAATGCTATGTGTCTCCAGGCTTTTATTATACCACCCACTCAGCTTCCCTTCACACTTATCACTTGTCACTTAGCTTTTTCCTTGACCGGGCTGAAACCTGTATATTATAAGACAAATCATATGACCCATGTACTTCCCCTGAAGCTTTTCCTTATTATAAATAAGAGGTCCAGTCCTGAAAACTTACTGAACATGTCTACAAGATATGCTTTATGGCACATTGGACTAATTTAATGCATGAGCAGGACTTACTGCCCAGTAAATTAGTCTAATACACTGTTTGATAGTACCAGGAAATACAGGTGCTAGATTAGTGGTGCATTAGCTACTGCACAGTAGCACATGTGTAGACATTGACCAGGAGTAATTTGCTTCTGGTCAGCCCAGGCATCAGGGGGCCTGCTGCTGCCTGGCTAAGCCTGATGCAGGGGGGCTGTGCTGGTTGCAAGATGAGCTGTCTCTACCACATGGGGATCAGGAGTGTCATCCCAAGCTGGGGCTGCTGCATCCCAGCCACACGGAGCTAGGGTTGGGACCCGTTTTCTACGTGGCTGGGACAGCTCTCCTGGCCATGTGGAGATCAGGACCATCCACTGTGCCCCCTGCCAGCCCTGGGAATCATGTGGGGCACCCATTCACATATGTGTGGGGGGTGGGGGGCACAGTTTAAAGTGCTTGAATTTTCTGTGAAGAAAATTCAGGCACATTAATTGCACTTGTAGGTGCACCCACTGATTCTTAACCAAGCATAACTTCTACTAGTTTTAATAAGAATTTATAAAGAATTTAATATTAGAGACTCCTGTCAGCTTTGTGGAATTGTCTGCTGTTAGGTTGTTAGGGGTACAAACATATTATACTAAGGCTCATTTTGAGCCTAGTTTTATGTTTTTACCTGTTAAATGTGAAATTACTAAATAATAATACCATGTAGCACTAGCTGGCACTTTAAATCTTCAATTTTGCACCAGATAAGCAAAAGTAAATGAAGACATTGCATAGTTATATTGGTTTCATTGTTCTATGCTTCTGACTTAAAATATTGTGTGAATACAAGTGCTGAATGATTTCCAACTGTTTGTTTTCATTATATATTTGTCTTTCTTGGCCAACTTTTGTATCCAGGGTGATTCATCAATGCTGGATCTAGTTCACCACTTGTTTACTTTTCTGTACTGATAGAAAGAAAATATTACATTTCCGATCTAACTTAGTTTCATAAAATGTAGTTACTATTGGATTTCATTAGGATATTTAGTAGCTTTAGAAAATGCAAGTATGTGTTGACTATAACTTCAGTGAAAACTTTTATAAAGTGTTCCATGCAGTTTTATATTGTAAATTATTTGCAAATCATAATGTTTTGAGTGTGTTTTTAATAGAAGAAAATGAAAGGAAATAATTTCAACATTGTTTGCATATTTCTCCATAGCTTAAATTGACAGAGAGGATCTAGCCCAGTGATTCTCAACCAGGATGATGTAGCACATTGGGGTGCCCTGAGATCTTTTCAAGGTTGCCATGGAGTGCCACGCAATGTTAGCATTGTTAGGTGTACAAACATGATTCATAAGATAAACCCAGAGATTTCAGATGGGATTCATAGTGTCAAAAGCATCCTGTCCTGTTGTGGGCTTTCTGGGTTCTTTGCAAAAAAAAAGCGGTGTTATTTTTCCATAGTCAAAAAATGAGTGAAAACTAAAAGCTGGCATTTTCCAAGGGGTGCCTTGAGTCTAACAAGGAATGCCTTGAGTCTAAAAAGGCTGAGAATCACCATTCTAGCCCAAAATAATTACTTTAATTAAATATGTCACTTGGTGAAAATTTTCTTATGGTAATGAAGTTGGTTTAATGTATTAAAAAATTCCTGAGCTAAATAAACATATAGGCAGCATTTTAAGAGCAAGCTAATTGTAAGCAGGAGTTTTAAAATATCAATTTAATTAGGGTATGTCCAGCAATAAAGCTGTTGGTAATTTAGAAAGATGACTTTTTTTTTTCAGAAGTCAAGATTTCTAACAAGCATCCTCTTTTTGATAAATATCAGGGCTTATACTCTGCTGCTTTGGATATATAGATCACTGTATATTGCCTTAGTCACTATAAATTACAGTATATTGCCTGTGCCAGGGGTTTTCAACCTTTTTTAACAGGTGTACCCCTTTTCTCTCAAAGTTGCAGCCCTTTATATTTTTTTCTTGTTTTTAAAGAGGAGGTGGGTGGGTATATCAAGGCCCCTGCAGTGAGGGAGGGAATGGGGCTGGGGCTGCACAGCCGCCATTGGGTGGAGAGCGGGATGGAGCCACAACTCATCTGGGAGGCATGAGGGGGAGGAGGTGGCTCCTGCTGGTGCACGTACCCCAGGAGGATATTGGGGCATATGCCCTCTGATCTGCGCATGGGGTGGGGCAGGCTGGCCCAGTGGGGGTGGAGAGGAAGTGGGGCTGGGGCATGGGCTGCAGAGCCAGGGTGGGGCGTGGGACTGAGCTACATGGGGTGTAGCTCCCACAGCTACATGCACCCTGGGAGGGCATGGCGGGGTGTGCCTCCGTATCTACGTGCAGGTCAGGACAGGCTGGGGGCTGGGCTGGACTGTACTTGGGGCGGCCGGTGGTGGCACTTGAAGACAGGGTTGGGGGGGCTACAGCAAATTCTGGGTTGGCTGCAGCCTCTCCCAAAGCCTCCCCTCCTGCACGCGGCATTTATCAGCCACATTAGGTCTGCATACCCCCGAGGACCTTTTTAAGTACCTCTAGCGTTACATGTACCCCCAGTTGACAATCACTGGCCTATGTTACTGTTATTGCTGTGACTAGTTTGAATAGTTAACATTAAACTAGTAAGTTTAGGTACACTAGCAGTGCAATTGTGAAAGAATGAAACTCCGTACAGACTACAAAATCCACTAGAAAAATATTCAGACAAGTGCTAAACTCTGCTACTGCTGCTACAATCCTAGCATCTGGCCTAGTTAGTTTAAATCTAGTACCTGTATACCTATCCAAGCTGCATTTCTGATCCTCCCTTAGAATAGCATCTTCTGGACATGTCCATCAGGTGTGTGTGAAACAGGCCTTATTCAATTTGGATTCAGCTCGAATCAAGGACAGTGATTCAATTTGTTGATTCAATTTGGCTGAATCTGAATATGAAGATTCGATGCTGATTTGGAGAATCAGGGATTCAGCTATAAAAACAGCTTGAAATGTTTTTTCTACATGCCTCAAGGTACCAGGCATGGCTTATGATCACTGTGATGGTGGGGTGGATGGAGCATCCCACAGGAGTGTGGTGGGGCCCCCTATGTGCTCGGTGGGAAACCTGGAAGTAGACTGAAAGTACTTTCGGTCCACTTCCAGTTCTGTCTCCAAGTGTACGGGGGGCCCCCCTGCATTCCCCCAGTTCGGCAATCAGCTGCAGGGGGACCCCAGGTGCCCCCCAGACCCAGGAGGCACTACTTGCCGAGCCGGGCGGGGAGGGCCCTGGCCCGTTCCCTGGTGGACCCAGAAGTGGACTAGAAGTGCTTCTGGGCCACTTCTGGGTCTGCTGCTGAGTGCACTAGGGACCCCTCCCTTGTTCCTGTGGGATGCTCCATCTGCCCTACCATCTCAGCATTGATGAACTACCTTGTACTTTGAGGTATGTAGAAGAAACATTTAAAGCTGTGTCTATGTCTGAATCTCAGAATCTTTCCGAATCTCTCTGAATTGATTTGGAGGGTTCCAATTCGATTCAGAGAGATTAAAGGGTCTCCTGATTTGATTCGGATTTGGAGATTTGGCCACCGAATCCAGCCAAATCTCCACCGAATTTAATCAGCAACCAAAGGTTTGCACAGCCCTAATGTCTATTTCTTTGACAGTTTTTTAAGTGTGTCTCCTTTTCTGTCCTGTTTGCCAAGTTCCTTCCATTCTCTTTTTATGCATCATATCATCTGCTGTGCATGGTTTTGTTTAATAATTCTGTTTTGATAACTCTTCAATATGATATTTTGCCCACTAGACCTATGCACCTCCTGCTCAGCCTACAGCATGCACCATAAGGGCCAGGGTCATATATTTCCAGTACAGCTGATCTGGTGGGGGGTTGCATGCTATTGGCACAGCCCAGGCAGTAGAGGTGGGGGCCCTCTGGCACCACCTGCGTGGCAAGGGGAGCCCAGGGCACTGTCCCTCAAGCATCTGGTCCCCAGCTGTGCCAAAGTAATCATTTCAAGAAACTCTGATTCTACTTTTCTAGACTGACTATCCAGTTCTGTGTGATGGCTGTCTTTAAAACTATAGCAGTAGAAATATCTATTTTGAATAGAATTTTTACTCAATTTAAGCAATTAATAGATAACCATTTTTACTTGATTCTAAGATGAAGTTTGTTTCTCCCATTTAACATGGCAGGGGAGAAGCCCCTCATCTTAGAACTGAGTATGGGGGCGGTGGGAGGGGCTGGCAGCTACTGTAGCTTGGACCTCAGCCTCTACCCAGGGCTGGGCCCTTAGCACAGCAGCTGCCTGCCCCGCTACATCTGCTGCCTCTTCATGCTGCATTCCCCCTCGCCATATAGCTTCTGCACCCCTGCCTGCTTCTCATTCTTCACCCTTACCCTTGCTCCATGCCAGCAGGCTCTGTCTACGTTGTAGCCTGGGGCACTGAGTCTGGCCGCAACCGAGCCCCATAGCAGTAGTGTGCAGCTTGAATGACTGCTACAGGGGCTAGGCTAGAGCTGTCCTCTGTGCCTCAAGCTAGAACAAGGACAGTAGCCTGCCAACAGAGATCACAGGAGTGAGGAGAGCAGAGGCTGGTGGGGGAGGGAAAGCAGAGGCTGAGAGGGGAGCAGAGGCAGGAGGGGAGGAAAAGGGGAGAGTAGAGAGGGAAGGCACAAGACAGGCACAAGTACCTGCTCCCCCACTGCTTGCCCCCCTGTAGTGGTGGGGGGATGAATTAAAGATGACTCTGCAATGATTACATTCTATATATGGAAAATTATAATAAATGTATACATTTTCTGTTTGTAGAATCTAATTATTGAGAGATCATCTTAAATTCCTGGTCATCTTAGATTTGAGTAAATACAGTATATTAAGTGAATGTTTTGTTGTTGGCTGTCATGATTTCAAATTCAATTTAAAATAGGCTTATTTTTAAAAATAAAATTAATAAAAAGGCAAATTTAAATAAAAACTTATTTTTTAAAAATTTCTTTTGAAATCATAAATGGTTATCTGCCCTGATACATCTAGTCTTTCTTCTCTTCTTTGCTTCTCTATCTCTTTTGTTGCACTCATGGCAGCAACCTTGGCATAGCTTTTTCTGTATTTCTTTCCATGACAGTCTTTCTACATAAAGGGCATAATTTCTGAGCTTTTCCAAAAAGCCATCACATATACTCAGATCTCCTGTCAAGGCTCACTTCTCTCGTGATTTCTCATGAAGTAATGAACTAATAATGGTAAGGTTGAAAGGCATTTAACCTAACTGCACAGTCTTGTTAGTCTCTTTAGATTGATGAAGGTGCTATGTACCTTCTTCATGATTACACATGACCTAACATCACAGGAGCATCTGAAAACAAAATATAAAACTGTAATCATGATAGATTTTATTCTGAAAACAAAAATTATCCTATTTACTTTTAAAATGGGAACATCAGTTTAAACCTGACCTTTTCTATCCCAAAATATGTCATTCTGTCCTGGTTATAAGTAAGAAAACCCAAGAACAATTATATATTTAAATATATAAAAAAGGATTTCCTCTTTTCTTTTTGATTGCATGTATATTTTGTATATTTCACTAGTTTAGTTATTTTCCCTGTTCACATAGCTTTCTCATACTTCTGTACTAAAACTATTTTTAACTTGGGGTCATCAGGTCATTAGATTGTAATCTGATTACACTTTATCTTCTGTGGTCTCCATAAATTGCATGCTATGAATTCTCTTTAATGGATTTTTTTTGTTTGTTTTTCTGCAGAGAAATAACCTCTTGGATCTTATGTGGTGAGATGCATCTTTGGGATGGATTATCATTTCAAACATGGTCTCTGTCTACAAAGTGGCAACAAGATATACCCTGCATATGACAGAGATGTTAACTGTAGGAAGCACATTTTGAACGTCTGTATCGCACTACAAAACTGCTTTAAGAACATCTAAATTTCATGCCAGTAATCTACAGGCAGGAAAACTTTATAGCCTGTTAATAACATACATGCTTTGTATTGTTAAGAAAAAAGGATTTTTTTAAATGTGGTTGTTTTCATTCAGCACTGACTTTCTACACTGAAATCATGAAGATCAGTGAAGAAAAACAGAACAGTCTCTAAAGCCTGTGTGTCAAGATGACCTCTGAGGAAAAGGCAGCTTCTGTGCTTGTGTCTGTGGCACAGGGTAAAGTGATATCTGATCAGTCAGCTGGAGATGAAAATAGTGAAAATGCTTTGGACACCAATGTTATAAAAAGACATATTGCTAGTCAAGGAAGGCAGACTACACACAGTCTCTCGTACTTACACAGACTTGAAGAAGAAAATCTTCGGGGCTCACTGCCCAAAATTTTTTCTTTGGCAAATGAAAAAATGAATGATAACAGAAGCAATGAAAACTTATGGGAGAGAAATGCATGCATCCCAGGTTCAGTGGAGTTTCTTAATATTAACTGTAACATTATAGAGAAAAGCAGCAAGAACAGTATTCCATGTAACCAGTTATATAAATCATGTGATTCTTTAGTAGGGGAAGACATGTGCTTGGAAACTGGAATTTCTACTTCAATGGAAAGAACTATGTTTGCTGAAATTCAGCTGAAAATGGATGGACCTTCAGTAGAGATGAAGTCATTAAGAAACCAGTCAATAGTAAATAAAAGTGACACAGACGATGCTGATAATGTAGCAGTTTTCCACTTTCACTATGCTAATGAAAGAAATATATCAAGAGCTCTGTGTGCATTGCACAACAGCTTCATTTTGGATGACCATTTACAGCCAGTAGATCTTGGCAAAGATCACATGAGTGATTCTGCAAGTTGCACTTGTAAGTTAATGGAATTGGCAAGTAATTCTAAATATAAAAATGGACAAATGCTTTGTGGTAACTTTGACCCTTTAAAAGATAAGTATTTATGTTTAGGAAGAGCACGAAAAGTTAAAGTGGCATGTTCAGATCACAGTTTCTGTGGAAATAACTTTACTGGAAGAATGCTCTCAAAGCCTTTTCTGAGTCATTTTGAAGATTGTAGTGATGACTGTGATGAAGAGTTGGAGGAAGATTTCTTTAGAAATAAAAAGGAGCGTTCTACCTTACTAATAAGACGGTTTTGTAAAAATGATAAGGAAGTTAAAAAATCAGTGTATACTGGAACAAGGGCAATTGTTAGGACTTTACCCTCCGGGCACTTAGGAGCTATTGCTTGGAATTTTGTTGAACAGAGGAGAAACAACAATGGTTTGAAGCATTGTAGGAGTACAACGGAAAGTTTAACAATAGTTCAAGCCTTAATAAGACAGAAATGTAATTCCCATCTTGTGAAATCCATATGGTGTGAGGTAAGCTATTTTCATATTATTTTTTCCTTCTGTAATCATATTCTGTTCCTGATGATCTCTTATTTAACAAAACTTTTATATGTTTTATTCATGAGGCTCTTGAAGCGTATATTGGAAACTACCTGATACAGAAAGCTCTGAAAAAAATTGTTATAACACTACTATTACTACTGCAAGAACAAATTTTAATTGAGTAACACTGAGATGTATTTTATACATACTGGTTTTCTCTCTCATCCTAAGAAGCTCTATTATTGTTTAAAAATTGTCATAAAAATTCCTAATTCAGGGGTGAATTAAAAGGATAAACCTTTTATTTGTGTTTAAAGGCTTTTGTTTTAAATGAACCATTGATATTCTTAATATATTAAAAATATTATGAATAAATAGTATATAATTTTGATGTATTAATATTGATTTATACATTGATCATTTCCAAAGTTTGAATTGATAGAGGATGATGTTATGACAATACAGTGAAGAAATACTGGTTGGATCAAAAGGTTTCTCATGTTAGGGCTTCCTTTTGCTTTAAAAATGTTAAATATTTGACCTGCATTATCAACATTTATAGACTGATTCTTCAGATATAAATAATACTTATTTTTATGATTTACATCATGACAGTTGCGTACTACATATTGACATGATATAATTGTCCTAACTTAGGTTCTCTTGAGTAAATAATTCCATGCATACTTAAAGCTTCAAAATGTTGGTGTCGAAGTGATGTCCCATGTACCAGATTATTTTGAATAGAAACACAAAGTGCTTCTAGATCTTTAAAATTCTCCTGTTCCATGACAGTAGAAATGGAATGAGAAATTACCCTTGATGGTGGAATTTATAAAAAATAGCTGTTTTTCATATTGACAAAATAGCAATTTAGAATTACACTGCTTTTCTTTGGTATCAAGTGCAAGCAGCCTCTTATGTTTGTAGGATATTTTATTTTAATTTTACAACTATATGCTTGCCATGACATTTAAAACAGTTGTACATAAGCATGCTATAAGAGCTTGTAAATTAACTTGTACTTTATTGATGAGGGCATTACACTAGTCTGTTTAGAATAGGCTGTTTTCATACCATTTAATTTGCAGTATTTTGTAACTTGGAAAATATATCAAAGGTGTAAGAACTTTTATGAAATGTATTCTCCATTTTGAAGTACTTCCTGACTCTCCTGTTTGCCTAGACAGCTGTCATTTTAACATTCATTTTAGATAACTGATTCTGGCAGAATGTCAGAAAGCAATGTAAGCAAGAACAGCAAATGTATCTGAAGATTTGTGGAACCCTGCAACCAGACACAGATGCAATAGGGGCAGAACCATGACTACTCAAAAGATAAACAATAAACTCTTGGTAATTCACCTATGGGATAATTTGTCACTAAGATTTAATTCTTTCCTCTTCCAGTTTCTTACTAGTGTTCTTCTCCCCATTTCCCATATATATTTACTTTCCAAATTATATATGTCCATACATACATATATCTATCGATCTATATCTATAGATCGGGGGCAGGCAATTATTTTGGGTGGAGGGCCGCTTAATAAATTTTGATGAGCTGTCGAGGGGGCACTAGAAGACATGACAGCAGTGCTGTCCAAAGGCCACCTGTGCAGGCATGGCTCACTGGCAGCTGGCCCAAAAGTACAGGAGGCTCTGCTGCAGTGCAGGTGGCTGTGCAGTCCCTGTCTAGGTCTGGCATGTGTGCAGCCATGAAGCGGCATGTTGTCACAGGTGACAGCAGGTCACAGTCAGGCAGCAGCCCCCACTGCCAGACTGCTACAGTAGGTAGAGGGTGCAGGGGCTACTCTAGTTTAGGGCTGCTTCAGCAATTCAGCTGGCACAAGGAGCTAGTGTCCCCAGATACCAACTGGCCAGGCCTCAGAAGCTCCTGTTTATTTGCATCTTCCAGAGATCATGCCAGATACCAACTGGCCAGGCCTCAGAAGCTCCTGTTTATTTGCATCTTCGAGAGATCGTGGGCCTTAAGGCCCACCTAGTTAACAATAGCCCCCTAGTTAATAATAGCCCCCCTGCCATGTGGGGCCAAAGTTTGAAAGGTACAACTGATATTTTTAAAATTTTTTTTGGTGAGACAACTAAGGAAGAAAAGGGTAGGAGTGACATGGGGGGGTCAAAGGTTCAAATTATGAAAAGAAGTTCTCTGGAGGGGTACACTGAGCAGAGCCCCCCGCCCCCTGCCCCCTGCCCCAGGTCACACCCACTGGTCCTCAGAGGCATCCAAGGAGCCAGTGGATGCTGCCCACTGGTGCTCCACCCAGAAACATGCAAGGATAAGTGAGAGGAAAGCGGCCCTGCCATCTTCGGGCACCTCCCTGGCTAGAGCCTCCTTCCTAGTCAAGTACAGGGCCTACTTGGCCAGGGCCAGGGCCAGGGCCAGGGCCAGGGCCAGGGCCAGGGCCAGGAGGAGGTTGATCAGGAGGTCCCGGGACTTGGTGGGGCTGTGGATGGGGTGACCAAAAACAAAAAGGTGGGGGTGATATTCAACTAGAACCTCAGAAGAGGTTATGGAGGTGGAGGTGGAGAGGCTGCAGCCTCGAGTGCAGCCTGGTGCACTCGAGGTACATCAGCTCCTTTTCCATCTCTGTTGTTTCCATCTGATGAGCTACCTCCTAGTGTAGAGCAGGTAACTAAAGGCTGGCCAAAACTTGTTTTTCATTGGAAAGGTAAAGATGTAGAAACATTTGCATTTATTTCTAAAAATAGAAACACCCTAGGCAACACTCCAAAACTTTAACCTTCTTGAAGTTCTTCTCAAATAAAAGAATCTTACAGTACTTCTGGAAAATGTCCAGACTTGGGCTGTGATGGAGCACAAGGGGGAGGAAGTTCCAGAGCTGAGGAATGACTACAGAGCCAAGTCAACTTGTTGCACAGTTGGTGTTTTAAGTGGTTGTTCTCAGCTGACCTTAGGAATCACAAAAGAACAGGGAGAAGGCAGTCCTGTAGTTATTCAGGGTCTTATAGGTCAAAACCAACATCATGAATTATACCCAGAAAGCTATTGGAAGCCAGTGCAGACTAGAATACCGGAGTAATGTGCACCTAGTGTGGGTCTCCCTCCTCTCCCTAAAGTTAGAAGGTTATCTGCCACATTCTGCACCACTTGCAGCATCCAGACAGTTCACAAAGGCAGCCTGACATAGAACACATTGCCCTAGTCTAGCCTTAACGTTAGGAGATCATGAATGATGGTGGCAACATCTGAATCTAAAAGAAATGTTCACAGTCTTCTCACTAGTTGGAGTTAGTGAAAAGAGTTCCTAACTGTTGCAGCTTCCAAGGACAGTTCTTCTAGTCTCGCTGCTACAGGTTCACAAATGAGTAAAAGGAAACAAATAGAAATCAAATATCTTTTTTTTTACCGTCAGTTGGCCGACCAGTCCAACTGACAGGAGATAAATCCCAGGGTACACAAATCCAAAGCTTTCCTGAAAACATATACCCTTATCTGTACATTATTTTTTGACTCACACAGTCACAGGCCAACATATTGATGCATACAGCTAAATATTATTTATTTTTCTTGCATATCAGTGCATTACCATTTCAATCCATTTTCCATGTTCTTTGGCTGTCTGGTAAACTCCCAAGTTACTCAGGAAGTTGCACCTTGACTGAGAATATTTACAGTCAGTCCTAACCATTTAATGTTTGGACATCTCCCACTCCTTCCAGGATATTCAACACATCCTCATTACGTTCACAGGGTGGGTTTGACCATCCTAAGGCAATCCATACTAACCACTGATGCAACCTGAGAATCCAGATGCAGTAAAGGTTTCAGGATCACCTCAAGGCTGTAAACATGAGTGATGAGGGGAGGCTGAATCTCACTGGTGATGTGTGTCCCACATGACTTTCTTGTGAGTAAATTGGATAAATGTGGGCTAAATAAAATTACTAAAATGTTGATAGATATTGTTTCAATCACCATGGGCAAGGGTCATCATAAATGGATAAATGTCAAAATGGCAGAAGTTTTGAGTGGGGTTCCACAGTGGGTTGTCTTGGCTCCAGTGTTGCTTAACATTTTTATTAATAATTTTGATGCTGAAATAGAACTTCTGAGCAAATTTTCAGACAACGTAGAACTGGGAAGGATTGCAAATACATTGGAGGGTAGGAATGGAATTCTGAAGGCTCTAGAGAAATTAGAAATCTGGGCTGGAGACAACAGGATAAGTTCAGTGAAGTGAATTGCAAGGTGCTACATTTGGAAAGAATAATCAAAGGCACAAATACAGAATGGGAGGAAACTAGCTGGATGGCAGCATTGCTGACAAAGATGTTGGTATTTTGGTGGATCATGACTCGGCAACAATCAGCAGTGTGGTGTAGTTTTAAAAAATCAAATGCAGTTTGGGCACTAACTTCAACTAGTGAGAACTGGAGTATTAGGTGTAAGACACGGAAGCTGAATGCCACTATACATCTAGAATGCTTTGTCCAGTTCTGGGCTCCACATTTAAAAAAAGACATGGATAGGTTAGAGAGGGTCCAGGGGCAGGTGACAAAAATGATCAAGGGGTTGAAAGGCAAGCTGTGTGAGGAAAGGCTGAGAGAACTAGGCATGTTTAGCAGTGAGTAAGGTAGGGATGTGATAGCAATCTTCAAATATCTCAAAGGTTGCTGCCATAAAGTGGGAGAACAACTTTTCTTCCTTGCTGCAGAGGGTAGGATGCAAAGCAATGGCTTCAAATTACAGCAAAGTATATTTAGATTAGATATCAGGAAAAAGTTCCTATCAGAATAGTAAGGTGTGGAATAGATTGCCCAGGAAAGTTGTGGAATCTCCTTCATTGGAGATTTTCAAGACGATGTTGGATAGGCATTGGTTAAAAATGGTTTAGGAGGAGCATTTTTGCATTTGTGCAGGGGGTTGCACCAGGTGAGTTCCCTTCCAACCCAATGATTCTGTGAATAACAGGGTACAATTTCCCCTTAGAGAACATTGGCACCCCGCCCTCCTGAAGGGAGCTGTTGGCAACCCCCACCAGCAATGGCCCCAATCTCTCTCAGCTGGCTTTTCCAAGCCAGGATGGGTACCGGTTCAGTTCACAATGGATGCCCACATATCCCTGATCACATTCCCTGGGCCAGTGGGTGACAGCAAGTGAAACTGATCCATGTAAACTTGATGAGACCAGGTTCCCCCAACACCAAACTCTGACTGTTCAGCTGAACTAGCAGTTCCTAAGCTGTGGCAGATATGAGTGATTTTGTTATTACTAAGTGCTGCAGTGCCTGACTTCTGAGAACCTGATTACAATAGCAGAAATGTTAGCCCTGAGTCCAGATTCTTTAGGCCCAGTATTCAGTTCTAGAATAATATTAGGCACTTTATGTACGAATCCAGAACTGATATTTTCATTATTATCAAATTCTATATTTGACTTATTATATAGAATTTGCATCAGTCGTTTTCAGTATTATTTTTCTAAAACAGTCTAAAATATAATAGACTTTTAATACAAGATGTGTTTTCTTTAATAATGCTCGTTACGACTTTTAAATGTGTGTCTAGTGGATGTTTTTGCATATTTGTAAATCTTCTCTGTATATTAATCAGGTGCTAAATATGTGCTTTGAGTTAATGATTTTGGGGAATTTAAAAATCTAAAATCGTCTTTTTTTGGAACAGTTTAGCAAACAGTGGTACTGTTATCTATACCAAACAATTCAGTTCTCATGGTTTAATAACTTTATCAGCGAGCATAGTACTTTCTCTATTGTGTAAGAAAGATGCGGATACCACGGGTATACATCTTTTGTTATGATTACACTGCCAGTTTAGAAAAGGCACCAATTTTTTGTTGTTTTGCTAAGATGTTTTTCTGTTCGCTTAGAAAGATGATGGAATTGAGGCTTCAGATGAGCTGATCCCAAACTTTTTCTGTTTGTGATCTTACATAAAGTCTGATGATTTGTCTTCCCTCTACATACTAACATAAACAACACTGATGCCATAAAAATAACTAACTTTGACAATCAGAATGCTTTATTAAGTTGTTTCGGAGGTGTTGGTTATAGCTGTGTTGGTCTAAGGACATAGGTAGGCAAAGTTATTTGGGTAAATGTGATATTTTTTATTGACCAACTGAATAGTTGGAAAAAAATGTTCTTTGTGAACTTCCAGGTACAGGCACCCTTTTTAAGGCATAGGGAGAGTCTGCTGGTGTTCTTTCTGGGGTCGAATAGAAGCTTAAGCCAATCTGCAAAATGCAGGTCTGTGAAAATGCAAATGCATGGCCGGGAAGATCAGAGGTGATAGGAGTTAATGAGTGTGAGACAGGTTGGCAGGGAGGGAACAAAAGAGGGAAATGTTGACAGGTGATAAAATGTAGCTGGTAAAATGTAGAGAGGTTATGTGGGGTTATTGGGTGGCAGGTAGGTTATAATGTGCCATAAATCCAGTGTCTAAATTTAGTCCATGATTTTTTGTATCTGGTAGATTTATGAAGTGAAGTTCATAGGCTCATTTATGAAAGGTGTTTTGTTAAGGTCCCTTTGAGGTTTGGAACTGAGAGATTGGAGAGAGAGTGGTTGTTTTGTGAGAAATATGCCCCCACAGAGAATTGGGTATTTTTGTCTTTGATACATTTTGGGGGTGTGTTCATTCTGGTATGCAGTTGGTGTTTGGTTTCTCCTATGTAGTTTCCATCAGGGCATTCAGTGTGTCACAACCCAAAGTTGTGGTTTTTTGTTTGTATGTGCTTTGGCACTGCTAAATTATTTTTCTGCCGATTGTAGCTTTCTTTGCACGATAGAGTTCTCTGCTGCGGGAGAGAACTCTGGTGCAACGGGGGATTTCCTGCCAAATTACAGCTTCTTTGCAGGGTACATTTCTTTTGCATACTAGTAATGCACGTTGCAAAGGAGTTCCCGCCATTTGTATTTGGATTCGCGCCACATTATTGGCCAGTTCCAAATGTAGGCACACGTGGCGGCTAGCTATTGGCTTGCTAGCCGTACAAAAGGCTTGGGTAGTTTCCGCCCAAGTCGGAGAGGGAGAGGGAGAGAGAGAGAGAGAGAGAGAGAAAGAAAGAAAACTGGAGAGAGCTGCGTGAAGATCTCCAAGCGCTATGGACCCTTGCGGACCCAACGCGCCTCTCTCAAGCTTAATAACCGAACCCGCGGAGCTTTCGCTTCTAGCCTCTCCCCGTCGCCGATCGCAATCCAAGACGTATCCCTTTCCTGTAAACCCAATTTTCGAACCCACAGAGCCTAAACAACTCCAGGGGACCAGGGAACCGAACCGAACCCGCGGAGCTTAAACAACTCTGTGGGAGCAACCGAATTAGTCGTAGTCCTCTAGCGAGGATCTAAGCGGGAGCTGCGCCTGGAAACCTGTCCAGCCTACACCACTACCATCTTTGGGTGTAAGTAAACAATCTTTTCAATCAACCACTACGTGTTTGTGACTAATTCTAGCTCACCACCGGTTTTCTCCGACCCCACGTGCCCGGGCTGCTGGCCACAGCCCGCGTGCGCAAAAGACGGGCCGCAGATTGCCCCCCGCGACTCGCACTTGGCGGCGGGATTGGGGCCCAGCCCACACACAGTGCACTGGATGAGATGTATTACATTTGTGGAGATGCAGGTGTAAGATACAGGCGCAGTGATTGTTCTATTGTGGGACGTAGTTATTGTGGAAGTGGTGGAGATGTGTTGGCAGGTTTTACATTTTTTGTCAAGGAATGGTCTGGATTCATTTGGTGTGCTTTGGTCTGCAGGAAGTTTGCTTCTGGTGATGAGGTTGGAAAGGTTTGGTGCCTCTTTAAAAGCAAGGATGGGTGGCTCTGGAAAGATCTCTTTTAAGAACTGGGTCTTATCATAGTGTAGCAGGCTCACCTTTCAGAGCTTGGGTTGAGTCCCAGGCTTGAGATCCTGCTGTTTTGATTGGTGGAGCCCATCCACCTATCAGGAGGCAGCAAGAGAAATAAAGTCACACCCCTTTCCTGAGGGGAGGGGGACAAGAGCTCCCCCAGACCTGATTGAAGACTGTAAACTGCCAGATCCTTGTCTTCAGGGGCGGAGCCCTGGAGCGTATAAAAGGAGCTGCAGGCCCAGTACGAGGGTAGATGCTGCAAGGGACTCAAGAAGAGTGGAGCTAAGAAAAGCTGGGGAGCTCTTCCCCAGTGGGCAATAGGCCCAAGGCTCCTGAATCTGCCACTGGAGGGGCAGCCTTGGGAGCAGTACGAGACCACTCAGGCTGTTGTCGGCACACAGGGATGGTGTGCAGAGACCTGGCCTTCGGAGCGGTGTGAGACTGTTCGGGCCCATCACGGTGTGCGGTTTGGTGCACGGAGCCTAGGCTTTGGGAGCTGCAAGTGGCAGCTTGAGCCTGCAACCCTGGCAGGGCCAGCAGGCCACACAGTGCATGGGGCAGCACACGGGGGAAAGGCCTTGGGGCTGCAGTGAGACAGCTCAGGCCCCATCTCCTGGCAAGCAGCCAGGTCCCACTGTGCTCAAGGTGGTGCACGGGCCCGAGCTTTGGGAGCCCGGGAGCAGTGGAGGCTGCTTGGGTTAACCACCCAGCCTGAGGACAGCTGGCTGGAGCCTGAAGGGCCTGGACTGTGCTAAGAGAGCCCTCAGTGCTGAGCCAGGGCACAGGAAAATGGTAGTGCTGCAGTGCAAGGCCCAGCACCCAGGAGCCAGCAGCAGTGGTGCAGCAGTGGAGAGGAGCTGAGCCCTCAGTGCCCAGAGCTGGGCACAGGGTGGGGAGGAACCCAGCAGTGTAGAAGAGGCCTGGAGAGGCGCTCCAGCAGAGGAGACCCCGTCAAGGTGCACACTGACCACCACCACCTGAGGAAGCATGAGTCATTGGGCCCTTGGGTCTCACGGGGGAAATACATTTGGGGCAGGCAAACCCAGAGAAGGGGCTGGGTGAACAGCCCCCTGTCTAGTCAAGGTTCTAAGGGGAGGGGCCCTTGATGCTTTCTGGACACCCCCAAGGGACCCCATTGGAAGAAGAACTATCTTTTGCCATGGGTCAGGGACTATATTAAGGAATAGATGATATTAAGATTATTCATGTTTGTGCCTTGAAATTGAAATGTTGAAACTGAAATGAATTGAAATGAAATTGAAATGTTGTATTGTGATGTTCTAAATAGTGTTATTTAAGGGTTTCACCTTGGTTATTGGTTAGTGTTCACTGTGTAAATATATGTATATGATATTTAGTTTTATGTTTATGGATATTATTACTTAATAAATTGTATATAGTTAAGAACTTTGGGCTTGGGCTAGCTCTATAGAGGAAAGAGGAATCTGCTTGAAATTCTGTCATCCCTCTCACAGCACCCCCTCCTCCCTACCCATCCCATTCAATTGAGAATAGGGCACATCCTTGGGTGTACCCATCTTACAACAGAATCATATATAATTAGGCTCGGAAGGGACCTCAGGGTCATCTAGTCCAGCCTCCTGCTCCAAGCAGGACCATCCCCAACTATATTGTTCCAGCCAGGGCTTTGTCCATCTGGGCCTTCAAAACCTCCAAGGATGGAGATTCCACCACCTCCCTGGGTAACCTGTTCCAGTGTTTCACCACCTTCCTAGTGAGAGTTTTTTCCTTATATCCAACTTAAACCTCCCTTTGCTGTAACTTGAGACCATTGCCCCTTGTTCTGTCATCTGTCACCACTGAAAACAGTCTAGCTCTGTCTTCTTTGGAACCACCCTTCAAGTAGTTGAAGGCTGTCAAATCCCCTTTCAGTCTTCTCTTTTGCAGACTAAATAAACCCAGTTCAGCCTCTCCTTAGAAGTTATATGCCCCAGCCCTCAAAATATTTTTGTTGCCCTCTGCTGGATTCTCTCCAATTTGTCCACATCCTTTCTGTAGTGGGCGACCCAAATCTGAACATAGTACTCCAGATGTGGTCCCACCAGTGCAGAATAGAACAGAATAATTACTTCCCTTGGTCAGCTGGCAATGTTCCTACTAAATGCAGCCCAGTATGCTATTAGCCTTCTTGGCAACAAGGGCACACTGGTGACTCATATCCATCTTATTGTCCACTGTAACCCCCAGGTCCTGTTCTGCAGAGCTACTGCTTATCCAGTTCACCCCCAGGCTGTAGCCGTGCATGGGATTCTTTCGTCCTTAGTGCAGGACTTTGCACTTGTCCTTGCTGAACCTCCTGATATTTCTTTTGACCCAATTCTCCTCTTCTAGTATGAGTTTGTTAGGGTAACTTGTCATATTTTATGCTTTAAAGTTGAACCTTGTTTTGAGGATTTTCCTTATAGGTTCTATTGACACTGGTTTTTAGGAACCCAGTTTATACCTTAGTTCCGGGTGGGCACAACTCTCAGACCAACCACAACACCAGCAAGTTGATACTAGGCGAATCTATTGAAACAGAGTGATAACAAAAAAGCAACAATACAAGCAATCAAACAATTCTACATCAACCAATCCTAGGGCTTTTGTCAGAATCAAGGTACATGTGGCCAGAATGCAGGCTTCACTTCTGAGGCTGTTTCTTCAGTGTCAGATGTCAGCATGCCATGTCAGCAGTCTGGAGGTGGGATGCCAAGGACAAAGCCCCCCTCCAGTGGGGTGCATGAGATGGGCTGGTGGTATGCCCTTTGTCCATGGAGGCCTTGGGAGCCCTTCCTGGGGGATGGGGATGGGGGTGGGGACTCCTCTCAGGGAGCAAAACGGGGAGGGACCCTTTGTTAATCTCAAGTCTCTTCTTTTGTGTTCTCCTTCCCCCTTGATGAATCCTGATGACTCTTCATCCATGGCTATCTCTGGTTGGCTGTCTCTCTGTGGTCACATTACCACGTAGCCTCCTGGGCCTTCTCCTAATGTGGTCTGTTCCCCACAAACCAGGACTCAGCCCCACTGCTGCTCTGGGGCCTTGTAGCTGGTGTCTTTTATCTCATGTTATGGGACAGTATGGAATATACTTCTTCAGTTCCCAGGCTATATGTCCTTGTTGTGTTAGACAACCTGTCCGCCTTGAAGGCTATGACCTCCTGTTATGGCATGCCCCCTCAATATATTACAGCTTTCTTGGTGTGTCTAGGGTGGTTGCTGGTTCTGTGTTAATATGTATGTTGGTCTGTGGGTTTCTTGTATATGGTAGTTTGTATTTCATCATTCTGGATATTGACCATAATGTCTAAAAAGGAAATGTTGGTGCTGTAATAGTCCAGAGATAGTCTGATAGAGGGGTGATGGTTATTAAATTTGTGATGGAAAGTTCCCTGCCAGACTGTGCCAGCCTGGAGCTAAACAATAACTGGTAAGCTAACCAGTTATCACTGGGGTTATCAGTTAAACCAGTGGTTGTCAACTGGGGGTATGCATACCTCTAGGGGTACTTAAAAAGTTCCTAGGGGGTACACAGACCTAATGTGGCTGATAAATTCTTCATGTGTGCAGGTGGCCAGGAAAGCAGCTGGGTCCAGCTGATAAATGTGTTTGTGAGGGAAGGGGCGTGGGGGTCCAGATTGAGGCCCCAGCCGTGGGGGAGGAAGTATGGCTGGGGCTGGGGCAGGGGCTGCCCAGCCAGGTGGGGCCCCAAATTGAACCGCGCGGGGGGTGGATCCTTCCACTGCATGTACCCCAGGAGGGCCTGGGGGGGGGTGTGTGCCCCTGGATCTGCGCGTTGGGCAGGGTAGGATGCCGCTGTCAGCTGGGGCCAGGGATGCATCAGGCTGTTCCTGGCGGGGGGACCAGGCCGGGCCGGGCTGTGCTATTCTATGCTTGGGGCAGGCAGTGGCACAGGGAGTGGGCCTACAGGAGGGGCTGCAGCCACCCCATCATTTGCAGTAGCCCCCTCAACCCCTCTTCCCAGCTCCACCATTGCCTGCCCTAAGCACAGCCCAGCCCAGCCCCCACTGGGAAGAGCCTGACGCTGGCCCCAACCCGCCATGTCCTGTGCACAGATACGGAGGCATATGCCCCCCATGTGCTCCTAGGGTGCATGTAGCTGCAGAAGCCACCCCCTCTGTACAGCTCAGTCCTGTGCCCCGCTCTGGCTGTGCAGCCCCTGCCCCAGCCCCACTCCCTCCCCCACTGCTGGGCCAGCCTGCTCCACCCTGTGCACAGATCAGGGGGCACATATCCCCATGCCCTCCTGGGGTGTGTGCACTGGTGGGAGCTCTCTCCACCCCCCTTCGTGCCCCCCAGATGAGCCATGGCTCCATCCCATGACCCACCCTGCCCTGCCCCGGCTGTGCAGCCCCAGCCCCACTCCTTCCCTCACTGTGGGGGCCTCGATCTGTCCCCCCCCCCGGGCCCTTGTAAAAGCAAGAAAAAAATATACAGGGGTACATGAGCTGCAACTTAGTAAGAGAGTACACTAGTTAGAAAAGTTTGAAAACCCCTGGGTTAAACAGTTAATCATTTAACCTTTCACATTCCTACCTTGAAGTATAATCAACTAGTATGGGTGTTTACACAATGTAAACTGCAGTTGATCTTTTTTCACATTAATTGTTTATCTCAGTGGTGCTCAACCTATTGTCCCTGTGAGCCAGATGAGTGGTGCAGGGCCAGTCTGTGAGCAGGGCTGATCCACAGGCCTGATCCAGCATGAGGTTAGCCCAGGAGGGTAGATCCACGGATGTGATCCTGCCTACTGTCTCATTTTGTGTGCTGGATCTAACTATTCGTGTTTGCCTGATGCTATGTGTGGGCTGATTTTGCATGCTAGGTCTGGCCTCATGCTGGAGTGACCTTGCATGGAGGCCCCACCATGCACCAATGTGATCTAGCATGTAGGGCAGGGGTGGGCAAAATGCGGCCCACGGGCCAGATGCGGCCCGCCAGGCCATTCTATCTGGCCTGCAGAGCCCCTAAAAGATTTAGAAAATTAATATTTATCTGCGCCTGGCTGCCTGTCATGTGGCCCTTGATGGCTTGCCAAAACTCAGTAAGCGGCCCTCCTCCCGAAATATAATTGCCCATCCCTGATGTAGGGCCATATGTTCTAGCTCACAGGACTCCCTGGAGGCTCAGAAATTTGACATCAGGGGAGTAACAATTAATGCTGCTGCCAAATTTTTGGACTAGTGGGGAGATCCGTGGGCCAGATTATATGGCCTCATGATTGTATATGGGTTGTGGGCAGAGGTTGATCACCACTGGTTTATCCCATTTGAAATAGAGCTGTGAATTTTTAAAATCAGTGTATATACTAAAAATAAATATTTAAAAAGTTTAGTAACTGGTTTGCAATTAAAGTGTACTCCAGTGAATAAAGATAGCTTGTGTGCCAAAACTTCAGTCACAATGCACAGTTCAAGTAAAATTAAGGAATTTACTTACATTCAAGGAAAGATGTTGAGGAACAGTTGCATGGCACAACTTCATGTGGCCTGCTGACTGCAGTGTAGATATATCACTAGTCTGGGAAAAAGAGTGTTATGGATTGGTGCTATCTCCTTACATCAGCTCTGAGGTTGGTGTATCCTTGTTATGTGTGGCCTTGATAGGTATAACTCTGAAACCTCAATGATTTGTTCACTGTTTCCCCTTTCAAACAGAGGGGCAAAACTCCCCAAATGATTCTCATGCTGCTGATTTCCCACAGGTTCTAGAAATACTGCGTTTCTGAACTTGTCAAATTACAGATGAAGCTGAAGGATTTGATCTTGAACTACTCATGTTTACGTTAAAATCAGTTTAGAACTATAAAGTTAATCTTCTTAGTTAATCACCATTTATATGTATAATACTGTGGGTTACAGCTTTTTCTTGTGCTTTCACACTTTTGAAATACAATTCCTTCCCAACACTCTGAGAATCATTTTCCCTGAATACATGGAGTGAAGCAAATAATGTACAGGGGTATTTCTGTCTCTGTTGGGAAATAATCATCCTTCTCTAATTTTTGTATTACTGCGTACAAGTATCTTATATGTTATAAATGGTGCTTCAGTTTCTAAGTTAAAAAGGCTTCTATTCAAAAGTTTAACATATAAGGAATAGGCTGCTGTTGCATTTTTATCGTCTTGAACATGGTGTTTTATGAATTTTGTTTACTTGTGCAATATTAGGAATGCTGAGGTGTCTAGGACAAGTTTTAAAACACAATTTCATGAGCAAATGTTATTAATTGGGGGAAAAAGGCAGTAATGTTCAAGGCAGCGACAGTGAAGCCAAGTAAGCATGAAATGATATTTCCCTTTTGGTAAATGTTGTAAAAATTAAATTGCTTAAATGCTACCTTATACCTCTGTTTGCTTTAGTATGACTTCCTCCCTTTTTTGACTTGAATACAGACATTTTATACTGTGTTTGCATAAAGTAGTTAGTTCTACCATCATGTGTGATGGACTTAGCAATAAATGTATTAGCACTTTGTGTGACAGTAATTTAGTAGCATTATAGCTTCAACAAAAGATCTGAAACCAAGTTATGAACAAAAAATATTTAGCTGTGAGCACATATATGCATTTGGAGCCAACAGAGTGGGAGTCTTGGCAAGAGCAATATGATATATTTTCAGTTTTTCCAGCTTTTCTGATTTTCTTTCTAGTGGTTATTTCTTAGCTATAAAGAAGCATAGAGCTCTACTTCAGATAATTTCCCTTGGTCCTTCATTATTATTTTTGTTTAAAACTTATTTGTGTAAAAAATATTTCACCTGCCTGTCAGAAACTATCCAGTCTATGCTGCTCTGTGTAAAGACTACTTTAGAGCAAGGCTGTCCAGTCGATGACTTGCAAGCTATGTGTGGCCTGTAAGGGATTAAATTGTGGCCCTGGGTTCTTGCCTGGCCACAGCTCCCCCTATCACTCCAGCTACAACAGCAACTAGTTTTCAGGTTCCCTCTCCTTCCTTCAGTTTCCACATATGTGCCTGCTGTGGACGTGTTGTGGCACAGCATGGCATAGCACTGGGTGCTCAGGCTGACGTTAGGGCCATATGGTGCAGTAGTTGGGGGTGGGGTTTTTGCAGTGCTGGTGATAGGGTGTCTGCATGGGAACACACTACAGCAAGGGGGATATGGCACAAGAGGGGTGAGCATCTGTGTGATGTGCAGCTTTGGTGGTCTGTGACCGTTGCAGGGTGTGTGGATATAGGTAGCACAGCCTGCAGAGCATGCAGCCCCCAGCTACTTAGAATTGGACAGCCCCCCCTGGCCCTGCCAGTGCCCCTCACTCCCAACCCACAGCCTTCTGGCCCTGCTAGTGCCCCTCACTCCTGACCTGCAACCCCTTGGGCCTGTCGATACCTCTCACTTCCCACCCACCCACACCCCATCCCCAGCCCTGTCGGAGGGGGCACCCTGCTTTCAGGGCTATGGGGCCAGGGTCCAAGAACTTAGGTCCACAACCTCCTGCCCCCCGCAACAGAGCCCAAGCCCCAGCTTTCGCCCATGGGAGGCAGTGGCTGCTGCAGCCTGAACAGAGCATGAAGCTTATCTCCTTCTCCCCTGTGAGTGGTACAGCTGGAGCAAAGCCCAATGAGGGGGGGTGGATGTGGGCTGGCAGCTGTGGGCTCCGGCCCTCCCCCCGGGGGCCCCCGTAACTCAGCAGGCAGGACTTGGCATAGGAGGTAGAGCAGGGTAGGGAGGCTTGGTGCTGCTGCCGGGAGCCCTACGCTGCCATGGCAAGGTGCTCCCTGCCCACCCAGCACCAGCAGGGGGGCACAACTCCTTGGTGCCACCCTTGCTGCTGCCAGGTGGGCAGAGGGTGCCTTGCCATGGCGGCGCAGAGTTCCTGGCAGTGGCAACGAGCTTCCCCACCCTGCTCCATCCTGCTATGCTGGGTCCTGCCCACTGGACTGTGGACAACCCCGGGAAGCAGGAAGCAGGGCAGGGAGCCCCAAGCCCTCATTGGGCAGCTGCATCTGCCCCTGCCCCATGCACAAATCTGGGGAGCATGTGCCCCCCATGCCATCCCAGGAGTGCGTGCAGTGGCAGGGAGCTGGCCCCCCCACTGCCCCTCAAACAAGCTATCCATGGCTATATCCCACTCCCCAGCCAGGCCCTGTGGCCACAGATTCCTGTCCTGGCCTCAGACCAGCACTCTCAGCCCCAGCCCTGCCAAACTCCCTCACTCCTCTCACTGTGGAGGCCTCAATCCTTCCCCTCCCACACTTAGCTGTGGCAAGCTGCTGTCACGCTGCCTGGTTGCTATGTTTATGTGTGTGTGCATACATCCATGTGGTGCTCCCTGCTTGATCGCCTTCCTCCTGCTCCTCCTAGCCCCTTGCAGGCTGGAACTATGCCAGACTGCAAGGGGAAACCCACCATTTCCCATGTTTTTCTCCTTTAAAAAAGAAAATCTGCATTCTTCTTAAAAGAAAAAAATCTACATTTTTCTCCTTAAAATGAGAAAAGCTATGTTTTTCCATGTTTTTCCAAGTTTTTCCATGGTGAACGGAAAACCTGGATCCTTGATGATGACTAAGGAGGGCATGGCAACTTATTTCTAGCATTTTTAATGCAGGATCTAAGATTGGACTAGGAAAAAATTCAGTCTCTGGCACTCATAAACTCACTTTTTTTTTTCCTGTTTATGCCTAATAACTTATCCTAAAATTGGTGTGATTAGAGGCTGTTATATATGCATAAGACATGTTTACAATACAGTTGTTATTATTTGGATAAAATACTGTATTATAATTGGCCATTTTCATATTTTAAAAGCATACCCAGATATTCTTATTATTAAACTGAAGCTCAGATTTTGAGGTACGTTTCAGATCCTTGTTTAAACCTCTAGTTTTAATAGACTCTTATAGTCATGACAAAGGATCTGTTTGGCTGGTATCTGATAATTCTTATTTATGGTTGATATTATTATTCTCTTTCACATTCAAGTAGATATTGGTAGTTAAGATTTGTTCTAGACGGAGTACTTAATATTAAATGCTATTGTTCTGTCATTGTAATAAATGCAGGGTTTCTCACATACCACATACCCCCCAAATAAGACACGCACCTTATATTTGGTACTTTTGGAAGGCAGAATGTAGAAATAAAGATATTTCCAGAGCTTATGGCCTATGTAGCAGGGAGCCAGGTTCCAGCCCTGCTACACTCACCTCTGCTGGTGAGCTTGACCCGGAAATCCAGCAGCAAAGAGTCACTGCTATGGACATAGGCCTGGCACTGCTCAGCCTCAGTGACCTGAGCTCCCAGACAGTGTGCAGCGCACTGCTGAGCTGCGCTGCACTGGTGCCATGAGGCAGCTGCCATGCGGGCAGGGGGGTGATCCCTGCTGCCCCCCACTGCCCCGTACTGCACAGGAGGGCTCTGCCATGAGCTCTCAGAAGCCTTGATCTCCGCTGCTGCAGCTGGTGACTGCGAGGCTTTTTTTTTCTTTTCTTTTCTAGGGGCTGGGAGGCTGGGGCTGGGTGGGGGCTGGGGATGGGCAGGGCAGCCATGGGGGCTTCTTCCACAGCTCCCCCCACCCAGGGAGAGGCAGGCACAGCCAGAGGAGCTGCAGGAGAACATGCCGCCGCCCAGCTGTACCTGCCTCTCCAAATCTTTCTGTATCTTTTCTGAATTGATTCAGAGGCTTTGGATTCAATTCTGACCTTTTAATGTGTCTCCTGATTTGATTCAGATTCAGAGATTCAGCCACCAAATCGGGATGAATCTCCTCCAAATTAAATCACCAACTGAAGCTTCTCCCAGCCCTACTTTTCACTGACTCTTAAATTGGCAACAGTTTTTGGCTGCTCATTTGGCTGCTTGGCCAATATTTGCTGCCAGTTTTTAAGTGGCTGTGGAAGGGTTAAAAATGGGCTAAATCTTTCCTGCTTCTTGCCTGAGAAAAAAGCTGGAAGCCATTTTGCAGCACTGCCTCTCCATGCTTCTTTTCCAGCAAAGAAAAATCTGTGTTTATACTTAGACCTTGCATTCCAATTTTGGAGGGCTGATTTTGGGGGAAAAAAGGTCATGTGTGGTATGCAAGTAAATACAGTATTCAAACATAAAACACAAAATTTGCAGTTATATAGCTAATAACTACTCTAAATATAAGCAATATCGAAATCTATAAACAGGTACAGAAATGTTTTTTATTCTCTATCTGTACCAGTTGCAGATCTTATTGACTAATTGGATTTTCACAATAGTGAGCTGAAGAGATTCTTTTAATCTAATTTTGTCCAGTAAGTGCACTGTTGATTCTTTATATCTTCATTATATTCTTGGAACTTTGATGGAAATAGAACTTGAGCCCCATTGGAGATGACCATGAGGAACAGGCACTAAAATATTTATTTGGATAATTATTCTTTTTTTTCTTCCTTTGGACACTGTGTGTGGCAGGGCACCTTTGGTGCCTGCCACTTTAAGGGCTTAAGCAGGCAGCAGGGCAGCCTGCAGGTGACTGCAGTGCCTGTCGGGGGGGGGGCCACATCACCATCAGGGGGCTGCCTGATTGGAGGAGGGCCTGGCTGCTGAAGAATAAGAGCAGGCCCTGAGTAGTAGAGCTGGCATTTGCTGCAGGGAGCCAGAGGGATAACATTGCCTAGCCAGAGCTGCTGCTCCCATAACACCTGGTTTTTCAGGGTAAGAGCTATGGGGATGGAGGAGGTTCCTGGTTTTGGGGAGTGACCTAAAAACTACACCCGGCTGGGGAGGGGGCTGTTTGTGGCAGGGCAGTCCTCAGGAAATGCCACACCAGTGCCTTGCTAGTGAAAGGTGATTATAGGGCACTGGAAAGCATCAGCCTCTGCTGCCTTGTGGGTACCCTGTGGAGCAGAAAGGCTAGGGGGGCACAGCCTGACAGAAAAGCATATGGGCCCAGGCTCACTGAGTAGGGCCTGAGGCGGGGCCCAGGCCTGTTGAGTGGGGCCTGAGGCTGGGTCCAGGCATGTTGACAGACACCTGAGGCCTGAGTGGGCTGTAGGCTGAGTTGGGGGGCCCAGGTAGGTCAACAGATGCTGGAAGCCCTAGGAGCATAAAGCCCAGAAGCCCCAGTGAGGGGGCGGAGTAGGGCCTTAGGGGGTCTGACGTACTGCACATATGCTGACCGGAGTAGCCAGAGTGGAGGCCCTAGTGAGGGGGTGTGAGTTGAGGCCCCAGTGAAGGGACATGAGGCCCAGGCATGTCTGAGGACATCTGAGCCTAAGTTTGGGCCAGAGACTGAGTGGGCTTCATTGACAAAGCATGCAACCTAGGCATGTCTAAAGATACCTAAGGCCAAGCTGGGCCAGAGGCCAAGTGGGGCCCAGTTAAGGGGCCGGGGGCGTAATAGTAGATTTTGGATACCATCTGCAAGGCATGGGATATGGTATAAGGGGAGGTTCGGAGCTGAATATCATGCTCTAGGCATTGGGGCATTAAATGAGCATCCTCCCACATTGTTACATTTGGTATTATTACAGCAAAGCATGGTAGGTGAATCGGGCAGACTGCCCTAGACCGGTGGGCGGGCCGACATTGTGACCGACCTCGAGATGGCCCCGTCACACACTGCTTAAATTGTTTCCTGGGACAAATCCAAATGGAAACACAACTGCATTTGTAAGAGCTTCACAGAAACAATGATGTCCTTGCTACTTCTAATTTTCCTACCTGTTATGATCTTACTCTTGAATGCTATTAGGAACACAAACTAATGTCCAGTATAGCAGCATTAATAAAAGTCAAGAACTTCTTAAATGGAGTACTTGTACAAAAATCTTTTCAAAATTCTGAGTCCAGTATTTAACTCAAAATCACTTAGGATATTATTGGTTAACAATCTAGAAGTTTATCAGTCCAGAGAGTCAATACCTAAATACAGCAATCTGGGATCTTTTTGTTCTTTAGCAGTCCGAAATTATAGGGTTTGTCTTTTCTTACCAGCAGATTAAAAATAGCTATTAAAAGGATCTGTATGCTGCCCTTGTGCAGTAAAGTTAATTACATTTTCATCTTTAGGAGACCTCTCTGGAGCATTTCAGGTTTGTTCCAGCTTGTTCAGTGTATCTGTATCTTTTCTGTGGAAAGACTGTAAATTCAGTGTTTGCAGGTGACTGATTAGTTTTGTGTCACTTTCAAATTTTGGAAACATTTATCTCAGCACTTTTTCTGTAGCCAGCTGTTTCCTGTTTTTCCTCTTAGTGGCTCAGATGCTGTAGAGATAAATGCAGTAGTGGTGTGTTTTATAATTAATATTACTCACTTTTGCATAACGATGGATGATAAAACATAAAAAATGGACCTCACAACAGTTTAGTTTGTAGAGAAATTCAGGAGAGAAACAGTCATTCTTGTTTCACTTATAAGATCTCGGAATGATTCACTCAGCTGTTACCCAGTACCATATTATAAAATTGTTTTGACTATGGTACAATCTCTCCTGATGAGGTGAAAATTACTACTCTTCAGAAAGGCTCAATTAAATTCTGGGCTTGGAGCTCTCAAGGTGTTAATTCGATCCTTTTCAACTGGAGGTTTCAGGTCTTAAAATGTTTCTATCTGCATGGCAGAATTAGAGCCTAAACTTGAATTTGCTACACCCTTTATTTATCACTCAATGGCCTATTCAGAACCAATGTGAAACTCCTTTTTAGAGAACTAGGGATACAGAGTACCATCATCAGGACTTGGTTGACGAAACAGCTCATGTCTTTGTCTCTGTGTTAGCCTTGCCAATGAAAGTTAAATTCTTTAGTGATCTTAACCTTTAAGCTTTTTACTCCATGCTTAAAAGGGAATTTATCACCAAGAAAAATGGCTTTATATAAAAAACAAAATTAGTTGAGAACATTAGTGTGCATTATTTATTTGCTAATAGTGGACTGACTATTACTTAATGTGTATAACACACAGAGGGTGCACCTATATGTGTAATTAATGTGCACATGTGCCCGGAACCACAGCATGTTGAGCTGGGTTTGAAGCAGCCCTGACTGGCTGGCAGCCTAGGGCTGCTCTGACCTAACTCAGTGTGTTGCAGAGGGGCTGTCTGGGCACAAGGGTGCTCCAGTGCAGGGCTAGCCGGCAGGCAGCCTCTGCACTGAAGCACTCTCATGACCCAGCCAGCCCTGTCAGCTCCTACACATGAGCTGCTGCACCCTAAATAATGCTGCCATGGGATAGCACTTGTATTTACAAGTACTAACTTCTACGGCGGCATTTATTGGTTTATTGCGACCTAATATGGCTGTGTGTGTAGATGCAGAGACTTTACTGTGGAGCTAGTTAGGCACGTCCACAGTAAATGTCTTGTGTAGATGTGCCCACAAATAAGGGCAAATCCTTCCTCAAGGAGCTTAGTTTGACAAACACTGGAAAATGTAGAGCATCCATTTACTATTAAAATAGTAGCAAATTTCATGGAGTTTGGTTTTCTGATTCTTAAAATTGTTTTGGAAATGTGGAAACTAATTGGAACATTTTACTTATTTTAGACTTATTTTACAACTTAAGCCACTTTTCAACCTTTTCAACCTTCTGGTGGGTACACCTTCTGGCAGGTACCCCTTCCAGATGCGGAGCAGAGTGGGGAGGGGTGCTGACAGATGGCTGGGTGCAAAGCTGGTGGCACGGGGAGCTTGCATGCAGTCACTGCCACCATCTATGCAATCAGTGTCACTGCTGGACGTTGCTTTCCTGCACCCAAGTACCCCCCACTTCTCCACGCCATCAGCTTCATGTCCAGCTGGCCGGGGAGCTAGGGGAGTGGAGGTTGCTGATGGCTGGCTGGATGTGAAGCTGGCAGCATGGAGAAGCGGGAGTACCTGGTAAGCAGCAGCACGGGAGACTTCGTTGCGCTGCCACAGTGCGCCGGTGGGGGGAGGAGGTGCTGATGGTTGGCTACATATGAAGCTAGCGGCGTGGAGAAGTGGGGATACTTGGGCACAGGAAAGTGGTGCCCGGTAGCGGCATGGAGTGATGGATAGCAACAGCCGCCCTGCCCCCCACTTTCTAGTTACCCCCGCTTCTCCACACTACCGGCTTCACATTCAGCAATGCCCACCTTACTCCCTGGCTGGCTGAATGCAGAGAAGCAGGGCTACTTGGGCGTGGGGAAGCGGCGTGTGGCAGCAATACGGAGTGATGGATGGTGGCGGTGGGCCCGCCCCCCGTGCCACTGCTTCCCAAGTACCCCCGCTTTTCTGCGCCACCACTGCGTACCCCCTGGAGCTTTTCCAAGTACCCCCAGGGGTACGTGTACCCCCAGTTGATAACCCCTGCTTTAGAAGATACTTCATTTATGAACATTAAAAAGAGTTATTTACTAACTAAAGAGAATCTTATCCTACATATTAAGGCTAGCCTTCCCCCCTCCTTGGGTGGAAGTGAAGCTACTATAAATGGGACCCTGCTATTAGATAGAATAGTAGAATGTTTTACTGCCCTATGTGGCATATTAGGCTACCTTTCTCTGATATCCTGTGCTAGTTACTGCCCAAGACTTGAAGTCATCTGTTTGTCTTGTGACTTAGGCCTCTGGAGAGATCACATTCAATCTCATTTATTTCAGCATAACAAGAGTCCACAAACAGTAGTCCCCTAACTTTAGATTCAACCTTTGTTCCCAATTCTGGGCCCAGTTGTCTTTACATAACCCCCCTTGAATCAAGGCTTTCAATATTCCTTCCTCCTTGGATGTGAGACTTTCACATAACTTATTTCATTGGCAGTGCAGGAATATTGGCCCTTCTTTTACTCTGGGCCCTATTGCAAGCATCCAAGGTCTGTTTCTCGTACTATCAACTGGACCAAAAGTGACCTAGACCTAGCTGGGGTCATCTAGACCCAGCACTCTTTCCTGCTTATGCAGGGGGTCGGACTTGATGATCTATTGAGGTCCCTTCCGACCCTAACATCTATGAATCTACGAATCTATGATGAACTTGTGCTCACCCTTGAGACTTCACTGTATGACAGACCATAGATGAATTTGTAACACTAAACCACTGAGGGAGTACTCTGTATGGCTGAAGATAGCCTGTTGGTCCAAAAAATGTGACCCTGTGAAGGGAGGTGGGGGAGAGGGGTTCATTTTTCTGGTTATGATATAAGATTGATGAATGATTTTCTGCCCAGTGCCTTGTGGGACCATGGATGCTTATTATCTTTTTGTTTGTAATATTTTTATAGTAATGGTCTAAAAAAGTGAAAAGTCTTTTTTTTCTTTTAATTCCTCTCTATCTCTCTGTCCCCTAAAAGTGTGACTGCATGAGGGTTGCGGCTTCATTCTCTGGTTATGATGCAACTTTGATTTGATGAATGCTTTGTGGCCCGTCCTTTGTTGGGTTACATGATTTTTACCTTTTTGTTTTTAACATTTTCATAGTAAAGATCTAAAAAAAAATCAGTTTCTTGGCTTCTCTGATATTTTTACTGAATTTGAATATCCTTTTCATCACATTAAGCAGGTCTTGCCATCACATTTTGAAGCTGTTTGGTTTCAGTTCTACCGATTAGGAAAAAAGATACTGGTGTGCTTGCTTCATATGTCACTTCAGGAGTTAATGACAAGACTCCTTTGACTGTTTCTTAAATTCTCTAGTGTGCCAAAAAGCACAAAGACAACAGCTGCCAAAATGAACACAACTGCAAAGGAAATGTCCACATGGTTGTGATTCAGTGGATCCAAGAAATTGAAAAAAGGGAAAAAAATAAGTAAAGGACACAGAAATTTATTTAGCAGCATTGTACAGAATTTGCTAATGGGACATGAAAGGTGGTGATTAACTGAAAGAACTGGTGAATAGAAGCCAGTATTTTCAGGGAGGAAAAATTGGAAGAAAAATAAAAGAAATGATTGACAAGAGTTCCTTGATTTTCAGAACTTGAAAATGAAGAGAAAACAACACAATTTTTATTTTCAATTTAAGAAATAAATGAATTGTTGTTTCTTTATTTAAATGAAACCTAAATAGATCAGCATTCTTGCAAGTTTAGGAGGTTGTCCCACCTGCTAACACAATACCTTAATTTTTCTATAAAAGATGCATAAAAGCAAGCAATTGAAATATTAGGAAAATCAGAAAGAAATGAATAAGAGTTGTAACTACCCATCAGTTGCTCAGCACTGGTGCTTGGCTCCTACCTCTGGCTAGTGCTGTGAGGAGCACAGACCCCACCGGGCCGTTTGTTTCCCTGCTGCTCCTCGCACTCATGGGGCACAAGAACGAAGCCCCAGGCACTGGAGCAGGCTGGGGTGGGGAAAGCAGCTGGCTCCCTCCTGTGCCCTATGAGTGCGGGGAGTGCCAGGGAAACAAACAGCCCGGCAGGGGCGGCGCTCCTCACTGTGATGTGCAGTACTTACCAGAGCCAGGCATCAGCGCCCCCACCTGCTGTTGCACCATAGGGGGAGTGTGTGGGGGGGGCCCACACCCCTCCCACCCTCTCACACCCCACACACCACACAGACACATACCCCCCCACACATACCCCAGTGTTGCCTGTGTTGACTGCAGGAGAGGACAGTGTGTTCCAGAGACCAGTGTGTTCCAGCACCACACGCCCACACCCGACAAATGCCACAACCCCCCAATATACCCTATGTCCCTCCACACCCAGCCACACCTCCTCACAAACTCCCCCCACACTTCACCACACACACACACACACCACCCCACCATTCATCCACCACACATGCACATGCCCCCCAACCCCTCCCACACAATATAAAAGACTAAGAATTTTTTATTAAGTTGTTATGCAATCACCTCTATATACACTATGCAAACACAAATCATGACAAAAATATTTTTTGTAATAAAATTAAAATACGTCATAGTAGGTATTGACTTTAAGGGTATGATATGGTTTTTTTCTGGTTCTAAGATGGCGACTTCCCTTCCCAAAAGGAGTATTTCTGGGGGACATGGGGAGGGACTTCTGGTGGCAAAAGTCAGGGGCTAGGGGTTGACCTTCCAGTCCCAAGATGGCAACCAGGGGGTGGGGCACCTGTCAAGGTGTGGGGCTACCCATGTGGCCCTTAACAGCTCACCAAACCTTGTTAAGCGGCCCTCTGCCCAATGTAATTGCCTGCCCCTGGGCTAGAGCCATGCAACTGCTGCCAGGTAGGCTCTGCACACTTGAATTGCTGCTGCTGGAGCCCCAGTGGGCCCCAGCACCCCAGGTAAGGCGGCTGAGGTTAGCCCAGGTGCTGGCTCCAGCTTTCCCTACCCTACGCAGACCATTTTTATGCATGCTAATCCCAGGCAAAAAGCAGGGGCACAAATTTTTGCCACTTCTTTTTTCCCCACAGCAACCACATGCCCCTGCTTGTGGGGATGTGAACATAGAGAGCAATTAGAGCACATTCTGTCTTCCATTAAAGTACTGCAGTCTCAGTGGAGTACACAGGCTTCACAGAGCTCAGAATACAGCTCATTATTTGTCACTTAAAGTAGCTATTTACAGCTTGAGCAACTAGAGTAAATATTGTGATTTGCACTGCTACAATACTAAAGTTTTTCAAAGAAGAAACTGTAAAAGGGAATAAAATTTATCCAGTCCAAAAGTTTTTGCTAACATAAACACCCAGACAAGTTGATCTGTCTCTCAGTATGATAATTTTGTTTTAAAGATTTTTAAAACATTATTTGACTTAAAAGCTTAGCAGTAGTATATGATGTGTCTATCACTCATTTGACTTGTGTTGTTTGTGACCAATATTTTTCTACAATCTAAGTGGACTATGTGAAATGGTTATGGCCTGTCAGTTCAGTTTCTTTTGCAACCATTTTTCAATGAATCCATCATTGTAACTGACGTTACTTCTTGTTCTTGGTTACAGTGACTACACTCCTCCTCTCACCTATAGAAGAGTTAGGGTTAGGGTTGAAGCACATTGGCAAGATACAGTGTGTGACTGAGATGGGATTAGCTGCTGCATGTTCTGAGCCTCTGTATCAAGGAGCTTCTGGAAGTTCTTAATACTTGAAAAACTGTTACTTTTAAAGAAATATTAGGGGTACTATTGCAGGGAAAAATGTATGGCTTCTTATGGCTGGGAGGTAATAGAGCGGTTAGTCAAAGCTAATAAATATATAGTAGCAGGATATTTTTGTTTTGCAGTGTTCACTCCTGTATACTGTTTATTTCTTTTTTGATCTTTGTCTCAGAAAATGTTTAGCTTTCTCACTATCTTTTATTGTAAGGAATAGAAGTCTGCCAATGTAGAAACTGATTTAATATTGAAAGATTTCCAACTTGAGATTGAATCTGCAATATCTCCAGGTGTTAACCACTGGATGTGCCACAGGTTTTTTGCTTTTTTTCCCCTAATTGTATTTGATTTTTAATCTATAAATTAAAGATTATACCAAAACCACTTTATATTTGACATGAAACATATGCTTAGTGAAGAACACTAAATCTTTTTCTCTATCTCTTGGCCTGTCATGATATGAAAACTTTAATAATATGGAGATTAACAGATGTGGTCCAGCTGTTGCCTTTTTAGCTTATTCACTAATAACATAAATAAGGACAGAGGATATAAAATAATTCTCTTTTATCTTTGCTAACTAGGTCAAGTTAACTTTTAGGTTAAACTTGGACCAACTGGCTCTGGGGATTAGTAATGGGCCACAGAACCTTCATTATTATGTTTGATTTATATGCCGCCCCTCTCAACAGTAAGAAAACAGAATAACTTACAAACAGGAGAGCTATGAGAGGATCAGAACAACTTAAAAGGGAATTAAAACATCAAGATAAATGAGACACCCCCTAAACAGTGCCTCATCCTAGTGCTGGTTGGTAAATGCCTGCCTAGGTTGGAAAGTTTTACAGCACTTCCTAAAGATGTCTAGGCTCAAACTCTGGCGAGCCCCAGGAGACAGGGAGTTCCAGTGCTGAGAAGAAATTGTGGAGAACAACCCATGTGCTTTTGCCCAGCAGACTTGGTGTACTTGTAGGAGTTTGCTCTCCACTGACTGGATCACAGTGGGTATTAAAGAGAAGGCAGTTCCTTAGGTAGGTAGATCATTTAGGATCTTACACGTCAAAACCAGCATTTAATTGTGCTTGGAAAGCTGTTGAGAGCCAGTGCAGACTCTGGACTACTGGAGTTGTGCTCCTAATGAGTGACCCACTCCTGCCAGAAGGCAGGCTGTCACATTCTGAACCAGGTGCAGCTTCTGGACACTTTTTAAGGACAGCCTGACATGGAACACATTACAGTAGTCTAGTCTTGAGGTTACAATGCATGGATGATGGTGGCCAGATCAGAATCTGAAAGAAAGAGTTGCAGCTATCTCATCAGATGGAGTTGGTGAAAAGTCCTTAGTTACAGCTGCCATATGAGGATCCAGGACCACCCCAAGGCTGTCAACCTGAGTGACAAAGGGAGGTTAAACCCCACCAATGATACGTGTTCCAGTCCATCCCAAGCCAAGTGGTCTGCCCATCGCCATTACCTCTGTCTTGCAGATTATTGCTTGGCCAGTTTACCAATAAATGCAAGTTGCTGCCGTATGACTTGCTCTGGATTTTACATCTGGCTACTGCTCGCCATCAATTTAAATGGACAGATACCAACTTTGTGTTTGGTAGAAGTCAAGGAGACATGGAGTTTTTAACTACAACCCTTGTGCACTGAATCCAGTTATATGAAAATATCACATCCCTAATAACTGATATGCTGGAAAACCCTAGTGTAGACATAGTCATTTTGCCAGTATAGCATATTTTATTCAGGTAATGTGAGATAATGTATACTGGTAAAAGAATTCTTTGACAGTGTAAATTCTTTCCAGTAAGAGTAGAAACAGATGTCACCTGATGTCACATTTATGTCACCTTAAAAAATGTTATGGTGGCACAAGTGGGAAGTAAATAGATGTCCCTACCTTTTGTCATGCCAAATCAGTAGTGTTATCACTTTATTGCAACAGGTGTCTTTTTGCTCTGTGGTGGGGGAGTGTGGGCAGCCCAGAGCAACCCAAGCTCTGGGGGCTTGAGGTGCCTGATCCTGTGCACCTTGGGTCCCCTCAAGCCTTGGGAGCACATGCCCTGGTTTCTCCACTTACAGAGATGCATCCCAGAGAATCTCAGGGTGCCTCTCTGTAAGCAGGAGAGGTCAGGGTTCCTTGCTTACAGAGTCTTGGGTGTCTCTCTAAGCAGGGAAAGCCCACATTGGTCCCAGCATTGAGACATTGGACTTGGGGATCCCCGGTGCCCCATGCTTCTAAGCTGGGATCCATGCCTGTGCCTTTGTGCTGGATCCTGTGCAGACCTATGCATACATCCACATGAAACATGGGTTGGCGCAGGGCAGTGAGGGATGCAGGGAATCTCCAGGCAAGGGGAACACATCGCCCATTGTTTAAGCTGTAGGAGAATCTGCTGGTGGTGCTCTTCCAGCAACCACTTTATGTGGTAGAAAATGTTTGGATTTCAAGTCAGTACACAAGTTGTTCTGTTGCTTTCAAAGGTGAAAACACATGCGTAATTCTGTCTTTATCACAGCACATATTTTTTTCATCTCATGTTACATTAAAATAGCATAGTAACATAATCTATTCATCGGTAAAATGTTGAAAGGAGCAGAAAAAGAAACAGGCAAAGAATCTGATATTCTTCTTCATCTGTCCTATGAAAATTTGTGAATATTTTCATTACAGCTGGAATACGTGTGCCATCTGGTGGATAAAGTTATTCATGCAATGGTATTGCAGATTTTGCTGTGCTTAATGAATCATTTCTTTTAGCAACATTTTTGATTATTTTTGTTTGTGTTACCCATTATAAGTAGATCTTAACTGATACCTTTTTTTGTAATTAGGAGTAATGTAGAATGAATTCAGCAAATTTATTTTGTGTAGGCATTCAGCAAATGGCACCTAAATGCTGCATGCCTTGATATATAATGATATATAGTGAATTTAGCATGCACGTGTTATGATCCCAGCCCATATTTCTAGCATATGTTATGATCCCAGACTTGTTTCTTTCTTATATGCCAAAACTAAATAATTTTATATTGTGTGCTTCTGTGTTATAAACACATTACTGTAGGGATTTATTAGAACTGCACAGTACACTTGAAACATAATACTATAAATTAAAATATAGTGACTTGTCTACTATATTCCTTAGCCTAACACTTGAGTACTGCATTTTAAAAAATTAATCCTCTTGTTAGCAGGACAAAGCAGGGATAGTTTTAGGTTTACTCCAAACCTATGTTTGAATCCTCTCATTAAATTACACCCATGTAAATCCAATATAGTCAGTAAGGGGGAGGTATCATTTGGGACAGGATTTGATCCTACATGTGCATTCTTTCATGTTTCAGACACATGTACCATGCAGTTCATTCTGTTGTAAAAAAAGATGTTCTGTTATATCACTTTATGCTGTAATAGTGAGGTTTCAAACAGCATTTTAAGAGCCTTTTAATGGTACTTTACTAATAAGAGTCAGATACTAACGGCAGACTGCATTAATCCCTCTTTTCTTTTAGTTGCATTTAGTGCTGATGATAGATACCAGATTGATAGTCTTGGAAACCAAAAGGATTTATTCTACATCAGCACTTCTTCCATTTTAGAATTGGAGGATTCAGATACACAAGAAGTTCAAATATTAGGCTATTGATTTGAAAAAAAAAGTTTTTGAATGGCATTATCCCTAGTGGCTAAATTGTGAATATGGACTCTCAAAAACTTAGGGCACTTTTACACATGCTCCGTCCGGGGGTAGGGAGTGGTGCTTTACAGCAGCTCTGAGAGTTGTTTTAGTTAAAGTGGTGCAGTGCCTTGTGTATCAGTGTCCCCATACTTCAAAATGGTGGGTTTGACAAGCTTTAGTTCAAGCACTGCTGCTGCCATTTTGAAGTGTGAGGTCACTGATACACAAGACACAGGAGGCTGCAAACTTGATTAACTGAGTCTGCTCTGATGTGCTGAAATTACAGTGCATTGGAGTAGCCTCCATACTGGTGTACAGGCACCCTTAGTGTTCTTAAAAGTAACCTGGTCTAAAATTCAAACTCAAAATAGCTGATCCAGCTTCTCAGCCAGTAAGGTCCCAATTCAGGTCAGCACTTATTCAACACTTTGGTTAAATTGTGACAGACAAATTACACTTGTGGGTTGCAAACTTCCAAGCTTTGCATTAGCTAATCTTAACTGCTAGACAATTGCCTGGATGTCTCCAAGAGCATATGTTTATGGCTCATGATAGTAACCCCTCTGGTTCTGGCCACCACATGTAGGTGTCAGAGCCCCCCATGGCCCCCCTAAATTCCTTCCAGACATGGCTTTTTAGACTGGGCAAAGCCCAACCTCCTTCTTACTCAGAGACCCTTGCCTTTCAGTACTTGACCCTTCCTGGTCCTCTACAGCTCTTCTATATGGGAGGAAAGGGACATGCCCCAGCCCTAACCTGGCTGCATGGTGAGATGGGGAAATGGCCCAGCCCCAACCTGGCTGCACAAGGTATGCAAAGGGGCATGGCCCAGCCTGACCTGACCTGACCTCTCCCCCACTACCACATTTCCTGACCACGGGGAGCCTGTGGGCTAGCTGCCATGGCCCTACAGACTGGATTTGGCCCATGGGCTGGGAATTAAGCACCACTGTTCCAGGTTACTGCCTGCCACCCTGTTTTCTGGCTACTTCATCCATTGTGATGCCCTTAGTTTCCCTAGAGGCCTCCCATCTCACCTTGTTGAAGTGTCAGCAAAGCTGTTTAGCTCCTTGTAGATGGATGTGTCTTCAGTCATGTAGGCCAGATAACTCTGGCTTCACTGTCTCTTACTCTCCTTTTCCTCTCCTGTACAAGTAAGGCAGTGTATCTACTTCCATGCACTGTCCTTTCACTGTGCCTTGACCCTGATGGACTACTGTTATAGACTGACTGGTAGTTTATATTCTGTTGATTGTCCTTAGTCTGTCTGCTGAGATTGCCAACACTAATGTTAAGTGTCCTGTTAGTTTTCATGATGTGCCAGCTTCTCAACGGAGTGCTATTTAATGGCTATAATTTTAGTGGACAGTTTGTTTGTTTTTTTAATCAGTACTGGGTGTGTCCACATATGACGCTATGTTGCCTTAGCAATGCGCTATGGTGACATTGTGTCAGCAGGCACAAAATGTGATGCCGCAGCTACATAACTGTAGCAACATGCTCCCTTGGTATAGTGCATCACTATGGTGATGTAGGGGCTAAAAATAACAGTGTACCACTGGCAAGGTGCAGTAATGGCTTTTACTTACTGTTCCGTCATTTATATTTCCAAAAGGAAGTACTAGATGACAGTACAGTAACAACGGCACTGTAGGGGTACATGTAGATGCACCCACTGACATGGACCTTTGAAAAGTACCAAGCCTTTGAGCCATCCAGTCATGTGAAATGAAATTGTCAGCACCTTACCACATATTTTTGATGGAATTAAAAGGCTTATTATACAATCACCTTTAATAATAACTAGTCAACTACTTTAAGAGTTTTTTTAAAAGGCATATTTTTCTTGACAATAACTTTTTCAGAGGAAACTTGAGACATTACATTTACTGTCTTTCTCTCCAGTGTTGATGACCATATTATTGTTCTTGATGCTGATTTATTTCAGTTTTCAAAGATAAATGAAAACAGAATTCAAAAGAGCAAGAGTTCTTATGACTTAAAAAAAAAAAAAGGAATTAAAAGATTTTGAGCCTGAGTGCAACAAAGACACAGAAATCCTTGAGACGGCCTGAAATAAACTGTTTTACATACTTTGCTTCAATTCAAAGCAGCACGTGCAATATGTTTATTAACTGCTTTGAATCCTTGCTGAACATCACCTAAATAACTCTGATGAACTTCATTTGATCCTGTATTCTTTAAAATGAATAAAAAAAGGTCAAAGGTCCATCCAAGCGTGGTAGCCTGGCAGCCTTATGTGGGTAAGGCATACCAGTGGTACACACAAGGGAGTAATATGTCTAGTGTTTTCTGGTTGACTTTTGACTCCCCCATTCTGAATGACCATTTCCTATTTACAGCTTGATTTGACTGGAGGTGGTCTTAAGTATGTCTAGAACAGAACTCAAATTCAAACCTCTAGAGTCTTAATGAGAGTTAATTGCTCTACCACTGTAGCCTGCCTTTAAAAGGAATGCTGAGAGACAAGGTATTTTGCATATTGATGGACCTTATAGAGCTAAAAAGATTATTTATCTTCTGAAATGCACCATGTTTGGGTTAATGCTTCTTCTGAAAAGATGCTTCCACTTCAGTAGTGGTCACATAATATTGCTTCAGACATTATAACAGTTACCAGTTCTTTACAGGAGATGTTCATTGAGCCCTGTTGTAATACAAGGAACAGGTTGTCCCAAACCTGACTGAATTTTGGCCAGCCACAGGAGAAATATAAAGGGGATCCAGTATGAAGAAAAGTACTGCATTTTCTCACATACACATGCTTTAAGTGTATAAGTGTTTTCTTTATTGGAAAAGAAGGAAGCCTGGAGACACTCTGCATTCCATGAAGCTGCCAAAATGGGTTAACAATTTCACAGCCATAGGTATTGGCTGAAAACTGTAGTTTATGGCTGAAATAGCAAGTGAGCTGATGGTAGTATCTTGATGAGGGTTGTGATGCAGAAACAGCACCATAGAACTTCATATAAAGAACTTTCTTGCTACTACCCTTACAAGGGTCTGGGACCTAACTTTGTGAAATCAAGGCTTCATACAGACATTACAGATAGCAGTTTGGGGTATTGGATTGGGCTAAAAATGGTCTCCAATCTAAGGTAAGTCAGGGTAGGGGGAGGGTGGGTGAGATGGGGGGCTAGTGGGGTGGCTTGGGAGGATTGGGGAGCTAGTGGGAGGGTTTGGGGAGGATCAAAATCAGCCCTGAGGCAGGGTCCACTGGGGGCTGGAAGGGATTGGGAGGATTAGTGGGACATGTAGGGGGATTGGTGGGGTCTGGGAGGGTTTGGCAGGAAGGGGGGGTGCTAATGGGGTCCACATGGGAGGATTGGGTGGATTGGAGGGATCAGAGAGGCTCTTTAATCCTGCCAGCCCCCAGTCCCTCTGATGCCATGAACTGCTCCTGGAGCTGTTTTTTTCAGCATTTACCAGTCCCGGGAGCCTAGCTGAAGTAAGTCTGGGTGGGGGGAGTGGAGGGTGCATCAGGGGGGCTGGTGGCTCGATGGAAAGGGGCTCGGTGGGATGTGGGGGACTGTCTCCCACCTTAGAATTAGGGGCTATTTTTAGCTACCAGCCCCACAACCCCCAGATGAACTACTCCCCCTGGGAACCAACCCTCCCCCAATCCTGCCCACCCTTCCCCCCACCCCTACTTACTTCTCCAAGCTCCTGGCACAGGTAAACACTAGTAAAACTGGCACAAGGAGCGACTTGCAGGATTGAAGGTCTTGGTGGGCTTGGGGGGGTGGCTGTTCTGCAAGGGGAGTAGCTCATTTGGGGATGGGGGAAGGGCCAGGGATGTTAAAAATAGCTCAGTGCTGCGGGGGGGGGGGGGGGGGGAGGAGGGGATAGGAAAAGGTCAGCCCTAGGGCTGGAATGTATATGGAGGTTCAGTTAGTTTGGTTTAGCTACCAACTTTGGTTTAGTACATGATCTAACTTAGTGCACATCTGAGATAAAGTTAACTTAGATTGGCTTGGGCATTTTTTGACCAATATAACCTTTCTGGTTAATTTTTTGTACACTTCTCACTTGGACTGACTGTAACAGGTGCCTGCTCTGGGCCGATCTAAACGTGGCCTGCTCACCTGTTCCTGGGCCAACCGCCTGCCTTCTCATCTGCCACGGCTTGTTGTTAATTGATTAATTGATGTTAACTAGCGGGAGGCTGCCCTTTTACTGCCCCGATGCCAGGGGGCGCTATCTGTGGCTCCATTTCCTCCCCTACACCGCAGCCCATGCCTTGCCAATGGTACCACTGTTGTTGTCCAGGCCTTGTTGTAATCTGGCCCCCTCATCCTCACTGGGCCTTCTGCAGCCCTGCCTCACTCTGTGCCTTCACTGGCATTTGGGCTCTCCACAGCCCTGTCTGGCACTGCCCCCTCTCTCTGGGGATTCTCCAGTGCTGCCCCCTCTCTGGGGCTGGGGTCAGTGCACCCTGAATGCTGTGCCCTCACTGGCACTGGTGTCCCCACACTACCGTGAGTCCCCTTCAGAGGCCTCCTTCATCCCCCTATAGCCTCTCCCAAGCCACCGGTAACAAACAGCAAAACAGAACACAAGCCCTTGGGCTATAACATAAAATCTAAGCCATCTGGCTCCAACCTCATCTTGCCACACCCAAGTGGCTTCAGCTGTCCCCAGATCTCAGGCCATACCTGCAGTCTGGCCCTTTCTCTTTGGCTCATTCCAGCAGGGCTCCTTGCCCCTTGGCCACCAGCAGGGAACTGCCTCCTGGCCTCCAGCCTGTGGTTTATATAGGAGCCAGGCCCTGCCCTTCCGGTCAGCTGACCAGGGAGGTGAGAGTCAGTAGCTCCCTCTGGTTACCCTAGCAACCAGCACCTGCATAATTACTCTGGCTCTACAAGTAGCAGGCACCTTAGTGCCCTGCTACACTGACCTAACTAGGGATCTAAGTGTAAGGTCTGCACATGGTCAAATTAAGTTAGAACAGGCAGTCATTTTTAATGCCATCTAACCTCACTGTAACCTCTGTAAGAACACATAGAGTAAGCATAGAGTGTCCAGGAAGTGAGGCATCCTTAGAGATAGTCTGAGTGAGGCATCTGGCACCAGGAACTTCCTGGTGCCACACTTGTTAGACATGCTGTGTTTCCAGAAGGACTTTGTCAAACACTAGGCCATGACAGGAAAAATAGTTTTTTCTTTATTCTGCCTTCCAAGAACAAGGTGTGTGTTTTATTTGGGGATGTGTTATGACATTTAGAAGGCATTCCCATCAGCAGACAGATGATAAGTGAAGCCCTTCATGATTGCTAGTACAGAATTAGGCAGAAGTGTCCTCTCATTCTTATTCCCAGATAAGGAGTTAAGGCATAAGAACTAGGTCTGTGCAAAACAGCGTTGTTTTGCTTTGACTTCCATTTCGACGGAACAGTGTTTCAGTTCGAGTTTTATTTTGTTTCAAAAGCACTGTTCCATTTCGTTTTGTTGAAACTGTTTTGCTGTGTCAGTGCTATTTCAACATTTCGCCCACCCGGTGCTGGGAGGATCGGTGCTGCTGCTGGATCAGCCTCCTGTCATCTGGCAGACAAATTGGGGGCCCACACCCCTGGGAGGAGTCTGTCTCAGCCCCTGCAACCCTCCTGGGGTTGCGGGTGAGCCCCCGATCTGCCCACCAGATGACAGGAGGGTGATGCTGCTGGCTGGGGCCAGCGGCAGCACTGATCTTCCTGGCATGGGCTGCATCCAGCCAGCAGCACCAGTGTCCTGTCATCCGGCAGGCAGATTGGAGCTGCCTGCACACCCAGGAGGGGTGGGAGGGCTGTGCCGGACTGCTCCCAGGGGTGCAGGCACCCAATCTGCCTCCCGGATTGCAAGTTCTTATTAGGGCTGTGCAAAATTTCACCCAGTGTTTCATTTCAAAGCTGTTTTGATGCGTTTCAAGCTCGAAACAGCAAAATCTAAATGAAACAAAAGCCTTTGAAACAGGTTCAAAATGAAATAAGGGCATTCAAAACGTTTCAAAAGTTTCAAAACATTTCAAGTTTCAAAGCCAGGCTTACTGGCTTCAGTGCCAGTCCCAGCTGGCAGCAGCAGCCTCCTGTCATACAGCAGGCAGATGGGGGCCTGCTTGCACCCCTGGCTGGTGCTGCTGGGTGGGGCCAGCAGGAGCACTGATCTTTCCGGCTCTGGGTGTGGGTTACGCCCAGCACTGGTGTCAGGTGGCAGCAGCAGCCTCCTGTCATCCAGCAGGCAGATTGGCAGCCCGCACCCCTGGGAGCAGTCCAGCACAGCCCCTGCAGTCCTCCTGGGGGTGCAAGCAGGCTCCCGATCTGCCTGCCAGATGACAGGAGGCTGGTACTGCAGGCTGGGAAGATCAGTGGCAGCACTGATCTTCCCAGCACCAGCTGTGCCCAGTCAGCAGCACCAGCCTCCTGTCATGTGGCAGGCAGATTGGTGCCACCCACACCTCTAGGAGGGCTGCGGGGGCTGTGCCGAACTGCTCCTGGGGGTGCAGGCCTGCAGTCTACCTCCCAGATCACAGGAGGCTGGTGCTGCCTCCTGGGGCCAGGAGCAGGCAGGCCCGGGGCAAATCAGTTCATGTGAGGACGTGCCCCACCCCTGGAGAGGGCTGCAGGGACTGTGCCAGACACCTCCCGGGGTTATGGGCCCTCAATCTACCTGCCAGATGACAGGAGGCTGGTGCTGCTGCCTGGGGCCAGCAGCAGCACCGATTTTCCCAGCTCTGAGTGTGGGCTGCGCCCAGCACTGGTCTCAGGTGGCAGCAGCAGCCTCCTGTCATCCAGCAGGCAGATTGGGTGCCTGCAGTCCTAGAAGGAGTCTGGCACAGCCCCCCAGCCATCCCGAGGGTGCGAGCAGGGCCTGTTTTGCCTGCTGTATGACAGGAGGCTGCTGCTGCTGGCTGGGACCGATGCTGAAGCCAGTAAGCCTGGCTTTGAAACTCAAAACTTTTTGAAACTTTCGAAACGTTTTGGGTGCCCTTGTTTCATTTTCAAGCTGTTTCAAAGGCTTTTGTTTCATTTTGATTTCATTGTTTCGAGCTCAAAATGCATCGAAACAGCTTTGAAATGAAACACCAGGCGAAATTTCACACAGCCGTAATAAGAACTTGTCTTTTATTCTAGCGAATGGAACAAAAATGTTTTAGTAGAGATTGTAACTCATGTATAAATTATAGCTACTCCCACAGAATGCAAAACCTCAAGGGAATAAGATGAGCTGGTCCAGCCCAGGGTACTGTAGCACAGATGAGAGTGAGCTTCTTTTTATGACTTATTGTCCTCCTGTGCCTGCCTGTGCGTCTTCACGGAAAGGTTGTGAGTTATTGGGTATCAATCAACCCTTCCCTCTCTCATTATGAAGAAGGGGAAAAAGGGATAAGGCCTAAGAGAGAATTCAGGCTGGGAGGTGCCACCCAGGTAGGGATGTAAGAATGGGAGACATCAAAGAAAAGGCAGAAAGGCTCCAGCAATGCAAGGGGAGGAGCTCCTGCTAAAGAAGTCTTGACCACCAACAGTATGGTTCTGGGATATGAAGGTAGGAGACTGAGTAGTCCTCGTGAAAGACCAGGGGCTGGAGGAGACCTAACAGGAGGACTGCAAGGAAAGGCTGAGGCTGGAAAGGACTCAGTTAGGAGTGAGTGGGTCTAGGGAAGGCCAGGGCCCATGGGGCCCCATAATGGATTAGAGATATTGGGAGGCATGGGACTACTGTGAAAAGGAGATAGGAGACTATCTATAAAAAGTTGTTTTAGAGCTCCAGACAGCAAATGCACCTCATCCTAAAGAACAAGGCCTTCTCTTAGTGACTCAAACACTGAAGGAATAAGGCAAGGTAGGCAGGGATGTTAAAGGTGGGCCCTTGACTGAGGGATGGGCCCCAAGGGCTTTGCCTCAATTTGAGGAGGTTCCAGTCAACACCTACACTTGGTTTGATATTTTCATTGCTTTTCTATTACAAGCCAGACAGAATCTTTTCCTGACATGCATATGCCAGTCATGGAGTCAAAATTCATATCATTCCAGTGGCTTGGAATGGCTTGGAAAGACAGATATTTTCTGCTGAAAAGAGCATATAGCTCAGGAAAGTTGAATTATATTAAAATAAGTCAAAAGGAAGATTTACCAAATTACTGTCATGTTGTTGCTTAAACTGTACTGTTTTCCTTTATTTTATTCATTTATATGAAATGCATGCAATAAAATATAGTTGCCTATATATAAAAATGTTGCTCAGGGTGAAATTATAAAGATTACATTTTTCATACTATGGAAAACATTCTTAGTATGATAATGGAAACACCAACAGAGCTAAAACATATTTTATTTATATAGATTTAATAATAAAATTTTGACTTTTCAGTCTGCATTATTATATTTCAAGTAACTTTAGCAGATGCAGTAGCCCTTAAAAGGGCATAATCAGGTCTTGACAAAACTGATATGTAAAATATGTTTAAATTTTAAATGATCAGAGAGTGACTTATGTTATAGTCTGTACCAATCTGGCCATGGGGTAAAATTTCTTCCTGACTGCAGATATAGCAATCAGTCTGACTCTAAGTGGAGGGACAAGACCCTCTAGCTAGGAACCTCCAAGTTTTTTAGTCCCAATAGGAGTATTGGCACACCCCAGTCAAAAGCTTTGGCTTACAGGAAGGGGAAAAAACCCCAGACTTGTATAGTCATGTACCAATACTGTCCTTTAAATTAAATAACTCTTCTCCTTTCACTGTCCCCTGCCCCCCCAATGTATTTATAAAGAGAAAAATTATCTCCTCTACCTTTTTTCTGTTAAATTAAACAATCTAAGCTCCTTTAATCTCCTTGTAAATTCTCTCTGCACTTTTGTTCTAGTTTATTTTAATTTTTTTTAACATAGTTGACCACCATTCTAAGCAGTGGAGGCATAGCAAGGCAACTTTGCATCTGGGGAAGCATTGATGCCATAGTGCTAACTGCTGTGACACAATCTTCTGCCATTGTGGTGGTGACTATTTTTGCACCTCTTTCTTGCCCCTCTCCCCTCACCAAGCCTGGTTATTTTTCCTCAGTTATGCTATGGCTAAATTGGGTCTTACCAGTGCCTTGTGCAACGGTATTGGTACTCCTACATCTTGACCAATGTCACCCTGCTTACTACACATAATAATTGCATTAGTTTTTTTTCAAAGCCACATCATACACATGCCTCACGATAAATCAATACATTGGATTAAATAAAGTCAAATAAAATTTGATTGTATTTTCCTCAGTGTACTAGCTAGGATGAAATAGGGAATCTTGCATATTGACCTGTCAATATGCTGAACAATAATTTAAATAAATATCATTTAGCAGCCTTTAGTTCCATTATCAGCAGATTCTTTAACTGTTGATTACCAAGTTTCTTGATTTCTATTGTGTGAGGATAAGTGCTTTTTTGTGGTGTTTCCTGTACCATTGCCAGGATTATAGAAGTTAATTTTTCTTACCAGCAGATGGAAACAAACTAAAATCTTAAGTTTTCATTCCATAGTTGAACTTTGTTTTCTCGGCCAAGGGAAATAGTTTTAGAGCACCTTCAGGTTTAAAATTCTCAAGTAGTACAGTGGCAGCTTTCTTAACCTCCCTCTCCTGAAAACAACTGTCAGACATACATAAAGATACCATATCTGTTTAAGGAGGAGACAGCTTTGATTTTGTGTATCAGCAGGTTTTGTAAAATACAATATATACCTACTTCAGTTTATGGTGTTCTGTAATTATGTGATGATTACTGTTTTAGGTTAAGAAACATCCCTTCATCTGCTTGCTTATTACAGTTAGTTTCATATTTTTCTGAAGTTTCTTATATTTACAGGCAACACTCGCTTAGAGCTCTTAATTGATTCCAGAATAACTGAGTGCTAAGCAAAACAGCGTTAAGTAAAACCCATTTCTCCATAGGATTTAATATAAATAAATATAATTGGTTCCACACAACCTACTGGCCCAGACCCCACGCTTCTGCTGCCCTGCCCTGGGCCCCACCGGCCAGAGATTTACAGAGAGAAGGCAGCAGGGCTCTGGCCGGCATGGGGGAAGCAGTGGGGCCACCTGCCCACCAGCACCTGCACCCTTCTCTGCCCAGTGAGGGCTCCTGCCAGGGCACCCAGCACTGGGATTATCTGCCACTGCCTGATTCCTGCAGGCTCAGAACAGTGTCCATGCCCTGCAGGTGAGTGAGTGACTGGAATGGGTCATGGGCTGCAGCCCAGGGGCAGGGGGAGCTCTGCAGGCTCAGCCCTGCTGTAGCTTGGAGCAGGGGACAACGCGCACGTGTCCTTCCACCCTGGGCCCTGAACTCCTGCTGCCACACCAGCCCAGGCCCCATGTTCATTCCCCTTCCCCACCTGCCCCTTCTTGCTGCCACCACCACTCCTCCCCACCTGTCTGCTGGCCACAGGCTCCTTCCACGCTCCTGCTGCCCTGCCCTGGGTTGTGCTGGCCTTGGCCCTGGGCACTAGCTGGGCTCCAGTCATGCCGCTCATCCCCCTCCCCACTTTTCACTGCCGCTGCTCTTCCTTGCCAACTCCAGCATCATGTGCAGAAGCAAACCCCACTCTCCTGCTGCCCTGCCCTGGGCCCCCACTGACTGTCACTCACCTCTTCACTCGCTGCCACTGCCATCGCTGCTTCTCCCCAGCCCTGCACTGAGCCTTATAATGAAACGCTCTGAGTGCTAATTGAAAACAGGTACATATTTTAAATGAGTGCTATAGTGAAATCTTGGTAAGCAAAACTGCGTTAAGTGGGGGTTGCCTGTATCCCACTTACAAATTTTACGTGAGTGAAAGAAAAAAAATTAAATATGACAGTAAATCAGATCTACTTGCTAGGCAGCAGCTCCTTCCCGGTTAATTTTTTCATCACAGAATATTAAAACTGACATCATTACAGCTGCAGATGTTGACCTACAGAACCTAAAACCAAAATTTCAAAAGAGCAGCACAAGGAGTGAACTTTTATAAACAATATTTTAGTAGCTGTGGTTAGGGACAGACATTCAGAAAGCTCAAGCCTGAATTGATTCACTCTTTGCAGGTTAGTCTAAGCTGCACAGTTTAAACTGATTAATAACGGGACAGATATTCTGTTAAACAAAAAATGCAGCCACATGCCTGCAGTGGCTCAAGCCAGAAGCTGGGGGGCACCAGAGCATGTGTGCCAGCCACTGCCAAAGGGGAAGGAAGAGAGATGCCCTCCAAGGCTCTTACCCCTCCCTTCTGAAGTGGAGGGGGCATGGCCAGGCACCAACAGAGGCTAAGGCAACATACAGGATGTCAGCCACCAGCCAGGGGTTGTGGGGAGGGGCAGCTGCTGCCAGACTGAGGAGTGGGGATAGGGACAAAGTCCTTTCTTTGAAGCTAGCATGTATTGAACACAGCAACTTGCAAAGCATACAACAAGGAACTACCAAAAATCTTCACCTAAGATACAGCCCAGTAAAACACACTATATGCAACTTAGTCTAACTGAAAATGTAAACCAGGAAGACAAGAATTAGCTTTACTAATTCTGAAGGGAGAGTGTCTCCCTACAGCCAGGCATTCAGAAAGGTTTTGTTCAAGTATGTAGCTGTCTGCATTCTTTGGTGAAGCTATCTGCAGCTTGCCTTAACTACATCTCTCGCATGTGTGATGATTGTCAGGTCTTTACCAACACTTCCCACCTCTCAGTCTGGCTCTGCAGGTCTTAGCTCTGGGCTCACAAGCGCAGGGCTTGGATCTGCACACAGGGGCCTAGCTTGCTTTTCTCCCCACCTCTCCCCTTCATGACACACTGTGGAATAATCCCCTCCCAAGCTGCAGAGACTGAAGCCAAATCCCCAGGGATTCTGGGGGAAGAGGGAGGAATTAACTCCATCCCCGCCTGGCTGCAGGCAAGCCATGGTGGTGCAGCTGGGGCTGGCAAACAACAGCTGTGGTCCCTAGGGTTTGCCAGTGGGGCAGGGGGGCAAGGAAGGTGGGGAGGAGAGGGGATGGAGGGAGGAATTTGCCTCAGGAGCCATGGCAGGCCAGCATCTGCCACACCCGGCCCCCGCTTCCACTAGAGAACAGAGGGGAGGAGGCAACCCAGTTCCCTGGACCAGAAAACAGAGCTCTGCCCAGCCCAGAGAGCATGCCGGGGAGCTGGGGAGTCTGATTTAATTTAAACCAGCAAGGGGTCTGGGGCTGACATTGCATAAACTGGTTTGAGCCAAATCAGTTAAGTCTGATACTGCATTCAACCAGCTTTATCTCAGACTGGTTTTGGCCATTTCAGAACTGGTTTACGTGCACTGAATGTCTCTTCTGTTACAGATTTAAATCAGTTTCTGATCACTTAAACCGGTTTATGTGTAATGTATGTACTTAGCCAGATGCCATTCTAATATTAATTAATATTAATTTTCTAAATTTTTTAGGGGCCCCGTGGGCCAGATAGAAAGGCCTGGTGGGCTGCATCCAGACCCCGGGCCACATTTTGCCCACCCCTGCTTTACTGTGTAGCTAATTAGTCAACTTTGCAGTAAAGCACATGTGTAGAAGCACCCACTATATGGCAATCTGTGGCATCCTTTAAAGGGTGATCTCAGGGCATCTCAGTGTTCTGTGGCACCCTGGTTTCTTGGTCAAGCAGCAAGGTAGACCACAGTCATGACCTTCTAGCGCAGTGTTGCCCAAAATGTAGACATCTACAAGCAGAATTGCTGAACTTTCTAGTTATTGGGAAGCCCTTGGAATGTTGGAAAGATGTGACTTCTCTTCCAAGGATCAGAATGATAACAAATGCCAGTTGTAGGGTTTGGCTTTGAGAAACAAACCTACAGGTTCATTAAATACAGATGAGAGAGATCCTTGTAGTAAATGTGCTTAGTCTTCACGCAGTTTGACTGACACATTAACCTTGAAAGAGCAAGTTGGAAGAGGGTTTTTATATTAAATGTCTCTTCTGGGCATATGCAGTGTGTGGAAACGTGTCAAGTTTAAAGTAAAGCGCTGTGTGGGGTTTTTTCATGTCTCCAAGTGACTTTCTGAGGAAGGCTGAAAATGACTTTGAAATGATAGGCATCAGCACTGGAACAATCGTAAGGATGGATAAGGAAATCAGGAGCTTTTGCTAGGTTTCATGCCATCATATCAAAACTCATGAGAATCTGAAGATTCTGACAGCTGAATATCTGCATATTGTACAGAGATGTAATTTTGTCCCGCCTCACATTAAGCTGTTGCTTACCTTGTCCTTTGTTGCTTTCAAAGTAGTCTATTTGGTGGTTTTTATCTCTCCCACAAGGGTTGGAGAAATAAGCTGCTCTGACTTGTTATCCTGTTTTCATTTTCCATAAAGATAAGTCCTTAAATCAATTCTCCATTTTGTTCCCAAAGTTAATTAGGAATTTCAAAGGGAACAGACATTTAAACTTACTATCTTTCGGCCCAGCCCTTTCTTTGGCAGGTTCTGGATTTAGTTAGAATGACAGGCGTGTAGGCTGAAAGAAGAATATGTTCAGGTCCTTAGGGACACAATGATCCTGAATACAATTGATGAGGTCATTTCCAAACCAAACACAGAGTTTCATAGGATCTTGGATGTTGTTTTGTAGTCTTTCTGTTCAAACCTAAAGTCCCCAAAGAGGAAAGGGAATTTCATTGTTTATATGCCAGAAATGCACTTAAATTGTGTTTGAACAAATCTGATTGACTTTTTGTTTTGCTGGGGCTGCCAAGAACAGATTGGCTGCCTTGAAATCTTTCATTGCAAGGTGGATCATACTGCACAATAAAGAAGCTTAGAAAAATAAAGCAGTTTTTGTACTAGGTGGTATCAGAGTTCACTCTATAAGGATAATAGTGTGGTCATAGGCACTCAGAGTAAAGTTTTTATTACTTATCTCTGCAAGCTTCCAATATATAGCTCGAACTAGACCTTCTGTTTAGATACTTTGGCGTATATTTTCAAGGAATACATTGGAAGTCAGTTATTACTGTAATGCATTTTAGTGGTATGGCAGCTCAAAGAATGCAGTGTATCTTGCTGAAAATTTAGAACCCATAACAGGGATATGTTTCAGGTTTCCATACCTGTTCAGTTCTTCCTACCTTCCTCATGAGTTTAAATTAATTGAAATGGGATATTTTAAATGTATTGTTCTTTGTGTCTCACCTTTTTGATAATAAACAAAATTACCAATTGTCATTTTGGTAATAAACAGCTGGTTTTATTCTTTAAGCTTTCTGTATGTATAAAACTCATTGAAAACCAGTGTCAAAGGTATACTTGAAAACAAATAACTCACAATTATTCAAAGTTATTAATGACTTATATTTTAACTTAGTAATTACATTCATATGTTTATTCAAAATGGCTGCTTTGACTTTAATTTACAATAGCATTGTTGTTTGTAGAGGTGCACCTCTACATCGGTCTGATATCAGATCGACACTGATATAAAGAAAATTATCTGTATTGGAAATCGGCCTGATATGGCCAATAATTTGGCCGATAAATGTCCTGTGCATGTGTACAGCCACTGTGCAGCATGTAGGCGGCAAGGAGCACAGCCCGGCAGCTTGAATAGCAATGTCCAGCTGGTAAGTCTGGTGTAGTGGAAAGGGAGGAGGAGAGAAGGGATGTGGGGGGGGGGCCAGATCAAGGACCCCATGTTGAGGGAGGAGTGGGGCTGGGGCAGGGGCTGGGGCAAGCACTTCCCAGCCAGGATGGAGTTGCGGCTTGTCCAGGGTTGTGGGGCGGCTCCCACCTCTGTACGCCGCTGAACTGGGAGCCACTTATAGTTTCATAGTAGCTAGGGTCAGGAGGGACCTGAACAGATCATCTAGCCTGACCCCCTGCCACAAGCAGGAATGAATGCTGGGTTCACAAGACCCCAGACAGGTGGTCATCCAACCTCCTCTTGAATTTGCCCAAGGTAGGGGCGAGGACCACTTCCCTGGGAAGTTGGTTCCAGATTTTGGCCACCCTAACTGCAAACTATTGCCTTCTGATCTCTAACCTAAACCTGTTCTCCATCAGCTTATTACCATTGTTCCTTGTCACCCCACGTGGTGCTGGGGAGAAAAGGGCTCTACCTATTTGTGGTTGATCTCCCCTGATGAGTTTGTAGGCAGCTACCAGGTCCCCCCTCAGCCTCCTCTTGCTGAGGCTGAACAGTTTCAGGTCCCTAAGTCTCTCCTCATAGGGCCTGTCCTGCTGCCCTCTCACCAAGTGGGTGGCCCTCTTCTGAATGCTCTCCAGGCTGGCCACATCCCTTTTGAAGTCTGGCATGCAGTACTGGACTCAGTACTCCAACTGCGGTCTGATCAAAGTTGCACAGAGGGGGAGTATCACCTCTCTGGACCAGCTTGAGATGCACCTTTGGATGCATGACAAGGCATGGCTGGCCTTGCTGGCTGTAGTCTGGCATTGGTGGCTCAAGTTTATCTTAGAGTCAATAATGACTCCAAGACCCACTTGTCCAGTGCTTGCCCATTCATCCGGCGGCTCCCTCCGCTGCTCCTGCCACTTGTCCGGGAAGGCATGGGCAGGGCATGTGCCCCCGGATCTATGCGGGGAGGGGAAGGGTGGGATGGGCTTCTCTCAGCTGGGACTGGGCTGGGCTGTGCTTGGGGTGAGTGGTGGTGGCTCTGGGAGGGGCCTATAGGAGGGGTGCAGCCACCCCAAAATTTGCCGTAGCTCCCTGTGGCAGAGAAAATGATCCCACCATGAGATGAAACTCACCAAAGAGGCTGAAATGCTGATTATGTGGGCAGCTGACCATGGGATCGGCACAGGCTGTAGAACATCTGTCGCTGGCATGGGAACACTCTGTAAGTGCATGCTGGGGGGAACCCACATGACAGGTTAAAGCTGGCCCAGACCAGCAGAGCAGGGGAACCAGAAGTTAGTTCCCCTCATCTACGGATGCCATGTGGTGAGATAGATTGCCCCGGCAGGGGCGACTGGTGAAGGCCGGAGATGAGACGGCTTTACACCAGTGATGACTTGGAGGAATCAGTGTACTCACAGGAGCAGCAGACGTGGATGCCAGGGCCAAATGACCAGAGTTGGAGTGACAAGGGCACTGGAAAAACAGACAGAAAAGTGGCAAGACCGTGAGTAAAAGGGGTTGTGTAGCACTCTTGTCAGGGTGCCTATACCCTACTTACCATGGGAAGGGAGATTTAAATTGGATTGAGTGCAGTGAAGGGAAGAAGGGCTATATGAACATTATAATAGAAGACAGAGCCTTTACCCCCTTGTCGGACACTAGTTTGGTTAGAGATACCTGAGAAGAGCTGGTTGGACCATACTTATGAGAAGTGACTTTGGAACATCAGGTTGGCGCTAGGCGGGGTGTAAGGGAGGCAAAGCCCCAGGTCTGACAGCACTATATGCAATGCCAAGAGCCACCAGGGAAGGCAGGGACAAGATCTTCCTCCCTTACCTATAACATTAAAGACGTGGCAGGAGAGAACCCTTGGTATCTTTAAGAATGTACATAGCAGTCCAAAGTGTTGGCTTGCAAGGGTGTAGGTTGCAGCCATGTTGGTCTAAGGATGTAGGCAGACAAGGTTCTTTGGGTGAATCTGGTATCTTTTATTAGACCAACTTAAATAGTTGGAAAAAACATTTTTTAAGCAAGCTTTTGGGTTCAAAAACCCTTTGTCAGGCCGAGGAAGTTTCTGCAGTTTGTGTGTGCTCTTCCTGGATGGAATGAAAAATAAAGAAGCCAGAGGCTGGTATGCATACAAGATAGGCAGTCAGTAAAGATGTAGATTGAGGAGTCAATGGGTGAGAGACAGGCTGGGTGGGGGATGAATAGTGGAGAGGTACCTGGGGAGTCAGATGTCAGGCAGGTTATAATGTGTCATAAATCCAATGTTTATGTTTAGTCCATGATTTTTAGTATCCTAGAGGTTGATTTCATAGATTTCATAGACATTAGGGTTGGAAGGGACCTCGTGAGACCATCAGGCCCAGCCCCCTGCCCAAAGGGCAGGAAGTTGATGCAGCAGTGTGGACTGCTGGTTACGCATGGTCCAGGTCTGGATTTCACAATGATGGGGCAATGCTTCAGCTCAGTTCCAGAGGCTGGGGCCCTGAGCACAGGGGTGAAGGATAGCCTTACCCCCTCCTTGGGGAGCCCCTGTGCCATTAACTCAGCCTCTGAAGCTCCTTATTGTGTAAGTAGCACAAGGTGCAGTTCCATTCCCTGGTTCACCCTTCCTTCTCTCACACTCATTTGGCATGGATTCCTGGGCCTGCTGTTTTTGCTTACAGGATTTTCTTGTAATGCTGTTCTCAAGCAACATCAGGCATTCTCCCTACCTGCATTTTCCCCATCAGTAACTAGGGCTGGGGGGTGACTGAATGCCCCATATGTTTACAAAATGTCAAACTTTCCCAGTATGCTCATGGAGGTGACATGCTATGGCCCAAGGACTGCACCTGGTATGTGGCATAGCCTCTGCAAGATCTGAATTCCACCTGGTCCTGCAGAGTGAGCAAAGGCTCTAGCAGCAGCTGTTGTACAAAGGCGAAGCACCTGCTTGTTGTTCAGAGAAGGGGTGGGGGGGAAGGTTTAGAGTCCCAAATGGGGCAAAGTGCCTAAACCCTGCCCTGCACTTGGAATGGGAGTCAGAGCAGGCTGAACGTGGAAGCACCAAGGTGTCAAACTTGGGGCCCCTCAACATTTGATCCAAAGTCACTGTGTGATGTGGTTGGGGCATTGCAGCAGTGGAGCAACCTATCCTACGAGCCAGTTTCCTTTCCCAGAAAATGGGCAGTGAGACAAAGTTAATCACTTCCACCTGCTCTCCTGATTCTCACCTAGTACATGCACTAACCAACCTGCTCTGCACATCAACAATTCAATGGAGAAAATGCCAAATGAGTCTAGGACTTGCCCAAAGAGAAATATGTAGTAGGCTTGGGAAGTGCTGCTAGGGTTATGGTCTTCATCTCCCTCTCCAGCCACTGACCACATTTAGTCCCAGAAGCAGACTTGTTCAGACTTCCTACACAAGCTGCAGAGGACAGGGCTGGTTTTCCTTCCCTGTGGGCTTGGTGCAGGACTTCCTGCCTCTCCCCTGTAGGCAGGACAGCTCTGGCAGTCGTAAGCAGGAAGATAAATGGTGTGTCATGGAAGCTGCACAGCTGGTTGCACTTTAGGCCATGACTCCAGGCAAGTACCAAGCTCCCCACTAGATCACAGAGCTCTGACTAGGCCCCGCAGGCTGCAGCACTAGGCCTGCTGCATGGGCGGCTCTTGTAAAGGATGAGCCTGCATTGCCTGTGTATTCAGTACATTACGTGCACTGGTGTTGGCTGCAAATGTCCAACTCGGGATCCTTAAAATTCTGGTTTATTAGGCGGATTGAAACACTGTAATGAGTTAAATCATAAACCTTGGGGCTGGTCCTTCCACACACACACACACACACACACACACACACACACACACACACACACACACACACACACACACACACACACAGGCAAGCTACAAGAGTCAGGTATACCTATCCTACAAGCGCTGGAGTCTGTCTTTGAGGCTTCTTTCAGCGTGGTGTTATCTTCCAGAAGGGGGTCGCTGGCCGGTCCTTCTGGCTGGACAGGTCTGGTCAAGTTGGAGATCAAGAGGGCGCCACTGAGGGTCACTTTTCACTGCTTTTTATCTGTCCTTAGCAGACTTTGGTGACTCCCTAGTTTTCAGGTTTGCCCAATCCAGGGGTCATTGACCCTCGTGGGACTTCCCCCGTTCGGTGGCTACTGGAAGGCATCTGTCAGCCCCAGGGGTCGTCCTCATGTACGTGGAGGTTTGGGAGTTCGTTGATGAATTTTGAATAGGGCTCTGGGAGTGGTCGATTTGGAGATATTTAGCCCAAAAGTTGGTCCCCGGCATTGATTAACTCAGGGCAGGGCTTCTAGCCCTTGATCAGTGAGGTTTAGAGATTTCCCAGTTGCTACATTGTCTTCTATTGAGTTCTTCCATTGGTTGATCTGCAGTTTCCCAGGTGTTAATTACTGTCTGCTACCGTGTTACACATTCAATCACTGATTCACTCGCTTCTTTCAGGGGCCAGCCTGATACAGGGAAGGGCAGTTTGATTCCTGCCCTTGTTAACATTGTTACAATGTATAACTTACTTATGAAACTAAACACATTTAGTTGAAAGTTGAAAGGTGAGGAGTATAAAATATAAGCTACAAATGCCATGGCACACAAATAGATAAAAATACCAAACTACAAGGGGAGATACAAAATGCACACATACAAATTTTAAAACATGATTCCTTATCTTAAAGTGAAAGAGAGAGGAAGGAAGAAAAGGTAGAAAAAGAGAAACATATCCAAAGAGGGGAGAGCAAATGCAGGCAAGAGGAAAAGGGGGCTTTCTGCTACATTATTCCCCCCCCCTTGACATCGACCTTACACAAGGGTGATGTCACTATGCTATTTGAACACCATTGTTCAGCTATATAGACAGGAGGTGTGTCATCTTCAGCTGGTTTGAAGTTAAAACAAAACTTAGGCAGTTAAAAGATATTGAAAGAGAAAAGCCTTGGGGGATGGAGAGAGAAAATAACATAACGAGGTTGATTTGAACAGTTACAATGGTATAGTTGTCTCTTTGCTTACTAAAATATGACTTCAATGCAGTTTTTTTACACACATCTTGTTATACTGATATTCTAAATAGCATTTAAATCCTTAAGAGAAGTACAGAGAAAAAACAAAAACAAAACAAAACCAAACCCAAAAAACAAAGTACACATGACCTTTAATAAATATCCTTTTGTTAACCAAGTGGAATATAAAACCTTTTGAGATTTGCTGCCCTTGTTTCAAATATCAGAACAACTTTCCAGTCCAACCAGACAGAAGTGTTCTGGTCTGGGATCCACAGACAGGTTCAATTTTTAGAGGGGGGTATTACCAATTACTCTTATTATATTTTTATGATATCATATGTATTTAAACTGTGACAACGTAAAACAAACCAAATAAAAAAACACAAAACATATAACAAGACAACACAAACAGACAAGACAATTTTTGCTATGGCTGTGATGAGGAAGATGCTGCTGGTGGTAGTGAGGTCTCATGGTTTGTCGGTCACCTTTGACTACACTGTGGTTTCTACAAAAAAAACCAAACACACACAAACCTGCCAAGGAAAACTCCTTGCAGTGGCTGATTATTCATATTTACAAAGTGCAATGCTGATATGTGCAGTGTCAGTGCACACAGCATTTTCCATTCTTTGGGTGCTTTTCTTTTATAGAGAAAAAGTGGAGCAGTTACCTACAGGAGGGTGGCCATCCTAAGTTGAGGATTTTTTTTGGCCTTTTCCTGCCTCAGCATCGGGGTGGGCACTGATCAGCCTGTCCGATGCGTATTTTCCAACGGCTCAGAGCTGTTCCTTCCTGCTAGCCAAGAAGGGTGGCCGACAGGATTAAAAGACTGGTTACCCTGTTTCTCGAGGGTCAGGTGGTTGGTGGCTCACTTTTTTCTTTTTTTTTTCTTTTCTCCAAGCTGGGTCACTGGGATGCTCTCCTCATGACACAAGGAATCCTATTAACAAGGCTAGATTCAGGGTTAGATCTATTCTGCCCCCTTAAACAGTTTCAGTTTGGAAACATGTACCCATTTTCCTGATTTAGGTCCCATTTCCTCCCAAATACATTTAGCGCAGCTCTGGTGTCCAGGAGTGCACTGGTGTGCCCTTGAGTTCCCACTGTAACAGGTATTTGGGGTCTCCCTCCTGGATCCCAATTGAGGGTCCCCAATTTCTCCCATGAGCCAGGGCTTTGCTCAGGGGTCCCATTACGGGGGCTCCATCAGTGCTCTTCGGAGACCGGGGCTGAGGCTGCTACCCTGTTAGAAAAGGGAGGTGCTGCTCCCTCTCTAGTCAGCTCTGCCATTCTGATAAGCAGCTCGGCTACAGGCTTTCCATGCCATCTCCCTTTCGGTTCCCCATGCTGCATTAAAAACTTCCACACTGCTGACCGAATCCCGTTTTCCCCCTCTCTTTCCTTTGATACCCTCGGGTTAACCCAGTGTGGGCTGGGGCAATAATTTGGACCCCCAACCCCCCTATCAGGTTTGGGGTATGCACTTTCATTAGAATAGGTAACCATATAATTTGGTGTATCATTAAGCTTTTCTCTGAACTGGGTGGCTGCAATCGCCCCCCCTTGACATCCAATTAACCTCTCTGCATCCTGAGCCCGGGCTAGGACTTCTCCCAGCACATATCTCCCTGTCTCTTGGAGCGGCCCCATCAGTCCAATTATGGGCTGATGCATGCTTTCCTTTACCTCCTTCCAAAACCCAGGAGGGTAATCTATACTTCTTATGTCCGATGTCCGTTTGTTCTCCTGGTCTAGGGGCAGAACCGTCCCTGATAGCAATCCCAACATAACACACCGAATCACATAGTCCCTAGCAGGTTCCCCAGGTGTCTGGTGGCTAGCCCCAAACTGTCCCTTAAATGTCTTTCTCCCCAAACTGATCCCCAAACTCTCTATGCTCCGGAGAATATTGTCTCCCCCAAAGCTGTCCTCCTGATCCATAGCTGCCTGAATCTCTGGGGTGGCGCAAGCCCTTAGTAGGCGGTGCCATTCCCGGACACTCAGGGTTTCACAGTCCACTACATTCAGGGATTTCTGCAACCACTGTCCCAAATTCCTAATGTTAGCAGATCCCAGGGTCTTGCCCAGGGCTGCTAGATCATCTCCATTGAGGGGGACCGTTACCTGTGTGGTTTCTGTGGGTTTTCCCTGAGCATCCTGAGTGACTGAGGTCCGCGTGATTGCACTCACCTCAGGCACCAGGGTCCTTTCCTGATCTGACTTAGGGTCTTCAGGAGAGGGCTCCCCTGCATCCTCTGGATCTCCCCACATCTCCCCACCCCAAATCTCTCCTGGATTGAAGGGGTGTCTGGATCCCTGGCTTGGTATTCCCAGATGACAGCTGCTACTTGTAGGCTGCGCTCCTGGAGTTCCTTTTTTAAATGGTTAATGGTATTTAGATAGGGGCCATGGTTGACCTTGGCTCCCTTCTCGGCTTGGTCTTTAGCCGTTGTCTTTACCAATTTTTGCAAGGCTTCTCGGCTAGCATTTTCTTGGTCTAATAATTCCAATTGTTGGGCATTGTCTTGATTTATTTTTCTCAATTGCTCATTTTCATTTTCCAAGTTCAGAGACAACCCCTTTAGAGTCTGATTACTGGTTTCCAATTGAACACATCTATCTTTTAGAATTTGGATTAGCTCCTCCTTTTCCTCAATTTCAGAGGCTTGCTGAGCTTTTTCCTCAACTGCTGTTTTTACAGCATGCCATAGTAGCCAAACCAAGGCACTGTGTTGCCTTTGAAATGAGGGTTTTTCACAAAGGCAAAATCTTTCAAATTGGGATTCAATGTCCCCTATGGAAAAGCCTGGGGTGCATACATCCTCCCTCCATGGACTGGGTCCACCCTTCAGAATCTCCCTATGGAGAGGGGAAATTTCCTCCCTCCGTACCCACTTATCTTCTTGGCCTCCTGCTCCAACCTTAGGGGTTTTTTTTCCTAAACAAAGACATTTTCCTCAACATGCCTCAAGCCTGTCAGTTTACTTGAGCCCTTGTGCTCCCAACCAACTCTGCCTCTGCACCTGCAGTTCTACAGCCAAATCCCTTCCTTGGGATATGCCCACCCCCTTGGGTGACAACTAAATCCAGACCTTCTATGAGTCTGCCCAACCCCTTGGGTGAGTCTAAATCCTAATCCACTCCCTTGGGTGACTATTGCCCACCCATCTCCGTGGACATGGGTTCTATCTGGAGACACAGTCTCCCCAGTTACCAATCCGCTAATAAGCCTAGAATAATGCCCGCATTCTCCACCAAATAATGTTGGCTACAAATGTCCAACTCAGGATCCTTAAAATTCTGGTTTATTAGGCGGATTGAAACACTGTAATGAGTTAAATCATAAACCTTGGGGCTGGTCCTTCCACACACACACACACACACACACACACACACACACAGTAGCAAGCTACAAGAGTCAGGTATACCTATCCTACAAGCGCTGGAGTCTGTTGTTGAGGCTTCTTTCTGCGTGGTGTTATCTTCCAGAAGGGGGTCGCCGGCTGTTCCTTCTGGCTGGACAGGTCTGGTCAAGTTGGAGATCAAGAGGGCGCCACTGAGGGTCACTTTTCACTGCTTTTTATCTGTCCTTAGCAGACTTTGATGACTCCCCAGTTTTCAGGTTTGCCCAATCCAGAGGTCATTGACCCTCGTGGGACTTCCCCCCTCGGTGGCTACTGGATGGCATCTGTCAGCCCCAGGGGTCGTCCGCATGTACGTGCAGGTTTGGGAGTCCGTTGATGAATTTTGAATAGGGCTCTGGGAGTGGTCGATTTGGAGATATTCAGCCCAAAAGTTGGTCCCCGATATTGATTAACTCAGGCCAGGGCTTCTAGCCCTTGATCAGTGAGGTTTAGAGATTTCCCGGTTGCTACATTGTGTTCTATTGAGTTCTTCCATTGGTTGATCTGCAGTTTCCCAGGTGTTAATTACTGTCTGCTACCGTGTTACACATTCAACCACTGATTCACTTGCTTCTTTCAGGGGCCAGCCTGATACAGGGAAGGGCAGTTTGATTCCTGCCCTTGTTAACATTGTTACAATGTATAACTTATGAAACTAAGCGCATTTAGTTGAAAGTTGAAAGGTGAGGAGTATAAAATATAAGCTACAAATGCCATGGCACACAAATAGATAAAAATACCAAACTACAAGGGGAGATACAAAATGCACACATACAAATTTTAAAACATGATTCCTTATCTTAAAGTGAAAGAGAGAGGAAGGAAGAAAAGGTAGAAAAAGAGAAACATATCCAAAGAGGGGAGAGCAAATGCAGGCAAGAGGAAAAGGGGGCTTTCTGCTACACTGGGGGTGCACAGGCACACCCCTGCACATAGGATAACAACACTGTCTCAGACTGCTCTGCTTCCAAAGGAATGAAGTGGAGTTCATAGGCTTGTCTCTGGGAAGTATTTTGTAAGGTTCGTTTGAGGATTAGAACTGAGAGATTGGAGAGAGTGTGGTTTTCTTGTGAGAAATGTGCCCCCACAGGTAATTGGGGATTCCTGTCTTTGATAGATTTCTGGTGTGCATTCATTCTAGTGTGCAGTTATTGTTTGATCTCTCCTACATATTTTCCATCAGGGCATTCGGTGCATTGGATGAGATATATTACATTTCTGGAGGTGCAGCTGTAAGATCCAGGGATGCTGATGGCTCTGTTTTGCAAGGGAGCAGAAGGAGCCAGCCAGTCAGGAAAAAGCAAGCGATTGACCAGAGAGTGGCATGGCAAATTACACCCCCCCCGTACCCCCTCCCAGTGCCGCCCACCCCAAGTGCAGCACAGCCTGGCCCTCACCGGGAAGAGCTAGACCTGCCCTGCCCTGCCCTGCATAGATCCCGGTGCACATTCTCCTCCCCCCCAACCCCCCATGCCCTCCCAGATGAGCAGTGGGAGCAGCGGCAGGAGTTGCCAGATGAGCTGCACAAGCAGTGCACAGTGGTGGGAACCACCCCCCTCCCGTACCCCAGGACAAGCCATGGCTCCATTCTGCACCTGCCCTGCCCTGCTCTGGGCAGCACTTGCCCCAGCCCCTGCCCCAGCTCCACTCCCTCCCTCACTGCGGGGGCCTTGATCTGTCCTCCACCTTGTCCCTTCCGTCCCCCCTCCCCTTCCACCACACCGGACTTACCAGCTGGACACTGCTCTTCAAGTTGCCAAGCTGGTATCAGAAATCAGATTGGTATTGGCTGATATGCCTCCTTAAAAATCGGCTATCAGTGTTGACACCCCAAGTCATCCAAGTCACAGCCTCTTAACTTGTTCACCAGTATGGGGTGGGATACCGTATTGAAGGCCTTCCTGAAGTCTAAGTATACGACATTCACCCCTTCTCCTGTGTCCAGGTGTTTCATAACCTGGTCATAAAAAGAGACTAGATTGGTCAGGCTGTGCCTTAAGGAAACGATCCTTCAGGCACAAAGCGAAACAATCCCCATGAGAGGTAAAAGAGGGAAAGGGGCCAGGAGGCTTTCTTGGCTGACCACAGAAATCCAGGGCAGCCTAAGAGCCAAAAGGGGAGCACATAAAAAGTGGAAACAGGAAGAGATCACCAAAGACGAATATACCTCCTCTGCTCGTGCTTGTAGGGAGGCAGTTAGACGGGCCAAAGCTACCATGGAGCTGAGGATGGCATCCCAAGTAAAGGACAACAAGAAATTGTTTTTTAGATATATAGGGAGTAAAAGGAAGGCCCAGGGAGGAATAGGACCCCTGCTAAATGGGCAGAAGCAATTGGTGACGGACAGGGGGGACAAGGCTGAACTCCTCAATGAGTTCTTTGCCTCAGTGTTCCTAAGCGAGGGGCATGACAACTCTCTCACTGGGGTTGTAGAGAGGCAGCAGCAAGGTGCCAGACTACCAAGCGTAGACCCTGAGATGGTGCAGAGTCACTTGGAAGAACTGGATGCCTTTAAGTCAGCAGGCCCGGATGAGCTCCATCTGAGGGTGCTGAAGGCACTGGCCGACATCATTGCAGAGCCACTGGCAGGAATATTTGAACACTTGTGGTGCACGGGCCAAGTCCCGGAGGACTGGAAAAGGGCCAATGTGGTCCCCATTTTCAAGAAGGGGAGGAAGGAGGACCCGGGCAACTATAGGTCAGTTAGTATCACCTCCATCCTTGGCAAAGTCTTTGAAAAAATTATCAAGGCTCACATTTGTGAGAGCCCGGCAGGACAAATTATGCTGAGCGGAAATCAGCACGGGTTCGTGGCAGGCAGATCGTGCCTGACCAATCTAGTTTCTTTTTATGACCAGGTTACGAAACGCCTGGATACAGGAGGAGGGGTGGATGTCGTATACTTAGACTTCAGGAAGGCCTTCGATATGGTATCCCACCCCATACTGGTGAACAAGTTAAGAGGCTGTGACTTGGATGACTACACAGTCCGGTGGGTGGCGAATTGGCTGGAGGGTCGCACCCAGAGAGTCGTGTTGGATGGGTCGGTTTCGACCTGGAAGGGTGTGGGTGGTGGGGTCCTGCAGGGCTTGCTCCTTGGACTGATACTCTTTAATGTCTTCATCAGCGACTTGGACGAGGGAGTGAAATGTACTCTGTCCAAGTTTGCAGATGACACAAAGCTATGGGGGAAAGTGGACACGGTGGAGGGCAGGGAAAGCTGCAAGCAAACCTGGACAGGTTAGACAAGTGGGCAGAAAACAACAGAATGCAGTTCAACAAGGAGAAATGCAAAGTGCTGCACCTAGGGAGGAAAAATGTCCAGCACACCTACAGCCTAGGGAATGACCTGCTGGGTGGCACGGAAGTGGAAAGGGATCTTGGAGTCCTAGTGGACTCTAAGATGAACATGAGTCGGCAGTGTGACGAAGCCATCAGAAAGGCTAATGGCACTTTATCGTGCATCAGCAGATGCATGACGAATAGGTCCAAGGAGGTGATACATCCCCTCTATCGGGCGCTGGTCAGACAGCAGTTGGAGTACTGTGTGCAATTCGGGGCGCCGTAATTCAAGAGGGATGCGGATAACCTGGAGAGGGTCCAGAGAAGGGCCACTCGTATGGTTAAGGGCCTGCAGACCAAGCCCTACGAGGAGAGACTAGAGAAACTGGACCTTTTCAGCCTCCGCAAGAGAAGGTTGAGAGGCGACCTTGTGGCTGCCTATATGTTCATCATGGGGGCACAGAAGGGAATTGGTGAGTATTTATTCACCAAGGCACCCCCAGTGGTTACAAGAAATAATGGCCACAAACTAGCAGAGAGCAGATTTAGATTGGACATTAGGAAGAACTTCTTCACAGTTCGAGTGGCCAGGGTCTGGAACGGGCCCCCAAGGGAGGTGGTGCTCTCCCCTACCCTGGGGATCTTCAAGAGGAGGTTAGATAAGCATCTAGATGGGGTCATCTAGACTCAGCACTCTGTCCTGCCTATGCAGGGGGTCGGACTCAATGATCTATTGAGGTCCCTTCCGACCCTAACATCTATGAATCTATGAATTAAGTAACGGGACAGGCCACTCTCATGGACAATCTTGGGACTATGTAAGTGAAGGTGTCTGAGCCATATCTTATTATTTCTAACAGTATTGAAGCCAGGATGAGTAAGGAATGACAGCTGCCCTGTGGCCCTTAGTTGCAAGACTGAAGAGAAGGTGAGGAGTTGATCTATGTTGCAACTCTGACTTGGTTGGAGGAGTACCGGCAGTGTTCCTTGTAAGAAAAGAGCTTTGAACTGCTTTGCTGGAGGTTTCCAGGAGATCCATGGCTTGGACGTATGTTCCTCCAGTCTGAGAATTGATAGCTGACAATTAACATGACAGGCTCTCTTGCCTTAGACATACAAGTGCTAATGTTCTTGAGTTAACCTCCCTTTGAGCCTCCTTCCAGTCTTATGTTTTCACCCCCCACGCACCGTTCAGACATTAATGTCCCATTCATCTTCCCAAGTAACCAAGGAAATTTGTGTGTGGAGGAAAATATAGGTTGGGATATCTTTCCATACCCTTCTGTACTTGCCATATTTAAAGTATAGGAAGTTCCATAAACAAAAACTCTTGTTTAACAGAATTATTTTCAGTTAAGTGTGATGATTCCCAGACACAAACACTTAAAACAAGGAAATAAAAAATTGTGGGATACCTCTTAACCATATCTTAGCATCCACATAAAACATTTTTAGTGACAAACTATTTTCACAAGAAATTTACTTCTACTTCCAGCTTATGGCCTCTACTTGTTCAGGTTGTCACAGTGAATCATTATGTATTGACAAAGGAAATGCTTTACACTTTGTTTTCCATTTTATATTATTGTAAATTCCACAATCAAAGGTGTTTCTGGGATATAATCTGTAACATTTTCAGAATGTGTGTTCACTAGAAGTGTAAAGTACATTAGATGACCTTAAAGCTGTAACAGGATAGTTTCAGGTCTTCAGTAGTGTTGATGTAATCTTGTAGCCATGATAGTCCAGGAAATAAGTGAAGCAGGGATTTTTTGGGGATATTTTTATTGGTTCAACTGTATAGTTGGAAGGGATCTTAGATAAGCCTTTGGGCACAAGGTACTTTTCCTCAGGTATGGCAAAGAAAAAGACAAAAAGACACAGTTTGAGCTGAGTAACAAATAGAACAATGGCATGTGTATAACTACATATGTAAATAAAAACAGTCTGCTTAAATGGAGTTCTACACAGGCCTGGCCCCAGCCTCTCCCCTCCCCTCCCCTCCCTGCCTGCCCCCTCACCCATCCCCAACTCCCCCACACAGCCCGCACTCACTGGCAGCAGCAGTGGCTGTTAGGGCCGCTTGAGTCCCCATGGCACAGCCCCCCCCACATGGCACAGGACTTGACCTTGGCCACTTGGTACCTGCACTGCTGCATCGCACAGGTCTGGCCTGGCTCAGCAGGATTCTGTGTGGCACCACACGCTGTCAGGCAGCTCAGGGCCACTCAGGCTCTCACCTGGGGCCCAGCGGTGCTCAACCTGAGCCGCCCCAAGGTGTCCAACAGCACGCGGCACCGCGCAGCACCCTGCTGAGCCAGGCCACACCTGCATGATGTGGCAGAGACAGCATGGGTGCTAGGCGGCCCGGGCTGAGCCCTGCTGCCCTGCACTTCACGGGGAGGGTGGGCTGTGCCCTGAGGCCCCAAGAGGCCCTGACGGCTGCTGCTGGTGAATGCAGGGGGGCTGGGTGAGAGAGGGGCTAGGTGAGGGGGCTGGGGCTGGGTGGGGGAGGGGCTGGGCTGGGGCCGAGCGGGGGGCATGTGGGCCCTGCGGAGGGCCAGTATTCTTTCTTCCATGCTTGCTATCAGGGGAAATGGCTATCCACAGCATGTGACATGATGCAGAAGAGCCAACAGAAACTGTGAGATCAGAAATTGAGAGTGTTTATTTTTCTTAAAGATCTATTTTCCTAAAATAAGATTATTTAATATCTATTTTCTACTGCTCTTTGCAAAGTTTTCTAAGGATTTCTTTTTTCTTTTTGTCAGAATTGGAACAAATTAATCCAGATACCCTATTCAATAGAAGAGTGAATACCAAGTTATTTTTGTTTCTGTTTTGGAATAGTGATAAAACTTTATAGTAACATTATTTGTAATGCAACAAAATTCTACATCTGAATGCTGCATTTAAAATGGTCATTAACTATTGTATTCCTGAAATATTTAATGATAAATATCTGCTACTTGAAGGAGGAAAATTTTGTTTAGAATAGTTCTGGAAAACACTTCTAAGGTTAATAATACATATAGGCATTTTGACTCTCTTCAACACATGCATGCTTCTTATATTCATGTCAAATAATAGTCTATAAATATAAAACACTAATATAGTTTTAAGCATTGAAGTGTAAAATTAAGTTTATAAGGAAAATTAATATGAAAGAAAGAAAAGTAATATTGCAGTCATTAACAAACTGTTTTCAAATAATCTTTAGAATACAATCTTTTAATTTTTTATCTTGCTCATAAAATGTAGCAAATAAATGTCAGAAGTAAATGTTCATTCATGGAGAAATGGACTCTGTTCTGTATTTCAAGTTAGAACATCTCTCCCAAAACATACCTTATACTTGAAGTGTGAAGAACAATCCAAGTGTATTTAGCTTACACAAAGCCACATTACAAAACAGTAATTTGTTCATCCCACACCATCCTGCAAAAAAGGACAGTCTCTCAAAACTGCCCATTTTTCAAATAGTTTGGAAGTCTATTGAATATATTGGAGTAATTTAATATGGGGACTATACTGGAATAATCTAATCTATCATCATCTTTCCCACATCCTAGGCCAAAAAACTGTACAGATCTTTCAAAGCAATCTGGAAGGCCACATGGTTATTGACCCATGTATTTGCTTAATGCTAAAAGTAGATTGAAAAGCTTTCATGGATGTGACCTTTGGCAGAAAACTTCTGCAAGCTATTTTACCTTAGCAGATAAAATAAGATTGAGAGCTGTATAGACCAGGGGTAGGCAATGTTTTTTGGCTGGAGTGCCAAAACCCCTGACAATGCCTACCTTGGAAGGTGCCGGAGTGCCGGCATGCCAGAAAAACAAAATGAGGGTAGGGGGTACATGGCAGGATGCCCTGCTTGTGCCCCTTGCCTTCCACCCAAAGCCCCAGCCCCCCAACCCTGCTGCCTCTGCCCCCAGTCCTGCCGCCCCTTGCCCTCCACCCAAAGCCCCTGCTCCCCAGCCCTGCTGCCCTGTGCCTCCCACCCAAAGCCTCTTCCCCCAGCCCTGCTGCCCCTCACCCAGAGCCCCTGCCCCCCAGCCCTGCTGGCCCTTGCCCCCCACCCAAAGCCCTGCCCCCCAGCCTGGGCTCTGTGGCTGTCAGCAGCTACCCCAGCTCTGGGTAGCTGCTGGAGCCCGGGCTGCTCCCAGCAGGGCTTGCAGCATCCCAGCTGCCAGCTGGGAGCAGCCTCGGCTCCCGGCTGGCAGCAGCTACCCAGAGCCAGGGCCGGCTGCAGCCGGGAGGCTGCAAACAGCTGTGCTGGGCTCCAGAGCCCCGACATCAGCTCTGTACTGGCACATGCAGGCATGCCTTGGAGTGGGCAGTGGGGGAGAGGCCTGAGGCAGCACAAACCCGGTCTCTCCCCCGCTCCCGGCACAGAGCTAGTGACTGGGCTCCGGAGCCCAGTGAAGGTGTTTGTAGCCAGGCTGGGCTCTGGGCAGCTGCAGCAAGCAGTGGGCAGGCTGCAAACAGCTGCACCAGGCTCCACAGGTCCAGCATCAGCTCCATGCATGCGCAGTCGCTACAAGCCCTGCTGGGAGCAACCTGGGCTCCATTGTTGGCAGCAGCTACCCAGAGCTGGGGCTGGCCATGGCATGCTGAGTAAAATGGCCTCATGTGCCATGCTCGGCACATGTGCCAGAGGTTGCCAACCCCTGGTACAGACAGATGCAAAATATAATGTTTCTGTCTGTCAAAGGCTTCATGCACTGCTTATAAAATCAGCAGTTTTAAGCAGATTGAATCTTGTCTCACTGAAAAATAGGAAACATTTTCTGTACTTATGTGAAAATCTCCTTTCTTCAGATAACAAGACCCACAGATAAAGTATACTGTGAAGAGTTTGGAACTGTTAAGGAACAGCTAATAAAAAGCGAGAAACTAATTTTTGTTGCTTTTACAGTAAGAATATGTTCTTTAATGCTCATTTAAGATAAGTAATTGAAGTTAAAATAACTAAAACCCTGAGCTTGGATGGTATCAAATTTGCAGGCTTCTTTCTCAGTGATATAAGAAGGTTGAGGATCTGATATTTGGATCTGTACACTTCACTATTTGGAGAAAATAGAATATTCAGCTCCAGAGAACAGTCTGTTTAAAAATTATTCTTCTATAACTTTCTGAAAGCATCAGAATGTTCCCAATAACAAATCTTTGAGTGGAATCTTGACTGCGATGAAAGATAGTAACCACATAGAACACTTCTTTTGTGGAGGATATATGTAGCTAGCCTTAGGTGCCAGATGTGTTTTTCAGTTAGGAAATACATTTTCTTAGGAAAATCCTTAGGAAGTACAGCTTCTGAATTTGTATAATTTCTTTACATTTGAACAACCAGTTTTCTTTTCTGAAAAGATAGCAATTTTAGTACCACCATTGTGTATAAGCCACTCAAAGATTGTAAAACAATGGTGCTCAACCTGTTCACCCCACAGGCTGGATCAGTGATGCAAGGCTGGTCCATGGGCCAGATCAAGCCCAGTGCACCAGGGTCAGGCTTTGTACTGCATCCTTCCAGCTCCAAATGCCCAGATTGGGCCCTCCATATCCAGACTGAACCCCACCTACATGTTTAGATTGGACCCTGCATGCCTGGAATAACTCCCACACTGCTTCTGCCTACTTGTGTGTGCTGGGATTGGGCCCCATGCCACCTTGACTAGCCCAAGTACCCAGATTAGCCCTGTGCTGCCTCTGTCCAGCCCTGCACACCCAGATTAGAACCCATGCTGCCTCTACCCAGCCCTGCACACCCAGATATGGCCCTTTGTTGCCTCCGCCTGGCTCCACAAACCCAGATCAGGCCCTGTGCTGCCTCTGTCTGACCCTATACACCCAGGTAAGGCTGTGCATGTCAGGGTTGGCCCTGTGCTGTTTCAGTTAGCTCTGCACTGCTTTTGCTTGGATTGGGCCCTGTGTGCTAGGATTGGGCCTCACAGTTACTCCTCTAGGCTAAGTGTAGACATTCATGGGGGTTAGGAGGATATTAGATTGGTTTAAAAATGGCCACCTGATCTAATTTAGTTTACCCTGATCCAGATCTTACACTTAGACCCAGTCTCAGTGATTGGAAATCAGTCTAAACCTGTAACCGTAGAGAATTTCTGCACGTACAGACAGATCCAAAAATGACCAAACCCAGTTTTAGATAGACCTAAGTCTATGTACACTCAAACTTAATCTAAGTTAGACCAGTGAATTGAACTTCTGTACAGTTACTTCCGCAGCCCCAGAGCTGTGAAAGCTGCAGCCCCAGGCCTGAATTTTTCCTACCCGCCCCTCTGGCACCCAGCTATTTTTATCCCCCCATTTCCCTCCCCATGCCAGCTTCCCCCAACCACCCTTTCTACAAGCTGCTCCAGGTGCTGGTTTTATCATTTTTCATTGCTGCTGGGAGCTGAGCAAGTAAGTATGAGTTGGGGGGGGGGAGAAGGTGGGGAAGAGACGTGTGGCTAGGTTTGCTTGGGGGAGGTTGGTTGACTAAAATAGCACCTGGTCTCCCCAAGTTCCCCTGTGGGCCCTCTGAGCCCTCCTGATCCCGCCAAAGCCTCCCAGACCCCAGTAACCCACCATGGATCATGCCTGCCCCCTCTATCGCTCCCATAGATGCCACCTGCCTCCCAACCTGCCTTATAACCATGTGCTTTAATCCTTCTGTTTAATGGAAAACTCCTTAGTTACAGAAAAAGAAAATGCTATAAAGTGAATTTAGTTATACATCACTCTCATTTCAAAGCATATCCATTCTCTGCTGTGTTCTGTATAGCATGTTATTTTAACCTCTTTAAAGCAAGCCTATGATTTCAGTGACAAAATGTTCTGTTAATTGAGATGGATTAGCATTAAGATCTGTAGCTGTAGGTTTCTTCATTGTAATTTATGATAAAGATAAATATAATTTTGGAAGGCATGAACATTCATTTAACCAAAGCCACATGCCCAAATTTGTTATCAAGTGTTTGTGTCAGAATTCATTGAAGTTCACTCCAATTCACACTGAGCATTGTGTTTAAGTAGGTGCTGGACTTAAGTCCAAACTTAACATAGTTTTGTTTCTCATGGAGGTTGAGGGTAGTTAGCTTAGTATTTTAAAAGCAAAGTTTTCCCTCTTAGTAGAGTAATCAGTTGACAGAGATACAGGATTAATTGATTATTCTGGTTTATCTTATTGACCCCATCTCCCCCGCCGGTGCATAGGCAACAGACTTGCTGGGTTGCCTCCCACCATGCTGCTCTGCCCTAGAGACTCTGGCTGCTGTGGCAGGTGCAGCAGGAATAGGGGAATGGCAATTGGGTGGGGGCCTGTGGAGTCCTCATGGGCCACCAGTTGGACAGCCCTGACATACACTGTTTCTCTCCTGTTCAGGTTTAGTCTTTTTTTAAACTATTTCTGGTAAAGCTATCACAAAAGCTCTGAGTCCTAAATAAAACTGGTTGGGGATTGCTGCTTTGAAAGGCACTAATTTCCCACTTACACTAGTGGTGCCGCTGTTCCTGTGTTTGGGCATTGTGCTAAGAAATGTCTATGAAATCTATGAAGAAGCAAAAGTATGGAAAGTGTCCTGGCAGTCTGAAGTACTAAATTCAGGCAATTCTTTATGGTAAAATGTTTTAGTTTTCCTTATTCTGTTGCCTCAGAAATGAGCTTTCTATATTTTAATGAACATTTTCCTAATATAACATTGCTGATGGAATGAGCCATGATTTTTGCTGTATTCTAATTGCTGCAATTAAACATACTGAGTTATCGTGGTACAGTAGAACCTTGATACATTGTGTGGTTAGGGTCTTTAACATTGAAGATAAAGGTTTGTGAAGTGTGCATGGGTATTTAGAGCTGTGCTGGACCTCATTAGATGCTGCACTGTTTGCTGAAGCTTTTATTTACAAACAGTGCCACTTCTCTAATCAACTATGTGGACTAGAGCTGTGCTTCAGCTGCTCACAGAAGTGGCACATTTGGAAGTAGCTTATCATTCATTTGGCAACCCACTGAAAATTAAGCAGGTTGTAAACCAACTGGACACAAATGATCTGGCTTTTACTGTATTTTCTATTTCTTTTTACTGAGTTTGCTAGATTAAATTTATATACTTGTAAAATAAGCTTGCAAAATAGTTTATGTTATTGTCTTATACTGTGTTAATGGGGCAAATTAGGAACAGTGATGCTTGTAACCATTTACCTTTTTTCTGTACTGTTGCTTGTGGCTTATTCTTCTTGGTCCAGAACAGAAGTTCCATTAACCAGTTTGTCCCAAATCAGTTGAGCCTAATCCTACATTCAACCAGGTTTATCTTAAACCAGTTTTGGCCATTTTGAAACTAGTTTATGTGCAATGAACTTAAGTTCTGTTACAGGTTTAAGCCGGTTCTTGTCCACTTAAACTGGTTTATGTGTAAACTCTGTCCCTAGTCCTTATGTGAACATTGTCTTAAGCTTTCAAGTTGTATTGACTCCTGAGGTCTCTGTGTTTCACTTTAGTGCAAACTGAAACAATTGTAAATAGCTATAGCTTATCTGTCTGTAGAATTTCTTCTCAATTTTCTAAAAGCATAGCCTTTTTTTTACAATAATGATGGTTAAAGACAGTCAGCGACACCTAGTATTATTTATATAAAAAATACTTTCAGTGATTTGGATCCATCAATCTTTGTACATCTTTTTGACCTTTAAAGCCCATCACAGATGTTAATTTGTGTGATGTGATCAGAGGAATTTTATCCTAGAGTCCAAAAATCATGTTTTTCCATCTCAGATGTTCAAGGTCTAGTGCGCCAGAATATCTGATAGTTGGGGCTTGGGATAAATTTCCTCATATCCCATTACATGTCCATTGAGTCATGCAGCTGGCTGCACACATGGCAGGCACAGGGAGCTCTTTAGTCCCCCCTGCTCCCTGTGAAATGGACCTTTAATTACTGTACCTGCAGCTGGCTGCACTGCACTGGGTGCAGGGAGCTGGGAATTGGGGAGTCCCATGCCACATGTTCGAATGAAAGCATGATGCTATTTTTATTGTTTGATAAATTGGTTGAACATGTGGCATGTTACAGTGTATCAGATTACTAATACATTAGTCATGAGATGAATGTAATGTCTGACAGGAGCCAGATACTTTTATCCTTGTTCTCCATGTACAGCTCTTTCCTCTCACTTTTTGTTATTATTTGGTGCATCTTGCTTATAGCTAGGGGTTGTCTACACATGAAAACATTCAAAGTAGTTTTGTGGGTTAAGCTAAGCAGGAACATGGTACTCCTAATCTGGAATAAATGTGTCTACACACTGATTTACAAAAAAGCAAATTTAGTAACTCTGGAAATGGGCTTGTAGAATGTAAGCTCCTCAGTGGGATTGTACAAATGCATAATACAACAGGGTTATTATACATTGGGCCTTTGGATGACATTACAGTACAAATATAGTTATTATTATTGATGATGAGGAAGTTGCCAACATCTTTGTTGGTATAGGTTGATATTTCCTTTCAGTATTCTTTGAAGGCAGCATCCTAACTACATCTCTGCACTACACTGGTGGCCTAGCATGGATGCACTCTGTAGACAACTGTCAACCAGGGAACTAGTCATTATTTCTCTACAGAAGAATTCTTTGTGTATGTGTTCGTACTTACCAAATTTAACTAAGATTTAAATCAACAAAGAGGAAAACTTGATTTAAACAATTTATTATTCTGCATCAAGAAAGATTCCTTCTCATTGGCCTCATCTACATCAAACGCTATGGCAATGTAGCATTGGTAGGCACAAATCATGACACCACCGCTACTGTGCAGGAGCTTACTGTGCGGTGCCGGGAGTGTGCAGTACCAGTGGTACTTTACAGCAAGTACTAAATGATTGTGCAGTAACAACTGTGCAGTCAGGCCCATTGATTGATAGAACCATTATAAAATGTGTTGATTTGTAAATGTACCCGCCTCCGCTCTAGTAGGTGTTCCCGCGCCACCTTCGCCCGAGCCCTAGATCTTGCAGGCCCCAGGCTTACGGGTGGACCCTGGAGGCTACCCCTGGTGAAGTCAGGAGGACCCCTGAACTCGCCTGTCATGACTTTGAATGTAACTTCAGTGGGGGGTCCTTCCTTGGGGTAGCTCCTAGAGTTGGCGCAGTTCCCCGCGGGTAGTCTTGGGGCTCCGTCCTTCCCTACACCCCAGCCACTCGCCATCTATAGCTCTGCCTCTCCTTGGCTTCCACGGTGTCCTGGGCCTGCCGCTGTCTTACCCCCAACCTGCCAAGCATCTGTAAAGGTCCTCGGCTCAATGGGCCGTCTGCCGGGGTTGCCAGCCCAGACCTTCCACCTCGGCTCCTTCTTTAACCTGGCTGCTGGTTTCTTCACCGGCTCTGCTGCTCATGAAGCAGCCAGTTCCTTCACCGGCTCTGCTGCCTGAAATGCGGCCGGCTCCCTTGCTGGCACTTCTGACCACAACGCAGCCGGCTCCTCCACCGGCTCTGCTGCTCAGGTTGCCACCGGTTCTCTCTCTGGCTCCGCTGCCTGCAATGCAGCCAGTTCCCTCCCTGACTCCGCTGCTCCCAACGCTGCCGGCACCTCCACCGGCTCTGCTGCTTGCAGCATCGTCAATTTCACCCCTGGCTCTGCTGCCCCCAACGCCGCCGGCTCCTCCACCGGCTCTGTCGCCTATAATGCAGCCGGCTCCTTCACCGGTTCTGCCGACAGCTTTGGAGCCGGTTCCACCGTCAGCACGGCTGCCGGTTGTGCTGCCGGCTTTCTTGGAGCCCGCTCTGGCTCCGCCCCTTGCACTCACTGCAGCTGGGTGCGGCGGCTGATCTGCTCCCCGCAGGAGCTCACTCCCCTCGTCTCTCATCAGCCGCCCCGCTGCCTCGGCGGGGCCGCTTTTTGTTTGTTCCGGGAGGCGTCCTCCACCCCTGCTGCTCTGCCGCAGCTGGATAAACGCCCAGCTGATCACCCGCGCCGGCGTCCTCGACGTATGCGCCTCCCCCGACTTTTCCGGCTCTGCGGGAGGTAAGTATGACTCCTTGCTGCCCCGGGGTTCCTTCGGTGTCCCAGCTCCCCTGGGACAGTAAACAAATACACTCTTTATGCTAAATCTGGTTCTCTTTTATGCTCATTAGGATCAAGTACACTATATGTATAAAAACAGTTATATAATTAAATATACACTTATTCAGATTAATATATTTATTTTTTTATATTTTTATTGTTAGAAAATCTTTTACTTTTCCCCAGTTTGGTTCCCAAGACTTCCAGAAGCTGGAATGTGAAGGCACAATGGAGTTTAAGGTGTTGGTTATAATTATAAAGCTCTCACTGTTCTGGGGCCCATATACCTGAGGGGTCACCTCTCTCCACCTGTCATACCATCACAATTGTATTTAGCTAAGGTGCATGAGATGGATCCAACCTCAAACTGATAGCTCTGAGACTCTGGAACTTACTTGGTTTGAAACATTTCTCTTGGACTCAAATACTGTGATGTTTTGGACATTCTATAGAGGATATTTGTTTGATGTGGTATTATTAAGAAAGCTTTCTATTTTGATAAAAGGGCAGAAAGTACTTACACTACCCATGGTTGTTTTTGGTCCTTCTGAATTTATAATGTCCATGCCGCTGAGATTCAGATATATTGGTAATAGTGTGTTAGGGCACCTAGAGACTAAAAGAGGTATCTTTTTGTTATTCAAATAGAAATAAATAGACTAGCTATAGTATTCCGTAATTGGTGGCTTCTATATTTATTCTTATGGACAACATGCAAGGATGTTATATGTTGCTTCTTTGAAAACACAAGCTGGATCATCTCATTAGGTCTCTGATGTCTTCTTTTGTCCCTGATTTGTTGATTTTACTATTTATGCTGTTGCCTCACAATCCTGCTCATTTTATCTCTTACCGAAGATTATTTTTTTGATTTTCTGCATGGGGCTTGACCTGCAGTTCTTTGTTGTAAATGGCTGTCCCAGGCTGTTGCCTAAGGATCTGCAAAAGGACAATTAATGAACATCCTTATTTCCAAATATAGTAAACATGGGTTGGTTATTGGAAAATTCAAATAAGCAAAAAAAAAGATAAGGTTGGGGGTTGAAGTGCTAACTTTCTTCAATGATTTTACTTTTTAGGAATTCATACGATACCATAAGTCTGAAGCTACTTTCAGATAAATTTTACATTACATCATTTAATTTGCAACAATGTAAGCATTAGCAAACATGCAAGTTTAAATAAGTACATTTCAACAAAACGATATATTCCAGATTTCTGTGTGTGTATTTTGACTTTTACAAGGAGTAGATTTAAAATAGATTATAAGAGAAATAGGAACTGAAGAGGTGAGGCAGCACCATGTGAAATTCAGCAAAGAGATTAAGATTTGGCACCGCACTTCATTTCTCTGCAGCCTCTTAGGCATAGCCTCTGTAGACGAGAACAGACTGTCATCTTGTACAGCTGAATGCTATTTGCTTGTTTTGGGTGTCTGTTTTTTTTCGGACTGCCATACTAATGCATCAAGTGGATGTGATATGGATATAGATGCTATGCAGAACAAGGGAAAAAGGTATGTTTTATGTAGTATAAATGATCAAGAAAAATTTTCTTGTTGTATAACAGAAGGACCTTTCTGTAGAGAGGAGTGAAATGTTGAAGAATAACATTCTTCTTTTGCAACATGAAACAGGGCATTTCTTCTCATTGAAACATGCTTTTGTTTTTTTCAGTCAGCAGTTACTAATCTCTGAAGATGTAAGCAATTAATAATGTCCTAATGTCTTTATGTTTATTTTTTTAACTTTAAATTGTGGACACAGCGTTGCTGGAGGATTTCCTAGCCTCTGTCTGGTTAATTCATTATAAAGGAACTTGTAGTATTTTAGCATTTACAGTGATAAAACTTGAATAAAATTCTAAATGCTTGTATCATTTGGTTAGTGAAATGTTTTATCCTAGCTATATAAATCCTCATATAGCTGCTGAACTTACTTTGTCCATATTTTTGTTTTGGTAAACAAAGTTCTTGATCTCAGAACATGGTTTATAATGTCAGCATTAAAATCCCCAACAGATACTTTACTGATATTTTAGACCTGTACTGAAAGTTAATCAAGCAATAATGCATTTACAATTAGTATTTGGTAACAGAGATATGGACTTTATAAGTAAAATGTATAAAACTCATAAAGTGAATTTAGGGAGTCATTTTGTGTATTTTCAGCACCTCCACCCAATAAATTCTATCCCTGATACTACACACAGTAGTTGATAGAAAAGATTGCAAAAGGGACATGATTAGGACCCACACTTTTTTATTACACATTTCTTTATGAATGCTAAAACCAGGTTTTTGGCTAACTGTCCCAACGTGTAAAATTAAAAATATTGTTACTCTCTAGTAATCATTATTTCCTTTTCACTGCTGTTAGTTAAAATTGTTAAATAAAACTTGAAAATTGTGTAGTGTTTCAGAGTACTTGGCTAACCTTGCAATAAAGTACTGTATTTCAGGAATTTAAACTATGAACACTTCTTTTGACTTGGTCCAGACAATTTGCTTCGTAATTTGGTTAGAGGAGCAAGAATACTTACTTTTTAAATAATGTGATCATTTTTAAAGTGAAGGAGGCTGTGACGACTGTCATTACAGAACATAGATGCCGAATCTATGTACTACTCTGTCTCATTTTCATTTGTATAGCAGAGACTCTTGTTTTTCTAAAGCCAAAGACTTCTAGTACACTTTAAGTACAGCTTTATTAATTGTGCTACAATTGGGTAGGCTGGAAATGCTATTACAAAACTTGGTGGTCTTTGGTATAGGGTTAAGATACTGGCTTTTTTTTTTCTTAGAATAACTGTACAGTCATAAAACCAAGAAGCAATTTCAAAACAAGACTATTTTATACTAATGCTAAATTAGTGTTATTTTAACAAATTATTTATGTTGTAGAAGTACCCAGAAGGCATTAGTATCTGGGATTTGATGTGCTGAGAGCAAATGCATAGGGTCAAAACATTAGTCTTGCAAAGAGCCTTCCGGAAAAAAGAACAAACAATGGGATATATAGACAAAACATGCACATAAATTATCATAATGATTAGTAGGCTTATAGGGATTTTCGTTGATTAATAGATTTATTAAGGCCAAAGTGTTGTGTCCAGTGGGAGTTTTAATGTAAGTGAGGAAAAAAGAAGGGGGAAGAAGGAGGCAATTGAGGGGAAGGTATAATGAACTGAGATCAAAAATAGGTTGGTGGCAGGAGAGTTGCAAGAGAAGAGAGAGGACTATCCAGATTCCAAGTGGTACAATGTAGTAATCTGACTTCGGGCTATTGTGGGCTATGAGGCTATACCAGCAGTCCTAGTCTTAGTGCCATCAGTTTCCATCTTTGCTTCTTTGTTCCCTGTCTTTTACCTTTGGAAGCTATTATTTTTGGTTCCAAGAAATTTTTTAATCAGTTTTATGAAGACACCAGCCTATTGCTTACATTCTGAAAAGACTCTGTACTACTAATCTTCCTTCTTTTCTTTATCTTTATTTTTCTTAAGCTTCAACAGATCCATAGTCACAAATTGTGGACCGCTTACATTTAGAAGTCATTGTAGAGATTTCAGGTGAAATATTGAAAATACTGGAATTGTGAAATAGTGTGCTTTCCATCAAAGATGTTGACCCCTAAATCCTGCTGTAAAAGCAGGTCTCAGTTTCAATACAGAACTGACCTTTGCTCATTTTATGGAAGTGTATGTTTTTGCTAGAAGGTTTCTGTAGGTACATGAAATAGCTTGATGTTTAATGACATTTCTATAACTGACAGCATGTAGAGCCTTTGGGTTCACTGAGATTTGATATTCTTGATATACTATTTGTGAAATAAAGAACTGTAAAAGTACATTTTAAAACTCTGAACTACAGCAAGGAGCAGTGGAATCCATGTTACCTCTGTGGGTTATTCTAATTATTTTGGTCACAGATGAGACAAACCCATATTATAAACTCCAGTGTATTCTATTCACATTCTTGTACCTCTTTCAGCATAGTGTTATCTAAGGGGGTAAGTTTGTTTTCAGTTTATTCTTCGGATAATGATACTGGGAGAGAAATAAGGTTGTTTCACTGATCATAACTGTATTTATGTACTTTAGGATAGCTGGGCATTGTCAAATGAAATTCTAACTTGCATTTCCAGGCAGCCATTCAGGCTTCATGAAAAAATGGAATGTTCTTAAGGGTTTTCTGCCCTTGGGCAGCTAATAATGTTTTAAATTTAAACTGTGAGGTTAATTGTTTTTACTTGGGATTTAGTTAGATTAAAAAATAAACACAATGTCAAAGCACCCACCAGCAGTTCTCTCTGTCTTTTCTCAGGCACAGCTGGTGAACTCCATAGACGAGAGTTCCTAAAGCTGTGCAAGGGAAGCCGAGGAGAACCTTTAGTTCTGTAGGATTTGGAAACTACGCAGGCATTATTAATTCCTAATTCTCTCCTCCTTCTCAAGTAAATGTTAAACATGCATCTTTCTCATTCTTGCTTTTAGTGGTAACATGAGCCACACAGGCTTATTATGTGCCTGAAAATTATGTGTAGTTAATAATAGCTAAAGAATTCCATACCAACCCCCCCCAACCAATAATTCCATATCAAAACTAGTCTATCAGTATTTCTGTCTAGAATCAGGCTTTTAAAAAGATGCATCCCAATTTTCATGTGTGAAAGTTCACATAAATCTAATTTGTGACACAATTAAGGAAGTGGTGTCAAAATGTTTATTGTTGGGAAACCAGTTTTAATCTTAGACTTGGAGAAATCAACATTTATACATTAAGTTATTCATGTATTTACTCAATGTAATATTTTTGCCATTTATGAAGATGGTTGCATTGCAACAGAAGTGGCCATGAATTTAGATAAGGAAGTTGTTTGTATATACGAAGTTCAGCTGAAACTAACACTAAAGCAAAATAAATCTCATGGATGCCTAAACTGTAGTCCCTGGGTCTATAGCAATCCCCAGAGAATAAGGATATTAATTTAAAGTATTTTTGTTCTTCTGGTCCTAATCCAGATGTTTTAAATTCGGAAAATAAAGCCTTAAGTGACATTCCACTCCAATGGGAAATGACAGAAGGACATATACTTTAGTTCTTTACTATCACAGTGCCTAGTAAAAGTTAAATTTCACAATTTATATTTTTTCCAGAAAACCATGTTTACTTTAAAAGTCTTTATAGAAGTGATGAAAGAATTGGAGTCTGATAATTTGCAAAATGTTAAGTTGGCTATTTTATGTGCTATGGGCTATTAGAGTGTCACTGGCAATAATATTAATGTGTGTATTGTTTTCCTCACTTCTCTGGATCTCAGAAGAGTGATCCTATGATTTCCATTGGAGATAGCAGAACCTGATAAACTGAGCAATTCCCTCTTAACCTGGCAGTTTTTACCACTAGTTAATTGTCTTGGCAGAATTAAACACTAAACATTCATGACTCCCACTGCCAACCATTTCTGGAATTACAGCTTTATTTTGATTAGAAGGGTTTAAATTATTTGTCCTTATGTTAGTACCAATATGGGTTCCTGACCTCTGTTGACATATTTTCTCAGTATACATGGCAGTCAATGTATAGTTGTAGTCCACAGTCTGTGCTTTGTGTCACTTGCATAAGCAATGTAGAGATATGGCATATATGACAGTTGAATATGCTTCCTCTCTTTACTCAGAAGTTTTTTTTCCATCAAGTACAAGGTTAAAGAACAGTATTTTTACCTGGTCCCAGCTGCTGCTTCCTTACAGCTGCAACTCTTCAATATTCAGACCTTCTCTTTGGGCATAGAACATAATCTTATACAAATGTTTATGACAAGGACAATGTTACAATGTAGATTGAATAATATTTATCTCCTATATTGCTGTGCATGTTCAAGGTGCTTCGTAAGGTTAAGTAACGCATAAGGCCCCTGCAGCATGGTGCCCCCACCATGGCACACTGCAGACTAATTCAGAGAGGCATTGGTGCCTGATGCAGGGATCCTGGTTTTCTCTGCTTAGAAATGGTAAATTCTCCAGTCAAAAAAAAATCCAAATTCTCTGATTAAAAAGCCCCAAATCCGCATTTTTCCATGATTAAAATGAAATGCCACTATATAGATATCAATTTAACACAATGGTGTATTAATATCTTTAGCATTTTAAAGCAATTTGGAAGTCTACCAGTGCCTCAATCATTATAATAAAATAAATTCTAAATACCTATATATTTTGGCATTTGATTTTGGTTTCTTTTATCATGGAAAATCAGAGCTCTTCCTGCCCCCTTTGCTCTCCAGGATGTGGGTCCAGCTGTGGCTGTCTCTCCCCCTGCTGCTTTGTGGTACTGAGCAACCCATATATGCCAGTGACTTGTCCCTGCCCTTGCTGTTGTCCCTCATGCCCAAGCCACATTCCCCCAGCCTTGCTAGTGCCCCTCAATCCCAACCCAGAGTCTCCCACCCTTCCAGGCCATACGGGTGCCCTTCACTCCCAAACCCCAGCCCCCCAGCCCTGTCAGTGCCCCTGCTGGTAATCCTCACTTCCAAACCACAACCTCTCAACCCCTTAGCCCTGCCAATCCTCCTCACTCCCATCCCACAGACACCCGCTCTTCTGGTGCTCCTCACTCCCCAGCACCCCCAGCTCTGCCAGTGCCCCTCTTTCTCAACCCACAATCCCCTAATCCCCCCAGCCCTGCCAGAGGGGGCCCCCAGCTACCCCTGTTCCACCCAGATCAGAGCGTGGCAGCTGCAGTAGCTCTGACTTGTGTCGGTGACAGCGGAGTGAATCCAGCCCTGGCATGGGTGGAAGGAGAAGTTAGAAGCTTGTGGCACCCCCTGCCCTGGACTGGGGCTCCCACACTGTGCCAGGTAACCTGGCCATGGTGCACCCCACCCCCCGGGCAGCATCTTCTGCCCCCGCTCCCACGTGAGCATGGGCAGTGACCCCGATGCTGCCGGCCTGGCCACACAGCTCCCTGTTGCCCATGAAGGGCACCCCCCTTCCCCTGCTGGAGGGGAATGCGCCTCCCACCTCCCCCAGCCTGCCCCAGTGCCCAGACACCTTCCATCCGTGCCAGCAACTCCTGCCCCTCCAGACTCATCCCTCCACATACCCCTGCCACGCGCACGCACACACACACACACACACACAGATACTCACATGTATCACATAGTTCTCTGGACAGTTCCCAAGCCCTGGCCCTCCAACCCCCGCCCTGCCCCCGTCCCCATAGACTTACCTTCATCCAGCTGCTAGTGCTGCTCCCACCACCCTGCCTAACTGTATGCTGGCAACACGCATGTGCATGCTCACACACAATGCCCCTGGCCTCCAATCATCCTCCCACCAGCCCAGAGTGGCTTCTTGCAGGCTGGAAAGCTGCCAGCCTGCAAGAGGAAACTCAGTTTTCTTCTTCAAATGAGACAATCCACATTTTTCCTCAGCAAACAGAAAACACAGATCCCTGCTGATGAAGTATACAGTGCCCAGGGATGTCAAACATACTGCCCATACAGCCACTCTGTTTGGTCTGCTGAACTACTAGTAGGCCAGCAGAAGTGATGGGCATGACTAGGAGGTGTTGCCTGCCACAGAATCTAGGACCATTAATCCTGGTGGACATGGTAATTGGTGGCAGGAAGGTGAGCCATGCACTTTGTGTTGGAGCTGGAATTGCCACTGTGGCATGGGGCATGTGGCAGTGGCAACTCTGACTCTGGCATGGGGTTCATAGTGGTGGCAACTCTGGCATAGGGCATGTGGCAGGAGTTGGAGCTGCTGTTGCATGCTTCAGGTCAGAGTTGGAGCTTCTGCTGCAACCACATGCTCTGAGTCAGAGCTGGAGCTCCTGCTGCTGTCGCATGCTTGGGGTCAATTGGAACTGCTGCTGCCACTACTTCCCCACACACCAGGTTGAATGCAGCCTGCAAGAACCTCCACAGTCCAGATCTGGACTGGGGCACAAGGTGAGTTTGACACCTCTTCTATAGCTTAAGAAAGCTCATGTCTCTATGAATTAATTAGTCTATAAGATACCATACTGCCTTGCCTTCTGTCTAACTTCAGCCTTACATGGCTTTTCCACCTTTTTCTAGTCAAGCTTAAGTAAATTAGCACATCATTTGCTATGTGAGGCTAAAACCCTTATTTGGATATTTGAAAGTATGAAACACTTATTAGCAAATACTGAACTGAATAGGCCTAATAACATAGTCAAGTGCTTTGCTGAGTTGGAGCCAGAATATGCAGCTTCTTCAAGATTCAGCTTTAAATGAGAAGTGGCCTAGTAAGGTGAAAATGTTTAGGGTCAAATTTAACCTCCATTGAAAGCTTAGTATTATAACTACAATATTATAACATTACTTACTGTAGTTAGTGCGCTGTAAAAAGTGGGGAGGAACTTCCAATTCAATAAGGGCTGAATATTAAAAAAACCAAAACAATTGCATTACCCATTTTGGATTTTAGTGTGCATAATGTTATGCAGCTGTACAGTTTTATTTATGCTTGAAACCTATATTGTGTTCAATTTGTTTCTTTACCTAGTTTTCAAAGGTTAACATGTAAAAATAAAAAATACAAACTTTTACATGGAATAGTAGGATCATTGATCCCTGAAATGTTCGATTTGAGAAGTACTAAATGTAAAATTGGGACTGAAATATCTTTGTGCTGTTCCTTTAAATATTGAAATCTAACAACAGTAAGCATTTTAACTTTAAACATAAAATTCTTCTCTTGAAAAAAATCAAAAGTAAACAAGGTATTTTTTCCTGGAGGTGAGAGATTGTTGGGAGGAATTTTTAGTAAGTGTTCATAATCAACAATAGTGAATTGGAGGCTTGAGGTCATCTTGTAGAATTATATGAGGACTAAAATATAATTTGAGTATAAATTTATGTGAGGTTATTGATATTCTGATATTAGTTTGGGGTGGTACTTTTACTATTTCTGGTTAATTAAAAAAAAGAAAAAGAAAAAACCTTTGAGTGGAAAATGCCTCTTTATAGAACAAAGTTATTTTGTTTCATGAAATCATGTTCTGTAGCCTGACCTAAAAGTCTATTAAACAACTCAGTCATGAAAACTCTGAGAATTTCCTGGCCCCTAAGTACTAACCAAAATAATCTTATAATTATTCATGTGACCCTATGAACCCAAAAGCTGAAGAACAAGCAAATAAATAGACATGGATTCAGAGTCCACAAAATTAGAAAATGAAAACTACATTTCCTGTGTTCAAGAAAATGATCTGTGGTGCCTACTTATTATAAATGTTCTAAGATGATTGTTCGTAAGCTTTCCAGTAACAGTATTCTGCCTAACATTTGCACATTACATAATTCATCATAAACCAAAATATTTTGAGCATTAAGCAATTATCATATGACTTTAGTTTTGTATAGTATTTTATCTCTCTAAGTTTGCACTGTACTACTATACAATAATGTGTTGACTTAGAATAGACTGCAAACTGTTTGAGGCAAGAATGGTTTTTCAGTATATGTGTGTGTTTAGTAGAACCCCTCCCTAGTGGGGTAGGATACCACTAGTATGAGCAGGGCCCTGGGCCATGCTGGTAGTAGTAAAAAAAAAAGAAAAAATTCTGTTGCATGTAAGATTAGGCTGGAAAAAGTTGACTTGGGGGAATTTGTGGAAACACTTCATTTTCTTATTTATTTCTAGTAGAGAGGAGAAGATGCGTGTATTTGAGTTCGCTGTCAGTGTATTAGAACTCTGTCCCCAGGGTGGGATTAGGTAAGATTTAAGTTGTTACAGTTAGATAAAATGCAAAGCTGGAAACAGTCCCACACAGGGCCCTAGTACACAGTGCATAGCACTGTGGGGCCCAAATATTGGTATTATTGTAATGTTAATAAAATAGTAATAATTGATGATAGTGAAAGTCTATGCAAATGTAAAAATCCTTTATAGCATGTGCCCATCTTGGTATTAATTCACATATTAATTATTACATTGTAAGGGGAATGTATAAAGTCCTGTACGGCTTGTTGATTGCAGTACTAGTGTTTAAAACACTGACATTTTCAAGTATAAAACTGAAATGCTTTGAAGACTTGACTGCTTTCTTACAGTGCACTCACCTTTCACTGACCTCAACTAATTTAACCTATCCTGCAACATGTAGCTTAGTGAGATGCAAGGTTTGACTCCTACATCCTTACTTAGAATTTAGAGCTTGATACATTTAAGAATCCTTTCATAAATACCTTTTAAGTTGTAGCATTAGCTCCAGGGTGCAGAATAACATCTGAAATTATCCTGTACTGTGATAAATGAGTCCTAAACCCTGATTAAATTTGTGTGCTGCCAAAGGGAGTAAAATCTAATAAATAGGCTCTTCTGCATATCCCACCACAGTTATAATAGTGTAAATAATGAAACCATGATTTAAAAAACAAACAGATAAAGCCACAGTTTTGTAGAAATAGTGAAATAGCTAAAACTAACTTTGGTGAATAAAGAATATTTAAAGTAGTAGAAAACAGAGCTCTTTAGCTTTTTGACTTTTAATATTGAATCTGTTAAAACATTAATAGTAAATAATAATATGTTATTAAAATGTTTTATTTTGCCATATCCAGAGCAAAAAAACAAGATTAAAGAAGCTTCCAGGAATCTAAGGTGGCAGAATTTGTGTAGTTCCAATCTACTGATGTTAGCAAAGAGCTGGGTCTGGACCTCCTGGCTAAGTACAGGCAGTCAAAAAGCCCAAGGCTGAATTGATTCAATCTTTGCAGATTGGTCTAAGCTACATGGACTGAACTGATAAGCAAGTGAACCGACGTTCACTTTTGATTCTGGAAATGCAGCCACATGCCTGCAGTGGCTCAGGTCAGAAGCTGGGGGGTGCTAGAGTATGCCTCCCTGCTTGGCTCAAGCAGACAGCTTGGGTAAAGGCTTTCCTGCCCACCCTACGATGGGGTAGTGGGGTTTGCAGGGAGGTGCAAAGCATCCTGGGATGCTGGGGGACTGTGAGTGCAGATAGAAGTGACAATTTTCATTTGATCTGGCCACAAAAAGCAGTTTATAGTTGTGACCAAACACAAGTGCACAGATGCAAACAGCTTTAAAATGGCCAATTGGGTAAAAAAATCTGACCTTATTGCATTGAGGTATCAGATAAAGATGTTACAAACTGTAACATCTTTTGTAACTTGTGTTTGCAGAACTCCCAGCCTATTATGGTTTTCAGAATGGGAGGAGGGAAAAGCACCAGAGGCAGTTCAGCCTGTGGGTTTTCAACCCCCCGCCCAAGGGTGGGGCTCATGTATTGGAGCCATGGGGGGAGGGGGAGGGTTCCAACTCACCCACTTCACCCTTCAGCACCAACTGGGGAGCCCCAAGAATGAGCTCCCTCTGCTGCCTTTCCCCCCTCCCATTCTGAAAACAACAAACACTGGCAGAGAGCCCTGGCCACTGCTATGGGAACCTGGCTCCAGGCTCCCAGCTGCAGCTAGATTCCCCTCCCCTCTGGAACCAAGAGTGAACTTTTGTTTGGTCTGGGGTGATGTTGTAACTCGGAACACTTTGCAAAAAATCATTCTGAGTTACAGCTGGGAGCTGTACTTCTGTTTGCACCCTGTGAGTTAACTTGAATATGGAGGGGATCTGGGACAGAAGTTCAATAAACCAATTTAACCCAAATCAGTTAAGTCTGATGCTACATCCATCCAGGTTTATTTGAAACTGGTTTGGGCCATTTTGAAAGTGGTTTATGTGCACTGAACTTCTGTTGTGTTACAGATGTGAACCGGTTTCTGATCACTTACATTGGTTTGTGTGTAATTTCTGTCCCTAGCCACTGTGTCTGGGAGCACCAGAATGTGACGCCAGGAGTAGGAACTAGAATATCCTATGGAAGAGTTTCCTTGAATGGGAAGACTCCTCATAAGCTAAAATTACATGTAGATTGTTGATAATAGGTAGGAAACGGTAGGAGAAAAACAAAAATCATCTGCATTAATGCTGCAGGTATGGAATAATGATAGTAAATTGACATAAAAATGTCAGGATATGGACATTCCAAAGACTCCCTTAAAGGACAAGACTGTGACCTCCTCATTGAAAACTAAGTATGTTTTAATGTGTCTTGAACAGTGCCCATCACACTGTTAGTATTTAAAAAACACTTAGTAATAAATTATATACGGTGAGATGTATATACCTAGAACTAATTCCAAAAAGTCATCAATGCTAGTTTGCAAAGAAAGTATGAATATTATAGTTAAAGATAGAAAGCTGTGAAATCAATGTTGTCCATTCAAATGATTATTTATAATTCACATTATAGGGCAGACAACTCCCTTTTAAAGTTGGTGGAACATGTTGCTAGAGTGTGTACAGATGTAGACTAAAAAGAGGATTTTGGCCAAAAACTTTATTCAATGGTGCATCTACACAAGATGCTGACTGTGCAGAAGCTGAAAAATACTGTGCAGTAGCATGTCACAGCACGGACAGTGCTAATACGCTACAGCATAGTATTATTAGGTTACTGCACAGTAGCATCATGTAAAAGACATTTGCTGGCACTACTGTGCAGTAACTCTGGTTACTGCGTATTTATTTAGTACTTGTATTAGCAGTACTAAGTAAACGTGCAGTAGCATCTTGTACACATGTGCCCACTGTGTTAATCTTGTTTTTCATTCAGTGACACAAATGATAGTTCATTGTATAAGTATCTTTACTGCAATGTTTCCTACCAGTTGGCTCTCTGAGATAGCATGGAATTTTGCTAAGTTAATAAATAACATGTGAAGATCTGGAAGTTTTATCATTCTCCTCATGAAGGCTAAAGCAAATAGTCTTTTGAGAAAGACTAATCTGCAGGTCCAGATGGCCTCCACCCAAGGGTGTTGAGGGAGCTGGCAGGGGTCATCACGGAGCCCTTGGCCCGGGTGTATGAGCATTCGTGGTCATCTGGCCAGGTGCCGAGGGATTGGAAACTGGCTAATGTGGTCCCAATTTTCAAGAAAGGGAGGAGGGAGGACCCAGGTAACTATAGGCCTGTAAGCCTCACCTTGGTGCTCGGGAAGATCTTAGAGAGAATCATCAAGGAGCATATCTGTCGGGGGCCTGCAGGGGAGATCATGCTCAGGGGCAATCAGCCTGGGTTCATCAAAGGCAGGTCCTGCCTGACCAATCTGGTTGCCTTTTATGATCAGGTGACTAAATCCTTGGATGATGGTGTCGTCGTGGATGTAGTCTTTCTAGACTTTAAGAAGGCCTTTGACACTGTTTCTCACCCCATCCTCATCAATAAATTAAGTGACTGTGGCATTGATGCCTACACAGTTGGATGGGTAAAAAATTGGCTGATGAGGCGCACCCAGAGAGTAGTGGTGGACGGGTTGTACTCAACCTGGCGAGATGTGAGCAGTGGGGTACCTCTGGGCTCGGTCCTGGGGCCTGCACTAATATCTTCATCAGCGATTTGGATGAGGGGGTGGAAAGCACACTGTCCAAGTTTGCTGATGACACTAAGATGTGGGGCGAGGTGGACACACTTGAAGGGAGAGAGAGGATGCAACTAGATTTAGACAGACTGCAAAAGTGGGCAGATGAGAACAGGATGGCGTTCAACGTAGACAAATGCAGGGTGCTTCACCTTGGGAGAAGGAATCCACAGCATACATACAGGCTGGGGAGTTCCCCTCTTGAAAGCACAGAGGCGGAATGGGATCTTGGAGTCATTATTGACTGCAAGATGAACATGAGCCGCCAATGCCAGACTGCAGCCAGCAAGGCCAGCCATACCTTGTCATGCATCCAAAGGTGCATCTCAAGCCAGTCCAGAGAGGTGATACTCCCCCTCTATGCAAATTTGGTCAGGCCGCAGTTGGAGTACTGAGTCCAGTACTGGGTGCTGAACTTCAAAAGGGATGTGGCCAGCCTGGAGAGGGTTAAGAGGAGGGCCACCCGCTTGGTGAGAGGGCAGCAGGACAGGCCCTATGAGGAGAGACTTAGGGACCTGAACCTGTTCAGCCTCAGCAAGAGGAGGCTGAGGGGGGACCTGGTGGCTGCCTACAAGCTCATCAGGGGAGATCAACCACAAATAGGTAGAGCCCTTTTCTCCCCAGCACCACGTGGGGTGACAAGGAACAATGGTAATAAGCTGATGGAGAATAGGTTTAGGTTAGTGATCAGAAGGCAATAGTTTACAGTTGTGGCCAAAATCTGAAACCAACTTCCCAGGGATGTGGTCCTCGCCCCTACCTTGGGCAAATTCAAGAGGAGGTTGGATGACCACCTGTCTGGGGTCTTGTGAACCCAGCATTCATTCCTGCCTGTGGCAGGGGGTCAGGCTAGATGATCTGTTCAGGTCCCTCCTGACCCTAGCTACTATGAAACGATAAGCAAAACTTGAGAAAGAAAATGAAAGAAGAGACCTAGGCTCTGGGAATATTGCTGGTATGAATGCTTGGCCTTTGGTCTGCTGTAACTAAAAGAATGCAATTTTTTTTCACGAGCAAAATTACTGGCCACAACTCTACCTACTGTTGGGAAAGTCCAGGGCCAGGGCTGCACTTTTTGAACCCCTCCCCATACTATTTTTAGCCCCCTAACCCCTCTGCCTACCCCTTATCTCCTACCCCAAGATGGACAACACCCCCCCCCACGAAACCAGTTAGCCCCCCAAGCCTGCCTACCCTCCCCCCCAATCCTCCAAACTGCCCCAGTGCTGGTTTTGGAGGCATTCACCAGTGCCGAGAACTCTGGCTTGATTAGGTCAAGGTGCGGACAGGGTCATGCAGGACAGGGGGTATACAGGATTGGGGGGGAGGGTGCGGGTAGGGTTGGGGGGCTACAGATAGTCCCTAGTTGTTGGGAGAGAGCCCCCCTGATCCTACCACCCCCCCAACCCTATCATGCCCCCTCCTCGGAGCTGCTAGCCCCCTGATTTCGCCAAACCCCTTTGCGGAGCTGCTAGTCCTCCATTTGCCTGCTTTTTCCCCCACCCCATCTGACTTCAGTTGGGCTCCTGGGACTGGTGAACATTTGTGAAAATGGCACCAGGAGTGGTTTGCAGGATGTGGGGCAGGCTGGGAGGACTGGAAGTGTTGGGGAGCTGGTGCTACAGGGGGAGGGTTTGGCTGGATCAGAGATGTTCTCCAATCCCATCAAGCTCTTCCCCCCCCCCCCCCAGGACCCCACTACTCCTCTGAATCCCCCCCACCGATCCCCCCTCTCCGATTTACTTCTGTTGGGCTTGTGGCACTGGCAAAGGTCTGTAAAACTGTCACCTGATCCACAGTTATGCAGCTTAATGCAAGTTGCATGACTTTAGATCAGATTCTGGGAATGTCTGTACAGTTCAAGTAAAGAATCACTCAGATGGGACAGCCATTTTTTTACCTCATGTGTCTCCCTGAACTTCAAAATATAACATATACTCACTTACAGGCACTACTTGCAGTATGTCAGCATGGTGAAGGAGTGACCTGCCCTGAATTTGATTGACATAGTCACAAAGAACAAATCTAAAACTGCTGAACCTTTCCACATTTTATAGATAAAGTGAAGGATTTTTTCTTTTTCATTAATGCTTTGTTAAAATGTTAGATTTTAGACATCTATGTTGGCATAAACCAGAAGTAATAGTTTGGTTAGAACATGGAATTGATAGTCAAGAGTTCTGTATTTGATTTTCAGCTTTACTTTCAACTGTGACTTGGGACAATTCTTCACTCAGTAAGCTACCTGCAGACTGGGAGAAAATAATACCAATCTTCAATACTTACTGAGGTGTTTCAAAACTTAATTGATTTTAAGCACTGTGATATTCAAAATACATTACCTTCTCCTGTTCTTTCTTGGTCAATAACAAACTAAACCTGTGTTGCAATTCTTATTTCTTGTAATGAATATTTGTTTTTAGAATCATGCTTTTTAACTTTTTTGGAATGGTATTAAGACAGTTTAACAAAATATATTCTTCTATTTTAACCATTGCAGGTAGTAAATTTAAGTCTTTTTTACTGACCTTCTTATCTCTTTAAAAACCACTTTTTGCACACCAGCAGTTTTATGTGAATAGAATTTGTTCCACTTTATTGGAATCAGTTAGAAGTTGCTGAATGGCGGGCAGCAAATATCTTATGATGGTATATATGTTAATAACGATGATTTCAAAACAAGAGTGCTTGTAATATTTATGACATTGTGTAAGGACTCTGCACCATTCTAAAAACAAACAACAAGCACTTCCTATCCACATGATCAGCTGTTCTAACAGTAAACTATGTCACAGGAGTAAAACTGTCATCTGTTCAGTAAAGAATGTGTGTATTAGGCTAGCACTTATTTTTAGAATAAGTTTCAAATATCTCAGTTGTATAAATACAGTAGATTTCACCTAACATATTGATATAATACATAAATGTAATTTGCTATAAAAATTGAATAAATAAATTACTGAGAAGTAAACTAAATTTTAAAAAAATAATAAAAGAAATAAATATCAGCAGGATGAAAGACCAAGACAAGCAACAGAATTAGCTACCTAAGTTTAAGCATAGGAAAAATTTAAAAAAAAAATCTATAGGAGAAACATGGCTATAGGTAACTTCATTCTGAAGGAGATTATAAGAGAACTTTGTCGAGCAGTGGAATAACTTGTATTTACAATAAAAATAATACTAATACAATGTTTATTGTTTTATTTACATTTCACAGATAAACTTTGTGTCCGTTAAAAATGAGACAGAAAAAATAGGCTCCTTAAGTCATGAGCATTTTAGTACTGGTACCTCCCAGCTCTATAGACCCCAGAGATCTTGGTCACTGTCATAATTTGTCCTGACTTTGTCAGGAATGTGTTTTTACCAGGTTAGTAATTCAGATTAAGAGTTCTTAAGTCTTGCTTAGTCTGATACCTGTATCTTCTCCTGGGTCTACTTTAAGGTGAAATACCATAAGACATCTTCTAAGAGATGCTTAAAATTTGTTCTTCTTCTGCTTTCCTAACAGCATATCCTTTCCACCAAACGCTTTTAGATTTCTTTACATTTACTTTAAGTATTTCTTTAGAGACATTCCACAGTTCCTTAGTTCATCTTGTTCTCTACAGATCGCTTTCCCTTATTGGTCCCCAAATGCATCTCAGTACTTTATTTTCAAAAGTATTTTTTTGATCTTTTTTCTTCTTAGGGCCTTGTTACACAGTAATTTCACGTGACTCCTGCAGCTCTTAACCCCTGGATTGTCCACATACTAACACCTGAAATTGGTTTTAAGCACTTGTTATTAGGCTTCAGCGAATAGGGAAGTATTTGATTTGGATTCAGCCGATTCAGACAACAGTGATTCGATTCGGCGATTTGAATCACTGTCTCCATTTGATTCGGCTGAATTAGAATCAGAGATTCTGTGCTGATTTGGCGCCGATTCAGAAATTCAGATCAGCCGGGGAGAGCCAGGCACAGCTGGGTGGCTGCAGGTTTTCCCACGGCTCCTCCAGCTGTGCCCGACTCTCCCCAGGCAGGGGCCAGCCTCCTGGCACTTTAAAAAAAAAAAGAAAAAGAAAGCCCCACACTCACTGGATGCAGCAGCAGGGATCAGGGCCTCTGAGAGCTCATGGCAGGCCCCCCCCCAGAACAGCATGGGGCAGTGGGGGGCAGCGGGGGTTGCCCCTCCCACCTGCATAGCAGGTGCCCCATGGTGCCAGTGCCATGCAGCTCAGCAGGGCACTGCATGCCGTCTGGGAGCTGGGACGGCTCTAGCAGTCAGCCGGAGCCTGGCACCACTCAGCCTCAGTGGTCTCAGCTCCCAGACAGCATGCAGTGCCCTGCAGAGCTGCGCTGCATCTGTGCCATGGGGGAGCTGCTGCATGGGTGCCAGGTGGAGGAGCGATCCCTGCTGCCCCCCACTGCCCCATGCTGCATGGGGGGGCTTTGCCACAAGCCCTCAGAGGCCTTGATCCCTGTTGCTGCAGCTGGTGAGTGCAGGGCTTTAATTTATTTATTTATTTTAAAGTGCCGGGAAGCTGGGGCCAGACAGTGAATGAGGCCGAGTAGGGTAGCCATGGGGGCTTCTCCCGCAGCTCCTCCTGCCCAGGGAGAGGCAGGCACAGCCAGAGGAGCCATGGGAGAACCTGCAGCCGCCTGGCTGTGCCTGCCACTCCCTGGCCAATCTGAATCCTTAAATCTCTCCAAATCTTTTCCAAATCAATTCAGAGGCTTCAGATTTGATTTGGACCTTTTAATGGGTCTCCCTATTTAATTCAGATTCAGAGATTTGGCTGCTGAATCAGGCTGAATCTCCTCCAAATCGAATCGGTTACTGAAGCTTCACATAGCCCTACACATTATGTGGCTTAAAGTTATACCACTTCAGGGCAGGATTATCTCTGAACTTCATTACCCAGCCCACATTGCACTAAGTTGTGACCAGTCTAGGCTACACCTTAGTGTAAACACCACACTCACACCCCCTCCTCTGCTGGCTTGGATTGGGTCCACTTCCCCACCTACCCTCTCCAACAGCCCAGTTCCTGCCTGCCCCCGACCTCCCTCCTCCATTTACTTGTGGCTGCCAGCACGGTCTGTCCTGGGAGAACTCTTTTGCAATCCCCTGCCTCCTTACCATCCCCTACAGCTCCTCCAGATGATACCAGCAGCCCTCCAGCCAGGCAATGTTGTTGCCTGACTTCCAGCAGCAGAACTTCCCTGTTTATATGCGCAGCCCTAGGTTCAAAATGGCTGCTCTCATCAGGCACCTGGCAGCTGCCTGCTCCAGGCCCTTAAACTGGCAGGCACCTGCAGTGCCCTGCCACAGGGCTCCATTCCTTTTGCAATGGAAAATTAGTAAATTAGCTGTTGTAAAATGGAAGTTTATAAAAGTGGGCCTGAAAGGGTTTGTAAAAATCTGGACTTGGCTTTAGTGGTAGTCAAGTCAACTTTCAGTCACATTTGGGGAGGATGCAGTGGTTTTTCATTTTCTTTCAAAATTATCTCATAGTTATTTACTTTTAGGTAGAAACAAAGTTTGTCTTTTTTTTTTTCCTCAGGAAAAATGTGAGAAGGAGATTTCTTTTATGATTCTTGAATACTTGATTCTTTGATTTCTTTTTCAGGCTCTGGGGCCTGGAAGCATGGTGACCTCCCCTTGTGGGGTCTGCTCCCTTTTGGGGTCTCTGGCGCGCCAGCTGGAGGAGCTCCAGGCCACAGTCCAGAGACTGCGTGCCATCAGGGACTGCGAGCAGGAGATAGACTCCTACTGCCAGGCCCTTCTCCCCCGGGAGGCGGAGGGTAGACCACAGTCTCCCTCCACGCCAAAGGAGGACTACGAGACCTCCCACTCTGTCCAGCCAGGGGCATGGACCACGGTGGTCAAAGGCCCTAAGGCCCACCGCACCAAGGCCCCTGCCCCGCCGGAGCTGAGCAACAGGTATGCACCTCTTGCTGCTCCAGCAGAGCCTGCTGAGTTGCCGGCTCCCGCAGGCAACATGGACCTAACTGCAGCTCCCACCCCTGCTCTCCCCAAGACAAAACATAGGGTGTTTGTTGTGGGAGACTCTCTCCTGAGGGGGACTGAGGGGGCAATCTGCCGCGCCAACCCCTTAGCACAGGAAGTCTGCTGCTTCCCGGGGGCCCGCATCCGGGACATTGCGGAGAGGATCCCAAAGTTCCTCAAACCCACAGACCACTATCCCATGCTCCTAATTCATGTGGGCACCAATAACATGGCTCGGAGCGCTCCCAGCCAGGTCATGAGGCGCTACAGGGATTTGGGAGCGGGGCTAAAGGGTCTGGGGGCACAGGTGGTGTTCTCATCGATCCTCCCAGTCTCAGGCTACGGGCCAAGGAGGGAGAGGAGGATCCACGTGGTCAACCAAAGACTGCGGCGCTGGTGTTGTCGGTAAGGCTTTGGCTTTCATGACCACAGCCCGCTCTTTGGCGAGAGAGGCAGCGAGCTGCTGGAAAGAGATGGCCTCCACCTCTCTCCCCTAGGGAGGAGATTCTTCTCAGCCAGACTGGCTGACCTGCTCCACCGGGCTTTAAACTAAGCCTGCTGGGGGACTGGGGCACTACCGCCACTGCTGGCCCACTGAGCAATCTTTGCAAAGCCAGCAGGTCAAGGCACTTAAGGGAGCCCACCCCTGCCCCAGCCCTGGCAAAATCTGTGGGCAAGGAAGGAACCCCCCAGGGGGCACTTGCTTGCCTGTACACAAATGCCAGGAGCTTGGGTAATAAGCAGGAGGAACTCATCCTCCTGCTCAGTGCAAATAATTATGATGTCATAGGGATAACGGAGACCTGGTGGGACTCCACCCATGACTGGACCACAGGTATAGATGGCTATACCCTGTACAGGAGGGATCGTGTAGAGAAAAGGGGCAGGGGTGTAGCTCTCTATGTTAAGGAAAGCTACACGTCCCTGCAAGCTGATATTGGTGACCAGGGTGGATGGCTGGAGACCCTCTGGGTTAAAATCCATGGGGAACATGGCACAGGGAACACAATGGTGGGAGTCTATTACAGACCTCCCACCCAAAGTCCTGAGCTTGACCAGGAGTTTGCCCGGGAACTGGCTGAGGCCGCATGCTCCAGGACCATGGTTGTCATGGGTGACTTCAATTACCCGGACATCTCGTGGGAGGATCGCTCAGCAAAATCTGAGCGGTCGCAAAGCTTCCTATTGTGCGTGGATGACCTCTACCTGACTCAAGAAGTCTATGGGCCAATGAGAGGCAGAACGCTGCTCGACCTGGCACTGGCTACTGGGGATGACCTAGTTGGCGACCTAGTGATCGATGGGAAGCTGGGTGACAGTGACCATGAGCTGATCACCTTCACCATCTGCCGAAAAGCTGGCAAGTCAGTCAGCAACACGGAAGTCCTTGACTTCAGGAAAGCCGACTTTGACAAGCCCAGGAGGCTTGTCAGTGAGGCCCTAAGGGACCATGACCACAGAGAAAGGGGAGTTCAAGAAGTGTGGTTGCTCCTCAAGGGAGCGATCCTCAATGCACAAACTAAGTCTATTCCATCTCAGAGGAAAGGCAGCAAGAGGGCACAGCAGCCCCCCTGGCTCTCCAGGGACCTAGCAGACCTCCTGAGGCTAAAAAGAAAGGCCTACAAAGGATGGAGGATGGGAGTCACCTCCAAGGAGGATTATTCTGCACTGGTCCGGTCCAGTAGGGAGCAGACCAGGAAAGCCAAGGCTGCAACTGAACTGAACTTGAGCATCAAGGACAATAAAAAGTCCTTTTTCAGATATGTGGGGAGCCAGAGGAAAAGCAGGGGCAACATTGGACCCCTGCTGAACCAGATGGGGCAACTGACAACTGACGCCCAGGAAAAAGCCAACCTATTAAATAGGTACTTTGCGTCGGTCTTTCATCAGTCCCATGGGACACCCATGCCCACTACGGGACAGGGAAGTCCGGATGAGGGTGATCCTCTGCCCTCCATTGATGCTGACTTCGTGAAGGAACATCTTGAGAAGCTGGATACCTTCAAGTCAGCCGGCCCTGACAATCTTCACCCCAGGGTACTCAAGGAGCTGGCGAGCATCATAGTCCAGCCTCTAGCACGGATCTTTGAAAACTCTTGGTGCTCTGGTGTAGTGCCCAAAGACTGAAAGAAGGCCAATGTGGTGCCTATCTTCAAGAAAGGGAGGAAAGTGGATCCGGCTAACTATAGGCCCATTAGCCTGACTTCTATCCCAGGGAAGATCTTAGAAAAGTTTATTAAAGAGGCCATCCTTAATGGACTGGCCGACGCCAACATCATAAGGGATAGCCAGCATGGGTTTGTTGCGGGTAGGTCTTGCTTGACCAATCTCATTTCCTTCTACGACCAGGTGACCTATCACCTGGACAAGGGAGAAGAGATTGATGTCATATATCTTGACTTCAAAAAAGCCTTTGACCTGGTTTCCCATAATCACCTCTTAGAGAAACTGGCCAATTGTCGCCTTGGGTCCTCCACGATCCACTGGCTGGAAAACTGGCTCTGGGGTTGGACCCAGAGGGTAGTAATTGATGGAAGTCACTCATCGTGGTGTTCTGTGACCAGTGGGGTCCCCCAGGGCTCTGTCCTTGGACCCATACTGTTCAACATCTTCATTAATGATGTGGACACTGGAGTCAGAAGTGGACTGGCCAAGTTCGCTGATGACACCAAACTTTGGGGCAAAGCATCCACACCAGAAGACAGGCAGGTGATCCAGGCTGACCTGGACAGGCTCAGCAAGTGGGTGGACGAGAATCTGATGGTGTTCAACGCCGATAAATGCAAGGTTCTCCACCTTGGGAAGAAAAACCCGCAGCATCCTTATAGGCTTGGCAGTGCTATGTTGGCTAGCACTATGGAAAAAAGAGACTTGGGGGTCATCATTAACCACAAGATGAACATGAGCCTGCAATGCAATGCTGTGGCTAGTAAAGCGACCAAAACACTGGCTTGCATCCATAGGTGCTTCTCAAGCAAATCCCGGGATGTCATTCTCCCCTTGTACTTGGCCTTAGTGAGGCTGCAGTTGGAGTACTGCGTCCAGTTTTGGGCTCCACAATTCAAAAAGGATGTGGAGAAGCTTGAGAGAGCCCAGAGAAGAGCCACGCGCATGATCAGAGGTCAGGAAAGCAGACCCTACGATGACAGGCTGAGAGCCCTGGGGCTCTTTAGCCTGGAAAAGCGCAGGCTCAGGGGTGATCTGATGGCCACCTATAAGTTTATTAGGGGTGACCACCAGTATCTGGGGGAACGTTTGTTCACCAGAGTGACCCAAGGGATGACGACTAGGTCAAATGGTCATAAACTACTACAAGACCGTTTCAGGCTGGCCATAAGGAAGAATGTCTTTACTGTCCGAGCCCCCAAGGTCTGGAACAGCCTGCCACCGGACGTGGTTGAAGCGCCTACATTGAACACCTTCAAGAGCAAACTGGATGCTCATCTTGCTGGGATCCTATGAACCCATCTGACTTGCTGCCCTTTGGGCAGGGGGCTGGACTCGATGATCTTCCGAGGTCCCTTCCAGCCCTAATGTCTATGAAATCTATGAAATCTATGATACTGTGAGGAAAAAATTAAAGAAAGCTTCAAGATTAAATGGACAAATATCCACTTCATTATCAGAATATTTTTCTTTCTGATGCTGTCTGAGTTACAGAGCCCAATTTGAAAGATTAATTGATATTTTTACATTTTTAGTTCTATATTGTGTCTGTATTCTGTGCTTAAGTCAAGTCAATTCAAGTCAAGTCAGTCCTGAAGCTGCACTGACCATTGAGGCATCTTTGATGTAGCGGTAACTTTTCTCCATTCTTCCTGCTGTTTAGTTTGTACTGTTAGATTAATGTGTACTGAAAAAGCCTCTTCCTTCATAAGATGCAGTTCTTAGTACATATAAATTTCTAGGATAATATATATTCTTTACTCTTGATCGAAACTATAAATGTTCTTGATGTGAAATTATTGTATACCAGTATTGATTTGGGTCTATTTGTACCACACTCTGCACAATACTTTAGCAGTTGTTCAAATGCTATTTACACTGCTTTGCATCCTGCCAAGGACCACTATTCTACTTACCTGTGTACCTTCCTCAGCTCCCACTGGAGCAACTTTCATTTTCCCGCCTCACACAAAGTGACTTGTTCAGTGGCCCAGATCTAAAACTTTATGGCTAGGGACAGACATTAGACATAAACTGGTTTAAATGATCAGAAACTGGTTTAAATCTGTAACAGAACAGATGTTCAGTACACATAAACCAGTTTGAAAATGGCTGAAACTGGTTTGAGATAAGCCTGGTTGAATGTAGTATCAGAATTAACTCATTTGACTCAAACCAATTTATGCAATGTCTGTCCTAGACCCCTTGCTGGTTTAAGATAAACCAGACACCCCCAGCATCCCAGCATGCTTTCTGGGCTGGGCAGGGCTCTCTGCTCCCCTCTGCTCCCTGGCTGCAGCCCCAGACACTGCAGTCTGCTTCCCCACTCCCCTCACCACTTGCTGCTAAGCAGGAATTCCCCCCCTCCCCTCTGCCTTGATGAGGAGGTGTCTGTATATTAGCTAGTAGACCACATGCTGGCTACAGTCTGTGCTGAATCAACAGGTAGAATCAACAGGCAGAATCAATAAGTAGCTGGTAGTGTCAATCTGTTGTTTTCTTAATTGGTTGATAAATACTGTTATCGATTCCCTGCTGGGCTAATCACAATGTCCTGCCAGAGCCTGTTAAATATTATGTTCCATTTAGTAAAAAAATATTATATGATTCCTCGCTTCCATTCATTTCCATTCCATTGCAAATCTTCAAACCAAGAAATAATGTTGTAGAATCTTTTTGAATTAACTACACCTTCTTGTTTTTAATAACTCACTGGGAACATTATCAACTTCATGGTTACCAGTACAATTTCTTTAAAGTTAAGGATCGATTTACAAATGGCTCACACAACTGGAATATGGCTATTTGTTTGCACTTGTCCATCTTAGTATTTAAAAGAATACAAGTAGTCCCTCCATCTTTCTATAATTGCACTCTTTGTCATTAGGGATTCCATTCCTTTTTCAACAGAAAATTAGTAAATTAGCTGTTGTATGACCACAGCTCCCTCAGCTCAGTGCTGTGGAAGGCCTGAGCCACTTCAGGCATATGCCTGCATTTCTAGGATGTTTGTCTGGTTACAAAACTGACTTAGCCTAGCCAGGTTAGACTAACCTGCAAAGATTGAATCAATTCAGACTCACGCTGTTTGATGACCTATCCCTAGCCCAAACACACATATACACATTAATACATAAAAGTGTGTGCACAATATTTCATATTAAATATATTATAATTTAATAACATATTATAGATGTGAAAATTGAGGAGAAAATGTAAAAATCCATAAACATTTTGAAAAATATACTTTTATTTAAATTTAGACATAATAGATTAAAACAGATTGCCATTCCACAATGAGTATAGCCTTAAGTGTCACAAAGAAAAGACTATAAATTTAAAATATGTTTATACTTGGCTTCTGTCTATTGCCAGGCAGTCAGTTTATTTTAAAAAATCCGGTGTGTTGAGAGTACTATCAGAGCAGCTATATATTAATTAGCTCCCACCGTGCTGCCACTGACTCCTGCATGCCTGTTCATTCCCAGTGCCCTCACCCCAGCCTTGCTATACAGGCAGGGATGAACATGCAGCCCTGACCCTGCATGCCCTGCACTCGCCTGTCTGGACTAAGCAGCAGTGGTGGGGAACGAGCTGGTGCTCAGTGCAGGGAAAAAGCGCCCCCCCCCCAGGGGCCGGCACTCCCTGCTGCAGCTGCTTGCAGTCCACGCAGGGCTATCCTGCATCTCTGCTGCATCTTGGGTGGCAATGGAGAGCAGGCACAGGCAGCCCTGCGTGGACTCCAAGTGGCTGCAGCACAGGGTGCCAGCTAAGGGGTGGGAGAGCGTCCACTTTTCCCCTGCACTGAGCACCATCCCCACTGCTGCTGCTAGCCTGGGCCCCATACCAGCTCCAGGCTTACCCATTGGGGCTGGGCTGTGGTAGCAGCAGCTGGGCACAAACTGCTGCTCGGCACAGAGGAAAGCAGCCCCCCACTCATCGCCACCAGGCAGTGTTTGCTACAGCTGCCTGCCTGGAGCCCGGTTGCGCTAGGCTGAAGTACAGCTGCTTCACCACCACCTCTGTGCTGCCCAGGAGCTGTTTCACATGGCCATTGTTGCTGCACTGGGCAGCGCTGATGGGTGAGTGCCAGGCAGGCAGCAGCAGCAAAAACTGCCTGGTGGTGGCGAGCAGGGGGACCACACTCCTCCGTATCAAGCAGCAGTTTTCACCCAGCTGCTGCTGCCATGGCTAAGCCCCAGTGGGTCACCCAGAGCCAGTGTGGGGCCCAGGCTAGCAGCACCAGCAGGGATGGTGCTCAGCACAGGGGAAAAGCGGCTGCTACCCCTCCTCATGGTCAGCACCCTGTGCTGCAGCTGCTTGAAGCCAACACGGGACTGCCTGTGCCTGCTCTCTGTTTCCACTGCTGGGATAGTGGTGACATGTCAGAGAGGCAGGACAGCCCCGCATGGGCTCTGAGCAGCTGCACAAGAGAGTGCTGGGGGGGGGGAGCGCTTTTCCCCCACACTGAGCACCATCCTCCAGACTGGAGAGCACAGGGTGCATGGGGTCAGTTGGGGCCTCATGCTTATCCCCATCTGTACTACAGGGCTGGGGTGGGGGCACTGACAGTGACTCCCACATGGGAACCAGTAGAAACTAGGTGGGAGCATGGGGCTTAAAGCAGGGCAGCAGGAGCGCAGGGTCCCAGCCAGCTGGGGCTCTATGGAGGTGGGTCAGCTCCCCTCTCTCCCTGCTGTTGCAGCCCATCCTGGCTCCACAGACCCTTGCCAGCCCACAGCCTGCACTTCTGCATGCCACTCACTTCCACTTCTTCCCCCGCCACTTTCCCCATTTTCCTGGCCTCCCACCGGCCACTCTGCATTACATGGCTCCCATACCCATGTATTGACACATCCCCACAAACCCTCATATGCAATCACTTCTGCATAATAACACAAGCACACACAAATCAGGACAAAAAATATTTTTTAAATTAAATTAAAATATATTATTATGGGAGTTTGATTTTTAGTATGTAATTGGTTCTCCCCCCCCCCCAAGATGGCAAACTGTCTTCCCCAAACGAGTACTTCCAGGGGCAAGGGTTGGGACTTCCAGTGGCAAAGGTCAGAGGTTAGGGGCAGGACTTCCGGTCCCAAGATGGTGGCCAGGGGGTTGGGCACCTTTCAAGGGGCGGGCCTACCCACGCAGCCCTCGACAGCTTGCTAAAACTTGGCAAGCGGCCCTCCACCTTAAATAATTGCCCTCCCCTGATTTAAACATGCTATTTTATAATTGGACACTGGAAAATTTTATCGTCACAGCTTTAATATCACATAAGCATGTTTTATATACTTTTTATCTCAAAGTAATTGTTTTTACTATTTATTTATGTTGTATATAGACAGATAGTCATCTCATGTATGCAAAATTAGAGACTTTGCCAAGCAAAATTTATGTGGCGTTTATATGTTTTGATATGTTTCCTAGAAGTCAGACTGAGAACATAAGCTTTTTTGCAAAATATCTGCATCGTTTTAAGCAAAATGAGCAAGTAGTCCTCACTTAAAGGAATAGGGACAAGAGAATTCCAAGAGAAGCACCTGTACACTGAGTTTGTCTAAGGTGTTCTCCCTTTCCTGCACTCTTTTCCTCATTGAGACTTCATAGCCCCAACTGGTTCCTGACACAGCTTGTGAGCTCTAGGGTACCAAAGACTTAGTATGAAAGCATTATACTGAAGACCTGATAGTTATGGCATGCAGAAGTGTAACTGGCCAATACAGTATCCTGAATAGCATCAGAAGATGCTGGAGAAACTGCAGCTGGAGGTTCATTGCTGCTGGGGGAGATGTCACCTTCTTCTTTTGCTGCTGACATGCACATCAATCGGCCAAAAAAATACTTGTTTTCAGCAGGAAAAAAACTGGTGACATCTCCCTCAGCAGCAGCAAGCCAATGGCTGCTGCTTCTGCACTGCACACTGCTGTTTCCCTGCCCTCCCTACTTCTGGAGTTAGAGCCGGAGCCACTGCAGGGAAAGTGTATGGGGAGGCAGTACAAATGGGACAGCAGACTGAGAAGGTGAGGCACCCCCTCCTAGCTTCATTCTGGCACCCCTCCCCTCACTCAAACAGCACCTGGGGCCCATGCCCATCCATTATTCTTCTTGCCCATCCATTATTAAATTACCAATAGCATGGTACCAACTCCTTGATTCCAGAGGGTTTAGCTGGCAATTTCATTGTGGCCATACTGGAGTCCATGGGCCCCCTGTGTCCAAGGGGGCCCACAGCTAACAATTACCTTAAAAGGCCTAATTGAAAGTGGGCTTCTCAGTCAGCTACCTCTTCCACCCATGCTACTTCACAATCCATGCTTCTCCACCCATTCTCTGGCCCCTACAATAGGACAGACCATTTGAAATCCTGCTCCAGCATACAGATGCGAGGGCCCTACTCCAATGCCCTTGTTCAAAGAAGATGATGATGAAGAAGATGATCCAGCTGGTACTCCATAACTGAATGACTTTAGCTGACTTCAAGACCTTTTGAAAAAAATGGTAATAACTCTAAAGGTCTCTAGAGAGGAAGCTGCATATTGTTCCCCAAACTATAGGACATTCTCCAGCCTAGTCCCATGTGAAAAATAGTGTTGCTCATAAGAAAAGTGGCTAGGCTATTCTAGCTAGGTCCCCAATCCAACACAATCACTGGCTACACCCTACCTATGCAAATTTGAAGAAGAAACTGTATTTATTTGGTTGTAAGGAATATTCTCTGCAAATTTTTAATTTACAGTTGCCAATTACCAGGTGTGTTCCAGCCATGACTTCTTAATCTAAAAGAAGTTATCTTTATTTGCTGGGAGTATACCACCAGATGTTAGAGAGGAGTTAATTTTCTTGGTGGCAGAGAGCCAAATGGTGATAAAAAGCAGCTTGAAAGTTGGCTTTGATATAATACACTTGACTTCTTATTTTATGGTTAAAGAAGTATATCCCAACCATGGCTGCTGAGATCTGACTGCTCTATAGGAAATGTAGAACAATGTGGAAGACCTGCCATTCAAGGGAAAGGAGTTGTTCAATGTCAAAATAGATAATGTCCAGATTGGTTCAAGAAGGACTAAGAGTGATTTTTCACTCTGTCAGCGAATAAAACCTGGCACTTAAAAGAAAACCACAGCACACACAAATTGTATACCCCACAGAAGCCAGAAGGACTGTGGATCTACAATCAACCTCAGCATTTCAGTTATACTGGCCAATATAGGAGACACAAGCAATGGTTTTGATAAGACTATAAATAGTTTGGAATGAAACCTTAAGAATCCAGAACAAATATCATGTTCTTTCAGGAACTATGTGACCCACTTCAAGCATGAATGTCACAATAGGGTGGGGCGGGTGAAATGGCATATCCAACCAGCAGCTTGACTCCATTTCCCAGCAGCCCCTTCCTGCATCTCTGCAGCTGGTTTCCCTGGTGACACCAGGGGTCATGGTTTCCATGGAGACTGGCCCCAGCAGCACTGGCAGGGCACGTGGCTGGGCAGGGAGCTGCTCTGGGGCCAGGGCTGGGATTTTGCAGTGGTGATGGCATGATATTGCACACCCCTGTCTTGGGCATGCAGGCAGCAGATCACAGCTGTGCCCTGGCTCTGGACCATGCTGTCATTGCCACAAGATCCTAGCCCCAGAGCAGCTCTCTGCCCAAGAGTATGCCCTGCTAGAGCTGCTGGTGCCAGTCTCTACGGACACCCTGGTCCTACTGTCACAGTGCCATCGCTCTTGGAATCTCTGTGGAAACCAGCTGCAGCAATCCAGGTAGGGGAAATGGAGTCCCCCACAGGCCCAATTCAGCCTGCAGGCCAGACCTTGCCCACACCAGCATTAGGGTCACGCACTCCATCACAATAAAGTACTTAATCTAGTTTCACTCAGTATCCTGCTTCCTTATGCTGCTTTAGGAACCCTTCTCAGGAAGCCCTTCTGACAAGAGGTACTCTCATTCCTCTCAGTAGGGATGATAGAAGAATTTCCTCAGTAGGTAGGGGGGTTCTATAGCAGTTATGTGTTAATATCATAAAGTAAAGCAGCAGAAAAACCCACTTGAAACACAAGAAGCTTAACACATTCAAATGCAAGTTGAAGTTCATAATTGTTACACCCAATAATACCCTCGTGCCTCAGGGGACTGGTTCACATCACTCAACCTTTAGAATACATGTCTGAGAAGAAGTACACCAAGAGTTGTAAACCTGAGAAGCAGCAGTTTTTTGGTAAGGGTGCACCAATAAATATTTTTTGAGGCAATACCAATGGCCGATTATTAACAAGCTATATCGGCCAATATTGATCTGATGGCCAGTATGCAGCCTGGCAGCTTGGAGAGCAGTATCTGGCTGGTAAGTCTGGGGGGAGAAGGGGCATGGGGGGGCAGATTGAGGCCCCTGTGGTGAGGGACAGAGTGGGGCAGCGGCAGGGGCAGGGGCAGGTGCTGCACAGATAGGGTGGGGTGTGAGACAAAGCTGCAGCTTGTCCAGAGGCTTGGGGAGGTGGGCAGGGAGTAAGAGGCAGCTCCTGCTACTGTGAGCACCCGCAAGGGAGACACGAGAGCCATGTGCCCCCCTGGATCTTTGTGCAGGGTAAGGGCAGGCTGCCGCTGCATGCTCAGGGACAGGCTTTTCCCAGTGATGGGGCTGGACCAGGGCTACACTTAGAGTGGGCAGTGGCAGCACTGGGAGGGCACGGCTATGGGGGAGGCTACAGCCACCCCAAAATTCACTGTAGCCCCTCTTCCAGCACCACTGCCATTTGCCCTGCCTGCCCTGAGTGCAGCCATGGCCCAGCCTTCTCCAGTGCTGGGAAGAGTCTGGCCCTGAGCATACAGTGGTATCCCGTCCTTGCCCTGTGCCCAGATTCAGGAGGGGATGTGCCCCCTGTGCCTCCCCTGGGAGTGCGTGCTATAGTGGGAGCCTCCTCCCCCACATACACCTCCAGAATGAGCCTTGTCTCCATCTTGCGCCCTGCCCTGTCCCACCCTGGCTATGCAGCACCTGCCCCAGCCCTAGCTTCATTCCCTGCCTCACTGGGGGGCCTTGATTTACCCCCCTCATGCCCCTTCTCTCCCTCTGCCCCTTCCCTCCCACAGACTTACCAGCCTCAAAGGGAATTTACAAAACACCTTTTGCAGACAAGCCTACAAACTTCACTTCATCAACCTACTGGATACAGAAATTCATGGATTCAATATAGACATTGGACTTATGACACACTATAACCTGCCTAGCATCTGATACCCCAGGTAACCTCTCTACTGTTTACTGGCTATATTTTTATCAGCAGGTCTACATTCCCCTTTCCCCCCTCCCTACTCCTCCCATTTGTCTTTTACCCATTGACTGCCTCAATTGGTATTCTCACTGAGTGGCACTCTTGCATGCATACTGCCCTCTGGCTTCTATTCTATTCCATCCAGGAAGATCACAGACCAACTGCAGATGCTTCCTCATCCTGATGAAAGGTGTTTGTACCTGAAAGCTTGCAAAGAAGATTTTTTCCAACTATTTTACTTGATCTAATAAAAGATATTGGATTTACCCAAATAACCTTGTCTGTCTAGATAAGACAAGATACACTTCAGGCAGTTCTGAATCCTAATAAGGATCTTATTAACCTTTCTTTCTAGGAGTACAAGCTAGTCAGGGAAATTGAAGCATGCAGCATTACAACATGAACACATTTAAATCAGAAATATTTCAACAAAACAATCTGCCACATATAACAACAGAAATGTATTAATGTTTTGATAATGTCATGTTATTTGTCATCAATCAATAAATCAATCTTAAAATGTAGAGTGCAGACTGAGTTTAGAACTATTATATTAGAACACTTCATTTTGAGCACTTTAGGGCAAGCTTGACAAATACAGCTTTTATGGACTGTATCTGGCTTGTAGAGCTATGTCATGTGACCCAAAAGGCATCTAGAAGGGTTGGGAATTTGGGGAGAGGGCAAGCAGGGGATATAGAGCCTGCCATGAACAGCGTGTGGAGCTCCATTGGGAATGCATGTCAGCCGCATAGCCAGCAGCATAGCAAACAATAGCTGTGTTAATCCCTGCAACTCCTTGACATTCTACCACCCCTGCCCTATGGGCCAGATCCAGCTCCTGGGGCTGGGTGAATTTGACACCCTTGCCTTAGGACTGGGGTTCCCAAACTTTGGTGCCTCTCTGAGGGGCACACAGGAGAGATTGTGTAATGGCAGATTTAACTTTTATTATAATAATAACTGGCATTAAGGGGTTAAAATATAAAACATATGCTAGTAGGGGTATGTGGGAAACTGGTAAGTCTGGAAGGGGTACGCAATGAGAACAAGTTTGGGAACCTCTACCTTAAAGATATTAAGCAACTTTTCTACAAAATGTGTCATTGAGACTTCCAACCAGAAGATTTTGCTTATTCATCATATAGTAGTTAGAAACATTTTTGTATACTCCGTTTTACCTGGAACTTTGGTATATACTATGTACCCTTATGAAATTAGAAAAAAGGTGCCCTGTGTTAAGCTACAGAGTCATCTTGGACTACTTCTTGTTTCAGAGCATTCTGGGGTTTACACAAGGACCAGCTGTTAGATATTTGGCAAAATGATTGCCTTCCCCAAGGTCCTAAGCTAAATACCTGAGCTAAAACAAAAAGGAAAGAAAAAAGAAAACATGAAAAAGACACAGCTAAAAACTTATTTAACAAACATAAGTTGTATGGAAGCTTTTTAAACAAGAAAGAAATACAAGTATTCTTAAGAGCATAAACAGGTCACTGACCCTACTGCCTTAGATAGACAAGTCAGCTTTGGTTTCAGATTCTCAGACCAGTTTATTCTACACACAGTAATTTTGTTTCCATAATAAGCAGAACAGGCAAGCAAACCACATCTCTCGCTCTTACTTCATGTATAAGATAGGAGACAATCTTAACACTAAAATTCTATCTCAGAACAACAATGTACCCTTTCCTCCCTTAGCACTTTCTCCTGGAGTACTTAAGCTTCCTGGTGGCTCCATCCTCATTAGTGAGTTATCACGTACAGCTGGCTCCCAGCCAGGAACACTGTCATCTGTTGACTGCCTGCGTCTGGGTTCCCAACTGTTGAAATTTGGAGCACCTCCTTACAAGCCTCAATATCTATATTCTGAATATGGCAATGCTTGTGACTTTCTGCATAATCTTGGAGGAACATCGGTTGTATCACATGTTGCTGGGTTTTTTGTTGTAGCTGTGTTGGTCTAAGGACATAGGCAGGCAAGGTTCGTTGACTAGATGTGGTATCTTGTATTAGACCAACTGAGTAGTTTGGGAAAAGTTTTTTGCAAGCTTTCAGGTGCAGTCACCCTTCTTCAGGCATAGGGAGCCTCTGCTGTTCTAAGATTCCAAAAAAAGTCTCCAAGACACTCAAATCAGCAGAGACTCCCTATGCCTGAAGAAGGGTGACTGCACCTGAAAGCTTGCTAAGAACTTTTTCCCAATTACTTAGTTGGTCTAATAAAAGATATCACATCTACTCAAAAAACCTTGCTTGCCAGTTGTATCACATAGCACTAAAGACTGAAACACTATTTAAGTTTCTGCTTCTCTTGTATGGCACACCTACAATACCATGTCTGTGAAAAAGTAAGAATCTTCATAATTTTATAGCCAAATAGATAGAAAAATAAGAATTAAGAAAAAGATACTCAGTTCTTTCAAGCCCAAGATAAAATGAATTTGTAGTTATAGTTAATTTTTCAAGAATAATTTAAGGAAATATGTCTGTCACTGTAAAGAAGTATATCAGTATGCTCACTTGCAAATGCCATTTTTAGTTACTGGAAACAAGGCTGAGTTGTTTAAAATTTTTTTGGATACATTAGTAACAGCAGAATGATCTTTTTCTTACCAGTTATTTTCCAGATATGGATTTGTTTCTGTGACTGTATGGGTAGAATTCCTGACTTTTATCACTTTTTAAAAATTCAGTTCTATTTTATAGTGGGAAATCAGTTTTCCTTTTATGTTTTTTGGTAATTTTATATTAAAATTGTTTTCTCTACTATAGAATCATAGAAAAATAGGGCTGGAGGGGACCTTTGGAAGTTATATGGTCCAACCCCTTGCTCAAGGCAGGACCATCCCTGACTAGTGTTTGTCTAATGACACCTGAGATCGACCAGGCTCTTTGGGTAGCCTGTTCCAATGCCTAAGCACCCTCATAGTGAGAAAGGTCTTTCTAATAACGAACCTAATTTTGCTTGCTCCAGTTCAAGAGTATTGCTCCCTTTCCTGTCCAATGCAGCCACAGAGAATAGCTTATATCACCTTCTACATAGAAGAGTAGGGCAGCATGGCACCTTAGAAACTCATTCAGAGAGGCCTAAGTAGGGGTCTACTTAAATCATGGTTAGACTTACCAATTTTCACAGATTGGTCACAGCATAAAGAACAAATTCCTCAGGTATTCTGTGGATGTGCCCTGGTGGTCCCACCCCTAGAGCTGATTCGCATAGGGGGGGAGAGGGGCAAAGGGTCTGCTGCCATCTTGACTGGTGGCTGCCTTTCATGTGGCCCTGCCGGTTAGTTCTGATTAGCAGAGAGGCTCTGGTGGGGAAGGAGGAGGAATCTGCTTCCCTTCATGCTGCCCCTCCAGCCGGCACTTCCTCCTCTAAACAGGCTGCAAGGCTAGGCTGCAGTAGCAGTGAGGACCTCTGGCTCCCACTGGGGAGTCAGCATTTTATTTTTATTAAGTGGTTGGTTTTTTTATTTGCAGACAATCCTGGATTCCATGGTTTACGCAAAACTGCAATTTAAGTAGACCCCCTAGGCATAAGCTTTGGTAGGTTATTGCCAACTTTAGCTTCTGCCAAAGGTATAGATTGTTACCATGAAAGCTTATCCTCTTCTCTAAGATGCCACCTTATCTTGCTTTTTGCTTAAATTCAGACTTACATGACTAATTATCACTTTCTCCTATAATCACCCTTCAGGTATTTGAAGATTTATCAACTCCCCTCTCGGTTTTTTGTACTCTTGACTACATAATCCCTGCTCTTTCAACTTTTCCTCAGAAGTTGTTTCCTAGACTTCCAGTCATTTTTGTTGCTCTCCACCGGCCTCTTTCCAGTGTTCCACATCTTTCTTGAAGAGTGGTATCCACATGAAGTGTCAATAAGGTTATTCAGTTCTTTGTTGTTAGAGGTCTTGTCTAGCATTTAGGCAGCTCTAGCTCCTAGTAAGAACCCAATTAACTAGGGCAGTGGTTTTCAACCCTTTTTATTTGTCGACCCCTAAAACATTTTGAAAGGAGGCACAGACCCCTTTGGAAATTTTGAATGGAGGTACAGACCCCTATGAATTGTAATTGTGGGTATTCACATACTTTTGATTGCCCATAGTTATCTTTCACGGATACCTTAGACATAGTCTGGGGACCTTCAGGGATCTGTGAACTACAAGTAGAAAACTACTTAACTAGTGTGGCCATATTATTTTTAAGGAAATCTGAGACACTGCCTCCCCCCTCGAATTTTCATCCAACTAGCCAGGATGCTGAGATGGCCTACAAAATCCAGGACTGTACCTGCCAAACTGGGATGCATGGTCAACTGCCAATTAACCCTTCTTTCCCCTGTGTGCAAGCTAGTCAAGAAAATTGAAACATGCAAAATTTTTACAACATGAATACATTTAAACCTAGGGTTGCCAACCCTCCCAGATTGGCCAGGAGTCTACTGGAATCGGGATCAAGCTCCCAGTGATTAATGAAAGCAATCTGGGAGATTGATATTGTGAACAGTTGAGCGGTACAATTAATGACCAGGGGTGCACTGATACATCGGTTCCATATTGGATTGACACTGATATAAGGAAAATTGACATTATTGGAAATCAGCTTTTTTTGGCTGATGTGGCTTATAATGTCACTGATAAATGCCCCGTGCAGGCTTGTAGTCTCAGCGCAGCATGCAGGTGGCCAGGAGCACAGCTTGGAAGTGTGGAGAGCAGCCAGGTCTGGCTGGTTAGTCTGTTGTGAAGGAAATGGCATGGCAGGGTCAGATTGAGGCCCCCACAGTTGGGGAGGGAGTGGGGCTGGGGCAGGGATAGGGGCATGGCATGGGACAGAGCCATGAGTGGCTCATCCAGGGGGCATGACTCCCACTGCTTCATGCACCCCAGGAGGGCATGGGGGGCATGTGCCCCCAAATCTGCATGTGGGGCAAGGGTGGGCTGCCACTGCAGGCTGGGGCTGGGGTGGTGCTGGGCTCTTCTCAGCAGGGGGGTTGGGCTGGGGCTATTCTTGGGCTAGTTATTGATACCTAATATCAGCAACAGAAAAACTATCTAGAAGAAACATGCAAACTGATTACATAAAATGCACAAACATTTTCGTATTACTAATGATCTGGTCCTAGAAATGTACATGTGGACAAGTCAGTGACTGTGGCCACTGCCCCAGTTCAAATCTGGCCCACAAAGAGCCCCTGTGATCCAGATCTGTCCTGAAGGCCAAGGTGAGTTTGACACCCCTGATGTATATATAGTACCAGTCAGTATTTTAAAGCAGGAGTTATGCCTCCAGTGCTTTAACACATCAAAACAGACAGTATTTGAAAATGTTGTATGAAGCGCAGAGTCTTTGGAGAGTCACTGCCCAGAAGTCTACTTTATACAATAGAGATTAACACCATTATTCTATATATAATCTCCCCAACAAAACACTGTCGCCTGTTTCTGTCAACAAATGGCTTCTTTGCTTTGGTAGCTGAGAGAAACTTTAGTTTAGTATAGGCAACAAAACATGCCTTTATGAATTGCAGACCTATTTTTAAAAATATTTTGGAAGGTGACTACAGTATTGAGATATTACATTATTTGAATTAACTAAACATATTTTTAAAACAAACTAGGAAGATGAGGTATGTCTCTGTGGATCCAGCATTTTTTGGGAATGGTGTGGTATATGCTTAACTCCTTCTTCCATACCACCACTGGAGTACGGGGGAGGCTAGGGCTATTTTGAACATATCCTATCCAGACAAAGCTCCCTCTTGGGTTTCTTCCCTGATTTCTTTGATTCTTTCTTCCTCGATAGAGACTAAGACAAGTTGTAGACTGGGACCTGATGTTCAAGCTTGCCACGATTGAACAAACTAACTTTGTACTATTATAGATTGCATAAAGTTCATAAAAGCTGCTGTTAGAGTGACCCTGTTAAAACCTAAGTGCTGCAATTTACTTGTTTAAAAAAAAAGTGAAAAATGAGCTGAGGGAGAATACATTATGGGAAGCTGACAAGCTTTCATGCTTGTGTTTCAGTATCCTATTACAGTCATGCTGTTGTGAAAAAGAGGAAATCCATGGAGAGAAATTTGTAGTTTATATTTTGTATTAATAAGCATAGCAGTTTCTGTCCAGAAGTTATTAATTATATTACTATTTAAGTGAATTTCTGTAATTTAATTCAAATTGAACTGCTTTCAAGAAGTTGTAATGCTGTGGATAAAAATTTAAGATCAAAATATTTATACTCCTATACTAGCAAATTTCCCATCAAGAATGGCAGGGGGGTGGGGGGCGAGGACAGAGTGCCGCCACCCACAACCTCATGCTGCTGCTGTCTCCCAGGAGCAGAGGAGGGGGGCTTGCCCTGCCGTCCCCTCTGCCACCCTCTGCCAGCACCTTGCACCGCCTTCAGAGCCAGAGGGAACAGTGGGGATGGAGTGGGGCAGTGGAGCACCACTGGGATGGAAGGGATGGAGCAGGGGCGGGGTGAGGCCAGTGCCACTGGCCTCGCCCCCCCACTCCATCCCTGCTATCATGGCAGCACTTTGCTGTCGCACTTTGTCCTGACTGATCCCTTTGTCCCCCCCCACCAGCACCCTGTGGCACTGCCACCTCCCTAATCCATCCCCACCGTCATAGCGGCACTTCGCAGAGCACTCTTCTGTGTGGAGCATGCTGGTTGTTTCAGTAAACATTGTGATTGGCTGCTGAGACAACCAGTCAGAGAACTCCAAGAGCATTACAGGCAGACAGACAGACACAGACAAATGGATGAATCCCCTTATATATATAGATATTACATTATATTTGAGTCCCAAATGTTAGGACTCAAAGTGAATTCTATCATATTAATTGGCTCCTAAATTTTACAGCATGTAGCCAAAACTTCTTTTGCTTTCAGCATATATTTTTGCCTGAGTGAAGAACTTGCAGGACTGCTTTCAGGTGTCAGAAAAATACCACCAGATTAATTTATATCTTTCTATGCATGTCTTCAAATCACTTTTAGACTGACTTTTAAGCATGTTATAACCATGCACATAACTATCAGTTGAGTCCAGTTGTAATATTATAAAACTGTGTTCATAATGCCACATGACAAGGTGAATGGCAATAAAGAAATAAAAGGCAGATCATTACTGTTTCATTCCTCGTTGTTACAATATATTTAAAGACAAAATGGAGCATGAGATGCCATTGAAGTAAATCAAAACCTTGTGCACACATTTATTGGCAGAATTTTGATCAGTAAGTGTAACATGAAATCACAGGTTAAAAAATGACACACAAGGGCAGTTCAAGTAAGCCATTTGTAGAAGTCATCTAGAGCAGTGGTTCTCAATCTTTTTTGTACTAGGACCCATTTGTAAACATCGATGGCTTGTCCTGACCCAATGCCCTTCGCTCCCAACCTGTTGCCCCTACCGCCAGGCCCCAGCCCCACAGTGTGAGGAGCATGGTGTGGGTGTGGGTCGGGCAGGGGGAGCCCCAAGCAGCCTGTTACAGGCTGGAACTCTTGACAACCTGCAAGGGAAAAGCCACAGTTTCCCAAGTTTTTCTCCTTTAAAGGAAAATCTCTTTTTAAAGTTTGTTTGTGACCCTTTCATATATTCTTTCAACCCACTTTTGGGTCGTTAGTCATGGGTTGAAAAACAGTGATCTAGAGCTCATCTAGTTGTGGCAGTTGGGGGGAGGGGAAAATGTGAGTCACAGCATCATCATATTTCTTTTGTACTTCTGTAGCATTCAAAGGTCTTTATCAAGGTTTGTTTATATATCATTATTATTTCAGATTTATATAACTGTATAAAAGAGAAAACAAGAGGAAGAGTTAGGCCCAGTATAGCTCAGAGGGAAGCAGCCACTTTGCCTAAGATGGTAATACAATAAATAAAAAAAAAATCTGAATAGATCTGCTGGTAAAAAGGGGAAACAAAGTGTCAAGTACCTGACCTCTGTACTCTTACACTGAAACCTGAAGGTAATGATGGAAGATTCTGGTGAGAGTAATATGCAGGAAGGGGGGCCTGAAAAAGTTGTCTCCAGGCTTATCAAAATTGACCATCTGAGAGGGCGGAGGGGAAGGAGAACCAAAGTTAATGTAATAATTTATTAAAAGGAAAACAACTAAGTCTGTATCAGTCTCATACTTGTAAAACTGCCTCCTTAGTCTATATTATGTTTTTATTTATAAGATTATATTCAATTGATTATAAATTGGCTAAATGTGGAATTTGGAATTAACGATAACAAGTAGAGTAGATTTCTTAACTAGCAGTACTAAGTTAACTGCAAAAGTGTAAATAGCACATGTTGCTATGTGTTTTGTATCTTACCATCAATACAGATAAGTATTAAATTGAGCTTTTGCTACATAAACTTTTGGTTATCTAATTCACAGTATTTAATATCAGAAAGTAAATCATTAAAGTAAATTGTTAACATTAATTAGCAAGCTAACCATATAAGAAAGTAAAAGATCAAGTGTTTCCTTACATATTACATAAAAAGATTTCTGGCAGCGTTTTGCTTTGACCATTATTAGCTCTATAAACTAAACAAAAATTACTTAGTTGTTAAGCCACAGACTGAAGTTCATTACTATTTGAACATGACTTGAAAAAAGAGTACCAAATCAATATTAGGGAACTAGTGCATATGCTAGGTGTAGGCTAATAAGCTGGAGACTAGATATTTTGAAATATTTTTCATATTGATTAAACTATTTGTCTTAATCCATTTTAATCTCACTTCAAATAAAAAGCAAACTTTTAACTGCTGTGGTGTTGTTGTTATTGATATCTGTAAGCCTTTATTGATAACATAACATAATGTCTAGTCTTATATAATAGTATACTTAATAATATTAATTATATTTCATTTAAATGCTGATTGAATTTGTGTCATACTTTAGCAATATAGCAGTCATTAAAACCTGTTTGATTAGAAGGCTTTAAAGCACTATTTTTAAAGCACCCTGTTAGAAAACACCTTTATTTAAGTAGCCAGTTTAAGATCCCTAATAAAATGATTACAAATCAATTATGGATTCTTAAAATTTTCCATTTAATGCATAAATGTAATGTTTTAATAGAGTGTTTGCTCTTTAAGCCCATTGAACTTTTATAAGAAATCGTGCTGGTATTTTTTTAGCAGGTTCAACTTATTGCCATAATTAACTGGACTAACATCTACTACATTTTTATTTTTTACAGATCTTCAGTGCAGTGAGAGAAGAAGAGGAAGCAGGAGATACTCTTAAATATTTTCCTTATCCTCTGAGAAAGCTTCCGACGTTAAATACAGTTTGTAGATGCAAAGATGATGGCTATTGTGTAAAAACATGTGTACAAGGTGCTCACTTTCAATACCGTACCACTTTACACAGGACTTCACTCTCTAACAGTATTACTGGTGCTCTACTAGAAGCAACTACATTACTGGGAGCAAGAAGTGGACTTCTAAATATATTGGGAGGATCAACTGGAAGGGCAATGCTTAAAGGTAATTAAGATTTAATTGTTTTGAATTTTCACACGATCATTTAACTACAGAAATTATATATTCTACAGCAGGACTGTCCAGCTGATGAGCTGTGAGGTGACTTGGCCCGCCTCTTCTCCCACTATTCTTGCTGCTGCTGCACCCCTTCCATCTCCCAGCTTCTATTTCCTGTCTCCATCCCTGTGGGACTTGTGGCTTGACCTGCAGAGGCACAGGGAGCCCGTGGCCCATGTGTTGTAGGGGTCATGGCTAGGAATAGGGAGAGCCCACACTGCCCATGTGGCTCAGGGGTGGGGGCCTGATGGCCTACATAGTGTGTGGTCCCAGGCATTCAGAAACTGGACCTCCCTGTTCTATAGAATGCGGATCTTTGTACTGTACTTTATATTCTTTTATGTGGAACAGAGAGATACAAAAAATACTACATGCTTTCTATATGATTCAGTTGGTAGAGAAATTACAATCTGTTCTACTCTGGTGAAAAGTTAAAGGTACTAGTAATATTGAAATATTCTATTTTATAAAAGAAAGCACAACAACTTTAATTTTTCATTTTCTTTAGAAGTATTCCAGTCTCCACCGAATGATTCATGTTTATGACATTGTGTCAAGAAGATAAATATTTCTTTATATTATAATATCAAATATTTAGATAAGAGCTCCTATTTATGAGCTGAATGGACTCATGACTTTGGACAAGTGTCTGTAATATTTAATTGTTATTGTTGTCCTTATTATTTACATAGTACTGCAAAGTAAGTGTATACAGATCATTATTTATTTACTGATTTTTTTAAGGCCTTCCTCTATGTATTGTTTAAGCATGCCAGATATATCAGGGCTTGTCTGCATGGGAAAGTATCCCAGAAAAACTGTTCTGGAATAGTTGTTTCACACTGGCTTCCCATTTTGCCACACTGGTTTTACAGTAAGAAGGCCTTAGGTTTGGAACTGCATTAAGGTAAAACACAGAAAGGTACTCTTACCATTGAATATGCATATACACATGAGGAGTTAGTATGAAATTGTTATTAGATTTCAAATTCAGACCCTAAAAGCTTCCATATGTCCACAAGTCCTTAGTGGCTTTATCTTCATGTTGTCGTATAAGAGAAGTAAGTATTATTTTTAATGGAGATTTGCAACACTGAAGTACACAGAAACTGAGGCTTACCCAAAATCATGCAGGAATCTGTGACAGAATTGGGAGCAGAACCAGAATCTTCCAAACTCAATTTACCGTATTTATTTGAATATAAGATGACTCCCCAATAATTAGATTTTAGATATGAAAAAATTATAAATGTGTTATAATTTTCCAGGTGTCATATATAAGAGTTGCCTTAAATTCATCCCCTCCCGCTGCTACAGCAAGGAAAATAGTGGCTCCAGGGGTCAGGTGGCCCCCTTGCCCTTTGCCCTCCCCACTTCTTTCCCCTGCAGCCTTCCTCCCCCCCTGTCAGACCCTGCTCAAGATCTTTTCCCTCTCCAAGCACAATGGAAGGAAGTGAACTGTACATGATAGTAAGCCCAGGGGGAAGAAGAGAGGAAGAGGAAGAGGTGGGCCTGACCAGCCCTTATCTGGAGTCAGAACCACAGCAATAGCCTACTCCCCCTCCCCCCCTTGTTAATTTGAAATGCAAGGGGCAAAAACCCCCCTGACTTCACAATAAATGTATCCATAGTAACTTGCATATATGAAAATTACTATGGGTAAGTTCATCCAGAATTCATGCATTTTAACTTGTTACAAACTGCTTCAAGTTTCAACATAGGCACTCCATAAACACACTGCTGAACAGCATTTTTGTACCTACCTATACATAGTACAAACTATGCATGATAATCTTTGGCAATCCCTCACAGTTGAGGATGGTTGTCTTCCATGATTCTTATCTGTGTGTCTGAAGATGGCTGATGAGGCCTATCCAGGATTACAGTTTTGTCATGTGTTTCCATGTTGGGGGAGGAGGGGGGTGCTGGATTCTTGATTTGGTTCATGACATGCTGTTTTTGCCGCTCCAACTTTTCAGTCTTCTGTTGTTGGGAGGTTTCAAAGTACTGAGATCCCTGCAACAGATTCTTCCTCCGTTTGGAGTTGTCCTATGTGATAGCTTTCCCTGAGTTGACACTGATGTTGCATTTTTTTACGCTGGCCTTGAGGACATCCCTGAAGTGCTTTCTCTGCCCTCCCATTGAGTGTATGCCTTGGGGGATGATATTAGTCCAGAATCAAAAGGCTCATGACTTACCATATAGTCCATTGGGCTGGACCAGCAGAGTCAGCAGCAGTTCAAGCCATGGTAACCCCACAGCCTAGTGCTGCTTAGTACGAGTCTGTACTCCAGATATCCCACAAAGGATCCACTTACAGCTGGAGCCAGGTGTTCCATCACAAGTCCTGGGACTCACCAAAACTTTATATGTAGTTGAGGTGCAGGGCTGTCTGGTCTGTCTCCACCCTATAGAGGGCAGGGCCACACTAATCACATGCAGCCGGCTGTGAGAAGGGGTGACAGAGTTTTTTAGCTACATGGAAGTTTGGTGATGTTTGCTAAATAGTTAAGCTGGTGAAGAAACAAGAATCTTTGGAAATGGGAAAGAAAGGCACAGCTCAGCCATGGGAATGAAGAGAAAGTTTAAATGTATTTGATATAGTGGCTCACCATGACTTGTAAAAGAGATGGTGCTGCATGGGACTAAACACAATGAACATTATATCTTAACTAGATGGGCTGCACTAACCTATCCTTGTGCTAGACTCCCAATCAACATCTCAAATGTAGCATTTTTGGCACCAAGAGGAGGGTATCAGGGTTGGCTGTGGCCCTCCCTGTGCTGGCCTGGTATTGCAGTACCTCCAGGCCTGGTGCCAGTTCCCTGCAGGGGGAACACCCACCTTTTTTTTTTTAAGGATCAGAAAAAAAATGTTTCCCATTAGCATCTCGGCCTTTTGGCCAGGATTAAATCTAGTATTTTTTCACACCAAAGGGAGGGTGTCAGGGCTGGCTCTGGCTATCTGGTGCCAGCGTGGTATTGCAGTACCTCCGGGCTTGATGGCAGTTCCCCATGGAGGGATTTGTTTTAAAGGGACATACAAAAAAAAAAGTTCCCATCACTGTGTTTGCCCAATGTGGGCCAGGTGTTTTATGGTTATGCTGCGCATGGGCTGCATTCAATCAACTTCAGAGTTGTTTTCCATGACTGAGCACATACTGCTTCTAGCAACAGTTTAGTGATAGACAATGTATTTAAGGGATAGGAGACAGGGTTTGCTGGTATGTGAATATAAGATGAGGGGCTCCCCCCCACATGCTGAGTGAGGGAAAAATGTAATCTTATATTCAAGTAAATACAGTAGTTACTTAGTTCAGGGACCATCCTCCTTCTCTTTCCAAACAAGTAATGACACAGTTCCTACAGAGAGGCTACCCCTGATCTAAGTTGCCACCCTGGCCTGCCTTCTATGTGTTGACTGCTGTACTTGGTAGTGAATTCTGTACTGTTGTCTGCATTAGGCTTGTGATTGTAAGGCTCAGGTGCCTCTGGGGACTTAGGTGGACTTCAGATACCATCCCACCTCCATTCTTGATCACCATGGAGCTTTTATAGGAGTTTGGCATTCATATCCTCAAAGTGGGGCACTTCATGTGTACATAAGCCTAAGTTTTGGTATCTTGGGAGTGTGCAGTAAAAAGGGTAAGAGTTAAATTAATTTAACTGCCAAAGATATTTTTAGTTGCCTAAGAGAGACACTACCATTTGCATTTATATGTATTCAGATTTCTGATAAATAAGCAGGAATTATTGGGTATTAATACATTAGACTTTAGAGGACTTTTGTACCATTTTTGCAGATGATATTAGGTCATACAAGGTGCATCTACACGTGCGCGTTTTTATGCAGTTGACTAATTAGCTCCACAGTAAAGCATCACAGTCTAAATGCACGCCCGTATTAGGGCACAGTAAATTAATTAACTCTACTATAGGATAGTACTGTTAGGGACAATACTATCCTATGGCAGAGTAATTTACTCTGCCCAAATGCATGTGTAGATGGTGACAGAGGCTGGCGGGGGCACAAGGTGCTGAAGTGCAGGGGCTGCCTGCTTCCTAGCTCTGCACTTTAGCACCTTTGTGCCCCAACCAGCCCCTCCACTGCTCGATGCCATGTCCCAAAGCCCAGGGCTGACTCCCCACATCCCCTGCCTGCCTAGTCTCAAAGGCTGCTCTGCCTAGACTCAAAGTGCTGCGGTCCTGCGCACACATGCAGATGCTGCACCCAGGAGGTTTTTTCCAGTGTGAACTGCACCAGAGTTTATCACATCAGATTAATTTCACATATAGATGCACCCACACAGATTTTCCTCAGTAAGTTTTTCCTCTCGTGGAACCAATGTATGTTTTTCTTCTCCTGTACTAAGGTTTGTTTGTTTGTTTTCCTGTTTCAGCTCTTTATATATAAAAGGCAAAAATAGTGCAAAAGGAAACTGCTACTTTGGTATATGAGGTTGTTGGTTGTAGCTGTGTTGGTCTAAGGACATAGGCAGGCAAGGTTTCTTGGGTAGAAGTGATATCTTTTCAGAGTCTCCCTATGCCTGATGAATCTTATGCCTGAAAGCTTGAAAAAACGTTTTTTCAACAATTTAGTTTATCTAATAAAAGATATCACATCTACCCAGAGAACCTCGCCTGACTTTGGTATATGAGTCTCTATAAATGTAACAGAGACAAAAAGTTTTATAGAGTTCTCTTGTAAAAGATATGCTGTTTGTCTCTTGTATTAATTAATAATGGTCAGCTAGTGCATAGATATGAGACCATTGGGTACATGCATGCACGGATGGATAGCTGTACTAGGGATGAAGTGCAAAACACTTAGGCTAGGGACAGAAGTTACACACAAACCAGTTTAAAGGATCAGAAACTGGTTTAAACCTATAACAGAACTGAAGTTCAGTGCACTTTAAACCACTTTCAAAATGGCCAAACTTGTTTAAAATAAACCTGGTTGGATTTAGTATCAGACTTAACCGATTTAGGTCAAACTGGTTGATAGAATTGCCATCCCAAATTCCCTCCCAGTTCAAGTTAACTCACAGTGCCCCTAGCATCCCAGAATACTTTGCAGCCCTGGCCTATGCTGTCTGCTCCAGAGTAGTAGGTTTGCCTCCACCCCTCTGCTCCCTAGCCTGAGCACTATCACTGCTCCAGCTGGCTGAGAAGGGGGTGGAGGGAGGAAAACCCAGCACCGGACCCCAGCTGGGGTCTGTCTGGGGTGGGGAAGCAGCCCCTTCCAGGCTTTTCCTCCACTCCCTTCGTGGGTGGGGTGGGGGGTATGACCAAGCCCTGGCCAGGGCTGGCACACTGAGGCTGGGAGGGGGGAGCTTAAACCCTCTCCCTGACCACCACTGAAACCCAGCTGGGGTCTGCCTGATGGGGGTTTGGGGGAAGGAAAGCCCTCCAAGACTTTCCCTCTCCTACCCCTCCAGCTGGGAGTCCCAAACCCCATCCTCAGCTTCCCAGCCAGCTGGCTAAGGAGGGGGTGGGAGGAGCATCAGAGAGTCAGAGAGCAAGCTGACTGTCTGGACCACCCAATTGACTGATGGCATGGGCAGGCATGCCCCAACCCCTGACCCTTCATCCGAGACCCTTCCTGATGCAAAGCCAGAGACTTGAAGGATAGACTCAGAGTAATTGCTCTCATTTGTGAGTTGTACTGGCCCCTTTGTCCTGAACTGCCTGCACCCTGCCATACTGTCCCACCATCCACACCCAAGAATGGAGACCCAGGACATATGACATGTCTTGCTTGTTACCCGGCTAACCTCTCACCAGAGACTGGGACATTGTGCACATACACCTGGACATGATGCAGCTGCTTGTCACCATGGCATACACCTTCATGTCCCTAACCCAGCAACCAGCCATCCCATGTGGGGCCATCTACCACACCCTGCACCCACCAAGCATCTTGGACTATGCCACTGACTTTCACATGGCCGATGAGGATGAAGTACCATGGATACCATGGTGCTCTGGCACCACCTCCAGACTATCAATTGCCAGTTCTGGCCCTGCATTCCCAGCACCAGTTGGTGGGAGTGGATTGTCTTGGGCACCTGGGGTGATGAACAGTGGCTCCAGATCTTCCGCATGCATTGGGTGACCTTCCTGCACATTGTTGCCCAGCTAGCCCTGCACATCACATGCCAGAACATCAGCATTTGGCCATCCCTCACTCATGTGGCCAACACCTCACTGTTGTTGGAGGCACTGGCACCACACAGTGGCATGCAGTCCAGACCCATGAAGCCTTGGCCAACTATCTCCTAGCCCTTGAGGACCAGAAGCCCTCCTCAGATGAGTAGGACCAGAGGGCATCGAGGGCCCATGTTCTTGCAACAAGCCATGGTTCTCTCCTGCCCTGGGCTCCTCTGGTCCTGCATTCTGGGCCTTGCTGCCCACAACCAAGGCTGCCTGAATGCTGTTCCCCTTCCCGTCCCCTCCCCCACTCACCCCAGGGGCACACACCAGGGTGGGTGGCAATAAGGTGTGAGAAAGTGACGTGTCATGAGTTCAGATATTGCAGATGCTGAACTGTTCTTGTGTTTAATAAAGAAAACCTGTTAAACATTACCCATAGCAGAATTTGGTCTCTCTTCCCATATAATAAAAACCAGCAAACTGGTGGGGGTGGGCAAGGGAGGTTTGGGAAAGGGGCAAATCAATCTGAAAGGGGTGGTTAGGATGATGAGATGAGCAAGGACGTGTTTTGGTTCTTTGGTTTCTCCAGCTAGCTTGAGCATCAAGGACAATAAAAAGTCCTTTTTCAGATATGTGGGGAGCCGGAGGAAAAGCAGGGGCAACGTTGGACCCCTGCTGAACCAGATGGGGCAACTGACAACTGACGCCCAGGAAAAAGCCAACCTATTAAATAGGTACTTTGCGTCGGTCTTTCATCAGCCCCATGGGACGCCCGTGCCTGCTACAGGGCTGGGAAGTCCGGGTGAGGGTGATCCCCTGCCCTCCATTAATGCTGACTTTGTGAAGGAACATCTTGAGAAGCTGGATACCTTCAAGTCAGCCGGCCCTGACAATCTTCACCCCAGGGTACTCAAGGAGCTGGCGAGCATCATAGCCCAGCCTCTAGCGCGGATCTTTGAAAACTCTTGGCGCTCTGGTGTAGTGCCCGAAGACTGGAAGAAGGCCAACGTGGTGCCTATCTTCAAGAAAGGGAGGAAAGTGGATCCGGCTAACTATAGGCCCATCAGCCTGACTTCTATCCCGGGGAAGATCTTAGAAAAGTTTATTAAGGAGGCCATCCTTAATGGACTGGCCGACGCCAACATCTTAAGGGATAGCCAGCACGGGTTTGTTGCGGGTAGGTCTTGCTTGACCAATCTCATTTCCTTCTACGACCAGGTGACCTATCACCTGGACAAGGGAGATGAGATTGATGTCATATATCTTGACTTCAAAAAAGCCTTCGATCTGGTGTCCCATGATCATCTCTTGGAGAAACTGGCCAATTGTCGTCTTGGGTCCCCCACGATCCACTGGCTGGAAAATTGGCTCCGGGGTCGGACCCAGAGGGTAGTAATTGATGGAAGTCACTCATCGTGGTGTCCTGTGACCAGTGGGGTCCCCCAGGGCTCTGTCCTTGGACCCATACTGTTCAACATCTTCATTAACGATGTGGACACTGGAGTCAGAAGCGTACTGGCCAAGTTCGCCGATGACACCAAACTTTGGGGCAAAGCATCCACGCCAGAAGACAGGCGGGTGATCCAGGCTGACCTGGACAGGCTCAGCAAGTGGGCGGATGAGAATCTGATGGTGTTCAACGCCGATAAATGCAAGGTTCTCCACCTTGGGAAGAAAAACCCGCAGCATCCTTATAGGCTCGGCAGTGCTATGTTGGTTAGCACTATGGAAGAAAGAGACTTGGGGGTCATCATTGACCACAAGATGAACATGAGCCTGCAATGCGATGCTGCGGCTAGTAAAGCGACCAAAACGCTGGCTTGCATCCATAGATGCTTCTCAAGCAAATCCCGGGACGTCATTCTCCCCCTGTACTTGGCCTTAGTGAGGCCGCAGCTGGAGTACTGCGTCCAGTTTTGGGCTCCACAATTCAAAAAGGATGTGGAGAAGCTTGAGAGAGTCCAGAGAAGAGCCACGCGCATGATCAGGGGTCAGGGAAGCAGACCCTACGATGACAGGCTGAGAGCCCTGGGGCTCTTTAGCCTGGAAAAGCGCAGGCTCAGGGGTGATCTGATGGCCACCTACAAGTTTATCAGGGGTGATCACCAGTATCTAGGGGAACGTTTGTTCACCAGAGCGCCCCAAGGGATGACGAGGACAAATGGTCACAAACTACTACAAGATCGTTTCAGGCTGGACATAAGGAAGAATTTCTTTACTGTCTGAGCCCCCAAGGTCTGGAACAGCCTGCCGCCGGAGGTTGTTCAAGCGCCTTCATTGAACACCTTCAAGATGAAACTGGATGCTTATCTTGCTGGGATCCTATGACCCCAGCTGACGTCCTGCCCTTTGGGCGGGGGGCTGGACTCGATGATCTTCCGAGGTCCCTTCCAGCCCTAATGTCTATGAAATCTATGAAATCTATGGAAATGCCACAGGGGCTAAACTCAAGAAACACAGAACCTTGGAGAGGAGGCATGGGTAGCGGGGTAGGAGGCTATACACCTGGCACAGTAAGTCCTGGACTAAGAAGTGAATACCAGGGACTTATCTGTGTAGAAGCTAGACAGATGTGTGATCCCAGACCTACTGTCTGCCTGAGAGGGCTGCACGGTGGGTGTTGGAGGTGGCTGCTGGGCCAGGGAGAGGAGAGGCTGTGGGGAGGGATGGATCAGCACAGTGGGGGCTGTGGACACCTGGCTCCCCCTCACGGGACCCCCTGCCCTTTGGCCCCTGCTCCTGGGGCCCAGTCTTCCTGTTGGGAACCCTGGGGCCATGACACCCAACCAATTCTGGGGGGCTCACGCCACCCAGAAAGATCAAGGCTTGGGGGTGCCTATCCCCACCAAGGTGGCACTGCTACCTCATAATGGGACCTGGGCCATAAGGGGGGCCATGGGAAGTAGAAGACCCCCTTCCCTCCTGGACATTCTGCCTTGCAGGTGGATGAGCCAGGGCTGTCAGGCTTTGTTGCCAGATGCATTCCCAGGGGCAGCCTGGTCTGGCAGGGCTGGTGGGTTTCCCCTGTCCACCCTTTCTGAATGCTCTTATGCTTCTTTAGGACTTTCCTGGAACTCTTGCGGGGGGCCTGCCTCCATGGGGTGACTGCCAGAGTGGGGGGAGAGGGGGGAGCAAGATGGGTCAGCACTGGGAGAAGGGTGATTTATTCCCTGGCTCTGGCATTGGAGTCCAGCCTGCTTGGTCCCACTCCCCTTGCCCACCTCTGTCTGCTGGAGTGAGGCCCACCTGGTGAATTTCTGCCTCCCTGGACAATGGGTCATCAGCTCCCTTGTGACAGCCCTCCCATCCTAGGTCTTTCTTCTGCTTCCAGAGCTCCTGGCCAGGGTGAGGTGGGGAGTGTTCCCCCCTGGCTGGCATCCTCGGGCCCCTCCCATGGGATTTCATGGGGAGAGTACCTGAACTGGGGTACAGCATGCTGTAGGGGGTTGGGAAGCAGGGTCTCCCACCATTCCTGGCCATGAGGGCTACAGGCTCTCCATGGGAGGCCATGCTGGCACCAGTCAGGGGTGTCACAGCTGTCCCTAAAGTTTCTGTTCTCATGCTGCAACTCTTCTCAGCTCAGCAGTGCAGGTTTCCATCTCCAAACAGTGGGTGGCCATATCAGCCCCCTGTTCATGCACCTTGGCAAACTGAGTGCAGGCATCCCCTAGACTGTCTATGTCCCCCTCTAAATCTCAAGACTGTCCTCATGCTGGTCCCGCAGCTCCTGGCACCAGGAGTCAGCCATGTGTGCCCAGAGCTTGGAGTCAGCAACCAAGGCCTGCAGCATCTCCTTGCTTTTTCAGTATTTACTGTGGGCATCCCACATGCATTCTTCAGTTGTGTGGTCCACTGGTCTTGGACCGCCACTGTGCCCTCTCTGCAGAAGCCTCCTTTGCACAGGTGATGTATCTGAAGTCAAACAGGGCCAACAAAGAGCCTTTGAAGGAAGTTGTTACTCTTGCTTCTAAAAATAAACTACAAGGGGAGATGTTTTGGACCCTCTCTGCTCTCGCCTGGGTATTCACATGGAGACACTGAGGCAACTATGGTGAGCCCTTGTCTGAACCCTTGCCCTGTCAGATTCATTTCATTCCACCTAAGACAGCAGGGACCAGGGTCCTGTCTGTGGGCCCTAGGGGTTGTGCTGCAGCAATGGCTTCTGCGCTGGTAGTGGTGTGGCTGGGAGGCATTGTGTGCACCTGGAAGCAGGGCACTGAGGTGTCTGAGGATTGTGTCCATGGCAGTAGTGTGAGGAATGGTGTCCCAGGGTACATGTGCTGGACTGTGGTCTATGAGGTTGAGGACCAGGGTGAGGGGAGTTCCCTTGAGATGGAAGGCACGGGTTCAGGCTCCAGGAATTGGGTGCCAGTTTCTGTGTTTTCAGAGCTTTCCCATACCTCATGGGTGCCGTGCCCCCTACTCTCAGCCATGCCCAATGCTAAGTCAAGGGTGCTCTGGTCCAGATGTAGGAGCACCTCTGCTCCCACATCTTGTGATGATGCAAGGACCAGCTCTAAGGGGACCAACTCTTTGTGGGTCAACCTCAGCAGCTGTGGTCTTGACCAGTGGTCCCTGGGAGCCAGCTCACAGACATCTGTTTGTTTTGCTGTCCCAGGGCCCTGCTGCACCTTCTTCTTTGATTGGGTCCCTACCAATGTCTCCTGTCCTCCCCACCTGGTGGTGTCTTGAAGACCCTGTACTTCATGGGAAGTAGGACAGCTCCTCATAGAAAAGCATGGCCTGCCTCTGGGCCCCAGACTTTTGGTTAGCATCATGCACATTCCTGTACTGAATCTTCAAGTTCTTGGTCTTAGCACAGCACTGCTCCCAGTCTCTTCTGTGGCCCCATACCTGCATTTGCTGGGCAATGTACTCAACAACACCTTTGTTGTGGTGGACTTTCTGGAGCTGTTATTGGACCTCCTCCTCAACACAGATGATGAAGAGATCCTTCACTTCCCCATACTCCCAGTTGTGTGATTGTAGTCTCATGGAGGAAGATAGGATAGAGTCATCCATGGTTTGTGGTGGTGCCTCTGGCATCTGGGTGTTGGTAAGTGTGTGAAGGTCAGGCTCCGAGGGGGTGGATGGAAAGATGGAAGGCAGGCAGGTCCACATGTATGGTTTTCCCTCTCTCTGCAGCTATGTGTGGTCCCTGATCCAAAGTGATCTGGGCTCTGCTGGTCAGGCCACCCCCACAACCTGGAATCTTCCAGGCCCTGCAAGCAGGCTGGGGGCCAGCATGAGTCCAGCAGGCTCCACCCCTCCCATCTCTGCCAGTGACTGAGGAAAGCAGCTGACAAGGGGAGGGCAAGGGGACATAATTCCCCTCAGCTCCCCCAGACTGTGGGGGAGGGGGAAGAGGGGACCGCCTTCTGACCCTGGAGACCCTGGGCTGGAGGGATTGGTCCCCTGCCATCTGTAAGCATGGGGCCAAACTCTGCAGAACCAGACTGAGAGGTGGGGGTTTTTGGCAAAGACCTAGCATAAACATCACATTTATGTGCTAGAGATGGAGCTAAGGGAATAGGAGAGGGTCCCAGACCTTTGTGACCAAAGAAAGCAGAGAACTACATTTACATTATAAAGCAGAATCTGTAAAAGGTGAGAGACTGGAATGCCTAAGAAGAGACAAAAGACACTGAATGCATGAGAGTCCTGCTATAGGTGATATAGGTTACAAGAATACTAATGTCAAGGCACCCAAGGGGGACAAAGGAGTGCAGGTTTGCCTATAACAGGGGTCGGCAACCCTTGACACACGTGCCAAGCATGGCACACGAGGCCATTTTGCTTGGCACCAGTTGGGGCCGGGGAGGCAGCAGGTTTTTGCAGCCTCCTGGCTGCAGCCGGCCCCAGCTCTGGGTAGCTGCTGCCAGCCAGGAGCCCGGGCTGCTCCCAGCAGGCAGCTGGAATGCTGCAAGCCCTGCTGGGAGCAGCCCGGGCTCCATGGCTATCAGCAGCTACCCGGAGCCGGGGTCAGCTGCAGCCAGGAGGCTACAAACAGTTGCTGCCTTCCTGCCCTGACCCCGGCCCTGGCCCCAATGGATGCAGTGCCAGCACCTGCTTCCTTCCTGGAGCCCAGGGCCAGGAGACACCTGGGGCTGGGGCTGGGGCTGGGGCCGGGGCCGGGGCCAGGGCCAGGGCCAGGGCCAGGGGTGGGAGGACAGCAGCTGTTTGTAGCCTTCCGGCTGCAGCCAGCCCCAGTTCTGGGTCACTGCTGATAGCCACGGAGCTGGGCTGCTCCCATGGAAGCCCTGCTGCAAGCGGCCCTGGCTCCGTGGCTATCAGCAGCTGCAAACATCTGCCTCTCCACCCCAGCCACAACTCCAGCCCCAGCTGCCTCCCAGCCCCAGCCCCAGCCCTGGCCCTGGGCTGAAGAGGCAGCACATACTGGCAATGCTCCCCACTGTGTTGCCCTTGGTGCTTCTGCAAAGCAACATTGGAACCTGGTGCGGCAAGGCACAGCAGGGGGCACAGAAAGCTGCCTGTTCCCAGCTCCCCGCTGCACTGACACACTTCCCCTGCAGGCAGGGGCAGCAGCGAGGGGCACAACCCTGTGCTGCTTCCCACACTGCTCCCGTGCAAACAGGGAAGTGTGGCAGGGCAGTGGGGAGCTGGGAGCAGGCAGCTTTCTGTACCCCCTGCTGTGCCCTGCCACACCAGGTCCCACATGCTGATTTGCAGAAGCAGTGAGGGCAGCACAGCAGGGAGCATTGCTTGTATGTGCTGCCTCCCCAGAGCCCAGGGCCAGGTCTTGGGCTGGGAGGCAGCTTGGCCCGGGGCTGGGGCAGAGAGGCGGCAGATGTTTGCAGCTGGCCCAGGTTCTGGGAAGCTGCTGACAGCCACAGAGCCTGGGCTGGGGGACAGGGGCTTTGGCAAGGGGCTGCAGGGCTGATGGGCAGGAGCAGCAGGGCTGGGGGGCACAGGGCAGCAGGGCTGGGGGGCAGGGGCTTTGGATGGGGGGCAAGGGGCACAAGCAGGGCATCCTGCCATGTACCCCCTGCCCTCATTTTGTTTTTCTGGCATGCCGGCATTCCGACACCTTCCAAGGCAGGCATTGTGGGGGTTTTTAGTACTCTGGCCAAAAAACGTTGCCTACCCCTGGCCTATAAAAACCCAAGTAGAGATGAGGCATATGGGATCTCCCCTCCAACACCTGAGACCACCTGCTGATTCTCCCGGAAGGACTTTCTGAATACCTGGCTGTAAGGAGACACTCTGCTCTCAGGATTGTGTAAGACTTGTGCAAGGCTTTCTCTTATATTTTTGGTTTATTATATTGCTTTTTAAGTTAGACTGAGTTATGTATGCTGTCACTATGTCTACTGGGCTGTGTCTTATCTTAGGCAAAGGTTTTCTGTTGTTCTTTGTCATGTGCTTGAGGTTCCAGATTGCTGTGTTCAGTACATGCATGGGTATTTGGTGCCTTTTGAGTCGGGGGGGGGGCACATGTCCCCCTGACACCGGTCAGCGACTGGGGGGTGGTCCCTGGCAGCCAATCCCACTGACCAGGGGGGTGGACAGAGGACTCCTGTGGCCACTTCCGGAAGTGGCACTGCCACTTTTGCAGGCAGCCCCACTCACCAGGCAGCGCTCGCATGGGGGGCACCAGTGCTCTGGCCTGCCTCCCTGCCCACCAGCTAAACAGGGAGCGCGGCCTGACAAGGGGTCCACTGGCACTCTCAGGGAGTGCATGCATCCCCATGCACTCCCTACGCATTGCCCCTGAATACATGCTTGCTTCAGAGAATGGACTGTTCTTGTTCAAGCTTGTAATTCAGTGCCACCACCTTTTTTCCCCACTCACCCCCTCCTTAGTCGGCCTGGCTCAGCCTGAGCCTGGAGCCAGGGGCAATTACCCCTGGCTACAACCCTGACTCCCTGATCCCATAGGGTCTGGTGTGGGCCAGGGCAGGGATTTAAGTCCCACTTTGCCTCAGTATGCCAGCTCAAACCAGAGCCTGGCCATGGCCCTGCTCTCCGCTGGAGCAGGGTGCAGGGAAAAGCCTGGGAGGAGATGTTCTCCCCCCAGGCAGACCCCAACTGGGTATGGCGTGGGCAGAGAGGGGGTTTAAACTTTCCTCTCCCACCTCTGCCTCAGTGCACTGGGGCTTGGCCATGTCTCTCACTCTCTGCTCCTGCGGGGAGCTGGAGAAAAGCCTGGGAGGGCTTCTGCTTTCTTTTGGAACAAACCCATGGTTTTTTCATTGTATTTTTATGTTTTGGTCTGCCACAAATGGGCAAATGTCTTTCAGGCAGCATAAATTACTTCACTTGTAGTTATCTTGTACCAGTGTAATTTTAATGTTTGTCTTGTATGTCTTATACAAATGATCAGTAAGAAGCAAAGTAGTAGTAAGGACTTAGAAATAGAATTGGCTGCAAAAAAACTCACGGATTATGCAATTTTCCCTATTTTTAATATTATTCCTGTTAAACTTTTACTTTTGTGAAGACCACAAACACTAACTAGCATCTGCTGTTAAGCCTTGTGGCTTTCTCTCCAAATCTACTCCAAATGCTTAGGACAGAATAATTATAATAAGAGTCTTGACTCACATATGAAGAACATGATTCTTGTGTGATCTGGATGATGTTAGGCAGGTTTGTCAGCTTTGCTTTGCTGTTCTTCCAGTTATAAAGCTCCATTGTTTTACTGATAGCATTTACTGCACTGCTGATTCTGTGCAGAGACCAAAATAAAGAATCAAAGAAATAAAGAGAGTAGAAAGAAGAAAAGAAGCAAAACTAAACATAAGAGCGATAAAAGGAAATCTGCAAATCTGGTAATGTCTTGGATCCAGTTGATGGTCCTCCTTTCAGTTCCAGGATGCTAGTGGGAAACATATTCAGTATAATTTCACCTGGGCTAGAGGCCGAAGTTACACATAAACCAGTTTAAGTGATCATAAACTGGTTTAAACCTGTAACAGAACAAGTTCAGTGCACATAAACCAGTTTCAAAATGGTCAAAACTGGTTTAAGATAAACCTGGTTGAATGTATTATCAGACTTAACTGATTTGGGTCAAACCGGTTTCTGGAATTTCTATCTTAGACCCCTTCCTGGTTTAAATTAAATCAGAGTCCCCCAGCATCCCAGCATGCTTTCCAGCCCTGGGCTGAGCTATCTGCTCCAGAGAGCAGGGCAGGCCCCACCCCTTTCCTCCCTAGCTGGAGTGCTATCACTGTTCCGGTTGGCTGAGAAGGAGATGGGGGACTGCAGTGTCTGGCAGGCTCCCCCCCTCCCCCCCCCCCTCCCCAGCTCAAGCAAGGATACCCCCTCCGGCCCCTCTCTGATGGCAGGGACCCCAGCACATGGACCCTGGCATTTGACCATGCCTCCCATGCTAGCAAATGCTAAGAGGTGTCTGTGTGGGTCTCCAATTTCATTGGACCAAAGGCATACAGCTAGTAGCTTGCAAATGCGCCCTGAAGATAAGAAGAGCTTGAAACTAATGAGATAGATGTTTTCTTTTGTAAGGCTTGATGGGCTGATAAACTTTGTTTTCTGATAAGCACCCTGCTTGCTGTTGGCTGCAATCTGTCAGTGTTCAAGAGGGGACAGAGAGAGATGTTAGAAATTACCTGGCTTGCAATAATTTGCTGCAGACAGTATGAAGAAGCAGGGAGAGGGAGATTGAAAAGCTCAGTATCATCAACATTCAGTGCACACAAACAGTCCCCCCCACCCCACTTGCCTCAGGGTGCTAGTTGAGAGCTGGGGTCTGGCAACACTACCCACTTCTTGAGCAGCAACTAGTGGGGAAAAGCCTGGTGATGGCTGCTTTCCCCTCCCCCTCCAAGTACACCCCATCTGGGGACTGTGCAGGCCAGTGTGGGGGTTTAAACCCCTACCTAATCATAGCATCCTGCTAGGGCCTGGCCATACCCCCCCTCAGCTCAGGACTATGGGAGGGAAGAGAGGTCTGCTCTAGCATCACCCGACTTCTAGCCTGAGCCACTGCAGGCATGTGCTTGCATTTCCTGAGTTAAAAGGGAATTTCATAGATTTCATAGACATTAGGGCTGGGAGGGACCTTGGAATATCATCAAGTCCAGCCCCCTGCCTGAAGGCAGGAAGTCAGCTGTCTATTCACTTGCAAATTGGTTCAGTCACTGCAGGTTAGACTAACCTGCAAAGATTGAATCTATTCAGGCTCCGGCTTTTTTAATGTCTGTCCCTAGCCCCACTCTTTCTACTCCTCAGCTTTTAAACTTTACTGTGTTCCTCAGATATGATGCTCAGAGCATCCAGAAGTTGAAATATTTACCAAAATACAAACCTTCAACACTGGTACATGGTTGTGTTTTTTTATGTAATGGAGATAAGCACCTTTATACCACCTTTATATGTGAGTTTGCTGTTCTGAAGGCAATATAAATGACTGATTTTACAGTTTGGCAGCCAAACACAATTGAAATTTAAAAAATTGAAATAAAAAGTGCCTAGTTGAAATTGAATTTAACCTTTATTCTTTTTTTTTTTGCTCCTGTTTAATCCACATTTTGTCTTGAGCTGCTGTGACAAAAGCAAAAGAAATGGTAGATTAATAATACTGCAGAGGGAATTATCATCCCTCTTTTGTCTAATTCATATTCCTTAGGCTTAGAGTAATCACCAAGGATGTGGAAAACCCAATCAAAATCACAAGGCTGTTATACAGTGGGGACTTTTGATCTTTCCTTTTAGGTGTTACACTTTGCATAACTGATTAAACATCCATGGTTAAGAGTCTCTATGGATTTGTCTACATTGTGGTGGTGCCACTTTTCATCAAAGACAGGTTTGAACTCTGCCTACTTGGATCCACAGGCATATTCTAAAACTGAAAGTAGGCCAAAAAGGCTGCTCCAGGCTCATCCCTGCATTCCAGCACATTGGAAACTGAGGGCTTGAGAATGACTTCAGTGAGGCAACTCAGGGGCATTGCACTGATGAACTTCTGCTTTTGGGTGTCCTAGTCACGATATCCGCTGGGCTTGCCCCCATCGATTTTTCAGCAGAAACAGGCTATTTTCAAGGCATAGGCAAGGTAGGTGCTGTAGTCAGTTTGTATAGCTGAGCTCCTGCTTCAAGGGAATTTTTCTGTTGATGTAGTCTCTAGCTCTTGATTCCACTGATAGAAAGTGGGTTAACTCAGGCCATAAATCTAACCGATAGATTAGCTCTCTTGTAGGCAAGGGAATGAAGTGTGTGCTGATGTGTCAGTGGTGGATCGCTAAGAGATCTGCAGCTTGTGTGCAAACAGTGATGCTAGCTTTAAAACTAAACCTTGTATGTTTTTATGAAGATTAATTAGTCTTTGAAAAAATTAAATGGGATTTTAAGTGCACATAGTTAATCCTTCCAAGTGTGTTTAACTAGTTTATTATTTTAAAAGCTTGAAAATTTGTTTGAACAAGCCTTATAAAAGTAATGTCCATGGGAACAGTTATAGTGTAGAATGGAACTTGTTTGGTGTGTTTATGTTAGCGTGTCAGTCAGAAGAAAAAACCCCCCAAGGACCTTGAGAGTCATCACTGAAGATTTCCTTGAAGTTTTGTTTCCAGCAAGCAACTATGAAAGAAATCAACACTATAATTATAATAAAATGCTCTTTTACTTATGATTTGATGTAAGACTAGGATTATTAATTTATTGCCTTTGGGTTAAACTCTAAGACAGTCTATATAGTTTTCTTTATTAAAACAAATGAAATTCTGAATTTGTCTTTATTCTTTCAATTGGATATTTGTTTTCAAAGTGTACTTAAATTCCCATAATTTATCCTGTGATCATGAGAAATATTTGCTTTGATTAACTATTTTATAGTTTCTATTCATAAAGAAATGATGAGTAGTAAATTCATATTAATTGATAAAATACCATTAATAAAATATATCTATCGTGTCCATGATGACTCTTAGATTATAGTATTTAATCTGAATGGTTCAAAAATGTAGATTTAATAGTTTTTCATTGTAACTTTGAAACTGCACCAAATGTACACGTTTCAAGTCAAAGAAAAGGAAGTATGACAAATTTATTAAATGGAAAAAATGTAGCATAGTCATGGCCAGACTCCATTTCCAGTTCCCCAAGAAAAAGTCAGCAGAGCATTGCCAAACAAAAATAATATTCAGTGTATAAACAAAACAGCCTGAAGTACAGAGTTTGCATTTCAGATCTATATAAATAGTTTCATCAATCTTCCTGAACAAAAGGAGGGAGGTTTCTTATGGCAGCTTTTTCTTAAGTCTTGTCTACCATAACATATTTCCTACCCCTTATTTTTTAGTGGTGTAGCTTTGCTGCTGTTAGCAATGGCCAGGGCTGTCCAGCTGGTGGTTTCCAGGCCACCTCTAGCACTCAGGGGCTTAATATGAGACCCACAGCTGCCCGCCCAGCTGCAACTCCCTCTTGTTGCTCCTGTGACATCTGGGGTGTCTGGGGCAGGGTAGCATGGCAAGAGGGCACCTGGTGGACTAGATGCCCATGCAGTGGTGGTGGGAGTTTGTGCTGCCCGTGTGGTGGCAGCAGCATGGGGTCTTGTGCTACTTATGTGGTGGCAGCTGCAGTGGGGTGTCCAGCTGGGGTGCAGTTCAAACTGCCTGCACTGCTCGGCGGTTGGACCATCCTGATGTAAGCTATAGGATAGAGAGGATTGTGGTTAAGGTGAGAGGAAAAAGTGATACAAGTGTGGAGTCTGGTATTAACTATTTCTATTATCTAGGGAAGAATTATGATGTCAATGAGCTTGCTAACATAAACTCTGTCTATGATCAGCGTTGTCATTATAATCCCATTTATTATTTTTTGCAGTGAATCAGACTGCCTGAATGATTAGGAGTGGGTTTTTTTCTGCTTTTTTGAGCCATGAAAAGAACTCCTTTTGTCTTAGCTTAGGCTTTAGCCATTTCTCCCAGTATATAAGCTAATACCACCTCACCTTATCAGTGAAACAAATATAGGAGTGCATAATGGCTCCATAGCTAGGAAATTAGTTATAAAGAAACCCAACCAACAGTTTTTGTAGTTTCAGGTAAAATTTCCTTAAGCAAAACTAACTCAGCTTAAAAACACAGCTAAAACAGAATTTCACTTAGGTAAAAGGTCACGTGTAGACAAACTTGCTTCCTATATAAGACATTTAAAGACAAAAAATCCAACAGAATTACAGTTTTTTGTATTTGGGTTGCCAAAATCAAATGCTTTTAGTTTGACCACAGTGTTTGCTACTCTTCGGGTGCATCAACACATGCATATTATTGTACTACAATAAACTCTGGTGTTTATTGCACCACAGTTTATTGCTCCCAGGCACATGTTTACATATACACCCAGGTTCACAGGATGTCGAACTGGGTTGGAGCAGCCCCAGCTGGCAGGGGGCCCAGGAGGTTGGCCTGCCAGCCCAGGGCTGCTCTCTCCTCAGCTCAACGTGCTGCAAAGGGGCTGGCTGGGGTATAAGGGTGTTTCAGTGTGGGTCTAGCTGACAGGTAGCGCCTCTACTGAAGCACTCGTGTGCCCCAACCAGCTGGGGAAGTGTCTACACATGCACTGCTGTGGAGTAAATTAGTTTACTCCAACCTAATAGAGGTGCACGTGTCAACATGCAATGTTTACTGCGCAGCTAATTAGCCAACTGCACAGTATATGTCTTGTGTAGCCACACCCTTTAAATGCTAAACTTCTTCCCATTTGAGTCCCAGTGCTTCAACTTTTTATCTTGGGAGGTGGGTAACCTGACCTTTTAGCAAGCAAGCCAAATGCATGTCTTCTTCGTGACTTACACAAAGCATGTCAGTTATGCATTTTGCCGCAGTTTGTTGCTTTAAACTGAGCAGCTGCTGCCTGACAGTTAGTTTGGACAAATGCAGCATGCTGTCATTTTGTGGGTCTGAAGTACCTGCTCTTCTGGCATTTTAGAAAGAAACAGATTAAATGAAAGATACTTTTGCTGGTAAGATTTGTATTTCTGTGATTTGTAATACATGGATCTAATATCCTTAGAATTCTAAAGCAAGACTATGATTTTGAGACCTAGTAGTTGTACCGAATTACTTTTTAATCTCCTCTCAGATCTTGAGTATCTACACTTTAATAATCAGGCTTTGAGGACACTCATATTATTGCCAAGGTGAAAAATAGAGAGATCATATAAACAATGTTAAACGTGAAGACTCCATTCCTGTAAGTGTATATTTTGTAGTTCAAATTATATTTGAAACGAACAAAATAGAAAACTTTCTGTGATTTAGAAATAAGTTGTATTGGTTTGGTTCCCATTTAAAATAATTTAGGTTGACAGTGAGGGATATGTCATTATTTGCTATTCTATCAAATCAAGTAACAATTATGAAAATATTGGAATAAGTACATGTCAGTTATCAGTATATTTTTCACACTTTAAACAAGTGTTTATTTCAATCAGATGTCAGAACAAGCAACATATTTGCGATATACACATTAACTTCTGAGTTTGTTTAGTAATTGTGGCCTCATTTTAGTTCTTTATAATAATACTAATTATGGCTTGCAGTAAGTTTGTTAGTTATGACTGCCTAATACAACTAACAATTTTTCCTTTCCTTATGATAAATACCTGACTGCAAAACAGCATGTAAAATATGTATGGGTGGGTTTTTGGTTTTTTTACTGATTTCTCGTATAAGCAGAGAAAAACATCTACTGTTATATGATTAGAAATGCAAGTATTAGTACATAGGTAATATAAATACATTTTAATATGATTTTTAAATATATACATAGTCCAGGCACCTTTTATATTTTTCCCAACACTGACTGTTAAAGACTATGTAAAACACATACCATTGAAAGAAGTAGTATCCTATTGCAAAAGGAAAATTATAAGTACTGTCAACAGCTGCATTTCCACTTTAATGATTTACAGTGCACAATATAAAAGCTCTGATTTGAATAATGTTTGTATTAATTCCAGTGTAATGAACTTATGAATAAACTTTAAAATGTTCTTGGGGTTGTGATTAAGGGGTACTGATGTGACAGAGATTAATTTTTAAACAGCATATTAGATTTTTCTTTTAAATTTGCCTACTCTGCTTACTTTGTAGAAGAGATTATATTGCTTAATTTTGGTAGTCCTAACCCAGTTAATTTTATCTTTCCATTGCCAAAGGTACCTATATTGCATTGAGCAGATAGAAAATGATACATATCATTACTTGAATGACAAAATAAATTTTCACATAAATTACATCACAAAGTTGTTTTAAGGTAAAGAAACTGAGCAATGATCAGAGATCTACAGCCTGAAAGCCATAGCAAAATTTAATCCCAGGTAACTACCATATTTTCTCTCATATATTCACATTTTAGAATATAATACATATCTTGTTTTTGAAAGGCAGAATGAAGAAAAAGACTATTTTTTCCAGAGTTATGGTTGCATAGAACAGGGACAGAGCCAAATATTTAGGTGACTCACTTTCCTTTTCCTGCTTAACTAAAGCTAAAGTCTTAGCTGAAATCTGGTTTCCATGGGTAGACCTATGGTACTGAAAAGAGCCAAAGGGTCTCTAAGGCTGTGAAATAGGAGGAGAGAGACCAGGACCAGGTAGCAGACAGCAGAATTGCCTTAAGAAGGGTTAGCTTGATTAGTAGAATATTAGTACCGTTAAAAAGGAGAAATAATCATCAGCACCTGTAGAATGAAGAGCAATGAGCCATTAAGTCAGTTGATTCCCTCAGTTGCCACAACTGTGGCATTTGCCACTGTGAAGCAGGAATCAAAGCAGGGTGCTTCTATTCCGGGCAGAAAATCAGTTTCTCCGTTTCATATACATACCCCATGCTGTGGAGGAGAGCTGGTTTTGAGGAAAAGGATGTGTTGCATGTGAGAAAATACAACAATTCAGAGAGCGACAAAGAATTTCAGCTATTTTACCTGGATAAACAGAAGGGGAGGGAGGAAAAATACCTTAAGTAGAGGTTGTCCAACTTCCAAGCTCCTAGGGGCCACACCAGCAAGGGCCACATGCTATATGGGCTGCACCAGATGAGCCATGGATCATTGAGCCATGTGGATGCTGTTCCCTGCTGCTTTGCATGCCCACACAAGTGCAGTACCCCTCATTGTAACACGTGGACACCTTCCCACTGCTGCACCAGATTGCACCACTTGTGGTGCAGTTTCTTTCTCCCCGATGCGGCTCCAATCCCCTCATTCTGCCTGTGCCCCAAACTAACCTTCACCTCTTCATGCTGGAGTGGAGGCAGGTAATGATAGCTAGACAAGAGAGGTGGGGAGCAGTGACTCAGTGAGAGCCATGGGGAGGTGAAGGGTGGGGAAGGGGCATAATTTAACATCTTGCACCAGTTGAACAGCCCTGCCTTAAATTTAAAGAAATTTAAATTTCTAAAGTGTAATTCAGGAATTAGATACATGTCAGATACATTGCTACTGCATAGCTTTTTATTTGAAAGGCTGCCACATTAAGCACAGATTGTTTAATGTTTATGTACTATTTTCTGTGCAAATAGTTGTACGTATCTATTTTATACGTAAAACCTTATGTTAATAACTTCAACATAAGTAAATAATGGATGTTATTTATCATATCCAAACTACCAATAACATGGTGCTCTACTTATATAAATATCTGAGCCTCAACATGTGTTTTTAGTTCTTTTGTTGTTACCCAAGTGCTTCCAGAAGTTCCCTGAAATTATTGTTAAGAATATTGGGATTTGCATGATCAGGGCCCAGTTCTAAACTGAAACTATTAGATTTATTCGTATCTGATTTTATATGGATACAAGACTACAATGGTTACAAAATTACATATACATTCTTTTCTAATTCAAATAATGTAGATCTTCTCCAAAGCATTTTAGATGTAATGTTACTGCACTAGCTCTTCCATCTTTCTAAAATTATCTTTTGTGTATGTAGCATTACTGGCCATAGTGAAAAAACCTGCCTTGTTATTTCACACATTCCCCAAAGGCAAAGGATATATTTATGGTGAAGGTCAACTTACAAAACGTTACAAATATTTGAATGCTAAGTAATTTCAATTTAGTAAATTATTCATGTGCACATGCACAACCATACATAAATTCTAGTTTCTGTATTGAGGGATTAATGAAGAAGAAAGTTGCTTTTTTCATTGCAGCTCTGGCCCAGCCCCACCAGCCAGATGTGGCTCTGTGACAGCTCGGCCTGTTGGCATGGGTGGCAGCTGGCTGGGCAGTGGCGTGGAGGCAGGCGTCTTGCAGGCAGGCGCCTTGGCAGCCAGACTGGCTGCATGGGATGTGTTAATCAGGCCGGTGGGCTCGTATGCCTGCAGCTGCTCCCACATACCCTGTCCATCACAGTGCAGCACCTGGCTAGCTGCAGCCACACCAGAAACTTAGAGCTGCCTGGGGCCAGTGGGGCTGTTCTGCCTCCCTCACTTCCAGCTGTTGCTGCTGTTGCCACCTCTGCCCCTGCTGCACCACTCTGGAAGCTTCTGCCCGGCAGCTTCTACCCAGTGCATGCAACTCTAGCTCCAGCTCCTGGCCACCTTCCATCCACTCCGCCTGCCCACAGTGACACACGGGGGTACCCCGCAGTGGCAGCAGTGGCGGTTGTGGATGTGGGCACACGAGCCCCCACAGTGGGTGGCTGCTGGGCTCTGGGCCTGCTGGTGCCTCTGAGCCTGCCTGGGCAGCTGTGGGCATGATTAACACATCCTGTGTGGCCAGTATGGCTACCAAGGTGCCTGCCTGCAGCTGCAGCAAGATCGCCTCTGCATCACTGCCTGGCCAGCTACTGCCTGTTCATGCCAGTCCAAGCAATCATGGAGTCATAGGTGGCTGGGAACGGCTTTGCCCCCATGGTCTGGTCCAGGCTGGCCCCATTGGACCCTTCTCAGCTGGCTGTGGCTCCATGACAGCCCTGCCCAGCCTGGGCATGGGGAGCTGGAATCAATCTGGCTGCACAGCTCCCACAGCCCCAGCCTGCTAGGAAGGGCCCTGCCCCCACGGCCCAGCCCAGGCTGGCTCCTCTGCATCTGCCCTCAGCAGTGCCCACAGGCCAACCCAGCTCAACCCCCCCACCCCAATCCTGCAGCCCCAGCCTTAGCCCTGGGCGGATGGCGGGGCCATGCTGCCTGGCTCTAGCCAGGCCTCCCACCACATGAGTGGCTAGCAGAGAAGAAAGCCAGGCAGACCCTGGCTGGGGTCCCCATGACCATGCAGAAGAGGGGAAATGTGGGAGTTTAATCCCCTTTCCTGCCCACCTTTGCCTGAGGCACTGCTTGGGCCACTGTCTGGCCACAGCCACCCTTAGGGACAAGCCTGGCAAGAACTGCTTCCCCTTCCCCCCTCCAGGCACACCCCAGCTGGGGTCTCTGCAGGCCAGGGTGTGAGTTTAAACCCCTCCTCAGTCATACTTAGTAGCCTGCCAGGGGCCTGACCACACCCCGCAGGTCAGCTTCTCTCCAGGCTTATGGCTGCTGTGGAAGGGAAGTTGGGGTTCACTGTAGCGTCCCCCTGGCTTCTAACCTGAGTCACTTCAGGCATGTCCCTGCATTTCCGGAATCAAAAGTGAATGTCTGTTCACTTGCAAATTGGTTCAATGTACGCAGGTTAGACTAACCTGCAAAGATGGAATCAATTCAGGCTCAGGCTTTTTGAATGTTTGCCCCTGGCCTTGCACTTCATTCTTTATTTTACAACATGTTATTTAACAGTAAAACTATTTCATATTATGTTTTTAAAAAAGAGTGCATTAGTCTTTTGATACAAGTTCTGGTATAGAGATGTTCAATCACTGACTGAAAAAAACATAAATGCAAAAAAGTGTTACTTACTCTTTTAGTAAAGTAGATTTAGAAGTAGCAGGATGCTCAAAATGACTGTTAACTCTTCAAATTGAAATGAAACCAAGAGAGAGAGAAAATCAAAATTTCTTTCTGGTTCTTGTAAGTATTTTGGACTAAGTTATAATTCCCAGTGGCTGCATCTACACAAGACATTGACTGCACAGTAGCTCATTACTACTGTGCAGTAGCATTGTGTGGCAGGAATGTGATGTGACGCTACTGAACAGTCATAATGAGGTACTGCGCAGTCAGTGTCACCTGAAGGCAGTTTGGTGATGCTACTGCTCAGTAACTCCAGTTACTGTTTATACAAGTACTAAATGACTGTGCAGTAACAACTGTGTAGTCAGTGTCTCATGTAGACATGGCTAGTTTGTGCTTCAAAAACTTCTCAGCAGTGGATCGAGGGAAGAGCTCTTTCAAACACACATACAAAAATGCAGCCAAATTCTGGTCCATAGGTGACAAAATTTGACAAATTGTGGAAACTACTATAGATTGAATTGAACTCTCTGTTCTACTACTAATACACCAAGTTTAGAGGGATCCAGCCAATATGTATTTGGAATACTGAGGGAAGAAGGGTGCTTGCTTCCACTGGCTCATTAATTATTTTATTACCTTTACTTAGGAAAGGCAATAGCAATAGAATGAGGATTTTGCTTCCACACAGCTTTTAGAGTCAGGGGAAAAAATGTTTTCAGCAATTTATTGTAATATTTTATGCAATTAATTTCTTTCAAAAAACAAAATGAAACTCTTAAGATATGCCTGAGGTGCTAAATTAGGTAATCATGGAACCAGAGCTGTATGACTAACGTATCATTTTTTGACCTAAGCTAAAAATTGAGTGTCGGGGGAAAATATTTTGTTTTGAGCAAAACTTGTTTGATCCAAAAGGAAAAGTTTGGTTTGGTTTGATTTGGTCTTTTGCTTTAATATAAATCTCAAAATAAAACATCATTTCAGAAATACAAATTTAAATGTTTTATTTTGAAAATGTCAAAATGAAACTTCTCTTTTTTTGGTTCTTTTTCAGTTTTTTTTCAACCAAAAGTTGAATTTAACACATATTCCATAATAGTTTGTTTAATCCAAGCATGCGTCTTTCAGTGAATTTGTTTTATCCATATATATCACCCAGATTTGCATGGAGCTTGACAGTTATTTTAACACAGGAGTGTCAGATTCATTTGGAACCCAGGGTCAGATCTGGACTGTGAGGCTCTTTTGCAGGCCTGATCCAGACATACCTTCAGTGGTGTGGTGAGCAACTGCAGTGTTTGGAGCCCTGGGCTGTGGGAGTTAATGCACCTGTCATTCATACCCCATTCATATATGTCCCCAGCAGAGCTTCATATGTTGACATTCAGCAGTGGGCTCTTCCCTCACTTATCCTGCCCCTGAAATCCCAGCCCCTCTGGGAGCTCTGCAGCTGGATGATATGGCTCCATGGGCCAGATCTTATCTTTGACATCTCTGGTTTAACACATTCAGTTTCTCAGTCAGACCTGAGGAGGAATGTCTTGCATTCAAAAGTTTGCCTAACTTTAACCCAGTTACATAGCTGGTCCACTAAAAGATATCACCCTAAGAAATCCTTGCCTCTTGCATTCAGTTTTACAAACGCTTTATCCTTTTATGAGCTTAAGAAGCAAAAGCCATGCAGGAAACTGAAAATGGCCATGTGTGATTTTAATTTTGTGTTTGAATGAGTGTGGATTTTTTGGGGTGTGCAGTTCTGCATATTTCATAGTGCTTAGGGTCAGAAGGGACCTAAACAGATCATCAGGTCTGACCCACTGCCCTGGGCAGGAACATGTGTGGGGTCATAACACCCCAGCCAAATATCTGTCCAGGTTCTTCTTGAACACCCCCAAAGTAGGAGAGAGCACCACCTCCCTTGGGAGTCCATTCCAGAGCCTGGCAGCCCTAAGTCCTTCTCCCTGTTGCTGGCTCCTTCTCCCTCAATTTCTCAATCTCTCATTGATTTTAACTCTTTTAACTCTCACATTGAACCCATTTTCCTTAAGATCTATTCCTAAATGATTTAACATTTATAAAATTTCAGGACTTCTGTTCAGGTAGATTGTATCTTAAAGTTAGATCCCATTAGAGAGGGTCAGGAGAGGACATATTTTGGCTGGAACCCACAGATATATTCTGGTTAAATTAGCAGGAATTCTTTATGGAATCTTAAAGGCAACATATGCTCTATTGGTGGCTCTGCAACTAGGGTACAGATGCTCTATCTGATATAATGGGTTTTGCTCAGTACTTCACAAAAATAGTTAAGAAGAGATGGTCCTTTCCTCAAAAAGATTTAAGATTTAGGACAAAGCATAGGTGGATGTAACCAACAAGTAGGAATTGGGGATGGACAAGAAAGGTGACAGTGATAGGAAGATGTGCTTACACTGCCTGACCAAGTGTACAGTTAATTGATTTCAGTTAGTTTTTTTAAGAAGTACATTCAGGTGAAAAAGTAATTATACAAATAACCTGTACTGGCTACTCTACTTGCATCAACATCCTTTTTGAATAGCTTTGTCTCATATGGGAATGTAGTCTCTCTCAAACCAAAATCTTCAGTTTCGCACCAGTTGGGCAAGTAGTGTTCAGTTTTTCCTTTGCTTGCATATGAAATCAGAAAGCTCTGCAAGACATCACTTGGATTGTCTGTCTAGTAATATTTTCACTTTGTATAAGCAGCATAACATTCTGTTGCCCCTGTGAACTTTGATTTCTCTATCCATTCTTCTAGTATAGAGAAGATGATATGAATGTTTGAATTCTTAAGATGATTGTAGAGCTTTGGTGGTTACTTGTTTCATATTCTGAGGGCACCCATTAGGTATGTCCCATTTAACTTTTTGTTCTGTTTCTTTAGAGACAGGTTCTTTGGTAGTTGATTTTCTGAGTAACTAATGTTGATTTGATACTTTTAGCTACTATAACAGTGGTTCTCAACCTGTTTAAACTCAAACCCCTCCTTAACTTCTCTGAATTCGGCAGCAATCTCTGCAGTAAGGGAGATGTACCCTGCACCCCCTTCTGGCTTTTGCCTTGATTCATGAAACCCAGAGGGGCTCCAGATGAGAATTGATTTTCCACAAATGCTGAGCCTGTGCTCCACAGATCAGGGCTCCTGTCTTCAATTAAGGATAGTCATGCCTCACTTTACTATTTTTTAAATCATTGGTAACAAGGTGCAGACTCCCTTGCCTGCCTGCCCTACATGCACTTTCTCATCCTCTGTCACGATGGATTGTGGGACACTTGGGGATCAAGATGGCAACACGGTCAGGAGGAATGGGATGGATCCAGGGACAACCTGGATCAGGAGCTAGGAGGTCAATCCAAGAACAGGGTCTAGCAACAATCCAAGTCAGTAAGCTGGGATATCAGACAGAGAAAAGAGTCAGAGAAAGCCAGGTTGAGAAGCTGGGAGAGCAAGCATAGAGAGGAATCAGAGCTCAAGCCAGAGGGAACAACAAAGCAGTCTGGGATCAGAGTGAGTCCTGTTGTCCAGGCACTTTCTGTTCCTGCTCAGGAGCTTACATGGAAGAAATGGAGGGTCCTGATTGGCCACTTCTGGTACAGGGAGTAGACAGAGGGATAAGCTCTGATGGAGGCTTCAGGCCAGCCTTGGCCACTCTGCGTGGTCAGTTGTAGGTGGCAGACCCCGGCCTGAGACTCTCTCCACCTGATACAAACCCATTTTCAGCTACATTTCTGAAATTACATAACAGAGCAACAGGCAGGGAGAGCAGATAGGGAAGGAGGTCTTCTGGAGCTGCCTTCTGCTCTAAGTGCTCCTGTCCCTTAGGAACCCTCCATCCCTTCATGGACTTTGATTAATGAACAGGGAGGCCACCTTTTAGCAGCATTCTGCTGCTGAGGCCCTCTGCTGTCATCCCACCCAGGGTTGTTCCTCCCTGTGCTTGGGACCACAGCACTATTCAAAGCGTAAACCAGCCCCCAATTGTCCCCACAAAGCAGCCTCCCTAGATTGCCATCAGACTCTGACTTCCCTTGCAAGGACATGCCTCTCTTCCTGCAACTGCCACTACTCTGTTGTGCATCCCACTCCTGAGAGCCATCCACTCCAGGGACCAGCCAAGGCAGATAGCCCAAGTTGTTCCTCCACAGTACCAAAGCAGGTATGTTTGGGGGTAGCAGATTCAGGGACCTCTGGGGAGCCAGGCTGTCCAGCCCATTGAATGCCAGTTGCAGTGTGGCTCTGGGATGGAGTGAGCCAGCTCAGGAGCACACAGACTCTGTCCACAACCTATCCAGTCTGTCCCCAACCTATCCAGTCTGTCCTCACTGTACTCTTCCTGAAAAGAGAGACACTTCATGGTTTCACGTGCCCTATGTGCTTCTGGTTCCAGGGGTTACTGTGCAGGGTCATACTGGGAAGGGCAGCAGCCAGACTAGGTGCTTCTGACTTCTTTAGGTTTATCAGGTAATCCTAATGCAGACAAGATTGTGTGCTGCTGATGCAACTGCTTCCTGATCAGCTTGTGTATGAGATGCACAGTCCAGTTCCATGTGGCTGCTGCAGCAGCAGCACCCATGCTACAGCACCCTGAAAGGGTCTTGCATTACATCGGGGACCACAGCACCCATGTTGAGAGCCATTGTATTGGAAGCTTAAATACGATTATGACTGTTTTATCTGATAGAAAAAAATCCTTGAGGAAATTTCAGATAGATAGGTGAAGATGTGGGAATACACAGAGGGGGACAGATCTGGAGAGGGTAGATATGTGAATATTTTGAGTAGAGATAGTTATGAACATTCTGACAGTAAGGCAAATACATAAAAAATTGTCCAGGACAAAGCCTTGTATTAGCCCCATCAAAGGTGGGAGAGAGAAAGAAGAAGACATACCCTGTCCCTAAGAAGACAGTGTCAGGGGGATAGACTTTGAAGGAACACTGAGAAAAATAGCATTCAAGCCTGCCACTTTTTAAGGGCAGTACTGTAAGTGACTCTTGAAGTGTCACAAACATCTTGTGTTCTAAGCATAAATGCCATGAATGAGCTACATGTTGGCTCATTGTGGAAATACTAGAGTAGCATGAAGTATGTTGGGAGTGGAGTGCAAGGATGGTACATACCTGAGGGTAAAAGATGCAGTGAAAAAAACCTTAAGGGAAAAGGAGTTCTGGGGGTATAACTTGGGCATGATAAAGACCAAATGGTTGCAAGGACAAGAGAATATATATGAATATACAGTCTGTTGGAAAAAAGAATGAGAGGGAAGCCATTCTGCTGTCACTGACCTGGAATGCAATGAGAGACATAAATTCATACCAAGAAACTAATTAATCTCATGGTTCTAATCCCGTATTTGTACAGTTAACACACAACCTCATGTCACGTTTACAGTATAGTAATGTGCTGGTATAGTTGTGTCAGTTTAGGAGTGTAAAGCAAATTACCTCTAACTGACACCTATGACAGCAGAACCCTCTGTCTAGTCAAAATCTGTAACTTTCCAATTGACCACTAGGCTCCATCTACCATGGAAAAAATGAGTTGTTTTGAAATGTGTTAATTAGCCCCTTAACCACAAATAGCTCATACATATTTTTAATGGAAATGCCTTTTACTACATTGCATATAGATGGCATTGAACAATGAACTCACCAAAATTGTTAGTTAACCTCTTTTCTAATACAGTTAATTTTCCCGTGTTAACATCTTAATTACCACATAAATAATTTTGACTGAGAATTTTGTAGAAGAAAACAACTGTTTAAATTGTAAGTTAGTGCAGCTTCTACTTTCTAAATGTTAAACCTCCAAATTTGTAAACAGCTATAGCAAAGAGAAGTGAAAGCTAAGTCTTTTTTCTTTCTCACATTACGTTTTTAGACTTAACAAAACTACTATTAAAATCAGACTTTGGCATTGATTATTTTGGGATAACAAATGGGGTTTAGAACTAATTGAGAAAGTTTTCATGGTAGTAGTTAAGAATTGCAATCACCTTTTCTAAAATAATCTGTTAAAAGCTTGCAACAAGGAGACAATTCACTTACTGTAAATCTTGTGACTGTTTAGGAGAATTCTTAAGTAGTAAATTTATTAATCCTATGAAAAATGAAAGAACTAAATACTTTCTATAAGAGCAGCTGGTGTAATCAGATAATAATCCTATGTGTCATACCACTATTACACAGTGTTAAAGGAAAATGTAATCTTTGCAAATGGAGCAAGTGAAGCTCCCTGAATTTCTTGGTCTGGACAAGGAATCTGGCACAGTTCTCAATCTAAGACTAAGTCTGCTGCCAAAAATGTGTATTTTTACAGCAAAATAACTCTTGTGATTTAGCTATCCTGTTGTAAATTATATCAGAGACAAGGATTTGTTGTTTTTACTGTGATATAGGTAGACAAAGTCAATGGGGGGGAGGAGGGGGGTCATAGCACTGACCTCCCTAGCTACATTGTGGTACAAACTATTTGTACCTTGTCTTCATTAGGCTCTTATACTGAGATAGGTTGCAAGTTATTTAACCTTGCTGTACAATAAACCTGTTTGGGGAGTTTCAGGAATTGTTTCTACAAAAAAATGTATCAGTTATGCTGGGAGAGTTACATCTGCATAGTTATATTGGTATTTTCATTTTATTGCTGGAAACAAGTGATAAAATGAAAAATTAGAGAGGCTAAAATCTTGACTGTTCCTTGTTACAGACCTAGCAATATGGTTAATATACAATATACTCCATTTGGTGCAAGAAGAAGATTGCAATCTGCAAATCAAGTCAATAATTAAGAACAGTATAATGCAGGTGTAGCCAATGATCTTGCCTTTCATGGCTTTCAAAAATGTGCCTGCCACAATTTCCCTACTCTGGCCAACTTGCTGTCTTGCTTTGCTGGTCTTTCTACCCAAAGCATTATAAGACATTAGTTCAGATAAGGCAGAGCCCTCTGTCTAAGACTCAGAAGTCTACCCCCTCCACAAGTGTAAGGAATACAAAGAAACAAAAATCTTCCAATTCTCACCTGAATACTTAAGATGCCTATACACATGCTTGGAGGCGGACAGCAGTTCCCAGAGAGCTGCTCTAATTAAAACAGATCACTGTCACATGTATAAGCCCCTAGTTCAGTCTCTGGCACAGACCCCTGTAAAAAAGTCAAAACTGACTAAGGTAACCACCTGTATTTAAGAAAACACATGTGAAAGGAGAAAAAAAAACCTTGGGTAGACTTCACCATTTGCTGCACAAGCATAGGAGGGCACCATCTTTGAACATGGCAACAATCACTCTTTGATGGCTGGTATCTCATCTTCTAAGTATGGTACAAAGGTAATCTTGGTGTCTAACCCAATATTTTCAAGGTCAGACAATATAATAAAGATGTTTCCAATGTCATAGTAACAAAAAAGTAGGGTTCACAATTCTCTAAAGGCAAATTATCTCAACTTTATTTTATTTATGAAAATTGTAATTACAGACCAGTTGAAATCTAAATGCTGTACATAAAACTGGAATATCAATATGGAATTAATAAGAAGTGCTATAACATACAACATGATATTAAACAAAGTAATGTGATTATTGAAAGAATTTTTCTTTTAATGTTTTAGGATGACCCAACACATCATCCATTAGACTACTTGGTTTTCCTTATAGAGTTTTCACCACATTTGCAGTATTCAGTATAAGAAATGTAATTTTTTGACACTTGCATCTTGCAGTTTTGCATGTTGCACAGTTACATGTCAGCAATAATTCATCAGGAATAGAATGCAGACATTTGTCTAGAAAAAGACCTCCACTTGGGTCTTCATACCAGCCAAAATCTTTCCATTTTAACTTGCTTCTGTAACTCCTATCACCCAGGCTAAAGCATTCACATGGCACAAAGAAGCATCTCTTGAGATGTCCATTTTGAAAAGAAAAAACAGTGGGAGAAGCTGTGAGACTGCCTTGTGGAAGGGGAGGGAGGGCTGCTCTAGCGCCCTCCAGCTTCTAGTCTGAGCTGCTGCAGGCATGTCCCTGCATTTCTGCGATGTCTACCTGGGTTATAAACTGATTTAGCCTAGCCAGGTTAGACTAACCTGCAAATACTGAATCAATTCAAACTTAGGCTTTCTGAATGTCTGTTCCTAGCCATAAAGTCTACAATTATCACATTTTTTTTGTTTATGTTCTGATAGAAATTGTAACCAGATGGCTGCAGTTTCTTCTCAAGCTCCCCTAAAAGGAATGACTTGGTTGGTTTAGTAAGAAGGCCACAATCATCAAAAAATAACGTGTTAGATGGCAGTAGGTCATTCTTCAATGTGTACTTAACAGACTTTCCTCAATCCTTTGCTATGTGTAGGACTTCCTCAGCTTCAGAGGAGGATTTCTTTTCAATGCTGTAGTTGGTTTATGTTTTTCTTCCTGTTTGTCTCCATCAGAAACAAATCCTAGACATTTTACCTTCTTAATGGTAATCTGAAAAGATTCTTTGTGTTCTTAATGAAACATTTGTCTCTAAACAGCATATAAGCCTCCTTTGCATGTTCTGTGAATGAAAGCAGTCTTTCAGCTTTCCTCTCCTGGGACACATTGCTTGCTTACAAAATTGTGAAGTTGCATCAGACTGGATGTGTTATGTGGGTTCCTTCTACCCCCCATGAACTAGATCACACAAGAAACATTTGATGCAATATTTGAGGCCAAACTCCCAGACAACTCATGGTGAGTGGATGTCTCACGATATCTAGTTTTGTCAGATCCTGTTAATTTCTGGAATGTATTGGTGATTGCAAGAATTTCATGATAAACATGTTCCCATTCATTAACATATTTTTGTTGCCCAGTCCCTCCAATTATACCTCTACCAGGGCTTTTTTGGGATCTCTGAATAGTTTGTTCCAGCTTCATATCAGTAGAAACTGTACAGAATGACCTGTTTTGTTATCAAACAATAAAATGGCCATCTAAATTTTTTTTATACACATCTGCATGTCGTGCCTGGAGATCTCTCATAAGCCCATGCTAAGTGCCAGGCTGCTGTGTTTAGACTGCTACTCTAGACTATGCTATAGGCCCTGGTAGTATAGATATACCTTTAGGGCGCATCCCCATGAGCAGGAACATGCATTTCCCTGGGGACAGCTAGCAGCGGCATATATTTGTGCCATTGCTAGTTGTCCTCCAACATGTCCTTGCACACATGCTGTGGCACACAGCAAGTTGCCCTAGGTGGGTTAGTGGAAGCTAGTTTCAGCACTTGGGCTGGCCCCAGAAGCTTTACTGGGGGCCTCCCAGGGCTGCAGTGGTGGCGATCTGGGTGTGTGGAGCTTGGCCAGCAGCTAGAGCATGGCTCTGGCTAGCCAGACTCCAATTTCGGGCAGTGGATGCTGTAGTTACATATGCCACACTGCTTTTTTTTGGTGTGTTTTTTTTACACTGAGAACACATGCACATGCAGCACGTGCTGTTTTTGGCACTGCAGACATAGCTCCGTTAAAGTCAAGGGATTATCCTGTATAGTAATTGTGAACTTGATTTATTGGCTAAGTACAGAAAGTCAAAAAACCCAGGACTGAATCAATTCAATAGATTGAACTAATAAGCAAGTGATCAGACATTTGCTTTTGATTCCAGAAATGCAGCCACATGCCTGCAATAGCTCAGGCCAGAAGCCAGGGGGCACTAGAGGATGTCTCCTTGTTCAGCTGGAGCAGACAGCTAAGGCCCAGGCTAGCCTGCCCACCACACAAGGTTTTTGTTTGGGGGGGGGGTTGTGGGTGAGGTACAAAGCATCCTGGGATGCTGGGGGACTGTGAGTTAACTTGAATCTGTAGGGGATCTGAGACAGAAGTTCAATAAACCAATTTAACTTAAATCAGTTAAGTCTGATACTACATCCATCCAGGTTTACAGTAAACTGGTTTGGGCCATTTTGAAAGCGGTTTATGTGCACTGAACTTCTGTTGTGTACAGATTTGAACCAGTTTCTGATCATTTATACTGGTTTATGTGTAATTTCTGTTCCTATTAGGTAGGTGTGTGTATCTGTTCACTCATGAAAGAAGGAAGGAATAAAGCCATTACCACTGTTCAGTCACATTATCCTTAACAGTATATGTCTTTTACTCATTTATGTTTATGTTTCTCTGTATAAAATGAGCCTCTGCATCCTGTAAAGTAAGTCTCTGGCATAGTCTTTGTGTTTCCAGAAAGGCAGCTAAGAATAGCTTCCTGGTAGCAATGCTTTTCTAAAGAAATATTGGCATGATATAATGCTTATATAATATCACAAACATGAGCTTCTGTGATGGAAAGCTGTAAAATATGTTATTAAAATAATATATAGATTTTATCTACTTTCTCAGGAATCCTCTCATTCCGAACTTATAAGAAAACCATCTCAAGTAGAAAGCCCTTCTCTTACCATTAATAAAAATGTTTTCTTTTAATTGCTTCAGTTAGATTTTTACATACCTCCCCTATTAAAATCTTCAGCAAGCATGCTTTAAAAACAGCTTAAGATCAGAGGACTTAGCTGTTGTATAAGAAAAAATTTCATTTAATTTGCCATGTCCCAATGTAATCTTGCATTTAAGCTGATAAATTTAGCTAGTAGTGTTGTTCAGTACCAAAATATTGTTTTGGCACAGTGGAAACTTGGGTTCAAATTGCAGCTCAGGAATAAACCTGCACCAAGAATGGTTAGAAACATTGTTAAACTGAGATAGGAGAGTGAGCTTTGCCTCCCCCAGCACACCAGCATTTTAGTACCGGTTCAGCTTCTGCCTTGGATTTATAATTTTGTAAAAACATTATCATTTTGTTAGTATCATGTGTCATTTATAGATTGCTCAAAACCACAGAAACATGTGCCTTACCTTTATTTAATTTTGTATGAGTAAATTTTTACATATGTTCCTCCTTACAGTCAAATTGGAACTCCACTGCAGAATTGTATATTGTACTGTAAAATATATTTCTTTACAGCAACACAGAGTTCATTAGTTGTGTGAACCATCTATTAGGTTTCTAAACATGTTTTAAATCAGGTGCTATATATAGCAACACTTCAAAATTCTAAGTTTTTTGAGGTTAGTTTTGTATTTTTGAATGTTACAGCCATCAATGACACAATAATTATAACAGCAATTTAAAAATATTTTAAATATATTTAGAATAATTTTAATAGATTTGAACTGATGCCTGTAGTGTTCTGAACCTACCATTTGTTGTTCATTCCAAAAACCAAACCACTTTAAATTCATATTCTATTCATATATAGAGACATTCTTATTTTTTTCATTTGAAACAAAGTGCCTCCTCATACAGCAAAATAAAAATTATAGCTCTTTTAAGAATAATTCTACATTTAAAAATTGCTCACATCCATAAAATAAATGAAGAATCCAATAAAATGATCACTAAAGAAGACGTTAAAGTAAAACAGTAAGGATACATGAAAAACTTCTCTGCCCGTTATGAACAAGTGAGGAGTAACAATTGGGAGAAAACTCTGGGTTTGTATCAGAGATGATAGAAAACTGAACATAGTTCCTCTTCAAAACATGCACTGAGATCTAGGGAACAAAAACACATCAATCAATTTTATTTTCTCCAGGCATCTCTATCTCAGATTTATATTTTTGCAGATAAATCTCTTCAGAAGTGCTTGTCTAGAGGACAAATCCCAAAATGGAAAATGTTATTTATTACCCAAGTCATTACCAGAAGTAGGATAGAATGAGACAGAGACCTCTGAATTGACAAAAAGTGTTTTTAAAACTTTTCAAATGTTGAGTTAAAAGGCTCAGATCATGAACATTTAGGCTAAGTACAAAACAGTCAAAAAGCCTAAGGCTGAATCAATTCAGTCTTTGCAGGTTAGTCTAAGCTGCAGATATTAAATTTAGAAATAACAAGGAGACATTCACTTTTGATTCAGGAAATACAGCCACAGGCCTGCAGTGGCTCAAGCCAGAAGTCAGGGGGCACTAGAGCACAGCTCTCTGGCACATAGCCAGGATGGGCTGTGTGTTTGCTTTCTCTTCCTGCTGTCCCCCAGGTGTCTAGCATTTGCAGTCCAGAATCACAGCAGCAGGACTCTACAGGGTTGCTCATCACTTTCTCTTCTTGCTTCCAGGTGCCTCTGGGATTTGTAGTTCACAGTTATAGCCAGCAGTAAGTTTTTAGCATGGCAGGGCAAGGCAGCTCTGTACTCAGGGGAAGGGAAGCTTAACTCCCCTCCCTGGCTGCAAACTTCAGCTAGGGTTTGCCCAGGGGGGGAGTTCCTGCCTCCCCCTCCAGCCCTTCTCTGCTGGAGGAGACAGCACAGACCAGACCAGGGCTAGAAAGCATGCTGGGATGCTGGGGGACTGTGATTTAATTTGAACCAAGAAGGGTTCTGAGACAGAAGTTCCATAAACTGCTTTGACCCAAATCAGTTCAGATTGGTACTACGTTCAACCAAGTTTGTCTTAAACCAGTTTTGGCCATTTTTAAACTGGCTTATGTTCACTGAACTCATAGGCGACAGCAAGCCCCTGACAGCAAGTTCTCCGGATGGTAGGGGAACAAGGAGAATGCTAGTGCCCCTGCTAAAATTGGCTCCGGTGGAGGCACTTCTGCCACTGCCATGCCGCATGCGGAAGTGCCGGTACTTCCACCACCACCGTGTCACATGTGGAAGTGCTGGCACTTCTGCTGCTACCGTGCCGCTGGCACGCTCGGCAATCGGGTGCTGAGGGACCCCCTCCCTTTCCCCGGTCACCAGCTGGTCGCTGGCGGAACCCCCTCCCCGGTCATGCCCTGCTGGTGCCCCTCCAGATTCAGGAGGCACCAGTCACCCATGACTGAACTTATGTTCTGTTACAGGTTAAAACCAGTTTCTGATTACTTAAACCAGTTTCTGTGTAACTTCTGCCCCTAACCTTAATCAGATGTTGTCATTTTTACTGAATGCAGCTTGTATTAGTTTCCTGTTCCAGTTATCAATAAGTATAACAATTGAAATGCTTCCTGTGGCAGATATTCCACAAAATTAGCTTCTGTAGCATTTATTATCATGCATAGACAGACTATGGTTGATATTCAGACTCAAAAGATAAGATTCACTTTTTTTAGAGGAACCAATAACTATGTAGGATCTCTTCCATCTAAAATTCCGAAGGTTTTCAGCTTTTCAGATCTGAAGTCTCAAGTTATTTTGTGAAACAGCTGTCATTGTCATACATGAGTCTTTTTAATTCCCAGTCTTCATAATTTTTTCACATGCCGTAGAGATAAGTACTTGGCCCTGATCTTGAACAACTAAAGTCAGTGGGAGCTTTGCAATTGAGTTCAGTGTGCATGGAATCAAGGTCAAAGCATTACACTTTAATGCTTATTGTTTACCATGATTCTGAAGTACTTCCTGGAGTGAAGGAAGTTGCAACATTTAGATAGACATACAAGATGGAAGGAGAAGTTCCTACCCTTGTCCCTTGCCCTTGCACAGTCTCTTAGTTGTCATGTGTAATCTGGCTGCCAGCATGTATTGTACCAGTTTAGGAAACTGATTTTTATACATTGAAGTAATGACATTATATGGTATGGTAACCTGTTTACTTACTCTACTCAAAAGGCTAGAAACATACGGTCTGATTCTCTGTAGCCTTGCACCTAGTTTAGTCATTTGCATGTATGCAAAACAAGTGTAAAATGCTACCACTCTGATGTAATAATATTTTATGTCCACTTTGCATCCCTTCTGCCTGAGGTAAACCAGGTCCCTAGTTTCAGATGCAGGACTAAAGTAGTAGGGCTGTGCGAAATTCGACAGCTGTTTCATTTTGGAGGTGTTTCGGCCCATTTCAGCACCCAAAACACCGAATCTGAAATGAAACGGAAGGCTCTGAAACATCTCTGAAATGAAACAAAACCATCTGAAATATTTCAGAAATGTTTTGGATTTTTTGGATGCTTCAGAGCTGGGTTTGTAGGGAAACAGAAACTAAGAAGAGGGAGGAGGAGAGGGGCAGAAGGATTCCTCTGATATTGACATCTGTAGCTGGCCAGTGTCTGCGATTTGTCCCTGAGGTCCCTTCCAATCCCAGTGTTCTGGGGGAAGAACGGCAGCCTGCTGTCATCCCATGCACAGAACTGGGGACCTGCACCCCCCGGGAGGAGTCTGGCACAGCTCCACAGCCCTCCTAGGGGGCAAGGGCCCCCGATCTGCACGTGGGATGACAGCTGGGCCCCAGCATCCCAGCACTTAAAAAAAAAAAAAAAAAAAAAAAAGACCCGCACCCACCATCTCTGGCAGTGGCAATGGGGGCCTCTGAGGGCTTGTGGCAGTGCACCCCCATGCAGCATAGGGCAGTGGGGGGCAGCAGGTATTGCCACCCCAATCTGGCACCTGCATGGCAGCTGCCCCATAGTGCAGGTGCGGTGCAGCTTGGCAGGGCGTTGTGCACTGCCTGGGAGCTGGGGAGGCTTCAGCAGTCAGCTGGAGCCCAGCACCCCTAATCCCTAGCAGCCCCAGATTCCAGCCAGTGTGTGGCACCCTGCCAAGCTGAACTGCACATGCACCATGGGGCAGCTGCCAGAGCCAGTGAAAGTGTGGGGCTTTTTATTTTTTTCATTTTTTTTTTAAGTGATGGGACTAAGCTGAGGCTGAGTGGTGGATGGGGCCAGGCAGGACAGCCATGGGAGCTTCTCCCATGGCTCCTCCCATCCAGGGAGAGGCAGGCACAGCCGGAGAAGCCTCAGGAGAACCTGCAGCTGCCCAGCTGTGCCTGCCTTTCCCTGGCCAATCCAAATCTCTGAAACATTGTCAAAACTCCACAGCAGATTTGGTCGAATCGAAATGGAACAGTGATCCAAAACACCAAAACGAATCAGTGTCCTCTGAAACAGACGAATCCAAAATCGAAATGAGACATAGCCATTTTGCACAGACCTATAAAGTGGCTCTATTGGTTAAACTTTGCTTGATTTTGTGTTGAATTTATGAGAGTTCCAAAGCCAGAAATACAATTTGGAATTATGCTTATAATAAGAAATAAATCGGTAAAAGTTATGCTGCCAGCAGCAAGCTGCAGCAAATCATTAAGTGTGTGCATCTGTAACATGAAAGAAGTGTGCTTTATGACTGACGACAAGGCACTTTAAATCAGATTCAGACTTTCAAAGTGATTTGAGCACTGCTTCTTTTGCAATTTTAAATAAAAATTATAATAAAGTAAATTATAAATGATGGGGTTTTTAACAGCCACTTGCAGATTGTTTATCATCTTTGGATTTTATAAAACTTCTATAAAACATAAAAAAGGTGATGCTACCTTGAATAGTCCCCTCCCTTTGACTTCCATAGGACTTTTCACACTTTTAAAACCAAATATGTGCATTGGTGTTTAAATTATTTGTATTTTTAAGGAAAATTTGTCTTTTAGTTGGATAAAATCTGTCTTAAAAAAACAATAGTGCTTAACTGGTAAAAGTTATTTAAACTTCTGGCATAAAAAATATTGTGAATTTTGTATCCAGACCAAAGGTTTAAAGAATAGGCTGTGTTCAGATGAGCATGGGTGTTCGGTTCCTTGGGGACAATTAGCGGCTGCAGAAAATGTTTCTGGGTAATGCCCATGGCACCACTTGGCTGCCACTACTTTTCCCCGGGGAACGCCTGTGTCATGTATGCTTTGGCTCATAGCAAGTTACCTCAGGTGGGGTAGAGGAGGCTGCTGGCCCCAGCAGCCTTACCTGGGGTTCTGGTGGCCTCCTAGGGCTACAGCAATGGAGACTCTGCCACACAGAGCCTGGCTGGCAGCCGGAGCATAGGTCCAGGCAACCCAGTTCCGCATTTGAGTGGTGCGCACTGCCTGTGTGTACGCTGCTCTGCTTTTTTTTCAGAAAAAAGTGGAACAATACACACACAGGCAGTGCACCCTTGCAGCATGGAGAACATCTAAATGTGCGGCATGTGGCACTGCAGATATGTTTGTGGCACCACATGCCTCACAGCTGCACTTGTCTGGACACAGCCATAGGAGCCTGAGTGTAGGCTCCTAAGCTCATATTTAAGAACCTGTTTCTCTGCAGAATTAACCTAGATTCTTATCTTCGTTTTACTCAGTTTCCCCTACTGAACATGTAAAAAAGCTGTCTTGGATGTAGTATAATGTTAAAGCTCATGCCATCTTGCCTAACTAAGGATAGAGGGCAGAGTGTGGGTTCTATTTCAAAATGTGCCGTAACCTGCTTCTTTGCACTGTGAATGCAGGATATTTAATTTGAGTGCTGGTAGTCATCTAGCCCCATAAAGGATTGTATTTTCTACCCTTTTGCCTACTCACCTCTCCTGCACTCATTTCTACTGTGAACATGTCACTTTAATTTTTACACTGTTCATTTAGTATGGAATAATATATTTCAAACTGATGCTTCAGTACTTCAGCAATGATACTGAAAAGGAAAATCTCCCGCTGCTAGCTGGCCAGAGGCTTATACCAATGTTTTGTTGGGCCCCTTTGTTGTGAGCTTAGTAAGGAAAACGATCTGGGGAGATGCATTTGAAATCACCACATCTATGGGAATATGTCTGAAAAGGCTGAGAGAGATTCATCAGGTAGGATTTCAGTGCTAGGGAAAAATAAGAGCCAGAAGAATGTGTACCACAAGATGAAAGGCTCTAACTTTGTCTGATAACATACAGAAATCTGTTCCTGGGATTTGACCAGATAATTGGTACTATCCTAAATACAGGTTCCACTCTCATGCTGCAGGGTCTTTGAAACCATGTGGCAATTTTACCTGAATGGACACAGTCAGGATGGAGTCAACATCTTTGTTATTGTTATGTGCCCTATTGTAACGTAGCCAGAACTGCAGAAATGACCAATCATCAGGCCCTGTTACATGGTTATTTTGGGTGGCTCCTGGAGCTCTTAACTGCTGGATTGTCTGCACATTAACACCTGAAACAAGTTTGAAGCACTTGTTAGGTTGCTCAAAGTTATGTCACTCCAGGAAAAGATTATCTCTGATTCATGTTACATAGCTTGTGTTACACTAACATGTAGAAACTCTAGGCTACACATCAGTGTAAAAAGCCCACCCACCCTGCCTCCCCCGCTGGCCTGGATTGGGCACACTACCCACCTCTTCACCAGTACCCCAGATCTCCGCTCCTCCCTGCCATCGCTCCACTTATTTTTGACTGTCCATGCTATCTGTCTGTCCCAGGGGAGCAGGTAGGGAAGGGTTAACGTGCTTGCCTGGTCCCCTACTGCCACCACTGTTGGGTTGCTCCTCTTGTCTTGTTTAAGCCCAGCCCAGCCCAGCCCAGAAAGCAGTGGCAGTGATGGTGGTGACCAGGAGGTAGGTTAACTCTTTTCTGCCTGCTTCCTTGGGACAGATAGACAGCATAGGCAGCCAAATGTAATTGGGGGGTGTAGGGGGTAGCCCTGGGGACAGGGGGGAGCCCTGGGGGTCAGAGGGAACTGCAGGAACCCTGGAGGACAGGGGGGAAGCCTGGAATGGGGGGGGGGGGGGGATTTTTTTACCTTTCATTCCTCCGGGCCCTTTCTTACCTGAACATGTGACTGCTCCACACTTGAGTTGGCACTAACACTGACCAATGTTTGTGTGGCATACCATGTAATAAGGCCCTAATTTACTGTTAGGCAGCTATTACATGCTTTGAGATAGGTCTTCTGTTCAGTTTCCCTGTGCTCCACTCATGGCCAAGATGGATTCTAAGTAAGAGTATGTGGGCAGGGGGAGGGGAGCGGGGCCAGGAAATTAAATTGATATCTTTTGGTTTAGTGTGGCTAACACTGTTACGTATTAGTATGAGCACTGGGGCTTATGCAGCAGCAGCACATATGTTTATAACCTTTATTGGCTTGAGCAGATACATAAATAATGCAGTGAATACACACATACATGGCAGTATTTTTGTCACTGTACCACTAACATTAAGACACTGTGGGCACAACTACACAACATTAATGCGCCAATTACGGCACATAAAGTTTAGTACCTGTAATAACAGGTAGTAATTTAATTACCTATAATTGGCGCTATTGTGCATCAGCACAAATGAGTACTTTTTTATGACACTTAATGCTCATTCAACTAGTCTACTGTGCATTAGTGCATTAGCAGTAGAATTAGTCCAGTGGACATTAAGCATCTCATGTAGATGCGCCCTGTCAGAGCTAGCCTGGCTCTTGAATCCCAGTAGGCATGACTAGGGGTAATATTAAATCCTGAGCAATTACAAAATCTCTTTGTTCTTCTGATTTTCTGTTTGATTCCTTCAAATGGAACTGCAAACAGAAGATATTTTACAAAGATTCCTCAGTTGTAAGGAGGGCTGTTTGAATAACTGATTTTTGTTTTGATAGCCAAACTGAAAAACTGGGAAAAAATTCATTTTGGATTGATGCAAAGTTATAGATAGATAGATAGATAGATAGATAGATAGATAGATAGATAGATAGATAGATATCCAAAACAAGACAACAATATATTTCATTTCAGTTTAAACAAAATAAATTTTTCCTTTGAACAAAAAGGAAATAATATATGAGTAATTGTAATTAATGTCAAGGAATTAAACAATCACATTCAGAATATGAAAGAGGTGGTAGAGCAGGGGTGGGCAATTATTTCGTGTAGAGGGCCGCTTACCAAGTTGTGGCAAGCTGTCGAGGGCCACATGAGTAGCCCCACCCCTTGACAGGTGACCCACCCCTTGCCAGGTGCTCTGCCCCTGGTCATCATCTTGGGACCAGTGTCCCAATGTCTTGGGACCAATATCCCAGGGCCAGCATCGGTGGGGCTCAGAGCAGGGTGCAGGCTTGCAGAGATCTGTGGAGCCAGGCTGGGCAGCACCAGCAGGGTGAGGGGGGATCTGGCCCAGCTCCATAGAGCCCCTACCAACCAGGACCCTGTACTTCTGCTGCCCTGCTCTGGGCCCTACTGGAGCTGGCCCTGGGACATGGGTGTGGGCCCTGCTCCCAAACCCGCTCACTCCCAGTGCCCCTCCAGCCCCGCGGTACCAGCGGGGGGCAGCACACAGCCCTGACACCCTGCTCGCCAGCACGGAAGGAGCTGGTGCAGAGTGTGCGGGAAAGGCGGCCCCTCACCTGCCCCGTGGCCAGCGATCCCTGCTGCAGCTGCTCGCAGCCTGTGTGCTGGGCAGCAGCAGCAAACGCTACCCAGTGCAGCAAGTGAGAAAGCTGCAGCTGCTGCCTCTGTGGTGCAGCTCCAGCAGGCGGGTCCAAAGCTGGTGCAGGGCCCAGGCTGGCAGCGGGGCGGGTTACAAGCTGGCGCTGAGTGCACGGGAGGGGAAAAGCGGCCCCTCACCCACCCCGTGCCTGGTGCCCCACACTACAGCTGCTCTCAGCCCCATTGGGCTGCCTGTGCCTGCTCAGGACAGTCCCGCATGGGCTGCGAGCGGCTGCAGCAGGGAGCGCTGGCCACAGGGTGGGGGAGGGGCCGCTTTTCCCTGCACTCAGCACCAGCTTGTCTCCTGTCCTTCCCCCACCCCTTACCTGAGCTTCCCATGCCGGGGCAGCCACATGGTCCCAGGCCAGAAGCCCCATCTTTGACAGGAACCAAGGACAGATAAATTTTAATTTTTAAAATTTTTTTAGGGGCCCTGCAGGCCAGATAGAATGGCCTTGCGGGCCAGATCCAGCCCGCAGGCCTTATTTTGCCCACCTGTGTGGTAGAGGATGCAGAGGAGAATGTGTTCTGATACCTCCACTTTCTCACAACTTTTGTGAATTGAGCCCTAAAAAACTTATTCTCATTATAAAATTCTGCATTCTAAGTTAGGATTTTTTTTTGGCCTTAATTTTAGTTCATTCCTGTGTAACAACATATGAGAGCTTTTCACAGAGGAGGAACTCCAAACAGTCTGTCAAATTTCTAGACAGAGCAGACTTTGCTTGGCCTTTCCTGTAACTAACTGGATTTCTTCAGTTTTATATTTGTTGCTTTGTTGATCAGTCACTAGGTGATGGCATAGATAGATTGTCGTCTATCCAAATCCTGGAAAAGTTTTTCTCCCTTCAGTCTAGAGGTGATGGCATAGATGGATTGTCGTCTATCCAAATCCTGGAAAAGTTTTTCTCCCTTCAGTCTAGATTCTTGAGCAAAAAAGCACCTTTCACTGCCTGAAATAATGAGACCCAAATCATCACTAATAAAATGTCTCTTCTATATACAGCTTTCTTGTGAAGATTAAAATCTATTGGTGAGCTTTTATTTAAATTAAACTAAGCATAGATAATTTACCACGGTCCTAATGAGTGGGAGCTTTGCTGAAACTGCATGTGAGCAGGGAAATTCAGAGAAATGGGAAGGAAGGCATACCCAGGAAGATAAAAGTTGTAACTTTTGACCTTGCTGTTATACAGAAAGTTAGAGCAGAGATCTTTTTTTCTCTTTTTCTTTTTTTCCCCCTTTGGCACTGAAAAATAATGTGCTCCTACATTGCGTTTATCTGGTGGGAAGCCCCCAGCCTGGCCTCTCAACAAGTATCCTGAGCTAATGGGAAAATGAAAAAAGGTGAAGGATGACAGGCTTCAGATAATTTTGCAGATTTCCTTCTCTTTATTTTATGTTAGCTACCGGCCTGTGGTGTTGGTGTTTCAGAAATTGTTTTATCACATGAACCATTAGAGAGTAAATGCTTGGGAAACAAGAAAAAAACACAAGGTTCAGACCAAACATTTGAATAATGTCACAGATTAGTAATAAAACAATTCTACAGTACAGCTAAATCACATTATATTGTTTGATCTGTGAACCAAGATGTGGGCACACAAGACATCCTTTTCTTTTCCTGGACCCAGCCCAGTTTTCAGAGGTACATTTTCTGTAGGGAGCCTGAAAATGAGCACTGTCTTTGACCCACTGAAGGTGAAAGTTCTCTTCCTTAGTAATGTAGTTGTCATGCCACATACCAATAATATTACAATGTTATATTATACACCACTGGGTGCATTACACATGTGCTTTACTGCACAGCTAATTAATTAGCTCCACAGTAAAGCAGCACCATCTACATGTGCTAGGGTTCTGTAAACGAATTAACTCTGCTGTGAGATAGTACTGTTGGGAATGTTACTATTTTACAGCAGTCTCAAGTGCGATCAAATGCATATGTAGATGGGGACTGCCAGGCACAAATTGTGCCAGGTCAGCCCCTCCAGCTGGGGGCCAGACCCCCAGTTCCTGCCATCCCCTCCATCACCCCCACCCAGAACCTGGGCTGACCATCCACCCCAGCTCAAGTGCTGCAATCCTGGGTGCCTGTGTTGACACTGTGCCCAGGAGTAGTGTACTCTGGCTCAAAGACCTCTAGAGTTTATCACATCACATTACTTGGATGTGTAGATGCACCCACTGACATCCATGCACAGATCTAGGATTTTGAAAAAGGGGTGTAGATTGTGTAGTGCATCATCACATATAGCACAACACATTTTTATCCAGTTAAAAAGGAACTGGAATGTTGTCTCCTGAAGAATATTGCCTTGAAAGCTTATCTAAATCTCTTCTAATATGCAATATAAGATATCACCCACAAAAATGCTTGACTCTTGCATGTTTCTCAGGCCACTGCAGCTACAACGTCACTCTGACACTATCAAAAGAAAGAATAGTTTGATTAGTGGAACATCAAATCCATTCAAAAGAAGGGAGGGTTGTTAATACCTATGGAGTGAAGAGACATTAGCAGGAATCTTGTAGATTATAATGAGCCATGAAATCAGCTGAGTCTCTCACCACTGCCTGAATGGAAATACCAGTGAAGGGCAGTTGGTTTTAAACTTTGGGTGGAGAAGGAATCAAAAGAGGGTCCACCCCCTCCTGCTCTGCCTTGTTGACATTTAAATGAGTTTATACACAATACTATTGTGCCTTCATTGTGCCAGATGCATGTCCTTTATTATGCCAAATGTACCACCGTCCTGCAATTGCTTAATGGGTATGTCTACACAAGATGGTTTACTGTGTATTAAACTAATCTAATGCACAGTAAAGCATCAGCTTCTACACATGTGTAGGATTTTTAAAAAGCCTTCATATGGCCTGATATTTTTACTCTATAGGCTTACTTTCCGCCTTACCCAGGTTTTACTCAATGCCATATGTCTGTCCTCACACAAAACTCTGGACATACATTCTCTGAGCAATTGTTTGATTGCCTGCCTGCTGTGAAGCTGAAAGTCCAGCTTTTGCATTAAGCCTGTGTACACATGTTCAAATGATCTGAGAAAATTGCCTGGTTTTGTTCTCCTGGTAGAAGAATTTACCCAGGGACACCTGAGCAGATGTTCAAATGCTGATCCCCTTAAGTGCAGAGAGTCCACTCTGCAGTGAGGATGCAACCAAAGCTGGGAAATGGAGTTTAGGCTTAGCCAGCCATCCTGTGCTAGCTCGTTGTTCACCAGATCTTTATTTTTCTGAACCTTTCTTTTTATTCACTTTCCACTTGCCTCTTATATGCATTTACCCTTGCATTCTATACAGTGTGCTCCTTTTCAGCTGTACTCAGATCTCAGCTAAACCTCAGACCTCAGCTAAACAGCCCTCAAAGATACTGTCCCAGTGTGCGGCAAGCTAGCCAGATGATCAAATGGTTAATCTTTGGTATGTCTACAGCAAAGAACATGATTTGGGGAGATGAACCTAGTATAAAAACATCCCAAAGAGTCTGAGACAGGGATCAAGTAGGTAGCTGTCTTCTGTGGGAAGTACATTAAAAACCTAAAGGACATCTTGCAAAGCAAAGGTTGGCAACCGCACACCTGGCAACTCCCCAAATTCCTACCCTTACTAGGAGGAGTCCTACTGGATGCTTTCTACCACTCCAAGTACCAAGCTCACAGTCTTGCATTCAGGCCTCTGAGCAGAGATTATCCGATTTTTAGAGTGGTGGCAAATGGGTTTGGAATGTCACCCAGTGGGATTCCAGTGAAAAGGTACAGAATCAGGTCCTGCTACAGACTACAGTGCTGGAACAGGCTGAATGAGCTAGGGGGTCTTCTGGGGCCATGGTCCAAGGATCTGTTCAGCAGTAGCCCTAGGAAAGCCTGGAATGGAAGTATTGCCACAGCTGCAACTACAGCTAGGTAAGTGGCTATCACCTTTATTGTTGTTATTAAAGGGGAAATGGAAGTGTAAGTGGGAAGGATTTCTATACTATTACCGAAAAGGCTTGTTATGAAGGACATTATGAGCAGTGGAATGGCTTTAGCATCAGTTGATGATGGAATCCTACTACTTTCTTTTCCCCTTGTCCTCACCTCTCATCTCTTTCATTATGTGTTCCAACAAGGATTCCAAATGGGAGGGAAAAAACCTTTAAACATGAAGCTGGTGATTCATTATTACTAAGGTTGAACTGATTAAAATAGCATTTGATTGCAATTACAGGTTTAGCAAGGGAGTGCATGTTTCAGCATATATTGTGTCTTTGTAACCCTGTCACACTGGTGACCATTACTGTTACAGAATTAAACAGTTACTAGTATTAAAGCATTGTTCCAAGCAGCCTGGAATATAAATTGCAGTAGCTGTATTTAAAAAAAAAAAGGCCCTTTGAAACAGCATTTTTTGGCTTCCTGGTTTTCTTCATTCATGGCAGGTTGTTTGTATTGAGGAATGAGTGTTAGGAACCAGTTCTGTTGTTAGCAAGCCTTTTCATCCTAGTTCAGCATATCATTAAACACAAGCCAGCGGTGAGATTCCTGAGGAGGCCTAATTTCCAACAGCCACTTTGTAGTTTATAAACCCTTTCCATTCCTTCATATACTGTCAGTCAGTACACAGGGGAAAACCTCTTTTGCATTTATAGATGGCATTCCAAACTAGCCTGGAAAAATTGTTTCCTCTTCCAGTCAGGGATGTCCAGCAGATTAAACTTGTCTTCAGAAGATTAATATTAACATTAAGACTTCCCTAGCCTGAAATAATGTTAAAAACAGTACTGGTGACAAGATCTGAGTCTGATTTTGTTAACTCCTTCCGCTCAATAGGATCCAAAACATTCTTATTTTTTAAATTAATGATACCTAAAATCTTTGCTTCCCAATGGCATGCCTATGGAACTAGCTTCTTAGTCAATGGGTACACATGAAAAAGAGACATACCAATATGAGGCTTTGCCATTACACCGAATGTAGAAGGGGATTCTTTTCTTTCTTTCTGTGAATGAAACTAATTTGCTTTTTTAATTTCGTAGGTAGGATCTCTTATTTCTACAGGACTGAAGAAGCTACTCAGGCTTGTTGGGAAGAGAATGTGAAATGGCCTGGTAAAAGAAACAGGTGCAGGGAAAACCTGCAGTGTGAAATGCATAGCAACCTTTAATGCATATCAGATAACAGCTGATATGTATTAAAGTAGACTACTGAAAGGGAAAGGAAGAGCAGAAGAGGAAAGAAAAATGCACTAATTTGTACATGATCAGCAGACGAGAGGGCAGCACCTGGCAGCTGCACAAGGAGCTTCTGTGAGTGTCTGCTAACTCTCATGGCCTCAAGGGTACTGCCACCAGCCCCTGCATCAGTCCCAGCTATTCCAGGAACTGGTATAGGCAGATGCTTCTTGTTCAGTCTACCCCCATTCAATTCTCTACCCCATTCTTGTTCAGTCTTTGCTTATTGGCACGGGTTTTTACGTTTCCACTTTTTTAATTTTAATTGTTGTTGGTGATCAGGCGGGATGCCTACAGTGGTTTTCAAAATACCTTTTATAATTCTAATTTATGTTCCTCTTAATGAATTGATTTTTGTTGTATAGTGGTATGCAAGCACATGGGGAAGGGGAGTAAGAATGAGGAGATTGTATCTAAAGCTTTTAATAAAATATCAATTTTTCTTACAAACACATGATATATTGCAGCTATATACAGTATTGCATCATACTCCTCCCATCCCATCCTATTATGCAAGGATCTGGAAGCATAAGGCATCTCTTAAATCTTTTGCTCATCAGGACCTACCTCTAGTGATGACAAATACAATTTTTGTGTGCCAGTACTAAGCCTGCAAATCAGCAGTGTCAACTCTCTGTGAAACTTATCTTTGTCCTTGCAGATATTATGCAGGGTGAGTCTGATCACCATAAAACAGAAGGCATTGGCCCCATTGGCATTCAGTATTTTTATAGGCAGTGCCATCTTGCCTTTCACATCCCAAATAAACACTCTACCACTGTTCTGCAACTTCTAAGTTTGTATAATTCTGCCAGGTTTTATGAAATAATGATATGGCTTCATGAGCCTTGGTAGTAAATGGTATTTGAGGTCCCTTAAAATAACTGGAGACACACATCACATAAGCATTTTACTTGGAGGGAATAAGTTCCCTTGTTGTTCCAGAATGTAAAAGCCTGATCCTCCCAGCATACTAGTGTGAAGTACTGTGTTATTACATCCCTCATCAGTGGTCATAAACCTGCCTTTATGATCAGCCAAGTCTTGCATAACAACTAAATAGTACTTTTTCAGTTGTCCTCCATTGATGGCCCCAGAGCAGTGTGGAATGCCCATTCTCCCAAAGACAACTATTATTTTGGAAGCATTAGAAATTTTAAGCTGTAAGTAAAACCCAGAATTAATTACCTCACATACCTCCCCTTACAGCACCAGTAGTTGGCCCAAATGGCAATTGGTTAGCTGTGGACCTGAAGAGGTGTTGTGTGCCATTAGCAGCCTGCTTTTGGATTGACACAGCCTCCCTAATTTGGTAATGTAATATCCTTGTAGTGGAGGGTCAGGAAAAGTTCCTCCCACAGCTCCTCATGCAGAAGCTGTTGAGTGATTTCTAGTTTTTCCAGGTCTGCATGATGATGTGATCCCACCAAAAAAAAGCTAGCTTTTCTGAACCAGAAAGGATATAGGGTGCCTATAGCAACTATTTTTATTTGACTGTATCAGCATCCAGAGAAACTCTAAAGAGTTTCCCTCTGAAATTCATCACTACCTTGCAAGGCTCAGAAGTTGCCACTGACATGCTTTCCACTATCTTCTACACCCTCTATTTTTATGCCCAATTAGAGTGCATCCACAACCCAGAGTAGCCATCTACCTGCCTTAGATCCCATGAATATTGGGCAGAACTGGAAGAGAGCTAGAAGTGCTGTGACTAAACCTTTGCACACAGTTTGAGAAGAGCAAACATATTCTCCCACAACACACTTCAGAATAATTCCTGGAGTGGCTCAAGTTAGTAAGGTGCTAGAAACCTTGAGTACATACCCAGAAATCTGAGTGCAAACAAGAGCAACTATGTATGTTGAATTTGCAGTGTAGAGGCTCATAGACAGGGTTGGCATTCTCAGATATTTATGCTTGGGAGCTTTGACTTAAGTACAGTGTGTAGTATAAACATACCCTGGGTGCATCTACATGTGCAGTTAATGCACTGCAAGCTTACGGTGCAGTAAAATACTGTGCAGGGGGTGCATCTACAAGTGCATTTATGTTGCACTAAATTTATTGTCCAGTAAGTGACTGCGCAGTAAGCAGAAATAGGCCGATGCTACACATGCTGGCATTAAATCACATTAGCACTGTGTGTGGTCTGACTTGGGACTAAAGTTAGTCCCAAATCAGTTATGCATGAACCCGTCAGGAGCAAGTTTACTCCAAATGGGACCAGTTCAGGGCAGGGCTAATCCTGCCCTGCTGTGCTCCCATATGGCAGCCAGGGGGAGCTCTAGGCTCCTCTGGGTGCCAGTCCCAGGGTGGCAGGGGGCACCAGCATCAGGCCTGGGCACCAGAAAGTGGGGGGAGCTGTCTGCTGCCCAATCCCTGTTCCCATCTCATAGTGAGGGCTGGGGCATTGTCCTCTGCCCCAGCAGCAGGCAGTTGCCAGGCCCCAGCTCAGAGATTAGAGCTGGGGCTGGGATATTGTCCCCTGCCCCAGCAGCAGGCAGCTGATGAGGCAGGGGACAGTGTTCCAGCCCCATCTCTGATCAGCCAATTGGAGTGGGGGCTGGGAAGCAGGCAGCTGCCCTGGGGAGGGAGCAGTTCTCCCACCTCCTGCTGCCTGGGCTGACCAGGAGCAATTTGCTCCCGGTCAGCTATGTACCTGTGCACTACTATGCATTAGCTAACGCACAATAAATCTACTACCTGATTTATAGGTAAAACTATACATTATCCTATTTTAATGCACAATAGCTGCTGCACATGGTTACAAAGTGATGCTTTACTGCACAGTGGATTAGTCTATTGTGCAGTAAAGCATCTGGTGTACATAGAGCCCCTGAGGACCACAAGTTTTGTTTTCTGCAAATGCAGGTTCTAATGGAGAGGTATAGCTTGATTGAAGCAGACTGCTGGAAGTTCAGTCTATTGAAGGATAAATTTGTGGATTGTTGGTGGGTAGAATAGTAGTTCCTCCTGATATTTAACATAGGATTAAAGTCTTTCTTTAGGCTTACTTGTAATTCAACTTGAAAGTAGAATGGAATGGATATTTTTTTTCATCCTGTATATGTTATCCTCAGTGACAGCATTTCTGCACACCTGTTACAGTGAAAATAAAATGTTTTTTCATGCTCATATGTGTTTTCTTTGTAAATCTCATGAACTTTGACCTATTCATATCCTGATATGTAGATCATGTTAACACTTAGTTTGTTTTAAGTCAGAAATAGTGTGGACAGGTTGTCCTTCAAATTATAGTTACATTTCACATACATGCATTAAAGGTCTTTTCATGGAAATGGGTCAAAGATATGATTGCATTAACAGCTCTAAAGAAGGAAATATGTTCAAAGACTGGTTTTTAGAAAATGAACACATTTTCTATCCTTAAAATAAATACTGGTTTTAGAAATATAAAATTGTTTGTAAATTGCTGTTATGTTTACTAGTGCTCCCAATCTTTCCATCTGCTGAAATCCTGTATGCTGGTCAAAAGATGAAACAGTATTGTTTGGCCTACAACAAGAACCAAATCACTGGCAACATATAAGGGGGTGTACATGGGTGCACATGAACCCTCTGAGTTTGGCAGCACACCCCATACAATGCTCACTATCCCTGCCATGGCTGGCAGCATCTGCGGGCGGTCAGCGATCACTGCTGGCCACTGCCAATGCTGCTAGCAATGTCTGCGGTTGGTCGCCAGCCTCTGGTCAGTGCTCATGCTCACCCCCCCTTCCTTCCCCCCCACTAACAGCACCAGTGGCATCTGCAGGGGCTCCCAGCTTACCACCACTGTGCTCCCGCCACCACTGCCGCCACACTGCTGCCGCCCCCAGAGCTCCCGTGCCCCCACCAGCTGCCGGGGCACACATCGTTCATGAAATTAATTAAATGAAATATCAAATTGATGGTTGCTTTTTACAAGACTCCGTCAAATTTCGTTTGAGAGAAAGGCATAAATTTACATAGGTATAGTTTTGCAGGGCTTCTGATGGTGATGTGAGGTTCAGTAGGTAGCCATCATAAACACCAGTTACTTTATTGTTTCACTCGTCTGTTTGGCTGTATAATTTTATTTAAAAAGCTTTTAATTTGAAAATGTAAATTCAACTTTTATCTAATTAAGCAAATAATGCTAAACTGTGAAGTAAAGAAATACATGACGGTATATCAGAACTGCAGAAGAGTCTAGAGTGCTTAGAAAAACAGGTTGATCTTGGTAGATGATATTTTTATGTATCAAACTGTAATATACTCAGGCACAGATAACTCACAGGACAGATATTAAGCAGAACACTGTTGCTTTATAAGCAATGGGAATTATGAAACATAAGCCAAATGAGATTGCATTATAACACTGATTATGAAAAAATTACTGCCATTCTTCTGTGTATACATATATGAGTACTGTATTTCTTGTGAAACTGTGGGAGTGATTACTAAAGGTCAGCTCTCTTTATTATCTGCACCTAATTCAAAGTTCAAAATCCATTATTTACAGTAATCCTTTCTTCTATTCATTTCCCTCAATGTCTAGTCAAGGCATTGGAGCCCCTCAAAACCTTCCCCCATTTGAATTCTGCTTTGTAAGCATGTGTACACGTGCTTTTACACTCACCTAAACTTATGTGCATTAAGCTAATGTGCATTAAGGTTATTTAGGCGTGTGTCTACACATGCACATGCTAAGGTGCATTAATGTGGATGTGCAGACCAACCTGGGACTAAAGTTAGTCCCAAGTCAATGGACACAAGTCACATTAATGTGCATTAGCGCATCTATGTGTTCAGTAATCTGATTTAAGTATTTGTGCATGAATTTAATACCTGCTTTGAGCAGATATCAAATTTAGGCTTGAATAGCCTAAAATTGCCATTTTAAGGTGCATTAAGGGCGCGCACATCTAGATGCACACTCTTGATGCACCTTAAATTGGGCTAATTCACATTAAATTTGCATGTGTAGAGATGCCCAGTGAGTCTCAATTTATGTTAAGAATGAATTTTATTTATTCTGAAATAACTCAAGAGTTTCCTTCTGTAGTAGTCTGTGGCTTATCTTGGTACTCAGAGCACTGACAGATGTGCAGCACCCTGCTGTAGCTCATGACACTTCATAGCATTCTTCTGGACCCAAGAGACGTTCACTGTTCGGTCCAGGAGGTTCATAGATTCATAGATGTTAGGGTCGGAAGGGACCTCAATAGATCATCGAGTCCGACCCCCTGCATAAGCAGGAAAGAGTGCTGGGTCTAGATGACCCCAGCTAGATACTCATCTAACCTCCTCTTGAAAACCCCCAGGGTAGGGGAGAGCACCACCTCCCTTGGGAGCCCGTTCCAGACCTTGGCGACTCGAACTAAGAAGAAGTTCTTCCTAATGTCCAATCTAAATCTGCTCTCTGCTAGTTTGTGGCCATTGTTTCTTGTAACCCCTGGGGGCGCCTTGGTGAATAAATACTCACCAATTCCCTTCTGTGCCCCCGTGATGAACTTATAGGCAGCCACAAGGTCGCCTCTCAACCTTCTCTTGCGGAGGATGAAAAGATCCAGTTTCTCTAGTCTCTCCTCATAGGGCTTGGTCTGTAGGCCCTTAACCATACGAGTGGCCCTTCTCTGGACCCTCTCCAGGTTATCCGCATCCCTCTTGAATTGCAGCGCCCAGAATTGCATGCAGTACTCCAACTGCGGTCTGACCAGCGCCCGATAGAGGGGAAGTATCACCTCCTTGGACCTATCCGTCATGCATCTGCTGATGCACAATAAAGTGCCATCGGTTGGGGGGTTGAGCTCCAGTTCAGAGTAGCTGCAAATCAGCGGGCACTCTCCCCTAGCACCACCACTCCGCCCCCCCCCTCCGATCCAGTGCTGCCTTCAGAATGGGAATGGAGAAAGGGAGGGGAAGGAGCTCAAGCTGGGGTTTGTCCAGCCTGCACTGGAGCATGGGGCAGGTGGCTTGGAGCCCCCTACCTCAGGGGATGGGGCTCCAAGCCAGCCGCCCCACCCCCTAGTGCTAGGCAAATGCCAGACAGAACTCCCTCCCCTTTCTTCTCCCCCTCCTATTTTCAAGATAGCTCTGGGGGTGGGACTGGGCTACATTAACCCATCCCTGCTCCTGGTGCACTCTGACAGAGGTTCATGAAGGCGTTCCACTTTGGAGGTCTCAGATTGTCTCACGATCAGCTCTTTTAAACACTCTGCAGCCAAGCAGTTCTGTAAGAGCAGGGCTGTAGAGTAATATCAAAGGGCCGATCACGTGACAAATTCAACTTCTGTTTGTGCCTTCAGTTTTCAGAGGTGTCCCAAAACACAAAATTTTTAAATAGAAATTGGTCTAAACTATGGAGAGAGAATGTGCTGGGCTGATGAATCCTTCATTATTTTAATAAAAAATGGTTTTAAGAGGAAGTCGGACCTATCAATTTCAGTTGTGTCTTCAGTGAAGTTTACTCTTCCAGTTGAAGTCTTTGGTGCACTTTCCTTTGAATTTAGTAGGGCCAGGATGAATCCTTTTGATCCTTTTGCCTGCAGTGAGGTTTTTTAATTTGAAATTGATAACAGTAGATTCAAGTTCATTAAAAGAGAGAGAGAGAAGTGTTTTAATTACATGGACAAGGAAGAGGAAATTAATATACACTTCTTAGTTATGTTACTATGGTACTGGGTGATTTAACATCTTAGAGACAGCAAAAACCTCTTTCCTTGGTTATTCCATTCTTCCTCTGAAGCCAATGTTTGGGTTATCCATCACACACAAAAATTATTTTTTCTGGATGAAATGCTTTATATTGGATCAGTTCCCCAGATAGTCTGAACAACAGTTTCATGATATTCCTGTTAATATACAGTGTTCAGGAGTGTCTATTCAAGGTTATTACCAAAACTGCAAGTAGAGACATTATTTTTCTCAGAAGCAAAACCAAGTTGGAATTAAAGGACACAGTGAAATTTTGCTTGATAATAATCAGGAGTTTTGCCATTGACTTTAGTGTAGCTGGGATTTAATTACAGCTTTCTGATAACCTTTCACTGTAAACATTTTATATAAAATCTCCTAGGTCTTTGGGCTGAAACTTAAAGCATATAAATAGGTTGGATAATATATATAGTATTGCTCAGTAAAACTGCTATAATTATTATATTCTTTCTACTGTGACAAGGGGCTGATTTTTTAGTAAATCCTTTTTTAGTGTAAAATGCTAATGATTAATGCACATGCTGCCTTTTAAGAACAGTTGAGAAACAGAGCTTACAGATTTTGTATTATGTCATTTAGAGTAGCAGAATTTAGTAGATGCAGGGCACATGTACATGAGATACTAACTGCTCAGTAACCTAATAATACTGCGCAGTAACGTGTCACAACACAAACAGTGCTAATATGCTTCTGGGTAGTATCATTAGGCTACTGCGCAGTAGCATCACTAAAAAGATGTGTACTGGCACTACTGCGCAGTAACTCCAGGCTCATTACTTTAGTACTTTATTATACAAGTACTAAATTTAATGCACAGTAATCATTGAGCATTAATGAACATGTAAACGCACCCACATAGTCTGCTATTAACCAAGAGAGTTCTGTTTGATGATTCTGTTACAAAGCTTTATACTGAATCAAATTATTACTTTCATTAACAAGTCTATGGTAATCTTCCTGTTTTAGTTTAGAACAAATAGTTTGTCAAAATCACAAAGCCTTCTACAAAGCAGCCTTCTTAGAAAATAGGCTCTTTTTGGGGATTATAAATTTCTTGTTTTTTCTGTCTTTGCATTACTGTTTTTATATTTGAAGTATTGTTTGTTCAGAATAGATGTTAGCATCAGCAGCAATTTAGATAGCAAAGCTAAGATATAAATTGTATGATCTCAATTAGGAAGTATACACTTGTATAAACTTATCAAATCCTGTTGCAGAGTAATTTTCACCTCTGCATGAGATTCACTGTTTCCAAGTTATACTTATTTTTTCAGTATAGTTGCTTTCCCCTAAACATCCTACCTCATTATGATTCTGCCCTGCACCTTCTTTAAAGAATAAAATGTAGGAGTTATTAAATTGGAGTTTGGACAATAAGCTCTTATTTAGATAAATCTCACATGGGAGGCAATGTGATTTGACCAAAATAAGAAAAATACAGTTGGAGACCTAACATTTTAAGTAGGATTAACACTATTGATACCAAGTGCACTCATGATTTGGACTGAGCATCTATTCTTTCTATATTTCTGTAAAATCCATATATGTTATAACATTTTTCAAAACCAACTCTGAAATTTAGTTTGCAAAAAATTTATGCCGGGGGCCCAGTACTTATGACAGACCATACAATGATATGTCTCTGTGTGTAGATGATAAAGCAGTTTTAATAGGCAAATGGATTTTAATTTCAGGTTTACAAACATAAGATGTAACAAAGAGATAATTTATCTTATGTTTGGTAAAAAAAAGATTCAAATAGATTATGTAGTTACAGTCATTAATAGAATATATGAGCACAGAAAATGATAGTCAGTAACCAGTAGTTAACAAACTGGTTCATTTTCCTTCTTATCCACAATTTTTTAATTTATTTTTTTAAATGTGTTCTTCAAACACAAAAATTATACAGAGCTCAACACGAAAAATGAAGTGAGCCAAAATGAACTACATTATGCCTTTTCTGTGGTATTTAGTATGTCTGTAAAACCTGTCAGATATGTATGCTTGGGTATATATATGGGGGTGTGTGTATATATTTTTGAGGTGTGTACATATATTAGTGTTATGTTCCTTCTGTGAAATTTCTTGTATATATCTTACATCTACAAAATGTTTGGAAAGTTTAAATGATACGATAGAAACGATTGCCTGCTTGTTCAGTTACCAGGAAAGTAAACTGTTGTTGGAATGACTTTAGCTATTTTTATTAACGTCTGATGATATCATTCAGAAAAATCATCTGCTACTACTGTGGTGAATGTTCTTTGTTGGCTGAGAACAATTCTAGGTAGAGGCATTTCCAAAGGCAAGATGCTTTTTATTTTGCTCTCAGTTCTAAGTAAAGAATTCCTTTAGTCGAACAGAAAAATAATATAAGCCTTCCCCTCCCCAGGTTTGTCAGCAAAATTTTAACCCAGGGATGTCAAAGGTATGGCTGGTGAGCTGAATCTGTCCCAGAAAACTTTCTCCAGCCTGCTAGGCTTCTGGCAGGCAAGGGAATTTGGGGGCAGGGCTAGTGGGAAGGGGTTGAGGGCACAGAATCTGAGGCCCTAGGGCTCCATTGGACACGGTTGTTGGCAGCAAAAGAGGATGCAAGGGCTGTGCTGAAACAACCCTGCTCCTCCCTCAGCTGCTGGGTCTACTGCTGTTCACTCTGCCTCAGCTAGCCCAGCTGCAATGAATGACTGCTTGCCCCATCACCACTGTCACAACTTCTTCCACAGTCACTAGCCCCACTGTGTCTGCCACTTGCCTTGTGGGTCTGGCCCATGAAGAGACCTGTCATCTAGATCTGACCGAAGGCATAGAGTTTTGATATTCCTTAAGCTAACCAATGGGTTCTCTTTAAAGCTAAGAAGTTACCTTGTTTAATTTTTTTTTAATTGAACATTTTCATTCTGTTGTTGATTAGCAACAAAGAAGATGATCTTTTTAACTAGTGGCAATTGCTGTTATTAAACAAGATAACCTCTTTCAATTGCCACATTTAGTTAAAAAGATCATCATCTTTGGTTGCTAATCAACAACAGAATGAAATTGTTCAGTTAAAAAAATCTACAATTTGTAAAGGGGAGCTCAAAATACTTTTCAGTCTAATGTAGTAGGTTTTTGCAATATCCCTACCACTTCAGAACTCAAGAAAGATGCAGTCTCACTGCCCTAGCACCCAGTGATAATGATTATATTTTGTGTTAAGCCCAACAATTTCTTCATAAATGATTCAATTCTCAAGGCACTTCATTCAGAAATTATTCTTGAGCATTATACTGTATGTGAAATACAGAAGATAAGTGTTCTTTCTTTACAGACCTTAGGTTGACACAGACATAAAAAAATAGGATAATTTATGTTAGAAAGGGCATGAAAGCATGTTGGTGAGATTAGTTTTAGGAAGTTTTAAACAAGAAATAGCTTTTAAAGAGAGATTTGAAGAAAGGCAGAGAAGGTGTTAAAATGTTGAGCAAGAAGTGAGGGTCTGTTCCAACTGTAAAGTAGGATAGAAGGCACAAGTCCCATAGCGGGAAGAGACAAAGTAAACAACAAGGAGAAAGTTTGGATTTAACTGATGCAGTAAGATGAGGAAAAAGAAAAGGTAAGGGCAGAGATCTGTGTGGAAAGCTGAGGATGAGGACCTTGAATTTCATGTGGTAGAAAACAAAGTCCTCAAGGAGGCAGTGGCCTAAGCAATAGTTATATAGTATGACTGTTTCTCCAGTAGTTATGTTTTTAGTCTAGAAGAAGATATGAGCAGAGATCCTGATTTTCCCTGATAGAAATGGCAAATTCTCTCATAAAAACCCACAAATCTGTGATTAAAATAAAAGTGCCCCCCCCAGCCCTGCTGGTGCCCCTAACTCCCCTCCACAGCCCCCTGGCCCTGCTGGTGCCCCTCAACCACCCTACAGCTACCTGCCCCCCCCCAGCCCTGCTGGAGGGGGGCCCCCAGCTGTCAGAGCTATGGGGCCAGGGACCTGGGTCCACAGCCCTCTGCCCACAGCAGGAAGCAGCAGCTGCTACAGCAGAGTGAAGCCCAACTCCCCCTTGCTGCTTGCCTGCTGCAGGCTAAGGTTGAGAAGGCCAGCTCCCTACTGCTGTGTGCATTCTGCAGGGGGAGGGGAGACCTGCACCCCCCAGATATGAGCACAGAATGGCAGCGTGTGCTCAGGGGGTGCATTGCCAGGGCAGCATGGAGCTTGCAATGACAAACAGCTTCTTCATGCGGCCCCACTGTTTTTTGCCATGTTAGGTTGTGCCCACCAAGCTGCGGAGGCCCCAGGGTAGGGCAGCAGGATGGAGCCTGCAGTCTGCGCCTGCTTCCACCCCTGCCCTGCGCACAGCTCTGGGGAGTGTGGGTCACCCCTGCCCCCGGGAGTGCACACAGTGCCAGGGAGCTGCCCCCAGCATCCCCCCAGATGAGCCGCCTGCAGCCCCATCCCGCTCCCTTCTGGGGCCCTGCAGCTGTGCATTGCGGCCATGGGCTGCAAACCCCATGCACCCCCAGGCTAGGCAGCAGCCACAGTCCCAGTCCCAGCCCTACCCAACTCTCCCCTCCCTCCCTACATGGGCTCAATTCTTCCCCTCCCCACCCCACTTACCTGCAGGAGCTGCTCTCCAGATGGCCTGAGGCCATGTGTTTGTATATGTATATGGCGTCCCCTTGGCTGCCTGCCCTCTTCCTGCTCGCCCCAGCCCTCTACAGGCTGGAACTCTGCCAGCCTGTAGAGGGCTTATTGCAAAACTGCAAAATTAATAGTTCATTTCTAGTAAAATGAGAAATCTGCGTTTGCCTCCAGTAAAAGGTAAAATCTGTGGTTTACTCCATTTTTCCATGGGAAACAGAAAACTCGGATCCCTGGAGATGAGACATCAGAAGCTAGAGAGATGAACTTGAATGTAATTGGGCAAGCAGTAGTCTGAAGTATATGTAAGGGAAGTAGTTATAGGAATAGAGCAAAACAGATAATAAAAAAAGAAACTGCATTCTTGTGCTATCAGCTCCTAGATCCAAATTTTATCCAGAATCCTGGAGTGTTTCAGATTTAGTGCTTTGCAAGGCTATGGAAATCTGTGCCTCCTACTGTTCCCTGGAACAGTTCAAAATGGTCATGAAGGTGGACAGCAAGAATCCCTGCATGCCTTTTGGCCTCTGAAGCTTCCTAAGGTACACCAATATATTGGCTGCCTATTGGATCAGCACTGATAAAAAGGAAATTTACATTATCGGCTATTGGCTTTTTTTGGCCATTGTAGCTGATAATGTTCTCCAGTAATTAATTATGTCTTCTGGCCGGTGCCCTTGGATGCCTGGGTTCCTTCTCACCCATGGGGCTAGGGCCCCTGGACACCTGGGTTCCTTCTTGCAAGCCAGGGTAACCCCAGATACACCCTGATCCTCTCACCGGTGGGCCAGGCTGGGCTGGAGTGGAACAGCTGCCACAGTGTCCTGGGCACTGGTGTGGCGCAGACTGTGGGCTGGGGCGGGTGCTGAATGCTACAGACGACGAGTGGTGTGACAGGGTGCCATCTTCGGCTGCCTTTTCTTTTCTTTTTTTTCTTTGAAGGCTGACGAGCGGATACCCGTCAAGTCTTACTGTATTTTCCTCCCCTGGGGATCAGCTTCCCCCCTTTTACTTTCCTGCCATGATTTGATGTTACTTGGTTCTTAAGAAGTGGGAGGCTGATGCAAAGGTTCCAAGACATGCTCTAAGCTCACCACCTGTAGGATAATGAGCTGTTGCCTTAAGGGCAAAATGTGTGCTCCTACCTTCCCTTGACATATGCCCCATGCCTCACAGATGTTTTATAATTCTCTTGTTATGTTGGGGTCTCAGCCACTGTGGGCTTACCCCTCTCTCTCTAGCTAGGCCTGTCAGTCAAAGCCCACTAAGCAGAGCTTGACTCCAAGGCTCTAGTTCTCTAACCTGCTCAGGCTCACGGCCCTCCGTTTTATACTCTCCACGACACCAGGCCTACTGGCCCTTCTACACTGTGCCTTTGGGCGCCAGGGCTTCCTCTAGCTTTACCCTTCTTTCTGTAGTTAGGGCCATTCGCCTAAGTCCACCTGTCTCTAGTGGGTTATGGAATAGAGAAAATCCCACACAATTTACTGATTCGTTTTGATGCACTGGCTGGGGGAGTAGTTAACTGATTGCACGATTTCACAATGATTACACACTTAATTTATACAACACAATTTTATTTTAAAACTCTTTGCTACGCATATAACACTGCTTAGCTTTAAGAAACACCACAAACATTAAAACACAATCATTACATATATCAGAAACAATGCTCCGAATGCACTTCCTTCCCAAACAATACTATAAGAATTAGTGTTACAAAAACAACTACAATTACACCTAAAAGTTAAATTTAAATCAATACTATTATTTTTCATATTATACTTACAATCCTAGAATTCTGAGAAGCCAAATACCAAAACATGGTTTCATTCGTCAGTAGTACTATTTAATGGGTTGGCCTCAGTAGTACGTTTCAATGGAATGGGCTCGCCTCAGCAATACAATTCAATAGGCTGGCCTCAATACTGATAGGACTAAGTCCCCTTCTTTCAGTCCCTTTCAGGCGCTCTGCAGCTTCAGCATGAACTAAGAGATTCGTGTTCACGGAGAGGTTAGTTCAGGTGATCAGTCTGACCCGGGCTATACTTGCGATTCTTCCTTCGTTGTTCTACAAGTATAGTCACCTCCAAATTGGGACAGTAAGTTGCAGTTTTTATTGAGTGAGTTGCCATCAGTGGGCTCCTCCTACTCAACCTGTCATTACCCCCAAATTTGGGCTCGGATCTTACTCAACAGATTCTTTTGCCTTTGTTGAGCATTTTAAATTACCTTTGGGAAACTTCCATATCACTGCAAATGCCCTTTTCTTACCAATCTGGTCAAAAGGCCTTAGGGTTTGATCTCTCGGAATTCAGGATATTTGCTCTCTTTGCTTAAAGTCTTAATTTGAATCTTTTAGAAGCCTTTTACAAAGTCAGGACCTTTTGCACGCAGTCCCAAAACAATGAACTAGATACGGAGATAAATCTTATCTTCTTCCTGAAACGGGCTAATGGGCAACCTTTACAAACATTCAAACTATTTCATTCAATATGACATCCCCCCGTGTCCATTAGGCAGTTTGATTACAATTATATTTCATTACTAAGCCTTACAAACTTATTATGATGATTCCATGACAACATACACAAAATTAAATTTTCCTAAAATGATTAACCCAAACAATCCTATAATGCTTATTATAACATATATGACCCATTTTCCCGAAAATACAGTCATTATAGTGTTCCATAGTTGTTGTCCTATCGATCCTATTTCATGTATAGTAGATTTAACACCATTCCCCACTGCATTTCCAATCGTGGCTAGTCCTTCTAACACCGAAGCTGATGGTGCATTGAGGATCTTACTGGCGTTGAGTAATTTCAGATAAGTAATATGTTCTCCATAGTCCTTTGACAACATCACTAATTGTCCAGTTTCCAAGTTAAACGATATACGAGTCAAATTTAATTCCTGCAAGTCAATGTCCCACGCAGCTAGTTGGGAATGCACCTTACTCTCCTCAGTCGTGCTCCAATTATCTGCAGCGATCCATGGGATACCTGTTTTGGACCAAAGTACTACCTCCATACTGGAGTGTAGATCATTAATTTTTGGCTCTATTATGCACACACATTTCCTTGCAAATGTGTCTCTCCATAACTGAGCTCCAGGCTCACAGGGTGAGACTTGAGGGATATTATATTTTATTTCCATTATTTCCCCTGTATCTCTCCAGAACTGACCCTCTTGCTTACAGGGCTGGAGTTGAGGAATATCATATCCCATTTCTGCTATTTCATAATACTGGGTTGCTTCATCTTGGGGTGTTAAGTCAAAAGCATAATCATAGTTTAATATGTTTACTTGAACAGTTTTAGTGTAGATTTTACATTTGCAATCAGTACATTGCACAATATGGGTTTGATTCCATGCTTCCAATTCAGAACATTTATCATTTAATTTTACTTGGTTGGTGTTTACTTGTGTGCAGTTATGCTTAGTACACCGCATGGTGGGTAATGTACCTGTATGTTTTCCTCCAATGCGGGTATGTACTGTCCAACCCATTAGTGGGTTCACTGAACAAAGCCATTGTACACTTCCCTGATTTTCGTGACTAAATAGCATAATTATTTGAATTTCTTCTTTAAATTTGTTACAATAAGTTGTTCAAAGGTGCTGGATTCATGAAATTGTGTACAGGTGATGAACTGTAATCTAGCTTGGATTTTCTTCATGTTAGAATTAGTGATATTTTCATTTTGTTCAGTTAATGTTATGAAATTTTGCATTCTTTGTGTAATTTTTTTTGCAATGGTCACATGTAGTGGCAAATCCCAAAAGTGACATGAATTCAGGTTTTACTGTTTCTTCCCATTCTTTATCTTGATTTTGCTGTGCCCAGTCCGTCCAGACTGACCTGCGCTTTCTTTGTGGTTGCGTGCAGTTAATGTTATATGTAATGCGCATGGCAGTGTGGGAATATTCAGGAGATTTAAATGCCAGGCTATTGTGCTTTGTTCTTGGTGTGGTGGATCCCTTATAATTAAGAGATAAGGTAATATCCCTTTTCTAGTATGTACTATAGTCCGACACCAAGTGCTAGTGGTAAACCGGCCACTGTTCTGGACAGTGTTAGGTTTCCAGAAAAGTTTATTCCACTTACATTGGATGATACCATAGGGGTCTACTGTAGCATTTTCAAATAACCCTACTGGGATAATAGTTAATTTTACCCCAAATACACCTTTTTCTGGGTGTGTTCTCACAAAACCCCATGGTGTTGGATAGTATCACGAGGATTTAATAATTTGGAGGGGTTTCATGGTCCTTCCCAAGGAATATTACATTTAAGAGAATAACCTGGTATTGTGAGATTCCATACATCAGCATTATATCCCAGAATCACGTTGGGTGGTCTATGTCCTGGTTTGCATAATGTTGCATTGGTTAGCCACATCCAGTTTTCATCTCTGGGATCATTTTCATCCTTGATCTCCCACTGTTGCCACTTCAATCCTTGACACCTGTAACAAAATTAAATGATTGCTTAGGTCCTTGTGAGGCCTAGCTTCGTGAGGTTAGCCAACTTTGGTGTACTAATATTGTTTGATTTTCCTCAGTTAAACAAAAATAAGTGTTGGGATATTTCCCCAATTGATCAATTACACCTTTTATTACTTTTTCTTCTTTGGGTAGGTGTATCCACACTTTATCACCTTTTTTATACTTATATGTCCACACTGGAAACTCTTTCTTTTCGTGTTTCAACCACATGGTCTTATTATTGCACTGAATTAAGGTTACATGCAATACTGCATCCCAGTTTTTAAAAGAAATTGATTTTAAATTTGTTTTCAATTGTGTCTTCAAAATACCAATGTGTCTTTCCACAACCCCATTAGATTGTGGATGATAAGGAGTGTGCACATGGTGTTCTATATTGTTAATTCAGCACCATTCAATAAATCGTTTACTTTGAAATGGCGGACCACCATCTGTAGCAATTTGTTTTGGGATCTTCCATGAACCACCAATTTTTTCTAATGCCTTTACAACATCATTAGCTGTGGTATGTTTTAGTGGAACACAATTAATCATTCTTGTTCCCATATCCACTACTACCAGTTCACTTGGGAACCTTTTTGCATCTGTTAATGGCCCCATTAGATCCACTTGCCATGTTTCACCTGGGTTGAAATAGTCACTTTTAAGATAATTATATGCATACTGATTTTTGGGTGAAGTCTTGAACTGGTTACATACTTCACACTGTTGTCTAATTCTTTTCCTTAGATTATAGGCATTTATTGGCCCCCATCCATTAACTTCTAAAATTCGGTTTTCCCGTACTTGGTTCCAATGCCCACTGTATTCATGTAACCATGTAAGGTATGGTTCTAATTCAGCTTCTTGGTTCTTTTCTATGCTAAAATTTTGTACTTCTTTATCCAAAGCTGCATGATGTTGGTTAGTATTTTCTTGTATGACTTTTGGTGTGGGTAACAAATGTTGGGATTCTATGTGTAGTTAACACCTTCAAGATATTTTCCCAAATTTCTAAATGTGGCTTAGCTCCCTTTGTTAGCACTTGCCAAATGTACTTACTATCTGTTACCAACTCCCAGATGTCTGAACCATGATTCAACATACAATGTTGTATTAATGCTTGCATCCCCTTCAATTCTAATAATTGGGCATTGCAATTATTAATGTTATTGGTTAGGTGAGTTACCTGACACTTGGTACACTTCCAACCAAATTTATACCCATTTTTGGTTGAACCATCACTGAATCCCCATCCTTCCATAAACATGCCTCCATCATGTGTCCATTGTAGCATTATTTGTTGGCTGTCATTTGGGATTCTTCGCCCTTGCCAATTCTTTCCCCAGTTTTGCATCAGGCTAGAGGCTAACTTTACCCAAGTGTTCTGATTTCCTTCAAAATCAACAGGTGGAGCATTAAGATTTACAAGCTCTCCCCCTGCAGGATGGTAGATCTTTGCATTCTCTGTTAACTCTTGGCTATACCTTTTATAACAGTAGTGTAACCCAAGTAATACTTTACCTGAAGTTCCATATCTAGCTTCAGATCCTTTAAGTGTGAGACTCCATAAGTCTATCACGTTACTTCCTTGGACTGCCTTTCCACTTACCCAATCTATACCTGTCCTGATGTATAATTCCACTGGTAACTGATTATGTATTCGATGTAAAGTTAATTGTTTTGAACTTAAATCTGCTACTATTCTTTCTACTTGGCCTTGAGCTGCTGCTGACCAGTGCTTACTTTTTATTGCTGCCCTGATTAGCTTGGTTTGTACTGTGGCATTTTCAATCCAGTCTCCTAACCAATTAATAATTCCTAATACTGCTTGCATTTCAGTTACAGTCTTTGGAGGTTTTTCTATTGCTTTCTTTAAAGCTGTTACCCATTTATCTTCTGGGGTTATTTCCAGAATAACTATTTAGAATAACTAAATGTGAGTCTGCCTTCCTGATCATATTAATTTGTGCCCCTGTATCCATTAGGAAAGTTGTTCTCTCTAATCTTAAATCTTTGGGATTCACGCATTCTAAGGTTACATAAGGGCGAGAATCTCCATTCAATTCTTGTTGTTCTGGCATAATTTCAGCTGTCTCGGGGGAGGGACAGAATTTTACTGGCTCTCCCCCTGTGACCCGTTTTTTGGGTTGCTTTGTTTCTCAGCAGTCCAATCTTTCCAAGGTTTCCATCCATGGCTTATGGCTAACTGCTTTTTTTCCTTCAGCGTATTCTTTCTTAATTCTTCCCTTTCAAACCCTTTACTTAGCAAGAATCCAAACATAGCCTTATCCTCTTTGGTTGGGGTAGGTTTGTTTGAACCCTTTCCTGTTACATATACTTTGGGCTTTTTCTTAATTTCTTCCTCCTGCACTATGGTTCCTATTTGATTAGCTACTTCCCAGGGTGTCTGCCCCACCAGTGGCAGTAGCCAGGCTTTTACTCCTGGAGTTTTCAGAACATTTGATACTACCTCTAACGACATCCTGTTGCAAGTTATTTGTTCAGGAGTGGTGATAAACAAACAATCATTCCTTAATCTCTGTTGTACTGCCGATAGGGTGTTTGGGGGTGCTGTCCAATAGGCAAAACTAATTCCCCATATTATGTACCTGATGCTATTCATACCCCCTTCTAAATTTTGGAGAAAGCTTAGAGCTCCCAAATGATTTTTCACCCCGGTGGCAATTAATCCAGCTAAAGTTATGGGATACATGCCTCCCAGAATAATATTCATGGTATTTGTGAGAATCGCCCCCTTACTCCATCCCGAATTTCTTATTAGTGGAAGGGCCTCCTCTGAACTTAATAGGGTCCCTATTCCGTTTTCTTCCTCTATAATCCTTCCTACCCACACATAGCAATTTTCATTAGTACGTCGTGCTGTTCTCCTAGCCAAATCCTCTATTTCCTCCCTGTTCCTTTCTCTATAGATATTCTGCCTAATCACAGGATTTGTGCCTTGTTGTTTCCAACTAGTAGTTACTATAGGACATGCCTCAGGTATTGGCTCTGCTCTACCTTTAGCTACTTCTCCTACCTCATAGTCAGCTTTTAATTCTTTCAATTCTACTGTAACTTCTGCATATGGTGGTGGAGTAATTGGAGAGGGTGCAGTAGGTTGCACAGATATTTTACTTGGTTTCTCTCCATGCTCCTCTGTTTCATTCACTTTACTCTGGTTCTTAACCAATTTTAAAACATTATTCTCGGCTGCTAAATTTTCTACCTCATGCAATAAGTGAATGATTCCCCAAGCTGCCTCTCCTAAGAGGGATGGGTAATTAGGTTTTTTCAAAGGACCTCCTGCTGCTTGTTTGCAACTTACTTCTAATTCTCTTAGTATCTCTCCTGCTCTTAAACACGTTATCTCCCTTGCTAGTGGCAATTTTAACTGATCGTAAACTCCTTTCCCTAACACCTTTTGCATTCTCTCTCAAAAACCTCCCTCTTTTCTACTTTCTTTCTTCCTTCCTACACACCTTTACTTCTGGCTTTACTTCTTTATTTTCTAAACTCCAATCTAGTGGACCATATGATTTCTGAATTCCTCCCAGACAGCATCTTAAACTTTCTTGTGTAAACATAAAACTATACGTGATTGTTTCATTCTCATTATTAAAATCCCTTATATTTAACTTCCAAGTTCCCTCATTATCATTGTGGAATGTGCAATGCTGCAACACATTCATCCCATTTTGAAGTGGGCAACCAGCGCATCCTGTTCGTGACACCATGTCTCTAGTGGGTTATGGAATAGAGAAAATCCCACACAATTTACTGATTCGTTTTGATGCACTGGCTGGGGGAGTAGTTAACTGATTGCACGATTTCACAATGATTACACACTTAATTTATACAACACAATTTTATTTTAAAACTCTTTGCTACGCATATAACACTGCTTAGCTTTAAGAAACACCACAAACATTAAAACACAATCATTACATATATCAGAAACAATGCTCCGAATGCACTTCCTTCCCAAACAATACTATAAGAATTAGTGTTACAAAAACAACTACAATTACACCTAAAAGTTAAATTTAAATCAATACTATTATTTTTCATATTATACTTACAATCCTAGAATTCTGAGAAGCCAAATACCAAAACATGGTTTCATTCGTCAGTAGTACTATTTAATGGGTTGGCCTCAATAGTATGGTTCAATGGAATGGGCTCGCCTCAGCAATACAATTCAATAGGCTGGCCTCAATACTGATAGGACTAAATCCCCTTCTTTCAGTCCCTTTCAGGCGCTCTGCAGCTTCAGCATGAACTAAGAGATTCGTGTTCACGGAGAGGTTAGTTCAGGTGATCAGTCTGACCCGGGCTATACTTGCGATTCTTCCTTCGTTGTTCTACAAGTATAGTCACCTCCAAATTGGGACAGTAAGTTGCAGTTTTTATTGAGTGAGCTGCCGTCAGTGGGCTCCTCCTACTCAACTTGTCATTACCCCCAAATTTGGGCTCGGATCTTACTCAACAGATTCTTTTGCCTTTGTTGAGCATTTTAAATTACCTTTGGGAAACTTCCATATCACTGCAAATGCCCTTTTCTTACCAATCTGGTCAAAAGGCCTTAGGGTTTGATCTCTCGGAATTCAGGATATTTGCTCTCTTTGTAAAAGGCTTCTAAAAGATTCAAATTAAGACTTTAAGCAAAGTCAGGACCTTTTGCACACAGTCCCAAAACAATGAACTAGATACAGAGATAAATCTTATCTTCTTCCTGAAACGGGCTAATGGGCAACCTTTACAAACATTCAAACTATTTCATTCAATATGACACTACCCACTAGGACTTGGTTTCAAGGCTCCTATACTCCCTTCAAGCAATTCTGGGCTTGTGGCCCTGGTGCTGTATCCCTAGTGCAGCAGGAGCTCTTGAGCCCTTTATCACAGTGCTTCTTGGTGCTAATGAGGTCTCCTCTTCCCCTACAGCCTCAGCCACAAGCCACCGGCCTTACTGTTAAATGTAAACCATAGGCCCCTATGGCCATACAACAAAAATAAAAATAGGAGAGGCAAACTGCCTGCTTACATGCAATTGTGCTTGTGTCTCACAGTGTAGCGCATTCTTCCCAAAGAGGCAGCCACAGCTGCTCCATAGACATCAGAAATCCCCTTCTCTACTGGCCCCCTGGCCTTTTCTGCTTGAGGTTTATATAGTTCTGGCCTTTCCCTTCCCTCACCTGACCAGCTGGCAGGGCTCAATCCTTAACCCATGCTTGACTGGATGGCTGTGCCCAAACGGTTCTGGATTTAAAGGGTCCTCTCTGCTTCCTGATAACAGGGCTAGGGCTCCCTGTTACAGGGCTGCTCTGCTTCCTGGTAACAGGGTTAGCGTTCCCTGTTATAGGTGGGGAGGGATGGGTGGAGCTGATCTGCCTGGCTTGGCCCAGCCTGGCCCAGTTCAGTGTGATTCAACCCACAGTGCCCAGGGGTCTGTGTCCTAGGAGTTAGGGGCAGAGCCTGGCAGGGGCAGCTGCTCTGCCCCCCGCCCCCACCTGCTGTGTACAGCAGGGTCCTTCCTCTGGTGGGGAGCCTGGCCCAGAGACCCCCCAGCCCAGGGCAGCCTCAGGCTTAGGTAGCTGCCCCCAGGCTGGGGTTGAAGGGAATAACCTGCAGCTGGCATGGGGCACTTTTACATGTGCTCTGGAAGTGAGGGTGAGATGCTTTAGCTAGAGTGGTTTCAAGAGCTGCTCTAATTAAAGTGCCCCCCTGTCTCCTGTATCACTGTCCCCATGCTTAGAAGTGGTGGTAGGGGCACTTGAATTAAAGCTTGCTTGACGAGCTTTATTACTAAATATCCATTATTGGATCAGTATCAGCCAATATGGCTGGTTAATAATCAGCTATTGGTATTGGCCAAGAAAATCTTTGTCAGTGCACCTCTACTAAGAACAGCTGAGCACACAAGAGAAAACTTGCTGACTCCACCTCACTCTCCCCAGTTAAAAGGGTGGGTAGCAGAGCCCTGTGGAATGCTGGAGGACCACAGGAAGGTGTAGACATTTCAAGAAATGCTTCAAGGGTCTTTTCTGAAGTACTTCGGCTATTTTGAAGCACTTCTTTGGCCTCAAATGTCTTTATCCCCACTGTTTAGAGCACTTCAGAAGCACATGCAGTGCTTCAAACAGCACATCCGCCTATGGCTTGAGCTTGGCTTCTGTGAAAATGTCCCTCCTAGTGACAGCTGGATTTTTACAGTAGAATGAAGCTGTCTTTTGAAGTCATTGTTGTGGAAGGAGAGACTCTCTCTCATGTAATTACATACCATGCTCTGAAAATCAGTATAGTCACCCTTAACTGGATTCTTTCTTCAACAGGCAGCCAAAGTTGGGAGTAGCAAATTGGGATGACAGGTTCCTAGTAACCTCTGAGACTGAGCAAATAAACTATTAAACTCTTGTTCAACTACAGCTTCTTCAGTGTGCTGGGCCTTATTCTTAGATACAGGACATTTCAGGTATATTGAAGTATGTAAGGAGAATTCAGTATCCAGAACAAATACAGGCTCATGAATCATCTGATAATCTAAATGCAAAAATTTGATGGTGGTGGACATAACAAAAAATGTATGTTTCTGAACACTTCCCTCTGCAGAGCATCACCTCATTCTTACTAGAGTAAAAGTAGCCAGGGACCAGCTCACCTACCTTCAGTCAGCCATTGTCTTGATCTGACACTCACATTTAAGGTAAACTGTTCCATCTGGAGTACCCTTTTCTTATAAAAAATAGTATTTCTACCTATTGCTAACACCACAGCTTCCATATTCTTCACAATCTATTCTCTTACCACTTGAAGAAACAGAATAATTAGCTTCTTTTCTCTTCCCCTACACACTTATGGTCAAAATAATAATAATGCATTTATTATGCATAATAATAATAGCAGTATACATAACTTAAATATATCATCTTACTACATCTACGTGATATAAAACTAATTACATTTTTTATTTTAGCATATGTTTATGTCCTAAAAATGTTGAACAGTTCTTTGGATAAGCTTTTTAAAGCTTCTTGTTACTGAACTTCTGAGCCTTTCATAATTGTTTTTCCCTCTACAATATAACATGATCATGAAGGAAGGAAGGATCAAGGAAGAACCATACATAGGATAAAAATAGGATGCTTTCTCAAAACTTCCTACAGGGCCACTGGTTTTCACAACCGTAATAAGTTTGTTTTGACATTCAGTGCGCTATATAGGGCAAGTTTAATTTTTGATTTCTTGACAATCTATTGCTTAACAATGGCCCTTGCTTAAACAAATGAAACCCAAAAGTCTCATACTGTATATTTATGTGGTTGATTATAATATAACAATGAAGTGGTATCAGTCATTATTTGTGTAGAATGATTGATTGTATAAAAGTTCTATCTTCCAATTGTGTAGAAGTTATATCTTCTGTGTGTGTGAAGTAGTTTGCTCCTATGAAAAACATTAACATAAAACAATGATTCTCAACCAGGATGCCATGACACCTGGAGTGCCTTGAGATCCTTTTAAGGGTGTCGCTGAGTGTAATAATATTAACACTGTTAAGCCTGCAACCATGATTCACAAGATAAACCCAGATATTTCAGATAGGAATTCATGGTGTTAAAAATATTCTGACATGTTGTGGTGTTTCTGAGTTCTTTACAACAAGAAAAAATGCTCTGTCATTTTTCTGTAGTCAAACAATGAGTGAAAACTAGGAGCTGGCATTTTCTAAGTGTTGCTTCAAATCTATCAAGGCATGCCTGTCCATAAAGAGGTTGAGAACCACTAATGTAAAAGATAGGTCTGTTTATGTCTTTTAATTTCCAAGGCACCACTACTTGTATATCATAAAATTATAGTGACTTTCCTTTGTAATGATAGCTAAAACATACACCCTTGCAAATACATACAGAGGAAAGACAAATGAATTTTATCTCCAAACATTTTGTTATATGAAAAAATACAGTGAACACAATTGAATAATAACTTTTAGCGATGCTATTAATGAGAAGAATCAGAGGGAGAAAATAAGACAAGACACAAATATTGTTTTATTTTTAAATGATATATATTGCAATTATGTCCAGAAGGTCCAAACAAGGACCAGAGCTCCTTTGTGTTGTCTGATCTACACACAAACAAAATAAAGCAATCTCTCCTCCACAGAGAACCATATTTTCATAGATTCATAGACATTAGGGGCTGGAAGGGACCTTGTGAGATTGAGTCCAGCTCCCCTGCCAGAGGCAGGAAGTCTGCAGGGATCAAATGATCCCACCACGATAAACATCCAAGCGCCTTTTGAATGAGTCCACAGTAGGTACTTGCACTACCTCTGGGGGGAGTCTGTTCCAAACCTTGGACACTCAGACTATAAAAAAGTTTTTCCTTATATTAAGTCTGAATAGCCTTCTAAAAGTTTGTGGCCGTTAGACCTAGTTATCCCTTGGAGAGCCCTGGTGAACAAGTGTTCTCCCAGATCCTGATGCACCCGCCTTATAGACTTATGAGCAGCCACCAAGTCCCCCCTGAGCCTTCTCTTTGCCAAGCTGAAGAGTTCCATGTCCCTCAGCCTCTCCTCATAAGGCTTGCACTCTTGGCTTTTGATCATATGGGTGACTCTCCTCTGGACTCTCTCAAGCTTATCCACATCCCTTCTGAAGTGGGGGACCCAAAATTGGATGCAGTACTCCAGGTGCGGCCTCACTAAGGCCAAGTAAAGCAGAAGGTTTTGCTTGAGATGCATTGGTGGATGCATGCCAGAGTTTGGTTTGCTCTGCTGGCCACGGCATTGCACTGGGGGCTCATGTTCATCTTGTGGTCAATCAAGACCCCCAAGTCTCTTTCGGTTGCGGTGCTAGTGAGCATAGCACTGCTGAGCCTATAAGTATGATGTTCTTTTTTTCTTCCAAGATGAAGTGCCCTGCATTTCTCTATGTTGAATGCCATCAGGTTTTGGTCCACCCACTTTGCAAGCATTTCCATTGCAAGACTGAAGAAGTGGATAAAACAGAAATGAAGATTGGGGTATACATTACAAATAAAAGCAAGAACATTTTGCACCCATCAGTACTCTCAGTGGTCCCACTAGACCCAGGTCACTAGCTGCCTCACTAGTTCCACACAATATAGTTTTGTAGGTAGACAGGATAAGGACCAGAACAATTTGGTGAGTTACTTAAATATAAAATATGTAATCCTGTATTATTGTTTAATTAAATAAACAATATAAAAGACTAAAAATAATCATTTCTTTCATATGGATTTACACAATTTATTCCAGTAAATGAAGGCAAAAGGCTACATAATCTTATTTAATTTGTTTTTGTTTTAGAACGTCAACCGTGCACATCAATGGCTGGTTCAAATGCTGTCCCCTCCAATGTAGCTGGTATCAGTAAAGAGCTGATAGAACTGCAGCACCTCATCCAGTTTCCAGAGGAAGTTGCAAGTATCCTGACTGAACAGGAACAGGATCTCTACCGAAAGGTCTTACCCATTGACTACCTATGCTTCTTAACCAGGGATCTGGGTAATGCTGAATGCCACAGTAAACTTCCATGTATAAAAGATTCCATATCTATGACTATTCTTTCGTCCCAAAATGGTGAACACAATGCTGTCGAAGATCTTGTAACACGATTTAATGAGGTAAGACAAGATATTTTATTTACTTTATATGTAAATTATTTAGCTTTCTGATGCAATATATGGGTCAGTTTTATTCCTTTGTATCCAGGGACAGAATTTAGGTCTGTGTGTTTGTATTTTAAAAAGGTGGCTCGGAGATTTTTCTATATAACTTCCATTGAAATTAGTGGAAGTTACATAGCTAACCTCCCTAAACAGACAGAGTTAATTAACTGTATTAATTTGAAGTTAGGCAGAAGGTAGAGCACAGGTACACCTTATAAACTAATTAAATCAGAGATGCATAAGCTCTTATGAGTTCAAGCTCACTTCATCAGATGCTGTACTTCCCTAGTCAACTTTGAAAATGTTAGTCCAGGGAATCTCAGGGTGCCTCTCTATAAGTAGGGAAATAGGGGTTTGCTGCTTACAGGGTGTGTCTACACATGCATTTACTCCATCTTAGATTTACTGAGCAGTAAACTACTGCAGAGTAAGGGTTTTTGGGTAGGTGTCTACACATGTAGGGATTAGGGAGCAGATTTTCTCTGAGGTCCCTGCAGCTGTTCAGTGCACCCCTGTGGTCACTTGGGAGAGCTCCAGGCTCCAGGTGCAGCTGCCAGAACCTGGCAGCCATCTTTAAAAGACAACCCCACTCTCTGGGCAGCCTCTTCCTTGCCTAGGAGCAGCATGGCAAGTGCAGAGACAGCATGCAGCAGCTTTCTCCATGGCCACCCTGCCTCCCTGTGCTATAGCTGCCCCAGCCTCTGGCCCTGGCAGCTACAACCAGTACCTCGGGCTCCTGCTGGCCACCGCAATTGCCCTGTTGGCCCACTGTGCCGACTGCTGCCTAGCCCACAGCCATCTTACCTGAGGCCTCAGCTCCCCCACAACCAGTGAACATCTGCTCGCCTGTAGCATGCCATCCCAGGACTACTGCCACCACCACACAGCTGCCGCCACCAGGGACACCAATGCAGGGCTTCTGAATACCATCACCAGGCCTCTGTTGCTGTCCTGGGCCTCCAGCCCCACTGCCTCTGGGCCCACTACACCAGCCAGCACTGGTGGCTGCACCTCGTCCAACAGACCTGGGATGATGAGCAGCGGCTGGATGCATTTCAGCTGACCCAGGCCACCTTCCGGGACCTGCTCCACCAACTCCAGTCCCACCTGGAGCAGCAGGACACCAGCATGTGCCCGACCCACCCTGCTGACCCCTCATGCTTCTGAAGCTGGCCATGCCTGCCAGCCTCCACTATGTGGACACCTGTTTGGTGTAGGCAAGGCTACCACTGGGGAGGCCTCCTGGAAGTGTAGGAGGCCCTCCAGAATGTGCTGGCGGATTCTGTGCTCCACGTCCATGACCCTCTGGTGATGGTGGTTCCCCCTGGATGGGACCCACATCCTGGTCACCTGCCCGCCCCACAGAGACCGTCTCTATTACAGCCATAAGGGATTTTACTCCATGGTCCTGCAGGCTATCGTGGACCACTATGTCACATTCACACATGTAAGTGCTGGCTGGGTGGGCACAGCTCATGATACTTGCATAATTTGGAACTCCAGCCTGGTGGGACTGGTGGAGAGCAGGTGCTTTGTGGTGGGGGTGCTGGACCTGCAGCTGGGTGCCATTGGTGTCCCACCCCTGCTCACTGGGGACTTGCCTTCTGCTCCTGCCCTGGCTGATGCGGCCCTACACCGGCTACCCAGACCCCCTCCAGGCCCACTTTAACCCTAATCCTAACCCTAACCCTGGGCCAAACCTGCACCCTGATCAAGTGTGCCTTTGGCTGCCTCAAGGACCACTGGCACACCCTTACTGTTTGCCTCGAGGTCACCAAGGAGAACCTCCCCTGGATCATTGTTGCAGCCTGCATGCTGCAAAATATCTGCAAGGCCCAGAGGGGGCTGTTCTGTGAAGCCTGGGCAGAGGAGGGGCAGCGGGCAAAGGCTGCCTGGCAGTGGGAGCACCACCTGCAGTGGCAGATCCCCCTATTCTGCCTCCCTCCCCCCTCAATGCAGAGAGCTCCCTCCCCAAAAAACAGAGCCACTCTACCACCTACCTCACCCACCAATAACAAAAACCCTCTTCCCAGTAAAAACTATGTTCAAAGTGGGTTTTTTGGTATCCTAGAGTGGGGTCCATGGAGTTGGGGCCTCTAGGAGGTAGAGACTGTGGGCAGTTGGCCAGTACCCCGGCCTCCTGCTGCTGCTCCATGGGTGCACACACCATGGCATGTGCGGTGGGCGAAGGGCTCACCTGGGGGTGATGGTGACCGCTGACCCTCTGGCACAGGCAGCTCCCCCTTTGCCAGGGGCTGTCCATGGTCAGCAGAGCCAATGTGGGGTCCTGTCCCTACTGCTGGCTGCTCCAGGTCTGCACCCACATGGAGCCAGGGTAAGTGACAGGCCTGGGCCCAGGTGGGGGAGGGTCTCTGTGACCGACCACAATCATGGTTTGGCTGTGCCCAAAAAACCATGCCCGCAAGACATGTCACCAGAGGAGGGACCCTCAAAAGTGCAGCATCCCATCCTGCCCAGCTTCCTGGCTGTAGCCTCCACCAGCAGCTCAGGGAGACCATGCCCTTTATGCAGCAACTGACCCATATTTTGGCACCCTGGGACCCAGGTTGCAAACGTGCAGTTTATACCAGCACAGGCAGCCTGCCTGAGTCCCACTCCCCTGCCAATCCCTGTGCCCAGAAGGCCTTGATCTTTATGCGGTATTGCCATGCTGACCGGTCATGCCCTCACTTCTGCATCTTGCCCAACAGGGCCTCATAAATATGGGTGCTGGAGTGCCTGCCCTGCTCAAATTGGCGCAGCACCTCCATGTCACTCCAGAGTGCCACAAGGTTGCCAGTCTCCTCCTGGCTTCAGTTGGAGCCCCAGGTGCAGGACACGGGCTTGTGTACGTGGGTAGTGCTGGGCCTGTGTGGTGAGGATGAGATCACGCTGGGTCCTGCACTGGCTGTCTCAGCCTCTGCCCAGCTGCCCCAGTATTGCCAGCCCTGGACATCTGCCAGCAGCGCCCAGCTCAGTTGTACAGCCAGGAACTGGCAGCCACGTGGCAGAAGCTATACCCCTGTAGCACCTGCAGGCACAGGGCAGGATGCAGGGGGTGTGCAGCAGGGAGGTGGTACTGGCCCTGCTGTCAGAAGCAGCCTGCAGCCAGCCCTGGGGAGCTGACAGGGCTGGCCAGGGGATGCAACAGCTTGCAGCACTGTTCAGCACCCAGGTGGCCTGACAGCAGTGCCCTGGTAGCTGTGCCCTCAGACTCCCTGTGGTGTGTGCCCCAGGGCACAAAATGTTTGCAGACTTTTATAGCCTACAGACAGGGGCTGCCAAAGAGGCAGACCAGCCCTGAAGCAGGAGAGGCTCCTAGGCTGCATCCCTGGGGCTGGCTTCAGGCCAGCCCCCTACGTCAGGGCAGAACCAGGAGCAAGCTTGCTCCTAGGTCACTTCTACACAGGTACTGCACAGTTAACACTCATGCTTAAATTTGGCAGCATATTTAATCACGATTAAGGGTTTTTACTGTGCAGTAAGTATGCACACATGTAGATGTGCACGCTTACTGTGCAGTAAACTAGGCAATGGTGCAGTAACAAATCTCATGTAGACACCCACAGAGAGACCCACCCATAATCCCCAAGGGGCAGTCTTTTTAAAGCACCCTTGTGCCCCCATGCTTCCACGTGGAGACATTACTACTAAGACTTGTCCCTGGAATCTCTGGGGATCACCTGAGTAAGTAGGGAAAGTGTGGCTTTCCTCACTCACCCAACCCACCTCCTAGGAGATCCTAGGAGCAAGTCACCATTAGTGAACAGGACAAAGGGCGATGTGTGTTTAGTCCAATGAAGTGGATCATTTGTTCTGCAACACATCAGCTTCATTCAGTGATATCTATTTCCAACCTCAGCTTGGAAAAGTAAACAAGAAAAAAAACATACAATCAGTACCTATACTTCTGTCATACATTTATATTGGTATTCTGAGTGTATTTTCAAACAGTTTATTACTTTGTTCAGAGAATAGAGTGTATTGTGTTTGTTCATTTGTTTGTTTTCATTGTTTTGGACTAAGCATGATCTTTTTGGTAGTCAACCTGGAAGTACCCCACTCACTCATCCCTAGCTACTCTACAGAGGAAATTACATTAAAATAACAGTTATTAAAGGTATAAGATATAGTAATTTAATAGGTCTGTTTGAAATTTTAAAAAACAAAAAAAGGTAATTATTAGGGGTGCGCCGATAGAGATTTTTTGGGCCAATACTGGTAGCCAATTTTTAATGAGGTATATTGGCCGATACCAATTCGATTGCCGATATGCAACTGGGCAGCTTGGAGAGCAGTGTCTGGCTGGTAAGTCTCTTGTGGGGGAAGGGGCATGGAGGAGGGAAGGGGTTGGGAGGGGTAGATCAAGGACCTCACAGTGAGGAAGGAAGTTGGGCTGGGGCTGGGGTAGGGGCAGGCACTGCACATCTGGGGCAGAGCCATGAGCGACTCATCGGGGGGGCAACTCCTGCCACTGCACACACCCTGGGAGAGCATGGGGGCATGTGCCTCCGGCTCTGCGTGTGGGATGAGGGCAAGCTGCTGCTGTGGGCTGGGGCGGGGTGACACTGGGCTCTTTGTGGTGGGGGGGTTGCACTAGGGCTGCACTCGGGGCGGGCGGCAGTGGCACTGGGAGGGGGACTACGGGGCTGCAGCCACCCCAAAATTTACCCTACCCCACCTCCCAGAGTTGGCTCAGTCTGCTGAGGTAGCCCACCCTTTCCTCATGTGCAGATCTGGGGGCACATGTCCCCCTATATCCTCCCAGGGTGTGTTCAGCAGCGGGAGCCCCCCCTCCTCCCCCCGGTGCCTCCTGGGCAAGCCGTTCATGGTTCTGTCCCACACTCTGCCCCTGCTCTGCATCACCTGACCCTGCCTCAGCCCCACTCCCTCCCTCCCTGCTGGCGCCTTTATCTGCCCCTGCCATGCCCCTTCCCTTACAATAGACTTACCAGCCAGACCCAGCTGCTCTCCATTCTGCCAGGCTCTACTCCTGGCCATCTGCATGCTGCACTATGGCTGTGTGCATGCATGGGGAATTTATCAGTCACATTATCAGCCAAATCAGCCAAAAAAAACCAATTTCCAGTACTGTCAATTTTCCTTATATCGGTGCCAATCCAATATGGGACCAATGTATTAGTGCACCTCTAGTAATTATGCTTTAACTCTATCCTTCTCATATTCTTTCACATACAGCCATAAAAATAATTTGTATTTTTAAATGAAAGTTTAAAATCAAGTTGGTACTCAAAGGAGAGCACAAAAATAAGAATGTGGATCAGTCCAGGTATTAATCCCAAAATGAATGTTCTGGTTTGCAGGTACGTGGGATCCGTTTTGTTCAACATGTTTTTAAAATCATGCCTTTTTTTAACCCAGGTTTCTTGGTAGTGTGAAGAATCTTAATGCCATCAGATAGAACAAGTGAAGGGTACTTCTCCCTTGGTCACTAGTGTAGACACTGAGTATGGCAATTGAAGAACCTAGAGTGGTTTGTGCTTTCTTACGACCTGGCAAACCACAGTTGCCAGAATAGTTACCTTTGGTATTTTGCAGTTAGCTTCTTATGTATCCCATTTTGATACTGCTGCTGATCCTTTCATTTCACAGTACTTTTTGGCCCTGCTGTAGGACTAATTCTTCATGCCACTGTAAATTTATTTCCTGGCTACCCAGTGAGTGTGCTAAATAACAGTTAGTCAAAAATCAATCCCAGGCTAGTAGTCTATTGGGCTAGTATGGTTACGTTTCTGTAGCCAGTGGTGCAAAAGGGAGGCTATTCTCATTTGACTCACCAGTCCAAATTACCTGGTACCATTGTTCAACTGGATCAAAATGGTGGACTTTGGTATGAGTCCAAAAACAAAGCTTGAACTTATCACCTCAGTCACCGCTGGAGTCATAGTGAATTGCCTTAACTGCTTTGCATCCTTCTTCCTACATAATACTATGGTGTATTATTTCCAAGTATCATTTGAAATAGACTTCTGACAAAAATTGAAAAATGTTGTGTTTAAGTGGAATTACTGTACAATATGTGCTGTCTGTAATAAATCAGTATCTTAGTAGCTGCTTTATTTTACGGTTGAATATATCAGTTGTCATAGCTTATCAGTTAAGAGTGGACTTTCTAAATGTCTTTGTTTATAAATATACAATAAAATTCCTGCACAAAGAGTCATGCTTTTGTTGGCAAAAAATAGTGAGTGCTTGCTGATTTTCTGGCATTGCCTATAAAAATAACGGAGTGCCTTTATAATGCGGGAGCCAAAATATATTCAAAATGACAGGCTTCTGATATATAACAGGAGAAATTATTTTATACCATTGTTCTTTTTTTCAGTGATCAATTATTGCATGCAAACTATTTTTCATATAGCATATTGCTTTTAGTAATTTTTTCTGATAAATGTAACCATAGCTTTATGCAGCTATTTTAACAGCTGCTGTTTTATGATAAAAAGGAATTTCAGTATTTGCTCTAAAGACCAAATCCTGACATTCTTCTAAGAGTTTCCATTAGATAAGAAATGCAGGACTGGTAAAATATAATAAAAAATTTGCCCTTTAGATTTAATTACATAGGGCTAAATCAGGATCTCATTCATATTAATTTGTTGTTATAATTTAAATTAGAGTGACATCCACAGACCTCATTCATGAACAGGGCTGCAAACTTCCATTGACCTGATGGTGCAGGATCAAGCCACTGAGGGTGGAAGTGTCATCCATTTCCTTTATATATGAATAATATGAAGTGCCCTTGTTATTACAAAGCTTTTGCTTGCTAGCTATTATTTAAATACTATCACTGGAGGACACAGACAATACAAAAGTGTTATTTACTGGCAGTTTTATTTGCTTTGATTTTCTTAAATCATGCTGCTCATTTGAATTATAATATTTGGCCTGAGGAAAAGCAAAGGCTATCAAAGGGGAAAGAGTCTGTGGTACATGGTTACCATGAGGCATTATGAAATGGGAGTGATTTATAAACTGCTGACCAAGAGAAAGGAGCAGAATCAGAAACCAGCTTTCCTATGCAACAAATACACATGGTGACCCAGTATATTTTAGATTCAAATAGCAAATGGTGGTGTGAGTAAAGGCAGACTCTTCCTGCTCTCTGTATATGTGAAGCATATTACTAGATGTACTGGTTACTAATGACAAAGAAGAAAACATTAATTCTCTTTTACTAACATGCCTACTGTATACTGTATATGGTTGTTCATTTCTGTTGGATTCTGGAAGCGGTTCTGGTAGTAATGATCACTCATCAGGAATGCTCTCCGGAACGTTCTGCCACTGCAAGACAGGATGACAATAGTTGGAACTCTTGCCTTGTGTAACATTTTATTAGGCATCTATTTGTTTTAATGTGGATCCAAAATAGTGAGCCTATGATTCCTGCTTAATTTGTGGGAGACCTTAGGTTGACTGGGTCTGCTTGTGTGGGAGTGTAAATCTATTTTTGTCAGCTATTCTTGTCCTAAAATCACAGTGTGATAATCTTGTTATATAATCCCTTGAAAGTGGAAAAAAGTAAAAATAAATAAAAATTAACAGCCAAATATAAAAAACTTGCAGAGCAAGTGCCTGGCCTTACTATTAATATAACATATCAAAAGAAAACTGCTGTTTTTCTCCCAGCCAGAAGAGAGTTGAAGGAGATTACATATTATGTAGATGAAAAGATCCTAGCAGTGGGTTTAAAAATAAAAGTAATTAGTTTAAAGATAGAATAAGTGGTTAGGAAAGATCCTTGCTTACTATAGTTTCATCTTGAACTGGCTCCCAGACTTCTGTAGAAATGAATACTACTCAGAATTTCTTCAGGATTTCTTGAAGGATGTTGAATACCTGCTTCCTCAGGAACCATGAATGATTAGTTTTAACTTTAGACAGAAGTAGAGATTATGACTTATGCTATTTCTTTGGTTCTCAACCCTTTTAGAATCAAGACACCCCACCAGAAATTTTCTGAATTTAGTGGCACCCTATTTCAAAAATGTTATAAAAAATAAGTAGTGACATGTTTATGAATGTCATTAAAACTTTTCTTCTAAAGTTCCTTTACCTTAGATTAGATCTCTTTTAAAAAAAAAAGAAAGAAAAATGTTTAGATTTTTAGATCTATATCTTTTAAATTTTTAAAACCTTAAAAATATGGAAATAAAGTAGAAAGACTGCTTTTAAGGCAATGTTACTGTTGAGAAGTTCTTGAAAAATACTGGAAACCCAAGAAGTCAAAAAATGAAAACACTGCAGGGTCATCACCCCATAGTTACATGGATACTAGGTAGGGACTAGCACTGTGTGAATTTTGATGGGTGTTTTGTTTCGAAGCTGTTCTGACATGCATCAAGCTCAAAAACAGTGAAATTGGAAGGCTTCAAAACAAAGCAAGGGCACTCAATCAGCGAGTGGGGAATCAAACTGGGAGCTGGAAAAATGTTCAGGTCCCTGAACATTCCCCCAGTTCAATTCTCCAGCTCCCTGATCTTTCCCCCAGCTCTCCCAGGGGGCTGTGGGCCCCTGGATGATAGCAAGCTGCCACTACCAGCTGGGGATAGCAGCAGCACTGGGCTATTTCCCCAGCAAGCAGCAGCAGCCTGCTGAAACACTGCATGCAGATCCAGGGGCTGCACCCCCCAGGAAGATCTGGGGAAATGATCAGAGAGCTGGAGAATTGAACCAGGAGCTCTGGCTGACAGGTGAATTCGTCCCAACTCTGGGACAGTGCACGGCACCCTGCTGAGCCACCCTGCACTCATTCCATAGTGCAGCTGCTATGTGGGTGCCAGGCAGGGGATGGCAATTTTTTGTTGTTGTTGTTGGGTTTTTTTTAAACTCCGCACTCACCAGCTGTGGAGTATGTGGATAACAGCGTGCTGATGGCTGGGGCCAGTGCCAGCACCTGAGTCTGCCCACTGCAGCGCGTGCCGAGTGCCAGGAAGAACCCTGTGCTGGCGTTGGCCCTAGCTGGCAGTGGCAGCCTGCTGTCATCCTGAAGACAGACCTGGGGGCCCATGCCCCCTGGAGGGATGTGGGGCTGTGCCAGACTTTTGGAATTATTGTTTCAAAAAAGAGTAATTGTGAAGATAAATTTGGAGAAATCTTGATCTTACCGAAATCAATAGGAGTGTTACCATTGACTTCAACTGGGCCCATGTTTCATCCATTTCTTTTAAACCTTGTTTTACCAATCCTAAAAAGGAAAACATGAGTCTTTTGCTGGCAAACTCACAATGAAGTACCTTAACACTTTAAAACTTCCTTATAATTTGTGTGTTCCAGAGTTGGATTATATTTTTAGATTAACAAAATATAAAATACTTTGAGATTGTAGTTTTAGTTATTGCCATTGCCTGTATTTTGTCCTTGTTTCTTGTACATGTGAAGTATATACAAAATAACAAAGGTACAGTAGAATAATTTTAATGGATTTCAAAGGGAAAATAATGCTTCTTAATTTAGTTTTCTGAGTTTCTTAACACATGACAAAAAAAATTAGGCAGTAGAATAACCAGGCAGTTTTGTTTTTTCTTTTCTCTTTCCTCCTACAGTTGGCTGAGGTTTATGATTATTTCATTAGAGGGACATAACATTTGTAATGCTTTTGACCTGCTTGGCTTGAAACACTATTTCTTTTGTATGTGTACTTGTATTTTTCCTATGAACTGTGCATTTTTCACACATAAATTTTAATGTTCCTGTCATTAAATAATTTGTGAGGTGGGATCTTTTGTGAACTGTTAGGGCACAGTTGCAAATTTTCAACAATGGCAAACTAAATAATACTTAAAAATTGTGCATGAATATTCTGTGAGTGTTCAGAATCTGCTCCCAAGTACTAGGCTCTGACATGACAGTCTCTGTCGCTACAATATGGTGAAAGGAGAGTATTTTATAAAAACACAGGAAAATTTAATTGCATTATTAAAAATAATAAATCTTTAAGTTTGAAGGTGATTTAACATAGGTATTAGCATAACTTTAATTCTTTTATTGTGAAAGGAAAATCCTTCAGAACCTGTAAGAATGTACATCTAAATAAAGTTAAGGTCATGTGTAAATCTTTACAGGAACAAGGCCTTGGATTGCAATTTGTCCATGCAGTTCTGTAAAGAGCAAAGAGTCAGAAAAATATGTTCTTACTAAAAAACTACGGTTGCACTGATATATTAACTTCTAAAGAGTTCGAAGAAAATTATGGGTCTGACATCTCCACTCATTTGTACTACTTCTATACCATTGTAACTTTGTTTAACTACTTAAATTAATTTTATTTTGACAGGTCTGAGAGGTAAATCAGGCATTAGATTTTTTAGAATATTCTGAATTATTTTGAGCCTTTTGTGTATAGATATGCTGCCAAAAGATTTTAACCTATATTGTAGCCTATGCCATATGCTTTTTGGTATGTTCACGATTTTAGTCCCTACATGAACATTCCAGGCCACACGCATTCAGCGTCTACCTATAAATATGAATTGTGTGTAGCAGCTGCATATAAAAGCTATGCTCTTTAAAAGATTGATTAAAACTTAGTTATGTGATACACAGCCCTTCTGAGCACAACTTGTACCCATCAGAAAAGGTACAGCTGATGTTTCATTTCCTTCTAATAATATCCCAGGATATTGTAGAATCAAGTACAAAGCTCTGTCAAGAGTGGTGCAGTGGATCAAGTTAAAGGTACATATTCTTTTCAATTATACAAGTTGCTTATGTAATTAGCAGTGATGGCACTGGGATTAGAATAAATTATTATAAAATGTCTTTTATTTTATAGGAAGAAGTAGTTAGCCATATTAGTCTGAAATCAGGCAGGAGTCAGCATACAGATGCATTTTCTAGACTAGCGGAATCAGAGATGCATAAGTTTTCACAAGCTCACTTCATTCGGTGCGTAACATCTTATGCATCTTAATTCATGAATCTTGAATTCAGTTAGTTAAAAAAGTGCATCTTTACTCTGCCTTCTGTTTGGTTTTACAGTTGAATGTGAATGGTGAGGCTTTCAGTTCAACTTAAAGTGAAAGATGATGATGATAATTTGTGTTAAGGTAGAGCGCCAAATCCCCAATCAATATTCTGTTCCCATTATGCCAAGATAAAGAGCAATTTTTAAACTAAAAGTGAGGGAAAGCTGAAAGGCATCAAAGAGCACACAGGTCAGATTGACACAGTGCCAAATGGGGACATCATTCAGATTCTGTACTGTCTTGAGGAGGATAGTAGGGGAGTAAGAGGTATAACTGTAGATAATTGTGTGGATAAGTCAAAACATCTAGAGTTACAAACAAATAGTGTGAGAAGAAACAGGCAGCAGAGCCAGGACAGAATTTATAAGTGCTTCTACACAAATGCCAGAAGCCTAAAAAAAATTAAAAGGGTGAACTAGATTTCCTGGTATTAAATGCTGACTTTTGACATAATAGGCATCTCAGAGACTTGGTAGAAGGACAGTAATCAATGGTATACTTTTCTAACAGGTTAAAAACTATATAAGAATGACAGAGCAGGATGTACAGGTGGAGGATTGGCACTGTATGTTAAGGATAGTATAGCTAGCATAGATAGTACAGCATAAAAATCCCTGTGGGTAGAAGTTCCATACGTAAGTAAAAATAATATAGTACTAGGATTGTACTATTGACCATTTGAATAGGAAGGTGAAGGGAATTACTAAATGCTCAGGTTGATTAGAGAAGCTGCTAAAATGGGACAAGCAATACTAAGAGAAGTTCAACTATCCTCACATAGATGAGGTAACCATCTCATCAGAGCAAGATGTGGAAATAATTTCTGAATGTGATATATGACTGCTTGCTAGAAGAACTCATCTTGGAACCCACAAGAGGAGAAGCAATTCTAGATCTAATCCTGAGTAACATGCAAGACTTGTGGTTGTTTGTGACTCCCTTCTGGAGGACACAGAGGCACCAATTTGTCATCCAGATTTGGGGGCCCACGAGGTGTGTTGCCTGTCTGGAGCCCAAATTCAGGACATCACAGAGAGTCTGCCAAAGCTCATCCATCCTTTGAACAACTACCCTTTCCTGCTTGTCCATATAGGCAACAACAATACTGCCGGGAATGACACTGACCAGATCAAAGGTAACTATGAGGCTCTTGGCAGGAGGATTAAGGACTCTGGAGCACAAGTGGTGTTCTTATCAATCCTTCCCATGGAGGACAGAGATCCAAGCAGAGACCTTTGTATCATGTGACTGAGGTGGTAGTGTCTACATAAAGTCTTTTGCTTCTTCAACAATGGACAGATGTTCTTGGGAGGAGGGCTGCTATCAAGAGATGGGATCCATCTGCTTGTCCATTGGAAGAACATCTTCGGGCATTGTAATAGAGTCCCGGCTGTGACTCTGTTACTTAGAAAAAGAAACAGCTGAGGAGGAATAGCGCAGCTGGGAAACAGGAAACACCCTATCCCGGGAAACCAATAAGGACCCAGACGGAAGAATAAGAGGGAGAGAAGATTGCCCAGAGTTGCCTGCGGGCACGGACTGAGATGTAAGTCGGACCGAAGAGGTTGCTCAGGGGAAACTGAGAAGCACCGACAGGGATAGAGACTGCTATCACCTCTGACGACAAGAAACCGGGATTGCCACGACCCGACAGGTCGCTACCTACCTGAAGAACCCGCTCCAGTGGTGAGTCATGGGGATGAAAGAGGGAAGAGGCAACAGTTGGTGGTCCCGAGGTGGTTGCAATCAGCAGAGGAAAAGAGAGAGAGAGAGAGAGAGAGAAAAGCGGAGCTAGCAGAGAGCTCAGGAGAAAGATGCTCCATTCGCAAACTCAAGCCGCGGCCAGGGGGAATCCCTGGTTCCGGCGTTAATTGACCGCTAATAGGATAATTAGCAGCAGACAGTCAATTAACTGCTAACCTACAGCCTGTAACCATCCCAAAGTAATTTCTTGGTGGTTCCTGGTAATTGGCCCTCGGGCAGGGCATTCAGGGTCAAAGTGAAACCAGCTGTAAACAATAAAAGGCTCGTTAACCTGATAGCAAGACAGCGTAGTTCTTCCCGCGGGTACTGACACTTAAGATCTCTTCCTCTCCAGAAATTAGCAAAGATCAAAGTCGTGGCAGGCAGGAATCACGGGAAAAGTCAGTCCCAAAGGCAGACACATTGACAGGCATCATATGGCCAACCTGGTAAGGAGGGCTTTAAACTAGGTTCCAAGGGGAATGGTGATCAAAACCCTCCAGCAACTGAGAATGCAGTGCAGAGGAAAAAGGACTCAAAGAAGCCATTCAACCCTAGGAAAGGGCCAGAGAGATACAGGACTGCAACAAGTGGGCACAAAAGGGAAGCGAAAAAGTCAAAATGCAAAATATGTTCAATGCATGTATACAAATGCAGGGAATATGGGGAATAAACAAGATAAGATGGAAACCTTTGAAAAGCCTGTGCAAAGAATTATAATCTTTGTGACAGAATACATGTTTGAGGTCAGGTCTCAACCCAGCCCACCCACCTCTCTGTGGGGCAGTCAGCCCAGTCTCATCTGCCATGACTTTGCTATTACAATAAACTGGTGGTTAATGCTGGAGGCTTCCCATTACATGCCCTGATGCCAGGGTATGTTATCCACAGCTTCGTGCCTCCCCATACACTGTGGCCCGTGCCTCACAGATGGCATCCAAGATCCCGACCTCAAGCTGGGCAAAACCTAGTCCCCCACTAGTCCTCACACACACTCATACTGCCCCCCTCTCACTGGGGTCTCTCGCACTCCACCCCTTCTCACAGGGTCTCTTGCTTGCCACACCATACCGTGCCCCCTCCACTCTGCCCTGCTGTCTCCTGGAGTGACCCTTCTGGCCATCAGGCTTATCCGAATCATGGCTTAGCTGGTGACATGCAATCTCTTGGACCTCTCCTGTGACCCTCACCTGGGTAGTACCAGCCAATTCACCAAATGGAGGGCCAACTTCACTCTAGCTCCTCACCAGGCTTCTTATACACAACACCATGATCTTGTGGGGGTTGGCCCATGTGCTGTCCTTCTGGCCATCCTTCAGCCCAACTCAACATACCCCCTGGGGCTGCTCTTCAGACCATCCCTTCAGCTGTACTCAAGCCCAAATTACTCCCAGTCCTTTAGGTCGTTCAGATGTACCCTACTCTGGGTGGACCCACCTACACCCCTGCTCTCTCAGGGTCTCTCAACTGCCCCCTCTCTGGGGCCACACAGTTGCCCCCTCTCTGGGGCTACACAACTGCCCCCTCTCTAGAGCCACACAACTATCCCCTCTCTGGGGCTTCCAGGGTCTTACACCCCTGTGGGTTCAGGTGGCCGCAGCTGTGCCTGGCCCCACTTCTCCCTCTTAGTAACCCACCTGCAGGTGGGGCCTAGGGTTTAGGTGCCTTGACACGCCTTTCACCCAGGAGGTTCATGGTCTTGGTATTTAAGTGAGGTTGCTATACCACCAGTAGTCCCCCCAGGCCTCCCTATCCCAGCAGGATACAGTTTCAAGTCATATCCAGGACCAATGAGGACTCCTCTGTCCCTATAGCCTCACCCTTACCTCCAAGGTGTTCCAGTAGCAGCTCAGCCCAATGTTGTCTCCCTGGCTGCTCAACATAGACTGCTGCCTTTCTGGACTATGTTTGAAAGTGACTGCCTTCATCAGGCACCTGGTGGCTGCCTGCTTCTGCCCTTTAAGTGGCAGGTGCCAAAGGTGCACTGCCATAATCTGATAGCTGTCACCAAGACCTAGTGGGACAGCTCCTATAAATGGTATGTGAGCGTCAAGGGTTACACTCTGTTTTGGAAAGACAGGGTTGGGAGAAAAGGTGGTAGTGTGTATTGTCTTGTATGTCAAAAACACATATGCTTGTTGCCTGGTTCAGGAAGAAGAAAATGGCAAAGCAGAATGAATTTGGGTGAAGATGAATGGTGAAAGACGCAGCACCGATATAATGGTGAGGATTTATTATAGGCCACCTAATCAGGAAGAGGAAATGGATGAGGCAGTCTTCAAGCATATGACAAATTATCCAAAAGCTGATGGTACTGATGGCAGAACTTCAATTTTCTAGACGTCTGCTGGAAAATGCAGCCAAACATAAAATGGCAAGCCAGTTCCTAATGTCTATGGAGGACAAATTTCTCTTCCCGAAAGTGGAGGATACAACTTGAGCAGTGGTCTCCAACCTTTTTATGGTGAAAATCACTTTTTGTAAGCAAAGTGCACCCCAGGATCTACTGTCCCTGCCCAGTCCCCCCTCCCCACTCTCTCCCCCCCCTCGCCCCCCTGCCCCCTGCCCCGCTGCCTGGGCTCTGACCCCATTCACCCAGCCCAGCCACATGCAGCAGGGGGTGTTGCTCAGCCCAGCCACATGCTTCCTGCCACTCCATATCGTGGAGCCTCTGACAGACTGAGATTGACTGTCACATCTCCGTGATTGACCAGTCGATTGAGATTGACTGATTGGTGACCACTGAACTAGGGGATCATCTATCTTGGATTCTGTCCTGACCAAAGGGACCAACTGATGGAGGATGTGCAGGTGATGGGTAATTTGAGAAGAAAGCATCATGATATCCTAGAATTCCAGATCCTAAGACAGGGAATGCATGAGGTCAGCAAAATTAGGATGCTAGATTTCAAAAAGGCAGATTTCATCTGCCTCAAGGAGCTAATAGGCATGGTGTCATGGGAGGATAGATTGAAAGATAAAGGCACCCAGAAAGGCTGGGAGCTTCTAAGGGGCACAATATTGGAAACCCAACAAAAAACTGTCCTGACACAGTGGAAGCACAAGAAGAATGGCAGGAGACCAATGCGACTGCACAAGGAGCTTCTAAAATGTCTCAAATGCAAAAAAAAGCATACAAGCAATGGAAGAATGGGCAGGTCACCAAGGAAGTGTACCAGGAAATAGCAAGAATCTGCAGGGACAAAATCAGGAAGACAAAGATAAAAAAACGAGGTACACCTCACAAAGGAGGTTAAGGACAACAAGAAGAGGTTCTATAAGTATGTTGGCCACTAAAGAAGAACCAAGGAAGCTGTGTGTCCTCTGTTAACAAGCCGGGGGGAACTCCTAACTGAATATACAAAGAAGGCAGAGCAATTCAACAACTACTTTGCCTCAGTCTTCACAAAAAATTAAGTAATTATCTGGATAATAGAGATTATGTGGATAAGGAAGGGGGCAAGCTCAGGGGGGAGATAGCAAAAGAAACAGTCAAAGAGCTTTTGTTGCATCTGAATGAATTCAGGTCATCAGGGATGGATGAGCTTCATCCTTGGGTCATGAAGGAACTGGCAGAGGAGATCTTGGAGCCCTTGGCAATGATCTTTATGAAGTCGTGGGAGGCACCAGAGGACTGGAAAAGGGTCAATATAGTGCCCCTCTTTAAAAAAAGGCAAGGAGGACCTGGGGAACTACAGACTGGTTAACCTCACCTCAATACCTAGGAATTTACCAGAGTATATCCTAAGGAAGGCCACTTGCAAGCATCTGGAGGAGGAAAGGTTGATCACAAGCAGCCAGCATGGATTTATGAAAAACAAATCATGTCAAACAAGTCTAGTCTCCTTCTTTGACAAAGTAACTACATGGGTAGAGGAAGGGAATGCTGTGGATATAGTGTATGTGGACTTTAGCAAGGCTTTTGACAAGGTCCCACACAACCTTCACATAAACAAATTGGAGAAATGTGGGCTGGGCAAAGCCACTGCAAGGTGGAAGGATAACTGACTCAATAGCCACTAGCAAAGGGTAGTTATTAATGGGTCCATGTCAGAATGGCAGGAGGTTTTGAGCAGAGTCCCACAGGCACTTGGGCCTAGTGCTGTTCAATGTGTTTATTAATTATTTGGATCCTGGCATGGAAAGGTTCTTGAGCAAGAAACTTGGGAAGGCTTGTGAACACATTCATAGATTCATAGATGCTAGGGTCGGAAGGGACCTCAATAGATCATCGAGTCCGACCCCCTGCATAGGCAGGAAAGAGTGCTGGATTCAGATGACCCCAGCTAGATGCTTATCTAACCTCCTCTTGAAGACCCCCAGGGTAGGGGAGAGCACCACCTCCCTTGGGAGCCCATTCCAGACCTTGGCCACTCGAACTGTGAAGAAGTTCTTCCTAATGTCTAGTCTAAATCTGCTCTCTGCTAGCTTATGGCCATTATTTCTTGTAACCCCCGGGGGCCATTATTTCTTGTAACCCCCGGGGGCCATTATTTCTTGTAACCCCTGGGGGCGCCTTGGTGAATAAAACCTCACCAATTCCCTTCTGTGCCCCCGTGATGAACTTATAGGCAGCCACAAGATCGCCTCTCAACCTTTTCTTGCGGAGGCTGAAGAGGTCCAGGTGCCCCAGTCTCTCCTCATAGGGCTTGGCCTGAAAGCCCTTAACCATACGAGTGGCCCTTCTCTGGACCTTCTCCAGGTTATCCACATCCCTCTTGAAGTGCGGCACCCAAATTGCACACAGTATTCCAACTGTGGTCTGACCAGCGCCCGATACAGGGGAAGTATCACCTCCTTGGATCTGTTTGTCATGCATCTGCTGATGCACGATAAAGTGCCATTAGCTTTTCTGACAGCTTTGTCACACTGCCGACTCATGTTCATCTTGGAGTCCACTAGGACTCCAAGATCCCTTTCTGCTTCCGTTCCACTAATCAGGTAATTCCCTAGGCAGTAGGTATGCTGGGCATTTTTCCTCCCTAGGTGCAGCACTTCGCATTTCTCCTTGTTGAATTGCATTCTGTTGTTTTCCGCCCATATGTCTAACCTGTCCAGGTCTGCTTGTAGTTGTTCCCTGCCCTCCGGCGTGTCCACTTCTCCCCACAGTTTTGTGTCATCCACAAACTTGGACAGAGTACACTTCACTCCCTCGTCCAAGTCGCTGATGAAGATATTGAAGAGTATCGGTCCAAAAACCGAGCCCTGCGAGACCCCACTGCCCACATCCTTCCAGGTTGATACCGACCCATCCACTACGACTCTCTGGGTGCGATCCTCTAGCCAATTCGCCACCCACCAGACCGTGTAGTCATCCAAGTCACAGCCTCTTAACTTGTTTACCAGTATGGTGTGGGATACCGTATCGAAGGCCTTCCTGAAGTCTAATTCAGAAGTCTGAAGTCTCACATTGGAGGATATGAGCTCAATTTAGAAGGATCTTGATAGATTGGAAAGTTGGGCTAGAGTTAACAGGATGAAGTTCATTGCAGACAAATGCAAGGTGCCACACTCGGAAGCAATAATCAAAAACAAAAATACTAAACATGGGACACATGGCTGGATGGCAGCTCTTTGGAAAAGGACTTGAGAGTCTCAATATGAGTCTGCAGTGTGATACAGCTGCACAACAGACCAATGTGGTTTTTGGGCTGCATCAATAGAAGCATTAGATACAAGACATGGGAAGTAATAGTGCCTCTCTACAGATTAGGCCTCATCTGGAGTACTGTATGCAGTTCTGGGCTCCACATTTTAAAAAGGACATGGAGAGGTTAGAGAGGGTCCAGAGGCAGGCAACAAAGATTATCAACAGCTTGGAAGGCAAATCATAGGAGGAGAATCTGAAGGAGCTAGGTATGTTCAGCTTGTGGAAAAGGCACCTAAGAGAGAACATAATAGCAGTTTTCAAATACCTGAAGGGCTGCCATAAAGATGAGGTAATCTACCTTTTGTGTCTTGCTTTAGAGAGGAGGACATGGACCAATGGCTTGAAGTTCTGGCAATATAAGACTAGATTGGATATCTGGAAAAAAAAAGTGTGAGAAAAGTGAGGTAGTGGAATAGACTGCCTATAGAAGTTGTGGACTCTCCATCACTGGAGATATTCAAGAAGAGGTTGGACAGCCACTGTTTGGGGATGACCTAGACATAGCCATGCATATTTTTTTTTTTTTACCATAAATATTTCCCATGCTTCTAGGCTTTTCTGGTTGCTCCCCTTCCCTGCTCCTCCCCCCCCCCATGTCTCTTCCCCCCTCCCCATATTTTTCTGCTGTATGTATCAGGGTGTTTTTAAGCCTTCTCAGAGGTGCTGGGTGTTGGCTACAGCTAAGGTTGGGGACTTCAACTGGGATGTTCCAATTCTCCTGCTAGGAGCAAACCTGAGGTTCCTGGCTAGAGGGTTTTGCCCCTGTGCTCAGGGTCAGGCTGATCACCATGTTTGGGTTCAGGAAGGAATTTTAGCCCATGGTCAGATTGGTATGGACTGTGGGGGGTTTTGCCTTCCTCTGTAGTGGGGGGCATGGCCCTCTACCCAGGACCTCTTGAGCATATATTGACAACATTTTATAGAAGTAGGACATTGGCTGCCATGGTTCCCCTGATTTACCTGTGGCAGATTAGTGTGTTAGGTCTATGTTGTGTCAGGGTTGATGGTAGTCTTATGTAGAGTTTAGATTATGGTTGTATGGGATGGGTTAGGGAAGATCCTGCCTCCCATGAACGATGCATGCCCCTGGTAGATGGGGGGGCATGACGGTGGCAGGAACGCAATGGTGGTGGCGGTGGGAGCGCGGTTGTGATAATCTGGGAGCTCCCACAGACTCCTCCAGCAGTGGGGTTGGGAGGGAGGTGGTGAGCACTGGCGGCAGCCAGCAGTGATCACTGACTGCCCACAAACACCACGGGCAGTGTCAGCGGCGGGGGTGGTGAGTAGCAACCACCTGCAGGCACTGCCAACAGTGTCAGCTGTGCCTTTTCATAGGGGGTGCACCACTATGCTCAGGGGGTGCATGTGCACTCACATGCACCTGCTACATATTGCCAGTGCTGCCTCACGCAGAAGGGTGGACTAAGTGACCTCTGGCAGTCCCTTCCAGTGGTGAACCACTCTGTAATAGTGACCATAACATAATCCCATTCAACATTTTAGCAGGGGAGAGTAAGCCAAAAAAGTCCACCACTCCAATATGCAACTTTAGGATGTTAGAAAGAATACTAAAGGAACAATCAAAAATGTTTAAAGCCTGTTTAAAAATACCGTATTAGAGGCTCAGGAAAAGTGTGTGCCACAAACTAAAAAAGCTACCTGGTGGGATCATTAAATGCCCAGGGTATAAAAGGTGCACTTAGGGATGAAAAAACTGTAGCACAGAAGCTAAATTAATTCTTTGCATTGGTATTTACCACAGAATTGGTATTTACCACAGAATATACTGGGAAATGCCTGTGCCAGATCAGTTCTTCCTAGTAGATGGGTCTGGAGAGTTGAACCATATTAAAATGAAAACAAAGGAATTTTTAAAACAAATCAATAAATTACATACTCATAGGGCAGCAGGATCAGATGGCTTTCACCCAAGAATTCTGGAGGCACTCGAAGGTGAAATTGTAGAACTTCTGGCAATAGTATGTAATTTGTAATAGTATGTAATTTAAAAATGGATTATTTGCCAGAGCCCTGGTGGGTTGCCAACATAACACCCATCTTCAAAAAGAGTTCCAGAGGTGATCCTCAGAACTGTAGACCAGTGAGTTTCATTTCCATCGCTGGCAAGTTGGTAGAATCTGTAAAAAGAATAAAATCAGCAGTCTCATGGACTACTATGATTTTCTGAGTAAGGCTTTTTTAAAGGGAAATCCTGCCTCACTGATCTGCTGGACTTCTTTGAGGGTGTCTACAAGCACGTGGACAAGGGCAATCCAGTTGATATTATATATCTGGATTTTCAAAAAGTTTATGGCAAGGTCCCTTACTAAAGGCTTTAAAAAAATTGCATTGGCATGGGATTAAAAGGAAGGTTCTTTTGTGGGCTGAGAGCTGGTTAAAAGATAGGAAGCAAAGGGCAGGACTAAATGGTCACTTTTCAGGATGGAGGGAAGTTAAAACTGGGCTCCTGCAGGCTTTTACGTGCTAGGTTAGGTTCAACATTTATCATCAATGACCTGGTTTTCAAATGATACCAAATTATTCTGGGTAGTTAAGTCCCAAGATGACTAAGAGGAGCTTTAGAAAAATCTCACTAAGCTAAGTGAATGGGCAAAAAAGTGGCAGATGAACCTCTATGTTGATAACGGCAAGGTAATGCACATGGATAAAAAACTAACCTCAACTATAGATTCACAATGTGGGGCTCTGAATTAGCTGTTGTGACTCAGGAAACAGACCTTGGGGTCATTGAAGATAATTCTCTAAAATGTCAGCCTAGTGTACAGCAGCCACCAAAAAAAAGCCAGTAAAATGTTGGGTATCATTAAGAAAGAGATTGAAAACAAAATGGAGAAAAGCATCATGCCATTATATAAATCTGTGGTGCCCCTACATCTTGAATACTCTGTTCAGTTCTGGTCTTTGCCTATCAAAAAGGATGTACTAGAATTAGAAAAGGTATGGAGAAGGACAAACAAAATGGTCAGGGGCATGGAGCAGTTGCCATACCAGCAGAGACTAAAAAAGCTAAGACTCTTCAGTTTGGAAAGGAGAAGGCTGAGGGGTACATTATAGAGCTCTATAAAATCATGAAGAGTGTAGCCTGAGTGAACACAGAACTGTTGTTCATCAAGTCCCAGAATCCTTCTTCACTAAGCCCTAGGTGACAGGTTTAAAACTAACAAGAGAAAGTACTTTTTCTGCAATTCATTGTTAACTTGTGGATGTAATTGCTACAAGAGGTGGTAGAGGCAGATAGTATAGCCATTTTCAAGAAAGGACTAGATACATTTATGGATGATAGATCTATTAACAGCTGTTGAACAGAATGGTTGGAGATATTTCCTCTGCCATCTTTGAACCAATAATGGCAGATGCCAGAGAGGGTATTGAATAGGGGATAGATCACTCTAGATATATGCAGTTCACTGGTCTCCCTCTATAGCCCCCACTTCTGCCATGGTCAGAGACAGGATACTGGACTAGCTAGATCAGGGATGGGCAGTTATTTTGGGCAGAGGGTTGCTTACTAAGTTTTGGCAAGCCACCAAGGGCCACATGACAGGCAGCCAGGGGCAGATAAATATTAATTTTCTAAATTATTTAGGGGCCCCGCGGGCCGGATAGAATGGTCTGGCAGGCCGCATCCAGCCCCCGGGCCACATTTTGCCCACCCCTGCGCTAGATCATTGGTCAGGCACAGTTCCTTTCCCTTCTTGTGTCTTTGTGACAAGTTGTTTAGCAGAATTTGCAGATTCATTGATATCTGAAAGGGCCACACTGTAAACGCTTCTGCTGTAGCCTCAACCTCTGGGCTTCCAGCCACTTGCCCCAGTGTTCATGCAGTGTGGCACTTCTTATGTAACATACTATTTCATAAGTAGACATTAACTCAGCTCTCAGAAAAAGAATATATTTTCTTTTTTATAAAAAAAGAAGTATGGAAAACAATAGATGTGAAAGGAGAATGAGGAGTTCTGGGATGTTTCAAAGGATATAAAACTAAAGGCAAAAAAATCCATTCAGCATTTAGAAATATTATCCAGAGGAGGATTTTTCCTTCTTTCTTCAAGTCTCAGGTTTAGGACTCATACAAATACTCAGTTTCTCCTTGGAGAGTTGCTCTCCTAGGAGAAACCACAAGTATACTGATGTTCAGGCTTTTTCTCCCAGGGTAAAAATGGCCACTCCAGGAGAAAAATAACCTGGGAACAACCAAGAGAAACTCAGGAGAGTTTCTCCTAGGACAGTAAATGTCTGTGAATGCCATGGCTTTTCTCAGAAGAGAACATAGTCCTCCAGCTTCTCTCTCTGCCCCCAGGGGGATAGTATGCTGCTTCAGAATTCTCCCCCTTCGCAATTCCCACATTGCACTTCAGGGAAATGCAAGCTGATTGTGAACAGTCTAGGTCAGCCAGTTAGAGCTGCCCTATGCACTACTGTAATCTGTCAGCAGGCAGAGTAAGAAAGTCTGCAGAGCATGCTGAGATGTGTGCACAGGCCCCCCTACCCCGGCTCCTTGGCTACATAGTATCAGCACAGCAAGGTCTCCACTCTTCAGGGCCTCTGCATTCAAATCTCTGTACATGTGGCTCAGGGTAAGTTTTTCTACCCGGAGAGCAAACCTGGGAGAATTCTCCCAGGGTATTTGAATGTGTGTTTGCAGCACTAGTCTAGTTTCATGAGTGCAATATACTGAACTCATGTATTTGTCAGTACATTTGTCTGCCTGATGTAGAACATATAACTAAAAGTGCAATAAAAAAATGACTGGATTTAGAATGTTTTCCTTCTGAAATTACAAGTAATGTTTATTAGGGCTGTGCGAAATTTCGACAAGTGTTTTGTTTAGAAACTGTTGTGATGCGTTTTGAGCTCGAAACAATGAAATTGAAACAAAACAAAAAACTTCAAAACCACTTCAAAATGAAATGAGGGCACTCAAAACGTTTCGAAAGTTTCAGAACATTTCAAGTTTTGAAGAAGCCCAGTGGCAGGTTGCGAGGGAGAGCCAGGGCTGTGCTTTGAGTGGCTTCACCAGCCCCCTAGAGCTCAGCCCAATGGCAGGAGGTGGGGGAGGGCCAGTGGTGGAGCCACTCCAAGTGCAGTCCTGGCTCTGAGTGCACCCCTGGCCAGTGGCTCTCCCCCACCTCCCACCGCTGAACTGAGCTCCATGGGGCTGGCGGAGCCACTCAAAGGATAGCCCTGGCTCTCCCTCGCCTCCTGCCACTGGGCTGTACTCCAACCAGCTCCACCAGCCCCATGGAGCTCAGCCCAGTAGCAGGAGGTGGGGGAGAGCCAGGGCTGTGCTTCACCACCCACCACCGGGCTGAGCTCCATGGGGCTGGCAGAGCCACTTGGAACGCAGCCCTGGCTCTTCCCTGCCTCCCACCACTGGCCTGTACTCTGACTGACTCCATCAGCCCCACAGAGCTTAGCCCAGCAGCAGGAGGTGGGGGAGAGCCAGGGCTGAACTCCACCTCCTGCTGCTGGGCTGACCTCTGTGGGGCTGACTGAGCTCATCAGAGAGCAGCCCTGGCTCTCCCCCACCTCCTGCCACCAGGCTGCACTCCAACCAGCTCCACCAGCCCTATGGAGCTGAGCCTGGCAGCGGATGGCAGGGAGAGCCACTGGTCAGGGCTGCGCTCCGAGCATCTCCGGGACTGGTTCTCCCACTGCCTCCTGCCACCAGGCTGAGCTTCATGGGGCTGGTGGAGCGGCTCGGAGTGTAGCCTGGTAGTGGGAGGCGGGGGGAGCCAGGGCTGTGCTCTGAGTGGCTCCATCAGCCTTTCAGAACTCAACCTGCCCTCCCAGTGCTGCTGGACTCCTCCCGGGGGTGCAGGCCCCCAGATCTGTGCACGGGATATCAGGAGGTTGCCGCTGCTGCCTGGGGCCAGCGGCAGCACCAGTCTTCCCAGTGCTGGGCCCGTGCTGAGCCCAGGTGGCAGTGGCAGCCTCCTGTCATCCTGAGCACAGATGTGGGGGCCTGCACCCCGGGAGGAGTCTGGCACAGTCCCACAGTCCTCCCAGGGGTGCAGGCCCCCAGATCTGCATGCGGGATGACAGGAGGCTGTCACTGCCAGCAAGTGACATGAGTTTTGCTTGTCAGCACCTTGAGGTGCAGTTTCCCAGAAACACCTGAACCTATCTCCTTGAAACATGGCAGGTTTCATGCTCTCAGAAGGGGCTACCAATCCTGCAATTTTCATCCAAATTAGGGATGAAATGACAAAGTTATAGGTATTTTCATGATTCCCCATTATAGCCTATGGGCAAAATGTTGAAACACCTTGAATCAGTGAAACAGTTTCAATGAAACAAAACAGAACAGTGCTTCAAAACAAAACAAAACAATGAAATGAAACACTGTCCCTTCGAAATGGTGAAACAGAAGTTGAAATGAAATGGTGTTGTTTCGCACAGCCTGTTTATGTAGTAAATTTTGCATAGAGTAAATTTACATGGATCATTGTCTGCTTTTCTTTGTTGACTTATGTTATGGGTTGATTTCATACCAGTTTGTTTTACATTTGTAAGTTGTCAAAATGATTAATTGAGTGGTCTGAGAAAGATATTTTTTGCTCTTGATCTACTTTTTGTGGTGCTTGTGTATCCCTGCTGATTTTCTGAAGTTCATTAAGTTCATATATGTCATGACTTTGTAACTTTATTAAGCAGTAACAATAAGTCATTGTCTGTTGTCAAGAATACTTATATAAACCAGAGTATTTATGACAATACTGCGCACAATGTAACTGTAAGTTTTATTGATCAGGCATTTAATAATTCAGTTGAAATAAGTTTGCAATTTTGATCATAATAAAAATTATCATAAATTAAAGGAATAGATCAAAGATAGTGCCTTATATATTTTTATTAGATGGCTCATGCTATAAAGTGAATTCATACATTAAAAATTCTTAATCCCTTGTTGCTGAGAAGATTAAGAAATCTTTCAGCAACCAGTATTTCTGGAGTTAGTCTCTCTTAAATCTAGTATATGAGAGACAATTTGAAAATCAACAAATGCAATGAAAATAACCCGCTGCACCTTTGTTTTCCACTGATTCACTTTCTGCATGTCACTAGTCTTCATGAGGAAGGAAGGACAACTTGATTTTTCATGTTTGGGCAGTGGCCAGTCCACTGAAGTTGTACTATAATGCAGAGTTGAGTGAGATGACTGACTGATGAAGAATTAATGGCAAAGGAGAAATGGCTGGATCCCAGTTCATTTCTGTTATTATAATGATATTTTTAAGGAGTCGAATTTTTGTAAACAAAGAGCAAGATGATTCCAGAGGAATACTCTCAGAGCTTTAATTTCTTTTTAATAACTTTTTGTTTGTGATTTTTTAAATTTTTCTGGCATCTTAAATGAGCACCAAAAAATTTAAACTGGGTTGATATATAAGACATGCAGGAGGCGATCTTCAGGCATATCTTGTTTGAATTAGGTCCTGCAGACTGATCAAGGCCATATAGATAATATGTGGGAAGTAGAGTTGTATCTGAGTGAGATATTGTTATGGTGGGGTCTAGATCTGAAAAATGTATTAAAATGGGTTTAAAAATCCATTTTAACCTGTTGCTCCTTACATGTCTCCCAGTTTCCTGTAAACCTCATTCCATGTTTCTCTTGGTCCACTGCATCTTCTTGCTTTTCATCCCTGTCTTCATATTCTGTCTATTGTGCTACTTCCATGTATCCCAGTGATCATCAAGGATCCTGGTTTTCTGTGTTTAAAAATTGCAAATTCTCTGATAAAAATCCCAAATTCTCTGATTAACCCCCCAAATCTGCACTTTTCCACAATTAAAATGAAACACCACTATATATACATAGGTATCAGTTGAACACAGTATTTTAGTTTTAAAGCAGTTTAGAAGCCTATCAGTGCCTCAATGATTATAATAAAATAAATTGTAAACACCTGTGTATTTTGGCATTTGATTTGGGATTTTTTGTAGAAAATCAGAGCTTCCTTCATTCACTATGATGCGGGTCCTGCTGCAGCTGTCCCACCCTCCTGCTTTGTGGTGCTGAGCAGCCCTGATGTGCCAGTGCCCTGCCCCTGCCCATGCTGTTGCCCCTTGCTGCTGACCCACAGTCCCCCAGCCCTAATGGTGCCCCTCACTTCCAACCTACAGATCCCTGGCCCTGCCAATGCCCCTCGCTCCAGACCCAGGCTCCCCCCAGTCTACAGGTGCCCCTCACTCTTGACGTGCAGCCCCATGGCCCTGCCAGTGCCCCTAACTCATGACCCACAGCCCCCTGCCCCATGCAGCCCCCCCATGTCACCACCCCCACTACTGCTGGGCAGGAAGGGGGCACCTTGCCATGGTGGCACAGCTGACATGGGGCTCCTAGCAGTGGCACCAAGCCTGTCCACCCTGATCTGCTGCAGAGGCCCCAGGGGAAGGACAGAAGGGTGGGAAGCCCTGAGGGTGCAGCAGGTAGCCGACATCCATCCCCACCCCTAGCACAAATCTGGGGGGCATGTGTCCCCCCAATGCTTCCTTCCTTGGGAAGGAAGCAGCAGGGAGCCAGCCCCACTGCCCCAGGGATAAGCCACTCATGCCTCTGGCCAGCCCCTGAGGCTGGACCCCATGCACCATCTCGGCTGGGCAGCGCCCTCAGCCCCAACCCCAGCTCTGCCCTACTCCCTCCCTCCCTCACTGTGGGGGCCTCAATCTGCCCATTCCCACCCCTCCAGCATAGACTTACCTATGGGGAGCTACAGGAGCTGCTCTTCACACTGCCTGGCTGCCACTAGCATATGTGTGAGTGCACATGCACATGATGCCCCCTGCCTGATCACCCTCCTCCCTTTCCCCCCAGCCCCAAACATCCCCTTGCAGACTGGAACTCTGCCAGCCTGCCAGGGAAACCCATTGTTTCCTGTGTTTTTCTCCTTTAAAGGGGAAAATACATGTTTTTATTTTGAAAGGGGGTAAATCTGCATGTTTTCATGTTTTTCTGTGGTAAATGGAAAACTCAGATCTCTGGCGATCATGCCTCATATATTCATATATGATCCTACAAATTTAGTGCTCATCAGGCTATTTCCGTCCTGAGACCCTACGCCCTTTTTAATGTTCCTCATTCAGACTTTTGGCCCTCTATATTGCCTACCCCAATCCTTTTCTTCTACTTCTGATTCAGGAATACAGAATGAAGTCAACAACAAGACAGTTTGTGTTTATTAACGCTTGCTTTATTTACTCAATTCTAAGATGATTTTTTTCCCATTTAGTAGAGGGAAAGCCTCTCATCTTAAAATTGAGTAAGAGGACAGTGCATGGGGCAGGTGGCTGTTGTGTCTTGGGCTCCAGCCCTTACCCAGGGTCAGGACCATAGCTGCAGCTGTTACTTTTGGTCCCTGCTGCCTCTGCACCCTGCCATCTCCCTTCTGCAGCTGCTTCTCCCCACTTCCCCCACACACACAGCCTCTGTTCCCCTGCCTGCCCCTCTTCCTCCTACTTTAGCCTTGCTTTGTGCCAGCAGACTTTGTGTATACTATACTGCTCCAGCCTGGCCTGTACTAGTAGTGTGAAGCCAATATGGCTGCTACAGGGGCTGGGCTGAGACCGTGCTCAGTGCCCCAGGCTAGAAAGGTGAAGGAGCCAGCCTGTGTGGAGCAGAGGCTGTGGGGAGGGGCAGGCATTGGCTGGGGGGGAAGTGGGAAGCTGAGGCTGCAGGGAGGCAGGCTGGGGGCAGAAATGGCAGGGGGGCAGGCCCAAGCAGGGGGCAAGCTGCTTGACCTCCCCACACCATCTTCCCCACACTGCCTGCTACCCTGCAGGAATGGGGGGGATGAATGAAAGACAAACCTCCAATAATTAGATTGTATACATGGAAAATTATGTTTAAAAATTTATACATTTTCCATGTATAGAATCTAATTATTGGGAGGTCATCTTAAATTCAGGGTCTTCTTAGATTCAAGTAAATATGGTAAAATCATTTTAGGCATATCTTTGGATGAACATTAAAAAGGTTTTGGCCACAAACTCTACTAATAGAAGAGAGATAAATACAAAAATAATCAATATAGCACATTATTCTATTTCAAAGCAAACACACCTCTGCAAAAGGAGCAATATTGCCAAACAATGGACAGCTTGCTTCAGCCAAAAATGCCTTTAATTTACAAAGCCTCTTGAATCAGTATAACAAGTTGGTTAATTCTCCAGTTGCCCCTTGTTCCCAGCCTGGGCAATGAGTTTAGTGGCCCTGTTTCCTGCCTGGATTATGGAAAAGATGGTTAAGAGCCCTCCTATACTTCTTGATATCCCTACTCTAAGGACCATTTAGCTCATTCCTTCCCTATTTGATTTAGTAGGATGTAAGTACATCCCTACCTGAGGTCTTCATATCATGCATTCTTTGTTATGGGGTTTTTTGCATGTTATGTATGTATGTTGGGTGAGATTTAGAGCTCTTCACTTAGTAGTGCATCCTTAATAAAAAAAATGACACATAGTAAGCTATTTTTGATCATTTATAATTCCTTTGTTTTTCACTCAGTATTTTTTAAATTAAGCAAGTAATGTATTCCACTTTGAGGTTTGTGTACACAGCCAGTGCAACATTTTAATCAAAACTTGATTCAGGTAACTAAATATAGTCATAGTGTATTTAATTAAACTTATGGGCTGAAGGCAAGAATAAAATATTTCTGCACAAAAAAGGATTTATTGAAACTCAAAAATAAGGTATGAATGAAAACTTTCTGAATTTCTTCTCTTGTATAGCATTGCAACTATGTTTCTATAATTATAAACTACATTTGATTTGCCACCAATTTATTAAAAATAGAACATACTTTCCACCAAAAGACTGATTATTGATCAAATTGAATAAAGACTGATATTTTATTTTTATGGTATAAAATGCAGGTTTTATTCACTTTCTTTCAAACATATATTTAAAATCTTGTCATCAAAACATAGACATGAACTAAACCTATCATTTTACTGCAATAATGGAATGTAAATAAATATTGTTGTCTTCGTTCAGCATTTTTTTTGCATTGCCTAAATGGGGTTGCATAATACTTGAAAAAAAGATTGTTTGTACAAATATCAAACTGTTTCCAGTCCTTGTTTGGAATAGGGTATAATCAGATTAAAAATTGTGAATGTTCTTTGTAAGGTTATTCTGTTTCACCCAAGCATGTAAACTGAACCATCTGTGCATAATAAGAGAGAAATGTTTAAATATTGCATGGTTTTTTTTTAAATCAGGGCAGAAAATTATGTAGCACATGTAATACATAAATTCTGAATGATTTGAATCTTTAGAAAAAAATGTATAAATATTAAATATATATCCTTAGTTTTACCACTATGCCCTGACCAGTTTGTGCTCCCTTAGTAATACAAAATACCTATAAACCCACCTTGACCAGATGATTAAACCAGATTTATAGATGTATGTCCCCAAAATTGCCAGAGGCAATCCAAATATATTAGTTGGATCTGGTCCACCAAGTTTCGGAAAAAATAATACCCTCAGAAATATTTTGCCTGCAGAGAACAACCTGATAAAATTGCAATTGCTTGATGTGCAAAAAAGAATTAAACAAAATAAATGTACCATGAATTCTACTTTTCAGACACTAGAAGAGACTTTTCTCTCCTACCACATTATCTTGATAAAGATTTTTGTTTTGCATACCTAAGATTCTCATTTGTTGCCTAGACTTTGTTGAAATTCATTCTTTTATTAGGGAAAGTCATTAACAGTGAAACAGATTGGTTACATACAAGATTATAGATTGCTGTGTTCATTCTTTGGATTATAATGAAAAATACACCACAATTTTAGAGTCTTTTGTGTACGCTTAATTACTGTGTCAGTATCAAAATAGCTTTCTTTCCTACTCCATTGTGTTTGTTAAATCAGTTCTATTCTATTACAAAAACATGTTAATTGCTTTTTATATATATTAAGTGGAAGAAGTGTGCTATAATTTTATCCTCTATAAACCTAGAAAACCTATAAATGTAATTCCTTGGTTTACTAGCAATTACATGATATGCCTAAATGTGGTAGGCACCATTTGTATTGATTTTAGTTTTTGAAATACATTATTGCTTCATCTCTCTAATACTGTAAAAGAAGAAAAAACACACTAACAAATTGAGAGGAGATAATTTCCTCTATGCAGCATCAGTCTGTGATGCATATGTCACACAAACTTGGGAAACTTTAGGAAGTCTTGTAAGCATATTTGTGGGTGACAGTGTGGTTGGATAACTAGGACACTAGCATGGAAGCCAAGAGAGTGGAGTCCTATTGCCAGCCCTGACAGCAAGCTGATCACATGACCTTGAAAGCCACTCATCTGTCCTGTCTATCTGTATTTGAAGCCCTTCGGCATATGGACTATCTTGTGCTATGCTCAGTGGAGTTCTGGTCTCAGCTGAGGCCTCTAGATGTTACTATAAAAGTAATAATATATAACAATAATAATTACTTTTGGTGCTAAACATACCTCTGTGTGACAGTATGATTCATATTGTATTTGAATTTTCACACCAATTTAAACTAGTCTGACCCCTAAACTAATCCCATAGTATTATTCAAACAAAGATATTTAGAAATGAAGTATAGCAGCAGCAGATGGGTGTTTGCTATATTATTTTAATTTCATATTAACTATTTTTTTAAATTGAAATAACTTATTTAAATCATTATATCAGAAAAGCATAAAAGTTAGTTGTAATTTGTGTAAGTGTACCATGATGGTAGTCTTTCAACATGACTGATGTGTTCACTCTGTGGAGGATTTAAAATGTATAAATTTTTACATATGCAAGCTATCTATTTCAGTTTCATGTATGTCCATTTTCAGGCAAATAAAGTTTATTAGTACTAGCTGTCTTTGTGTCAAGTTCATGTCTATCTGCTGTTAATTTTTAATATGTCAAAGATCTTGGCAAATGGCAGAAGAGAAAAGTACTTGATTCAATCATTTCTTAAAACTGGAGATAAATTTGATATCCCATGCCTGAAAATCTCTTGGACTGCTTGCAGACATTAAAAAAAACAAACAGAAAACCATGCTCTACCGGAAGAAGCAGCATGTTACTTCAACCTGGCTCTGCAGCATCTGTAAAGATTGGGTGCTTCAGCAGGGTTTTATGGTGCTTTTAGCTGAAGCTGATTCAATTGGCTATTAGATAAAAGCATCAAAAAAGCCCCAGTAATGTGGCCAATCTTTACAGATCTGCAGAGCCGGGTTGAAGCAACGTGTTGCCTCTTCTGGGCATGCATGGGGCTCGGCATAGGAATGCACTGTGTTTAAAGTGCCGTTTTTGTGGGTGGGGTTACGTCTGCAAGCATTCTTGATTTCTTGAAGGGGGGCACATACAAGCTGTTATGAAAGTTGCAGACTACTTGGGCATTTGATACACTTTATTCACGATAAATTACTCTTTTTATATCTATTTCTGTTATTGTAGTGGTAAAGCATTAAATATTTTTGAACCCACAAACATAATTGTTTCTTTTTCATTAATGTTTCAGTCTGGAAGAAACATTTTGGATGGGCTTCAGATTGGTAATCTAGACAACACAACAGACTGTAGGCAGATTTTAGGTATCTAAACCATAGAAAGTGATCCAAAATACTTCTACTCCAGTGGGTTAAATTAATTTAGCAACTACTTTTTTATTTTCAAAACCCCCCTCCCGCCCAGCACCTAACATTATCTTCTGACCACGTACAGAAGTGCTCCAGTTTGGGGAGAGGGGGCATGGAGAGGCATCATCTAAAATTCAGGGTCATCTTGGATTTGGGTAAATACACTATTATAATAGTGCAGGAGCTAACCATTAGTTATCAGGTGTGGACAAACTCAGTGTTCCTTTTCCTTACATGTTCTACATCATAACGATGTAAAGCTCTTGCCTTAAGTCACCCTAACACTTTAAAAAATGCCTATAGGGAACAAGTGGAAGTTGTTAGGTGTATAGAAGCTATGTTATTATTAAAGTAATACATTTCCTGATTTTAAAAGATTTAAGGAGGATTTGTTTTGCTTTTCACTAATAGGATACAATTTATTTTTAAAAAGATAATATATTTTCAACTGTAACTCTGCTTTTAACAAGGATTTTATTCAAGATTCTAGCTATAGGAATTGTAAATATTTCTCTATATATCTTTAAAATGTAAATATTCTCAAAATTCGAAAGAAATCTCACAGACTGTCCTGGAATTTCAGATGTTGAAAATTATTAATTTTGTTCACTTTAAATAAAAGTTTTTGCTTACCAAAGTATATTTCACAGTAGCTAGCTGGATCTACATTTGTCAAACACTGCTTCACTTAAAAAAAAGAAGAAAGGCTAACTGAATCTCATTGATTAAAAAAATTCAAAGGTGTATTTATAGATTAATACTTTAATTTTTCATTTAAAATATAAGGACAATAGTACATTTAAAACTACTCAAAAATAGCTATTTGCATAAAGAAACCACTAATAGCAAAACACTATAAAAAGCGTAACAACCTAATAAATTTTTTTGAAAACAAAACAAGAAGACTATAGTGTATTTTATAATCATTCAAGAAAAAAAATATAGTTAATGATCAAAATCAAAATATCTAAAGTATATGTAAACGATACTGAAACAAAAGATATTTTACTGTTATCTCACAAGACCTTATGGCAAAAACAATTAAATTTTCCAATAAACCTAAACCTTATAGCTCTTGCATACTGTTATGCTTGAGATTATTAAGATGATGTTTACAGTGCCAGGATAACTGATAACAATGCTGTTGTGCTCAGAGTCAAATTAAAGAAGGCTCTTGTACCTCTGTGAACAATTCTAGTTGAGGTTTCATATTCTTTCCACTATAGCTTAAATTTGGCACAAAGCTCTCCTTGCTTCTCTGTACTAGATCACATGGAAATATTATTTATATCTTAACCAGTGATCTATTTAGTTTTATTTTATTTACTTAGTCTTAATATCATTTTTTGTACAATGATATTAATAGACCCATTAATTTTTTTTACCTACCTGAAAAAGCAATACTTATTATCCATCTGTTAAAGTGGCTTGTGTTTCAATTTATGACTTTTATTTGGCTGTTGTGTGGATTATAGTGATCTGCCCAAGATACATTTTCTCATCTTTTCTCAACTCAGCAGCACTGCTGTGAGAATCTAATAATAGAGTTACTATAATGATTCCTGTTTTGGGGGAATAGGTTTTATAATAACGATTATATAAGCAGAGGTAAAATTGAGGAATTCATTGTAAGTAGTATATTTGAACAGTGTGCTGTGAAACTAAAGATGTGTCTAACAGGAACTTCAGGGAAGATCACTTATTCAGCATTGCATGACACTTGATGAATGCCTGGAGCTCGATTCTGATTTTAGAGATATGCATCTGTAACAGGCTTTGCTGAGTTCAGAATTATTTATGCATTTGAAGACTAACAACATCCTCCACAGATTCTTCCATCTTCCAATTATGCATGACCAGCATACTTTTGTTTAAGAACCCCTAAATAGGATATATAGAATCATAGCATCATAGAAAATTAGAAGGGACCTCAGGAGGTCATCTAGTGCAATACCTTGCTCAAAGCAGGAGCATCCCTAACTATATCATCACAGCCAAGGCTTAAAAAACTCTAAGGATGGAGATTCCACAACCTCTCTAGGTAGCCTGTTCGTGTTTTATTACCCTCCTCCAGATGTGGCCTTACCAGTGCCAAATAGAAGGGAACAATCACTGCCCTTGATGTGCTGACAACCCTCCTACTAATGCAGCCCAGTATGCTGTTAGTCTACTTTGCAACAAGGGCACACTGTTGGCTCATATTCAGCTTATTGTCCAATGTAACCCCCAGGTCCTTTGCTGTGGAGCTGCCGCTTAGCAAGTCAGTCCCCAGCCTGTACTGTGGATGGGATTGTTCCATCCAAATGGCTGGACTTTGCACTTGTCCTTGTTGAACCTCATGACTACTGTGTCCAGTCTTGGGCCCCCCACTACAGAAAGGATGTTGACAAATTGGAGAGAGTCCAATTGAGGGCAACAAAAATGGCTTGTGGGCGAGGGCACATGACTTATGAGGAGGGACTGAGGGCATTGGGTTTATTTAGTCCGCAGAAGAAAAGATTGAGATGGGATTTAATAGCAGCCTTCAACTACCTGAAGGGTGGTTCCAAAGAGGATGGAGTTAGACTGTTCTCAGTGGTGGCAGACAACAGAACAAGGAAAAATGGTGTCAAGTTGCAGCACGGGAAGTTTAGGTTAAATACTAGGAAAAACGTTCTTAAGAGGAGGGTAGTAAAGTACTGGAACAGGTTACCCAGAGAGGTTGTGAAATCTCTATCCTTAGAGGTTTTGAAGACCTTCCCAGACAAAGCCTTCACTGGGATGATATAGTTGGGGATGGTCCTGCTTTGAGCAGGGGGTTGGACTCGATGACCTCCTAAGGTCCCTTCCAACCCTAATTTTCTATGATTCTATACTACCCCTCCTAGCTTGGTGTCATCTGCAAACTTGTTGAGGGTGCACTCCATCTCATCTTCCAGATTGTTGATGAAGATATTGAACAAAACTGGCCCCAGGACCATATAGTTTGACCAAAAGTAAGATGTGTTAACTCTATACACTGAGAGAGGGATCATCAAAGGCTTTGTCTATACTGCAATCTAGAGCTATTCCTAGGCTCACTGCATGGCCCAAACTTGCTAACTATTCACATTACAAACCATTTAGCTTGACTCTAACCATGGATGTCTGGTGCCTCTTGAGTCGGGGGGGCACATGCCCCCCCGACACCAGTCAGCAACTGGGGGGGAGGAATCCCCCGATGGCCGATCCCACTGGCTGCGGGGGCACTGATCTTACCGTAAAAGTGGCTGTGCTGCTTCTGGAGCTCCACGGTCACTTCCAGAAGTGGCACTACCGCTTTTGCTGGTGGCCCCGCTCCCTGGCTGGAGCTCGCAGGGGAGAGACTGGTCTTCCTGCCTGCCCCTCTGCCTGCCAGCTACACAGGGAGTGTGGCCTGACAGGGGGTGCACCAGTGCTCTCAGGGGGTGCACATGCACCCCCTATGCATTGCCCCTGACCAAGGGCATTATCAAACCTGCTCAGCTTCCATCTAGCTCCACAGACCTGAGTCCCAAAGGGTCCATCTACACTGCAGCAACACTACCAGGCTCACAGACCAGCCCCACATGGTAGATTCAGCACATAGAGCTGGTATGGTGCAGGTGCCACAAGTGCCGCAGACTGGCCCTATGTGCTACATGCTGCATGTGCATTAGATGTGGTCCTGCATGCTGCATGCATGCCAGAACTCATCTCATGTGCCGCCATACTCCCTATTTAGCTGGCAGGGAGGGGGGCAGGTGGGAGCACCAGTACCCCCCCTGTGAGCACCGGCTGGGGTGTGAGGCCACCAGCAAAAGCAGCCGTGCTGCTTCCAGAAGTGGCTGCAGGAGTTCCAGAAACTTTTACGGTGACTGGGATCGGTTGTGGGGGACCCCCCCAACCCCCGGTTGCTGACTCAAGAGGCACCTGACACCCATGCCATTGGTGCCTAAAGAAGCAGATAAGGAACTAAGTACATTTTGAACATCTAGATCTTATTTCACACATTTCTATTTAATATACAAAATTAAGGACTATATGTCAGGAGCTTTATTGACTGTCTGTTATCTATCCAGTGTATTTTAATACTAATATACTTAAGAGTTATCTAAACTGCCATTAGTGGCTACCTGTAAGGCTATATGTCTGTTTACACAGATTGGGTGTATACACACATGCAGGCACATGCACTTGAAGCAGTTCAAATAGAAGCGGTGCAAATTTGAGCAGGGGCTTTTTGCCTTGGCATATGTGCCTGGACATGCACTTTGATGTGGGGCAAATTGTGCCACTAGAGGCAAAATAACCCTGCCTGGCTCCTCCCAAATCTGCAGCCAGGGGGAGCTAGAGCCTGTGGGCAGCACCTGTGCTGGTCCCAGCAGTATAAAAAGCTGATCTGTCCTGGCCCCAACAATATAAAAACCTGGCCTAGCAAGCATCTCAGGGCTACTCGCTCTCAGGAGCTTCTAGGGCCTGGCCAATTGGTATCTGGGGCCACTACCCCTTGTGCCAGCTGGATTGCTGCAGCCGCATCCCAAATCCATTTTTTTAAATACCCCAAAATCCATGGTCTTCCACAGTTAGAACAGAAGACCACTCTACATATTTAGAGAGAAAGAAAGAGAGAGAGAGATTGATCAGTTGAGCAATACTTTATTGATATATTTACAATGTTAAAGTGATTTGGAAGCCTACCAGTGTCTCTATCATCATGATAAATTAATTCTAAATATCTGTATGTGTTGATCTGTGCTTTTGATTTTCTTCTCACATGATGGGTATGTGATGGGGGGATGTTGGGTTTGCAGAAAGAGGGTGGGTGTGGAAGGATGTGGGGGGATGCAGGTTGGTGTGTGGGTAGGTGTGGGGGGGTTGCAGGGGACTGTGGGTGTGGGGGAGTCTTGTGGAGGGGCTGCTCAGGAGGAGCGGGTCCCCTGGCCCCCACAGGGTGCAGCCCCCACACACAGCACATGGACTGCCCCCCGCCCCCCCCGCAGCGCCCCAGCTCCCCCTGGAGGGCCAGAGCCCTTATCCCCTGTAGGATCCCAGGCACCCTGCAGGGTCACATCCCCCCCCCCCCACACACACACACACACAGACACACACGCAATGTTCCAGCCATCCTGCAGGGCCACAGCCCCATGCACTAGCAGGCTGGGTCCATTCAGCATGTACAGAGCCTGGGTGTCACAGCCACACTGCCTGCTGCTGCTGGCGCTCTGAGGGCTGGGTGGGGGGGGCAGGCATGTGGCAGCCCCCACTCGAGCCCCTCCACACACACACCCACTGGGACATCCCCCCACCACTCCCCACACCTCCCGACATCCCCCCTCCACTCCAGACGCCCCCCTGACATCCCCCTTCAATCCCAACACTCCCCAACAGCCCCCTGCCACTCCCCATAGCCCCTGACATCCCCCTCCACTCCCTCCATTCCCCAACATCCCCCCACCACTCCCCATGGCCCCCAACAACCTCCTCCACTCCCAGCACCCCCAACATCCCTCTGGCACTCCTCACACCCACCCATGTCACCCCCCATACCCCTCCCCCCACATCTCTAACTTGCCCTTGACAGCGCCGGGGGCAGCAGGAGCACTACAGAGACACTCTGGCCAGAAACCAGAGCATCTCTCCTAGCAACTCCCAGGCTGCCTCCAGGCACGGTCTGAGACCACGTCTTGCCCTGCTGTTCTGCGGAACATTTTTTTTTTACCCCTGGATATCTAGGGGTCTAATTTTGCCCCTGTGCTGCAAACTTGCAGTGTGGGGAATGTTTTTTCATTCCCCCACATGCCTCTTGAAGCATCTCAAAGGGCTTTGAGCCGCTGTAAGACACACGTGCGCATTTATGTGGATGCATCCATTTTGGCTAATTTAGAAAAACAACAATATTTCATGAAGAATTTAATGTAAAAAACTAACTATTCTATTACAGTGGTCCTCATATGTATATGATATGTATCATTTTTTATATTGGTGGCAGTTATAAATAATATTTTTAAATTAATAACTTACCCAAGGCATTTCAATATAACTTAATATTAGAACCTTATAATATTATTTTTTGTGCTGAAGTCCATGGTCCATTACTTCAGGTTGCTTGGGTCCTCAGGGCAGTACCTTGGGTCCTCCTGCCTATTGAAGTAGCTTCCAGCTTCTTTGCTCCCACAACAGCTGGTCGTGTCAAGCAGACTACCTTGTCACAAAATCTTTCTTGCTAATTTCCTTTTATTTTAAATTTCTTAATAACAGTTCTGCTGAGTAATGCATCTGACCAGTTCCCAGCTAATTTAATTTTACGGGAGATTGTCTCCTAAATTCCATGTCCCTTCTGAGGCATTTACTTCAGCTGGTTCCTCTTCCACTTCTGTGAGAGATGACACTTGAAGGGTAGTATACACAGCACAGGCTATCTATGCCCTGGAGCACAGTAAGGGGCCATTGAGATCATTCCTTCCTTCAGTGTGAACCTCTGTGGCAGGGCCTCTACTTCCAAGGGAAACCAGCTCATTTACTAGGCTGCTGAAGACCCACGGGAAGACAGACCTATTTGGTGTTTATGAATCCTGCGTAATAGAAAAGCATAGAACTGGCTGCCTGTCTTTAAGCCCCAGACTGAGGCCTTCTTGAGAGAATGGGCCCAGGTGCTAGAAAGGAGAGAAATAAACCCACCCTCAATGAGGATGGGGAAATCAGTAGCTAGGGGCCAAACATTTTGGCTGGTATGCTACAGATTAAATACATGTCCTCCCCATATGCCACTCAAGTCTCTTTTCCTTACCCCTTACTTTGTGCTCCATGCCTTGTGCTCCCAAACCAAGCTGCTGCTCTTCTTTTGTTTCCTACCTGGCTTCCTATCCTGTGCTCCCTGCCTGATTTGGTGCTCTGTGTGCTGCCTGCCAACATGTCACACACAGAGGCTCCCCGTGCCACAACTTGGTCACCCCTGTTTTAGAGCAACCTCTGAGCCCAATTTTACTCCCATTGCTAATGAAAGATTTTTGAAACAAACTCCAAAATGGAAATAAATTGACAAATCAGTGTGGACACCTTCACAGAATACAGCTGTATGGGTTAATTATTTTTGGTGCTGATTCCCCTTTTGCCCTTCACAGAGCATAGCAAAGAAGATAATGCTCAGCCCCTTGTTTCCCTGCTCACCTTTATGAAGTACAGCGTGGCACATCAACGCAAAAATTCATAGACATATGCATCTCTTGCTTCAGAGCTGTCATAAGGTCTTCTAGCCACACATCTCCGGAGTTCAAGTACTGATTAATGCCACATTCAGTTTGAGAGCAAAAGAGTACTAAAAGCTTTGATCAGTTAAAGTCAATGAACACTGTGCAAAAGCTGTTAAAAACCTAGAAGAACAGCTATGTCTCATTCCCAGTTTCAACAATCCTTGGAAAGGTCACGCTGTTATTGAAATCTCCTATATTCTACTTCACTTTCTAAAGAAGGCTTTATCTTTAGTTCATTCCTGGTTTTTAGCTGTCTCATATAGTTCTAATCTTCAGATAAATGGCAGTCTTTTTTTCTTTTTCCAATTTTGATTGTTATCATTTGATATCATTTGTGTTCCCACAGTCTCCTAGAATCACTGCAGCAATAATATTAGCTTTAGGAAACAGGGCAAGTCATATATATTTTCTTGAACACTTTTTTAGGTTTTAGATCAGATTTCTGAACACAGAGAGAAAGCTGCCACAAATACAAAGATGATTGCTGGAGTGCCTAGGCCTGAGCTAAAAATAAGTCTAGTAGGTACAAGGTCTCTTCTCAGAAGACTGTTAAACAGTCAGAGTGGAAAACAAGCAGCATCACAGTAACAAAAATCCAATTCTTATTGGTGCCTGCTGGCGACAATTATCTCATACCCAGATGTGATCCAGAATTCCTTTCCTACTTATCCAGTAATTCCAGGAAGCACATCTACATCTTATCCCATTACTTCTATTAGTATACATATAGCTTTATTGTTTCTATTCTCTGTTTCCATCACTAGGGAATGTACAAAATCAGATTTATATTGAGGAAGTGATTCTACTAATTCACTTGCAGGAATGGAATCTAGAAAGAGAGAACCCAGCATACACCTCCTAGGACTCAATGATTCACTGAAGTCTTGGAGCAATGCTTCTTCCACTGATAAAAGACTAGTTCTAATTGTGACAGTCAGTAAGTCATAAAGCATTTTCATAAAACTTAAGAAGATAGAGCAAACTTCACCTGTTAACAGAAGAGCAAAGTTTCCTTTTTCTGTGTGTGCTACCCAGCACTGAAAAGCTGAATACCAAGACTTAAATAATGTAGCATAAATCAGATTAGCAAAATGCTTTCTATATCTAAAATTACTACACTCATCATAAATCAGTTTGGTGAGCGAGTAATTAACCTCTTTGCATCTGGAAACAGTGATGTGGCCTGCAGTTTGTCTTTGTGTCAGGACCCAGAATGTGAAGTGGTGAATGACATTTTGCAGAGCTGGGAAATGTATCTGCTATATTACTAGCAATTTTTTGTACTGCTCCTCAGGACAACACAAAAAATAAGAGTGAGAGAGCAGCAATGATACAGTATATTCCCTTCTGGCTGAGGAGTCTATGGCTTTCAGACTCATTTAGATCTATGGATTTCCCTACCTTACAGTAAAGGTGTTATTAAAATTACAAAACTACAAGAACAATCCTCCAAAGGGCTTTGAAATGAATATTTGGATGAAGTGGTATATGAGAAACTATGTATTTATTTTGTATTCTCTTTTCCAGTCAAAGAAATGTTAGCTATATTATTTATGGTATAACTTCAGCATTGTTCATTTTATGTCATGTTGCCCATTATTGTTCTAGTCTATGTTTAGTCTGGTTAAAAAATAGCTAGATTGCCCATTTTGGATTGGAGAGCTAGAAGTCTTTCCATAGATTTCACTGGGCTTTGGGTTATGCTATGTACATAACATAAGTGTAATAGGTATGTAGCTAAAAAAAATAGATTATGGACTTGATACCCAGAAAATATTATGTGCTACACAGATTGACTAAATCAGGGATTGGCAAACTTTTGTCACCGTGGGCCATTGCTTGTGACCCAGTCCTTCTCCCTGTAACCCCCCCCCCCCCCCTTTCAATCAGCAGATGCTGAGAGGGAATAGATAGAAAAAAGGCAGGCACTAGCACCCTGCAGATGCCTGCCTTGCTGCAACAGAGAGACTAAACTGAACATGGACCCTGGGGGCACCTCCTCTGTTGCTATGGCTGGAGCATGCTGCTGATTCCCTGAGCTGTCCTGGGCTGGATCCACTGCATTCACATATCAGATCCAGCCCTCAGGCCATAGGTTGCCAACCCCTGGACTAAACGACAGAGATAATCATAAAAGGCAGTATATAGTTCTAGGTTTGCAGTTCATGAGTAGTGTACTAGAGCTTCAAATTTCAGGTCTGGTTGAGTAAAAATTCCTGGTGGTCAGGAAGTACAGAAGATACGTGGCATAAGGGATAAGCTGGGCATGGGCTGGAGATAGGGAGAGTGTTCAAGTCATGGGGCAGTAGTGTATAACTCCACATTGATGTTGGGAAGTGTTGCTACCTATAGACAAATGGGGAAACCATGTTGTAAGTTACACACCCTTGATGACTGCCTAATTTATGTAGCCCTTGGACCAATCCAAGGGTGTACAAAGGTAGTTCATAGCACATTAGCTTTTTTCTGCCTACACTTCGAGTCCTGTGTTGCATCACATAAAGGCACAGAACAGAATCTTGGTCCTTTTTCAAAATATACTTACATTTATGACACACTTGAAATAAAGAGCTGTTTTTACTGTTTGAGTAAATTAAACCCATTTTTAAAACACTGGAAATATATATGAACATTTGTAGCACTATATTGACCTACTTTCCTTTTATTAACTTATTTAAAGAAAAAGAGGTAGTTATAAAAAATAAAATGGAATAATCCTGAACTTGTGACCAACAAAATGATCTTTTGGGTTTTCCTCCATCCCTCCCTCCCTCCCTCATTTCATACCTTTCTCCCTTCCTGCAACTGGATTTACAGCAAACCCATAACTTAATCTTCTGACTTCTGCTAGTTTCTACTATGATCCAAGTATAATTTAAACATAGGGTCTCACTAATATTATATAATATTAATACATTTTGACATTAAGAAAACAGTGGAACTTGACTTTGTTGTGCTTGCTTAAATTAGGCATCAGAAAGATTGAAAAGCAAGATAATTCTTATCTTGGTCTTGCTCTTATTATATTTATTGTTCTCATCATACAAAATGAGAAGTTTGGAACACTGTGGGCCAAATTCCATTCTATCTATCAGGCACATAAGTGGACTTAGGCATTTATGTGAGATTGTGTTTTACCCAGGTTTAGTCCCTGAAAAAAACTATTAATGAAAAAGGTGGGTGTGTCCTCCTCCTTGCTGCTTTTTTGTGACTCAATCATAATGGTCAGATGGCAGTGTATTATAAAAGTAGATGTAGTAATGGGTTTTCAAGGACTTTGTCTTAGTGGGGTGTACCCAGCAGGGCAGTGCCGGTGTAGTGACACCCCAGGAGGCATCCCCTACGGCTTTCAGGGACTTAATGCTAGCCCGATGAAGGTGCATCATGGGCCATACTTACCTGCAGGGCTGGCAACGATGCAGGCGGCAGAGCCACAAGTACAGTGGCAACCCTGGGTCACCAGCTTGTGCCAACTGCAGTTTGGCCAGCGCACTGGGGCAGATGTCATAAGCGAGCACTACGTGCCGGCAGGAGAAGTACTCCAGGAAGGTGGAAGGCAGGGTTCGGAGCTCAGCACCATCAAAGCCCTGATAGAGGCAATGCGAAGGGGTAAAGGAACCTGCTCACCAGACTGGAGGCTCAGAGGAGTCTTCAGCCCCAGAGATCCAAACTCTGGAGTGGAGCGAATGAGGCTTAGCCTGGGATAAGCCCCAGGGTTTGCGGCTTCATCAGCATGAGTTGCTGAAGCAATGGATGTAAGTTAGCTGGGAGTGCTTGGGATTGAGAGCACATCAGTTGTTTGTCATTAGAAGAGAATTGATCGTTTGAGATTGGATTCACTTTGGTTCAAAGTAGACTGGATTGACCCACCAGTCAGAAGCTTTAAAGACCAATGACTGGAATTGGAGTGAGTTAATTAACTCAGGTTAATGAATTGCTTGGGACTCATGGGAGCAATTTATTCTAAGAGGACTTGACATATTTGATTTCCCTGAGGGGGTGAATGGATTGCTGCCTCCGACCAGTGCAGAGGGATCTGAAAATGAATTAATTAGGACTTGTATGAACCATTTATTTATTGAAGGCTTGAGTTTAATTCTGCCTAGAGGAAATTAATGAGTCACAATCGCCAGAGGGCGTGGAGTGATCTACCTCTGAGCTACCACAGGATCATGTAAATCTTTAGTTGATTTGAGGGGACTAAGTTGAAATCTTTAGCCTAAGGGCCTTGCAAACCTTTGCTGAACAAAGTGAGTGGAGTTTTTTACTGATTGCATTGCTATTATGGGACACTCCTGTGCAAAGGACCATAGTCTGAACCCTCGTAAGACCTGGTTGGCATATGGATGGGGTGCAAAGTGGAGAAGAAGCCCCGAGAACCAATAGACACTGCTCATAGGAGTACCCATTGATGAGCAAGGACCCTCTCTCAATCTCAGAAGATCAAGGTGTGGCAGGAAAGTCAGGGGGTGTGCCCTGCAGATGGGATGTATTATAGGTCAAACTATCTGGTCCCAAGAGCTGGCACCCTAGAGGCTGGAGTGCATGGACCTTGTGACAAAGTTGACTTGGGCACCACCACTCACAGACTTGAACAGAATGGAACAGAATCTCACTTAGATGCTTAATATGTGAAATAGAATCTGGCCCCGTGTCTGCAAAGGTTTGGGAAAATATAGTAGTGTTTATAACCTATATGTACATCCATATCTATTTTCAATGAATTCAAGAAATGTTCAATTCATTTCACACATTTAGTTGATGTACTTAATTAGTAAGACAGTAATTAGTAGCTTTTTGAGGGAAAGCTAGTATTTTCTCATTTCATGTAAAGCTCTCATCCTTCTAGTAATGTCTGTTAATACATGAATCCTTCAGGACCAGAAGGAAAGTGGAACTCAATGTCAGTAAACAGATTGCATTTATTCTTTTATGTTGACAAGTGTTTATTCGGTGACAAAAATCAAGCCCTTGGGAATCGTATTATAAAATGGAACACTTGGTTTAAATTACATATGCATGTGAAATATATGTTTTTTCTGGATGTTGTGGGAAAGTAAACTGAAAATGTTTAAAGTGGTAGAAAGTAGATAACTATTCCTGATTTAATTTTTTAAATATAAACAGAATCATGTAATAAATTGATTTTTTATTTTGGCATTACAAAACATGGAAGTATAGTCAAGATTGAAAAGTGCAATTTGCTTCTTCAGTGCTGATCTAGCAAATAGGTACAGTAGCTAATTATTAAAAATATATGGAGCATATTATAGTCACCGATTTTACACATCATGAAAAAATATATACAGTAAAGTGAGCACAACCCAGAAATAACCTTCTGATTTATTACTGCCCCTTGTGTGGGGCTGGTTGCATTTAAAAAAATAGGCTAGTTACACCAAGACTTAGATTTTCAAGGCTGTCATAGAAACTGGGATACCAGTTGCTATTAATTTTGTTCTTGCAAATCACTTTAGCAAGCTTTGAAAAAGCTTAACCTTAGTTTAAACAGCCCATGTTGTTCAATAGCTTAAATGTATACAGAACATCTGCTTTGTTGTTCAGCATTTTTGGTTATAACAAATACTTTAAAAAAAGTCATTTGAGATTTAGATAATTTTAAGTTTATATATATGTGTGTGAACGCAGACTATGTAATACACCAAGGGTGTGTCTATATGTGATTTTCTGCATGCCTAAACTTAATGTGCCTTAGCTTAAAGCTCATGAAGATGATTTAGGCATATGTCTATACATGGAGGCCTTCAAGCACCTTAATGCTGCTCACTGGAGCTCCTGCCCAGGATAGCAGGTGGTCTGGGACTGCATCTGCCCCCAGTGCCAGGTACAGCCTTCCCTACTGCATCCACCTCTGTCCCGGGCAAGTGCCTGGCCTCCATGCTGAACACTGTGGATGGGAGAGGTGGCATCAGCTCCTGGGGGCTCTGTGTGATTTAGCCTGGGGCAGGCTGGGTTCAACATTGCTTTGGGCTTCACTGTCTCCTTGGACTGCCTGATCCAAGGCCGAACCCTCAGTTGCATTGTGCCCAGACTGCCCAAGCTCAGCTGTGCAGAGCCCCCAGGAGCTGATGCTGTCTCTCCCATCCACAGGCTTCTAAGGGTGCCTGAATCCTAGGCGGGCAGCAAGGCATTCTGACCCTGCAGGGCTGCATTGCCTGGCCAGCAAACCCATCCCGAAGGAGAGGCATGGGGGATCCACTAGCAAAGGCCCTTCCTGCACTGCACTGCTCCCTTCCCTTGCAGGGTATCACAGCAGGGCCTTTCACCTGTGCTTTGACAGGAACCCTCATGTCACCTGCCCCCTCTGCCAACTTACCACACACCAACAGAAACTGCTGCTGTGAGAACCGCTGCTCCAACTGCAGCGCCTGCACTTGCAGAACAGCACCCACTACTTCTTTATCTTGGTGGTGCCCAGCAGCAGTGCAGGGCCCCATGGCCTCAGCTCCAGCCTGCTCAGTCAGATAGCAGTAAGGTGCCTTACTGCATCTACATGTGGGTTAAGGCGCTTTAACTAATTGCACCTAAATTTGATATTTGCTTTAAACAGGTATTAAATTTAGGCATGATTATTTCATAGACATTCTTTCAGGCTGGAAGGGACCCCGGAGGATCATCGAGTCCAGCCCCTGTGCCAAGGGCAGGAAGTCAGCAGGGATTATAAGATCCCAGCAAGATAAGCATCCAAATGTGTCTTGAAGGCATTCAAAGTGAGTGCTTGAACCACCTCTGGTGGCAGTCTATTCCAAACCTTGGGGGCTCGGACAGTAAAGAAGTTCTTCCTTATGTCCAGCCTGAAACAGTTGTGGCGGAGTTTATGACCATTTGATCTTGTCATCCCTTGGGGCGCTCTGGTGAACAGATGTTCCCCCAGATACTGATGAGCACCCCTGATAAAATTATAGGTGGCCATCAGATCACCCCTGAACCTGCGCTTTTCCAGGCTGAAGAGTCCCATGGCTCTCAGCCTTTCATCATAAGGTCTGTTTTCCTGACCTCTGATCATGCGTGTGGCTCTCCTCTGGACTCTCTCAAGCTTCTCCACATCCTTTTTGAATTGTGGAGCCCAAAACTGGACACAGTACTCCAGCTGCGACCTCACCAAGGCCAAGTACAATGGGAGAATGATGTCCCAGGGTTTGCTTGAGAAGCATCTATGGATGCAAGCCGCCTTTTGCTCACTTTACTGGCTACAGCATCACATTGCAGGCTCATGTTCATCTTGTGGTCAATACTGACCCCCCAAGTCCCTCACATCCGTAATGCTAGCCAGCATAGCACTACCAAGCCTATAGACATGCTGCAGGTTTTTCCTCCCAAGGTGGAGAATCTTGCATTTTTCAGTGTTGAACACCATCAGGTTCTTGTCAGCCCATTTCACGAGCCTGTCAAGATCTGCCTGGATCACCCTCATGTCCTCAGGTGTGGATGCTTTACCCTGCTTCTGACACCAATGTCCACATCATTGATGAAGATGTTAAACAGTATAGGCCTAGGAGAGAGCCTTGAGGGACCCCACTGGTGACTGCGCACCATCAACCACAACCCTCTGGGTCCTACCACGGAACCAGTTCCCCAGCCAGTGGATCATGGCGAAGTCAAGGCCGCAGTTAGCCAGTTTTGCCAAGAGGTGATCATGGCATACCAGATCGAAGGCTTTTTTGAAATCAGGATATACAACATCAATCTCTTCCCCCTTGTCCAGGTGATAGGTCACTTGGTCATAAAAGGAAATGAGACTGGTCAAGCAAGACCTACCCGCAACAAACCCATGCTGAGTATCCCTCAGGATATTGCCGTCAGCTAGTCTGTTAAGGATGGCTTCTTTGATAATCTTTTCCAATGCCTTCCTCAGGATAGAGGTCAGGCTGATTAGTTTAAAATTGCCAATTTTAAGGCACATTAAGAGCACACATGTATAGACCTGTGCCCTAATGTGCCTTAAAAATGGCTAACTTGCCTTAAATCACCACGTGTAGGTGCTCCCCAAGTGTATGTGTGTGTGGGGAGCACACACTGCATTGAATCAAAAATGGTCTATGGTTGGTCGGGATGAATACCCCCCAGTGTCTCAGGATGTGCCCTGCAAAATACCTCATGAGGCAAACAGTTTTGGATTCTGCATCGGTCACCAGCTTACAGATCAGGCTCGTATACTTGGCCCACAGGAACAGGAGGATGTCTGGCATGCCTCTGCCCCCAGCCCTCTTCTCCTTGTGCAAGGTCTTCTGGGTGACCCTTTGCCATCTGGAGCCCCAGAAGAAAATGCACATGGCCCTCTGGATTCTGTGGGTGACATGCTTAGAAGGGGGAAAGACCAGTGCAGTGTACAGAAGCACTGGTAAAAATACTGCCTTCACAAGGACGAGCATCCTCCCCCCCCCCAATGGAGAGGGAGTGCATGTGCCACAGCCCCAGTTTCTGCTTTACCTTTGCCTCTGTCTTCTCCCATGCTGTCCTGCTGCTCAGCTCAGGGTTGAAATCTATCCTGAGGATCCTGACCCCCTCGTGGGGGACAGAGACCCCCAGAGACTCCAGGTCCCCAAGCTCGCCCATGGCCAGGCAGGTGCTCTTGCTCACATTGAGCTTGGCCTCCACTGCCATCTCCTATACCTGCTTGTGCACCAGGGCTCTCTCTGCTGACCCCTTGTTCCAACACAGGATGTTCAAATCATCCATGTAGGCCAGGACCTTGGCTTCTCAGTTGCTGCTGCCCAGGATGCGGACTCCGTGGGTCCCTGGGTCCTGCCTCAGGCACTGGGACAGAGGCTCAATGGCACAGATAAACAGTATCGGGGAGAGTGGGCAGCCCTGCTGGACCCCCAACTCCACCGTGATCCAGGTGCTCAGGGAACCGTTGATCTGCACTTCACTGCTCACTTCCGTGTAGAGGGTCCTGATCCATCCAGCGAAGGTTGAGGGGACTCCCATCCACTCCAGCATCTGGAAAAGGACCGATGGGACATTCTGTTGTAGGCCTTCTCCAGGTCCAGGTTTAGGACAGCGGTGGACGTAGTCTTTCTGGACTTTAGGAAGACTTTCGACACTGTCTCTCACCCCATTCTCATTAAAAAATTAGGCGACTGTGGCATCGATGCCTACACAGTCAGATGGGTCAGAAATTGGCTAGAGGGCCACACCCAGAAAGTGGTGGTGGATGGGTTATTTTCAACCTGGAGGGATGGGGGCAGTGGGTCCCCCCAGAACTCGGTCCTTGGGCCCGCACTGTTCAACATCTTCATCATCAACTTGGACGACCGGGTAAAAAGTACCTTGTTCAAAAGATGACACTAAGATGTGGGGAGAGGTGGGCACAACAGAAGGGAGGGACAGGCTACAACTAGATCTGGACAGGTTACAGGGGTGGGCAGATGAGAATAGGATGGGATTCAATACTGACAAATGCAATGTACTGCACCTAGGGAGAAAGAACCAGCAGCAGATCTATAGGCTGGGGAACTCCCTTCTCATCAGCACAGATGCAGAAAAGGATCTTGGAGTTATTATTGATTCCAAGGTGAACCTGGGCCATCAGTGTGAGGACATGGTCAGTAAAGCTAACCCACCTTGTCATGCATCCACAGATGCATCACGAGCAGGTCCAAGGAGGTGATCCTCCCCCTCTATGTGACATTGGTCAAACCACAGTTGGAGTACTGTGTCCAGTTCTGGGTGCTGCACTTCAGGGGGGATGTGGACAGCATTGAGGGGGTCCAAAGGAGGGCTACTTGCATGGTCAGGGGGCAGCAGTGTAGGCGCTACGAGGAGAGGCTATGATACCTGAACCTGTTCAGCCTCCACAACAGAAGGCTGAGAGGGGATCTGGTGGCCATCCATAAACATACCAGTGGGGACCAGCAGGGAACAGGAGAGACCCTGTTCCCCCAAGCATTATCAGGAGTAACTAGGAATAATGGCCACAAGTTGATTGAGAGTAGGTTCAGGCTAGACATCAGGAAGCACTACTTCACAGGGCGGCTAGGATCTGGAACCAAGGAAAGTGGTGCTCACTCCTACCCTGAGGGTCTTCAAGGGGAGGCTAGATAATCACCTAGCCGGGGTCATTTGACCCCAGCATTCTTTCCTGCCTATGGCAGGGGGTCGGACTTGATGATCTGCTCAGGTCCCTTCCGACCCTACCAACTATGAAACTATGCTCTGTCTTCTCTCCCTCTCCAGCTGGAGTGCATCTCTCAGTTACACCAGGGCTCCGTGGATCTGTCACCCTGGCACCCTGCATGACTGGGCCTCATGGACAACTGTATCTAGGATGGATTTAAATTGCTCAGCCAAGACTTTGGCCAGCAGCTTATAGTTGAAGATCAGGAGGGTGATCGGCCTCCAGTTCTTCAACTTTTCCCTCGGTCCCTTCTTGTACAGAAGGGTCACGAGGCCCTGCTCCATCTCTGCTCCCAGTTGGCTCTCCTGCAGGTGCTCTCAAAAGAGCTCCAGCAGGTCTATGCATGACATTAGTCCAAAGCCAAAACGTTCATGAATTACAAATAGTTCGTTGGGCTGGGCCCCAGCAGAGTCAACAGCATTTCAAGCCATGATGACCTAACGGCTCAGCACTGCTCAGTATGTATGTATACTGCAGATATCCCCCACAAAGGATCCACATTCTAATTAGCCCTCCCTCATGATTGAAATCAGGTGTTCTTATCATGAGTCCTGGGATCCTCCTAAGTTTTAAATACAGATAAGGCATAGGGCAACCTGGTCTGGCTTTACCTCATGGAGGGCAGGGCCACACTAATCATACATGACAGGCTGGTAAAAGTGGCAACAGCGGGATCTGGGTGAAATGTTGGGGCCCAATTTGGTGATGTAATCCAGACATTTAAGGCTAGTGAAGAAACAGGAATAACTTGAAATGGAAAAGAAAGGCACAGCTCAGCTGTGGGAGTGAAGAGGAATTTGCAATGTTTTCAATGTAGTGACTCACCATGACTTGAAAAAAGAGTAGGTGCTGAGGGGGATTGCACTCAATGGGTACTATTATATAGTTTATTTAGATGGGTTACACTAATCTGTTCTTATGGTAAGTTTCCATGCTGATGGATGTAGCAGCTGTAGTTATGTTGGGGAGGGCCCTTTGCAGGCCAGCAGTCCCCCTGCTAGTGTTCAGGTGAAGCAGCTATCTCCCCTTCTTGCATGATCCCTCCAGTAGAAATAACCCAAAAAAGTAAGTTTCCATGCCTGATATGGAGCATGCATTTTATAGTCCTGCTCAGTGTTGGCCACAAAATTAATGAACTTCATAGTAGGTTTCCATTATTGAATATATGCTGCTTTTAGCAGCAGTTCAAAGATAGACAGTGTATTTTAATGAGGTTTCCTTGTGTGTATATGTAAGGTAGGCAAGGTTCCTTGGGTGAATTTGATATCTTTTATTAGACCAACCCAAATAGTTGGAGAAAAGTTATTAAGCAAGCTTTCGGGTTCAAAAACCCTTCGTCAGGCTAAGGAAGTGTCATTAAGGTAGGGGCTTTCTTCCTCATGCTGAATGGGGAAAAAAACCTGTCTTATATTTGAGTAAATACGGTATATCATTTATCTGGTAAGTGTATGTGAATTTATTATCTGTATATAGATATTGGTCAAATATCTATATACAGATATCCTGTATATAGATATCCTATATATACAGATTTCCTATATCTATATAAAATACTTTTATGCCTGATAGACGTAATCCAAAATTTACAAATATTCATTAAATATATATTAACTTGCCAAATAGCTGTGGCTGATTTTCTGAACTGTATGGTTTGTTTTCTAAGGTGAGCTCTTGGGTTACATGGCTGATCCTGACTGCAGGTTCTATGGAAGAGAAACGAGAAGTTTTCTCATATTTAGTACATGTGGCACAATGCTGCTGGAACATGGGCAACTACAATGCTGTGATGGAGTTCTTGGCAGGACTCAGGTACTGGTAACTTAGGTTTTTTTGTTCTTTTACATGAGGAAGTTTCAGAAACAGAGAGATTAAAATGCAGCTTCTGTTAAGCACAATTCTTTTTCTGAAGAACAGTTTATGGCATTATCAATCACAGTATTAAACAGAATGTTGTTGATAAGTCATGTCACCTCATCTAGTAAATTTCTGATAATCTGGAAAAATTAAAACACAGTGAGAGACGGACATTTCTCAGAATTCTTTGGAGATGTCATGATTTATCTTGGTATGTGCTAAATAGTTAAACTGAAAATATGACTGTACATTTTTCAAATAGCAGTTTCAAATGAGAAAAGATAACTAAAAAAACCAGTTCTATTTTGGCTCTATGGAACCAAAGAGAATAATTATAATTTCAGATTGGACTTTATATAATACAGATGAAACACATATTAAACTAATAGTATGGTTATACCTTAAGTCAAAATGAAATGTGAAATGAAACACTTCTGTATCCATTCCATTATACCTACACTGACAGCTCCTACTTGACAGTGGGCGTGTCTACATGTGCATTTACACTTACTTAAATTTACTGTACAGTAAGTTACTGCTTAGTATGCAGAAACAGGCCAGTATCTACACATGCAGGCATTAAAGTGCATTAGTGCTGTGTGTGGTTTGACTCAGGACTAGAGTTAGTCCCAAATCAGTCCCCACACACAGTGTTACTGCACAGTATAGCATCTATATGTGTGTTACTGTGCAGTAACTAATTGGGTATAAATTTGATACCTGAAGGATACAATTATCAAATTTACACTCAAGTCAGCATAAGTCACCATATTTATTATGAAGTATGGGTGTGCACACGTAGATGGGTGCCCATACCACTCAGTAATTTTGGTTACTGCGCAGTATATGTGCACGTGTAGATGCACCCACTATGCAGTGAATTTCTCTGTACTAGGAGGGGTTAAAGCCAAAGTTCCAGTCTCTTAACTTTGTATTTTGTGTTTATAAGTCAAAGTTTTAATGTGTTTTTACTGTAGCTATTTGTGATTTCCTAAGAATTTGTATTGTGCTATTAGTTTACATTTTTACTCACAAACACAAGGAGTCTTGTCTGGCAAAAAACATCCACAATCTCCCAGGCCATGTAAATTGTAGCAGGGATGCAGAAGCGTAAAACATTTTAAGGGCCTATAAGCTTCCCATGAGCTTCCTGTGCATAACTGAAGGAAGCAAAAGAAAGGTAATGGCAGACAAAAAATGTTCCTAGAAAAAGTAGAGAGCATGGGGATAGAAACATAATAATGTCATTAGTTTCCCTATAGAACAACAGGAACGTTGCAGCATTGCATTAGTGCCTGCAAGCCAGAAAGGTTCATTGTCCAATCTGAAAGAAATGCAAAATTAAATAATCAGTATTTATGATTAAAATAAAAACAGTTTTTAAAATTCTCTCATTTTTGCTACTTGAGGGATTGTTCATAACACTGCAAAAGATACTTGTTATGTATTCTGGCATTGTTCCTTTAATCCTCTCTCTAATTTCCTTCCACTTCTATTTTAAGGCAGTGTCACAATAAAAATGTGAGAGATTTCTCTTTTCTTTTCCAACAGTACTCCCTAAGTCTCTCTTGAAAATCCCAGATGTAGCTCAAGCAATACTGAGATCCTACTACTTACTTTCCTCATTTGCTTTTATGTTCAGCACCATAAAAGAAAAAAATTGTCCTTTTGTAGAACTACCAAATATGATTTATTTAACTTATTTTTTGATAATGCTAGTGGAAACATGAAAAAATTCCTTTATTTGGTAGATTTCAGGTGTTGAACTTTAATGTTAACTGTGTTTTTTATTTTCTTCTAAATAAATGTTTTGTCATACATTTGTAATAGGTCTAGAAAAGTTTTAAAAATGTGGCAGTTTATGGATCAGTCTGATATTGAAATCATGCGGAGTCTGAAAGATGCTATGGCACAACATGAATCATCTTCTGAATACAGGAAAGTGGTAAATCGGGCTCTGAATATTCCAGGCTGTAAAGTCGTTCCCTTCTGTGGTGTATTTTTAAAGGAGCTTTGTGAAGTTCTGGATGGAGCAGCAAGTCTCATCAGACTTTGTCCACAGTATAATTCCCAGGATGAAACATTAGAGGTAAAATGTTAAGGAGTAGTATTGATGTTCTATCATAGGTTCATGTTGGTATGCAGCAAATGAGGCTTCCTATCAAATTGTAGATGACTGTGAATGTATTGTATAATTCTAATTGCAGATAGAGTTTACTGACTCTTTTTCTCAGTGTAGTTGAAAAAATTTCCACTTAACTCAGTTGAAGTCACTTAGGACCTTAAAAGCACAATTTAGAACCCTAGTGGATGAGGCCCTTATGTATGAACATTCTATGCAGTCTTTTTGCTTTCTTTCAAATAAGACATTCCTCTTACATTAAGGCTGAAACTTTCAATGAATCTAAGGGAACTGTTATTATTATTTGTACTAGCAAATTGCCTGTCAAGAATGATGGGCAGGCAGGGACACAGGCCCATGTCTGGTCCCCCCCGCTTAGGGTCCAGGTCCAGGTCCAGGACTGTTCCCTCTGCCCTCCAGTTCAGGTCCAGGCCCACTTTGGGTCCAGACCTGTTTCTCCTTCAACCCCCACTGGTTTGGGTCCTTGCCCATTCCCCCCTCCCCCTGCCAGTCTGGGTCTGAGCTTGTTCCCCCCCACCTCAACTCCGGGCCCATTCCCCCCCGTACTCCGCATTGTGCCATGCCTCTGATTGTCCCATGACCTGGCCCAGCCAGGGCCCCAGTCAACATGAATGGGGCCTCATTTGGGCCAGGTTGTGGGGCAGTCAGAGCCCAGCAGGGGTGTGGCATGGGGGAGCCAAGGAAGGGTCCATGGCCCCATGGTCTTTTCACAGGGCAGGGGCAGGCTGCAGCTGTGGGCTGTGCTCAGTCTCTGCTCTGTGCCTTGCTGCTGATGATTTAATAGCAGCACAGCACCATGTGCCTCACTGCCCGGCCCACCCCATGGCAGGATTCACATGGCACTGTACCAGTGTCAAAGCAACGGCAGTGAGGCATGGAGCAGAGGCTAAGCACAAGCTGCAGCTGAAGCTTACCCTTGCCCTGTGCACAGACCAGGGGGCCACGCCCCTCCCTCCCTTGTCATGTCACCATGCCCCTGAAGGAGCCACCAAGCTCCGATTGCCCCATGAACTGGCCTGGACAGAGCCCAGTCACCATGAACGGGGCCCCAGCTGGCCTGGGTTGTGGGGCAGTCAGAGCCCAATGGCTCTTCCAGGGTCATGAAGTGGGGATGCCAAGGGGGGGGGACATGTGCCCCTCTCCCCCAGCTCTTCCCATGTCCAGCCCCATGTGCTCCCCCACCACCACCTCCTGCTGCTCCACCCCGCGGTGCCTCCCAGGAACATGGGGGGAAGCTTGCACACGGCAGCTATAGCCTCCATCCTGTGCCACACGCTGTGCCCGCTTGGTGTCTGGCTGCATGCAACCACCCCCCACACTTCCCCTCCCCCTCCTTGGGTGGAGGCAAGTGGGGGCCAGGGAGCAGTGCAGGTGGTCAGGGTTGCGGCAGGGTGGGACGGGGTGGGGCATGCTGCCCCCTCCTCCTCTTCCCTGCCACCTCCAGCTCCCTGCCGGCTGTGGTCTGGTGGCATGCCACACCTCCTGACAACAGGTGGCAGGGAGCAGAAGGTGGCAGGGAAGGGAGTCCACACAGTATGGTGTGCTGTACCACATGGCAGCACCCCACTGCAGGAAGCTCACTGTGCCCCATGGTAGGCAGTGCCCCGCAGCAGGGAGTGCGCCACACTGCATCCCCAATCGCCTGGCCCTCGACTGCCTCTGCCTCCACCTCCTCCTGTCTGTCTGTCTGTAATGCTCTGGGTCAGCCATTCACCATCCACCCTATGGGCAGCGCATGCGCAGTTGGCCCCGAGTGTTATGGACAGACAGACTGGCAAGGCTTTTATTATATTAGAATTAACCATAGTATCTGTGATTCCTAATCAGGGACCAGAATTAAGTGTCCTATTCACATTGAAATTGGGAAATATGTGCCCCGTACTGGTAGGTTCCTTTGAAAAATCTCTAAACCTCTAATTCTCTAGGTTACTTAATACAGATTTCTCACTGTTATTGTATTAACTCTTTTGGGAATTTTAGTTTGTTTCAGATTACAATGGGCAAGATAATTTCTTGCAAAGAATAGGCCAAGATGGTTTGAATAATCCAGAAAAAGAATCAACAGCAAATAGTATCTTTCAAACTATTCGGAGCTGTAATCGCAGTTTGGAGTCTGAAGATGGAGAAGACAATTTTAGTGAAGGGAGCAACTCGAGAAAAAACTCTTTGAAGGACAAAACCCGATACCAGTAAGTTTAATATTTTACAGATTGTTGAGCTTTCTGTGTGCATTTAATCTTTTTTTTTCATATATAGTTGGTGTTCATTGAGACACATTTATGGTAACATGTAATTTATGTGTCCTTGCATTTGGCCCCTACCCAGTTATGCTTGGTAGTATGACACTTGGGATTTCTCATTCAGTTTTATTTTCCTCATGACATAATTTCTTCTAGGCAAATGTCTTTCATCTCACACATAGAGCTTTAAAAACCCACTGTTACAATGTAATTCTGATCTGTGGTCCTAGGAATAGCACCAGGCATCTCTATTATCAGAGCTTAGAACATTATATCCAGTGTGTTGGAACAGCATTCTACCCCAGACTATTGTACGTAAGCCCACTACTTTTTAAGGACATGTTCATTTGAGGCTCATAAATTATCTCAGGAAGAATTCTTAGAAGTCATTAAACACTTTGAATTTTCACACAGGATCAATTTAGTTATTTAGCACAGGTGTTTCTTTAATTATGACACATGGGAAATCTCTTCAGTGACCTGATTCCTACTTCTACTTGTGCAATGAGGGATCCAATAATAGACCAGTGTCATACTAGTTTATAGTACATTATCAACAAGCTAGTGGACATAATGGAAAGCCTGCCAAACCTTTTGGTCTTTCAGAGTGTTGCTTTGTTTTTCTAGTTATTTTTGTGTATGTCTTCACTTTGTCAAGGTGTGACCACAACTTAGGTAAACATACCTGAGGTAGCTTGGGTACAGAAAACAGTGTACCAGCAGCAGGATAAAATGCAGCACAAGCTACAAAATCCACCCAGGAAGCTAGGTGAATATTCAGACAGTGAGGTCATGCTGACTCCATCCTACTGCAGCTACACTGCTGGCAGTACTCAACAGAATTAGTTTAAAGAAACATGAGTATGTGTCTGTGAGGTGCAGAGTAGACACCTCCTTGGATGCTGAACTTGTAAAGAGAAGAGTGTTTTAAATCAGGATCAAAAGAATTTCATAGAAGTATCTTCGAATTGGAGAGAAGTCTTCTACACAATGACCAAGTGCATTTCTGGGTATCTACAGTTAATAAAGTACATAAACTGATGAAGAATGCATCTGGACATAGTAAGATGATGTTTCTCTGTCCATCAAACATTTACCCCCCAAATAAGTGTGGATCTATCATAAAGAAAGGAACTTTGGATTTTATTAAATGCTTTAGAGCAGTTTACACTAGAAATGAGTACACTAGGTGATGGTTAAAAGAGAGTGTGCTTCTGCTACAGTGCTAGAGTCACACAAGTAGTCTCATTTGCATGACAGGTAAACAGAACTACCCAGATGTTTAGAGGTATTCAAACTGGTTCAGCTGCCTATATGTAAAATCCAGTAAGTGAGCCTCAGGGAAGGAACTAATATCTTCCTGTTTTAAATGTGCTTATTACGTTTACATGCAGTTATAAATTTAATTTTAAACAAATAATCTTTGTTTCCTGAAAGCATGGTTTCTAATAGAATTATTAACATCTGGCATTGGTTCCAGTGGAGAAGCAGCTGATGCCGGAAAAGGCTGTCCCACTTCACTGTCCACTTGCATCATTTCTTAACAGCACAAGAGTGCTGTAATAATCTGCAGAAATTTTTACATGTGAAGTGCTTTCTTTCAGAAATAATTTTTCCTAGCTTATATCTAATATTTTAAAACTAGAGTTTAAATTGCAGCTCAAATCGAAAAGGAACATAGGAAGTAACTATTTTTGCTTGTAGAAAACAAGCTGGAATTCTAATATATATTATTTTTTGGCTTTATACATATATACACAGACAATTGAAGGGATTAAATTAACAAAACTGCAAAAAATTACATTAGCCATACTGAGCTAATACATGAGCTAATAATGCTCATACTGAGCTAATACATGAGCTAATAATGTATGAGCCATACATTTAGCTCATACATTAGCTAAAGTCAGTATTGAGTTAGATGGGACAACTTGCAGAAGAATGCCTTTGAATTGTTTTTTTTTCTGAAGCACATTAATTATTTTGAGGTCTCATAATCCATAGATTTCATAGATTTCATAGACATTTGGGCTGGAAGGGACCCCAGAGGATCATTGAGTCCAGTCCCCTGCCCCATGGGCAGGAAGTCAGCAGGGATCATAGGATCCCAGCAAGATAAGCATCCAGATGTGTCTAGAAGACATTCAAAGTGGGTGCTTGAACTGCCTCCGGTGGCAGTCTATTCCAAAACTTGGGGGCTTGGACAGTAAAGAAGTTCTTCCTTATGTCCAGCCTGAATCGGTCGTGGCGGAGTTTGTGACCGTTTGATCTGGTCATCCCTTGGGACGCTCTGGTGAACAGACATTCCCCCAGATCCTGATGAGCACCCCTGATAAACTTATAGGTGACCAACAGATCGCCCCTGAGCCTGCACTTTTCTAGGCTGAAGCGTCCCATGGCTCTCAGCCTCTCATCATAAGGTCTGTTTTCCTGATCTCTGGTCATGCACGTGGCTCTCCTCTGCAGTCTCTCAAGCTTCTCCACATCCTTTTTGAATTGTGGAGCCCAAAACTGGATGCAGTACTCCAGCTACGGCCTCACCTAGGCAGAGTGCAATGGGAGAATGATGTCCCAGGATTTGCTTGAGAAGGATCTATGGATGCAAGCCAGCATTTTGCTCACTTTACTAGCTGGAGCATCACATTGAAGGATCATGTTCATCTTGTGGTCAATCATGACTCCCAAGTCCCTTTCGTCTCTAGTGCTGACCAACATAGCACTGCCGAGCCTATAAGCATGCTGCAGGTTTTTCCTCACAAGGTGGAGAACCTTGAATTTTTCGGTGTTGAACACCATCAGGTTCTCATCCGCCCATTTCATGAGCCTGTCAAGATCGGCCTGGATCACCCTCCTATCCTCAGGTGTGGATGCTTTACTCCAGAGTTTGGTGTCATTGGCAAACTTGGCCAGCCCACTGCTGACACCAGTGTCCACATCATTGATGAAGATGTTAAACAGTATAGGCCCTAGGACAGAGCCTTGAGGGACCCACTGGTGACCACGCACCAAGACGATTGGCTTCCGTCAACCACCACCCTCTGGGTCCTACTGCAGAGCCAATTCCCCAGCCAGCGGATTGTTGAAGGTCAAGGTCGCAGTTAGCTAGTTTTGCCAAGAGGTGATCACGGGATACCAGATCGAAGGTTTTTTTGAAGTCAAGATATACAACATCAGTCTCTTCCCCCTTGTCCAGGTGATAGGTCACCTGGTTGTAAAAGGAAATGAGATTGGTCAAGCAAGACCTACCCACAACAAACCCATGCTGGGTATCCCTCGGGATATTGCCGTCAGCTAGTCTGTTAAGGATGGCCTCTTTGATAATCTTTTCCAAGACCTTCCCCAGGATAGAGGTCAGGCTGATGGGTCTGTAGTTTGCCAGATCTACTTTCCTCCCTTTCTTGAAGATAGGCACCACATTGGCCTTCTTCCAATCTTCGGGCACTTCACCAGAGCTCCAGGAGTTCTCAAAGTTCCATGCCAGGGGCTGAGCTATGATGCTTGCCAGCTCCTTGAGTACCCTTGGGTGTAAACCGTCAGGGCCAGCTGACTTGAGGGTGTCCAGCCTGTCAAGGTGTTCCTTCACAAGGTCAGCTTCGATGGAGGGCAAGGAATCTCCCTCACCTGGGCCTCCCTGACCCACAGTGGGCAGGGGCGTCCCATGGGACTGGTGAAAAACTGACGCAAAGTACCCATTTAACAAGTTTGCTTTTTCATGGCCATCAGTTGTCGGTTGTCCCATCTGGTTTAGCGGGGGTCCAACGTTGCCCTTGATTTTCCTCCAGCTCCCCACATAGCTAAAAAAGGACTTTTTATTGTCCTTAATATTTATAGCCAGTTGGAGTTTCATCGCAGCCTTGGCTTTCCTGGTTTGCTCTCTGCAGGTCTGGACAGAGCAGAGTATTCCCCTTTGGTGGTGGTTCCAGTCCTCCATCCTTTGTAGGTCTTCCTTTTACAACACAGGAGGTCTGCCAGTTCCCTGGAGAGCCAAGGGGGCTGCTGTGCCCTTTTGCTGCCTTTCCTCCGAGACAGGATGGACTTTGCTTGCGCATCCAGGATTGCTTCCTTGAGGAGCAACCACTCATCCTGAACTCTCCTCTCCTTTGGGTTGTGGCCCTTTAGGACCTCACTGACAAACCTCCTTAGCTTGTTAAAGTCAGCTTTCCTGAAGTCAGGGACTTCTGTATTACTGACTGACTTGCCAGTTTTACGGCAGATGGTGAAGGTGATCAGCTCATGGTCACTGTCACCCAGCTTCCCTTCGACCATTAGGTCGCTGATTAAGTTGTCCCCGGTTGCCAGTACGAGGTCAAGCAATGTCTTACCTCTCATCGGCCCATAGACTTCTTGCGTCAGATAGAGGTCATCCTCGTATTGGCACAAGAGAAAGTTTTGCGACCGCTTGGATTTGGCTGAGCGCTCCTCCCACGTCTGGGTAGTTAAAATCTCCCATGAGAATCATGCACTGGGAGTGCACGGCCTCAGCTAATTCCCTGCCAAACTCCTGGTCAAGTTCTTGACCCTGGGTAGGGGGTCTATAGTAGACTCCCACCATAGTATACCTTGTGCCGTGTTCCCCACGGATTTTAACCCAGAGGGTCTCAAGTCGCCCACTGTGGGTGCCCCTGTCAGCTTGCAGGGATGGGTAGCTTTCCTTGACATAAAGAGCTACACCTCTGCCCCTTTTGTCCACTCGATCCCTCCTGTACAGCGTATAGCCATCTATACCCATGGTCCAGTCATGGGTGGAGTCCCACCAGGTCTCTATTATCCCTATGACATCATAGTTATTTGCGTTTAGCAGGAGGACAAGTTCCTCCTGTTTATTCCCCAAGCTCCTGGCATTTGCGTATAGGCACGCAAGTGTCCCCTTGGGGGCCCTTGACTTGCCTACAGATTGTTCCAGGGCTGGGGCAGGGGTGGGATCCCTTAAATACCTTGACCTGCTGGCTTTGCAAGAGTTGCTCAGCGGGCCAGCAGTGGCAGTAGTCCTACCATCCCCCGGCAGGCTTAGTTTAAAGCCCGGTGGAGCAGATCAGCCAGTCTGGCTCAGAAGAGACTCCTCCCCAGCAGAGAGAGGTGGAGGCCATCCCTTCCCAGCAGCTCGCTGCCTCTCTCACCAAAGAGTGAACTGTGGTCATGGAAGCCAAAGCCTTCTTGATGACACCATCACCTCAGTCTTTGGTTGACTACCTGGATCCTCCTCTCCCTCCTCAGCCCATAGCCCAAGACAGGGAGGATCGACGAAAACATGACCTTCACCCCCAGACCCTTAAGCCCCACTCCCAAATCCCTGTAGTGCCTCATGACCCAGCTGGGAGGGTTCCAAGCTGTGTCATTGGTGCCCACATGGATAAGAAGCATGGGATAGTGGTCAGTGGGCTGGAGGAGTTTAGGGATCTTCTCTGCAATGTCTCGAATGCGGGCTCCCGGAAAGCAGCAAACTTCCTGGGCTAAGGGGTCAGGGTGGCAGATTACCCCCTCAGTCCCCCTCAGGATGGAGTCCCCCATGACAAACACTTTGTGTTTTGTCTTGGAGAGAGCGGGGGTGGTAGCTACAGTAGCGCCTGTGTTGCCTGCAAGAGCTGGCAACTCAGCAGGCTCTGCTAGGGCTACAAGAGGTCTGTACCTGTTGCAAAGCTCCAGTGGGGTGGGGGCCTTGGTGCAGTAGACCTTGGGGCCCTTGACCACCTTGGTCCAGCCCCTGGGCTGGACAGAATGGGAGGTCCCTGAGTCCTCCCTTGTCCTGGAGGGAAACCGTGGTCTGCCCTCTGCCTCCTGGGGGAGAAGGGAGTCTGGCTGTAGGAGTCGATCTCCTGCTCACAGTTCCTGATGGCACGCAGTCTCTGGACTGCAGCCTGGAGCTCCTCCAGATGGTGCACCAGAGACCCCAGTAGGAAGCAGACCCCACAAGGGGAGGTGGCCATGCTCCTGGACCCCAGAGCCTGAAAAAGTGACAGGCAGCCCCCGCAGCCAAGAGTCAGAGGTTCCATCTGTGTGAAGCCCAGAACCATGGGCTATGTCTGGGGGGCAGACTCTGAGGTGCCGGGGTGGGGGCTGCAGACCCTTCAGGGACCCTCGGGGTGCGGCACATGCCCATCTGCATCATGCCGCTGGTGGGCTGGCTACGGCTGGGACTGGCTTCCCTAGGAGGGCTCACAGGTAGGGCCGCGGGCCCTCCCACTTGCCCTCCTGTTCAAACTCCCACGCTAACTCGTGCGTCGGGCCTAAGAGCATGCCTGTTTGACTGTGCTCAACTATGCACATATGTATTAATACACCTTATGGTGTATGTTCTTAAGTTCTACATCTTATGAAAATATATACATTGATGCATTGTTTCATTGATAGCCCTGGTGGTGGTTCTCACTTGTTCTTCTAAAGAGCTTACCTCTGACTCTTCTCTGGGGGATCTCTTAAACCAACTCTTTTCCCTTGTGGTTTCAAAACTTTCCTTATAAATACAGTTCACCCTACAACTTGTCCTGTTTCCTCTTCACTCGTTATCATCAAAATCACCCTAACACAGGGGCAGGCAAAATATAGCCTGATGGTGAGAGACTCCCTGTGGCTTGTGGTCCGTGTGCCATTGAGCTGGGTGGACTCCGTGCCTCCACGTGTGGCTCCCCAGTGAAGTGCTGGAAGCCTCATGTGGAGACATGGAGCCAGCCCAGCCCAGTGGCTCACAGCTCCAGCTGAGTCCCAGGAGCTGTACATGGTGGCATGAAGCAAGCCTGGTTCAGCCTGAATGTACACGATGGCTGCCTGGGCCAGGCGGACTCCGCGTCACCATGTGCAGTTCCAGGACCTCAGCTGGAGCCACAGTGGGCCTCTGCCCAGTGTGGGCCATGAGCACCCCAAGGGCCTGCGGCCTGCTGCTTCACTGCCATCAGCAGGGGATGTGCACTATGAGGGGGGCATGTAGCAGGGGGGGCCCACACCCATCCACACAATCTCCCACACCCCTCACAGATGTCCCCCCAAACCTCACACCACCCACAAATTCCAAACACACACCTTCCCCACAAACCCCACATACACTCCCACCCTCACATCTCCCCCCATACTCCCACACTGCCACACTCAGCCCCCGCACACACAGGCACTGCCACAAACCCCACACCCCCCAACCCCACCCACTCCCAACCCTACACCCACACCTCCCCACAAACCCCACACCCACCCACACACACACCTGACAAATCCCATCTCCCCAGGAGTTTTTGGACATGCCAAGTAAATGTTAAGGATTCATTTTTATTATAGCATCTTTTGTAAGTGATAAAGCAGGCTCAAATAAGTATCAAGACATAAAATTGCTGTTCCAATATAATACCTTGTTTGCTCCTCTGATGGATATTTTTCCACCATAAAATGATTCCATATTTCAGACATACAAAAAACTAGAACTCTTGGTTCCAAATGATACCTTTTATTAGACCAACTGGAAAATGGCAAGAAAACTGTCCTTTTCTGCAAGCTTTTGGAATCAAAGTCCCTTCGTCAGGCTCTGGGAAAAGTGTAGATGGTACAAGATGGTAAAAAGTCCCCATAGGTAGGAAATAAACTTCATTTTATTGAGGGAGCTCCCTCTGTGCAAAAATGAGTTTTATTTCCTACCTATGGGGACTTTTTACCATCTTGTACCATCTACACTTTTCCCAGAGCCTGACGAAGGGACTTTGATTCCAAAAGCTTGCAGAAAAGGACAGTTTTCTTGCCATTTTCCAGTTGGTCTAATAAAAGGTATCATTTGGAACCAAGAGTTCTAGTTTTTTGTATGTCTTTTTGTCTCGGACCAACACGGCTATCAAGTACACCCCTTCTATATTTCAGAGCATTTCAAACTTGTGACATTGATATGTTTTCAAAATCCAACTAAATCAGAACAAATTCAAATGGAATCTCATTTTGATTTCTTATTTAATTAACTCATGCAAAACAACATATAGCAATGAGGATCTGTAAAATATGCCTAGCATTAGAGAAGGAAAATTACAAATTCACTTCTAATTATGGTTCCTTGAAAGTGTTACAGCTTCTAGGATCACATTCCCTTGTGAATTCCACAGCAAGAATGGGAATTTCAAAGTCTTAGAATTACATTGATTCTGCATGAAGAAAATCCTCTTCCCCTTAGGGGTCTGATAAAATAGAAATACTCTTCCAAGGCTTGTTAACAAACCTGTTCATGACCAGGTTCTGAACTTTGCTGCATTATTTCTATAGTTCAGTCCCATCTGCACCTTCAAACTATCCCAATTAGAGTTTTTCCTTCTCATGTGTTGCTTCCTTGCATTATGTTCTAACCTCTCCTTTTATCCTTTTTCATTCCTAATGCTACTCAGTACAACTCATGTAAATAAAGGTTCTGAGTCAAACTGAGTTCTGTAAGTTTGTTCTGAGAACTTCCTAGCTATATTGTTTCTGCTAGCTGTTGTCATAGAGGAAATGTGTATGTGTGTCTAAGACAGCATTTCACGTGGCTATTTCCTGTAAATCGGAACCCTTCCTATTCTATTAAATGTGACTTGAGGCCTGAATAAAGGTCTGCTAGTCTTGTCTATTATGGGCCACTCTCTTGTTAAATCTGGAAAATATTTTTTAGTTTATGTATAGAGGTTTGTTTTTTTAATGTGAAAGTGTTAATCTAGTATGGTGTTGGTAAATACTTTAATATACAGATATTGGGTAAGGTGTATTGAAACCATTCCCAATTTATACTAGCTGAAGATCTGAGCTTAGCTTTTTTTTGTTGCTTTTTTACATCTATTACTGCTATACTAAAATGCACTAAATTGTATTAATTACATCTGTACACACCCACCAAATGCTTTCAGATGTGGAAAAAAAAACCCAAAACAGCACTTAACTTTCAGCTTGGCGCACCACTGCACCAAGCGCAGCGCATGCCCAGAAGAGGAATCAGGTCAGTTTGACCCAGCTTGCCTCGTGTCTATATAGCTCAGTTTTTCCCCAACATCTGTCAGCACTCATGTAGATGTTTTAAGTTGATTGAAGAAGTTCCTGAAGGGAGGAGCTTTTGTGTATGTGCATTCTGTTTCCATAAACCAAATTTGTTAATTTAAAGCTTGCAGCACTGCAGTTGCTAAGTGCTAAAAAAAATAAACATTTTTATACTGGTACCTACAAATTCTCAGGTTCAAAATGCATGTTATTTATATAGTGTTTTACACTTCTAGAAAGAAAATATTAAATATTTAATCTCACAACACCCTTGTGAGAAAGGGATATATTTTTGCTGCTATTTGTAATGATAATAAGACTCAAACAGGTTAAGTAACTAACACAAGTTCAGAGTCATTCAGAAACAAGCATTCCTGTCTCTTTAAGTCCCAATACAAGTTATGTATTATAAATTACTTTTAATGCTTATTTATATATTGTTTTCTTTAATGTGTGGGGATAAACCTGGAAAAAATAATTAATATTAATAATATTGTTAACATACACTTTCATGTCCTATCTGTATTACTTTTAGATCAGTTATAAGAATATATATATTAATTGATTAGTTTGTGCAAACTTACAATAAATAATATATAGATATAATGTATATATTACATATATAATATTGTGAAAGCTTCTGAGTACAGAAACAGTAGTGTCCCCAAACAGTACAGTACTGTTCATCTTCTTTTGAAACTAAACTGTAGTAGAATAGGTATTAATCAGCAATTAATACATCAGCACACATGAGATGCTTCACTACATATACAGTATTTGTACAAGATCTTGACAATGTAAGTACTGTATTCTACTTCATGTGCAGGTTTATAATTGGAGATATCTCAGATTCAGAAAGTGACATTTTTGAGCAACTGAAAGAGTGGGAAACTAATACAACTGAAGAGCAGCAGAAAGCATTCAGCCATGGAATAGAGCTTATTCCCTGGTATGTGTTATCAATCAGAGCCGATGTCCATCAGTTCATGCTACAAGGGGCAACTGTCATACATTATGACCAGGAGACACATCTCTCAGCTCGCTGTTTTCTTCAGCTTCAGCCTGACAATAGTACTTTGACCTGGATAAAACCCACCACAGCTTGTCCTGCAAATACCAAGGCAAAACTGGGCATTCCAGTTAGCACTGCAGAGCTTGGTAAATTCCAGTTTCTTGGCAATACTGGATTAAATGCACTGGTAGAAGGTTCCCTGGACATGTTTTTAATAAAGGCTGTGTACATGGGACATCCTGGCATTGATATGCACACTATGTGTGTTCAGAATAAACTTTGTGGTATGTCCCTTGAAGAGAATGGCGTAACACTTCTGTATGGACTTCAGACTACTGATAATAAGTTGCTGCACTTTGTGGCTCCCAAATATACTGCCAAGATACTATATGATGGATTGCTGGAATTAACAAAAGCTGTAAGAAAAATGAGGAAATTTCCTGATCAGAGATTGCAGTGGCTACGGAAACAGTATGTCAGCCTTTACCAGGTAAAATGTATTGTGATAACTAAATGGAAGCTTCTATGATCCAACAGTCTGTCAATATGCATATTAGTATTTGTTACAGGTGGTTTAAGACTAAAGACAAAAGACCTGATTTTGTGTTATGTAACACCGATGAAGTTGGCATTGTCACAGTAGCATAAAGCTAATGTAATTAAATGGAAAATGTAACTTTTGATATTATATTTCTTCAAAGGTTTCAGCTGGTATGTTTTTGGCACTCTAAAATTATATATATGATTAGGCCACCAGGGTTAGTATTCAGCTAAACACAAAACAATGTCCATACATACACAGGACCTGAAATACTGAGCAGTGAGAGGTAGGGGAAAAATAATAATAAGTAAAAGAGTTTACTAATAACTAATTATATTTAGTAATTATTAATCATTACTAACTTATAAAAATGGATTATATTTGTACAATCAATAAAAGTTGCCTTTCTATTATGTACTGTCTTTCATTACTTCATAGTACCTACACCAAAAAAAATGTTTGGGCTCTTTGATAGTGATTTATCTAGCCTTTGTTTTATAACATTGAGAATTTTTGTAGGAGGATGGCAGGTTTGAAGGCCCAACCTTGGCCCAAGCTGTAGAGCTGTTTGGAGGTAGGCGCTGGAGTGCAAGAAACACAAGTACAGGACTTACAAAAAGCACTGAGAAACCCAATATGCAGAGAAACAACACTCTGGGGATAACCACAGCAAAGAAAAAGAAGAAAGTACTCATGAGGGTAGAATAATTTATTATTCATATATCAATCTTGTTGCTTAAATATTTTAAACTTTTTATCTGTATAATTATTGTATGGCTAACCATGTATTCTGAACCAGATAAAAAAGTGCAATGCTATAAATGTAAAACTTTAATTTCAAGTTATGCTCCTTGACATTGTACCAAAAGATTTCAAACAGGTTGTGCCCCTCTGTACTAGCTACTGCCCAAGACCTTGGAATAACCTTTGTTAGGAAAAACAAGCTATTCCTAAATAAATACTATCTCAGCATAAAAAAATAAATAATAAAATGATGGTGGTGATGATGATGATGATGACTAGTGAATAGGTAACATGCAAGGCCTATAGACAAGCTCTCTGGAGTTTGCATGCACTTTTCTCTTGTTCTGACAGGGGCATAGAAATTTCCCTAGCCACTGTCCTTTCTTCCTGGACACAAATGCTTACACCAATTGCCTGGAGAAGTGATTGTATAAGAACTTCTGTGGCAGTACTATACTATTTAATTATTCTTTTTTAGGGAAGAGAAGTCCTCAAAATCCATCCTTTTCAGCTCTTCTTTGTGCTGGTAGAATAGTACAAAACCAAATAGACCACTCCAGACAATTATGGTTGTTATGTGATGTTGCATTGTGGTGACATTTAGTATTCCTACACTCCTTTATGTAACCTTGATGATAGTTAAATGATCTTTTTTCTCCGGGAATAGTTTCACTTAAGATGCAACCGTTGGCATTACAGTAGTCATTACTAGTATTTACCTGATTCAGGTCTCACCTTTATAATTCTTAAAAATGATTTGGATAAAATTTGTAACACTTTTAAGATATTTATCATGGTGTTGGCTGTTTCCAGGGTGAAAGTGGAGATGCCACAGATGATGAGATGGCAACTCGTAAGACAAAAAGTTATAAAGAATATCGTAATAGAAGTGGTTCGGATCCTCAAGACATTGAAGAGCAAGAAGAATTAGGTAATGAATATGGGCGAATTAATAGAGATTTTTAAGGTTTTGTTTTAATTTTTTTTGATACAGAAATTACCCTGGCAGCCAAGGGTTCCCCACCCCCCGCCCCCCCCCTCAACCCATCAGCAGAGAAGTACCCGCTTCACTGGGTTACAGAGTCACATTGTATAAATATTGCAATAATATACAATATCATTATGAACTTTATAGGCATTTTTACACATGCTCCTGGATGCAGTGCTGGGCGCTTTAATTAGTGAGCCACGCTAATGAAAAACGTATGCACATCACGTGTATCAGCATCCCTGCACTGAAAAAATGTCGGTAGGGCACTTTGAACTAAAGCTCATCAAACATGTTTTATTTCAAAGCACCACACCACCATTTTTTCAGCATGGGGACACGTGGGGTTGCTGATACACATGATACAGAAGGCTGCTGGAGTGCATCAATTTCCATGCTGACACACTGGATTTCCAACACATTTGAGCAGTCTCCCCACACATCTGTAGGAGCCCTATGCTGCTAACAAAATCAAATACTCATGCAAATGCAGTTCAACATATATATTTTGAGTGGTACAGAACAGATACAGAAATGTTTTAGAGTTGGTTTAAGTTATGTTGTTGGCTGGGAAAAGCCTTGTCATTATGTAGACAGAAGCGATGCTAATAATGGAAAATATTATTTTCCTTCTTAGATCAAAATATCATGATTAATGCCTCTACCTCTAACACACTGCCCTCTAGAAGAGCTCAGTCCCTGACTGCATCTGGATCTCCTAACTTAGTAATTGCAGCACCTTCACCAGTGAGACCAGTTTCCTCTCCTGTAATGTCATCTGCAAGCAAGAGTCAGTCTAGGTAGGCACAACTCTACTTATAAAAAATCAAATGATTGGTTTACAATTGTGTTTGAGTGTATTCTTCTCCCTTTTCATGAAGAACTGCAAAGGGAGGTGACATTTGCACAAACCTGTGTCAGAAATCAGTAAACTGCAATGTATCATCCTCTTTGATAGGCATGCCAAATACATGGTTTAGAACATCACAACATGGCTAAGCTAAAATGCCTTGATCTGTAGAAAAATCACAGAGGAGAAGGCTGCAGTGAGTCAACCTATTACAAAATGTGGGTTGGGAAGGTGTTTGAGAGCAACGTAATCATGGAACCTACCTTCTCTAATTCTTTGATATTCTAAACCAGCACAGATATAATTACAAATGTCTTGCATGTATGGGGAGTCAACAGAAATGTTTTAACTGTGTAAAGGGGTTTGTATGTTGCTATGCACAAGTTATTTCTGCCTTGAAGAACTGAATTTGCCTTAAGATTTCTGGTGATAGTTGTTATTTTTTTTTTTTTTTGCCAATGGAGTGATGATAGGGATATGTTTTGAAACCTTTCTTTTTCCACAGACTTCTCCCCCCATGACCTATGTTGCTATTCAGTCCTTTTTACATGCAGCAGGTCAGGCATATGATTATGACATGGTATTGTGCAACAATTCTATTATTAATAATATAATAGTAATTTGGCATGTAGCCCCAGAGTACAATTTACAGTGCTGTGTGGGCTACTTCCTACACAGGAAACAGTATATTTGTTTCCACATGGCACTTCAGGCAAGCTAACTAGCACAAAGGCTAGGTAATTGCCAGTGTCTTTCCACAGCGTTTATTAGCTCATCTGCAGTGCCGTGTGGATGCTTACAGTTTAAGTGAAGACCTTGTTTGGAACAGCAGCGTGTACATAAGATCACTGCTGCTATGCATGGTAAATTTAGTGTGTGAATAAGTCATGTCCAGGGGAGCCTTCCAATCTAAATTAGACAGATAAGGTAATGAATAATGTGGTTGGGGATGATAGAGAAGGAGGGAGAGATAACAATAAGCAATGAGAAGGAATTATTGCAATTGGTGCAACTTTATATTTAAAGAAAAACAGCTTGTATATTTATCTTATATTGTGTATTTCTTAGGGTTTTTAACATTTTCTTAAATGGTCTGGAGTAACAGTGAGGGTAGGTTACAGTGTTGCAGTCAAGTATCTGTAGCTGCTTTTCCTTTGTCCTTTTCTAAAGCCCTTATTGTGCCCTTTACTTACAGTTCTTCACCTCATCGTGCAAGATTAATGGGTGTATATGTCATAAAAGATTCATCTCCATTACATGGCATTCAACTTATATTTTTAAAAGACTGTAACAATTTTAGTTCACAGAAAACTGAGGAAGCATCACAGATTGATACTCAAGAGATACATCTACATGTGATCTTTACTGTGCAGTAGACAAATTTGCTGCTCAGAAAAGCATTGCTGTCTACACGTGCATGGAAATTAGACTGGTAGACTAATTTACTGCACTGTTGGATAGTCCTGTCAGATACAAGTACTATCTGGCAGCAGAGTAAATTACTGCGCTTAAACATAGTGTAGACAGTGACATCTGGATTGGTTTACTCTGGCTCAGATTGCACCAGAGTTTATTCAGTTGCATTAGTTGCACATGTAGAAGCACCTAAGTGGTGGCTTATCAGTTTTAAAAATTGGTATTTTCTTTAATTCACCATAATATTTGTTGTTCCCTAACTGTACATCCCTGAAATTCTGAATTATTCCAAAATAGCATTAACATGGTACGGTTACAAAAAATGTGCAGAACCCATATTGAATTTTTAACATAGTTTTTCACAATTCCATTCTTATTTTAGACTAAATCCCGAGGATCTATAACCCCCCGTGACTGTAGTGGGGGTTGCAACTGTTCAGTAGGTTTTCAAAATGTATTAAGATTTGGGGTAAGATTATGTGCTGTGCCTCCAATAGGCTTATCTTAGAACTCACAGCCCAGGAGAAGTTGCTATAGTGTCTTTAAATCATTCCAATCTTGGGCTGTTCTAGGAGGTATAGAGGCCTAGGGAATTTCATAGATTTCATAGACATTAGAGCTGGAAGGGACCTTGGAAGATCATCGAGTCCAGCCCCCCGCCCAAAGGGCAGGAAGTCAGTTGTGGTCATAGGATCCCAGCAAGATAAGCATCCAATACAGTAGATAGCTACAGAGATCTCTCTGAGTTCTAGCAGCCTTTTCCCTGGCTGTCTTAAATGCTGCAGAACTGTCTAGAATACCTGGAGTGCTGCATATTATATAGGGATGTGAGAAGCAGGCAATATTCGATTCAGATTTGGATTCGGCCCAATTTGGGGGACAGTGGTTTGATTTGCTAATTTGGATCATTATCCCAATTTGATTCAGCTGAATCTGAATCTGAAGCTTTTATTTTGATTTGGAGAATCAGCGATTTGACCATAGACACAACTTTATATGTTTTTTCTACATACCTCGAGGTACCAGGTGCGGCTCATGAATGCTGAGATGGTGGGGGCAGATGGAGCATCCCAAGGGATTGCTCCCATTAAACAAGCCACTAAACTACATAAGCAAGGATTCTTTGTGATATCTTTTATTGAGCCAACTGTGTAGTTGGGAGAACTGCTGGATCAGTTTTTGGGCACCGAGTGCTCTTCTGGTGTGAGAGAGAAGCAGACACAGGCTAGCTTCCAGCTAAATGGTTAGTCCAATAAAATATCCTTTCCTCACAAAAAATCCTTGCCTTGGACATTTCCTGGACCATCATGGCTACAGCACTCCAATTGTACTACTAATCTATAGAGGTGCACTGATATATCGGTCCATACCAGATTGGCACCAATAAAAGAAAAATTGACATTATCGGCAATTGTCCTTTTTTTTCTGATGTAGCTTATAATAACACCAGTGAATGCTGCATGCATGCGTGCAGCCACAGCATGTACACAGCCAGGAATGCAGTCCATCAGCTTGGAGAGCAGTGTCTGCCCAGTAAGTCAGTGGTGGAGGGAAGGGTGTGGGGGAGAGAAGGGGAATGGGGGAGGTGGGGGCAGATCAAGGCCCTCATGGTGAAGGAGACAGTGGGGCAGGGACTGGGGCAGGCACTGCCTAGTCAGGGTGGGGCAGGGCACAGGATGGAGCTACAGGCAGCTTGTCCAGGAGGCTTAGGGGGGCAGATACCCACCACTGCATGAACCCCAGGAGAGGCATAGGGGGCATGTGCCCCCCCAGATTTGTGCTTGAGGCAGGCTCCCCACTGTAGGCTTGGAGCTAGGGGCTGTGCCAGCCTCTTCCCAGAGCAAGGGCTGGGCCGAAGCTGCTCTTGGGGTGGGGCGAGTAGTGTTGCTGGGTGGGGTGGCTATGGGGTGGGCTACAGTCACCCCAAAATTTGCTGTAGCCCCCCCTCCCAGTGCCACTGCCACTTGCCCCAAATGCAGCCCTGGCCCAGCCCCCTCATCAGGAAGAGGCTGGCACAGCCCATGGCCCCAAGTCCACAGTGAACAACCTGCCCTCACCCCATGCACCAATCCAGGGGGGCACATGCCCCCCATGCTTCCCTGGGAGTGCACACAGTAGCCGCCCCCCATGACCTCAGGATGAGCTGCCCATAGCTCCATCCCCCACCCCGCCCGACCTCCATATCCTGTCCCTGTCCTACTCCCTCCCTCACCGTGGTGGCCTCGATCTGCCCCACGCTCCTTCTCCCCCACAGACTTACTAGCTGGACGCTGCTCTCCAAGCTGCCAGTCTGCATATTGGCAATCAGATCATTATCGGCCGATATGGCTAGTTAATAATTGGCTATTAGTATCGGCTGATCAAAAGATCTTTATCGCACCCCTGCTAACCTACATAGTTACACTCCTTCTTCCCTGTTTCCTGGACTCCCTGTTCATTTTATGTTAGGCAGTTGTTTAGAAACATAGCAGGAAGAGCATACACCAACTTCAGATGCTTCCTCAGCCTGAAGAAAGGTATTTATACCCAAGTTCATCTAGTCCAACTTTCTGCTCAAAGCAGAACCAGCCCCAACTATATCATTCCAGCCAAGGCTTTGTCTAGCCAGGTCTTACTACCCTCCTAGTGAGAAAGTTATTCCTTATATATAACCTAAACTTCTCTTGCTGAAACTTGAGATCATTGCTCTTTGTTCTGTTTTCTGCCACCACTGAAAACAGTCTAGCTCCATCCTCTTTGAAACCACCCTTCAGGTAATTGAAGGATATAGGCGAGGGGCATAAATAGAAGCCTACACATAGGCTTCTACAAATGTATTTGAATCAGACCTAAATCCTTTACTGGTTCTGAATTACTATGTGTATAAATGGTTATATCTCACTTGCTAAGGATACATGTAGTACATCACCATACAATATGGCTACAGGGGTGTAGGTTGTAGCTGTGTTGGTTTAAGGACATAGACAAAGTTTCATAGTTGGTAGGGTTGGAAGGGACCTGAGCAGATCATCAAGTCTGGCCCCCTGCCATGGGAGGAAAGAGTGCTGGGGTCAAATGACCCCGGCTAGGTGATTATCTACCCTCCTTTTGAACACCCCCAGGGTAGGAGCGAGCACCACTTCCCTTGGAAGTTGGGTCCAGATCCTAGCTGCCCTGACTGTAAAGTAGTGCTTCCTGATGTCTAGCCTGAACCTACTCTCAGTCAACTTGTGGCCGTTATTCCTAACCTAAAGGTTCTTTGGGTAAATCTGATATCATTTATTAGATCAACTCAAATATTTGGAAAAATTCTTCTTAGCAAGCTTTTGGATTTAAATACCCTTCTTCAGGCTGAGAATGCATCTGCAGTTGGTGTGCGCTCTTCCTGGATGGAAAGATAGAAATAACCTCACACGGTGAGGGAGGGAATGGGACAGGGACAGGGTGCTTTCTCAGCCTGACAAATGGTATTTAATAGGGCTACGTGAAACAGCACCATTTCATTTCGACTTCGGTTTTGCCATTTCAAAGGAACATTTTTTTGTTTTGATATTCTGAAGCACTGTTCCATTTTGTTTCATCAAAACCATTTTGCTATTTTGACATGGTTTCAACGCGTTTTGACGTTTTGCCCACAGGCTATAATGGGGAATCACAAAAATGTCTATATCTTTGTCATTTCTTGCCCAATTTGGATTGTAGCCCCTTCTAAGGGCAGGACGCCTGCCAAAGTTCAAGGTGATAGGTGCAGGGGGTTCTGGGAAACTGCACCTCAAACTGTTCAAAACAAAACTCATATCACTTGTCAGCAGCAGCAGCCTGCTGTCATCCCGCATGCAGATCCAGGGGTCACGCCCCCCCAGGAGGGGTACAGAGCTGTGCCAGACTCTTCCCAGGGGGCACAGGCCCCTGCATCTGCGTGTGGAATGACAGCAGGCTGCTGCTGCTGACGGGCCAGTGCCAGCACCTGAGTCTGCCTGGTGCAGCCTGCACCGAGCTCCCAGTTTGATTCCCCAGCTCCTTGATCACTTCCTCCAGCTCTCTGATCATTTCCTCAACTCTTCCCATGCACTGCCCGGGAAGAGCTTTGGAAATGATGAGAGAGCTGGTGGAAGCAATCAGAGAGCTGGGGAATCAAACTGGGAGCTAGATGTCAATATCAGAGCAGTCCTTTCCCCCTCTTCTTCCTACCTTAGTTTCTGTTAGCTGCAAGCAAGTCGAAACATTTTGAAACTTTTGAAACATTTCAAGTGCCCTCGTTTTTTTTCAAACCTGTTTCAAAGCCAAACAGCTTCGAAACAAAACACCCATCGAGATTTTGCATAACCCTAGTATTTAAACCTGAAAGCTTGCTAGGAAGAATTTTTTCAACTATTTGAGTTGGTCTAATAAAAGATATCAGATTTACTCAAGAACCTTGTCTACAATATGGCTAGGAATGGCAAAATTACAGTGGGCGCATCTACACCTGCCCCTGTAGCACCATTGTTACCACACCATGCCAACGATGCATGGTTATTTTTAGCCACTACATCACTGTAGCAGTGCACTGTAGCAAGGGAGCATGGTGCTATGGTATCATAGCTGCAGCATCACATTTTGTGCCTGCTGACACTGCGTTACCATAGCACATTGCTACAGTGACATTGCATTTCATGTAGGCATGCCCAGTAAGTTGTAATTTACTTGTAGGTACAAGATTGTATCCAGCTTCCTTTTGATTTTTTCCCTTTCCTACCTAAGTCCCTTGGGAATCCAGAAGCTTAGTCCTCTAAGAGGACCAATTTCATACATGTATTCAGAGAACACTTAAAACAGATCAGTCGGATAAGGCCTCTTAGAAAAAGCAGTGACAACTACTTTCTTTTTAAAGGAAAGAAAGAAAGAAAAAGCAGGGAATGATATTGGGTTTCAGTGCCCACAGCCAGAAATGTGGTAATCAATTTGCTCTAAAAACACATTGGATATAGAGGTCTTAAGAATGGCCAGGAAGGGTACTCCTGCACAGCTCCACTGATGAGTTTCCAGGTTCTGTGTATACCAGCAGGTGCAGATCAGTTGGGCAAACTCAAGAGAAGGTGTCCTAACAGAGCCAGGGAAATAGTGAAAATATACCCTAACTCTCCAAATGTATTGAATAGGGAGCCTACCTCAAGGCATTAAATTGTAGTAGGTGGCAGAGCACCTATAAGGAAATTTAAGTCTCCCTTGGGGAGCTAGTCCCTAGTAAAATGTTCCTAAGCAGTTCCCAATTACCATTCACATTTTTTGATTACATTCTGTCCTCCAGCCTAATTGTTTTCAGCTTTGTGAAAATGGTCCTCTTGAAACATCAAGTGCATGCATGCACATGTGAATGCATGAGTGTGTACATGCATATATGTGTGTGTTACTGGTTTGGATATAATTGGCTGCACATAACAATGTAGTAAAGGCATGATGGTTGTACCTAAGTGGACAGTAAACTTTAGTTCAGTTATCAATTCTTCAGTCACCTATCAGGAAGATTTCTCAGCTTAAGAAGCAGAAGGAGCATAGTTAGAGAGGCCATATTGTTTTAAGGGGAAGGATAGTCCAAATGCTGCTTCTCCACCATGAGAATCTAAACCAGGAGTGGGCAATTATTTCAGGTGGAGGACCATTTAACGAGTTTTGGTGAGCTGTCAAGGACCACAACTGTAGCTTGCCCCTTGGTCGCCATCTTGGGACCAGAAGTCCTGGCCCCTAACCCCTGATCTTTGCCACCAGAAGTCCCTCCCCTTGCCCCCAGAAGTACTCCTTTTGAGAAGGGGGTTTGCCATCTTGGAACTGGAAAAAAAACAAACAAATTATATACTAAAAATCAAACACTGACAATAACATTTTAATTTTATTTTAAAATATATTTTTGTCCTGATTGGTGTATGTTTGTGTGGTATATATATATAGGTAATAGCTTAATAGCTCAAAACGAAGTCTTACTCTTGTATATTGTGGGGGGTAAGGGGATGGGGGGGGTCTGTGGGTTTGTGTGTGTGGACATGTGGATGTTGGGTGTGGGAGAGGGTGTAGGGGTGTGTGTCGATGTGGAGGTGTTTGTGTGGAGGTGTGGCTGGGTGGGTATGGGGTTGTGGGGTGTGTGGAGGGGAAGGGTGGCTGGGGGTGTGCATGGGCAGGTGGTTATGGGGTGTGTGTGGAGGGGTGTGGATACATGTGTGTGGTGCGGTGTGTGCATGTAGTAATGAGTGGGGCTTCCCCCCAGAGGTGCGCAGGTGTGTGTGGGAGGGCGAGTGTGGGGAGGAGTGTGGTGGGGTGGTATTTTTGAGGTGTGTGATTGTGCGCAGCAGAGGGTGTGGTTGTGGGGGAGGGTTTGTGGACATGGTGAGATGTGCATGGGAGTCCCTTGTGCATGCCTCCCTGAGCTAGTCAGCACCTGTTCTCACCCCGCAACAGCCTGGAGCCCTGCAACTCCTCCCCACAACTGCCAGCAGCCCCAGCCCTGCCCTGTGCTTGCTCCAGACTCACCCCCACTGGAGCAGATCAGCCAAAACCTGAGCATAGCCCTGACCTAGCCCGCCCTGCGCCTGCTCTGCACCACCCACCTGTGCAACGTTGTGTCTCCCCCTGGGCACACAGTGGGGCTGGGGTGGCTCTGCAGCTGGACTGCCTTTCTCGGCAGCCCAGGTGGCAGCGGCTCCTTCCACCTGCTGCCACTGCTGCTGGCCCCAGCCCCACAGTTCTGGTAGGGACCCACGCTGCACAGCCCTGACTCTACATGACCCACACCTGCTCTGGATTCGCCTACCCAGTCTCAGCAGCAGCAGTATGGGACAAAAGCTGTTGCTCAGCACAGGGGAAAAGTGGCTCCTCCCCCTCGCTGCTGCCAGCCATTCCTGCTGCAGCTGCCCAGAGCCCATGCCAGGCTGCCCTGCGTCTATGCTGCCATCACCACCACCTCTGGGCTGCCCTGCCCTGCAGGGCAGCAGATGCAGGGCAGCCCAGCATGGGCTCTGGGTGGTTGTAGCAGGAACAGCTGGCAGCTGTGAAGGGGAGGGGTCACTTTTCCCGTGCACTGAGCAACAGCTTCTGTCTTGTGCCGCCACTGCTGAGCCTGGGCAGGAGAACCCAGAGGAGGTGCAGGGCACACAGGGCCGGGGCTTTGCAGCATGGGTCCCCAGTGGTGCTGTGGGGCTGGGGCCAGCAGCAGCGGAAAGAGCCACTGCTACCTGGGCTGCCTAGAAAGGCAGTCCAGCTGTGAAGCCACCCCAGCCCTTCGGCGTGCCCAGGGGTCAGCAGGACACACCACAGATGGACAGTGCCTGGGCCAGGAAGGACCAAGGGACCCGCCACAGGCTGGACAAAGACCTGCTGCAGGCCGGATGCAGCCCCTGGGCCATATTTTGCCCATCCCTGGTCTCAGGCCAAAGGGAAAAGCTGATTTTAGCTTGCCTTCTCTGCCCTGTGGTTGGTATTCCTGACTTCTTGAGAAGTGTCTGCTTCTTTTGCTAGAAAATCATGCTCTGTTTCCCCTATTCTATGTTACTTGCATGCAAAGGGGCTAGGGCACCTATAAGGGTGATCACTAGAATCTGCAGACAAGGGGCCTCTCCTTGCCTCATCAGTGCTCCTAGCTGTTATATGAGAAGCCCAGATGTATAAGTGAAACATTTATTGCTCTTACATAACCCAGTTAAAATCCTTGATTTATTTCACTAGTTCTATGTTTCAAGACAGTCTATACATGTACAACATAATTCTCATTTTAATTTTTTTGCCAGTAAAACAGTAAAAGCAAACCTGAGGACCTATTTTTCAGGCTCTGTGCTACAGTTATATTGAGATTATTTTGTTAAAAGAAAAAATGTAGAACTCCTTTTGGTTTATACATATCTAAATTAGGTCCTTCCATGCCTGGAGAAGTTTTAAATAGAATTTCTGTTTTATTTGTTCTGCAAAAGTTTAAAGTGGTCTTGAAGGAAGTGACCACCTAATCTGAAATACAGAATCAGAATACCAACTATGATTGTAGCCAATAAAAGGTGTTACTTTTCTTTACTCTTTTCAAATATTGATAATAAATATTAAAGAAAACTGAGAATTTACTTCAGTGCAGTGCTGCCTAACCTTTCAACTAGTGGATATGAAGTGTAATAAAACTACATTTTGTTTTAGCACATGGAGCAGCAGTAGCTGGCATGGCCGAGTTAAAGGAGGATTGAAGGGGTTTCAGAACTTCATGGTTTCTGACAGTAACATGAGTTTTGTTGAATTTGTAGAACTCTTCAAATCTTTCAGGTAAAATCTATTTTAATTGTATTTTTATTGATCTCATTTACCATTTCAAAGATGATAAAAATCTATAAAAGACACAAAACGAACTTTCCTCCTGTATTGTAGTGTTCGCAGTCGCAAGGATCTTAAAGACCTTTTTGATGTCTATGCTGTACCCTGCAATCGCTTGGGATCTGATTCTACTCCACTTTATACCAATCTGAAGATTGATGAAAACACCAGTGGACTCCAGCCTGATTTAGGTTTGTTAAGAAAATACCACTTAGAAAGAATTGATCTAGTTTGAATAGTGGGCTTAAAGAACAGTGCATTACAACCTTAACTAAAGGGTGGCTACCACATCCCCACAATAACAGTTCAGCCATTCCATCTATGCAAACTTAGCTCGACTAATTTAAGAAGCTTAATAAATGTAAAGTGTTTATCAGAAGCAAATCAGGAATAGTGTGTGGAATCACTTTCAATTGGAAATTTCCAAGAAGAATGTGAATAGGCATCTGGCTGAGATAGTTTAGAAACAACCAATTACAAGAACTCAGACTAAATGATTCTTGGGCCATGAACAGACATTACACTTTTACTGGTATAAGTGATCAGAAACAGGTGTATTCAGGGTAACAGAACAGAAGTTTGGTGCACAAAATTGGTTTATAAACATAACAGAATAGAAATTCGGCATGTCTAAACTGTCTTAAAAATAGCGGAACCCAATCTAAGATATGCGCCCCTCCTCCTCCCCCTCCAAAAGATCACGTGTGTTCTGTTTGCTACCAATCTAAACTATACCACTTATAGAAAACTGCATAACTAAATCCTTGGATGATGGTGTCACCGTGGACGTAGTCTTTCTGGACTTTAAGAAGGCCTTTGACACTGTCTCTTACTCCATCCTCATCAATAAATTAAGTGACTGTGGCATTGATGCCTGCACAGTTGGATGGGTAAAAAATTGGCTGATGGGGCACACCCAGAGAGTAGTGGTGGATGGGTTGTACTCAACCTGGTGAGATGTGAGCAATGGGGTACCTCAGGGCTCAGTCCTTGGGCCCGCACTGTTTAACATCTTCATCAGCGACTTGGACGAGGGGGTGGAAAGCACACCGTCCAAGTTAGCTGATGACACTGAGATGTGGGGCGAGGTGGGCACACTTGAAGGAAGAGAGTGGCTGCAACTAGATTTAGACAGACTACAAAAGTGGGCAGATGGGAATAGGATGGGGTTCAATGTAGACAAATGCAGGGTGCTGCACCTTGGGAGAAGGAATCCACAGCATACATACAGGCTGGGGAGTTCCCCTCTTGAAAGCACAGAGGTGGAAAGGGATCTTGGAGTCATTATTGACTCCAAGATGAACATGAGCCACCAATGCCAGACTGCAGCCAGCAAGGCTAGTCATATCTTGTCATGCATCCAAAGGTGCATCTCAAGCCAGTCCAGAGAGGTGATACTCCCCCTCTATGCAACTTTGGTCAGGCCGCAGTTGGAGTACTGTGTCCAGTACTGGGTGCTGAACTTCAAAAGGGATGTGGCCAGCCTGGAGAGGGTTCAGGGGAGGACCATCCGCTTGGTGAGAGGGCAGCAGGACAAGCCCTATGAGGAGAGACTGAGGGACTGAACGTGTTCAGCCTCAGCAAGAGGAGGCTGAGGGGGGACCTGGTGGCTGCCTACAAGCTCATCAGAGGAGATCAACAGCAAATAGGTAGAGCCCTTTTCTCCCCAGCACCACCTGGGGTGACAAGGAACAATGGTAATAAGCTGATGGAGAATAGGTTTAGGTTAGAGATCAGAAGGCAATATTTTACAGTTAGGGTGGCCAAAATCTGGAACCAGCTTCCCAGGGAAGTGGTCCTTGCCCCTACCTTGGGCAAATTCAAGAGGAGTTTGGATGATCACCTGTCTGGGGTCTTGTGAACCCAGCATCCATTCCTGCCTGTGGCAGGGGGTCAGGCTAGATGATCTGTTCAGGTCCCTCCTGACCCTAGCTACTCTGAAACTATGAATTCTGTACCTAGCCTGAAGGTCTTTTCTAATGCTGATTTCACATGGGATTTACAAGAACTGCATTATCTTTGTCTTTTTGAAATTGTCATCTAAGTTTCAAATTTAAAAATTAGTTTAAAAATGAGAGGAACTACATGTGAGGGATATGTATGTGTGTGTATAAGTATTCTAGGATTTGGTCCATAGCTATTGAGAATTAGGACTTACTCCCTGAGTGAATAATACTTTACTCCTTTGAGTAATAGAATAATTATTTATAATTTCAGGTCTAACTTAATATTTCTAAGCATTGAAATTCAACTAATTGAATATTTCCATTTTATCTCTTAGATTTATTGACCAGGAATGTTTCGGACCTTGGTTTGTTCATTAAGAGCAAACAGCAACTTTCAGATAACCAGAGACAAATATCTGATGCTATTGCTGCTGCTAGTATTGTAACAAATGGTACAGGAGTAGAAAGCACATCGTTAGGAATATTTGGAGTAGGCATTCAGCAGCTTAATGACTTCTTAGTGAACTGCCAAGGAGAACACTGCACCTATGATGAAATCCTCAGTATTATCCAGGTCTGTAAAACAAACATCTTGCAGTTTGTCTAATCATTTTATTAGGGATTTTCTTTCTTCTATGTTTTCCTCTGCAGATGTTTGTTCTTTGTCTCCAAATCACCACCTGCATAGATATCGGACTACCTCATTGGAAGACTTCAGTTTGTTTAAAACTGGGTGCATCTACACGTGCATTTTCTTCAACCTAAATTTACTGTGCAGTAAGATACTGCACAATAAGGGGTTTTGGGTAGGTGTTTACACATGCATAGATTAGGGAGCAGATTTGCTCCCAGTTCCTGCAGCGCACCCCTGGGGCTACTTGGGGGAGCTCCAGGCTCCCCCTGGTTGCTAGCCCAGAGGCTGGCAAGGAGCATCGGGACAGGAGACAACTGTCTCCTGGTCCCGGGGGGCTGCTTGCTGCTGGGGCGGGAACAATGTCCTCCTGCCCTGGCAGCAGGGAGCTCCTGGCCCTGGCTCCCTGATCAGGGACATGGGGCTTGGAAAGAGCTGCATGGGTGGGGCAGGTCCCAGCCCTCTGCTTCAATCAGCCAGTTAGCAGCTAGCAGCTAGCTCAGTGCTAGTTGCCCCACCAGCAGATGGTGAATCTGCCCCACCCCTGCAGCTATTTCTAAGACCTTTGACCCAATTACCTGATCAGGCCATGGGCCTGGGACCTGACCCTGACTGTGACAGTTCTCAGCATTGGTGACACATAGAGGGTGCATGCGGGTGCATGTGTACCCCCTGAGATTAGCAGTGCACTCCCTGCAAAGAGCGCTGCTGACACTGCTGATGGCTCCTGTGGGCAGTTGCCACTTGCAAGGCCCCTCCCCCCGCCCCACCACCACCACTGACACTGCCAGTGGCATCTGCGGGCGGTCCCCAATCACTGCTGGCCGCCTCCGGTCTGCGGGTGGTCGCTGACAACCAATTGGTGCTTGCCACCCCTTCCCCTCCCAGCCACCAACACCACTGTTGCTGCCTGCAGGAGCTCCCCATTCACCGCTGCCACGCCCCCACCACTGCCACCACCACTTGCGGGCAGTCGCTGTGCCCACCCTCACCCCCCCCCAGCCTCTGGGGGCATCCATTGTTCATGGTTCTTAGCCAGCCCTGGCCTGTGCGGGTGAAGTCTGCACATGTAGCCCAGAATTTGCTGGGGACTGCCCAAAACAGGACAGTCCCCTACCACCTCCAGGCTGTACATGCTTCTCCAAGTAGCCTGGGGCTGGCTGGAACTGTCCTGTTCAGAGGCAGGTCCCAGCCAGCTCCAGGCTGGGTGGGGAACTGTCCCCATGCAGGGAGCTCCCAGCCCCTGTTCCATGACTGCAATTGTGATTTCAGAGTATGGGCTGGGGAGCTTATTCCCTGGCCAGCTCCATGGGCACAGAGCTGGAGTGGGGAACACGGGACCTTGTTTTCCATCCAGCTCTGTGCTCATGGAACTGTGTGGGAAACAAGCTCTCCAGCTTATTCATCCCCAGCTCCATGCTTGCAGAGCTGGGTGGGGAACAAGCTCTGCAGCTGACCTTGGGGCTTAGGCTGAGAGATAAGGGTCTCCCAGCCCCCCACTCCCTGATCATGATGGTGGAGTGGGGGCTGGGAGATAAGGATCTCCCAGACCTCACTCCATGATTGCAATCTGGGAGTAGCCGCTTGTAGTTCCCTGCTGCTGGGGCAGAGGGACATAGTCCTTGCCCAAGCTCCTGTGACAGAGCCCGCCCCAGCAGCAGGCAGCTCCCAGGGGCAGGGAGCTATCTCCCACCCCCTTGTGGACAGCTGACTCGGAGCAGATTTGGTTCCTGGCCAGGCATCTACACAAGTACTATGGCACAGTTACTAATGACAAGTAAATTTGCTATGTAAATTTGCAGTTAGCAAATTTACTTGGGATTAGGGAGATTTACTATGAAGTAAGCATGTGCACAAGTAGATCCACATGTTTACTTCACAATAAACTATGCCAATTCACCATTAAGCACCTTGTGTAGACCCACCTACTCTTCGGTAAGGACAGGGTCCCAAATAGTTCTCTTCCAAGAGAGCAAATGCTTTTATTTCACTAATGTTCTTTATTTCCATTAGATATGACAAAGAGATGTGAATTTAGTACTGTGTTCATTGTGTGTTATAAAAATAAGGCTGGGTATCATATTGTAAATTCTTAATCTCTTTATGTTTGTCTAATGTAATCCAAAATTGTACTCCATTGAATTTAACAAAACTATCAAAATATTTTGAACAGTTTACATGCTAGCAGGTGCGTCTACACATGCATTAATGTGCCTTTGCTACTGTGCCTTAAGTTTAGTACTTCTAACACAAGGTACTACTTAAATGCATGGTACCTGGCACTAATGTGTAGTAGCAAAGGTGCACGGTCTTTTTGTAATGCTTAATGTGCAGTAGACTAATTCTACTGCACATTAGTGCATTAGCATGGTTTTTGCCATGATGAGCTAATGTGCAGTAGAATTAGGCTACTGCAGATTAAGGATCTCATGTTGATGCGCCCAGTGTGTACAGTACAAACTCACAGCAGCGTTCAAAAGTCAGAAAGCAGAGAGGAGTCTCAGAATGACACTTCAGAATTTGATGATACAAGTCAAGCTGTCACTGAACACTGGTAAATGCAAATAGTAATTTTCCTTTATCATAATAGGAATTCAGTATTATTTAAGGACAAGAGGCAAGAAAAGGGTGCCTGATTTTAGGTCCGTATTCTGCATTTGTAAGCTCTGTTCCATTTCTAATTTTGTATTTTAAAAACTTTAAAAATTTTTGCAACATCAGTAATCACCATCAATTATCAGTATGGTGAAGAGACCTGAGTAATCAAAACATTTAAATAGGGACCTATTCAAATTACAGTTTTGTGATTTTTGCAGAAACCGCGAAAAACAGTGGTTTCTGCAAACACTGCGAAAAATGGCAGCTTCTGCAATTTTTATAGAATTGCCAGGGGGAAAAAACTTGCTAAAAACAAAATGGTGGTTCCCCAGCAGGAACCGTTAGCAACTGCAGCCCAGGCTCACAGCCCATAGGGGGGAGAAGCCACCTGCACAAAGGGGAGCTACCAAGATGGTGCCTAGTCCATCTACTGCTGATTGGCTGAGAGGGCTGCCTTTTGTGCAGATGTGCCCCTCTCTGCCAATCAGCAATAAGGGGCAGGGCCACATGAAGGGCAGCCTTCTCAACCAATTGGTGGTGAGGCCAGGGCCACATGAAAGGCACCCCTCTTGGCCAATCAGTGTAGGGGTAGGCTCACTGCAGAAGGACCTTAAAAATGGCGCTGGGTGCTGTAAGTGGCTCGTGATATTTCCTTCGCCTCAGTGCACTTTAAATAGATCCGTGCACATAAATACAGCTTTCAGATACCAACCCATTGGTTTGATATGCAAATGGTAAATTGTAAAAATGTCAGAAAGCATGATTAAAATAAATATCATTCTGTTACTACTTCTTACAGAAGTTTGAACCCAGTGTCAACATGTGCCAGCAGGGACTGCTTTCATTTGAAGGATTTGCAAGGTATTAAACATATTATATCTTACTATACATGTGATGTTGTTTACTTGTCTTTTGTGCTAAATACTCACCACAAAGTAACATTTTTTCTTTTCTAGATTTTTGATGGATAAAGACAACTTTGCCTCCAAAAATGATGAATCACAAGAGAATGTTGAAGAATTACAATTTCCACTGTCATATTATTACATTGAGTCTTCACACAATACTTACCTCACAGGCCATCAGCTTAAAGGAGAATCCTCAGTAGAGCTTTATAGCCAGGTATACAGAATTAGATCGTTGCTTAGTTTTCAACATGAACTCATTTTACTAGCAAGTCACAGAAACATGACCTTTTTGCTTTGAAAACTGAAATGTTCTAAACCCCTGCTTATAAAATGTTGGAAAACATGTGTGGGAAAGCTGCTTGTATGCACAGTTGTGCTCAAATGCTTTTTTCTAAAACAAAAAATGGGTTTAGTTTAAGATTCATAGCTTTTAGACACTAGTCAGTCTGACCTAACCTACTAAAATTAGACTTTCCCACAGGAAAGACGGATCTAAGATTTTAGTTCATTTAAATGTCAAAAACACTATTCAGATACTGTACATTGTAGTGAAAAGACAAATTTCTAATAATATTAGATTTTCTGATAATATTACTTCTAGGAATATGTTACGGTTTATAAGACTCTGGTGATGAACAGGAAAAAAGGATTTTTCTCTAGAGGGTTTTGGGTCTGTATTTTTTTATTTTTAACAAATACCCCAAAAACATCAAACTTTCTGTGAATAGAATTTTCATCACTCAGTTTATTAAGGATAAATTCATCCACGTGTGAAAAGCTTGTTTGGAGTTCTCTGTGCCTCTTCTGTGCTATGTTTGGAGGAAAGGGTTGGAGGCTGTGAAACTATGCATGAGGAAGCCCTGCATTTGTATTATACTGGATCCTATGGAGGAGGTTTCTGAGACAGCCCCACATAACAGCATACAAGTAGGGTTGGGTGTAGGCAGGTATCCATTATCTTTAACACTTGCAATTGCTACAGTGTATAACAGTGGTGTTCAACCTATTGCATGTGGGCCAGAACCAGTGATTGGACCTGGCATACAGCATAGGGGATCGCTGGCAAGCAGCTTGGCCAAACATGTTCCATTGCTTACCACTGATCTCCTCCATAGCTCTCTCCCTCTTTCTCTCCCCACTTCCCTTTCCTCCCTCTGACATTGGCAGCTATCTCCCTCTGCCTTCCTCCCTACTCACCTTTCCTACTGGAGGGGAGAGATGGGCTATGGTGCAGCTAGGTCCCAGGCACGCAGCCCACTGCTCTTAAATGTTGAGATCCACTGGTCTGTGTTATTTCCCTGGGGAAGATTTGGATTGTGTTTCAGCCCAGTGCCCCAGACTCCTAGGTGGGATAAAGATTTCATCCACCCATGATACAGTGCGCTTAAATATACTTAGGAGAATTGTATTTCACCTAATCATTTATGGTTTTTCCAGAAGTTACACTGATTCAAGAGAGCTCTATTTGGAACACAAGGTTACAACGATAAAAAAGCTAATAGCACTTACATTAATAGATTATTTAAATAATGATAGAAATAGCAAGAATGAACAGTCTGAAAAAAATGTTCAGGCTAAAACCTGCTTCAAAAGTGATTTTGTAAGGCGTCTTGTGAAAAATTATGGGCTGGAAGTCAGGCTAGGGTACCCAAGGAAGCTTGTTTCTTTCTCAGGCCAAACATCCTCATATGATCTTCAACAAGTATTATTTTGCTGTTGCCAGGTCATCTTTTCTCAAAACAAACAAACAAAATCCCACAGAAGTCTTGGCCAGAAAGATTCAGTGGAGTGGCCATCCCCTGGTCTAGATAAGATTGCTGTGTAGTTTACACACTTGCTCTGACAGGTCCCTGTAAAAACCACTTAATACAACCAAATTTCCAGTTTCCTTGGCCCCCACAGCAATACTGTAAACTTAAAAGTTTCTCTCTATTTCTCTTGGGAACATTTTGTTTTCTTCCCCCAATGTGTTCTTCATTTTCCCTTTCTCTCCAAATTTGTTGATTGCAGCTGCTGGAACAGGAGCTTCGGTTGTCTCCTTTCAGTCCTCCTCCCAATATTCCCTGCCCCCCCCAGGATGGTGACCTTATGGACAACCTGCTCAAGCAACTTCTCCCCATCCACCAAGTTGCTGTTTAATACTGCAGAACCCTTTTTAGTTTTGAACATTGCTGGTCACCTGGGATGAATTATTAATTTCTGTTACAGGTTCTCTTACAAGGCTGCAGGAGTGTGGAATTAGACTGCTGGGATGGTGATGATGGAATGCCTATCATTTATCATGGACATACACTCACAACTAAGATCTCTTTTAAGGTAGATTGATCATTTTTATCCAGAAAACAAAAATGAAAGAACAAAATTAATATTTTTCCTTTATATGAGGATACTAGCTTGATTAAACAAGAATTGTCCTTCAGAAGAATACAAGTTACTAATGGATTGCTAATTTACACTACACTTGATACTATAGTTGAATCATGAAATCGAAACTCCCTTGATTGGTCATAATCAAATAAAAAGGATGTTGTGTTTTTCACATTTGAGAACTGTGCCTAATTTTTTAACATTTATACTACAATATTCCACATTTTTATTTTACCTGTAACTACAAGTATCTGTATTAGTTTTGTCATAACAGGACGTTAAGGGCTGAGTGGAAAGCTAGGGACTCCTGCTGCTTAAATTGTGGAAACTGAAGGCTGGACTGGGAAAGTATATTCCTCTTCAGCTATTCATGATCATTTATTTATGGACATAATTACAAGCTACTTATGTTGTAGAAGAACTGAACCATGTGTCCTTATCAAAATCTTTTGGTCTTGTAGGAAGTAGTTGAAGCTATTGATCGCAATGCCTTTATCACCTCTGACATGCCAATCATCATATCTATAGAAAACCACTGTTCATTACCTCAGCAACGCAAAATGGCTGAAATTTTTAAGGTAGGCCATAAACTGAACTAAATTATTCCAAGCACACAGAATGGACTTTTTTTCATGATATCTCACATATTCTCAATATTTCAGAATGTGTTTGGAGATAAGCTGGTAACTAAATTTTTATTTGAGAGTGACTTCTCTGATGACCCTATGCTCCCATCACCTGACCAACTGAGAAGAAAAGTTCTACTTAAAAACAAAAAACTCAAAGCCCATCAAACTCCAGTGGATATATTAAAGCAAAAGGTAAAATTCTTAACACATTTTGATATATACATGGCTATTTAAGGGGGGGAAAGCACTAATGCACTGTCACTTTAAGGTATACAGCAGAACCAATCTAATGTGCATTAACAACTGGAAGACTCATGGTATATTGCCAGAGTTTGCAAATAAGGAAATGGGTGCAATGAAAAGATATAGGTATAGCATCTTAGAATAGTATGGCATTTTGGTTTCATGATACTTTCAGTATTCTAGATAACACAACATGATATTTTTGATAAAAGTAAATGGGGTATACTGCAAGTCCAGGACATCATCAATACATTTTGACTGAGAAATGGAGAGAGACCTTTAGGGTTTTGTGCATTTTTTCATTTATTAAACTATTTTTTTACTGTATTCAGATCAGGTGTTTTCCTACTAAACAGATATTTTCATTTTGCTAGACTGTGGAAGACTGTAACATATTTTTATTATATGACATTTCCAATATAGGCAGCTATATCTATTTAAAAAGCTGCATTTAGTAGTTTAAAGATCTGTTTCCTTCATGAAATGGTCTCTATCTTTTTTAATAGATGCAATGAATGAAATGCTCTTCCAGAAATGGAGTTTATGTCCCAGCAACAGGCAACAAAGTAACATTTTTGTTACAGGCAACAACAGCTCAAACTTCCTCAAGATTATAGTCTCTTTTATTTTACTAAACCAATCTTCAGCCTGTCATTTTTTTCAATGGACTCTATAATAACTCTGTTACTAAAGGCTTGGTATTATCATTCAACATGGAGTTAAATTGATTATTTAATGGAAAATGGAATTCCACTAAATTTCATTTGTGGATTGAATTCACTTCCCTCTCTCATCACTTTGGGTTAATGTAAATTCTGTGGCTAGGTAGGTGGGTGTGAGCAATGCCTTTGCTAGAATATACATGCAGATCTATCTTCTACTCCATATGACAGTGTGCAAGATACACAGCAGTTCCATTCAGTAAAACATCATTACCAGTAAATATGCCGTTTTGAGATGTAGGAGGAGCTTAGTTTCTTTGGAATTTTAGGGATTGTCTAAACAAAGTTACAGCAGTTGTAATTATCCCTATATCAGCAGAGCCATACCACTACAACTTCCAGTGTGGAAAATGACTTCTCCTAAACTGTGAAAAGGCACTGTTACACCAGAATAGGAGTGTCAGCAAGGGAAATTATACCTGTATAACAATAGTGGTTTAAATTCACACATTACATTAAACCTTTTTTACTAGTATAATTTTTCTGTGTAAACAAGTTTTAGAATGCTATTTTATCTTGCTCATGACAATCTGTTTTTTCCTCCTGGGAAAGCAGAAAACCAGATTATCTGTCATATGAGAAAAAGAAGACACATGCAAATAAGAGAAAGTTTAATTTTTAGAAATATTTATGATCTTTTTTAATTACTTTGATGCTATAGGCACACCAACTAGCATACATGCAGGCACAGGCTAGTAATGGTGCTAATGTTGTTAACCCCACAACTAATGAAGAGGAGGAGGATGAAGAGGATGAATATGACTATGATTATGAATCTCTCTCAGATGGTAATTATGTTTGTGAATTTTTTAAATATACAACTGTAACAGTTTTCCATATGTTCTATTATATCTTTAAATCAGTTAAGTTTGCCTCAGTCAAAAGTTGAAACATAGACCTGGCACCACCACAGGATACTGCAGTAACCTAGAGACTTTTGTCCAGGGCAAATGGTTTATAGTCACAATCTAGGCCTAAATGTCCAAATGTCTCTTAAACATGCCATTTCCTTGGCATTCACATTGCTGGCATCCAGAAATCAAACTAATGATTGTTGTATTATTGGGTTAATTGTGGTAGCCAACAATTAAGCTGGTTTTTACAGACAGTCTTCAGAGCAGGAGCAGAGTGTCATTTTACTGAGCGCTTGCTGCTGCTGCTGCTGGCCACTGCAAAGGTACTTGTCAGAGAAGGACTGAGTATGTCCCTAAGGTCAGTTAAGTTACACTAGGGATGTACTAGCCTAAGACGTTCAGAAGTGGCATTAGCTACTGATTTCAGACATTATCAGAAACTGTGTCATATAAAGGTACATCACAACTGGCTGCAAAATTCATACCACCCAGACATATAGCAAAAGATTGAAATATTTTATTTATTAAAACTAAGGTCCTGTGATGCCTGGCCTTCATACAACTGCTGAAGTTCAGAAAGTTTACCAGGTTCAGCTCTCTTTTCAGTGAAGTACTTGTGTTCAGCTGGCACAATAGAACCTGTATTTAAATAGTTCTTTGTTTCTCTCATAGAGATGCTAAAAAAATCAATTTAATAAGCAGACTCAGTAATTATTTCTCTGTTCAGTGCTGCATGTAAGTTAATTATGGGTGAGATTCTAGTGCCTGCTCCAGCGAGGCAGCTAGAAAGCCAACTTAAATTGTCACTTGAGGATTCTTCTTGTGGGGAAGAATCTGTAAGGGACATATGTAAAAATATGCTGGTCCGATGTAGATGCTTCTGATTTACTGGCCAGGAAAATTTTACAACTTTTCCACATTAAGTAGTACTTAACATTAGTCAGAAGAAGTTTTGAAAAACTTGAAACAACAACTAAAAATTTGCACAGTGCATTAGACAAGGTAACCTGTGCATGGTTTACTGCTTCATTATAATGGTTACCCTTTTGGTTTTGTTATTTTAAGTTAAAATAATCTCTGGCAGAACTAATCTAAATAATAGTCTGAAAACTTTGGGAGATTTTTTATTTTTAACAATTATAGTAGTTTTATATAATGCTTCTGATTTTACAACTGACACTTAATTTTCATTTCTTTCACTGTGTTTCTTAATTTCCTTTATTCTTATTCCCTTTCTGACTCTTTTCCTATAGCTGATGTCCTTAATGCTTCCCCTGCTCCTAACAGCCAGGAAGGTAAAGGCCGTTTGGTTGAGCATTTTAACTGCATGGATTTAACACTGTATTTCCAACTTACTGCAAATGCATAGTATTATTACATGATTCCTTGTTTTCATTAATATAAAATGTGGTAAAATATTTTCATAAGGTAGGGACCTGCATTAGAAAGCATATATATTCTAATAAGCTACCAAGGCACATATGACATACTGTAGATCTAGAGTGAATTTAAAATACCTGCTTTTGGGACAGTTTTCCATTACTTTTCCATTACTCAAATAAACCAATTAGGCTAAGTTTCTTACAAAAACATGAGGTACTCTTCTGCTTGGACGTGAATGCTTCTGCTATATCAGAAAGGGGTTATGTGTGTGTGCATGTGTATGCTAACAGACAGGGGAATGAAAAACAAAATATAGAATGTAAAGCTAACTTTAAGATAGTTGAGTAGTAACTAAATTAAATTTGAACTTCTACAATTCAAGAATATTGCCTTTTAATTTAGATGGCTAGCCAAGAGTTTGGCTTCTTGCTCTGCCAAAAGAAAACCTAGAACCGTTTTATTTCATGGTTTATGAAATGGTTTTATGTGGTTAACCTGTACTGAACAAAAAAGACAGGGAAGAAACTTTCATGAAAGAGACACATGCTAAGAAGAACAAAACTACATTTTTAAAAATAGAATATTATCACTGACAGAGAAATGCTTTGACCAGTGAATATATTCTTTTGCCATCAGATTAATCAGATGTGTCATTAGGAGCTTTATCCTTTATCCAATATCATGTTAGTTGAACTAAAATTTGCAGCCATAGTTCTTTGCCTGAATGTTATCTAAACATCAATTATTAATTAAATGCTGTTAATTTACAGATAACATTCTGGAAGACCGACCTGAAAGTAAGTCAACTGGAGATAAGCTACAGTTTGAATATAATGAAGAAATTGCCAAGAGAATAAAGAAGACTGATTACATTACTTACAGCAATAAAGGAAAGGTAATACTGCTTTTTCCTTTTCTTTTCCTTTCCTTTCCCCAGAACACAGACCAAATTCAAGAGGTTTTGGATTGTTTAGATGACTGGATATGTGTCTCAGCACTTTGTAGCACTACAAAAATATCATGCTAGGGGTGTAAAAGTGTTCCAGCTCCCTTGCTGGAGAGCTACAAAGTCACCTCAAAAGCAAGCTCTTCAGTCAGGAGCAAAAGGGGCTGCTTCTTGGGTCCCCTTGCCCACAGGGAAGCCACCCTTCCATCTCCTCTCCAGGGAGGAGGGCAGGCTGTCAGTGATCAGCTGGCAGCTTCTGAAAAGTAACAGCTGCCAAAAACAGTGCCAAAACCAGTGCCTGTGGAGTAGCAGGGGTAAGAAGAACAGTTCTGGCAGTGGGAATTTGCTAACCCTTGCTCCTTTCCCTTCTCCCCCCTAACCAGCTGCCTGCATGCTCTACTAATCAGGTGATTTGCAAAGCTGGGCAGTTGCACAACTACTATACCCAGCAAAGCTTCAACTGCAACAGTGACAGAGCCACCACTGCCCAGCTCCACAAATCAGTTGATTGGCAGAGCCGGGCATGTGGCTGCTGCTGTCAGCTCCACTGATCAGCAGTGGCTCTGTCACAGCCCCAGAGCTGCAGCCATCCTGGGACTCTTGAAGCAGAAAGAGGAATTGCTGCCTTGGCTATAGGAGCCCTGGCTCGTCCTACTACCAGCTCACTTCTGGGCAGACTATCAGAGAGCCAGCTGCTCCCCCTTGGAGGGAAGGATGGAGGGAGAGTAGGGGACTGTGGGATACTGGGGGGCCTACAGACCCCTGCAGTGCTACATGTAACTGTATGGGCATTACTAATAGCACTACAAAATGTAGCACTACCAAAAAGTTCCTCTTTGAAAGAAGTAACATTTTGTAGTACTTTTGCGCTCTTTGTAGCACTAGAAACAGCCTGAATAGCTGTTCACTCATATTTTGCAATGCTTCAAGGGTGTATTTAGCACTATACATGTAATGCCTGTGTATGGCCTGGGCCATCAGATTGCAAATGTACTTTTTATACACAAACAGCTAAAAGAAAAGAACCAGGCTGGAGAAAACAAAGTTAATGGACCAAATATCTAGCAAAAAAGGGTTCAAAAGTTATTTTAGGTGTAACAAACAGATCATACCCTCAGACATCAGCAATAAAAATAGGCAAACACATTTTAGAGGCCGCAACCCAGTGTCCACATGAAATCAGTGAGAATCTTTCCATTAACTTTAATAGTGATTGGATCAAGCCAGCTTCTGGCATGAGTGTACCTCTTTTACAGCTAGCTTGGCTATCTCTACAGTGCAGCCTGCAGTTTAGACCTACCCATAGTTAGTTGTACTAATGGCAAGATAGCTGATAGTAGCAGCAACTCTACTGAAGAATTAAAAAGCATGAAAATAATTGCTGAAACTGCTAACAGGTAATTAAAAAAAGATATTAAGGACATTGTGTAAGTAATGAAGGCCCAATTCTGTTCTCCATTTAGTTCTACCTCCCCGCTGCAGGTGATAGCAGAGCTGTGCCACCTTGGAGTGAGAGGGGAGCCAAAAAGCAAGTTGTGACTGAGAGTCACAATGGATTCTTGGTCTGCTCCTGGCCCAGCTTTTCAGGGGCCCTCCCTACGGACTAAGAGAAAGCGTTCAATTTGGCTTATTTGTAGCAATAAAAAAAACAGCCAAAACTGTAAGGACTTCATGTTTAAGATTGCTTTTATTTTTTCACATTATTTCAGCTGATTCATCCCCTTTTTTCACAGCCCATTTCTATGCATGTTCTTATTGTGAGAGTTTGCTGAACTCTGTAGATATCTCTTCGCACATTTACTGTGCCCTGGAGGCTGCATTTTCTTAGTTTCCCACCCTTCTTATTCTTTCAGATATATTCGAAATATTTAATATATTTCAAAATATTCTTTTTTTTTTAAAAAAAAAAGCACTTTTATTATTATTTTTGCTCAGTTAAAAATTTCCTTCTATGGAATTTTCTTTCAGATGTTGTGCTACATTTCTAAGCTTTTTCAGTTTTGACATTATCTCTCTAGCATTGAATGATAAGCATCAGAATTATAACAGATGGGGCTAGTTTCTCCTCAGTGGTTACACATAACTCCAGGGACAGTTAGCATGTATCAGGGTACTCAACCCCACTCCCATTAGCCAGATCCAACCTATACAACTGTGTGATCTGACTTATGGGGCTCCCCAAAGGTCTGGAAATTTGGCAGTGGGGAGCAGTGACAGTGTTAATAGCTGCTTCTCTTCAGCCAAATTTTTGGAACCATGGGGAGCCCCACAGGCCAGATGATGTAGCCCTGTGGGCCAGACTGAGCCAGCATGTGGCCAGATGCAGACACTTGGGGTCGGGCCAGCACACAGCTGGATCTGGGTGCATGGGATTAGGCTGGTGCTCAGCAGGATCTAGGCACATGGGATTGGGCCAGCATATGGGGTTGGGCCAGTGCATGGCCTGATCTGGGCTCATGGGTTTGGACCAGCATGCTGGATTGCACCCATGGACTGACTTCATGTGCTGACTTTGACCAGCCCACACCACTTGTCCATCTCATGGGAGTGGTAAGGCTGGGCAGCACTGAGATAAATCACTCTTGTTCATAAAGGAAAACCCACACTCCAAATTACTGCATCAAGGTCAATTTGAGCACCAGCCCTTCTTGTTGAACTCCCAACTCTGCACGTGTGTGTGTGGCACGGCACAACTTACCTGCACGCTGAAATAATGGACTCTCACTTTTTGTCAAATTAATAAATGAGAAACCAGCTTTAGGAAATAAATCCTTTATCTTTATAAGTAGCATGTATGCACTGCTGCTTCATGCTGATTGAATTTGCTGATAAGCATGTACCAGAGGTGGCTAAAAATAAAGTTTTGGAGAGACAGGCTTGCTTCAGGATCCTGAATGGCAATTTCTTGATATATATGTAAGGCCTTCATTCTGCAACTGCTTGTATAGTGCTTAGTGGTCAGCCACAGCAGCTAAAGTAGGTGTGCATGGAGAATTCATATATCTGGAGACACATGGGCTACAGCCTCATCCTCAGGATGCAAATATGTTGTGTTGCTACACATTCTCCACTCAGACCTCACTTCTGTTAATAGGTGTACATCATTAAGAGCCAAGTTTTTTCAAGTCATTTAGGTAGCTAAGATGTAAAGAGATTCCTAATGGGCCTTTCAAAATCAATGAGGTACCTAAGTCTCCCTTTAGAGATATCCACTACAACCGAGATATTTGAAGTTGTTTAGGCACCTAACTCCCACTGAAATAAATGGGATTAGGTGTCTAAACAGAGTTAGATACTTTTCTGCATATTTCAGTACTTACCCAGTTTTGAAAATCTGGTGCTTGGCTATTGCACAGCAGAAGTGCCATTAATGCAGGTTCACATTTTGCTGCAGTCATGTCTTGTACCTCATATTTATACATATAGCATCCCATACCTGAATCATACAAGATGAAACCCAAAATGTGTAACCTGTATGGGTATGTGCTATGTTCCCTGGCACAGTTGAACATTAAATCTATGGGAAGTTACTCAGATAAATAGGATATCAATCCTCTTACTCATGATTGTGTATTTAAGATGCCATATATCCAATATGAGCATGCTGTAGTAGTGTTGCTCAACCTTTTAAGTAGCAAGTACTGCCTAACTTCTGAAAATTTTAATAAGTACCCCAATACTCAATTTTCCAGGGAATTTTATATTTACAGAGTACTGTGTGCCATATGTTGGAAGAAGGGCTGCATATATAAGGCCATACAAATGTCTGATCTGGTGTGGGTAGGGATGCTACCTTTTACACCAGGGGTGCTCAAGAATGTACCTGGGCTAGAGGTGATGTTGGCCAAAGCTAGGAGGGCTGAACCCAGTGTCACACAAAGCGTGGCATGCCAAATTATTGTTGGGGAATTTAAAGCTCCGCACAATGTGCGTTGCACCAATATTTTTGCCATAGTTTTGAGAGGAGGAAGGGGTGAGAGAGAGAGGAAAAGAGGGCAAAAGAGAGAGACAGACAAGGATAAAGGGCGAGAGACAGAGAGAGACAGGGAAGTGGGGAGGGTGAAGAGAGAGAGGGAAGGGGGAGAGAGGGGGTACAGGTAGCAACTGTAATTGTGGAGCAGGCAGGTGGTTGGGGTGATGGGGAGAAGCAGAGGCCATGATGCAGTGAAGTAAGTCGGTAGGGCAGGGGTCGGCAGCCCCTGGGGCATATGTGCCCCTGCTGCAGCAGCCCCTGCCTGCACCAAAATTATGGTTGCTACCTGTCCCCTCTCTCTCCCCGCTTCCCTCTCTCTCTTCACCCTCCCCCCTCCCATCTCACTCTCTCTCTCTCCCGCCCTATATCCTTGTCTGTCTGTCTGTCTGTCTGTCTCTCTCACCCTCTTTCCCCATCTCTCTCACCCCTTCCTCCTCTTAAAACTATGGCAAAAATTTGAACATCCATTTCCAGCAGAACAAAGCCGAGCAGAGGGCAGCGACCAGATAGGCCTACGAGGTTGTGGTGAAAGCCATCTCTGGGGACCTGGCACAGAACTACTCCCCACAGTCTGTTCCCAGGGCTTTGTCCTGTTGCAAATAACTCATGTGTGAGGGCACTGAGCACTTCCCAGGGGAGACTGGCCTGGGAAGGGTTTCCAATGCACTGATTAGCCTTCGCTGCAAAGCTTCCAAATATTTCAGGCCTTAATAACACAATAAGGAGCAGAAACACTAATAAGCAAATTAAGAGAATGTTCACGCTATGCTAATGAGCATGGCATGTGAGGCCATTTTGCTTGGCACTCCACTGCTAGCCATGGAGCCCAAGCTATTCCCAGCAGGTGGTTGGGAGACTGCAAGCCCTGCTGCAAGCAGCCCGGGTTCTGTGGCTGGCAGCAGCTAGCCACAGCCTGGGCTGGCTGCGGCCAGGAGTCTGCAAAGGAGCTGCTCCTACATCCCACAGCTCCAAGTAGATGGGGAAGGGAGCCCTGAGGCAGCGCAGCCCAGAAAAGCCCTGTGCCACCACTGGCACTGCCTGTATCCAGCCTGGGCTCTGGGCAGCTGCAGTAGGGAGGCTGCAAACAGCTGCACCGGACTCCACAGCCTCGGCATCACCTCCATGCCAGCGACTGCACATGCCCCTCAAAGCAGAGAGCAAGTTTGTCCCTGCTCTCTGCTCTCAGGTACACTTGCAGTTGCTGCCAGCATGGAGCTCATGATGGGGGTCGGGAGCTGAGTACAGCTGTTTGTAGCCAGCTGGGCTCTGGGGCAGCTGCAGTAAGCAGGCTGCAAACAGCCATACCGGGCTCCGCAGCCCCGGCATCAGCTCCGTGCTGGCGGCAACTGCACACACACCTCAGAGCAGAAAGCAGAGATAAACCTGACCTCTGCTTTGAGGTGCACATGGAGTTGCAGGCATGGAGCTGATGCCGAGGCTACGGAGCCCGCTGTAGCTGTTTGCAGCCTGCCTGCTGCAGCTGCCCCAGAGCCCAGGCTGGCTACAGGCGGGGCTGGCGGCAGGACAGGGCTTTTCCCTGAATTCAGCAGCAGCGGTGCTGGGGGGGCAGGCAGCATCCCCCCTCCCATCACCACAGCCTGCCCCAAGCACTGGGAAGAGACTGGTGCCACCGCCAGCCCTCCCGCCCACAGTGAACTGGGCCCCAGGCAGGCCAGGTCATGGGGCCAGTCCCCACAATGCAAGAGGGAGTGGGGCAGTGCCCTGCCCCTCCTGCACTCTGGGGGTCTTGGTCTGCCCCCTCCCAAAACCCAGGCAGAATAAAAAAGAAAGAAAACTTACCTGCCTGTTGGTGGGGAGTGCGCGGGTATCTGTGTGCCCGCCCTCCCCCTCCTAAAAGAAGCCTTTGGCCAGCTTGGGGGTTGGGGCAAGCAGCCAGACATGAACCTGGCGGTGGCAGGGGGAGCAGCGGCACACAGGGGTTTTCCGCTGCAGGGGTTTTCCGCACCTGTGTACTCTCTGCCTGTGTCTCACGTACCCCCAGGGGTACGCATACCATGGGTTGAGAAACTATGCTGTAGTACAAATGTAGTCACAGAGAACTAGATAAACACTAGAGCTGTGTGAAATTTCACCACAGTTTCGTGTCGACACTGTTTTGATTCGTTTAGAGCTCGAAACAGCAAAATCAAAATGAAACAGAGAGCTTCGAAACAGCCTCGAAACAAAATGAGGCAAGTCGAAATGTTTCAAAATTTTCAAAATGTTTTGAGTTGCAAAGCTTAAGCTGGGCTTGCCTGCAGGGAAACAGAAACTAAAGTAAGGAGAGGGAGGGGGAAGAGCGGGGAAGGGGTGCTTTCATCATTGACTGTATAGCTGGCCAATGACTGTGATCCTTCCCGGAGGTCCCTTCCAATCCCAGTGCTCTGGGGGAGGAATGGAAAAACTGCATAAGTTACTGAGCTGTGTGTTCCAGTTTTGCCTGTCAGCAGCTAGAGGTGCAGGGCCCCAGAATCCAGAGCCCCTGCATCTATCTCCTTGATAGCTGGTGGGCTTCATGCCCTCAGAAGGGGCTACTGTTCCCATAAGCTGCATCCAAATCAGGCCAGAAATGACAAAATTATAGGTTGTTTTGAGCTTCCCCATTATAGCCTATGGGCGAAACGTCAAAACAGCATATTCAGTACATATTTCAGTACAAATTAAACAGAACAGCGGTTTCGAATTTTGAAACAAAATACAAACCACTGTTCTGCTGAAATGTTGAAACGCAAGTTGAAATGGAACAGTGCCATTTTGCACAGCCCTAATAAACACCTAGATCCATTATGTGATAATATATATGCACTATGACAAAAAATTGTGGACATATATCAGGTGTGGTAAATACTTTTAATTTTCAGTAATTTTCATATTATGCATCATTTGAATTGTCACTTAGGTTTATGATATGGAATTGGATGAAGAATTTTATCTTCCACAAAATAAGAAAGAAAGTAGACAGATAGCACCAGAGCTTTCAGATCTTGTCATCTACTGCCAAGCTGTGAAATTCCCTGGTAAGTGTACTTACCTACTTAATGCTTTAAATTTTCTTATTCTTTCCAATGTTACAGTGATCTACTGCAATTCTGCAGTATAAGTAATTTTAAATTGTAATATATAAGGAATATTTATTTCTATGCTGATATATTCTATGTAATGGCTGCTGATTGAGAAATAAATGTGTGCATAAATTCATCAGGCACGTAGGACTGGAAAGGACCACTGAGCCTAGACTTCTATGATTGCTAGCAACCATGTAGTGTTCATTTAGTCCAAAGAAGTCTGCAAAAATGTCCATTCTAGCCCATTCTATACACCACAACCTTGGCACCCCCATGACAAACTTTGGATCTTTAATACAAAAATGTAATAATTTCAAAAAAATGCAGAGTGCCACAGGGAAAGAGCAGTGGAAGGTCATTTGTTAGGTTACATGAAGATGTAGTTTGTCACATATATGATTATTTGGAAACTGAAAACTTCATTCTTTATGACTTGGAGAACTGGCTAATCCCTATGTGAATAATAGCGGAGTGTGGGCTTTTTCATAAGGATTCTGAGTTTTTACTTACTGTGCCAGCGATGAGGATGAGCTTCCAGCCACTGGCAGGTGGAGCTCATCAGCTCATCAGGACTTTTCTTAAGAGTTAGCTCCAGGTTAACCTGTCTCATGATTGCCAGAAACTTTCCTCATGATCTGCATTCTAAGGAGTTAAACTAACTCACAAGACTCCCCCTGCTCTTTCTCTTCCAGCTCACTTTAGGGAAACCCCCTCTTTGGATACCTTTCTGATAGGCAATCTGAGGTTAGAACAGCTAATTAGGGAAGTTGCAAGAAGTCTCCCCAAACCAGGAGCAGTCACACAGAAAGGGTAGGGGAAGAGCAGAGGAGAAAGACTAGATGCAATATTACTACCTCCTTTCCTATCAGCAACATATGGCCTGACAACCCATCGAGGCCTGGGAGTGGCCTAGGTTCAGCAAGAGGATGTTGGGAGATGACAGCACAGATGTGAGAGCAGGTTGACTGAGCAGATGTAGGGTAGAATTGAGGAGAGGTGGGATATAGGGATAGAACTGACTGAGAAGCAGAACTGGTATGAGGACTTCGGGGTGCGTTGAACGGTTGTGGCAAAGAGAATTGTTATGGGGCCTTGGGAGCCAGAATTGATTTAGAGGTTAAGAGACAGAATTTGATATTGGGCAGGGAGACAGGCAAATGTAGAGATGAGAATTCCTGCAGCACAGGCTAAAAGGACTATATATGGGAGATTTGGTAACATTAATTTTGACACATACATATCCTAACAACCCTCCCCACAGCATCATTTCAAAAACAAAAAACAGACAAAAATTAAGGGTGACATGTTTTTAAGTATGTTATAACTGCATCTCTTAGCAGTTATAACTGGCCAATCTCTTCTATTTTGGTGATATGCCTCTTGATTCAGGGCATTGCCAATATTACTATCCATGTCATCCACAACCAACTTTTTTGGTTCAACAGCTAAGCTAGTAATCACTTGGGCAGTGGAGAGAGTCCAAAAGAAAACTGATATGGAGTCAAGAGTAGCAAACATCTGGAGAGTGGGCCAGCAGGTGGGATAGAGGTGCAACTGGGAGGTGAGATGAAACTGGGCCATGACAGACATGTAGCAGTGTTTCCTGGGAGAGTTACTTGGGAGGTGCTTCATTTGGTAATGGAAAAGGGACAGCAATTGGAGAACAAATGGAGGGGGAAAGTTGAAGATGCTTATTACTTCCTTTTCGTCATGTGATGTAGAACACTAAGGATGAGGGGGTTGTGGTTGACATGCTAAATGTACTGTACTCAAATTCCTTTTAATTGTGAATTCACTGCTCATTATTGGTTCCTTTAGCATGCTGAAATTAAAATCAAGATTTTTTTAGTGTAATGGTTCTCTACAGAAATATTGACAGTTGTTTGCTCATCAAGAGTTAATACAAACAAATATACTCAAATCAGCAAAATCTACTCAACACAAAGTGCTGTCCAATATACAGCGTAAATTGGAAACTGAAACATTTGTCTCCTGTCTCTTAGTTGTAATCTGAGGTGTCACTTGCTAAAAAATTATATTTGTGATTTTAAATGGGATTCTGTAGATTAGGTTAGGAAAGAAATGCTAATCAAGTGTCTTTTGCTTTAATACAAGACACACATAGGATAAATAAGAAAATCAATTTTCATGCAAATGACAGCTTATAGGTATGAGTAGAAACCTTACTTTTATATGCTTCCTCTTCTGGCAAAAATACTACCTTCCCAGAACACATCTAATGATCCTTCCACATCTAGGGTGATGCCACTGTGAAGAAAGAGGAGGGGAGGCGAGGAACACTGCACAGGCCCCAGCTAGTAGAGAATATTGGGGTTTAGGCTATGATGTAATGAGGAAGACTCGTGACTGCAGTGCTAATGCAGTCCTTGCGTGTAGGTGAGATGGGAAGAAGAATGTGAATCCTGTTGGGAGTTTAGACACCTAAACAACTTGTGCTGTCAGGAGAGACTGAATTAGGAAGCTGTGGGACCAAAGCAGAGGCTCTTGGGCATGTGTCTCAGATGGCAGGGTAACTAATATGGAGGGAGGGGATGTGCCATAATAAAGACCCCAGCATGCAGGTCTGTAGTGGTTTACATCCCTTTCTCTGCTTGTTTATCTTTGGAAAAATGGAAATACATTAGTTGGGAAAGATAGGTTTGTTTTAACCAGTTGCCAGTCACAGGCTCCTGTCAGAAAGAAGGCCACAATTACAGCTGAGCCTGCAGGGCTACCACGCCATGCATTCAGTCTAAAGATAATAAAGCTCTAACACCTCTCTTTGCTGTACAAGAGGGGAAGAGGAGAAGGGAAACACATCACCTGTGAGATGTCTTTGTGAGGGAATGCTAGGGTACAACCCACCTTGTGTAACTGTGGCATTATGGTGCATGTAAGAGGTGTTGTAGATGGAAATCCAGTCTAAATTGGAGTGAACCATGGAATTTCACTCTGGGAAAGAGGCCTATTGCTTTCCCTAGGAGAGAGGCTGAGGGAACCCCACCTCCTGGCGTAGCTCACTCCTGAGCTATTGCATATGATTGGAGCTCAGTTTGCTCTCTTGTTCTGCTAGTAAGAGCAGAACTATCCTATTTTCTCAATGACTGGGGCTCCACCCAACTATTTTGAAATAGATCTTGCATGCCAAATACTTTTCTCCATTGAGAACACCTACACGTGATTCACAAAATAAACTAAGAGATTTCAAATAGGAATCCACAGTGTCAAAAACATTCTGACCTATTGTGGTCTTTCTGAATTCTTTGCTACAGAAAATCTGCTCTATTATTTTTCCGTGGTAAAAAAAATTAGTAAAACTTCAGAGCTAGCGTTTTCTAAGGGGTGCTTTAAGTCTAATGAGCAGTGCCCTGAGTCCAAAAATTTGGGAACCACTGCTCTAGTGGTATCAGTGAAATTGCATTGGCATAAAACTGGAGTACAGGTTGGAATTTTTAAGAAGTAATGTGTGCGCTTTGCAAACTTTTCTCTCATTCCTAGTCCCAGGATGGACAGGCATGCTGCATGTGCTATCAGTCACCTGTAATTCTCAGGTGAAATGTCTTGTTTACCTTGATTTGACTGTTTATGAGGCCAGTTCCCTGTTTGCCCTTGAATGTTCAGAAGCTGCAACTCATTCCTTTGTCTCTCCAAATCTGTACTTGTCTCCACGTTGATGAACTGTTATTTCTGTTAACTGTCTATGACAGGCATCAGCAGTATATGGCCTGAAGACCTGCAGAGCTATTGGATCTAGCCCGCAGCACTAGGGGAGCTTTGTCTGTGCCTTGCTGCACTGCAGCTGGGTGGGTGGGCAGTGGGGAAAAGTGACACTGGTGGCATAGGCCCAGATCAGGAGCACTAGCCCACCACGGACATGAGCTAGATAGATCTGGCTCATCACTTGAAAAGCTTGCCTAGCGTCTTAGATTCTTTGGGTGTGTCCAGATGAGCATGGTCTTGCAGTATGTGGTGCTGCAAACACATTTCTCCATGCTGTAAGGGCGCACTGTCTGAGCATGCACTGCACCCCGGATATCCAAGGGTCAAAAAAACCTGCAGAAAATAAAATGGAGCAATGCACGCTCAGTCAGTGCGTGCTGCTGAAAAGTGGAGCCAGGCCACCTGGAGCCACGCTCCACTGCCAGCCAGGCTCCATGCTGCAGAATCGCCACAACTACAGCCCTGGGAGGTCCCCAGGGCCACAGGTAAGGCTGCTAGGACCAGTCCAGTGCTGGCCCCTACCTACCCTACCCCACCCAGGCCAATTTGCCACGTGCCAAAGTATGTATGGCACGGCATTCCCCGAGGACAAGTAGCAGTGGCAAAAGGTGCACCGCCGCTATTTGTCCCCAGGGAACCAAACGTCCATGCACATCTGGATGTGCTCTTTGGGTTTATCAACCTCTCTATAAAACTTTCACTTATTAATCATTTAGGAAGTATTAATCCTTTCTGCTTGGCTGGCTACTTCTAATACTCATTAACTGGCTAAGTATCTGTCACTTTAGTAATAGGTCTTCATTATATCAACCTATTCTCTGGACACTTTATCATTCTGCTTTCTGCCTTCACTAAGATGTCCCTTAACTCATTAATAGGACACAACAATAGTAAAAAGTAAACTCATTTAATAATACAAGGGCAAGGTCATGTACTTAAGGACTAACAAGAATTTCTGTTATAAATAGACAGCTCAAGAATGTGGAACCATTAAAACATAGAACTGGATTGGAAGGTGCTTCCTCAGCCATGAAGTCCAGTCCTCTCCTTTTACAGACAATTCTTATTCAAAGGAGTCCCTAAAATCACTACGTCAAACCTTCACCCTTAACTATAGGAGAGGAGAAAGACTGAAGTATATTAGTTGAGGACAGGATGACTATGAGCCCTCAGTGTCATGCAGCCATGAAAATGGCCAATATGATCCTAGGATGTGTTGGGCAAGGTATTTCCAGTAGAAATAGGGAAGTATTAATGCCATTGTGAGCCCTCATCTGGATTAGTGTATATAATTCTGGTCAACCCTTTTGAAGAAAAAATCATTCAAATAACCAACAACGGAGGACCGTGAGGAAAGATGATCAGGAAAATGGAAAGCCTAAGCCTATCTTATGAGATGACACTAAAAGAGCTTAGTTGCTTGAAAACTGAAAAGATACATTTTTGTAGATTTTTTCCAAATCTTACTGTAAATATATTAAGGGGGTAAACATGAGTGAGGGAAAGAACAGAACTACTTTAACAGAAGGAAAAGTTTTAGTGGTGGCTTAAGGACAAAAGGTTATAACTTAGCTATAAATAAATATAGGCTAAATATTAAAAGTTTCCTAGCAGAAGAGTAAGTTTTTAAAGTAGCTTTCCTGATGGAGTAGTGGGGGCAAAAACCCTAATTAGTTTTAAGATGGGCCTTGATCAATCTGCAAAAGGGATTATATAAATGGTTTCCTACAGTTACAGGAAACTTGGCTTATTTTTCAGGATGCCCATCCAGCTCTATGTTTGTTACATTACATTGCACCTCCAAATGAACCATGGAAGTTCTGTACTGGCTGTTAATAAAATCATGGGTCACTTCATCTTAATTCATCTTAATACAACACTGATACCTGAAAGATCAGTTATATTTGTCCTTCTCTGTGGAAGCCTGTGGATAAATTAAGTCAGGGGGATAGGTACTCTGTTTCCAAATGGAATTTGCAACCTCAAAATGCATGCCAAGGAGAGTTAGGCACCTAAGAATGGAGTTCACATAAGATGGTGTGTTGAGTAAGGAGCTGCCCAAACTATGCAGTAAGAAGTGTTGGTGAGAGAGAAGGAGGTTGAGCACCTATATCCCTGAGAAGTGTAGGGCTTCTGCCCATTTGGGACTGGCAATCCTGAGCCTTCTCCTACATAAAGGCAGATAAGCTCTTGTTGAAAAAACTGTGGAGGGACTGGTCCTGTTTAAATAATGAAAATGAAGGTCTTTCTTCATTTACTACTTTTACTTTTTTACTTCTTTCTTGTTTTACTTTTTATCCCTTTTTACTCTAACCACTGGTTAGAGCACTAATCCAGGGTTCAGGTAGACAGAAATGTGGGAGACTATTCCACCCTTATGCCCAGAGCCTTGTAGTCAGTTTTGATTTGATCAGGTCCCTCTGACAGTATCATTAGAGCCAACAACGATGAGCAGCATGAGTTAGTAGTCTGAGGCCCAGATGTGTCTCTGCAATCTTTCTGTAACATCTTGAGTTTGGGCCCATGAGATGACAGGTCCAGTGAGCAGATGGGGGTGGCTCTTTCCACTGCAGAACAGAGTTGCCAAGCACAATATTGAGAGAATACGGTATAAAAGGAGCAAAGTAATGCTACTTCTTACTTGCACTCTTTCTGGTCCTTTATGGGTGTGTCTACACATTGTCGTATGGCAATGTTGCTACAGCACCATTTTTTAGCACTTCTTTTTGGAAGTACTAAAACATGGCGCGGTATGGCCAATTACTGTGCTGTGCATGTGGCTTATAGTTAGATTTCACCACTACATCGCCATAGTGGCACGCTATATCAGGGGAGTGTGCCGCCACGGTGATGTGGCTGCCAATCACATGTAGACCCATGTGATCGCTACATCACTGTAGCACACTTGTTGGCAATGTTGCACGTTGCTCTATCACCGTAAGGTGACATGTAGACGTGCCTTATATGTTGCTTTTTTTTCTGCATAGTAGTCCAACTCATTTCAGTAGTTTTATCCAATTTATTTTAAATTCTTAAGTTACATTTTTGTATTTTTTTTCAAATTTATAACAAAAAGGAAAATTGTAAATTAGGACTGTATCTTGGTTCTAAGGACATCCCTCACATCACTTTCATGCACTATACTGATGTCAAAAGAACTTCATGACACTTCTTTGTATTTATATTGAACCAAAACCAGTTTGGGTCAATAGAAAGGAATTGAAATCAGTGGCAATTGAATCCATTGCTTTCAGTTGAGTTTAGATTAAGATTTTAAATGGTTATTTTCTCTGAGTATACAAGTATGAGTATTTTTAGAGCAGGCTTGTCCAACATGCAGCCCGCCAAGCCGTTTTCTGTGGCCTGCGGTGCTGTGACGGGAAACGAAGGTAAACACGGTTTACTTTCGTTCCCACCCCTTGTCTCTCCCCTAGCCCCTCAGCAGCTTCCTAATGGCTGCTGAAGGGCTGGGGAAGGGACAAGGTTCCCACACGCACCGCGTCAGCTTGACGTTGCTGACGCGGTGTGTGTGGGAAGAGTAGCCATGTGCCGCTTGGGACAGGATGAGCCCGGCTGGAGCATCAGAGGCTCAGCTGCACTTTCCCCCTACCTGCGCTGGTCAGTCCCGAGTGGCACACGGCTCCACCACTGCTTCTGCTGGCTGGTGCTGACCCAGGCAGATCTGTCCCATCTGGAGCAGCATGCAGCTGAAGCCAGATTCCCACGTGCTGCTGGGGAAGGGAGGAGCCCGGCTGGGTCGGCACTGGCCAGCAGAAGCGGCAGTGGAGCCGTGTGCCTAATCTTGTATCTATACCTGCCAGGAACCCAAGTAGTAGGTGGTTGATACCTGGTAAGCTCATGTGAGTAAAGACTGCTTATTGCTTTCTGTGTGGCCTTCAAAATGTTTTTATCCTACTAAAATATGCCACACTTTGTGAGAGTCATTGCCTCTGTATGAGAAAGCAGAATCATAGCCACTGAACTAAATTCATGCCCCATGGGAATAATCACAATTCAGCAAAATGGGCAGGAAGGAAAAGCCAGAGTTCTAAGTGTGCACCCTAAAAGAGGCCATGAAAGAGTCAGAAGCACAACCTTAGAACCAGGAAAGCTAGCTGGTGACGGCAGTCCAGGAGGCATGATGGGAATCCTCTACTCTCATGAGATTTAGGAAAGCAAGAGGACATGAGAACAACATGTAGGCAGAGACAGTGTAGGGCCTTGGAGCCATGTTAATAAGTGAGGACAACTGTGTTCCCACTCTGGTCAGTGACTAATTGTGGGTACATCTTCACTAGCTTCAAGCCACTCAAATCTTCTGCCAAAAAATAAGCCCTTCCTACCCACTTATACTTTACCTGCTCTGAACTGTAAAAGAGGCAGTAAGGGCCCTTCTAGGGTGGTCCAAGGACAGTAGAAACAGATCACACATAGAGAGTGAGAGATGTTCCCAGAATGTCCTCACCACCACATTTCTTCTGAAAAGCAGGGATGTCCTGAGGTTCATTTAATGTTTGTAAAATGCTTGTAGAGCCCCACATAGATGCACTGCATAGAAATGCAAAATATATTTTTGCCTATTTGGTTGGCACCTTGGGCTGAGATTTTCAAAGCTGAGTCAAAAGGCCAACTTCCATTAAAATGAATCGGACTTAAAGGTCTCCAAATCTTTTATGACAACTTTGTAACATATCTATCTACCCCTTTTTGCAAATCTCAGCCATAGTTTGGAAGCTCAGCCAAAGAACAGAAGAGCATAAAAAGTGCCATGCTTGGTCAGCCCAACGGTCCATCTAGCTCAGTATCCTGTCCTGAACAGTGGCAGAGGTGGATGCTAGAGGGAGAGTTTTGAACTGGTTAGACCCATTTCATTGTCACTTCCTGCAACTTCATTGGTGTCAAAGGTCATGTGACATCACTTCCTGATGTGATACCCTTCCTGTGAGGTCTTTGAATGTAGCTTGCTGGCCCACTGGGTGATAAAAAGTTCATGATCCGGCCCCACATTCAAAAAGGTTGGACACCCCTGTTTTAGAGCATCACAAAACACATCAGGCATTAAACAGTTAATAGAGTTGGCACGTGTGTTTTCCATCATTGAAATGGAAATTATAAAGATCAATTTTTAATAATAGGACATAATATAGAAAAGAATTTGGGTCAACTAGTAAATGAGCCTGCAGTGCTTTGGGATTGTCCTTTAGGGTTCTCATGAAGTCTTGCTGTTGGGTTCACTTGAACACGTAGCAACATTATGTCAGGCGTCCCCGGATATCCTGTACCTTTATGTCTTAATTTCCCAGTATAACAGATTAGTTATGTAGGTAATATGCTTTAGGTCTGGATTTATTGAAACTATTATTATAGCATTTGTCTTGATGTTGATTGGGGCTGTTTGGTAATAGGAGACAAATACTAATTTCCTGCTTTACATCCAAGGATAAATATTTGGTCAGTTATATCATAAATTTTGTCTCTGTTGCATCTGAATTTCTTATTTATGCTATAGGTTAAGTGTATTACATTAGTGGGAATAATGTGCTAGTACCCTATGCAGTATAGGACAGGAGTATTAGTGCTTCAAAAATAGTGTGAAAAATTATGGAAAATGTCATGCCCTCTTGGTCATGTTTTTTGGCTCAGTTGGTTTACTTTCTGGGAACAGGCCTGTCAACTCTAAACCCATCTGGCTCTAGCAGAGGAAAGGAAAGAAAAAGCAGGAAGTCCATTTTTGGAAACAACCCTGGCAGGCTGAGCCCTGGGGAGTCAGCAACACTTGCCAAAGCATCTGGAAAAGGTAAATTCAGCATCTTCTTTCACTGGGCATGTGATGTGGAATGACTCTAGTCTAGCACATTTACCAGGCCAAACAGTTAAAGATCTACCACTATCTGCTTCTGTATGGTGCTTTCATACTCTGGAATCATTTTACATTAGCAGGCAACAATTCCAGTATAAATAAAGTACTGATTATCAAGTAATGGAATATTAATTAGGATTAATTTGCTAATTAATTAAATTAATTAATTGCTCATTTGAATGACAGAAAACTAAAACATATTTCAAGTAACATGCCTTATACTATAAAGACCTACATTAGAATCAAGTTTATACCTTAAAGCAGGAGTGTCAAACTCATCTGGCCCCACTGGCTGGATGAGTAGCGTGGTGCCTGTTTGTAGGCATGATTGTGCCCACAGACTGACCCCACGTGCTGGATCTAGTGTGTGGGGCTGACCCTATGTGGGTGCTGTGTGCAGGGTATGCACCAAATCCAGCCCCACACCAGGTGCTGGCTCACATGCTGGATCCAGCCCCATGTCAGGTGCTGTGTATAGCACAAGTACCAGATCTGGTCCTGGGCTAAGTGCAAGCATGTGCCCTAGATCTGGCTCCACACCAGGTACTGCATGCAGCATGTACACCAGATCCAGCCCCCTACCATTTGCTCCATATCCAGTCCATGTCCTGCAGACAGAAGGGCAGGCCAAATGATAGGGCTTTGAGGGTTGGATATGGACTGTGGGCTGAATTTTGATACCTCACTTTAAATTATATGGGAGATTTTCAAAGGTGAAAGTGGCCTATGGGACTAGATTTGAACAGAGAATTAAATTCTGTCCAAGCCAAAAGTTATGACCATGAAACCTCTGCTCAGATGTTGCCTAACCATGGAGCATCTAAACTCCCCAGCTTCTACACTGGTGACCTTTATGTTCTCTAAAAGTGGACTTGCAGAGTGAACGTGGGAAGAGAGATACCACCCCTTTGCCAGGATCTACATTTAGCAGTGAGGAACTTATCCTATTTAATACCATATATAGGTTTAGCTCTTGGCACCTATGGAAAGGTGATAAATCAGCCAATTATATTTGACCTTTCATCGTTTACTGAAAACATATTAACGTTTTGAAAAAAGCATAGTAGCATAAATAAGTAGCCTTAAAAATAGTTAATATTTTTTTCCTTTTAATTAATAACTGTATTGTAAGTAACTCACGGTATTGTAAAGTTTCCTAGCAGTGGATTAGGAAACGAGACTCATTTTAAACTGCTCAACCATTCTCTATTATCACATTAAATATGTTGTTTCATTCATGTAAGTGATTGATATTCAAATATATCTTAAATAAAATAACTACTAATATCTGCCTGGTCACAGTATCATTTAGGGTAGAGACAGATATAACAATTGTATAAGTGTCAAATGACACTGGTATAAACTGCTACATCTACATACTTCTATAGCGCTACAAATGTAGCAAAGCCATGGGAACATTAACCCTGTTTCATCCAGGGTAAAATTTATAGCAGTTTGCCTCTCTATGGTATCACTATAGGAACATGCCAACATAATAACATAATTTGCTGGTGTGCACCAACTGGCAACTCCCCCTCCCCTTTTAAAATGGTTAAAAAGTTACACCTTTCTTCAGTCTTAGTATTTAATTATGGGCACTTTTACACATGCTCGGTTGAGGGCAGGGGGCAGCACTTCGGTTAAAGCAGCTCTGAGAGCTGCTTTAATTAAAGCACCACTGTGTCTCCTGTATCAGCATCTCTGTGCTTAAAAATGGCAGTGGAGGCACTTGAACAAAAGCTTGTTTGAAAAGCTTTAGTTCAGGTGCCCCTGCTGCCATTTTTAAGGGCAGGGACACTGATACATGAGACATAGGAGGCTGCTGTAGCATGGCAATTGCCATGCTCCAACAGACTTGATTAATTGAATCTGCTCTGACACACTGGAATTCCAACACATCAGAGCAGCCTCTGCGCTCATATATAGGTGCCCTATGTTATCTTTCATTACTTCTTTTACTGTGTAAGCAATATGATACATATTTGAACTGTGTGGTTTCAGAGATCATTTATTTTTATCCTGTCCAAAATATACACATACATTGGTTCTTGGAGACTTTGGATCTACAGCTGTAATTTGAATGTAATGTTTATTTTTCAGGTCCTTTTGATGTTGTGCGGCAGACCTGGGAAGAACCTTGTTCTCCTTCGTTCAACCCTACAACTTCTCTCAGTGCAATCATAAGGACACCTAAATGTTATCATATCTCCTCATTGAATGAAAATGCTGCCAAACGGCTGTGCAGACGGTATTCTCAGAAACTGATCCAGCACACTGCCTTTCAGCTATTGAGAACATACCCTGCTGCCACACGCATTGACTCGTCAAATCCCCATCCTCTTATCTTCTGGCTCCATGGAATACAACTAGTGGCACTTAACTACCAAACAGATGGTATGGGTAATTTTTCATGTATACTGGCTTGTTTTGCATAACTTATAATGGTTATTAATGTTTTTAATGGTTATTAATAACAGGGGGGTGTATGTATGTATGTATGTATGTATGTATGTGTGTGTCTGTATAAACAATGGTTTTTATATCTATATATATATACATACACACACACACACACACACACAAAACCATTGTTATAGTCATCATATAACTATTGTATATAACCATATATATAAAACCATTATTAATAACCATTAATAACCATTAGAATTTCTCCCTCAATTATGGATTTGTATTTACCATGCTCCTTTACTTACTATGATTGTCTGTGTTCATAGATTTATAGAGAGAGATACAACACTTGCAATACAGCCAGTTATAAACAGAAAAAATACACATTTGTAACCTATATTGTGGTTTGAAGGACTTGAAGGTTTGAGTAAATATGTATGTGCATGATAATATATAAAGGACACGCACATAAGAGGAGTTGCATAAGAGTAGTGACACAGAATAATTAATTGTAAGATAGAGGCAGGGATTTTACTAGGCATTGGGGATGTATGAAGCAGGCCCCAATTGTCTTGGATTCGGATTTGACCCCCATCAGGGACAGTGATTTGATTTGTTGATTCGGATCACTGTCCATGATTCGATTAGGCTGAATCCGAATCTGAAGATTCAATGCTGGTTTGGAGAATCAGCGATTCGGAGACAGACACAGCCTTAAATGTTTCTTCTACATACCTCCAGGTACCAGCACAGCTTGTGGATGCTGCGATGCTGGGGCACATGGAACGTCCCACAGGAGTGCGGGGGGCCTTCCATATGCTTGGCGATTGGCCGTGGGGGGACCCTGGGTTCCCCTACAGACCCAGGAGGCACCAGTCGCTGAGCTGAGGGAGGGTGCGGGGCTGGGGAGAGGGGGAGCCCAGTGTGCTCCCCTCTGGACCCGGAAGTGGACCAGAAGTACTTCTGGTCCACTTCTGAGTCTGCTGCTGAGCGCGCTGGGGAGCCCCCCGTGCTTCTGTGGGACACTCCATGTGCCCCAGCACTGCAGCACTCATGAGCTGCCTGCTACCTAGAGGTATGTAGAAAAATCATTTAAAGCTGCATCTATGTCCGAATTGCCTCATCTTTCCAAATCTCTCTGAATTGATTCAGAGGGTTCTGATTTGAGTCGCAGAGATTAAAGGGTCCTCTGATTCGATTCAAATTCAGAGATTTGGCCACCGAATTGGGCCGAATTTCTGCTGAATCCAATCAGGGACCGAAGCTTTGCACAGCCCTACTACATATCAGCTACCCCATAGTAATTGCCTGTATTTATCCTCCTACCTATGGTAAGTGGAAGCTATGCCATGATAGCTTAGCCCTCAATGAAAGAAGGGTAAGTTACCACAGCTTATTTTGCACTTACCATGGGGTTAATATGTACAGTTGGGCAGTTATTACGTGTCTCTGGCCATGTACAAACATTATGTGCTGATAGAACAGCCTTTCTCCTGGCACAGAAAGGGCTGTACAGATGTGCAAGAATCATAGAAAATTAGGGTTGGCAGGGACTTCAGGAAGTCCAACCACCTGCTCAAAGCAGGACCATCCCCAGCTAGATCCTCCCAACCAAGGCTTCATCTAGCAAGGTCTTAAAAACCTTGAAGGAATGATGGAGATTCCACAACCTCTCTCAGTAACCTGTCCCAGTGTTTTACTACCCTTCTAGCAAGAAAATTATTCCTAATATCTAACCTAAACTTCTCTTGTTGCAACTTGAGACCATTGCTCTTTGTTCTGTCATCTGTCACCACTAAGAACAGTTTAGCTCTGTCCTCGTTGAAACCCCCATGCAGGTAGTTGAAGGAAGGCTGCAAATGCAGGTAGCAAATTAACCATGCCATAGTTACTGCGCAGTAGCACACATCTAAATGCCTACCCAGGACTCGTTTACTGTACAGTAAATTCATGCACAGTAAACCCATATAGCATTACTTGCCTGTGTAGTTGTACCCTCTGTGTACATGTTTGCAGGAGTGAGCAGATACTACAGAGTGCTCAGTGTGCAGACCAGTGATCTGTGTAAAACTCATGTTCAGTAGAAGGGTTGTAGGGGGAACTTACCTTCTTTTATTCCTGAGTGCAATCATGTTAAGGCTAATGACAATCTATCCTTATGTAAAAGAGGACTTCAGGAGTATCGACAGATATGACAAAAGGTTTTAGACACCTTTGAAATGCTTCCATGGGCCCGGCCCACTGGCTAATAGTACCCCTTAGTATAATAAGGTATATTGAAATATTTTGAAGTATTTCCCTTTTGGTTAGGGCTGCAGGTAGAAAGCAGGGAGAACAGGCAGGCAAGCCTGCAAGCTGTGCAGCTTTCAAGGCCTGCTCCAAGTCCCAGGCACAATCAGGTCCCTGTTGGAACCTGCAGCAGTACCAGACCCACAGCTGGGCTTGTAACATGCTGACTCCAAGGCCATTGTCAGAGCCACACACACCCCTTTATTGAGATGGGGAGAGAGGAGGAAGAAGAAATTGGACATGGAATGTCAGAATCCCATGGACAGACAAGGTTTTTTGGGTAAATCTGATACCTTTTATTGGACCAACTTAAGTAGTTGGAAAAATTCTTAGCAAGCTTTTGGGTATAAATATCATTTATCAGGCTGAGGAAGCATCCACAGCTGATGTGTGCTCTAACTGCAGATGCTTCCTAAGCCTGATGAAGGGTATTTATACCTGAAAGCTTGCTAAGAAGAATTTTTTCAACTATTCGAGTTGGTCTAATAAAAGATATCAGATTTACCCAAAGAACCTTGTCTGCCTGTGTCCTTAGACTAACACGGCTAAAAACCAATACCCCATAATCCCATGGAGTGTCAGGAGCCCCTGCTGCCCCCACCCCCTCTCAGCTGGCATTTAGTTCAAATCTCAGAGAACTTTCTAAATACTGTAAATAGGTGTGGCAAGGCCCTGAATAAAGCAAACACTAGAAAATGGGGAAAAACAGCTAAGCAAGTAATTACAGAATTGAAAAATGTTTAAAATAGTAATTTTATTAGCTTTCCACTGGACTTTACTGTTCCTCAGTTTTGGCTGCTTTCCTTTTGCAGATCTCCCTCTGCAACTTAATGCAGCAATGTTTGAGGCTAATGGTGGCTGCGGATATGTTTTGAAACCTCCTGTTCAATGGGATAAGAACTGCTCAATGTACCAGCAGTTTTGTCCTTTAGAACGTGATCTGGATAATGTGGAGCCAGCAATCTACGCTTTAACTGTAAGTTCTTTTAAAGAAATGTTGAAAAGTCCAATATAGAAATTAGGCAGTGTGTAACTACAGCTTTTAAGGGAGGCTGCCAATTTGACCACCACACTTAGTGTACCCATAACAGTTATGTGTCATAATTATGATCAACATAATTAGGGTGGGAATGTTAGTTTTAATGGCAGCACTGTATTTACAGAAATGTCCACTGTTTCCCCTATGCTGTCATCAATTGGGGCCCGAACCTGCAAGCATTTAGAGTGAGACTGTCCATTAAAGTTACACAGGTGCTTAGGTATTTTCAGGGTTTTGTTTCCCCTATACTGAAAAGACTTTATACATATTTGTATCGAGCAGTAGGAGAAAATGGAGGTAAATAAACAACCCACCCCCACCAACCCACTGCCTAAATAATTAAAAAAAAACCAGAATTGGGCAATACTACTTAGCAGCTGCTATGTCAGAAACTGTTCTGAAAATAATGCCTTTGTTGGAATGTTTCACAAAAGCATAGGAGACCCCTAGAACTCAAGTCATCCATTTACATCAGAGCAATACTGTTGAAGGTGGTGGCGTTATCCTAGAATAAATGAGGAAAATTTGATCCTATTTTTCTAGACTACACGTTCATTCTTTCTGGATCAAATTTCATTTACTTTGCACAATACCATGCTTGATTCATGGTATATTTTTCAGAGAGGAAGGTTACCCTAGCAACTCTATTGGGGTTAAGATTTTCTACTTCTAACATTGTTTTGGCACTTAGAAAGCATCAGCAGTGTTGCAGGTAGCTCAGCGTGTCACACACTAGCCTGTGATCCCTTTCATATGAAAATGTAACATAAAAAAGACCCCACTCAGTGGTTACTTTGTGTACTTCCTGGCTGCAGATTGTGTCTGGACAGAATGTTTGTCCAAGCAACAGTACAGGAAGTCCCTGCATTGAAGTTGATGTACTTGGGATGCCTTTGGATAGCTGCCATTTCCGCACTAAACCCATTCATCGCAATACTCTCAACCCTATGTGGAATGAACAGTTTCTCTTCCGAGTTCACTTTGAGGATCTGGTCCTTCTTCGATTTGCAGTTGTGGAAAACAATAGCTCAGCTGTAACTGCGCAAAGAATCATTCCACTCAAGGCTCTAAAAAGAGGTAACACACTTTGCACACACTTTGTACACAGTGACCAGATGCTGAGCAAGCTGCAGGTGCTCAGCACAGATCATGTTCAGTGCTGCGGCCAGCTGGTTCATACATACATATGCAGGCTGCCCATTGTCCCAAGGGGCTGTTGCAGCAAATGGGATCAACCAAGGCAGAGGGACGGCCTTTCTGTGCTCTGTGTTCCATAGGTGTGCTTGAAAGGAGGATGAAAAGGAAGGTGCTGAGGCTGCCACAGTAATTTCATGTCACACAGGACTTCCTCTACAGAAGCAAATATTTTAAAAAGCATTTAAATTGATTAGTGATGCAACATAACTCTCAAGCAGTTCAAAGCAATCTTTACATGCCCAGGGACATTCATCCATCACCCTGGATCAAAGTAAATGCTGCAGTCCTGTCTACAGCTGCAGTGCATTTTGTGCCTTTGTGTGTGAATGTATTTTGAACACACCACAAGGACTGACAGGGTGAAAAGGGTGTTTCAGTGCCTCCCCACTGCCTGATGGGCATTCCATGGGAATTTTAATACAGCACTATTTGATCAATAGGCTGCCCTTCCCAGCAGGCGCAGGGCAGATTACTGTGAGAGTTACGACAGAACTCCAATACCAAATGCTTGAACATTCATGTTTTCAGCTCACTAATCATGTATCCTGCTCTAATACAGTAAGGTTGACCAGTGTTTGTTGCTGTCCCAATTGCATATTCTTCAGGATATAGACATGTCCAGCTGCGAAACCTGCATAATGAAGCCTTAGAAATCTCAAGTTTGTTTGTAAACAGTCGGAGGATGGAAGAACATTCCTCTGGAAATGCTATGCCTGCCTCCTTGGTAATTTATCTTTTGTAGATGTCAGGTGTATTTGTTCATGTATTCCTAATGAGTAATTGTTTATGATGGTATGTGGACAACTAGAACCATTGTTTAGGCAACTAAAATTGGAAATGGGCATTTGATGGGCTTTCCAGAAACACCTACAGGTTAAATCCTATTATTTCAGCCACTAAGTACAAGGTCTGATAAGGTCCTGATGCAATGACCCCTATCTACCTTTGTAGTTCCCTGCTACTTTTAAATAGGTACTAAAAGTACATAGCTTGTGCACCCCTGGAAGTAAAGTCTACTTTACCTCCCCATGGGGGTCAGGCATCCAGTTCTGTCATTCATTTCAATGGGTAGCACTTCAACACCCTCCCCCCGTGACCTCCAAGAGACAAATCCTCAGGTATTGATGTGCTGCTCCATTTATTCCAATGGGGAATATTAGCCTGTGCTAAAACAAAGTGTCCAGCTACTCAGAATCCTACTTCTCTGACTGAATAAAGCATACATATCTTACCAGACTTTGTATTATTTGGGCGGGCAGCTATATGTCAAAGATGCCAATGTAAGGCTCGTCCCGCATATTGCCTAGCAGTTAGTACACTTGCCCAGGACAAATGTCTTTGCACCCACCTTTCTGATATCCTAGCATAATGCCCAAACTTCCAACCTGTGGGTAGAGACAGTTGTTTCAACTGAAGCTGGTTCACTGGGCAGCCAAGAGCAAGAGTCATGAGTCCAGACAGTGAGCTTGCAAGCAGGAGCCTAACTTGAAGGGCCTAGCCCTGGAAGGGGAAGGGGGTGAGGGTTCTAGCCTGTTTCCAAGGCTGTTTATGCATTTTTACCCAATGACTCCTTAATGACAAATGCAACACAGCCACTGGTACATACAGTCATGCCAGCATATGCACTAGTCTAGCTTGTATTTCAGTCACAAGAGGAGGTGCTAGCCCAGTAGAGTTATTTCAGTGCAAGTGGAAAGAGACTGTAGCCTGGAGGGCCCAAGGTGATCTGAAAACAAATAGTTCCACAGTCCTTGGTTTGCCCACCTCCATCAGCTTGAGCAGGGGGAAGTTCAAGCATGTGAAGGTTGTCTATGTCCCAGTTCCATATATGCTTGCGCAGCAACACCATAATGCAAAATGTACAATCATGGAAGCAAAGGTTCATGTGAGAAGCTGGCTCCCTGAGTCACATGCCTAGGCTATATAATGTATTCACCTTCTGTTCCCTCTTAGCCTCAGCACAGGCATGCTGTCAAGTGTGTCCTAGTGATTAGGCTGTTATTTTTTAGTGTGGGCAATCGAAAGTCAAATCCCCACAAGTGCAGGTGAAGCTAGAACCTGGCTTTCCCAGATTGGCTTTGTCGTGGGTGGGTGCTCTAACTACTAGGCTGCTGGGCAAAAGGTGGGATACACAGACACCCATCTGTCAACTAGTGAATGGCTGTCATTTTTGTTTGACTTCAGTTGCAGAAACTTGGGTGTCGTGGGAACAGTACTGAATCACTTCCAAGCACACGCAGTAGGCATTAAGTTGTATAGGGCAGGATTGCAGTTGCAGAAGACATTTAGCTATGTACATGCAGTTCAGGCTATGGTGTGTGGCTGCTGGGGGACTTTGACTGTAAAAAAAACCTGCATCACTTACACATCTTTGCAGGAAAATTCTGTCCTATGAGTCTAATCCCCACTGATTTCCATAGGAGTTAAGTGCCTAAATGCTTTTGAAAGTCTATTTGCAGCTTAAGTGCCTAAATTGACCAAAAAAAAAAAAAAATCTTGACTTTAGTGCATATCTAGCAATTGCTCCTTATGCTGTATGTTTCACTAGTAGCAACTTAAAAGTGGTATTACAGGTAAAACTTAGTTTGATCCTTAAATCTGATTGCGTTCTATCGTGACTAGGTTGTCCAGTGTCTGCCTGTTTCCTCACAAATGTATCAGAAGCAGTTCATTAGAGACCAGAAGTGATTTAAGTGAGGGGTGACCAGGCTAGGGCACATGTGCCACAAGTGGCACGCGCAACCTATGTATGAGGCACATGGCAGATCAGGGAGTGGAGCAGGCAGAGCAACAGATCCAGGATCTAAGTGGCATTTGGGGAAGACACAGGGCTTAACTTGTGATATGCCTACCAAAAAGGGTGGCCCCCACTGCTCTGTCTTCTGATTCCACCACTGTGACAGAACTTGTTTCTGAACTGGGTACAAGCTGTGATACAGTTAATTTATGGCAGGCAGGAGCACTGGATTTCTAAATTGATTTGTATTTATTTTTAAATGCTTATTAATCTGTTTGCTGCTGCCTAACATCTTCAGTGTGTCAAGTAATGTGTATCTGACAGGCAGCAAACAGATTAAACAGGGAATATAGTCTGCAGCATAAGCCAATACAACTTCATCCAGTAAATTCTGGATTCAGCCAGAAAACACGCATCAAGTAATGGAAAATCTACCAAATCCCTGGGGAAGCTCTTCCACTGTCTAGCTACCCCCACTGTTAAACATATTTGCTTTATTTCAACTTTTTCTGTTTTCAACTGCCAGCCCCAGTTTGCAGGTTCTTTTAATGCATAGATTAGGAGTCTTGAACTAATCAGAAAGCTCCCTGTGCAGGTTCTTCTGTAGACTGGGTTTTCATTGTCTGTATAATCCAATATTTTAAAAACAATTAAATAAAATTGGTCAAAATGTCTTTTGAACAGCTGTTTGACACAGAGGAGAGGAGAGCTTCAATGACATACAAGGTTACAATTCATGGGATTCTAGGCCCAGAGCCTTTTACTGTTTTTAATATAAGTGGAGGGACCACAGCAGCACAGCTTCTTCACCAAGTAAGTTTGCTCAACTTGCCTTATATTCACCAGAATCTACAGTATCCAGTTGCATGCTGATCACAATCTAAAATGCTTATAATTAGAATCACTGCATGCAGTAAAATTGTTACTGATATTTTTCTTGCTATTTCAGAGAATAACATGTTGCTTTGTAAGTCTTTTTCCCAAGGAATTAAATACCTTCTATACCTACACCATCAGTGAAGCTTTCCAATACCTGGCCTCTGGTGAATGACATTTTAACTATGAAATGCAGTTCAGTAACATTTCTTGCTGCAGTCTGCAATCTGTATTAGTTAGTTTAATAAATAGTTTGCTAAAATTATTTGGAGTTGCATGCGGTTATTTAGTTAAACTAGAAATTCCACATGAGAACATTTCAGGTATTAACAAATTCAGTTCTTCAAAGATTTCCTCCTATCTTTCATGGTTTTGTACAGATTAGATATAAGAGCTTTTGCAAAGAGCATGATGAGATTTTCTTATTGCTGTGCTACCTTACCCTACAAAAGCTCAACAAGGGTAGAACTCAACTTGGCCTTCACTTAGAGCAGGGGCGGGCAAAATACAGCCTTCAGGGTCATTAAAATATCTAGAAAATTAATATTTATCTGCTCCTGGTTGCCTGTCAGAGATGACAGAAGCCAGGGGCAATAGGACCCAGGGAGAACTGACAGGATGCAGCAGCCCAGCCCCACTCCACCCCAGCCATTTTCCTGCTTACTGCCCCTGCACTGCTCCAGCACCACATGGCTCCTGGTTTTATCGCTGGACCGGGGAGCATGCACCGGTACCTTGGGGGGGGCAGGGTGTGGGAAGGGAGAGAGAGAGAGAGTGTGTGTGTGTTTGTAGGGTGAGTCCCACAAGCACACCCCACCATACACATGCACCCCCCCCACACTGCCATACATACAGACCCCACCCCCACACCCCAGGCACCCTCCCCCCACACAACCCCCCAACCCCATACTCAGCCACCCCCCTCATATCCACACAAACCCACATGCTCCCTCACCCCGCACCCACACTCTATACCTATCCACCCCCCACAGACACACCCACACCCTCCCTCACACCCCACACAATATTTAAGAGTAAGACTTCATTTTAAGCTATTACATACTCACCTCTATGTACACTACATGAACACATGTAAACCAGAACAAAAATATTTTTTGAAATCAGATTAATGAATGGTTTAGATGTTTGCCCTTTAGAATATAACTTGGTATTTTCTGGTTCTGAGATTGCAAAACCCCTTGCTGAAGGAGTACTTCTGGGGTCAAGGGGAGGGACTTCTGGTGGCAAAGGTCAAGGGTGAGGGGGCAGGACTTGTAGTTACAAATGGTGACCAGGGGGCTTGCCACAACTCGGTAAGTGGCCCTCTGGCAGAAATAATTGCCCACCCCTTACTTAGGGGGAACACAGAGAGTTGTAGGAATGATGGTGATTGATTGGTGATTCTCTAGTTGCTCTTCTTGAGTTGGTGTTGAGCCACATGTGGTAGGGGTGTGTGAAACGGGCCATATTCAATTCAGATTCGGCCCTAATCAGAGATAGTGATTCGATTCATTGATTCAGACATAGACACAGCTTTAAATGTTTTTTCTACATACCTCGAAATACCTGGCGCAGCTCCTGAACACTGTGATGCTGGGGCAGATGGAGCATCCCACAGGAGCTCAGAGGCCCCCCAGCGTGCTCGGTGGTGAACCCGGAAGTGGGCCGGAAGTAATTCCGTTCCACTTTCGGGTCCACCATGGAGCGCTCTGGGGGAGCCCCTCCACGCGCCCCCAGCTTGGCAATCAGTTGTGGGGGGGCCCTTTCCTTCCCCCCCCCAAACCAGAAGACACCAGTTGCCAAGCTGGGAGGGCGCGAGAAGTAAATCAGAAGTGCTTCTGGTTCACTTCCGGGTCTGCTGCTGAGCACGTTGGGGAGCCCCCCGTGCTCCTGTGTTACACTCCATCTGCCCCAGCGCTGCAGCATTCACGAGCCACCTGGTACCTCAAGGTATGTAGAAAAAACATTTAAAACTGTGTCTATGTCCGAATCTCTCCGAATCGATTTGGAGGGCTCCAGTTCGATTTAGAGAGATTAAAGGGTCTCCTGATTCGATTCGGAGATTCAGCCAAATCTCCACTGAATTCAATCAGGGACCGAAGCTTCTCACAGCCCTAGTATGTGGAATATAGTAGTTTGCTCTTGGAGATTCCTCTTTCAGTGAGACAAAAAAAATGAGGCTAGAACCCCTCATAATGAGGACCCCAGGCCATTTTTCATAATTAAAGGTGTTGCAATATATTTCTATTTGCATGGCTATCTACATAACTTATAGTTTACACAGGGCGTGTCTACACTTGCATTTACAGCATCTTCAATTTACTGTGCAGTAAGTGGGAATAGGCTGGTGTCTACATGTGCAGACATTAAAGAATATTCACGTTGTGTGTGGGCTGATTTGCAACTAAAGTTAGTCCCAAGTCAATCCACATACACAGTTTTACTGAGCAGTAACTATAATCCGGCATAAATTTGATTCCTGCATGATGCCAGCTCAAGTTGGCATAAGTCACTATATTTACTATGTAGTATGGGTGTGCATGTGTAGATGCAGACCCATGTAAATGAGTATGTGTAGTCACACCCCCAGTGTATCTAATTTGGAGTCAGTGGGAGCTAGTGATATAATGCACATTAAAACATCATCTATTAATTGTAGAAGTTTTTCCAAATTACCTCCAGAGAAAGCATTGAGCTATTTGAAAAGAATTTATGGCCTGGCCAGAAACAATTTCATATGAAAGTCCACAGACCAAGTTTTTTCTAGACTTGAGGTTCCAGTAGCTCTGAAATGCATCCGAATTTTGAGATGCCTTTTCTGTTCTTCTCGTTGCTTGTTTCAATTCTAACCCATAGTATGTGGATGTGATAAATGCTGATTAAGACAAAAATATAGTTATACTTGAATTTAGTTCACAGAGAGGTTTAGATTCAGAAAAAGTGTAAGCAGGAACAATGCCTGCTGACTGAATTTATTTCACAATCTTCATGTTAGTGTGTTATTGGGAAATTGTTTTAATAACATGAAGGTGTTGCGAAGTAGAACAATAACATGTTAATTTTTATACTTGTCTTCATTTCAAGAGCTCAGAGCTCATAATCCTAACAAAATACAGCAATGTCTCTGCACATACAGTCAAAGATAAGGTTCTGTGTTCTGGAATGATTGATCTGCATAGTTTAGGGTATTTTTCCTGGTCTTTAGAAACAGAGCACTGTTTTGGTCTGGAACAGAATTGCAGGAGCACAGTGAAACTTTTCTGTTAACACGCTTTCATTCAAAGGCTTGCAATAGAGTGGTGTTCAACAGCTACACAACCTAGTCACACTTATGTCAGAAGAATCAGCTGTGCCTTCCTGCTGCCAGTGAGGCAAAGCAGGTATAACAGAAGCCAAGATCTGGCTCACTGCATAATTATTTTGTTCATCTCTCTCAGCCCATTTTCAAACTACACAATGGGATGGCTGATGCTTTGGCAACCTTCAGTCAAAATGTCACATCATTCTTTCGGTTTGTTGTAAATGTTAATAGTTAATGGTAAGCTTAAGTACTACAAGCTTTGATATAACAAACACTATTGTCCTATCTTCCAGTCCTTCCCCCCATAGCATCTCTTGTCTGAGATTATTGTATACTATTGCTTGACTGAGTCAGTTTGAGAACTACCAACAGAAGTTAGTCACCTGTGAGCAACTGAACAATGTTAAAAGTTGAACTGTTAAAAGCAAGGGTTCTTCTCTGGTGCTGACTACTTGCTCAGGCAGCATATTCGCTATTAGTATTTCAATGTTTAGCCCACAGATATGAGAAGAAATTTTTTTCCAAATGACCGGCTAAGCTGGTTGCCCTTGTCACAAGGGCAAAGCTTTTCTGTGTAACTGTTTATGTAAGAACATCATAGAAATACAGAATAAAAGTTAGAGGGCTAAGTTCATGAGTAGAAAAACCTAAAACCCATTAACTCATCAGGGTTTGTTATTCTAGCAGTGGGAAAAAACTGTACTGTCCTGGGATTATGAATAGATTGTCTGGCCAGCCAAAATGCACAGAAATAAGCTTAAGCTGTATTGCCTTGTCTGTAATAACTGAATTACTCAGTCTAAAAGAATGATACATTACTCTAGAATAAGAGCACTGAATAACAAACAGCACATCAGAAATGCTTGTGCATGTCGTGGTTATTGAACAAGTGGTCAATAAAGTGTGTTCTATGCAGATTCATTCATAACTACTGAATAGTGTTTATGTTTAGTATTCAAATTGCTGTGTGTTCTGGTTCTGTCTCAGATCTTGGCTTCCACAAAGAGCACTGAATCATCGTGTGCAGCAGACTATTTTCTGATGGAGGAAAAATCATTTATATCTAAAGAAAAAAGTGACTGCAAGAAACCGCCATTCCAGAGACTCATTGGTCCTGAGGAAGTGCTGGTACAGATTTTAAATAGTTGGTTCCCTGAAGAAGGATATGTTGGAAGAATTCTCTTTAAAACCCGAGAGGAAGTAAGTCTCTTCTGCGAAAATTGTCAGTTACACATGTAGTTAAAAATGATGACCTGAAGAGAGACAAAAGGAGCACGATATCCGTTTTGATAACTGGAAGTTAATCCCATTGTTATGTACAAAACTGAAAATCAATGCAACAGCTGAACAGTCTCCTCCCCCGCCTTGGGCCCGGGCCCACTCCTTCCCCACCCCCATCCCCCGCGTTGACCCCAAGCCTGCTCCTCCCATCCCTGAGTGGGCCTGCAACGGCCTAGCTTCTTCCCACCCTCAGGCCTGATCCTGCCCCACATCGGGCCCGGGCCTGCTCCTCCCTTCCCCCCACCGCAGCAGGAGGGACGGAGGAAGGGGCCCGGGGCTCCCCCACTCATTCTTGACAGGGAATCGCACCCCCCCCTGCCGTGCTCCCTGGAGGTGGAGACAAGGCCAGCAGGGCTGGCTTCACCCCCCCTTGCAGGTAATGCGGGGGGGAGTGGACCCAGGCCCAAGATGGGGGGGAAGAGAGTGCGCCCGGGCCCAGTGCGGGGGGGAATGGGCCCAGGCCCAATATGGAAGTGGGGGGCAGTAGGCCCAAGCAGGGGAAACGCTGGCTTGCCGTGGTGGGGGAACTGCGGGCCCAGCCCAATGTAGTCGCAGCAGCAGCCAGGGGGCGGGGGGACCGGGCCTCCTCTTCCCCTCAGGCTCAGGCCCACTTCTCCCCCACCCCTCCCCCATGGGGAGGAGGAGCAGGCATGCTGTGGCATCGGCACTGACGCGGGGCCAGGGGAGGACTGGGCCCGAGCCAGGGGAAAGGCCAGGCTGCTGCGGCACTTGCGGGGGGGACAGCTGTGAGGGGAGGAGCAAGCCTCCTCCCTGTATCGGGCCTAGGCCCACTCTTCCCCCACCCCCGCTCCCCCACGTCAGCCCCGAGCCTGCTCCTTCTGTCCCCCCCCGCTGCCACCCCAGCTTCTCCCCACCCGTGGGCCTGGACCCCACGCAGCAGGACGAAGGGGGAGCCAGCCCAGATGGGAGGGCCCAGGGCTCCGGCCCTGCCCGCTCCCCCCGTCATGCTTGACGGACAGCCAATCAGAGTGCTCCAAGCATGGGGGAGCACCGCGCGGAGGACCGGACAGAGGGTGGGCTGGCTCACCCACCCCGGTCTCTGCAAGAGGCAGAGCAGTGGCAGCATGGGGCATTAGGTGGTGGCACCCCATCCCAGCCTCCTCCCCCCATCATTCTTGATGAGCAATTGTCTAGTAATTCCATATTTGTTCAGTTGCTCTCCATACAAAGCTCAAGCTCTTTTTTCCCCTAAAAACATAAGCTAAAAGCCATCTAGGAGCAGCTGAGGATTTTGTTCTAGAAAACACCAAAGCATAGCAATCTCTGTTTTAGGCAATGGAAGTACATGAAGAACTGCCTGGAGAAAATTTCCAGTTGGGGTGCTGACACATGTGAGCTTTAGGGAAAAGGAAATGGCTCTGGCTCTTTCCCCAACCAGCTGTTCTCTCTTTAAGACTGCTTACCAGCTAACTTGCAGTCTCAGGACTAGAAACAAAGTATCTGCAAAGGTACCAGGGAACAAAAAGGCTCAAAGCACCTTCCTTTCTCCCTGGCAACTGTACAAATTAAACATTTAGCTGGAAGAACATATATAGGAGAAAAAAAACCCCAAGCCATCTGGTCCTCTGCCCATTTCTGGTTCTGCACAGCACTACAGGTTTCAGAAATGCACATTGAGAGTGTTAACTTGGCCAATGTTTATAGAGAACAATTGTGTTTACTGAAATGCAGCCATAGAAACAGCAAAATCTGAATTCCCAGGATGTGATAAGAGCCTCCTCTAAATTCAATCATTGGTACTTTTCTGATCTCGCACATTTCTGATTTTTTCCTTCTCTTCACATTTTAATGCAGAATTTGAATGAGAGAAACTTCTTCCAAGAGGAAAAAGAAGAAGCAAATATCAGCTCTGAGGATGATAGTTTCTTTGTTCAAGTGCACGATGTTTCCCCAGAGCAACCTCGCACTGTGATCAAAACCCCCCGATTTAGCACAGCTCAAGATGTCATACAACAGGTATGAAACATATCTTCCTGCTTCTTGTTTCCAGTCAGTAAAAGTTCCCTGTCCGTGTACATAAGTTTGGTTTCATACAAAAAGTGGGTTTTTTCATAGTTACTGGGCTAGATCTTCATTGAAGGTCCCTCATTTCTGGGAATCTGCCCAGTAAACACACTGGGTTCCTTATGTTTTGCTTTCCTTTTCTTTAAACAGACTCTTTGCAAAGCCAAATATTCCTACAGCATTCTGAACAATCCCAACCCGAATGACTATGTCCTCTTAGAAGAGGTGACAAAAGAGCCAACAAACAAAAAGTCTTCAACACCTAAACCGTCTCAGAGGATTCTCTCTGATCAAGAGTGTGTGTTCCAGGCTCAGAGCAAGTGGAAGGGAGCAGGGAAATTTATCCTGAAGTTGAAAGAACAGGTTCAGGTAAATGATTAAAAACCCTTCTGTAAAATACACAAGTGGCATGTGAGCAACATCTGAGAATGGCAAATAACATGTCCTAGCAAAAGGAACATGGTGAGAGGTCAGATCATGTTTTGTTTCATCCTGAAAGTATAAAGTTGATTCTACTTCATTTTTGTACAAGCAACATGGCTAAATTATGTAACTCATCAAAAAACGCCGCGCCCCCCCCCCCTTAACTGCAGAATTGGTCATTCCAAGCTACCGAGAAGACAGAGTGGGAATGGAAGGCTGAATATTTTACCCATTGTAATATTATAAAAGCCTTAATCTGTCTGTCTGTCATTAACACTGTGTTTACACTCTGATGGGCTGTCTGAATCAACCGATCAGAGTACTACAAGAGCGTTCGGGACAGGAGGCAGTGGCGGCACTGTGCCACCATAATGGCAGCGATGGAGCAGATGGCCTCACCCATCGCTCTTCCCCTTGGCCTGAGGCAGCAGTGACAGAGCAGACAGAGAGGTGAAGCCCTGCCCTCCCCCCCGGCCATGCTCCCTGGAGGTGGCAATGAGGGAGTGGGGAGGGGGGGCAGAGGGGATGGCGATGCAAACTTCCCCCCCCCACCTCTGGGGAGACGGCAGAGGGGCGGTGTGGTGGGTGGTGGTGCTCCATCCCCGCAGGGCCTCCCCCCACCCCCATCATTCATGGGAAGGTGAGGAGCATGTGGGGGGGGGGGAATGGTGGCAGACCCAAAGGAGGGAGGGGGAAGCGGGCCTGGACCTGATGCGGCTGAGGGGAATGGGGCCAGATGTGGAGCTCTGTCCCCCCCATGACAGCGGGGACTGAGGTGCCAGAGCGGGTGGGTGAGGCCAGCATTGCTAGCCCCGGGTGCACGGGGATGGAGGTGGATCCAGCCTTGCCACCACATACAACAGCACCCCATGCCACTGCCGCCTCCGTGCTGGCGGCGCAATGCTGGCCTTGCCCCCCTGCTCTGGTGCATGGGTCCAGACACAGGGTGGGGTGGGGAGTGGGGTATCATGGGGCACGGGGTGGCGCCACTCTGTCCCCGCCCCTTCCCCCATCAGTCATGACAGACAACAACAGGAATGGACTGGGATGACAGCACAGGGTGGTGGGTGGTGGCGTTCCATCCCCACCCACCCACCCCCGTCATTCTTGATGGGCAATTGGCTAGTATGATATTACAGTACAATGAGCAAACTCCTGCTGTGGAATGTTTTCACAGGCAAGCTCCCACACAGGGAAAGCCTACATGTTTATCCAAGTAATACTACTACTGCGAGTGAGCTACCTTTCCATCCTGATTCTGCTAGAGGCTAAGTGTCCTAACAGATGTTCATTTCAACGTTCTACTGAACTCCAGAATTCAAGGCTACACAAGCACTTCTAAGAGACACCTCTTCATTTGGCAGGACTGCAAACAAAATAAGTCACTAAGGGCTCCTATACATTTGCAGGGAGGCTGCTCCAACATGCTGTAATTACAGTGTGTTGGAGCAGACTCGATTAATCAAGTCTGCAGGACCATAATAATTACTGTGCTCCAGCAGACTCCAGTCCCACATGTATCAGTGTCCCTGACAAATGGTGATAGGGCGCTTTAAATTAAAGCTCATTCAACAAGCTTTAGTTCAAAGCACCCAGCTGACATTTTTCAGCACAGGGACGCTTATACACATGACACATGGGGTGCTTTTAATTAACACAGCTTCCCTTCGCACCCCTGCCTCCCAGAGCTCAGGGGCAACCAACATGGGTTCACTGGGGGCAGATCCTGCCTGACTAACCTGGTTTCCTTTTATGACCAGGTCACCAAGTCCTTGGACGTGGGCACTGAGGTGGATGTCGTCACGGCCTTCAAGAAGGCCTTTGACACTGTTTCTCACTCCAATGTCATAAAAAAACTAGGCGACTGTGGCATTGATGCCTACACAGTCAGAGGGGGGACAAATTGGCTAGATGGTCGCACCCAGAGAGTGGTGGTGGATGGGTCATTTTTGACCTGGAGGGATGTGGGCAGTGGAGTCCCCCAGGGCTGTCCTGGGGCCTGTACTGTTCAACATCTTTATCAGTGATCTAGATGTGGGTGTGGAAAGCATGCTGTCCAAATTCGCTAACAACACCAAGATGTGGGGCGAGGTGAGCACGCTGGAGGGGAGGTACAGAATCCAGCTAGATCTAGACAGGTTACAGAGGTGGGCGGATGAAAATAGGATGGAATTCAACGCAGACAAGTGCAGGGTACTGCATCTAGGGAGAAGGAACCAGCAACACACCTATAGTTAGAGAGAAGGTTCAGGCTGGACATCGGGAGGCATTACTTTACGGTTAGGGCTGCCAGGCTCTGGAATGGACTCCCAAGGGAGGTGGTGCTCTCCCCTACCTTGGGGGTCTTCAAGAGGAGGCTGGATAGATATTTGGCTGGGATGTTATGACCCCAGCACTTGGTCCTGCCCGGGGCAGGGAGTCGGACTTGATGATATGTTTAGGTCCCTTCTGACCCTAAGCACTATGACACTATAAATGCCTAAAGACTGTAAACAGGTGTTGCATTTCTCCCAGGAAAAAGCCTTCTGTGCCAGGATCCTACAGACATTCACATCCATTGTGCCGCTTTGTGCACCTGTGCGGTGTGCCAGAGAAAAATGCTGTGTCTGTAAGTTACTGCAGCTCATTTAGTTTAATTGCGGTTTGTTCCAGGGACAAGCCTGCCAGGCTGTGGGCTCTCCCTAGGTGGTTACTGGCAGAGGAGCAACAATGCAGCTTGGAAAGGCTCTATATGCAAAGGTCTGTGCCACTGCTGTTTTGATTCAGGTCAAAACCACCTCAAATGGGACATCTGTTTACAGGCTAAGTCTCCAAGATGAAATATTTCTTCCATCATTCACTTCACTGAATAGAGATCACTTACTTGAAAACCTGCTGGTTACCTCAATGCTTATTATCTTTCAACTGGCTGCCTTGCCCCCCAGTAGGATTCTACAGACCCTCTGAGTCTTAAACTCTCACCACCATCTTTCTAGTTCTCCTACTGTTGTAAAACAGAAACTTCAGACAAGGACAGCTTCACAATGATAAATGCAAGTTCCTGACGTTTCATTTCTTGTTACTTGCTGGCTACTGGAAAAGGTAGCAGTGCTGATGTATCTGGACCACTTAGAGAGACCTACACACTGGGTGCAGCCACAGCATGGAAACTACAGTTCCCTTTCCCCAACAGACATTAATATTTCTTCTGCATTGTCCTACAAAAAATATATCAGGAGCAAAGTTTGAATACAACATATCTGATATTTATAATGCACGAGTCATTAGTCTAAACATATCAAACTTGCATGTTCTTTCTCGTGATTCTTGTACATTTATTTTGAAAATTGCTGCTACTTGCTTTCACATGAAATTAAAACTATATTTCCAGTTTGAACTACTAGCAAGATGATTTTTTTGTTTTTGTTTTTTTTACAGGCAGCACGGGATGATAGAAGAAAAGGCATTTCATTTGCTAATGAATTTAAGAAGTTAACCAAGTCAAGCAGGCAGTATAGAGGTTTCATATCGCCCCCTCTGCAGACTTCACCAGATGGTACCCAGAGCAAAGATGAAAAATCTGCATGTAGTTTGACATTTAGTGACATCATGGAATAACACCCACAATTAACTGCAATATGCTCTATTCAGGTACAACATCTCTACTACTTGTTCGTTAATTGTACGCTTAATTTTCAAGGCATAATTTGTACCATATTTTTTTCAAAGGGGTACTTAGTAAGCCATAGTAAAGTACAAGAAGTAATCAGAATAGTCCATTAAAATCTTATGGGTTACTGCATCATACTGGCATATAGCCATCCATGTTTCTGTATTCTGGTAGTGCTATCTAGTCAACATGATTTTAAACTAAGATAAATTAAAAAGTGCTAGGAAATCTGCTTTGACTCCTGTACCTGCATAGTCCTAAAATCTGTGGAGTAACTGGTCTAACAATAATCCGCTTTTAAAAAAAGACCAAAACAGGACCACTTAGCATGCTGCCTGGCTTTACAGTGCACTGTCCCAGCAAATTCCAGGGTTCACATACTGCTCTAAAAGGGGTTTAAAGGCAAGTGTTTAAACATCCTCTTTTGCATTATGGGGCAGATTAAACAGGAGCATCAAGATGAACTTTTCTGTTTCCTTGCTACAGTTGTTTCCAAGTACATTCTTCCCCTTTTAATTTCATTTCCTTTGTTTGTGACAGCCTAATGCTGAATTGTAGCTAAGGCTGTCCTTTTTATGCACGTAATGTTATAAGAGAGAGCAGTATTTTTTTAATGTAATGTTGTTTTAATGGAGAATAACTTGCCATTTTGATTACTTGTCCATTGGTTTACAGTGACCAGATATTTCCATGGGACTGTCCACAATAATCCCAAGGGATTTCCTAAATTTGCAACTGATTATAAATGGACAAGAAACCTGTTTTTGGTAATCCCACTGCAAGTGAATCAAAGTTCCCATATTTCCTTTCCAGTCATGCCCAGCTATCCAGATCCTGCTTATATCTATGTCATGCTATCAAACTTCAAGCAACAACATTTCATTTACAAAATTCCTTGCAAGATTATCTCACTGTACACAGCATGTGTTTATGTACTTTTATTTAAATTAAAATGCCACGTGGTCTCTCCCTCTTTCTAGGTGATTATAAAGCCTTAGAATGGCAAAACCAAAAAGTCAGATGGAAGCCATGAGAAGCAGAGTAAGTGATGAAGACAGATCCCGGTCATATTCCCTCTTCTTCCACAAGCCTTTTCCCTTGTTTGATAACTGGAACCTACATCACTGATTACTGAATTAACATCCCTTTCTGCAGTCGATGTGAAGGAAACTGCTTAGGCCTAGACTACTCAGCAACAAGCTGACCTGCACTAAGTCATTAGTCCAGACTATGCTTCCAGAGGCAGGCCTGGGAATGCAGAGTGGCATGACATTGTTCCTAGTGTTTGGAAGGATGACTCCAGCATTTGGGAGAGATTTCTTTCTGCCCCACTGTCTGCAGAGTCTGGAGAGGAGGATTAAGCAGGCTTTTGGATTGCTTGTATGTAAAGCACGTGGCTTTTAACAAAAGATATTTTAGTAAATTGCCTCAAGGGAAACTAAAGGCAGAAAATTAGAACTAGACTGTTCTGTTTTGTGTATTATAGTAAAATAATGCACTTTTAACTAAAGGCTCCTGTTAAACACTGTGCTAGGTGACTGTAAAAAGATTTTAATATGCTGTAACTTTCTTGGTATCACAGATTTAATTTTGATGAATATATACAAAATACTTCATAGTTATTTATGGATTATTTACTTTCACAAAAAATAATAATAATGTATAGCAGCTATATACACCTAACTGGTAGTGATACTTTGACAAGGAACAATATTTTCTTTATCCAGCTTCTAGTTTTCCAGACCTGTTTAAAATAAAAATGAATATTTATTTTCATGTTGCAAGGTATGTGCCACTATGTAATATATTTATCATACCTTACTTATTAAAATTGAAGAATTCTTAGAGAAAAATTATTCACTTTTCTAATGTTTCTTTTCAAGCAAAAAAAGTAAATGTACCCTTTTAGTAGCTAAAACTGACCCAAATTTAATGGCATCTGGAAAAATAAAATTGCTTAAAATTTCACTTCTGAGTTCACACTAAAATTGTTTCTTAATAACATAATGGAATGGATGGAAAAGTAATTTAAAATTGTTCATCTGTAACATTAGTAGTGCAGTTCTCCAAGGTATTTTTTTAATTGAAGAAAAATTTTTCTTAAACCCAGAGAGTATAAAGAACACCTGGACTATTGGATTTATTTTTCAATATAAACCTTGCTGTTTTTGTTTACATAGAAACACTGTTGTAAAGTTTTGTACATTTGCTGAAATACTATTCTTTCAATATTTTAAATAAGTTGTTAGCTATGGGTGTCTCTTTTCCTTTTGTGCAAGTAATTAGCATGCTAAGTGTTATTAACAGTAATTTATACCAACTTGTACACAGCTAAAACATCCATCCTAACAGTTTAACTGTGGTGACTAACTTGCTCTGCACACGCAAGTCCCTGAATGGCATTTAGGGAGATAAGTCATGCAGTGAGCATTCATTTCGTCAGAGGTCTTCTGTCCCTCAACATGCCCTTCAGCTCTAGCAGAAAAAGCTGCTGTTTCTAAGGAGATCACATGTAGTGCAGTTAAAGAGATGTTTGCTTATCACTTGGAGAAGAGTAAAAGGTCCTGATTGCAATCTTGTAACAATCCAGACAAGATAAAGAGGTACTGAATCCAATACATTTAAAGTCAAACAGAAGAAAGCAAAGTCATCAGTATATTTCTAAACATAAAGGAGAAGCTGCATGCTGCCACCACAAACCAATGTGGGAGTGACCATCCCCTTGTACGTGCGCAGAAAGTGCCCCCTTGAGGCCATTTCCAACGTCTTTAAAAAGTTGAATTAATAAAAAAAAGCAAACCTGCTCATTGCTGGCCTGGCAGCTCCTTCAGCAACTGGCTCCAACACCAAGCATCAGAACTGAAAGATACTATTTGACAAACAACTTATTGGGAGATTTAAATCTCTCATTAGCCCACTTGAAAAATGCAGTAAACTACTAGCTAAGCCTCTTCCAGTATCTGATTCCATTTTGAAATTTAAGGAATGAGCAATATTTTCAAGTAAACCACTTTAGTTTGCCACTTCTCTAAAACCACTGAAGAAGATTAAGGGTAAACTTTTCCAAGTGTCTCAGGAATAATGTAGAAACTTATGTCAGTGACTTTACACGAGATTTAAGTACCTAACCTGCTCAGGTTTTTATTTAAAAAAAAAAGTATCTGCACCGTTAGGTGCCAAAATACCCTTAAAATCTGGCCTCTGGGTGCTTGTGTCTATTTTTAAAATGGAACTTAGTCTCTTAAGTTATTTAAGCATGCTTGAAAATTTTAAGTGACATCTTCAGAATCTGAAGCATCTTATTTGTTCACTGGCAAAATGAATAAAAGCAGCTTTCCTTCCCTACCCTGTTCTTCTAATGCTTCTAAATTGGATTCTAAAGTAATCAGCCCCACTGCTTGTGTGATGTATGGGACATCGGTCTCCACAGGATTTGTACAATGCAGGACTGAGAACAAGTAAAATGCTAATGTGACAAATCATGCATAGTTCTATATGTACCTTGCCTTTTCTTTTGGGTCACATTTGTATTGATAGATTGCACAGTTTTAACTACTGTAACTTTCATATGACCTTTGGATATAACTCAGAAGAAGGTCAGATTTTTTATTTTATTTTAGAGGTTCTAAGTCTTTTTTCCACTTCTATCACAGTGGCAGTTTCACACTATTTATAACTTTTTTTTCCTTTATTGTTTGAAAAATGCCTTTTCAAGCATGACTATTTTTTCCTGTAAAGATTTTACACTTTTCCATTTGGTTAATGGATTTTTAACCCTATTTCTAATGGCAATGAAAACTGGTTTTCAAAGATGACTAGTTCCTTCCTTCAGGATCTGGGAAATATTATCATTAGTGTCAGCACAGGGCTAGGAGAAGCATCTGTTCATTTACTAGAGATCTGGCAGACAGAGCACTCCCATGGGCAGGCATATTTCAAACATTTTCAGTTCCCATTGATGCTAGAGTTAGAAAAAGAGGGTGACCCTCTCCAGGTTTTAACATATAAAGCAGGTAAAATACTAACCTAACATCTGGTAACCATTAAAGAAGTGATGGATTCACACTATTCCCAATTAGCGCACACTAGCAAAGTGTAAAGTGTGATCTATTAATAAAGATACTTTCCTTTGATGGTTTAGTTAGCCATGCACTATTGTCATGAATCAGCCAAAGAATAAAAGCAACTTACACTGCTGCACAATCATGGCAACAAGAAGAACATCCTAATATTTTGCTAATACATTTAAAACTAATATGCATTTAATTAGAGGATGGGCATGCATATTTTTTGTGAGGCTATTAATGTAATTTCCAGTTTTCACCCCTCATTAATGTACATAAATGGTGTTGTTTAGTTTTAAAGAGTCACCAGCCAGCCACCAGCTGCATTTTTTGGTCAGTGTTTTCTTTATTTTTGGACAGAAGAAATCAGAGGGAAGCATTCAGTCCCTTAAAAAAGACTGTATAGCAATAGTGCCTAAGTGTTAAAGAGACTTTTTTAATGTTTTATTAATACAAAGGTAGAGTTGACACTGAGCTGTGGGATAAATAGTAAAACTGATCTTGCTTACCCAAAGGATTTCTTTCTTCAAGATTCATGTCATGGCATATAAACATTTCTGGTTCTGTCTCCTTCTGCACTTCAGGCTGGGTGCCTGGTCATGGGAACCTGTGGGTTTAAATTAAACACATACATTCTTATTCTTTCTTACAAATTACAGGAACTCATTTTTTATAGCACAGTTGCAAAAAAAATGTAAATCCAGCACAAATAATAGACCCTTTAAACAGCAGGAACCCAATTTTTCATTGTGATGATGCAGCAGATTGACTAATGCTTTTGTAACTGAACAGCCTCTTTTAAAGAACTTACCGCTCAGTCTCATGGGATTTATTTATAACAAGGTTGAACTGTATATACCTCCCGGAAACATGCAGCTGACAAACAACAGCAGGATTGAACATACACAGTCCAAATTTGAAAAATCACACGCTCCCTGCTACTTTGTAAAGAAAACATTTTATTTTTCATTAAACTAGTTTAAAATATTTTACTTTCCTACCAATGCTTGTATATATTTGTTTTATTTATACTGAGTGGTAACATCAATGCATATTCAGGACTGAGCATTGGTATCTCGAACTCCTGGCTCTATAGCTACGCAACGGTTTTCAGAATTGGATTAGAACATGGTACAGGCGCTCAATGGAGGTTTTTTTTTTATTATGACCATTCAAAAATATGGGCTTAATAAAATATAAAATACTGTCAGATTTTTAAATACTGAAACCTAGATCACTTTTGTTTGTAGTTTTATTACCACTGACATTGCTTGGGAGTATCTTACTAACCATCTCTTGACAGTGACCTGCTTCTAGAGACCACTGTTAAGTTAGGAAAAATAAAATATTTTAATATGGAAGTCTTTGAACATTTTAAGTTTACATTCTCTTTAAACTCACAATTAAGCTTTTAAAAAGAGAATTATCAGTAACTTTTAATTTCTGCATGAAGCAGTGTCTAGTCTGAACAATTTTAGCTCTAGCTCTCACAATGCAGTTGAGCTTCAACAGAAGTTTATTGTTTTTCACTGTGTTGTTTTTAAGTCTTGTAAAATTTAAATTTCTTTCAAGGTAGCCCATTAGATGTAATGATGGTGAAGTGTCACCTGTCCATGATAAATATTTTGTAAGTGTTACAGTGCTTCATATTTAGTGAAGTGAATAAATAAAATGCAAACAAAAATAAATGCAACAGCAGTAAATATTTCTCTATCCAATATATATATAGGATATTTCAAACTGATTTCCTATTTGTGCAGTTGTCTTCATTCTACTACTTTAAAATACATCAGCTTTTTGACAATGGAAAAGTACTTTGTGCCAGTCTTCATATAGTTTTGAATTTATATAAAGCTGTATTTTAAAACTGACTTTCCACCTGGACTACTTTCGCTATGCCAACTTGAAAAGTCAACTTGTATTTGTATATGTTGGAAGAATAAATGGTTTGAGATATCGATTTCTATTTCTGCTTCTCCAAATCAAGAAAATTATTGGTAATGGGATGCTCATTCTAAATATTTTAGAACTTAAAATCACAACTATTCTGGAGTAATTTAAGAACTAAAGAATCAGAGCTACTTGCATGCTAAGGAGAGGCATTTTACCCAGAAAGTAAAAAGTGCATGGAGCACACTTTGTACAATGCTGCACATATTAAACAGGCCCTTTTTTTACAATCACAGTTGAAGGAACCTCAAGGGTCATCTGGTCCAACCCCCTGCACAAATGCTACTCCTACAAACAGTTTACATGGTGAAAAAATACATTTTAAGATCTAATTTATGGCCACTCACAAAAATGTACTTTAAAAATAAAATCTTTGTGCATTTGTGTTGTATTATGTAGAATTATTTAAGTTATTTTGATGGAAAATTAATGGCATGGTGATAAAAAAATGCTTCCTACAAAATGTCACAGTAAATATATATTATTATTTACATCAATAACATTTAAAGGCCTCAAATTAGGTCCTAAAATAAACAAACACTTTCAAAGTACTGCAGGTTGTTTGGTGCATGGGAAAAAACAGCACAGATTTGAAACAGTGCCTCAGTGGGATACATCACACGCTGCATCTGTAACAGGCCTATGCTACAGAACAGTTCTTTGGAAACAGTGACTTTCACTTTCAGATTATTTCATGTATTGTAAATGTTATCTGGAAAAAGCTAACATAAAAATGATTTAAAACATAGCTGCTTCTAAGCTAGAGGTTCCCAAACTTTTTCTTATTGTGTACCCCCTTCCAGATTTACCAGCTGCCTGCATACCCCTACCAGCATACAGTTTGTATTTTAACGACTTGAATGCCAAATATTATTATAATGAAAATGAAATCCACCATTACATAATTTCTCCCATGTACCCCCCAGAGATGTCTTGTGTACCACTAGGGTTATGCATACCACAGTTTGGGAACCTCTGTTCTAAGCCAACCCATCAAATGCAGTAGTAGAAAGTACTCTGAAGACATAGGGCTTTAAATCTTTGCCTTGAGCCTCTCCAGAATCCTTGCCATGGTGCTAGTTTATTGAAGGTATCAATGAATGCTTCATTCACCAATGTCCAAAACATCAAAATAGAGTAGGATCCCTTCAGCCTTTGGAATGGGATGCCCAAGTACAAAGAATTCCAGTGGACCGGTACATACCAGAGGGATTTCAGTGAAAGAAAACAACAGTAAAAAATTAAAAATCTTCTGAAAGGGTGACGTTCATGAGTAGGACCAGTCAGAAAAAATAAGTACATAAATGCACATTAGTTACTGCTCACAGACATAAGATTCCCAAGGCATTTTAATATAAACAGCAAAGAATTCAGTCCCATATTACTATTTTGTGAAATATATTTATTTGTCAACATAAGCCAATGACCTTTAACAAAATATAGATTTACATACTGCATTACAAAAAAGAATTCCATAATCAAAAATTATCACAATAATGTACATCGTCAAGCAGTTAACAGTCAATTGTTTGCAGCCCTGCCTGCCTCCAGGAATGCTCGCCTGTACATTTCTTTGGGGGAGTGAAACCTGGATATGCAGTCCAGTTACCCCAGAATGGTCAGTGCAGAATACACTGCTTTACTCTGTACCTCAGCACTGCACTGCATTACCAGCTCCAAAACAAGAGTTTATGGGAAATCCTCTAAAGACGTTTAGTATCAATTTCTTAATTGTAACTATTTCTTCCCACAATGAAGAAACTGATCACGCTGGCTATACTACTTATGATGTAGATGATTCCTTTAAGTGTTTAGCAAAATCCAAAGTTCTATGAAGAGAAGGCTGGCTGAGATGTGCCTGAATCAGTTCCTTCAAATCTTCATGCAGGAAGGAATTGCCTGGTGAAAATTTATCCTGAAATGAATAAAATGGTAAATTGTATAAAGCTCAGTAAAGTCAAAGTGGTGGTTTCTCGAGTTGTCTTTTTACCTTCCCCTCTTGAAATCACTTACAGAGAAAGGACTTGTTTTCTAGACAGAGAAATTTTTCCCTTCTCTGTAAATAAGGGGAGCCTGCCACTCTGACCTCTTGCTATGAATTCAGACAAAAATCACACCTGCCATTTGAATTTAATCCAATATTTTTAATAAATCTTAAAAAAATTATTGGGTTAAGATGTTACATGCAAATACAAGAGAACAAAGGCCATCAGGCCCAAAGGAGAGGATGAAAGAAGTAGTCTGAAGTCAGGCAAAGGTAGAAATAAAGGTGAAAGGTGTGTCTTGATTCAGACTCCCCATTCCTGGGCAAAGTCAAGAGACTGAATATAAGTCTGCTGTCATAAGGACTGAGGGAAGACAGTCAGAAACAAGTGGACCACAGCATGCTAGAACTGAGATACTGCTAAAAGTTTGTTAGAGGAACAAGTATAACCCACCCTGTTATAAAGGAACAAGTATAAGCCCCTCCCGCACAGTTAATGTTATAGATGTGATCCACGTGAATATATAAAACCACTTCCAAATGCCTGATTTGAAACAATACTATGTGCTAGGCATTCTCATTTGATTACTACTCTTCAACATCCATCTGACATTCCTGGTGCTATCATCCAGAGTTGCTGTTGACTCTAGGAGGGACAAACAAGCTAGAAGGCCTTACAAAAGGACAGAAATAAAAGCTAGAATTACATTCTCAGTAGAGCCCTATTAACTATGAGGTTAATAGTTGCCATGTTTGCACAGGAGAAAATCAGAATGAAGTATCATTTTTGAGGAGAGGACATTCGCAGGACATTCAGTGGGAGCTGTCAGCTGGGTCATGTCCTACACTGAGGTCTGCTACATAATCCCTTTTTACATCCCAGTGTTGGGTTGCTTTAATATTTATATATTTTTAGCTATAACTTGGCAACGATGGACAACATTTTCTCTTTGTTAATACTGAACCCAGGGCTCTCAGATCTTGGCCATCCTGCCACCTTCAACTTTTGGAACAAGAAAGCATTTCTACAAAATACAGTTCATCATTAAAGAAAATGACAAACTTGCACTGAATCACTGGAAAGTATGAAAAGATCAGAAAAAGGAAATACAAAACACTCTTGTTACTATGTGCGTTGGCACTCTGGGAAATGAAACTTTGCTTCTCTCTTTTATAGCCGCTATTATCTGGTCCCAGTAAAAAGCTAAGAAAGCACACTGGGTATAAAACCAAAACAAACACATTTGCTCGTGACTGCAGCACAGGGAGCCCCAAGCTCCGGTGTCTATTTGTAAAATATATGCATCAGAAAGGATGCTCAGGGACCTTACCTTTTTTCTGGGTGTAAATGAGGCAACAGGAGGATTGAAAGTCATTCCTTTCATACTATAATTCCCAAAAAGTTCTGTAGCAGACCTATAAACACATGTTTTACACAATTAAGGAAACAGAGCAATATGTGTATTTCCATAAGAGTCTCATTTTAAAACTAAATGAACTGATGGTAACGTGCTTGAAAATTCCATGTTGCAAAAGAGACATGCCCAATAGTACTGAACAACGATGTGGGAAGTGATATAAATCAGACAGTCAGGAGAGTCAAGATAATGACACAAATTAAGAGCAAGGAAAATGCCCTTAAATTATTATAGTGATTTAAATACCTAGCTGAGTTACAGGTAGAAAAATCAGAATCCACAGAGGCTGGGTCTGTAGATTCAATGGTCCCAGCAGGCACTACCTGCCACACAAAGAACTTTTACTCTCTGCATATCCTGGCAACAGGCCCTGGAAAAACAGCATTCATCTTTTGCACTTATAAAAGAACCAGTGTGTTTTTGTTCTTCAGAATTCACTTTCTTGAAGTGCGTGGAAACTGAATTTCTGGGAAATTATAAAACCAGAATGAGCACTGGTTTACCAGTCTGTGTTTTTCAAAAGAACTTATGCATCTCACCTTCGGCTCAAGTCAGCCTTGAGAGCTTCTGAGCCTTCAGCTGGAGCACCAGCAATAAGATGAGCTGCAAACTTTTGCACAGTTGGGTGGTAGTGTCTCTGAAAGAAAAAGGGTAGCTGGTGAGAGATACAAAGAAACGAACATGTGTACTGTACCAGTCAGGGCAAACTTATACTTACACTTACAGATTCAACAGAAAACTTTTGGTGTGTAAACCCCTTTCCCATTTCAGCATGAGAGCTGAACACAAGGGTTAGTTGGTGTTCTAAAAGTCAACCCCACAGGTCTACCAATCACACAGCTATTGTGTCCCCAACACACGTCACCATAGTTAATCTTACTCTTCTTTGATATTGCTGTAGCCAGGGCTACAGAACAACAGTTCTTTCACAGTAAGTATTTTCCATTTAATATAATATTCACTGTAACGTGATAAAACAGGACAATTTAATGCTGGTACAACTCTTTTACCTGGCCATTCTCTGAGGGAGACAAGGTCTAACACCCAACTATCATGTTTCTGTTTGCCTCACAGAATAACCCTGGCATGTCACATGCAACCAACTGCAAAGTTGAAAGGAACGGTCTCGATATTCACTGGCACAGAACTCGTAATTGTGCTGCCAATCAGAACGGTAGAAACGCCCAAGGCCCAGGAAAATTCAGACCCTTGAACTGGCTGATGTCACCAGCAGAGAAATCTTGCTGCTGCCTACATGCCAGAAGCAGCAGCAGCTCAACTCGGTGCATGGGAATGTTGCCTTTGTCAAGAAAGCCAAAAAAGGAGAGAATGGAGAACTGGAGTGTGCAAAGGTATGTGGAGGAAACACAAGGACCAGAAGGACGGATGGGACAATGAGTAGGGAGCACACAGGGACCTATAAAAAAAACCAAATGGGATGTGGACTAAGGAGTGGGATAATATGGGAAGCAAGGCCCAGGGTGGAGGAAATGCTTGGGTGGGTGTGGAAGCAGGGAACCATAATGGGGTGGAAAACACAGAAACCTAAGGGCAGGAAAGTGGGAAGGGAGAGACAGGGATCCTGATAAGGGGAAGGGTGGGAATGAGGCACTGCCATTTAAAGGAGGAAAGGAACAGGAACCTCGCCAGAGAATGACAGGAGGAGATGCAGATTCTCAGCATGAGGCATGTGGGCAAGGTTACAGGAAAAGCAACAATTTTGCTATCTCATGCAATCCACAGGCCTGAGTAGGTATCCAGACTCCCTATACAGAGCATCAGATACCTCAAAATGGGACCCACCAAAAACACCAGGCTAAAAATGAAGCCCCTCAAGCTGGCCAATAGGAAATGTGGAGAGAGGGAGAGGAAAGGAAGAGGCGTGGGGCCCCACCTTTCCTTGTGGTTACCATCTTCACTCCTTAGGATGAGGGAGGCCTGGTTTCAAAGCACTACTCTGCCAGAGGAAACATAAGCCCAGATCTCTTAGTCCTAAACTGAATGCTCTAACCACCAGACTATAGGCTATTTCAAATGCAGCTCTCAATCTCACCTGTTAAAAATCAATCCACTTTAAAAGGGAGAGTTTCTCCCCCAATTCACCCTTAATTTAAGTTCCATGAAAACCCTACACTGTAAAGTGAAATAGGGGTCCCCAGCACTTCTCCTGCATTTTGGGCAGGTCCTGATTCTAGGGGTGTGCTCAGAGTGTCCCACCACATAAGGTCCCATAGGCAAACAAGACATTCCTCCACCTAATTCATGGATCTCAATCTCTCTCAAGCATGAGATGCCTAGTCCCTCAGCACCATCAGGATACAGGCCCAGAGCCACAGATGAAGGTACTCAAGGAACTTTCTGGTGGAAACTTAGGAGCAAAGTGACTTCAAGCTTTCCATGCTTAAAGTGGCAGATGAGAAGGGTTTTGATTACGTACACGTTGGATTTAGGCCCTTACAACCACTATTAAGGAAGCAGGTAGGCATTTAAAGCAGGTAGGCATCCTGATGTGCGTGTGTCCTAAAGCCCACAGATTGCTAAGAAAAAAAAAATCATACCTTAACTTAGCTCTATATTTAAGTAACAAAACAATTTGCCAGCTCCCCAAATTATCCAGCCAACTCACCTTCAGCAAGTGCAATTCCCACAGAGCTGTATTCTGAGCGTTGCAATACTCCGGCTCATCCAGTTCTGGGAGATAAAGTCCACTACCTTGAGATTCATTGTCTAGCAGGAGGTCTGTCTTGGGGAACGTCTGTTAACACCATCACCAGCAAAAGGGTTACATTCTATACACAAGTTAAATATAAAATATAAACACTCACACTATCAGTCTGAGCAGTATTCAAGGAAATATTGCGTAAATCAAAACTGTTTCAGATACTTCAAATCATTTCTTTAATACATTTAAAATTTTAAAAAAATAAAAGTCTGAGAAGCAAGGATTTTGTGTTATCTTTTGTTGGACCAACTGTATTGCTGGGAGAGCTGTTGGACAAGCCTTCAGACATCAAGTGCCCTTCCTCCGGTATATAAAAAAGCTTGTCCAATACCTTCTCATCTACAAAAATGGTTCAATAAAAGATAAAGCATGAATCCCTGCCTCTTATACTCTGCCTGGACCATCACAGCTACAACAACAATCCAATCCTACTGCAGCAAAAACTTACTTGCATCAACACTCTGTTGGATGCTAAGATGCCCACACTGGAGTCTGGAAGGACATGGAGAGCAAGCGTGGAAAGTCGCTTTATGAAGGCCAGGGCTCGTTGCTGGGAAACCTGTTTTCTTCGTTTGGCAAGCATTACATCCAGGCACTGAAGCACTATTATCATATCATCATTTGTTGCGCCTTAAAAATAGAATTTTAACGGAACAAATAAAATTCCATTTCCAGGAAAAAATGCTTTGTGAAGGACATTAATAAGATATTAGTGTCTCTGAACACTGTACTAAAGCTTAAATGGTTCTAAACTCAGTAATTAACATCCTGATGAAAACCACTCAGCCAGTTTTATAAAATTATGCCTGCTATAGGCAGAAACAATACACCTATGACTCCTTTTATACTATCTTTCTAACGCTATATTTACTGCAATAAGAAAGCTTAAAAATTATGAAGGGTGTTTTGGTCCTAACTGCACCAATTACTCTTTCAATTATTTATATATTTTTAAAAATGCACACATACTATACGATTTAGTATCACATACACCCCCCAACTCAACAGTCCATTTCTGATCTCCTTCTCAGTCAATACAAGTTAATTAAATCTATTTTACTACTTAAATTCTAAATATCTAAAGTGCCTATTAAGAATGTAAATATAGAACATATAAACTGCAAAGGACCAATTAATGTGAGAGATCAGTTGCTGATGCAAGGTCACTCACTAGTCCCTAATGAAATGGCACTGGTTGAAAGTGGTGCTATGCAATACAATTATAATTATTACTATCTGCATTAAGTTAATAAACACGGCACTACCACAGGAGACTGCCACCCATTTTAGAAGCATAGAATAAAAAATATCTTAAAATTGATATAATATATTAAGACTAATGCAAAAAAGCAAAATAAGCATCATATACATTCAGGTGTTAAAATACGTTACCTGCATGTAGCCTAAATAGTGTCTTGTAAAGATGAGTATAGAACTTCAAAGGATCAATATTAAGAACATCACCTGTTTAAAATAACCCCACATACATAGCTTTATTCAAATATATCAACTCAAATAAAACAATGAAGTTTATTTATAAATTATTTATTTATAAAGAGATCTCACCTTGACCAGAAAGAATATAAAAAGCAGTGAGAATGCAATGAAGGCTCTCCCGATAGCTTAGGTCCTGGAAATACAAAAGAACAGCTGATAGGCACTAGGTAAAATGTAATTTTATGAAAATATCAAATCAGTGCAGGTGGAAAAGGCTTAACTTACACCAGAGGCAATCAGAGAATGCAAAACCATCAACAGGTCATCAAAAAATTCCACATTTATCAGATGAGCAAACCTAGAATCAGAGGAATTTTTATTTATTTATTTTTTACCTCTATACAACTTTATCTGCAAAACTCTTTTAAAGTAACCCAACAAAAACTGAATCTTTAAGCCATACTTTCATCATCTGCTCTTTTAACACTTCTCCATCTAACCACAAATTGATAATTCACCCCCAAAATTCATCACAACCTGCCACCAACTTTAACTGTACTAACTAGAGCAAAGAATGATTTTCAATTTCTTTAGAAGCAGACTAGAATAAATGATGCACAATCACTTTGTGCCTCAAACAGTATTTCTTTAAACCCTGCTTTGGCAATGACATAAGATTTAGAAATACATAAAAAGTACAAAAACAGGATTTTTTTAGGGTTGTTTATTTCTATTTATCTTACATTAAGTGCTCAAACAAAGTATTTTTAAAACACCTTTTCAGCATCTTATTTTTTTAATATGTAGAAAAACATTAATTTATGGCTCTTACTTTGCAAGACCTTCCAGCACCGCAGGCAATAGAGGCGATTTCTGCGCTTTCTTCAGTATTCTAAAGTACGTTAAAAATACTATATTCAGGGTCTCTGTGTGCTGTGGATAAAAGTATGTAAAATAAAATTAATAAGCAAGGGAACCAGGAATTACCAAACTCAAAACTTTCCTTTTACTCTTAAACAACTCTTCCAAAAAAAATGTGAATTAGAAGCATAGCTATCCCAAAATTTGACATGAAATAATCAATACGTATTGGTTTAAAGGATAAAGTTGCATATTAGGAAGTGAACAGATGGGGCTGTGTTCCAGGGAAAAAAAAATGGCAACATTTCCATATTTGGCTAAACAACAAACAACGCTTCCAATTTTAAATCTGACCTACCACATCACCAGGGACTACTTTCAAAATATAAATAAATGAAAGGAAGCATGTGACAGTGAACAGATCCTAAACTATTGTACACCCTTAAGAGAACTGTGTTTGGAGCCTGCAGTGTCAGGTTCCACGTGTACCAGCACCTTGAGATCAGTATTATACAACTTCTGTGAATGGTGACATCATAGCCTTCTGGTCTGGTGTCTAACAGCAGCACTCTTCTAAGAAATGCCAAAGAAAGCCCAAGGACAGATCTTAGTACTCTCACTTTTGTACCTTACTAGAATGCCTTTTCTATAGACTGGTCTGTCATTTTAGTGGCAGTTGTCACTGCCCTCTGCTTACTCTGCACAAGTGCTGTGATAACTTCAGTCACCTCGGCACAGCTATATCTGCTCATTACAAGATGTGACTCCATCCCACCTCTCACCTGGACATGCCATGTTTTTTATGCATGAGAAGCTGTGCATCACCAGCCTGTTACTACAGGCTTTACCCAGCGAACCAATGTTCCAAACAAAAGCCACCAAATTAGACTGTAGAGGTCTCATTTTATTTCCTTACATAAATAACTGCAGCAACAAGAAAGGAATTTCTGAAATTCCCTACCAGTTTCAGTTTTTTTTCTTTACTCTCTGAGGCTTCTGCTTCCAGGAGTTCTCGTTCCAGTTTTTCTTCTGCTTTCTTCCACTGAAAATACAGTTATCTTTAAGACATCAAATATTCTGGCAAATTAATTTCCCAAAAGCCTGAAAACCCAGAGTCCGGAGCTCCCTTCTGTATCAGGGTTCTATGGCCCTATGCAAGTTGTAGAGTGGCCTGAAGTTTCTTTAAGGATGGCAGAAGAGTAACTACTTTTCTAAATAACCCCTTCTCCCAAACTACTACATTTGGGGTATTATCTGCAGCACTGGAAAGTAATTAAATAGGGGAAGACGACAGAATTAGGAAGATCAACTCAATCCTTCATTGTGTACCAGATGCACACTATACTTGCCAAGGCAACCAGATTACCAGCATCAAGAAATAATAAAGGTAAACCTTTGCGTGCACTACAAGCAGATGATAAGAAATCACAAACCATACCTTTCTCTGCATTCTGGAAAGATTTTTCCTTTTGTCTTTACAGGTCATAAATTTTTTCTTTGCAGTAATGTCTTCTGTGTCTTTTTTCATTTCTACTTCCTTAATTCTTAAGTGAAGGAATATTTTTAACACCTAGAATGAGAATAACTGAAATATTTAGTGGCTGGAATCAAATGAGGTCACATGCAGTAAATACAATGATAGAAGCTTAGCAGCTACCTGCCACCAGAAAATAAGAAACAACTGTTCATATAATATTCCATGTACTGTAGCTGCTGTGCTATATGGTATTTTATTTTACATTGACTAAACACACATGCACCAAGATAGCTATGTTCAAAGAATGCTGAAGTGGCAAAATCAAGTGAATCAGAGTTGTGCAGTCAAGATTTTTGTCTGCAGAATCACTCCCTTAGCTGTTGCAGGAGTTGGCTGGGAACTGCAGGAAGAGAAAGGAGGGTCTTGAGTTAAAGCCATCAAATGCTGCCCCAGAGAACAGAATCTATCCCTGCATTTGCCACAGTGCTCCTATTCAATGTCAGACAAACTGAATAAACTAGCTTTTCACAAGTGGTCACTGGCACCTGATTTGAGTCCTTCAGTCAGATCTGCAGTGTATCAGACATTCATATCTTCAATGAGTCAATGAGAATTCAACTTTCAGCTATGGTGTTTAATATTCTGAAAAAATCAGGAACTAGACATCTCAAACTAGGTTCTCAAAATCAGTGGATGCTTTTGATGCAAATGTATTTATGCCAGAACTTCATCATTCATTAAATGGTTTTAAATACACTCCTCATCTCACAGGCATCTAGATTAGCATTCCTGAAGCCCTAGAAAAAGTAATTCTCACTCAGAGTAAGGTTTGAATACTGTGCAGTTAATAAACTATGGTGTATGGTTACACTTGGAACAAGGAGAATAAAATAAAATACTGAACATTTGCTCATTAACTGCATCATACATCCCATGCAATGAATGAAGCAGGGTTCAGTGCAACTGGATAATTAAAGGCTGTATCATGATGCAAATGCCAATAGTGGCTACATTAAGGTTGTACTAATAATCTTAATTCCTGGCTATTTTAGCTTCTGAGTGCTTGACTTTGCAACCTTAATGCAACCTATAAATCATCAGCAGGGCTAGTACTTCCAGATCAGCAACTCAGATTCCTGCCTCTTCAGCTAAAGGATTATAGTTAACAACCATATGGACCACTGAAGGGACATGAGACACATACCTTCCCAGTAGGGTCCTCAAATATTTGAGACTTGCGAATCCTAGCTTTGACTCCGGCCAGAAGGGGAGCATGCTCTACCAGAAACAGGCATTTCTGATTGTTACTTTCCAAATATGACCTCTTCTTCCTGTGTTCCCTCCAACCTGTCTCATTGCCAACCTAGTCTCTCTTGTCCCCTGGCCTCTGGACGCAGTTGAGAATGCATCCTCACCTCCCTACAGTTCCTCAATCCAGTTCCTGACTTTTCTCAGCCAGACTTGTTATCACTTCCAGGCTCCTCAACCTCCACACATTTCCAAAGTCCCTCATTTCAATCTTCTTGTCCAGCCAATCCTAATCTCTCCCACGTTTAGTTTCGTACCCAGACCACTCCATCTAGATACTGTCTGGCAATACAAGACTTGAGGCATTTAGTTATGTATCACACTAACAAAAAATCCTTAGTGTATCAGGAAATTTTCATCAAAATGATTTATGACAGAAAATGTAGTTCCTATAAAACCTAAGTTTTTGGAAATTCTTGGTAATATGTTCTCAATTTCTGCTGGGGTAAGGGAGGGAGTTGAAGAGGGATTTTGTTTCAAGTCAGTTTGAAACATCAGTTTGAAGTGAACTGAATGTTACATTCTGATCCACTATCACATCAAGCTGCTTCTATCTATGGTGCTCTGGTACCCCAGAAAAGTTAGAGTTTAAGTGTTTCATACCTCTATTCTTTCCTATATTTTGGGATTCCTGTCCGGATCACATTTCAGATGATACAGTGAAGTGTCCTCCCTTTGACTAAAATCAGGTGCCATGTTTTGGGCACATCTACACATGCATTTAGGCGATTTTCCTAAAGTGCATTAAATTTAATATCTCCAATGTGAGGTACTAAATAAATATACATTAGGCTGCCTCAATGCGCAGTAAAGAACGCACATGGTTTTTAAGTGACACTTAATGTGCAGTAGTCTATTTTACTGCACATTAGTGTAATCACACATTTTTAATGTGATGCTTTAATGAGCAATAAAATAGGCTACCTTGCATTAAAGCGCGTGTGTAGAAATGCCCTATGAGATCACATGAGCATGGTGGATCAAAGACAGAAACTCAGAGAGAGAAGACAGCAAGGTTAAGAGGTGCTGTGACATCACAGGAAGACTATCTCATGACAGACTGAAATGATTTCTAAACTGATTTTCTTAGCACTTTTCATTCTGTGAAAATGTTCAATATTTTGACTGCTTGCCCTTTTTTAGGAAAAAACAAATGCTGAGTTATCAGAAAGTTAAGAAATATAAAACAGACTCCCCCCCACCTTGTTTTAAGGGAAGTCAAAAAGCCCTAAGCTAGTTCTAGGCTCAGTGAAGGTAATGAAATACAGCATGGCAATGGGAAGAAGTTAGATCATTTTACTTCTTACTTTTTTGCATTTTCTGATACTGTCAAAAGAAAAGCACAACAAAATACACTTACCTCAGGTCTAACATCATAATTTCTGCTCTTCACTAGACCAGATATTACTTTAACTACACCCAAGGAAGCAATGCCAAGTTTGTCTTGTTTAAAGAGCTGCTTCACTGCTTCACAACACATTTCTGAAATCTGAAAGTTAACTAAAATGTTTATTCTGAAGAGGCAATATGAAAGAGACCAACTTGTGCCAACAGTTGTTTGTCAGTTACAACTAAATAATCAGAACTCTTGAGGAGGTGATATCTTTTAGCAGACTAACTGGATAGCTGCAAAAAATTTGCTTTATTTGCAAGCTTTTGGGCACGCACACCCTTCCTATGGCATAGGAGAGTACAAAGATTGTAAAATCAATTACAGCTATGCTTTTTATGACAAAATTTACAAGATGTGACAATGCAATATTTAAAAACAATGCAAAGACTAAGATACTGATAAGGGATATACAAGCAATATGGTTGCCTCAAAATGAATTTTCAAAACCAAACATAAAGAATTTCTGGTAAAATCATAAGAAATAATAACTATGCTCACCTGCTTTGATGTGTCATTCATGAGGGGTACAACCAAGACAATAATGTTATTGTGAAAGTTGAAATGAGGCAATGCGACAAGCAGCTCACAGAGACATTTCACTGCAATCTCTGCCAGACCTTTATATGCTTTTAATGAGATCACGTTACTCTTCTTCAGCTTTCTTTGCTTCCAGTCTATAAAGAATGACTTCTGTTATTGTGGAAAACTCACGGGAACTACTTTACTTTGAATAATTTTCTGTTAGTTTTCCTAATATTTTGTTCAATAAAATAAATCTTAGTATACAGATTCCTGTGAAAGAGTCAGATAAAAGATGCAGAGCAGTATTCATTCTGAATAGAAACATTTAGGCCTCAATACTGCAAACATCTGAATAACCTCATGCATGCCACTAGCTCTGACTTCAGTGAGATAATATGGGTGTAACTGTTGGCAGGATCAAGATCTTCTGTCTAGAAATGTACATTAAGAAACAAGGAAAACTCACACTATACCTTTAATTGTTTGTTCCAGATTTTCCAAGTAAAATTTATACTGGCTCACAAGACCTTCTTCAAATTCTCTTAGTTTCTGAGTTTCTTTTTTAACCTGCAAATACAATACAGATTAGATTTTCTTTAAAACTGTTAAGTACTGCAATTAATTAATATTCCCACACCGAAGTTGAGATGTATGTTCATTTGCCAGGGCTTTTCTAGGGATATACTGCAATTAATTAATATTCCCACGCCAAAGTTGAGATGTATGTTCTTTTGCAAGGGCTCTTCTAGGGATATATTTAAGATAACTTCTGTCTTTACTATTGTGTAAATTTTGGTATGTAAAAGAAGTCTCCCGTCTTCCCCACCAGATCTATTTCATTAGCAGGGTTTTAAGTGGGATGTGATGAACTTTTTGAAATTAGTTTAAAAGCCTCAACTGTGCCACCTCAATTGAAAAGTACCTTTCAAAGCAACCTTATACAACAAGTCCAGGAGAATGAGGTATCCTATAGTTGTTTACTGGTTAATTAAACATACAGGCACAAAGATCTGAGCCAATTCTGGATACTTTAGTAATATATTCTTTGTGATAACTTTCAGTGATTTATAATTTGTTCTAGTTCCTATGTCAAATAGGGAAAGCTGTTTTGTTCCAGTGTTTGCAGTATTGCTGAAAATTATATATGTATCACACACCCCTTAACCCAAAGGGGTTTTTTAGTGTCCACCTGGTTTAAAAGATGGATGCATAAAACATTTTGGAAATGGTATTAACAAGTCCTCTCAAAGTTTAATATTTTATTTCCGTCAATTTATCATCAGCATCTAACCATACATTTGTACTTTAACAAACTGGACAGATTCTAGAAGTCAGAACTTAAGACTCTGCTTAGCATTAAAAATGACTGTTTACATTTGTTCAAAAAACAGACTAAAATTAAGCATCTGTTTTAGCATCAGAAATAAAGTCAAGGAAGGTTTCATAAGACTGCATAAAAAAACCTGAAGCTTAACCTTTGTAGCTTTTTCTGCTTCGGTCAAAGGCCGAATTTTGTAAGAAGGAGTTATATCTTTGAATATCTCCATCAAAGAAACCAAGACCAGCTTCCGAACAATGACAGCCACATTGGGGTCCTGTTCCATCAGCATGACACGCAACTCTTTCAGCTTTTTAATCTGTTCAAGGAAAAACGAGTGAAAGGATCAATTATGAGTTACCTACCAAACAGAAATAAGTTTGTACACTTTTATGCAAATGGGAGGAACAAGAATGCCACCCTAATAGGAAACAAAACCGTTATGGTGCAGTGACACTAACATAATGGAATAATAAACCCTATTAAGTACAAGGAAAGCCAATAAACCCCAAAGAATCCACAATGGAATAGTTCAGTAATGTTATATCTACCAAGTCACTGCAACCTTAAGTAGAACGATAGAAAAATATTTCTGCATACTAAAATACTAAGTAAGAATCTAACAATGAGTCTGCAAGCAAAGCCTAAGGGTTAGGACCCTGTGAACAAAGCAAGTTGACAGAGTAGAAGTATGGGAGTCTCATTCCCAATGTGTAAGACAGACCTAAGGCAGTCATGGAGTTTCCAGCTACTGAAGGGTCTGGACAGAATCAGACAGCTACATGGAACCAGACTCTCTGTACACATGATAAAAGCAAACATTTCCCTCAACTCTGCAGAGGGAAACATGGAGTTTCTGTTGCTTGTGGCTCTTCCACAGGTGCATGACACATTGCAGACTCTGCCACTGCTCAATTACTTCAGAACTTTGTAACTGATTGATTTGCAGTATCATACCCACAGAGTCTAATATTACCTACATTATTTTCTGGGTCAGACAGAATGGCAGATGCTAGACCTGCAATCTGGGTTTTCTTCTCCTGCAGCTTTATTTTCCTTTGAACAAGTAGTTCCTCAGTAGAGAGTAAAGGCAGGGGTTCTTCCCTAGATACTGGAACAAATTAAGAGTTAGCTTTTTTCCTTAGGGTCTCCACACTTCTTCTGCACATTAGTTATCACTTAACAAGTAGCATGGTGAAATCCAGATCTATATATTTCATATGCTATATGAAAATATACTACATATAATAAATGCAGCTGTATAAAACCCTTTCTGTGGTTTATACCTATTACAAGATTCAATTCACCTCATCCAACCTGTATTTCACATTTATAAAAAGAAACAGCACATGTCTGCTATAAACTTGAAAGTGGTTCTCTCTATTATACCATATGACAATATACAAACCCAATGTGTTACAGCCAGTCAAATTACAGGCAGTCCTGTAACTCCATTTGCTTTAGAACAGTACTTCATTTTAATATGTCTAACTATTAATAAGGACATTTGATTACCTTCTGCCACCTCCATTTCTTCCATATCCTCTTCCTCCTCTTCATTCTGTGCAATGTTGCTAACTGCAAGAACAGAGTGTATATTTGCAACCTGACAACAGGCAAAATAAATAAAACACAACATATTTAGTTGCCCTGTTATTCCAATTCCTGCGACTGTTTCTTACCTGGCTTTTCCATGGTTTGCGGAATAATGCCAGTCTTGTCTTTGATAGGAAGCAGATGGATAAGTTCTTTTTCCGGCTCAGTCTGCATGCGTCTTGGCATTTTCTCATATTTGTCAATCACACTTTCCTGTTTTCGTTTCTTGGCATGAATGGGTTCACTACATGATGCAAGATAGACTCAATCAAGTCATCAACAAATTAAAAGAATTTAACTGTAAATAGAAGTCTGCTGTCAAGATTAAACACCCACACCTTAAACTCATGCAATTTTTCATTAACCGGAACATCTGAGTGAATTTACTCTAAGTCTGTCAGTTGAAGTTACCACTTTAAAACTGGCAGTTTTATGAATTGTCATACAAACTCTCCTCATTATAAACAAAATCTATGCCTACAAAGCTTCAACTTTTTTTAAATAAACTTAGATGTGAAAAATAATAGTTAACTTAGCATAAGAAGCGAGTTCAGTTATTGTATGATTTCAAAGTTATTCCACTACTCCCTTAGCTGATGTTAAAAGTTTGTCTACTCAAGAGTGTTTGCACTGATTTAGTTAAAGCAGTAAATGGTGTAATTCCCTAGTATGGGAAGACACATCAATTTAAAAGCATTTATCTGTTTAGCTTTTTCAATAGTACTGTGTCCACATTAAGGGGCTGCAAGATAAACTGCAACCACTGGGTATAAATAAATCCTAGCAATGGAAGGCAGTGCCCACTAGAACTATGAAAACCACATTAGTAAGACTACCATTAAACAAAATGGTTACAATCTTGGCCCAAATATACAAGAGGCCAGGAAGTGCAGAACAGAGAAAAAAGGCCCCAATTTCATATCCTTAGCATCCATTCTCTGCCAAGGAGCGAGACAGGATACTGTCCCATGGTCTGACCCAGTAAATAGCAGGTCTTATGTTCTTATGTTAAGTTCATAAGCTATTCCACACTGACTGGACCAGCATTAATAACATGTACCACCTTCTTTTACAGCCTACCATAAATTGGTGCATACATTTGCTGTTGGTTAAAGTTAATTTATACTTGAGCATTTATATTCAGAGCAATTTACCCTGTCACCCAAGCAACATCTTCTAGGCCAGACGCTGATGAGGCTGCAGTAGTAGCAATGGCTAATCGGGCAGCAGAGACCGTCTAATTAACCATTGCTGCTGCCACTTGCAGACAGCCCAATCAGCTGTTGCCACCAGACAGCAACAGATGACAGGGCTGTCTTTCAGCTGCTGTCATGGTGGCTATCACTGGGCACTGGAGAAACTACAGTGCAGTCCCCTTCCAGCTCTTTGCTGCAGAGCACACCTTTGAGGGGACTATGTAGCATTCTAGCCAGAGGCTTTGCAAGCGTGCACACCTCATAGCATTCTATTTTTGTAGCATTACAAAGTGCCACAAAAGCAATGTGTCCACAGCCTTGGCACTGAAAAGAACACAAAGGTCCCTCACACAATCATTAACTTCCTAGGGAAGTGGTCCTCACTCCTACCTTGGGTAAATTCAAAAAGAAGTTGGACGAACACCTGTCTGGGGCTGTGTGATCCCAGCGTGTGCTCCTGCCAGTGGCAGGGGGTCAGACTAGATCTGTTCAGGTCCTTTCTGACCCCAAACTACTATGAAACTGTGAAACGTACTAAAATATTTAAGAGACAATGGCTAGAAGCCCATGCACATGACCTCTATCGTACACAAGACCTCTATTATACACAGGAATCAAAAAATTGTTGGATCCTGGGAAATTCCATCTGCTTTGCATGAAGAAGCAGAGATGAAAACTTGGCAGAGATAGTATCTTGCTACAGTATCTAGGGCTTAGCCACAGGAGTGCTGGTGAGTGTATTCTGATTGCACTTTATTAAAGAAGGTAAACACTAAAACTAAAGACACCCAGGCACACAACTGGAATAAATCTCCTGGGAATTTTTAATGTTACTACTGCCAATTTATTGCCAAGAAAAACAGAGAACAGTTACCTAGAAGAGAGGTCTCTTGTTAGAAATGATGCTTTTTGAGACAAATCTTCCATTAATTTGAGGTCATCTTCATCCATCATGTCCAGAGGAAGAGCTTCCTCTTCCTCTTCTTCCTCTACTTTTTCAGCTGCATCAGAAGACAATGGATGGAGTTGTAAGATGCTGTACACATATACAAACTTGAAATGGACCATTCTTGTACCCATCACATGTGTTCAGCTCCACACGTTAACGCCAGTCCTGCAAACATTCACATGGGCTAAACTTTACCTGTATGGTTTGTCTTGCTAACATTAATTGACCATCAAACATATCCCAGAAGATTACCTTGTGCTTCTACAACTTACTGTATATATGAGAATATGTTGCTTGCTTATTGCTCAACCCCCAATCTCAAGGATCAATGGGACAATTTTTGCCTGTCCCCTACTCTCATTCTATCTGGCTTGAATGACCCTATGGGTAAGGATCTCCATAAATCACACCAGAAGTGCCCCCCACAGAGGCTCCTTTTATGTTTTTCATTTTGCTTCTCTCCACTCCCTCCCCGCCCCACAACCCCTGCTCCATATTGGTGGAGGGGCCCCACCAGCTGGGCCATTTGCTGCTGATCACTGGGGAAGCAAAAAACGCAGCTTATTTAAAACAGTGGGATCCCGCTTCCAATCAGGGGCAGGGGACGAGAGGGGGCACAAACACTGAAATGAAAACATTAAAGAAGCTGCTGCAGGAGGCACTTCTGGTATAATTTATGGAGATCCCTACCTATGAAGTCTTCTGCTAAGAGACATACTGGGGCTCTTGAACACACAAACTTTCCGAGTCTACTACAGATACAAGCACTCTCAGAATCACAGCAACATTCTTCACGATTCCATAATTAGTATCTAATACAATGGAACCTAATCTGTACCAACACGTTATCACGACACTCTCCAGTATTGTTTGTAGCCACAGAAAATGAAAAAGTCTAAACTGAGGCTCACAGGGAAGTGCAATGTTATTCACAATACATTACTTGCTCACTGTTGCTATCCAGAGGTCAGCAAAGGCTAGGCACTGTCTATGTATTTAAAAGGATGCAGTCATCCCTAGCATGCCAAATACATCTGACTTACACAAAAGGTCTCACCTGAAAGGGGTCACATTAGGAACTCATGCCTAATTTGTTCCTTTTATTTCTCCCATTAAGACAGTGCGTATTTTTTTTTTAAAGGAGATAAAAACTGGTATGGGTATACTGTATATTCTCACATATAACCTGCCCCTGAATAAAACAGGCTGATTTTCAAAAGGTACCATAAAGAAAAAAGACCTTATTTAAGTTAAGTATCATGGTAGCAGCAGCTAGGGAGATGAGCCTGCTGCCAGCCCAGTGCACTGGATGGGGCTCACTGACTGATCCAACATGCTGGGTCTAGGGCTACGTGCCAACTCCAACCCTGCACAGTAGTTCTGGGGCCATGAAGCAGACACAATCCTGCATGGTGGGTCCAACCCCATGTGGCAGGTCTGGGGATGCACAGCCCAAGAGGATGCCAAGTCTTGGACCACCCACCAGCTCGAGCCATGTGCTGGGTCTGGCCCTGGAGCCAATGGACAGTCCCAGATTTGGAATACCAGGTTTGATCTAGCATGCAACCCCAGAACTGGTGCACTGAGTCTGACCCCAAACACCAGCCCAATCCAGCACCTGGATGAGGAGGGGGGCTTCCCCTAGGTCTGGAAATCTGGTGTATGGGGGGGAGCAGTGGCAGTATTCATTCCCATTACTCGCGGAGCTGCAGCAATTAATGCTGCCACCTCTTCACTCTCCCCATCAAATTTCTGGACCGATGGGGATCACTTTTCCTCATATGTAATGCACACTGTAATTTTCCTCAGTTGTTTTTTGGGGGAAAGGTACAGGGTATATGTAAGAAAATATGGTATTCAGCAAGCTATCATGTGCAAGTTATATCATGAAGAAATTTATGTAAACAGTTTTGGCATGCTTAAGTGATAAGTGAGCTTGGTCTAACAGCACTGTTCATATTGGAGACTGCAGGGTAAATTAGCCTGCAAGTTCCTTGATTTCACAGCTAGAATGTTTTTAGTGTAGAACATTTCTAACATCTAAAGTAGTTTGGTTATCTGTACAGTACCTCACAGGCTCCCTAAGAGGGTAGTACAGTTAGAAACCCAGGCTCAATGTAGCTTCTGAAGTTGTCTATAGAAATATACAAATCCAACAGCTAGAAAAAAGAATAGACACAAGAAATAGTCTGGAATAAGAGGCAGAAATGTGAATAGTGTTGGTCTCAAAGATAATACTGCAAATATACTGGCCCAAAGGGTAACAGTGACCTGAATCAATGCTGACACTCTTCACAAAGAAGTATAAAAACAGAAAAATCAGAGAAGTTGGGATTTTTTTTAAAAGTGCAGAATGCCAATATCTAAGCATGTTAGTTTTAAAGTGGGAAACACAAACTTCATCCATTTTCTGCAGTCTACCTTACCAAGCAGTATGTGCTACAGGCTCTGATGTAATCAGTAAAGCATAATATCATATGTAAAGCATATTAAAATGTTTTTGTTATGTACCACGCAAGTAGCCCTTGTCACTGAAGAGCTGGTTGTGAAAAATAAAAAAACCCACTAACACATGTGTACATACTCACTAACTTCAGTCCTAGAATAAAGAAAAATTTGTATGCTATTGATTTAGCTCTGGTTTCTTGATATACAAATTAGGGTGAAGCATGAAAATATTCTGTAACTCTGGTCCCCACATCTATAATGAATGCATCTAAAGCTTTGACAAATTCATTACCTGACAAACAGGCCAACAATTACCTGCATGTTTTTTCTTGTGTTCCTCCAACGGAGCAGGTGTTTTGGAGATCACATCTCGGACAGCTTGTCTTAGCTTCCTTTGCTCTTTTCGGTATTTCTTTGCAGTGCTCTGTTGCTTAAACTGTTTGTTCTTTAACTTGTTGTCAAGTTTGACTTTACTAGTTTTCAGCAACTTGCGAAAACTTGGGACTCGTTTTGTATTTTTTCTCTAGAAACCAAAAGAAAAAGTATCGGTGAACTGGGTCATTCATGTTTACTCTGATTAAAATGAGTGAGATTTTCCTTTAATACCAAAGATGAAGTTTTTTAAAAAGGACAAGTTAAAAGCTGTCATTACTATCAAATAAACTGCAGTTAAGCATAACTCTTTCTCCTTAATTTCAAGTTTATCCCATTTTTACTAAATGAAATTACCTGCATTCACCTCCATGGAAAGAAGGTGGACAATAATCTGTCGGAAACTTTTAACAGTTCGAGCTCTCTAACTGCCATATCCAACACAAAAAATAATTTGGTTTAGAGAAATCTTATAGCTGTCCCTATTTTAAGAAAAATTATTGGAAAAGGCTCATGGATTATCTAGCCACCCCCCACCCCTTTGTCTAAATTTAGACCTGAATACAGAGCCAGGACCTTATTGATATGATCTGTTTCTAGTGATGAATCAGGATAAAATACCCACATTATTAAAATTATTGACAACCTTTGAAGCCAACTGACCATCAGATACTGACTGGCTTCTCAGAGCTTTGTGGGGGCAGTAAAGGGAACACTACAAATGTTTGCTCCTTTCTCCCAGAGACCAAAGCGGATGGTTATCAGCCACAGCTGCTTCTTCACATCTGAGGTTGATCCCACCTATTTCCATCTCATCTCATCCTTCTCTATGTGCATGGAAGGCCAGAGCCTGGAAGTGTTACCAATACAACATTTCTTTTTACATTTCTTTTCCACGGTAGCCAGTTCCATAGCTTCAGACAGCATCTCGTGTAGAGAGGGCCTGTTTGATATTTCAATTAGTTTAATGTGTAATATTTTTAATAGTTTTGGGGGTTTAATAGTTATAGCAGTCGTTAAGGTTGTGAGGGTTCCTTCTTCCCCTGTCATACACTCTGCTGTAGTTGAACGCACTTGCGAGTGGGGTCCTCTGCTCACCTTAAAGCCCTCAGCCACAGTTTGTTTTCTCAAGCTTCTGGCTCCAGCCAATTGAGAAATTTGGTGTTAAACCCCTAAATCTGAACCTGGGCCCTTTACTGCCAGCTGGGACCCAGCAGATAGGTTTCGTGACCATCTGGACTGAAAGCTCCGATTCAGAAACAGGGTGACAAGGCAGCTCCCGCTGTGACGGCTCTGCTGCAGGCGCAGCCGTGTCCCAGCAGGCAGCACCCCGATGCAGCTGGGGGACTGCCACTGCCGTAGGGAGCTGGCTTTGTGTTTGGCAACCACAGCAGCTACTTTCCTTCATGGGGGGTCAGGCTGGCGCTTCGGGCCCCACAGATTCTTAGTCCAGAGCCCAGGCCTCCTGGCTCCCCCACCCCATCCCTGCAGTGCGCAGCAGAGTCTGGGTCCTTCCTTTCCTCTCTCCTGCCTTCAACTGCCCCCTCCCAGACCAGCCTCCACTGCTGACAAACCCCTCTGCTCTTGGCCTCAAAGTCTCAGATCAAACGTAGTGGCTCCTTAACCTGGCAGGGGACATACCATGTACCTGTGACCAAGAAGGCAGTTTTCCCAAACCACTTTGCAGGAGAACTGCTCTTCTGGTGTGGCTCAGGACCTGCCAAGATGCAACAGTTTTAAACCCAGTTTATGGAAGTGGGAAGCTCCTCCCTTGCTTGCTCTGAGGGCCTTATGGCTAAGGACAAGCAAAACTCAGGGGCATCCGAACCCCAAGCCTCTGGGCTTGGGCCTGTAAGTAGGATGTCCACCAAAGGTTTTGGAAACATCTGAAGCCCGGGTGCAGGTGGAGGATGTTTGCCGGTAGCAGGGCCACAGAGGACAGCAATGCAACTGGACCTGGAGACAGCGAGAAGGACTACGACTGGATCAGCAGCAGTGGAAGTGGCAGCGACAAGGCCAGTGAATGAACCAAGACCGTAAACCCCAAACCGGGGTTTGGACGACAGGACCATCACTTGGGTAGGTGAGGGGGGGTGCAGGGGAATAGCTTAATTTATTGTAACAGGAAGCGTTTCTTAATTAAAATTTCTTAATGTGGTTTTAGGGTATGTGATGGAAAGTTTATGATAAAGAATATATATCTATAACTCTCTCTAGAAATATATTTTAATTCAAAAAAGAAAAAAGAAAAGACAGGCCTCTTCACTCAGCAGGGGACCAGCTGGTCACCCGGCTAGCGCACACCTCCACGCCCCCGGGCGCCCATGCACACGCTGCACGCACAGGGCCGGGAACACGCGTGCACACGCGCACTGACCCCGCCCGCCCCAGGGGCCGCCCCCGAGCCCCGCGGCAAAGCTGACCCGTTCCCCGAGACCCCCCGGCCCGCGGCGGCGGCAGCTCTCACCGGCTTCATGGCGGCGGCGGCGGCGGGTCTGGGCCTCCGGGGACACGTGCGGCGGCGCGGAGTAGGGCCCGGAAGTTTCCGCCCCCCGCCCGGCGCGGCGCGGCGCGGCCCGGCTCGCAGCGCCCCTGGCGGCGGAGGCCTGGCCGGCAGCCGCGGAAAGGAGACGCGGGGAGGCGGCGGCGCGGGGCCCTCGCCCCCTCTTGCAGCAGGAGAAGCGGGCAGGGGCTGGCGGCGGCCGGGAGGAGCCCGTGTCCCGAAACCTGGAACGAGCCGGGCAAGCCTGGGCTCTCCGGCCACGTGTCGGAGTGAAGTCCTCGCCCCGCGCAGGCTCCGTGTGAGCGGGCCCAGGTACAATCCAACGGTAAAGCAGGAGAGAGAGAAAGAAATGCACGTCCTCTCCCTCCGGGCGCTCCCTCTGGGGCACAGGCGTAGGCTTTTGACACTGATAAGTTACCAACTAGTAATACCAGTAGCAGAAACAGACTCCAGTTCATCTCCTTTTTAAAATAATACCACAACTGATGTAGGGATACGTGTTGTAATTACCTTGCACCTTGACAATAGGAATCAGCTTGGATATACATTTATTTTTTTTAAAAAGCCAAGGAAATGCTTAGAGATTTCTTGTAAAGGCTCATCACTGATAGCAGAGTTTAATCCACAAAGCATTAATCTGTTAAAATATACTGCAGCTGTGCAAGTAAACTGGTGGGAGAAGCCACTCGCATCTCATCCTAGCTGTTTGGCTATCCCCAATACCACAGGACCAGAGCACTGCCCGCCTCAACGTAAAGCCCACGTCCAAGAGGCAAGTACTATTACTCTCCATCACAAGATTAGAGCAGCGGTGTGCAATCTGGTACACTAACCACCTGTCACTGGCACACATTAACAGATTTATTATAACTACTTTAAATGACAAAAAATTGCTGGTGGTACTTAGGGTTGTATTGTTTTATAGTGGTGGTGTACAATCTGTCAGAGTAGAGAGAGCTCAGTGACTTGCCCAATAGTAACCCAAGGGAGTCTGTGGCCAAGCAAGGAATTGCACCCAGGTCTCCACTATCCTAACTAGCACCTCACCCTTCTCTTTCTGCTCTTCAGGTACTGCTGCCAAGTGTCTAAGACTAAACCTTCTATTCAATTTTTTTTTTTTTAATTCACAAAAATCAAGAGGTGCTCCATGAAAACAATTACTAATGTCTAACAAGGCCAATTTCTGGATCAATACCTATACTAAACACAAAGAGCATCACACTGATCCTTTGTACATAACTTTAGCTGGAAGATGGCAATGATACACATCTCCTGGAGTTAACTACATTTTACAATGGGTAAGCTGAGAGGGTCACCAGCATACCCATTTGACTCAAGTTTTCACTCTTGCTTTGAGCTCAAACAGAACTTATGAATGAAAAGACGACTCCCCCCTCCCTCTTTTCCCCACAAAGAGAAGAGCAATGCCCCCTGGGAACACATCCAACACCTGCTTCAGGTCAAGCGGCTCACTATTCTGAGCCATATTTTTTCCATCCCAGGGCCAAGAATCAGCACTGTGATACTTCAGAGCTAGATATAAATACACTTCAATTTTCATAAGTTAAAAAAATTGCCTAAAGAACTTATTTGATCAAACTGAAAAGGAGACTAATTTACCATAAGGACAGGCAAGGTTCTTTGGGTAGATGTGACCTCTTTTATTAGACCAACTTGAGTAGCTGGAAAAAAGTTCTTAACAAGCTTTCAGGTGTAGTGACCCTTCTTCAGGCATAGGGAGTCTCTGCTGTTTTTCCAATTACTCAGTTGGTCTAATAAAAAGATATCACATCTACTCAGAAAACCTTGCCTGCCTATGTCCTTAGACCAGCACAGTTACAACCAAAACCCTATAAGGGAATATTTTTAGGCAAAACCATTCAGCAGTATTGAGGATGTTCCAAAAAGAAGTGTGGGGGGGGGGGGGGGGAAGCAAAGACACCAGTACTTTTTCTGCTATGAGTTTTATTTACACAGAAATTGTTACTAGTGGTCTTAAATGAAGGCAAGATCCTTTCTATGTACAATTATATATACAAGTTTATACTTGAAAAGTAAGAAAACTGTACAAGAGAACACAAAAATAGAAGACAGATCCAATTACAGTAGTGTATACAGAAGTTAAGAAAAGTCTCAGACATTTTAACTTCAAATTGCATGTTTGAGTAGTATATTTAAATGTAGTTTTAAACCAGATAGCAACATAAAAGTTACACCACACTAATTCAAATCTTTAACCCAAATGAATTATGCAGACTTCTGTTAACACTGGACAACTGAACCCCCCCCCCCCCAATTTAAAATAGGCAATGATTAATTTGACTTAATTTCACAGAGAGACCAGTTACAAAAATCACATGTAAGCATTTTATTTACATTAAATACTATTAAAAAATGGACTGAGAAAGAGCAAATGTTTCTTTCATTTTCCAACCCCCAGAACAAAAATTGTGTTTTACAGTATTATAGAGAACAGGAAATGTTGAAATATCTGTTTGTGATGTGTGTAGTATGATCTTATATCCCGGGTAGAAAATGAAAAACCACCTCAAACAAATAACCCCAAAGTATCATTAAACAATGCACTTTCTGAATTCTTCAGTATTGCACACTATAAAAATTTAGAAAACTAATCCCATGTCTGCATTTTTCCTGGACTGTAATTTTCAAGGTCAGTGCTCTTTCAAACACACAAGGACTATCATGACTAGTACTTGTCAGTTTTTCTAGTGTTTACCACCACATACAAGTGAACCATTAATTTTATTATGAATACCTCAACTAGCTAACACTCCTCCTGTGGCAAAATCTGTGTGTGGAATGCCCATGTAAGGTCTTATCCAATGTAAACTGCACAACCAATACTTCAGAAAACAAAGGCTTGAAGTAAATTTAGAGATTATGGGCTGCAAACAGTAGCCCCTACATAAACCAGTAGGATTTTTGCTATAGCAGGATTGGGCACACAATACTTTTGCAGTTCCTGAGTTAATTACATTTGCCTAAACTGAAGAATGAAGCTGAACTTAAATAGCTAAATAAGACGTACCCCACCAAAGCTTCATGTTATCTGACACAAACATACCAAACAAACTCTTTTGGTCCACAATATTTTTTATCTCATTAATTTCAGAGGTAATATTTGTATGAAAGTGTTTGGTTCAGATAGCAGTTTTTGGGCCTTAATATTAAATATTTCCTTCACATTCCTTGCCCCCAAAAAGTGCCTTTGTGGTATTTGTAAAAAAAGTTGCGCCTCAAACTTTTAAGTACCAACTAAAGTTATTACAAATGTTTATTGCATTAAGCAGATTCTTTTAAAATGTTAAATACGTGTTCCCCCACTTTCTCAGTTTCATAAATTTTAGTATTCTGTTGTCTTTGTGAAAATAATCTTCCCACAAAAAAACTAATACTGGCAAAATGGTGACAATTTTATCAGTTTCTGCCATTCCATTCAGAGTCAAATACTGTCTCTCTCTTCGTGTTTAAGCTCTTGTCTAGTGGTTTTCACATCAAAATGCTGTGAAATTTCCTTTTTATTCATCAAGTGGTTTTCTACATTTTCAATTGACTTCTAAATTATGGAGATTAGCTTTTTAGTGCTGGGCTATGATTCTTGTCTCCTTCTTTGTTGTCCTTCATTAGTGAGGCAAACACCTAGAAATGTAGGTTAAACGAGTCACAAGTTAAAAACATCAAATATTGAATAAGCATTTATCATTGTGTCCACTACCATTTGTAAAAGCATAATGCCAATCTTTTCATAATTACAATTGTTGTAAATAATTTAAAAACTTAGGGATCCCAAAAGGTTTTCACAATTTCTAAGTTTTAAGTCCAATGTTATAATTACCAGATCCCCAAGACTGAATACCACTTATAAACTGATTCCTGCTGGTTACACTCAGGGCACTTCTCACACTCTCCCATCCTACAAAATACTCCCACAGACTCAGCTTCACCCAAAAAAGCATACAGCATTGAGGTGTCAGATGCCTGCGCTCAAAGTGCAATAGCCTAGGCCCGCACTTACTACTGCTTCATTCATGAATTTGTTCCACATTTCTCAGTGACCAAAAGACCTGGGCCATCAAAAATGAGTTTCCCCCAAACCCAGGCCCTTTTCATGGTTTGAGACAGGCTTCAGCAGCAGCAGCTGAAAACACTGCATCTTAAAACAAAGCTTTTGTCCTAAGAATTTTACAGAAAGAATTTGGATTCAACTATAGTAAAAAGTATGTGCAGCTCTTAACTACAGAAACTCACAAGAGATCACAGTGTCATAACTTTGAAAACTGTACTGAGTGGGAGAAAAAATTGCTGAAATGGGCCCTTCATAATAATTTGCTATATATCCTATGCTTCATCAAGTTCAGGGGCTGAATAGAGTCCAGTTAAAAAATATGGATCTAAGAAGTGACTATTGCCTTGCTGATCTTGCTCTTACATGAAAAATAAATCTATGCAATAACGTAAAGATTCCCCACCATTCTACTGTTTCCCTTCTAGAGCTCTATAACCAAGGGAGGTAGTTATTTCCATTTTCAAGGTATTTTTCGATGGAAGAGTAGCAAGCCATCTGTCTCCATAAGCAAAAAATGAGCTGCTATTTAAATATGCAAGTAAAATATGCTCCAAGTGAAACCATGGCCATTCAAGGATAACCCTGGATGTTGTGTTTTTTCCCCCCCACTAGAAACCAGACTTCCAGCACAAAAGCAGGATCTATAGTGAAGTTACCCCACCAGGTTTTGGTGTTATACTGGCCACATCAATTTATTCTGAGAAACACAGCCACTCACCTGTGCCCATTTTTTGTTACTGTTCTGCATCTGAATAGCTGCAATACAACTAAAAAGTTTTTCTGATGTGATATCTTCAGGCAGTTTTGTTAGAAACTGTGCTATATGAATGAAGTCCATTTGTAGGAGGATATCTTCATATAATCGAAGGATTCCTAACCCTGTCCTAAACAAAAATTCTTCTCCGTCTCTACAAAAGACGTCCCAGACTCGACAGGCCAGATCAAGTGGTAGTGATTTACTGTAGAGGGTGAAGATCCTAGAATTTTGCAAAGGTTTACTGGTTAGTGGTATTGCATCTGCTTTGGAAATACATTTTAAAATCTAGTCTCAACTTTTAGCTGTAAGTTATCAAGTGACAAGTCAGTATTCACTTCCAAAAGCATACACCATTTAGGGTTTATTACCATTAATAATTTATTTCAAACTGCTACAGTTTTAAAGCTTAGCGTATCCCAGGGCTTTTTGAAGGTCCCTGAAAAATCATCCAGTTCCAATCATGAGTGGGTGAGCAAGGGCTAATTAGTACATGGCTCCTTTGTGTGGGGGGGGTGGGGAGGACAGGGGATGTAATCTGGAATATATATACACACACAGTGAACACAGCTGAGCTGTGGGGTCACTGTGCCTTGAAATGCTGTTGACTGATGGGGCCCAGCTCAATGAACTGATAAATCATAAGCCTTCGGCTTTGGACTAAATACCATGCATAGTTTGTACTATATTTAAGTAGGTGTCAAAGTACTGCTCAAAAGTGTGCTTGTGGAGTAGGTGTGCTAAAACTTGCAGCAGTTTTTGTTTTTTGTTTTGTTTTTTTTTTAAACTGCTGCAGGTTTTGGCTCTGTTAAAGACAAAAATATTGAGTTGATGTGCAATGAGTAGCTGTAATTTTGATGCATTTTAGAAAGCTATTCCCTTGACACATGTTCATGGAATTTTGGTTGGTTTTGGAGATTCCCGAATCCTTGATGACTCACTTCAGTAAAATGCATTTTTTTTTTTTTTTTAAACAGTTGCCTGAATGGGGTCATTGTAATTGATGTGTATTGGGACCTAGGAACACAATCCTGCATCAAGTAGTTTCCTTCCTCTGTCCCATGGTCTAGCAACCATAGGGATGACTTGTGCTCTCTAGTTCTCCATTATGCTCTGGCTTCCATATCAGCATATAGTGTCTTTATTTCCCAGCATTCTGTTCTGTTAGCTCTCCATTTCTTGTACAGTCTGCCTCTGCCTTTTGCTTTTGATAGGGCTGAAGAGCCTGGTCTTTAGTAGACAGTTATCTTTCATCCAAGATGGAGGATCCTTCTTATGGTTGCACAAGTGATTCTTTTCGATCAATTTTGTGCTAATATTGCTTGTGATGTCGTCTTGCCAGCTGACTGCAGTCAGTGCCCTACAGTTCATTTCAAAGGCAAGCAACCTGAATGGATTCCGATTACTGTATTTACTTGATTAGAAGACAACCGTGATAAGATGACCCCCAATTATTAATTAGATTCTATATATGGAGATTTGTTTTAATTTTTCCAGGGATATAATCTAGTTATTGGAGGTTTGCCTTGAATTTGTCCCCTTCCTGTTGCTACAGTAGGAAAAATAAATCTGGGTAAGGAGGGGAGTCAGGTAGCCCCTTTACTCTCTGCTCCCCCACCCCCCAACTTTTCTGCTGGCAACCCCTTCCCTCTCTCCTTACTATCCTACCCTGCTTCCACTGAGCACATACAAGTAAAGAACAAAATTTGAAAACAATATCTTTGAAATTAAATATGGCTACGGCAATTTGCATATAGCTCATCCAGAATTGGTGCTTGTTACCAACTTACCAGTCTATCAAGTATATGTCTGGAGTTAGATTGTATGATTTGAAATGAAGAAACAGTTTAGGGAGATTTTCTTCAAAGAAAACTTCAAAAGCTGCAAAATATTTCAGCATCTGTACAGGGAAACATAAATGCTTACTAAAAAGTGACCTCCAGCGGAATAAAAATTATCAGTAAAATGAAAGCTTAACCTTCCAACATAGCCACATAGATCCAAAGAACAAACTTACTTTGGCTTTTTCGTCAAGAAAAAGTATTATTTTTTTTTTTTTTTTATGTCTTAGGTAATTAAATGCACTAATTTGATTTTCTACCCATAGGTTTAAATAATCCGTTATTCTAAAGAAGCACTAGCAGATCACCAATTTCATGAATATGTTCCAAATCATGGAAGAAAGTTTCAATGAAGAAAATATTAAAATATTTTAGAAACTGTACACATACCATGTTGTGATCCACACGGAAGAAGGCTAGCTGGCATGGCTTGTTCAGGAGGTTAGCAAAGGCAATGAAAGCATCTGCCTCTTCCAGATTGAGAATGAGTACGGCAGCAATGAAGGACATCCCTTGTACCTTAGGTGGGGGGAAGCAAATAAGCACACAAGATAGAGTAGCCAGGCACCTCTTAGATGTTTGTAAATACAAATATTTCTGAACTCCTAAATGTTGTTAAAAACCACTAGAGTTACAAGAGCAATTAGACTAAGTAAAAGAAACATATTTAATATTAAGAGAGCAATAAATTTACAAGATTCTTTATCTATCTACCAAAAAACACCAGCAATATAATTTCCAAGAAAAAAAAAATCAGGCACTTTCTGAAGATGCAAGTTGTGGACATCTGATATGGAGTTCCATGAAGAGTTGGACTCTAGCAGGTCCTGTGCAATCAAAAGGTGGTCTAAGATTTGCAGTGCCCAGGCCCTTTAGCCGGTGAAGGTAAGAGAATCACAAGGAAAAATTTTCATATGCAGCTAATCACAGTAGAATGGAGGCAATACTTCAGTACAGTAAACTGAAACAATCCCATTAACCAACAGTACTTGGGGTCACATGTATCCTACCCCATCTATCTACTAAGAAATTAGCTGCATTTAAAACTTCATACACTTGTTCTTAGGGGTGCACCAATAGAGATTTTTGGGGCTAATACCAACAGCCAATTTTTAAGGAGGCTTATTGGCCGATACCAATCTGATTTCTGAGGCACAGCCCAGCAGCTTGAAGAACAGTATCCGGCTGGTAAGTCTGTTGTGGTGGAAGGGGCGGGGGAACAGGGAAGAGGCCCCTGCGGTGAGGGAGGGAATGGGGCAGGGACAGGAGCTACCCAGCTGGGGCAAGGTGAGCGTGGGAGGAGCCACAGCTTGTCCAGGGAGTGCAGGGAGGGTGGGCCGGCTCTCACTGCTGTGGGCTGAGGCTGCAGCCACCCCAAAATTCGCTGTAGCCCCACCTCCCAGCACTGCCATCACCCACCTGGAGCACAGCTTGGCCCAACCCCCCTACTGGAAAGAGCCTAGCACAGCCCCAGCCCGCCCCACATCGATCTGGGGAGCACACACCTTCCCCTCCCCTCCCCTCCTTGACCTCTTCAGGTGTGCACAGCAGCGGGATCCACCCCCCCCCCCCCCCCAAGACAAGCTGCATCTCCATCCTTGCATCCCACCCCAGCTGGGCAGTGTCACAACCCAAGGGTGTGATTTTGTTTTGTGAGTGCTTCAGCACTGCTAAATTGTTCCCGCCAAATTGCAGCTTCTTTGCACGATGGAGTTTTCCGCTGCAGAGGAGAACCCCAGGTGCAAAAGAATTCCCGCCACTAGTAGCTTTCTTTGCAGGGTGCATTTCTTCTTTGCAGCACAGAAATGCACTTTGCAAGGAGTTCCCGCCATTTGTATTCAAATTCGTGCCCCACTATCGGATAGTTCCAAATTATTCCTACGTGGCGGCTAGTGATTGGCTTGCTAGCCATATAAAAAGCTTGAGTGGTTTCCGCCCAAGTTGGAGGACTCCACAAACACCAGGAGGAGGAGACTTCACGCTGTGTGAAGATCTCCAAGCGCTGCGGATCCTTATGGACCCAACGTATTTCAAGCAGGCAACAGGAGTCTGATCAGCCTCTAGCCTCTCCCCGTCACCGAGCGCAATCCTCGACGTATCCCTCTTCCCTGCGTGCAAAAAGGATCCACGGAGCCTAGCAAACTTCGTGTGAGTCTATTCAGAGCTCTTTGTTTCGTGTACTTTCTTCGGTTGGCACGATGGGCTCACGGTTTAGAGCCTCCAACCGGATGGGCTAGAAGAGTGTTCACGGGAAGGAACTCTAGTCTGCCTCTCTTCTTTTCTATCTGCAACTGTAACTCAAGCAAGTTTTCCTGCCTGCACCGCGACCATCTTCGGTGTAAGTAAACAATCTTTAAATCAACCATTAAGCGTCCGTGACTAATTCTAGCTCGCCACCGGTCTTCTCCGACCCCGCGTGCCCGGGCTGCTGGCCACAGCCCGCATGCGTAAAGACGGGCCCGGCTCACCCCTGGCCCACACAGGCAGCACATGCCCCAGCCCCATTTCCTCCCTCACTGTGGGGGCTTTGATCTGCCCCCACTTCCACACAGCCCTTCCCTCCCCCCCTCCCACCCACCACAGCAGACTTACCAGCTGCATGCAGCTCTCCATGCTGCTGGGCTGTGCTCCTGATTGCCTACGTGCTGCTCTGTGGCTTAGCGCATGCACAGTCCATTTATCGGCCACATTAGCCAATTTCCAGTCAGCCAATTTTCTTTATAAATCAGTGCCGGTCCAGTATCGGACTGATGCATTGGTGCACCTTTACTTTTTCTATTTCTGATGACTAGTTTTAAATTTCCAGAAAGCAGCAACACTACAGAATATTAACGAGGTTGATTGTTGATAATGCCTAACAACTTCTGATTTGAAATTATTTTAATGACATGAGAACAAGAGTGCGTTTAGCTGCAACAAAGATTATAGCATTCATTTCTAAAGGTACTTATCGGGTTGGTTTTTGCCCACAGTTAAAAAAACAACATGAATATTTAAACCAACTAGGAAAGATAATATCACATACGCCAAGTCCAATTTTTCCACTTGAGGAATAAACTGAGATTACAAACAACGCTTTAGCACTGTTACCAATATTAGTGCAAAGCATGGCCAAAAGCAGCCAGCCAGGCTGACTGACTGACTGGATTCCAGTAAGAACAAATTCCAAAGCAAAGGGACTAAGAAGCATTCATTTGCCTTTTAAGAATTCCACTTCTGCAGTTTGTAACTCCAGTGAACAAGTCACCTGAAAAATGGGATCTGGATAATTTAAAGTTAAAAGTTGAAACCATGTTGAACATCATCCAAGTTCAGACTGGACAGCTAATGCAGAGCCCCAAGCAAGTGCACTGAATGCTAACTGTTGTTTTGATGGTTTTGAAGGGCAGTCCATTGGAAAAAGCTGGAAAGTATGGACATACATTTATCATGGGTAAAAAGCAGCAGGGCTTTACTATACATCAAATGTTCCACAATAGCTGAGTACATGCATGCTCATAACCCTGTAGGAAGTGGAAGTGGTAATTTAAGCCAAAAACAGGCATTCATTTCTAGTGCTGCAAGTTTCTGGGACAAAGGTGGGGGGGGAGGGAGGGACGGGCACATGACATATAGATGTTCCAGTCTGCAGCTGCCCTGTTCCTTGCTCCCCACATGCTCCTAGACCAGGTGACCATGGACAGATAAAGGCAGGGGACCAGGTGCTGCTCACTCTTCCTGATCCCTGGAAGTAGCTGACCAGCCTCTGGTTCCTCAGGTTTCCCACACTAACATCACCTCACTCCAGGGAAGATGCAAGGAACCTTTCCCTGGCATGCCACTCCACTCCCAGTCCAAGGCAAGCAGAGCAGCAAGTGTTCCCCAGACTTCCCAGATTTGGCTGAACCTAATCTAGTGAAGCACAGGGTACCTTCCCTTTCTGCTCCACTCCTTATGGCCCCAGAGAAGAATAAAGCAGCTGCTGCTCCTCCCACCTCCCCAGCCTAGATTTAGTCCTCTTGGTGCCTGGGAGGAGTGGAGCAGTTGCTGTTCCCTCTGTGTTTCCCAGACAAGGGTCATCCCTGGTCAGGAGATTACAAGGGAGCATTTTTCCCCCGCTTTATTCCTGGTCTCTAAGCTACAAGCACTCATTCCTGTTCAAGGTTCTTTGGGTAAATCCAATATCTTTTATTAGACTAACTGAAATAGTTGGACAAATTCTTCTTAGCAAACATGTGGGCACAAACACCCTTTGTCAGGCTGAGGAAGCATCTGCAGATGGTTTGTTCTGTTCCTGGATGGAGTGGTAAAGCAGACAGAGGCCAGTACACATGCAAGAAAGCCAGTCAGTTAAAATGTAAATTGAGGTGGTCAGTAGGTGAGAGAAAGCAAGGGGGGGGGAGGAGAGAGGAAGGAAGGGAGAGTGAAAGTACCTATAGTCAAAGGATGAGACACAGGGGGGGCGGGGGGACGAGAAGCTGGTAAAAGTGGAGGGTTTACCTGGGGAGTCAGATGTTAGGCAGGTTATAATGTGTCATAAATCCAATGTCTATATTTAGTCCAGGTATCCGGATTGTAGGCATATTGGTCTAGAGGAAAAAGCAATCAGGACTAGTTGGTCTAATAAAAGATAATCACCTCTACCATGAGTCCTGATATATTTAGTCCATGATTTTTTGTATCCAGTAGATTGGTGAAGTGAAGTTCATGGGCTCATCTGTGGAAAGTATTTTGTAAATTCCCTTTGAGGATTGGAACTGAGAGATTGGGAAGAGAGTTGTTTTCTTGTAAGAAATGTGTCCCCACAGGTAATTGGGCATTCCTGTCTTTGATAGATTTTCGGTGTGCATCTGCAAGTGCTGCCTCAGCCTAACAAACGGTGTTTGTGCCCGAAACTTTGCTAAGAAGAATTTTTCCAATTATTTGAGTTGGTCTAATAAAAGATATCGTATTTTCGCACTTATACCCCACGGGGTATACGCGATTTTACAAAAAAAAAAAAGGATGGGTGTGGGCTATACAGGGGTGCAGGCTATCGATGGACATTTTTCCCCCGCAGGGCCCAGACAGGCCGGGCTGCGCTACCACGCGGGCCGGGGTAGGCCAGGCTGTGCCGCCTCCCCGTGTATACACCGCCGTGGGGAATACATGGGTGCAGCGTATACACGGATTAATTTATAAAAACATAATTTTCCATGGGTTATACGTGGGTGCGCCTTATACCCGTGGGTGGGCTGTATGCACGAAAATACAGTAATCAGATTTACCTAAATAACATTGTCTGCCTATGTCCTTAGACCAACATGGCTACAACCTACATTCCTGCTCAAGGAATTCAGACAAGATCTTCCCTGTTGAAAGAGGAACATCTTTCTTCTGAATATGAAATGTTTTCTGTGGGAGAAGCTGGACAAATATCTGTACACTCCCAGCTTCTAGAAGGAGAAAGGCATGTCCCACTAAAATGCAATGCCTGTCTTCACCCAAGGAACCTTGTCTGCCTATGTCTTTACCCTTAGCATTTGCTCTTAATAAAGAGACACTCCCTGCATAAGAGTCAGAAATACTCTCAAGCCCACTCGGTACAGCCTGCAGCACATGGACCGGGAGCTGCACACTTGAGATTCTAGATTTCAAATGACTGTTAGAAAACTGAGGAAAGCATGAACTTCTGATTTATTAAGTAGATATTAGGCTGCATTCCACGGATGTTTTCATTTCCTTTATTTTCCTTCTCTCTCTCTCATGATCAGGGATCCTGGACTTCCCTGATAAAAAAATTGCAAATTCCTTAATTAAAACCCAAGATCTGTGATTAAATTAGAAGGCTGCTATGTATAGGGGTATGCCAACTGTATGGGTATCAGTTGAACGCAATGTTTTATTGATATATTTACCGTGTTAGAGCAATTTGGAAGCCTACTAGTACTTCAATCACTGTAACAGAATAAATTCTAAATACCTAATACATTTTCATATTCGATTCCACGTTTTTCCATCATGGAAAAGTGAGCTTTTGCTGTCCCCTCACTTACCAGGACACAGGTCCAGCTGTGGTTACCCCCCCACACTCCTGTGTGGTGCTGAGCAGCCCAGATATGCCATTGCCCTTCACTCCCTAGCCACAGCTTCCCCTCCCCACCCCCTACCCCTGCCAGCACCCCTCACTCACTCCCTTCCCGGCAGCAGCTCCCCCCATGCACCAGGATGTATGTCCAACTGTGGCCGTCCCCACAGCTGTGTGGGTCCAACTGTGGCTGCTCTATCGTAAATCCTGCAATTTCTATCACACTTTTTTTCTCTTTCACTCCTTTAGTCTATATGCTTAACAGAGAATGGAGTTAAATGTACATAAACAGCTGTAAATAAATACTACTGCTTTCTTAGTGGACTCTTATTCTTACAACCACTTACGGTCAACTAGTTCCAAATGCCCACTTCCAAAGTCTGCTTAACACTCTATGCAGTTGTAGCATGTAGGAGGTGGAGAAGGAGGGGGGCAGGCAGGCTCCTAGGATCTGTGCAGGGGCTGTGAAGAAGTCTCTAGGCAGTCCTGTGGGAGGGCAGGAGGGGCAGGGTGGGGGCTGTGGCCACAGCCAGGATCACTCTGTACAACCCAGGGAATTATGTGCAGAAAAATTCAAAATGATTTGCAGAAAAGCTCAAAATTATGCATTTTTTTTGCCCCACAAATTAAAATAAATACAATACTATTTGAACCTTCTTTAGAAATATATACAGGTACTTTGTATGGATGGGGGGGGTTGGCGTGGGGTGTGTGGCAGGGGAGATCTGTGAAGGTGTTGGAGGTGGATTCACAGTATGTGGGGGTGTGGGCATGGGAGTATGGGGTTTGTAGGCAAGTAAAAATCTGTATGCGGGAAGAGGGGGTGGGTATGGGAGCTGCACACTATTGGCCTGAGTGGGCTCCACATCTATGTGCAGGAAGCTGTGCACAGAGGTGTGGAGCCTGCCCAGCCCACCCTGCAGCATGGGGTCCAGGAGCTACATGCTACTGGCCCAAGCAAGCTGCATACCTCCTTGTGGGGCTTTTGCACTCCTGTAGGAAGCTGCACATGGAGGCATGAAGCCCACTCGATCCGACCTGCAGCAGGTGGACCAGGAGCTGCACACTATCAGCCCTATGCCCTGCCCCCCACCTGCCTTGTCCCACTGCCCCACAGCCTTGTCCCACAGCCCCCAACCCCATCCCCCAGCTCTGGCAGTCACCCACACCCACACCAGGCCCCACCCTCCGCCCTGCCAGTGCCCCCATCTATGACCCACAACCCCCCAGCCATGCCAGAGAGGGCCTCCAACCCCCTGCAAGCCCCAATTACTTTACAGGCTCCAGGAAAAACAGTGGGTCAGAGCCAAGCCTTGGCTGACAGTTTCAAGCCCTGCCCTTCCCCCCCTCTCCCTCCTCCTCCAGACAGGGTTGGGAGTTTGCTGCCATTTTTGCAAAAAACTCTTGCAGGCTGGAACTATGCCAGCCTGCAGAGCTCTCTGCAAAAGTGGGAAATCCACAGGTATTTCTGCTAAAAGGAAAAATCCATGTTTCCTTTGATAAATGCGGGGAAATCCGTGGTTTTCTCTGTTTTTCCGTGGTAAAAGAAAAACCCGGATCCCTGCTCATGATGGCTTTCACTGAAGACAAAACTACTGCCTTTTACTTGCACTTACTGCAGTGTAAGAGCATGCATATACGCAGTTCCCATGGAGCAGGTGATGGACAATTGTAACACAACAAGTTGTTCATATGTCCAAACTCTTAGTCATCACGTAATTTAGTCTTGAGGTGATTCAGACATGGATAGCTCCTGTAACATCTATCTTCAGGGAAAGGACTTTTTATACTGTAAAAAAAACATTTTCTTGAAAACCTAGTAGAAATTGTAACGCCTGCAAATTTTTTCAGCAGTCTCCAATGGATCCAGTCAATCCCAAAATTGACTTTTTAGACATTAAGATTCCCACTGATTTTTTGTGAAAACTAGAGACATTTGGCTGTTGTGGTTTATCATTTAAATTCAAGTATTGGGCTAACTTGCACCCAGTGTGGGATTGTGATACTGGAGGCATCTTGAAGCTGAGGTAACATGGGGGGGAAGAAAAAAAAAAAAAAGAACCTTGAGATGATGGTGGAAAAAAAGGATGCACAGACAGATTTAAGGGTGGGGAAGAGCCGGTTTGAAGTTTTCTGATAAATTAGAAATTCTGTTGGGAAAAGTTAGTTGTAAATGAAGTATTCATAAGGAAACATGTCAGTTTCAACAAAGTTCCATTAACAAGAATGTTTGCAGGGACATTTGTGAACCAGAAGGCCTAGAGTTATTACCATAAAAATGACTGTGAATGTAAGTCGGTAATAATTATATATATTTATTTTATTTTTTTTAAGAAGCGCTGGTAGCATAATTTAAAGTTTAGAAAAGGAAAAGTTCTAATATGCTTCAATTTTAGTAGCTATACCATGGTAAAACATGTTAATGTACAAAACAAATACTTACATATCCCACATCAGGTCTGTAACATGTATATGCTCCCAAGACACTATGCAGGAGATCATGATATGGACCTCCCTTTAAAAGGAACAAATAACAAACTGAGGACTCTGGAAAAGTGTTATTCTATCTAAATTAAGCAAATCAAATCATTGTGTCAAGACTCAAGGTATGTTTATTTCTGAATTTCCTGAAATCCGTTTTAGAATCTAAATTTATATAAACTCCCCCCCCTCCAAATATTTACAAGCCAATAATCTAGTAAGAAACACAAAATACTATGATTATTATGTATATTGTATATACATAGAAGCTGCAGCTCTAGAAGGCAAAATAAAGATGGTGCAAACGTACCTTATTTAAAGGGCACTACAGGCTCTGTCTCAGACCATGCAGGATAGGATATGAATTCAAAAAAATTAACTGCTAAAATAAACACGCTGTGGTTGTGATTTCATAACTATTTATATAGCCTGTATTGCACCAAAATACAAAATTTGTAAGGATTACCTATCTTTGACAACTTCACAGAAGCAGTTTGAGTTCATCCCCCCCTTTGCTGCAAACAACCAGCTTGATGCACATCAACAACAGCTGCATATATTTATCAAAGAAAGAAATAATCTCTTTTCATGTAAATTATTAGGCAGTACAACTTCATTATTTGATCGAAATGAATGTCAGACTGTTTATTCTCTTACTGAAAAAGATGTAGTAGATGCAAACATTGCTGTGAAAAGGGGCCAATTAATGTTTATATTCTTGCTGCTTAGTTTTACAGTCTTATTTGTTTGTGATTGGTCAGGCTCAGGATTGATCACATTTTTGTTTATTATTGGGCATGTTCAAAAAACTGATTTTAAAACACCTTACCTTCTGAAAAATATAGAGAGATGGAAATGTTCGGGATATATCCAACTTAATTAGTTCCAGGCTGGCCTCACGATCAGCAGCAGATGCCCCTGCATCTGACGACAAACAAACAAACATACATTTATGAAGCTAGGTACTTTACAGATGTAAGACAAGATCAAGTCACATGCAGTCATGTCAAGGAGTTGCCATAGTGCAGAAGTGGGGAATCTTTAATTCTTGTTCTTCAAAACTGTACTGTTACAAAGCCACGCAGTGAGAGCTATGGGTTTGGGACACACAAAACTGGAAACTTTCTGAACAACAGTTGGCAGGTAGTGCACACACACACACACACCCCCCATCAAAACTTGAAGATATGACCAGATTTAGTGTGCCAGCTGGGAGGGGAAAAGAGGCTAGCTGCAGCAGTATGAGGCTTAGAGGTATGGCTGGGCAAAGGAAACAGCAAGGATAGAGAAGAAAGGGACATCCAGGATGCTGATTTCCACTAAAATCAGGCCCACAGTTTCTCCATTAGAAAAAGGAGGCAGGAGTCTCTCCAGAAATTCTGTCTTTATATCCCCAAACCTGACGGACAATGCTTTGTCCCTGTATCCAGATCCTACATATTCACAACAATTAATTAGCAGCTTGGCCTTACCAAAAAACAAAACAAAACCAAAATAAAAAACCAACCAATAGGGTTCTACCTCCTAGACATTCATTTGAAGTTCATCCAAATTCCAAGTTACATCAGGTCAACAGGAAACAAGGAACAGTAAGATTAATTATGGTAATTCCTGCTGTCTTGATTTCCACACTATACAATGCTTACAGTTTAAAGGATGCCTCTTACTCCCTTCTCCACACCCTGACTGCTAATGAGTCATGTTTGTTCTCCACCCCCAAATCTATTCCACTTTGGTCATCTCCCTTCTTGCCACCTCCTCTCTGGCTCTTAACTCCCCGCTTCCTGTCTACATCTACCAGAATGCAGGCATAACCTTATTTAAGTGACTCAAGTATCTTGTTTTGGTCAATTTTGGGGAAAACCCAAGACTACCTAATACTATGAGGCCCATATTTTTAAAAACTAAAGAAACACTTCTTAGCCTAAATTTGAGCAATTGACTTACTGCATGTACCTGAATCCAAGAGGAAACCCCCTCCCCATAAGTAACACTGGGGAAAAAACATTCCTTGGATTTGAACCCGAGGTGGTGTAGGCAGCAGGCAGCTGCTGCAGTTCCAGCCCCAGCCTGGGCTCAGGGCCAAAGTCGCAGCTGTGGCCTGCCTCCCCAGCAATCTTGGGCTTCCTGCCCCTGTCTTCCCCTTCCTCTCACAGCCTCTGTCCCCTTCACTCCCAACTTGCTTGTTCCACTCTGGCAGACTCTGTCCCTGATCCAGTCTGGTACATGGAGGCAGGCCCAAGAAGCTGCAGGGGTGGGGGGTAGAGGGGGAAAGGCGGCAAAGGCAGTACGAGATGGATGAGTGGCAAGCTGCTTAATACCCCCTCCCCATGCATACTCCCTTGCCACTGCTTTCCCCACTACGGCAGTAGGTGGGATGAATTTAAGACAACCCCACAATAACTGAATTCTATACATGGAAAATTATAACAACTTTATAATTGTTTCCATGTGTAGAATCCAATGATTAAGGGGTCAGCTTAAATTCAGGGTTGTCTTTGATTTAGGTAAATATAGCATTTGCATCCATTCACAATTACAGTTTTTATTCACACTTTGGAAAAAAGGAAGTTGGTGAAGAGCAATCTGGAAGAGGCAGAATATTTATAACCTGGCTCTATAAAACAGTGGACACAAGCCTACTTCCTGGAGCTCTAACTGCCAGCATTTGTTCCATGGCCACATGGCTAAACACACAAGACTCCTACAATGGGACTCTGTAGGCAGCATCATGACAGAAAACCAGAATTAACAACTCTCACATTAGTAATTCAGGAACTGCCAGCTAGCAACCACCAGCATTCTGCCAAACACTCTGCCATTTAATGCCCTGATGAATTGATGTTAATCTTTTTAAAGAGAAGTGTAAGAAACAGGCTTGCCAAGAAATGACAGGAGCAAGTAAGTTTGAAATAAATCAAGTAGAATGGAAAAATGGAGTTACTAGTAACTGGAGTACAAGATGTCCTGTCCACATACATATTCTTATTTGTGGGTCAAAGCCCCTGAGCTTTAACTAGAGCCATTTTGCTTTTACATGCCACACTGAAGGCAAAATGGGTGGTATACAATGCCTGCTCCTCAGTTTTCTACTACAATCCCACTCTCTAACTTCAAAGAAAAGGAGAGAGTGGGATATGGGAGGGGGGGGGAGCAGAAAGAGTAATGGAGGGGCAGAGGAGAGAAGAGGGAGACTGAAGAACATGTCTTGAAATCCAGTTACTGAGTAGTAACTGAATTTTACTTCATATTACTACTTGTGGACAACTCCAAAGCAGCAGCCACACACAAGCACATATCTGAGCCAGGTCCCAGAGTCCCCTAGGTAAACAGTGAAATATCTGCCAAATATGGCATCTTGCTCTGAGGCTTCTGCAATGGCATGGCAGTTAATAAAAGCTACATATTGATCTTCCAAGTTTTCAGTTGCTTTACAGTGATCGCTAAGACAGTTGCACAAGCAGGCTATGGAAACTGCCACAACTCTGGTGGGGTGGGCCTGAATCACAAAAGATGGCTTCATCTTGATAATCTTGTAAGTTTTATACAGCTTGAGAACCTCTTAGTCTTTGAGCCAAGACCATTGCACCTGTAGATCTCAGCTACAGAAACAAAGAGCCATGGAGGAGTTGTAGAATTGCCTAGGTTCCATCTCCAAGATGCAAGACTCACTTCTAAACATTGCCTCTCCTGCTTCAGGCAGTCTCTCTCAGCTGCAAAATCTGGGAGATTGATTTTGGTGGCTAGGTCACCATGCAGTGAAGTCACGAAATTGTGCCTCTATGAAAATGGTGATAATTAGCCTCTAAAAAGAAATGAGGCAGACATTAAAACAGAAAAGCTAAGACGTGAACCCCAAAATGGCAACACTGCAATGAAGCTAAAAGTAACAACAATGGTGGGAACAAGGGGGATTTATACATGGGATGAGGCGGAGGGGTTGGGAAGGTGGAGTGCTTTAATTCGAGCAACTCCAAGAGCCACTAATTAAAGCGCCCAGAGTGTCTTGTGCACTGTAACTAATGGCGGCGGGGGCACTTTAACTAAAGCCTGAATGAACTGTAGATAAAGCACACCCACCGCCATTTTTCAGTGTGGAGACACTAATGCACATGATGCTGGAGTCTGCTGAAGTGTGGAAATTACTACACTCCAGCAGACTCAATTAAACTAGTCTGCTCTGATGCGCTATAATGTCCAAACAGCCCCGATGCATGTGTATAGGCACCCAAGGATACTAACCTGGAGGTTGAAACCTCCATGCACTCTGAAAAACGTTAAGGAAAGAAGGGATAACTAAAAGGTAACTAATAAAGAACAAAACTATAAGGCAATGAAATCAACAATAAAAGGAAGAATTACATGGGTTGAGTAGCACACAGACCACAAAGCAGACTGATGAAGAAATGCTCCAGCTAAGAGGAACTAAAGAATATAAAGCGTGCACTGACCTTCAGTGCAGCAGAGGCAGGGCTGAAGCACTATAGATAGTGCTAAGGGGTCAACGTTTAGGGTCATGAGACATGCCCAAATGGGACTAGGTATATGGACAATTAACTCTACGAAGAACTAATCTTTCTGTAATTTATTCCAAGTTAACAGCATTAAAAGGAAAGAAAACAAAAGCCTTACTGACCTACAAAAAGTCATTTAGAATTTTAATTATCTCTTATTAAAATGTTTGTACAAAATTAACTTGTGTCAAGCTAGTGCATACAACATGGGTATTCACTGTTATATTCTATTTCATAAAAATAAGTACTGGATAGACACTGGAAGCATCAGATATGTGGGCAGGAAAAACATGCACATATACATAACTTGAAAATACTTGGGCATAGCTTTCTAGAAAATCCTCTGAAAGGATGATTTTTTCAGTAAATTAGGGATAAACCAAATATATTAACATAAATAGAAAACAAAAAAAAAACCTCTGGTATTTTCTGAGCTTCCTACAGAAAATTTTGATCTAACACAGGGGATCTGCCTGCTCTTGAAGATATAAAAAAAGGGAACACTGACAGATACTTCACAGCCATTTGTTGAAGTCTTCCCTGGACAAGAGCAAGAAAAGCAAAACGTACACAATAAAATGGAGCTAGTAATTTCTCTTCCTCTTTCAGAGTCCTAGAATAAGTTACTAAGTATTCTGCTTGAAATTCAGGTGATGCACACGCAGATATCAGACATAAAATACATATGCCAAAAAAAAGAAAAAACTGGCTTAGTCTCATGTTCATACATACATTTGAAAAAAAAAAAAGTTTGTCTTAGATAACTCACAGATGTGGATTGAGAAATCTCAAGTAACTTACTGAAATCAACTTTAAGAAAGATTAACTAATGTGTTTTTCCAAAACACACCAGCTCAAAAATTAAACTATTATGGCAAAAAAAAAAAAAATTAACTTCTAAAATGTTAGAACACGTTACAGTATAAAATTAGAACTCTGAGACACTATTGTCCTTGCTATAATAATTTTATAATTCCAACAGCACAAATGAATATTTATGACAAAGATATTTCCAAACATAAAAGTTACACGTCTCTGCCACAAGTAACTATAGAAATTGGTGTCAGGGATATAAAAAGCAAAACCAGCAAAAACATAGGATTTCAAATGAGACAGTTTTATGTAACGAGTGCTACTGTTCCCATTTTACAGATTTAAGACTACTGGTCTTGTGGGTATGTTTTCCATCTCAGTCCTCCGCTTCTTTCAGTAAAAAGAAAAGAATACCCTTTTCCTCTCCCAGGGCACAATTCATTTGTCTTCAAAACACTTAGGTTATGAAGGCTGTACAAATAAGGCTCATCAACCACCATGATGATACTACAATGCATATCTTTCTGGATCTCCCTTTTTGTACATTACCTACTAGGTTTTTGTTTGTTTTTAAGTTGTGGTATCCCATGGTCTGAAGTTTCAAAAACTCCAAGAAAATGCTAATTTGGAAATTAATTCGTTTTTTAATGAATTTCATATTTTAACATGAAAAGGTTTTCTGCAGGTATCCCTCAAATTAAAAGTGCTATTAACTATCTATTCAGTGACCTGCTATAAAAAACACAAAGTTTTAAAGAAAGAGCAAGCCTGAAGCACACAAAATTTGAAGGTAGAAACACTTATCTGAATTGATCTTTTAAGTCTTTACATGTTTATCAGCACAAATTATATGAAACTGCAATTAATCTTTTGTATCAATATAAGAACACACCTTCTATATCATTCTCTGAACTTGTCTCACTGAAGCTTTTCCATCGTTCCTTTGCTCTGGATAAGAAGATTTCATATAGTTCTGCAAAATATCACAGCAAAGAAATGCAGCCCAAGCTGCACCATAATGAAACTTACAAATACAGTTTTGCTATCTTGCACCTAGGATCTTATCACTAAAATTTCACTTGCTATTCCTACTACACATAGCACACACAGAGTTCTGGCACAAGTACTGCAGTAAGTTTAACCCAGGATAGGTGACAGAAGACTAAGTCCCAGACACCAACTTAGAGGGAGCAGTAGAATGAAGGCTCCCTGGGGAGTCTGCACTTTTCTTGCCACCAAAACCAGCATTGCCCATTGCCACCAGCAACAATCAGCAGCACTTCAGGCAGGCCTGATGGCAGTGGGCTCTGGCCATGGGGAGATGGGGTAGGGCTCCATTTTTGCCAACAGCAGTCTGATATTGGGAATAGCCACTACTCGAGGGGGAGGTGCTGACTTGACCAGCAGCTAGGGAGTTAATGCAGCAGCTGCCAGGCATAGGGACCTTATAGCTGTGCCCCCACTTTAGCAGCCACTTTTCTCACCCTTGAAATCATCACTGCTGATTGTTACCAGCAACAACAAATGGGTGCAATCTGGGCAGGGGTGAGTTGCAGCAGCAGCTGCAATAGGAAGATGCAAGAGGGTCCCTGCACCCAGCAGCTGCTGCATGAACCCCCAAGCTGTTGTTTTGCAAAAGCAGGATGTTATAGGCAAAATGTGGCCCAGGGCACACACCTTACTAGTTATGCCTCTAGTATACTGCATGTATAAAAACCAAGACTAATAAATTTTAAAACTTTTTCCCCCTTTTCTCAATAAGCTGGAAGAAATGTGGGTACATTAGAATCAGTTATTCAAAGAGTCATTACTAGGGACCTACCAAAATCACAGCAGAAGTGCACTGTGCAGTAGCTCCTTTAATCTTGAAGTTTCCCAGGAGAGCCCCTCTGCCAGCCCCTTCCCCCACCCCCAGCTGATTGGCAGAGGGGCCTCACCTTTTGCTCCTGATCAGCAGGTAGGCAAAAACCCTCAGCTTTAAGTATGGGGTAGTTTTTGCCTCACAGCTAGTCAGCACCAAGCAGCAGGGTCACCACGGCCCCTGGGCCAGTCAGCAGTAGGAAACAAAAACTGTGCCATATCTTAAACCACAGTTCTTGCCTCCCTGATGATCTGGTGTGAGCAGCCAGTGGTGGGGCCCCTCCACCAAATTGGGAGAGGGAGCGCACAGGAGAAACTGCACAGTTAAAGAAGCTGCCATGCAGCACACTTCTGTCATGATTTTGGTAGGTTCCTAGTCATTACCCAAGTGTTTTCCCATGAAATGCAATGAATTTAGAAACCTCTAGATCTCACCTCAGATTTTAATCTAAACACAACTGAGTTGTGCTTTCTTACATATATGGGGAGAGTATACTTTAATACTGAAGTGTAAAAAGATTGTATAATTTTATGTATGCATTAATAGGTATAAGAGAAAATATTTAGAATGAGGATTTTTTTTTCTCATGGCTCAAACTGCTTGTAAAGCCCTGAAACAATATATCTGTAAAAACTGAACATATACTAAAGATTTGTTTGGTTTTCTTTGGATACAACTTTTCTTCATACTAAAATTCAGTCTAGCGATCTGTTTAAAAAAAATACAAATTCAAATAGACTAACATAATCTACAGCAAAGTACAGGAACTCTGAATTATCTGATCAGCATCACAGAACACCTTATCAGAAGGGGAGCTGTTCTAGTTTGAATACATCAAGTAAAGGAATTCTGCATAAAAGTATGAAAAGATATACATACCAGGAGTGATATTCAATTCATTTCCCACAGCTAGACTCCAAACTTTCCCACGAACACTTGGGGGCAAGCCTTGCCACCACAGCTCTCGAACTCTTCGGGTAGAACGCCTGGGCAAAGGACAAGACAGAAGGGCATTAGAGAAGTCAGCTATCTTGTTTCCTTTGCATACTGGGCAGTTTAGAGGTAACAACACACAACTCGGGTCAAAATGAAAAACATTTGTTTTTGGATTTACAAGGGCCGAGACCACAATGAAAAGTGACGTTAAAACACCTCCAAGAAATCTCTCATATTTCTCTCTAATGACTTCTCATCATATCAGATGCATCAGCAATGAGTTATAACTTTCTTTGGCAAGAAGGATCTATCCAATCTGTGGCCAAGAGTAGGGAAAAAGAGGGCAAATGAGATTGTGGCTCTTCTGTGAGCCAAGAGGGAAAAAACAAGTTACTTTTGAGTCAGCTTTACAAAACAAAACTGTTTACTTACATGCCTTCCCAGTTAGGTAATATTTCATTGATCCAAATCACCATAGCACTAGCAATATTCTCCTCCTGCTTGAAACGTTCTTTCATTATTTTTTTCCTTTTATGTGCTTCTTTAATTTCTGTTAAATATATTATATTGTTTTAATGCATGATATCCTAGGTACAATCAGCTGACTAATTCATTATTTACAATAATCACTGGAAGAGGAAAACCTAAGTTTGGCTCATATACAAGTACCATATTTTTCATATGTCCCATGTAGAGACTCAAAGTAGAGATTATCAAATAAATTCTTGAAAAATGAATCTATTTAAGGAACAGCAGGTCTCTTAAGCAGAGACGCACAGCCCATTATGGAGAGGGAAAAAGGTCAGGCTGGCACCTAGAACCAAATCCCTGAATATTCCTGTGCCATTGGGCAGCATTGTACTCAGATGCCATGCTGATCTGAAAATGCTACCTCCTGAACAGGAAGCAGTATGTACTGCTTACATGTGGTACTAGAAGTGTCTCTAAGTGTCTTAACAGAGACACTTCTAGTACCACATGTAAGCAGTACATACTACAGAGTTAAGAGACTTCCCAGGTGCAGCACCTGCTAACACCATCATCACTACCACACTAACTACAGGGAGTTGCAGAATCTAAAGTATTTGGAACCAGTGCCTAGAAGGCAAGCCACATACAAATACAGTGTGCTACCTGATACTAATAGACCCCCTTAGCTTAAAATGTAAGCCTGCTCTGAAAAGCAACTGTTTTAAGTGAATGATTTCTAATCTCAAATGCAACACTCAGTTTGCCTGTGAAATATTTTCTCCAATCGCCAAACATGCTGTCAGTCTTGGGACTCGAGATCCAAACTGTATCTTTCTCCCCCAACCTTTTACGCACCACCTCCAAAAGCTTGAACTTGGACAGAAACAGGTATTGGTTGCCTTTTCAAGCAGTACCTCAAGCAGCACAGGTTAGTTTCCAAAAAATAAATACCATTCACACAGCTAATGCAGCTGTTCAAAACTATTAAATACATACTGAGCTCCACTAAGTTCCTTCAGCTTCACTCTGTCACTGGGGGGGGTTTAAGATAAAGTGGCTCTGTTGGACAATCTGGGGTTAGTTTCTTCTTGCTGGGTCAAGATGCCCCTGTAAATGTCCCTAATTTAGTTCCTCATTTTGGCATGTACACGAGTGCATGAAGTGAGATTGGAGAGAAGGAACAGAAACAGTGGTATCTCCACCAAATACTACAAACTCAGTGCCAGAAAGAAATGAATTTGTTTGCTGTGAAGGTCTGTGGATCCCATTTTTCCTTCACTGCATAATTTCATGATCATTCAAATATTAATAAAGTTGACATTTAAAATTACCAGGCATCTTTACATGTACTCTTGGGAGCCTCTTCAATTAAAATGCCCACAGCGTCTCATGTATTCGGTGCGTCTGTGCTTCAAAATGGCAAAAATCCCCTGCCACCATTTTGAAATGTGGGGATTCTGAATACATTCAATGCAGAGGCTGCTGGAGCATTTTAGTTAGACTTAGATTAATCAATCAATAAATTAATTAAATTAAATAGAGTCTGCTTCCATGCATTCTAATTAGAACGCACTGGAGCAGGTGTTGGGCATGTGCATAGGTGCCCATCATCATTGGGTACCTGAGTTAAATCTCACTTAGACAGATGAAGCACTTCTAAGTTACTGTTCCATACTCAGCCAGACATTGCTATATTGCTCATATTTTGAAGATTTTCTTCATAATCATGACAATTAGAGATCTTAACAAAAAAAAGTGGAGATTTTGGAGCCCAACATAACAGGTTGGAAGAGGTTCCAGGACAACATGCCACCAGAGGCACCAGTCTAAATCCAAGCCCTGTCATCATCTGGCAGGTTATGTAGGCAAAGTTATTCCTTCAAATGGATATCTGCAGTTCCAAGAAAATGAGCACAGTGAGCCAGAACTGATTTTATTCTCCACTGAAACCTTGAAAACAAGTCTGTTGTTAAGATTAGCTCAATTCTGCTGAGCTAATAAGCAGAAGAACATGGTTAAAGCTCATTTTTGTTAATTAAGTCAGACAAGACCAAATATACATAGGAAGCATATTGGTTTCAAAGGACCAACCCTGGGTGTGCTCCAGAAGTGCGATGGGGGCAGTTGCTTGAAGCTACTCCAATTAAAGCACCTGCAGCATCTAACATATTCAACTTTCCCACTCTTCAAAATGGCAGTGGGGGCACTTTAACTAAAACCTCACTGAACAGGCCTTAGTTAAAGTGCCCCCGCTGCCATTTTGAAGCACAGGGACACTGAACACATGAAACGCAGAGGCTGCTGGAGTGCACTAGTCAGTATGCTCCAGCAGACTCGATTAAATCTGGCATTCTGTAATTACAGTGCATCGAAGCAGCATCCCCACACATCTCCAAGCACTCTTTCAGTACAGAAAGTGCACTTTGTACAATGCCACATAAAAGCTCCAAACTACTGCACTTTACACAGGGTTTTGATTTCATTCTTGTCTGAGGGGGACGCATCTTGGTACCAGTTACTGTGTATAAAAAAGTTAATTTAAATGTAACAGAACTTCTTTTTAATAATATAAACAGTGGCACTGCCTGTTCAACCATCACACACCTTGTCAAATCAGCAGATTGTAAACGTAAATGAACTCGTCTTCTTGAATTTAGAAAGCAACCGACAGCCTTCTTGGCTGCATAGCTATTTAGAAAAGGGTAGTCTGCTACCTACCGCTTGCTTTTTCCAAGTTTTTAGAATTTTAAAAAGTGAGATTTCGCTTAGAGCCAGGATTAAAAGTATAGGGACACAAGATCAGCAATCTTTCTTTTCAGATATTATCAAAATGCATGGTACTACAAAGCAATAGACTAAAGTATCTGACAGAAAATAATCTCTTAAGAAAGTTAATAGAGAACACATGTAAGCAAAAAAGCTCTCTTGCAACAAAACCTTTGAAAAAGCAGAGAACTATGAAGTCTCAAATGAAGTTTATCTTATTAAATAGTGTCTCCAGATTAAACAAAATTTAAGAATCTACTCAGAGGCTAATAGAAATAAATTTAAATGAAATAATGATTATAAATCTGATTAAAATTATATACAAACAAGCACCACTCTTCCTACTATATATGGAAGGCCTAGTAGAGTGAACTTTACACAACACTGTGCCAACAGTGTTCTTTTTACCTCATTTGTAGTTGTGTGTCATTAGCATTTGAACTTTACAGAACTTCTCAAATATTTAAGAATTTCCTTAATCTCAGCATCTCTAAGGTAATCTACAACATTTGCAATAATAGTTAGTTAAGCTCATTATCTAAACATTCCCATTCTAAATTCACTTTCAATTGCTCATCATTAACTGAAACTTTTATTTACAGGTTCTCCACTGTTGCTTTTCTTGTTTTACAGTTGGTCTCTTTTGGGGCAAGAATTCCTGCTCTCCTCAAATTTTAGCAAAACCATCCAGTGATTATTGACTGAGAAAGGGAAAAAAAATGTATTTTCCCCATACTGAAAAGGATCCTTATAAGCTTTTCTCTCTTGAACAAGAGCTCTAACATTAACAAAATGAATGCAAAATACTGGAATTTGGTCTAGCATGGAGAAGTGGCGTGAAGATGGCATGCTCAGTGAAGTAATGTCTTGGTTTTAATCACTTTTACCAAAATTGAAAATATGGTAGACAGTAGAGCTGTGCGAAGCTTCAGTCGCCAATTTGATTCGGAGATTTGGCCCGATTCAGCAGCCTAATCCAAATCGAATCGGAAGACCCATTAAAAGGTCCAAATCAAATCCAAAGCCTCCAAATCGATTCAGAGAGATTTGGATCAGCCCAGGAGGGGCAGGCACAGCCGGGTGGCTGCAGGTTCTCCTGCAGCTCCTCCAGCTGTGCTTGCCTCTCCCTGGGCAGGCAGAGTGTCCTAGCCACCAGCGGAGGGTTTGGGATTGAGAGAGTGGTCGAGGTTAGAAAGGTAAGAAAGGTTTATTGATTTAATAAACACACAACTATGCGTAGTAACAAAACAACAAGGTCTGACAATAACAATTTGCGTTGGCAACTTATTGGCAGTCCTCTTTGACGCCTGATGTATGACAAGTTTTTTTTGTTGTTGCAAAGCTTAGTGAAGTTAGGCGTCCTTGATTAGCGTTGTCTGAGGGGTACTGGGAAGGACCCTCGTATATAGCCCTTGGGCTTCTTGTGATTTACTAGCCTATGAATCCAGGTTAGCAGCTAATTTTAAATTAGTAGCTTCTTTTATAGAGCTATGTTTTCCTTTTAAATGATTTCTGGATGTGCAGCTAATTTATAATTTTTGAGCTATGCTGATAACTTACAGCCATACAGATTTCCTTACTGCAAACTTTTCTTAGGACTGACCAATAGCAGTACAAGCCTTTGCACTCTTCTGATAAAGGTTAATTTTAACTATGCCACAAGGCTTAACTTACTACTTCTTCTACAAGGCTTTGCTAAATTTACTAGGCCTTACTACATACAAGGCCTCATTACTTTCACTTTAATTAGGCTCTTAGCAGCAACAAACAGCTTATAATACATGAACAAATGATAAGAAACACCTGGTCTAATCTTCACAGCATTCGGCAAGCACCTTAGACAGTTTTCAGCAGTCACACTCTACCTCTTGCTTGCTGAAGCACTGAGAGCTACAGTTGAGATGCTAAAGGTATATGTACTACATCAGGGAATGGGGAGGGATCTTTAAATTTAACTTGCATAGTATGAACAAATTTATGACAACGGTTAAAACACTATTTAGCTGTTGCTACTAGGGTAATACAGAGCACCATGACATTAAGATGGTTAGCCACATAGTTGAGGTGATACTTGGTGACATGTGAACAGTGTAAATTAGCATTGTACTATGTCTCTGTGTAGGTATAATTTATAAACCAAGTTATTACATAGTTTTAACCTGTAGCACGCCCTCCCACCTGGTGGGCTTTACACCATCACTGGAGAGTGTTGTCAGCCACAGGAATGGGAGGGGGTAGACTTTTCTATAAACACAGTGGCTTAAGAGGCTAAACAGATGCAGAATACACTATTGGGGGCACAGACTCAGGGGTGTTGAGCTGAATGGGTTTGGTTTTTTTTTTTTTAGGAAGTATGTAACAACAAGCTTATAAATGAGCAGAGCTACAGCAATTACCTCCCCTCCCACAGTTAGCCATTTTAGCCTTTAGATAGGGAATGTACTCAAGATAATAACTGGTGCCACATGTGTACTGACAGTTACCATTTTGCCAGTTAATTATCTTGGGGTTTAGGTTTTTTGGTTTTTTTGTTGTTTTTTTTTTACTTGGAGACTAGGATTTTCATAGATTTCACAGACATTTGGGCTGGAAGGGACCCCGGAGGATCATTGAGTCCAGAGTCCTGCCCCATGGGCAGGAAGTCAGCAGGGATCATAGGATCCCAGCAAGATAAGCATCCAGATGCGTCCTGAAGGCATTCAAACTGGGTGCTTGAACCACCTCCGGTGGCAGGCTATTCTAAACCTTGGAGGCTTGGACAGCAAGGAAGTTCTTCCTTATATCCAGCCTGAATTGGTCGCAGCGGAGTTTGTGACTGTTCAATCCTGTCATCCGTTGGGGCGCTCTGGTGAACAGACATTCCCCCAGATCCGGATGAGCACCCCTGATAAACTTACAGGTGGCCACCAGATCACCCCTGAGCCTGCGCTTTTCCAGGCTGAAGAGTCCCATGACTCTCAGCCTCTCATCATAAGGTCTGTTTTCCTGACCTCTGATTATGTGCATGGCTCTCCTCTGCAGTCTCTCAAACTTCTCCACATCCTTTTTGAATTGTGGAGCCCAAAACTGGATGCAGTACTCCAGCTGCGACCTCACAAAAGCCGAGTACAACAGGAGAATGACGTCCCATGATTTGCTTGAGAAGCATCTATGGATGCAAGCCAACATTTTGCTCACTTTATTAGCCACAGCATCACATCAAAGGCTCGTGTTCATCTTGTGGTCAATCATGACCCCCAAGTCCCTTTCATCTGTAGTGCTAACCAGTGCATCACTGCTGAGCCTATAAGCATGCTGCAGGTTTTTCGTCACAAGGTGGAGAACCTTGCATTTTTCAGTGTTGAACACCATCAGGTTCTCATCTGCCCATTTCATGAGCCCATCAAGATCTGCCTGGATCGCCCTCCTGTCCTCAGGTGTGGATGCTTTACCGCAGAGTTTGGTGTTGTCGGCAAACTTGGTGAATCTGCCTCTGACACCAATGTCCACATCATTGATGAAGATGTTAAACAGTACAGGCCCTAGGACCCCACTGGTGACCGCACACCAAGACGACTGGCTTCCGTCAACCACCACCCTCTGGGTCCTACCACAGAGCCAATTCCCCAGCCAGCAGATTGTGGCGAGGTCGAGGCCGCAGTTAACCAGCTTTGCCAAGAGGTGATCACGGGATACCAGATCAAAGGCTTTTTTAAAGTCAAGATATATGACATCAATCTCCTCTCCCTTGTCCAGGTGATAGGTCACCTGGTTGTAAAAGGAAGTGAGATTGATCAAGCAAGACCTACCCACAACAAACCCATGCTGAGTATCCCTCAGGATATTGCCGTCAGCTAGTCTGTTAAGGATGGCCTCTTTGATAATCTTTTCCAAGACCTTCCCCAGGATAGAGGTCAGGCTGATGGGCCTGTACTTTGCTGGATCTACTTTCCTCCCTTTCTTGAAGATAGGCACCACCATTGGCCTTCTTCCAATCTTCGGGCACTTCACCAGAGCACCAGGAGTTCTCAAAGTTCCATGCCAGGGGCTGGGCTATGATGCTTGCCAGCTCCTTGAGTACCATTTTTTATTTGCTCTGGGGTGGCGGGTTTTTTTTAATACAGATACTGCGGCTGGACTACATGAAGGTCATCTGAGCACATTTTTGGGGGATGCTTTTTAGGGTTAGGCCACTCCTTTAGGTCTTTAGGAGCAAGTTTATGAATATTTGGGTAATAAGAAAGATAGTAGACACGCCTTACCTAAGAAACACAATAAGGCATTAGTAAGAAGAATACAGTTATAACAGTCCACCACTTTATGGTGCTAGCTGATTTAGACAGGTGACAGAGCAGGACTTGTCTTTAGTGGTAGGCTTAATTAGAAATGGTTATGGCTGCATTTGTGGACAGATTTAATTTGTAGGAACAAGACAACAAGGAGCTTGGTTCCTATTAGATGAATCTGACTTAAATACCTACCATGTGTTATGCACACTTTTTGCCAATACTGTCCCCTTCTATTTATTTCTTTGAGGATGCTTATTACCACCTGATCTCCTGCCTGGAGCTTTCCCAGGTCACCACCCTTAGGTTGCTTTACTGCTGGCTTGCGGGGACCACCCAATCTAAAGGCCTGTTGCACAGGGCTACCTCCTGGACGGGGTTGGTTATTAGCCCAATTGATAGCTCGATCCAGGTGCAAGTCCTAGTCCTTAAGAGCTGGGCCAGTGGCCAACCGCAAATTGTATTTGAAGATATTAGTGGAGCTGTGGGAGAAGCCCCATCCCCTGCCCAGCCCCAGCCTCCCAGCACTTTAAAAAAGGGCCACATTCACCAGCTGCAGCAGCAGCAGCAATCAGGGCCTCTGAGGGCTCATGGCAGGAACCCCCCCCACCGTGCGCAGCACAAGGTAGTAGGGGGCAGCGAGGATCGCCGCCCCCAACTTGGCACCCACACAGCAGCAATTGTAAAGTGCAGGTACAGCGTGGCTGGGTAGGGCGTCGCGCACTGTTGGGAACTGGGGTGGCTCCAGCAGTGTCAGCTGGAGCCCGGCACCACTCAGCCCCAGCACCCAGACAGCACACGACGGCCTGCCAAGCTGTGCTGCACCCGCGCCATGGGGCAGCTGCCACTTAGCTGCCAGGCAGGGGGGTGATCCCCACTGCCCCACACTGTGTGGGGGAGGCTCTGCCATGAGCCCCAAGAGGCCCTGATTGCTGCTGCAGCCAGTGAGTGCAGGGTTGTTTTTTGTTCCCCCCTAAGTGCTGGGAGGCTGGGGCCAGGCAGGGGATGGGGCCAGGCAGGGCAGCCATGGGGGCTTCTCCCACAGCTCCCCCGCCTGGGGAGAAGCAGGCACAGCCGGAGGAGCCATGGGAGAACGAGCAGCCGCCCAGCTGTGCCTGCCTCTCCTCAGCTAATCCGAATCAGTGCCAAATCCCCAATTCTGATTTGGCCTAATTGAACGTGGACAGTGATTCGAATTACCGAATTGCATCACTGTCCTCTGAATCGGAGTCAAACACTTTCCTATTCGCACAGGCCTAGTAAACAGCACATTTTATCTAGTGTGCAAAAGGGCACGTGCAAAAAAAACCAACTCAGCTGGGGTCTGATATACTTTATCAAGTGCACAAATTAATAAAAACAGGGTCCACGGAATCCTAGCATCCAGTAGTGACTAAGATGAACTTCTGCAGTCACCCGCCCTTTCAGTATGCAAGAAATAGAGCTCACCTTGCATGTTTACAGCTTTGCAGACCAAAACAGGTAGAAGAGTTTTAAAAGACCACCACTACCACCACCACCACCACCACAGAATTCAGCTACATTAAAAAAAAACAAAAAACAACAAAACTCAAAAAGGTCAGTTTTGTCCTACATTTGCTTTAAGGATAGGCTAGTATAGGGGTGGGCAAAATACAGCCCGCAGAGCCCCTAAAAAAATTTAGAAAATTAAAATTTATCTGTCCCTGGTTTCTGTCAAAGATTACAGGAACCAAGGGCAGTAGGACCCAGGGGAAGCCCTGGAGGGCTCCTTCAATAGCAGGGCCCACCCAGCCCCTCCCCCCAGCCGGTACTTCTGGCCTGGGACCCCACGCCGGAATATCAGGTAAGGGGAAACAGCCCCGTGCCGGAGCACAGGGGAAAAGCAGCCCCTCCCCTGCCCCATTCCCAGAGCTCCCTGCTGCAGCCACTTGCAGCCTGTGTGGGGCTGTCCTGAGGAGGCACAGGCAGCCCCATGCGGGCTATGAGCGGCTGCAGCATGGGGCGCCAGCTACAGGGGCGGGGCTGCTTTTCTCCCCTGCGCTCAGAACCAGCTTGTGACCCACCCCCGCTGCCAGCCTGGGCCCTGCGCCAGCTCAAGGGTCGCCCATCAGGGCTGTGTGCAGCGGCAGCAGCTGCCCCCCACCCCCCTGAGCAGTGTTTGCTGCTGCTGCCCAGCGCATGAGCTCCAGGCAGGCAGGCAGCAGCAAACAATGCCCAGCACAGGGGGGGCAGTGGGGGGGCCGCAGCTGCTGCTGCCATGCACAGCCCCAACGGGTGAGCCTGGAGCCAGCGCGGGACCAGGCTGGCAGCAGGGGCAGGTTACAAACTGGTGCTGAGTGCAAGGGAAAAGCGGCCCCTCCCCTACCCCATGGCTAGCGCACCATGCTGCAGCCACTCGCAGCCCAATACACCAATTCTGATTGACAGCATTTGATGCTACTGCAAGGGAAAGTGCCTTGTGTGACCATTATATACTATAAGTAGGTGAGTAGAGCCAATGTTTATATAATTTGATGTAATACAAATGTGCCATAACACAATATTAGCAGTAACATCTCAAAAAAGGCTTTCTACAAACAGCTCATCTGCTCGAAAACAAAGAGATCATATATTTAGAATGAATATTTGTTGGGATGATTGAACATTAACAATAACATTGGAGAACGCAAGAGCAAGAAAAAGAGGTTTATGCCTTCAATCATTAGCATAACAAGGGTAGGGGTGCACTGCACCAGTTCTGAGCACCCACTTAGAGGGGGTACCAGAATGGTGGCTTCCTGGAGAGTCCATGGTGCTGCAGCAGCAGCTAGGTGCAGAAATATGGTACATCAAAACAACCACCAGGACTGGAGAGACAGCTCTATACCACCAGCCAGGAACCAAGTCCCTGGGTCAAGACTGCCACCCCCAAATACACCTCCCCAACAGAGTTAAAAGCCAACATAATTAACATACCTCGTTTTTTTGCCTCTGCCACCATTTCATCATATTCTTGTCGATGACGTAAAGCCTCCTCTATGGATTTGGCAGGGAGATTTCTGAAAACAAGGGGTTCCTGAATCTAATATGCAAATGACGTTTTGAACCATTTAAAAAAAAAAAAGTCTATTTGATTTCTTCCTTTCTAAGGTGAACTTACTGCTTCTATCACTTGCTGAGTGTCAGCAACAGTTACTGAAATTTGCTATTTATCCATAAACATTTACTTTACCATTTCTTGGCTCAACTTTGTTGTCCCTGACTAAACCAGAACTGGAAGCAAAACATGTAGAAGAGCGAACTTTAGAGAAGAGACACTCCCCAACCCAAATTGAAAATCACCAGTTTTAAAGTTCCCAAACACCTTCTGCAATGGCATTTTTGTACAAAAATATCCACTAAGGGTTGGTCTACCACAAGGGTGGGCAATTATTTTCGGCAGAGGGCCGCTTACTGAGTTTTGGCAAGCCAACAAGGGTCACATGACAGGCAGCCAGGGGCAGATAAATATTAATTTTCTTAATTTTTTAGGGGCCCCCATGCTCCTGTGGGACACTCCATCCACCCCCACCTTCTCAGCATTCACGAGCCACCTGGTACCTTGAGGTATGTAGAACCCCCCCCCCCCCCCCCCAATATAAAACGGTCTATGGTCGAATTGTCGAGTCTCTCCAAATCGAATTGGAGGTTTCTGATTAGATTTGGAGAGATTAATGGGTCCCCCAATTAGATTCAGAGATTCAGCCGCCAAATCAAATCTGCGACCGAAGCTTTGCACAGCCTTAGAAGATACTACGTAAACATTTGGTATCTGGTCTCTAACCATCTACTCTTCTTCACATTATTTATGCTGTGGCTCAGTTTCATGGGTGTACTAAAATGAACCTCTCCTTCAACTCCAGAGAGAAAACTCATTAAGACCTGTAACATTTTCAAAGAGTAGAAAAATCAGAAGTTTCCAAATAAAAGTGCTGCGCAGTGAGACGCTGCTGAAGTTGAATACCAAACAAAGCATACATCTGAGAGAATTCATAAAAGGTGCAGCCTGTGCGTTTTTTGTTGTTCTGAATTCTGTAAGAGACTTGGGAGTTCCTTTGCATTTCAAATATTACTACAATCTCGTCAAATCTATCAACTGCCTATTTTAATTCTTATTACCAAAAAAAAAATTAAATAAATTTGTAGTTTCACCATCAATGAAAATAAAATGCATTTATATATAGTTTCACATTATGTATCCTTGTAAATTTATCACTATTTAAGATGTATGGCAAGCTTATTCAGTGGTGTGGAACTGCAAATTTGTAGTGTTCTCTCTGGCTGTGGAAGAAAACTCAAGATTTATACACCCTTGGGAAATCAACTATAAAACAGGACATGCCATGCACAATGTGTGCTTTAGTACCGTAATAAACTTGTTCCAACTGTCTAATTCACTGGTTTTCAGCCTTTTCATCTTCAAGGCACCTCTCTGAAACTTGTTAACTGAGCATTAGCCCTTTTTAAAAGTGAGGGAAGCAAAGGTGGGGGAACAGATGAGCAAAGAGCCTGAGCTTGTGCTAGTCTCAGCTTATCTCCTCACACCTCACAGACCCTTCAAAAGTACCTGGCAGCAACCCAGGGTACCTCAGCACCCTGGCTAAGAAGCATTGGTTTAATCTTTGGAAGAGTATACATAGTCTAGCTACATCAGAAAATGACTTGCTGCTTAAAAGTAGTTATCAGAAAGAGGCCCATCTGGTACCTCAGAACTGAACACTGTCTGGTCATTCATAGAGACCACACAAACAATTTTTGTTACTCTAACTCTACTAAAAGTGATTGTGCTCTCTACATGAAGACTACATGGCTGATCAACAACAATTTTAAGGAATCAACATTGTCATTTGCTGAAAACTATTTTCTACTGGCAAAAGGTTATCTTCCTGGTATAGAAATAATTCTGAACTACTGAGTCTTCATCCTGTATTTCATGCAGAAAGCACATTTTCACAATGGCCATGTTTAGTTTGTTTTTCAGATCCCAAATTAGACTTTTGTACTAACTGATATGACCAGTAGATAAACAGCTGCAGGTGATGAGTCCTACTTAGCAATCCAGCAAATTATATATCTTGGAAACCAAGCAGTAGAGAAATAGGGTTTTGGATAAAGAGAAAATCTACAACAGACTGAGATTTGTTGAGTGAGCATGTCTAAGAACCTGTCAAAGGCAACAAACTAATGGCCCTATGGAATAAACATAATGTGAATCCTGGCCTTAAGGTAAATGAGAGAGTTTAGCAACTGACTTTAACAGGGCCAAGATTTCATGTGAATATAGCTACAGTCTTAAGACTGTTTTAATTGGATTACTGTAATATTTGGAATAAGAAGCTTGAATGTCCTATTTACAATTTGTTAGGCATGTGTATATATTTACTCCATGGCAGAATTACTTTCTGTACTTACGATGGTCTATCTTCCAGAATAAGAGCAGTGGTAGAAAGGGGTTCAAATTCAATATTTTTTCGTCTTGATGACTGAAGTGGTGGCTTGCACATTCTTCCTGTTCGTGCTTCATATTCCTAAATGAAATTATAAAAACATGCAAGTTACATAATGAAACAAACAGCAAGAAACTAATTAATACCAGCTTTAAAATGAATTACAGCACCCAAACAATGCTACCTTTTCAGGACTGTAAGGGAGCAAACATGAACAGCAAACATGAATTCTAGCTGATTTACTTGGCCACTCCTGATCAAGACCAGTTTCTAAACTGTGTGTATGCATGCGTGCGCATATACACAAAAGACTAAATGACATGTTTTATATCAATGCAAGTATGTTTTCTTAATTGGAATGCAATTCTATTTGAGCAGAAATCTGAAGAATTAAAAAGGAGAGTGCTAGTTGAGATTAAGCAAAAAAAAGTAACATCCCTCCACAATTCTGCATTTCCTTCCTTCTTTCTTGATTGCAGGTAACATGGTTAGCATGTTGCTCTCTTTGTTTGATTTTCACTTTAATTCCACCTTTTCAGCATCCTTCTGAATCCCAGTAAGAACACATAATTCTTACTGTCATTCAAATGTAATTATGGTACGTGTCCTCTGTGTACAAAAATCTTACTTTTTTCACTGTTCTATCACTTATTGATATGCATGTTTTAAACTGTGTTATGATGAACAAGAACAAAATAAAACTGCCTACAGATACCCCTACCTATTCATCAGCAAAGAACCTTCACTCCAAAATGATTTAAACAAGGATTTCTTGGGAGTTTCAGACACATATAAAGCTCAGATTTAAAACCTTTAAAACAGGGAATTGGAGAGTGCTATTTACCAGAGCACCCCTAGGAGTAACTAGGAATAATGGGTACAAACTAGTAAACAGCAGACTCAGGTTAGACATTAGGGAAAAAATGTTTACAGTAAGGGTGGCCAGAATCTGGAAGGGGCTTCCAAGTTAGGTGATAGTACCACCTCTCTTGGAGGTCTTCAAGAGGAGGTTTGATAGTCACCTGGCTAGGGTCATCTGACCTCAGTCCTCTTTCCTGCCAGGGGCAGGGGGTCGAACACGATGATCCTTTGTGGTCCCTTCCAACTCTACAATCTAAGAATCTATGAATTTGGCACAGAAGCAGCAGCACTTCTACATATAATCAAAGTTAGGTTTGCTCCTACTGATAAATACAGGTCAAGCGTTTACAGGAATGATGGCATTTTACTGCTTAACCAGTAATTTATCAATCTAGTGTCCAAGATGCAACAAGAATAACACTTTTCATAAACTTCTTTAAAAGCAGTTAGATCTTTTGGCTAAGTGCAGACATTCAAGGAGGTTGGATCAGGTTAAAAATGGCCTCCCAAATATAAATTACTTCACCCAGGTGTGGGCCTTACACTGAAACCCAGGCTCAGTGACTGGAAATCAAGCTAAACCTGTACCTATACAAAAGTTCCATACCCAGAGACTGATTTATAAATGGTGGAACACAGTCTAAGAGAGACCCGGACTGAAATACACTCAAATTGATTTAAGTTAGACCAGTGCATTGAACTTCTGTACAGTTACATACGCAGCCCAAAAGGTGGGAAAGCCCATCCCAGCTCCCCCAGGCCCCTCCTCCTCCCCTCCCTCAAACCAGCCAGCTTGCCTCCCCACCCCCAACGCTGCATCACATAAGCTGCTCGTGGTGCTGGTTTTATCAGCATTCACCACTGCTGGGAGCTGAGAAAGTAAGTATCAGTGGGGGGAGAGGCAGGAAGGAGGGTTTGCCTTAAGGGGTCAGGGAGCTAAAAATAGCTTCTGGTCCCCTCAAATCCCCGATCCCACTAAACCCATCCAGTCGCCAGCAACACCCCCACCCACCCCCGCCCATGGACTGCCTTCCCCGCCCCACCCCCATTGCTCCTGCAGATGCTGCCTGCCTCCCCAATCCGCACCCCTCCCCTGGAGCCTGCCTGCCCCCACATTCTGCAATCTTCACCCCACTAGTCCTCACCCCATCCCAACTTACCTTAGATTGGATGGCCATTTAACATGATCTAACCTTCCCCGTAACCCAATCTGCTCCTACTGACCAGATGTTTCAAAACTGGACTGTACCACAGACATTGACATTAGACATCAGGGCTGGAAGGGACCTCGTAAGAGCATCGGGTCTAGCCGAATTGGTATTAGGTTCCAAATTTCCTGCCTAAAAAATTATTTGTAATTGGCTTAGGACCATCTGTTCATGGGCCAACATTGTTCTTTAGTTTAGATGGTACTTTTCACTGCTGTGTTTACCACCACTCCTCCCATTACATTTGCACACAGCAAATCACAGTCCCTCTAAGTCTTTGCTTTGGTCAGCTAAACAACTTAAATCTCACTTTGTAAGAGAAGATGACAGGAAAATGGAGAGCCTAACAGCCTTCTTTGTACTTGTTCCTCCTGCAGATGATTCTCTTAACCCCGATTCACATGCACATATTTTTTATCTTCAAATGGCTGAGAAACATGAAGTTCACAATTAGGCTGTCTAATATAATCTGCCTACCTCTTTAGAAGTGCATTTAAATTGCTCTAGGTCTAACTGGCCTGAAAAAAAGATATGAAGCAGCAAAAATAGCTGAAACAAAAAAACAAAAAACAAAAAATGATTGCAGTAAGAAACGTTATTATGAATCAGAGATAAAAGTGATACAGGAAAAAGAGCTCAATTATAAACAGAATTTTTTAAATCCCTAATAGGTCTTTGTTAAATATTTTCACCTAATACCTCACTATGTAACACACAAGATTTCTAATGTTTTACCTAACTCAACATAAGAGCAATAACATTTGAAAGCCATTAAGAATTCTTACATGTCCCTCCCTTCTAATAGTATCATGTCAATGCTCTAAGCAAACTGTAGAGTATTAAGTTTTAATAAGTCCTTGTTTCTTGCATGAATTCTCTGAAGTTTGCAATTGAGATTTTTCAAAACACTTGGTTACATAACACTAATTTCTGAGGAATGAGTGATTAAATTGTGAGAAGAAAAGTACAGTACAGTACTTGAACAAACATTTGCTAGTGTTCCAATTAAGATCATTCAGATTTTTAACAACCTTTAACATCTGAAGCCTGCAGAAAAGTAGCATGAAGATTAATTCTCCCTCATTTCTTTTCTATGAAGAAAGTTATTTTTATTGGACTATTTTATAAAAATTGACTTCTAAGTTATATAGTAACCAACTTACATGGAGATTCATTTTTACTGTGAACCAGACTTCAGCTCTCTCAAATGGCATTTACTTTTATCTTAAAACATTCTATTTACATATAAAACAGACTAAGTACTAATGACTAAAAGTATTAGTTCCTCTAGTTCAGTTTCTTTCATGTCATGCAATTTAACAAAGAATATTAAAAGGTGGAGCATTACATTGAAAAAACAAAAAGGGAAAAAGTGTGGTTTCAATATAGCTAACTTTCTAAAATACATTTGTTCCCAAGCAGCCAAGAACACTGTTCAAATGCTCATAAAATTTGTCTAAAAAATTAAGTTTATGCCTGTACATATTTCTGCATACTGCCCATTCTTCCTTTTTTTTTTCCCTGAAACAATGTTTTACACTGAATGCACTCCTACAAAGAGGACCTGTTCATCTTCTCTGGATAAGCCAATAAACTGTTAATTGTAAAGTTATTAATTTGACAATATTGTATATTCCTGATCAAGCACCTCAAAATTTTCTGTGCAATAGAACTGTACTTTTAGATCCGTTTCCCCATTAACAATAGGGCTAAGTACAGACAGTCAAAAAGCCCAAGGCTGAATCAATTCAGTCTTTGCAGGCTTTTGTAAACTGTCTAGATTGAATTGGTAAGACAGTGAACTGATGTTCACATTTCAAACCCAAAAGTCATCCACACACCTGCTGTGGTCCATACCAGGAATTGAGGGGCACTACAGCATGCCTCCCAGCCTGCTGGCCACTGCAGAGAACTGGGAGACGGGCGATTCCTCCCGCCATGCCCCATCTTCAGCCCGCAGCCATTAGAGGAGGGGTGTGGGGGGAAGTGACCCCTACTCAACCCCCAGCCAGGGTCTCCCCAGAGCTGGGGAAGCCCCCACGGAGGCATTTCTCCCTTTCTCCATCATGCCCAGAGCTGGTTCCCTTAACCATGCTCCCTCCTCAGTCCAGGCCACCCGAGGAAGACATATTGGGGGGGGGGGGGCACGACGACGACACCCTTCCCCCACCTTACATCAGACCTCCAGTCACGGTCTCCCCAGCACAGGGCTAAGGAGCTTGGGGGGGGGGGAGGGGGAAGCCCCCAGGGGGCCATTTACCATGCTTCCCCTGCACCCAGGGCCGGAGCCAGGGCCAATCACCCAGCCATGCCCCCTCCTTGGCCAGCTGTGGAGCGAGTGGTGGGGGAAATGCTCCCCAACCCCACCTGGCTCCAGCCCCAAGCCAGGCTGTACTGGGTATGGGGGGGCAGGAGGGGAACCCACAGTGGAGGCCATTCTCTGCCCTACTCCCCCCTAAGCCAACCTACCAGCCACAGAGGGAAAGTAGCCAGGTGATGGCCCCAGCTCCCAGCTCAGGTGGAGTGAATAAAGCCCTCACTGTGGGCTTCCCTGCTGCCAGAAGCCAGGACCATCCCCTAGCCTTGCCCCCTCCTTGGCCAGCAGGCCAGCTGAGGAGGGAGTGAAGATGGAAAGAGAGCCCCCACCCAGCTCTGGACCCCCAGCCAGGCTGTGCCCAGCATGGGGAAGAAAGCTCGCAATGGGGGCCATTTTACCCCCCTCTCCTCAGCTGGTCTGCTGGCCAAAGAAGTGGCATATCTGGGTGACTGCCCCACCCCTGCACAACATGGCTGGGGGGGGGGGTCCAGAGCTGGGGAGGGCTTCCCCCCCCACTCTCTCCCTCCTCAGCTGGCCTGGGAAGGGCCATGGCCAGGTGACTGTCCCGGCTCCAAGCTTCAGGGAAGCCTGCAGTAGGGCTTTACTCCTCCCACCCAGCCTGGGAGCAGAGGCAATCACCTGGCCACGTTCCCTCCCTGGCCAGTGGGCCCTCTGAGGAGGGAGGGGGAAGGGAAAAAAAGAGCCCCCCTATGCCTGGCTCTTAACCCCCAGCTGGGCTGTGCCTGGTTGCAGGGTGGGGGGAGCCTGAAGTGAGTGCTTTAGTCCCCCAACCCGAGCCAGGACCCAGGGCGATCACCTGGCCACACTCCCTCCCCGACCAACGGGCAGGCTAAGGAAGGAGTAGGGGGTACCCTCCCACACCCCTAGGGCTATGCCCAACATGCACCAGTTTATGTGCAACTTCTGTCCCTAGCCTAGAAGTGGTTAATCTCATTGCCTATAATCTATCCACAGACATTTCAAATTCATCTGGAATAACGAAAGTAAAGGAGATTTACAACAATGTGATAGCTATTTTATACTGACACCAACTCTTACAAGAAAATGAAAACAACTTCAAAATCCCAAAGCACAGAAGGATATCCAAAACCTTTGGGTAATACAAATGATAACTGGCAGGTTTAGAAGTCTCTGATTAAAGTCCTTAGACCAGTGAGGGAGTAATGTCTAAGGACTCCATGCTTACATTTCCTCTACTCTTCCCAAGTATGCTCCATGAAATGGCTTCAAAAAACATAAAAGTTCAGGTTAACTACTTTGTCTTAGAAGTGGTGGCTCCATTATATCTTTCGCATTCTCCAGCTGACAATTTCCATCTACAGGTCTACTTCTGAATTAAAGTCTTCTCATTTTTATTCCTGCTGCATGTAGAAAATGAGGGATATGACAGAATAAGTGATGTAGAAATGAGCTTCCACATTCCTGACAAACCTCTAGAAACCAGTCTACTGAGACTGGAAGAGCTGAGCAAGACCATTTCAGTGAACAGAATTTGAGGATAGAAACAGAAAGAGAAGTTTCAGTTCTCCACAGGAAAAATACAAAGCACCACCTTGGCATGAAAATAAAGGGAAGTAAAAGTCAGAAAGCACTCTAACTAGCAGAGAGGGAGACACGTAATGATTTATTTTTTTCCCCTTCCAGAATCAGTAAGGGATGTTGGTTACCTCCAAATTAACCTAAGGAGGATGCAAGGCATCAGCAGATATCTAGCACTGACATACTATCACTGAGAACCAGGGGGTCTCCAGTTAATCACATCAATCACCTTGGGATGCTCTCCCTTCCCGAAGGAATTTCAGACCTGAAACGTGGTTAAGTAATTGTTGGGTAAATTTTAGCAGCATTTCATTTTTATAAAACATTATGCAGCTGAACTATTATTACTATTATCTGCAACTAAAAATGAAGACCTCTAAAGTTTAACCATTAAGGAAATTGGCTCTCTCATCTTGAAGTGACAGAAATCTACTGCTCTTGTTTTCATGGTTCATTCACTCAAGAAGGCAAGTAAAACTCTCTAAAAGTCAGAACACATGCATCCCGTCTTTTCCCTCATGTTTCTGAAGAATAAAACGATCATATTTCAAGGATCAGTATCTAAATCCCTTGTAAAATCTAGTTTAGATGTAGCAGGATTAAAGACTGGCTTTCCCCACTTGGTATCATTTCCCTTTTCAACAGGGCCTTTCAAAATGCCTGACCTAAGGACTTCTTGAACATGTGCTCCCTGTCCCCCACTCCAGAGTTCAGTAAACTTCAGTTATTCTTGCTAGAAATCACTTAGGGTCTTGTTATACTTAGGGGTGCACTGAGATTTTGGGGGCTAATACTGATAGCTGATTTTTAAGGAGGCATATCAGCCAATACCAGTCTGATTTCCGATGCACAGCCCTGCAGATTGAAGAGCTGCATGCAGCTGGTAAGTCTGTTGTGGTGGAAGAGGAGGGAGGAGGGGAGAGGGAAGGGGCAGAGAAGAGAAGATCAAGGCCCCTGCCGCGAGGAAGGAGTGGGGCAGGTGCTGCCAAGCTGGGATAGGGTGGGGCGCCAGACGAAATGTGCCCCCTGATTTCCGTGAGGCAGGGTAGGGTGGGCTACAGCTGCAGGCTGCGGCCTGGGCTGCGCCGGGCTCTTCCCAGCAGGGGCTGGGCTGGGTTGCACTGGGAAGGGCTACGTGGGCTGCAGTCACCCCAAAATTCACTTTAGCCTCCCCCATAGCTCTCCCTCCCAGCACTGCCACCACCCACCCCCAACACAGCCTGGCCCAACCCTCTCTCCCTCCCCCCCCCACATGCCAAGAAGCGTCCAGCACCGCCACAGCCCCAGCCCACAGCGGCAGCTCACACCACCCCAGCCAGATCTGGGGACACATGCCCTTCCTCCTGTGCCCTCCTCAGGTGCACGCAGTGGCAGAAGCCTCCCATGCTCTCCGAGTGAGCCACAGCATTGTCCCACGCCCCAGTCCCAGCTGGACAACACCTGTGCCAGCCCCAGCTCCAGACCCACTCCCTCCCTCACCACTGGGGCCTTGATCTACTCTCCCCCCCATGCCCCTTCAATCCCCCCTCCCCTTCCACCACAACAGACTTACCAGCTGCACGCAGCTCTCCAAGCTGCCAGGGTGTGCTCCTTGATGCCTATGTGCTGCCTTGCAGCTGCATGCATACATGGGCATTTATCAGCCAAATCAGGCCAAATTCTGATACAGTCAATTTTTTTTATATCTGTGCCAATCCGGTATCGGACCAATGTATCGGTGTACCTCTAGTTATATTAATTAATCAGAAAGCCACCACTTTAAAATAAACTGAGGGTTAGGTTGTATACAAGTGGCAGGGCAAAAGAATAAGGAATCTGAGATTATCTTGACTAGTACAACAAGACTACCTGTTTAGAAGCATCATGTGGCACCACTTTGCATTCTCCGTTTCAATTCCTTAAAGCATTTGAGAAACTGCTTCCTGGGAGAAAAGCAAAATACAGAAAGGTTCAAAGCTGTCTGCATACCTTTAGGGTCCTATGACAGAAGTCTCACACCAACTTCCTTGACTGTTCAAAGGGTCGAAGCAAAAAGTTTAAAGAGAGGGTAAATGAACTGGGCAGCACTTTCTGCTTCTTTCTTGGCATTCTTCCATGCAGAGTAGCAGGAGTCCACAATGATGTCCAATTGAGTAAGTGGAAAAGGCAGGGCAAAAAAAATTAAAGATTAGGCTATCTATAGATCATTCATGCTAGAAATCTGTTCCCAGCTACTCCTGTAGAACTTCAGACAAGTGATCTAGATAAAAGTCCAAAAAAGTGTTTTCTTACTATAGTGAGCAATGGTTCTTCATCAAGATAGGAACCCTGACATAAGCAAGCTTTTTCTTCTCACACCAGATCCCATCTGGGGCATGTGGCTGCAGTTGTGGCAGGCCTAGAGGTCAGCAGGTTCACTGGTAGCTGTGGTAGGGCCACAGGTGCTGGCAGGGTTGATTATCAGCTGTGGAGGGACCAGAAGGGGCTGCAATGGGACTGGAGGGATCAAGGATGGCTGTGAGCATAGCAGCAGCAATAAAAGAGGCAAGCAAGGCTTTCTGCCACCAATGTAGCCCAGCAGCCCTGGATTTTATAGCAGGTCCCATACCCTCCTAGCCACACTCCCCAAATTCCAGTAACCTGGAAGGCCAATTGAAGTGGCTCTGCCAGCCAGATCTAGCCCATGAACCATACTTAAATTTTATATGAACTTCGCTAGGTTAGGTTAGCCAAGCTAACCTGATCTGGTTCTCAGAAACAGAAAAACCAATACATATACCACCAAACAAATTCTGTACTAGAGCAATTGTAGGTACGAAGCACTTTTATATGTGCAATATTAATATTGTCGTCTTGGGGAAGGAAAGCAAGTTAAAAAAAAAGTGAAGAAAATGTCGTTTTGTCTATATTTGACTAATTTTATGGATTTGACATATGTATGTGAGAAAAATTAAGATTTCATTTTAAGTGCTGTTCAAGTGCCATATTACTTTTCATTTGAGCATGTGCTTCTCTAAAAAGAGTTTATGGGGGGGAATATAAAATTGAGAGAGAGATCTAGATATATACAGATATATAAAAGTATATATTAAAATATATAAAATATTTTAAAATGCGAGATCACCCTTTTCTAGGGTGGATAAAAATAAAACAACTATTTTAATTGTTTATTTAAATCACATTTTTATTTAATTTTTTTTGTTAACAAGGTTTTTTTTAAAAAAAACCTATATATAGTTTTAATGTAAGATGCGTTATAGTTCAAAGATATTGTCATGGAATAGAGATTATAATTTCTAATTATATACTATTTGAAATAATATATTCATGTAAATTCAGGAAAAAAAACTGAACTCCCGAATGCCTGCTTTGCTTCGGTATTTCACTAGACCAAGGGGAAAGACAAGCAAGATCAGGATCACAGGGGGCATGGTGAGAGTGACAGCCTTCCCACTGTGGATGCTGAGCCAATGCAAAACCAGCTAGAAAAGCTAGACATTTATAAGTCAGCAGGACCAGATGGACTTCACCCAAAAGTGTTGATGGAGCTGGCTGAGGTCATCGCGGAACCCCTGGCAAAACTCTTTCAGAAATCGTGGCATACAGGGGAAGATACATGAGAATTGGAAGAGCGTCAAAATTGTGCCCCTCTTCAAGAAGGGGAGGAGGAAGGGCCCAGGCAACTATAGGCCAATCAACCTAACTTCCATCGCAGGGAAAATCCTGGAAAAACTCATTAAAAGAATCTATGTGCGATATGCTTGTTGAGGGTAAGATTCTGAACCACAGCTAGCATGGCTTCATCACAGGTAGTAGGTCTGGTCTTACCAATCTCATGTCCTTCTACAAACAGGTCTCTCACCACCTGGACATGGGAGAGAAGGTTGACATTATATACCTAGACTTCCAAAAGGCTTTTGATCTAGTATCTTATGATATCCTTGTGGAAAAATTTGAAGATTCTGGACTCAATTGCTCAACAGTTCAGTGGGTGGAAAACTGGCTGCATAGTAGGACCCAGAGAGTTCTCATGAATGGATCCGTGTCGTCCTGGCACAAAGTGGCCAGTGGTGTCCCTCAGAGGTCCGTGCTTGGATCGGTGCTTTTCAACATCTTTATCAATGATTTGGATGTGGGGATGAAAAGCTTGCTGGCCAAGTTATGGGGGAGTGTGTTCATGCTAGAAGATAGGTTGCAGATACAGGTGGACCTGGGCAGGCTGGAGAGTTGGGCAAACGGAACCAGGTGAAGTTCAACATTCAGCGTAAGGTGCTCCATCTGGGGGCAAACAATCCCTAACATACCTACAGGCTCGGTGGCAACAATCTGACTTACACCATGGCCAAAAGGAACCTGGGGTAGTGATCAACCATCGCTTGAACATGAGTCGGCAGTGCAATGCTGTGACCAGCAGGGCAAACAACATGCTGGCATGCATTAACTGATGCATCTCATACAGAACTACAGAAGTGATGCATACTCCCACTGTACTCCGCACTGGTGAGACCACATCTGGAGTACTGTGTCCAGTTCTGGGTGCCACACTTCAACAAGAGTGTGGAAAAATTTGAGAGGGTCCAGAGAAAAGCTCAGGGATTTGCAAGACAAGTCATAGGAGGAAAGGCTGAAGGACTTGGGCCTCTTCAGCCTACAGAAGAGAAGGCTGAGAGGGGACTTCATAGGGGCTTACCGCTATACTGGGGAGTACATCAAGAACTGGTGAACACCTGTTCACCAGGGCACTCCTGGGGAAGAGCAGGAGCAATGGATACAAACTCCTGGAAGGCTGCTTTAGGCTCAATTCCAGGAAAAACTCCTTCACAGCCAGGGTGTCCAGACTGGAATAAACTTCCTGGTGGTGGTGCAGTCACCTACCCTGGAAATCTTCAAAAGGAGACTGGACAGTCACCTCGCTGGGGTCACTTGAACCAGTTGTCTTTTCCTGCCTAATGGAGGGGGACTGGACCTGATGATCTACAAGGTCCCTTCCAGCCCCTAACAATCTATGAATTTTTTTAGAAGAGTTTTGTAAATGGCTGCGACAGGCCATGGACTATATTAGGGGCCCAACCTTATGGGGTTCCCAGGCACTCCTCTATAGATTAGTAAAGATTAAAGAAAACCACTCCACCCAATGGAACTTAGTGCTCAGTGGTTCTCAACTATTTTCCTACTGGGACCCATTTGCAAAGATCCATGGCCTGCCCCAACCCACACTCCCCTGGCCCTGCTGGTGTCCAACCCCCAGTTCCCTGCCCCCCAGGGCCATGCTGGTGTCCCTCACTCCTGAACCACAGCCCCCTGCCCTCCTAGCCCTGCTGGAGGGGTCCCCTGCTGCCCCTGTCCTGTTTGGGCCAGAGCATGGTGGCTGTGGTGGATCTGGCTCATGTGGGCAGCAACAGACCCAGTCTAGCCCCAGCATGGGCTGGAAGCAGGAAGAGAGGCCTGTGGCAACCCCCACCCCTGCAATCCATGCCCTGGGCTAGGGGTGCTGCGCCGCACCAGGCAGCCTGGTCATGGCCCCTCCAACCCCCTGCCTCCCAGCAGCATCTCCCAGCCAGTCTGCCCGCATGAGCGCAGGCACTGGCCCCAGTACCACCAGCCTGGCCATGCAGCTCCCCCACCCCGCTTCCCCCACTGGAAGGGGCAGGCACCTTCCTGCTGCCCTTCTGCTCTGCCGCAGCTTGTGACCCTTTGAAATATTCTTGTGACCCACTTCTGGGTCACAACCTACAAGTTGAGAAATGTTGTTCCAGAAGGTCCCACTAAGCATCTCTGTGATGCTTAGTTTCAGTTCTCAAACTGTGGATTTGGTGTCTAAAAGATAACATTCTTGTTAACAGCATTATACAGAGATGAGAGAGAACAGACCTGATTACCTACCCATCAGCCCTCTTGTCTCTTTGCAAGTTTGTGTACAGTCAAGCCCTTACCTCTCTAAAAGTGCAGTTTCAAGAAGTTAAATGAGTAAAGAAAAATCAAACAAGAATGACATTTTTGTAGAAAACAATGATTAAATTGAGGCTTCCTGACCAGTGATTTAAACTGTGATTTAAAAATCATGATATAAAATCAAATCCACCCTGCCTTTCTCCCTCTCCCCCATCCTCCCTCCCCCTCCCACAGGCTTTTTTGGACAGATAAAAGCCTGATAAACAAAATCAGCTCTACTCAGCTATTCCGACCAGATTAAAGTATGTACTTTGGAAAGAATGTACCTTGGAATAGATTTACTATAGTAATATACTAAACTTACAATCAAGAATGGGCCAAAATAGTCATTTAACAATAGCTACATGGAAACCACAGAGCCAAAGCACCAGAAATTTCAGTTTAAGCTTAACAGAGAATGGATAGGGAAATAAGAAATCACTAAGAGAAAAATGAAAGCCTTCAAAGCTTGGCAGAATGACAATAGTTCTAACCAGAAGCAAGACACTTATCAAAGCACTGAAGTAAAGACCTAGAGGAAAATTAGCGTGAAATAACATGAGGTGGGAGGACCAAGCAAGAGATTCAGAAGTTTGCCAATAGCCATGATGTGTGTAGTTTCTTTTGTGTCGCCAAGCTATATATGGACCAAGCACACAAAAAGTTGTCCCTCCGAGGCTCAAGGATGGAAAAACACCCCTTAAAAGATGGATCTACCATCACCACATGGTGGAAGGACTACTTTCAACTGCTAGTGAACCCAAGATTCTAATGTCAAATGACAATTCTATCACAGCCATTCAAGAACATCCTATTAAGGCAGGGGTGGGCAAAATACAGCTCACACAGACGAATCCAGCCCACAGGGCCCCTAAAAATTTAGAAAAATTGTTATCTGCCCATGGCTGACCATCTACAGCACCAACACCAATAGGACCAAGGAGGAGGAGCCAGTGGCAGGATCCAGCAGCTGCAGCAGCAGCAATGCCTGCCTGGCCCTGCCCTACCCCTAGCCCCCAACCAGAAACCTCTGCCCAGAGTCACCAGGCCAGAAGCCTCTACTGGGGCTGCTCCCTCCCTCTGTCCAGGAGTGCAAATCACTGAGAACAGCCCTGCTCCATCCCCTTTGGAAGGTTGCTATTTAACACCCCTCGGTCTTCTCTTCCCCACACTATAAAAAGCCCAGTTCCCTCAGCCTCTCCTCAGTAGCTGTGCTCTAGCCCCTTACCTTTTTTGTTGTGTTCTGCTGGATGCTCTCCAATTTATCCACATCCCTTCTGTAGTGGGGTGCCCAAAACTGGACACTATACTCTAAATATGGCCTCACCAGTGCTGAAGAGAGGGGAAGAATCACTTCCCCTCGATCTGCTGGCAACGCTCCTACTAATGTAGCCCAGTATGCTGTCAGCCTTCTTTGCAAGGACACCCTGTTGGCTCATATTCAGTTTGTCCACTGTAACCCCCAGGTTGTTTTTTGAAGAGCTGCTCCTTATTTAGTCAGTCCCCAGCCTGTACTGGTGCATGGGCTTTTTCCATCCGAAATGCAGGACTTTGCACTTCTCCTTATTGAAACTCATGAGATTTCTTTGGTCCGTTCCTCCAATTTATCAAGGTCTCACTGAAACCTTGCTCTACCTTCCACCACATCTACTACTCCCCCCAGCTTGTTTAAATCCTGACAAAAGTATCATCCCTCCACTGATCTCCCTACATCCTGAAAAGCAACCATTTAGTCCCATTTTTGTTTCTTTTAAGCAGTTCTAAATCCATGAAAGAACTTTCCCTGCAAACCCATAGCACCTAAACTAAGCATTCAGCTTAGATTAAGGTTCTGGGGCATGACGGTTGTCCCAAACAGTTCCTCAGCAGTTCCCAGACTCTGACAGATTGTGTACCACCAATTTAAAATGATACAACCCTTAAGTAACACCAGGTGTGGGGGTGTGAGTGAGTGTGTATGTTAGGGGGTATAGCTATGAGTGTGTGGGGAAGCATAGGGTATGTTGGGGAGTTGTGGGGACACTACTCATTGCCCCCAAGGTGCTCAGAGCGCCCAGCAGGGCATGGCTCTGGCAAGCGCTGCACATTGCATCCTCCGTCAGGCAATCTGTATCACCAGTGCTCCCTGCACTCGCCAGACCTGGGAGGGAAGCCCTATGTAGTGGAGCTGGCTGCCTTCCCTGCCCCCAGGGGCTTCCCTCCCACGTCACAGTCCCCCAACAGGAACGGCAGCTGGCTCCAGGGCACAATGCTTTCCTCCGGTGCTCGGCAAGTGCAAGAGCTGCACATGCGTGCAGGGAGCGCTGGTGATAGAGACAGTGAAGCAGAGGCTGCGCCCCTCACTGCAATGTGCAACACTGGCCAAAGATGCACCCCATCGAGCGCCTACGCCGGGTACGAGTGCCCCGAGTACCCATGCCTGCTGCTGCCATGTACCACTGACAAGTTATCTGTGTAATGCTGGTGGTACATGTACTACAGATTGGCAACTGCTGTTCTAAGACATGAAATGGAATGACAATATAATTTGTTAAAAAAAAAAGAGGGGAGGGGGAAAGAGACATTGGCTTCTGCTGGATGTTTGCAAAATAATGTGCAATCGTCTAGACCAGTTTCAGACACTCATTCTAATTAAACAAGGAAATGTATTATAAGGAGCTTCTAGACATGTAATAAACCAACTGTTCCTTTTCTAGACTATTTGAGATTCTCTGGACACACACTTAATAGTATCTGGAGTTTTGTAGGACAATTCTACTGAGTGAATGATTAACTTCAGTATTTAATAATGTTGTACTGCTGATTCAACTGCAGTGTCAATATGCTAAGATACCACAGTATGCTCAAAAGACACTAAATAGATTTTAATAATTACATCCTTTTACCTCTTTCAAAGTGTTAATGACCATAGGCATAGAAAAATATTTATTTTTATCAAGACTTTCATTTGACTGTAGTCCAATTTATATCTTCTGTCATTTAAAAACAAATTAACTATACATCAGTAAAAAAGCAGCAGTCATAATCTGTATCTTTTTTTAAATTATATTAAGGAAATAAATGAGTATGAAATTTACTTTTAGCTAATGGTATCTAATGACTTTATGATTTAGTGCTATAATATTCATGGTAGTGTGGAAGTGTGATGTTGGTTCTATTTTTAAAATGAGTGCTATAGTCCCATGCATGGCAGAATGTGACTAGGAAAAAAAAAATTATACATATATATTAAATTCCATACCCCCATGTTTAATAGATTGAGAGAAGATACTGATGTAACACTGCCAGAAAGGTCATCCTAATGGGAGAAACAGAAGTAAAGCCTTAGTGGAAAGAACATTTAAAAATCATAATAATATAGCAATATACATGCTAAAAATGTCCATCTGCACAAAATGCTCTCTATTTCTAAAATACCTATCCTGTATATATGAGGCACGCATCTTTTATGTTCCAATATGGGCTCCCCCCATTTTCCCAAAATATACCAGGCAATATATAGATTGAGCTCTTGTATATATGGAAGACTTTGGTCTGTGTGGTCAGCAGAGGTCATTGTGCTTGCATTTCAGAAACCAATCCTTCCTCTGCATTTTGCTATTTAGCACAAACTATTTCCCCCACCTCACCTCAAGATCAAAATTTTGTGAGCTTCATACAACAACTCTGCAGTCAAAGTATAGGTTGTTTCCTAATGGTAGTATAGGTTGTTCCAGTCATAAATAGTGCACCCCTGGCATCTATTAAACTTGCCTGAGCTCCATAACAGCAAGCAGCAGTCACATACATTTACAATTTTCAATACTGTCATTAAGACAGGGTTTACTTAGACACTGAACTAACTATAGAACATTTGTTTCCTTTGAAAGCAGATTATACTAAGCAGAAATAAAGAGATGCTCTTATTCTGAGTAGGAATACACACACGGCTGTTCTGAAATTGGTACTTCACTCAAAATATTTGCACTGTCTTAAGCCAATTCAAATTTTCAAATACTGAAAAGCCCCAAGTATGAGCAAAGAAGATTCACAGGATATTAACAAAACTGTGAACCTGAAGAAGTATTCAGCATCTGGTCTAACAGTCAGCACTAAAGATTAACCATTAAATGTCAAATTCATTATGTTGCGAGTGTCCTCTACTTACAAGAAAATCTATGAAGGGACTTTATAAATTTGGCTTGTGATTTTTTCCCCCTTTTGCTTCTGTACAACTTGCAAAAGAAGTCTGGAAGCTTTATAATATTAAAAGTTTATATATGCGTGAACACTGTGAAGCATTTCCACACCCTAGTTTTGTTGGAAAAATCGACAGGAGGTATAAGAAATCTGTAAACCAAAATTTTAATAGCAGATCAATACTTAACCTCCATTTAAGGGCCTCCTTTAAATAGTTATTTCAGTTAAAAAAGGCAATGAAAGTGTTCAGATCTTAAACAATTGACTAAGAGCCCTTCCTCTTCATAACATCTTTCACTTCCTTGTTTATCCTGGTAGTGCCTAGTGAGCAGCCAAGCATGCCCCCACTACATGAAACCTTGGACAGACCCAGAGCAGGCAATGAGATATCATTTACATTCACTCCCCAATTGACCCAGGACCTCCATTTCTAACATATCCAATTTTTAGCTTGTTTTTCCACACACACAAATCTTTCAGGCTTTAGGGATAAGCATCTAAAAAAGGAAAGAAAAATTGGGGTGCTGGCCCTTTCTTCCTCATTTCCAGGTTCACAAAATACAAAGCCTCATCAGCTTCCCTTTCTTCACATGCAGCATTATTTTTTTTTTTTATTTATTGTGATACTAGAAAACCATACTATAGATAAAACAGATCTTACAAGAATTTACAAAACACCTTTTGTAGATGAGCCTAGGACCTTCACTTCATAAGCCTACTGGATACAAAAGATCATCGACTTAATATGGACATTGGATTCATGACATTACAACCTGCCCAACATCTGACACCAGATATCCCGCCTCAAGATGACCACTTGCATTTCTTTACACTCTTCCCTCCCTTCCCATTTATCTCTACCCTTTGTCTTCCAAACTTCCATGCATTTGCACAGACTTATTTACTTTACCTTCTTTTCTACCTTGGAAAACTCATAAGAGCAGCAGTGTCTCCCAATGCCTGAAGGGTGTTTGTGCCCAAAAGCTTGCAAAGAACTTTTTCCCAACTGTTTAATAGGGTTATGCAAAGCTTCAGTAGCCGATTTGATTCCGAGGAGATTCAGCCCAATTTGGGGACCAAATCTCCGAATCTGAATTGAACTGGGAGACCAAAGTAAAAGCTCTGAATCAATTTGGAACAGCCGAATTAATTTGGAAAATCTTCAGAAAAGATTCAGTTGATTTGGAGATTTGGCCATAAACTAAACAGGAAGATGGACAGCTGCCTCCAACTGGTAAGTCTGTTGGGGTTGGGGGAGAGAAAGGGTGTGGGGGAGGAAGGGATTGGGGCTGGGGCAAGCTGTCCAGCTGGCGCAGGGGGGGCACATTAAATCAGGGAAGGGGGTGGCGGGTGCAGGTGTAGCAGTGCTGGGAGCAGCAGCTATGTCCTGCTGCTGCTTACCCAGCTGGGGTGGGGTGGGGGGCTGGGATGTGGATGCAGCTCGCTCCAGGCAGAAGGGAGCAAGCGGCAGCAGGGCATAGCCCCCACTCCCAGCACTGTTGCACCCACATCCCATGCCCTCCCATACCAGCTGGCAAGTGGCATCATGGCAGAGCCCCCATTCTCAGTGCTGATGCAGGCGTGGTAGCACAGGGAGGAGGGGCTATGCCCTGCTGCCACCTGGACCAAGCCAGCTTGCATCATGCCCCCACCATGCCGGCTGGGCAAACAGCAGTCCTGCAACGCACCAGCAGAGATCAGGGCCTTGGGGGACTCGTGGCAGAGCTGTCCTGTGCAGCATGTGGCAGTGGGGGCAGCAGAGATTGCCACCCCCCCCCAAACTTGGCACCCATGCAGCAGCTGTCACATTCAACAGGTGCAGCGTGGCTCAGCAGGGTGCCGCGTAGGGTGGCTCCAGCAGTCAGCCAAAGCCCAGGACCACTCAACCCCAACGGCTCCACCTCCCAGACAGCGTGCAGCACCCTGCCAAGCCATGCTGCACCCACGCCATGGGGCAGCTGCCATGCGGGTGCCAAGTGGGGGAATCCCTGCTGCCCCTCACTGCCCCACGCTATGTGGGGGGACTCTGCCACAAACCCTCAGAGTCCCTCACAATGACAACTGCCACAGCTGGTGAATGCAAGGCTGTGCTTGCTGCTCCCCAGTCAATCCAAATTTCTCCAAATCAGTGCCGAATCTTCTGAAGCTAATTCAGCCACAAAAAAAAACCGATTCAGGACAGTGACCTGAATCTCTGAATAGAATCGCTGTTCTCTGAACTGGACCAATCTGAATACTTCCCTATTCGCACAGACCTACTATTTAGTTAGTCTAATAAAAGATATTAAATCTACCCAAAGAACCTTGCTGATTTATGCATTTAGAATTTGTGTCAATTCCATCCCGTATTATTCAAAACTACGTAGTATAGTTTACATACATAATAAGCATCTTACAAGCATAGTGTAAATCAGACTTTTGTATTCTACAAAAGAGGCTCTGAATTCTAATTTAAATTCAAATATTAATATAAAAAAGCTGAAGTATAGCTCATGTTGTTTCATATCAGTCCGAGTCTCTCAAAATAGTTAATGAAAACCCAACCTTTAACAACAGTCTTTGCCAAAGAGCCGCAACAAATATAAAACCCAAAATAAACAAATAAAACCACAGTGTACTAGAATGGTAATTCTACTTGTCAGGAAAAAAAAATCTTTATAAAAAATGTATAGGTACAAAGTTGACTCCAAAGGCTAGCTTCAGTCCTTGAACCCAAAAAAACAGCTTTGGAATAAGTGCTTAATCAAGTTCTTAGATGTTATAACCAAGTTTTGCATTTCTCCATTTTTTTCAAAGGTTTTCTTTTAAAATATAGATCCATAAGAACATGGTAATTACTATGCTAGGTCAGAGCCCACGTTCATCTACTCCAGTATCCTTGCTCCAACAGGGACCAGTACCAGAAGCGTCTCAGAAAGTTACAATAATGAGATGTAATCCAAGGAGCTAGGGACTGATTTAAGCTCTGAAGCATGACGTTTAGTTTCCCTTCCAAAGTCTTTTAACATTAGTTAAATAGATAAAGCATATAGTTATAAAATTCTAAAACAACTGGACACTTAAATACTTGGCCTCAATCACCTCCTGTGGCGGAGAGTTTCATAGCTGAATTGCATGTTGTATAAAGAGCATTTCCTTTATGGATTACGAATGTAGTGATTTAATTGCATTGAACGTTCCTAGGTTGCGAGACAGGAAGAAAAACACCATTTGAGTTGCATTTTCAGTAACATTATGTCAAATAACTAGATGATGCTCCCTTTTGTTTAAAGGTAAACTATGCTAATTTTCTCACTCTAAGAACAATGTTCCATGCTGCTTATAAAAATATTCCACTTAGACCAAGTCTATATAATGAAATACCATAAAACAGAATATATACATACACCCACATCCCTACTCCCTCGCACCCTCTGAAGCATTATTTAGAAGTCTTCCTAGACATCACCCTCTTCTTCCGCCCTTGAATGCTCACAAATGACATATCTCAAAGTGAATCATGCGGAGCCAACATCACTGTAGCTGCCTTGAAGCAGAAATTAAAACAGCTCTAGTAGCTAGGACAGGGGCGAGCAATTATTTTGGGCAGAGGGCTGCTTGATGAGTTTTGGCAAGCTGTTGAGGGCCACATGGGTAGCCCCACCCCTTCAGTTACCCCACCCCCTTATCACCATCTTGGGACCATTAGTCCTGCCCCCTGACCTTTGCCAGAAGTCCCTCCCCTTGCACAACTTACCAGGTAGCAAGGGGTTGTGACCCCTCTAACATCCTGCCCCAGCAGTGGGGTTTCAGGAGCAGACCTCCCCAAGAACTTTCCCCCTACCTATGCCAGCTGGTCCCAAAAGGAGGAGGCTCCGCTGCCACTTCTGCTGGCCAGTGCCGACCCAGTTGAGCTTGCAGCGCCTGATAAGCTGGCTTCAGCCGCGTGCTGCTCTGGATGGGACAGACCTGGCCTGCACTGGCAAGGAATGACAGCATGCAGCTGAAGTCCGCTCCTCACGTGCTGCTGGGATGGGAGGAGCCTGGCCAGGTCTGCACCAGCCAGCAGAAGTGGCGGCAGAGCTGTGTGCCACTCGGGATGGAATGTGCCCAGCCGGAGCAGCAGGGGCTCAGTTGCACCTTCCCCCTGCCTGTGCCTGTCAGTCCCAAACGGCACACGGCTCTGCCAACACTTCTGCTGGTCAGTACAGACCCAGCCAGGCTCCTCCCATCCCCAGCAGCACGTGAGGAGCCAACTTCAGCTGCATGCCACCTTTCCTGACCTGTTCAGACCCAGCTGGGCTCCTCCCATCCCCAGCAGCATGTGGCTGAAGCCACCTTCTCACAAGCTGCTGGGGACGGGAAGAGCCCAGCCAGGTCTGCAACGGTCAGCAGAAGCGGCAGCAGAGCCACGTGCCACTCGGAACGGGATGAGCCCGGCCAGAGCAGCAGGGGCTCAGCTGCACTTTCCCCCTGCCTGTGCCGGTCAGTCCCAAGCAGCACATGGCTCTGTTGCCACTTTTGCTGGCCGGTGCTGACCCGGCTGGGCTCCTCCCGTCCCCAGCAGCACATGGGAAGCCAGCTTCAACTGCATGCTGCTCCAGATGGGACAGGCCCTGCTGGGTCTGCACCGGCCAGCAGAAGTGGCAGTGGAGCGGTGTGCTGCTCAGGACTGACCAGCACAGGCAGGGGGAAAGTGCAGCTAAGCCCTGCCGCTCGGGCTGGGCTTGTCCCACCCCAAGTGGCACACAGCTCCGCCACCGCTTCTGCTGGCTACTGCAGACCCAGCCGGGCTCCTCCCATCCCCAGCAGTACATGAGGAGCCCACTTCAGCTACATGCCACCTTTCCTGGCCTGTGCAGACCCGGCCGGGTCTGTCCCATCTGGAGCAGCACGCAGTTGAAGCCAGCTTCCCACGTGCTGCTGGGGAAGAGGCGAGCCCAGCTGGGTCTGCACCAGCCAGCAGAAGTGGCAGTGGAGCCATGTATCATTTGGGACTGACCAGCGCGCGTAGGGGAAAATGCAGCTGAGCCCCTGCTGCTCCAGCTGGGTTTATCCTGTCTCAAGCGGCACTTGGCTCCGCTGCCACCTCTCCTCCCTGGTGCCGACTGGGCCGGAGATGCAGCCCAGCTGCTGCTTCCCCTTGCCAGAGCCGGCCCAGCTCGACCCTGCAAGGCCCGAGTGGCGTGGCACAGCATGGGGAAAGCCTGCCCAGCAGCTGCTTTTCTGGGCTTACCTGCAGGGCAGGGCCCTTTCCAGTCCCACGCAGGAGGCAGAAGCTGACCCAGACACTGTTTCCCCTCACCGGTGCCACAGGTTCTGGCCCAGCCCCCCAGCCCCTCTCAAGCTGCAAACCTGACATGAGTCGGAGAGGGGTCAGGCTGAGGTCAGGGTTGGTTGCCTCGCAACCAGAACCCAAGGAAACAGCCTGGAGGTGCTGCACCTGGTGGCTGGTGACACCACAGGCTTTTAGAGAGGCAGCCGCCATCACATGGGTTTTGAAGGGGCTCTGCAGGCCGGAGGGAAGTGCTTGGCAGGCCAGATGCAGCCCATGGGCCATATTTTTCCCCACCCCTGAGCTAGGAGAACACTTGAAATTACTGGTCATCTGGTTCAAGCGTCATGAAACCACAGAAAAGGGTAGCAGGTACCCCTAAAGAGAACGCCAATACATTTAATCCATACTGATGTATCTCCTTCCTGTTTAAAAACATACTACAAAAGTTTTTGGAGAATTTTCCTGGGCTCCCCATGTGCCAGCACGTTCAAAGGGCACATGTGCAGTCTTTTAAAGGTCTGTGTGCATAGGAAACCAGAAATCAGGGAGCTCATACCAAATCTCGAGTTCCCCATAGGCCAGCATATTCCAAGAATGCACACGCAGCTAAGGGCTGCTCCCTGGTGCCAGGTCCCCTGAGCACTGGCAGGCGCATAATGGGATCCAAGAAATTTTATCCCAGATACCAAAAAAAAAAAAAAATCATGCATCCTGCCAGACCTTGAACACCTGGCATGGCAGGATGCACAACTTCTGTGATTTAGAATAAAATGCTTCAGATTCTACCACACAAATCAACATCTGGCAAGGGCCTATGAAACCCAGGCCAAAATTTGGGGCTCTAATAAAGTCCATAGGAATTTTGCCTTTATTTTCAGAGTCCAGATTTCATTTGGGTGCGTTTCTTGAAACATTTTTCAAGTGAAACCCTCTCACAGTATACATTTGATTATGAGCTCTAGCATACAATAGCCATTTCCCAAGACATAACAAGAATCCTAAGGAGTATTTTTAGATATCAGTTATGGAAAATAAGCAAACAACCTGCAAGCACAAAGTTACTTTGATCAGGTTAGCTTTCTAAACAGTAGCACCCATGGTTATCAAAATGTGATAACAGGAAGAGGGCTGCTCAGACTCTGCAGTGATTTAGAATTGTTTTCCTACTGAAACCATTTTTTACATGGTGTCAAAGGCTCAGAATTACAAGAAATCAGTTTTCTAAATACTAAGGCTGCTAGGGACTGTATCTGAACCAACACACAGATACTTCAGGTTTCGCTTAGAACATGGACATGTCTTCTACCCCTGATGATGCACATCAGGTGCATCAATACTTAAGAGTGATCCTATTCCACCCTGCTCAAGTCCTTGATAAAAAAAAATTAAAAGTGCACTTACTTTTGTAACATTCTATCATTTTAGCCTTAAGATTAAACCACAAAAGGCAGCAAACAGGAAAACCCATCCTTTTTAAATTGTTTTTCAGGGACTTGTGCAACAGGGGTCCAAGAGTGATCCTTCTCTGCCCTGCTAGTTCATTTAATGGTGCAACTGGGATCTGGAACACCTTTTCTCCCAAACCCAGCAGTCGTGCCTCCTGCCATACCACACATTCATGGCAGAAAACAATTTTAGGATCAGTGATAAGATCCTGAATGTGCTATTATTACAGACCGTGCAGAGAGAGATCATGCGCCTAGGCTCCCCCTGCACCAGCCAGTTGAAAGCTGATTGTCTGGTCCACATGCAGAACACGTTAAGACACGGCCAGACAGCCCAAGGTTAAAGTCCATACCCCTGTGATTGTGGGCCCCAGTCGCCCCAACAGCCCTGAGGCTGACAATCAACCGATACATTCAGTTTAAGGCACCATACAAACCAGCCACAAGAAGTGTTCTACATTAATATGGTACATTTGTGTATCAAATTACACATTACTTGTGTCACTTGGTACATTTGCCATTTTATGGCACCTTAAAAATCAGGGGCACATATAGCACCATTGCCATTTATGCTATGATTAACATTATTTATGGCATAAAAGTGTAATATGTAGAAGGGGCCTTAAACACCTAATAGGTGAAACAGGATCAGGCCCAGCATGTCCATTTTGTAGTTTAAAACATGTTTCTGGAACCACTAAGGTCTCCTTTAAAAAAAAAAAAAAAAGTTACAAAAATTAAAAACCAGGCAGAAGGCACCACGGAGTTGCACCTTTAACTGAAATCAGAAATGTGTAAGTTTTTGTGAACAAACTTCACTCAGCATGCAAAGAAATGAGCTCTTGCTCATGAAAAGCTTATGCATTTGTGATTCAGTTAGTTTATAAGGTGGAACTCTACTCCAACTTCTGCCTTACTTTAGACAGACAAGTTAGCTACTGCTAAGACCAAATGAGTCTTGGAAAAAAGGAAACACACTCCATAAAAGCACAGAATTTAAATAATTTAGTTATATCAATTCAACATTTTTAAATCTCAGTGATTGTATCTACACAAGGTGCTTTACTAAACAGTTGACTAATCTACTATGTAGTAAAGCATCACTGTCTGCACATACACACCATTTACTTCACAGTAAATTAGTCTACTGCAGTTAGCTACTACCTGTAAATATAGGTAGCAAACTAATTGCATAGGAGATACTGCATAGTAGCATGTGTAGATGTGGACTGGGAGCCTGGGGCTGGCCAGGACCTGTCCCTTCTGGGGTAGCTCCCAGCCAGCTCTGGGCTGTGCAGGGACAGAAGGGGGACAGCCCGGAGCTATCCCAGAACAGATAGTTCCCAGCCAGTCCTGAGATGCTTGAGGAAATCCCAGTGCAGCCCACAGCTGGCTGGGAGCTGCCCCAGAAGTAGGGCAGCCCTCTGCCAGCCACAGGCTATGACGGGAAGTCCTACAGGAGACTGGGCTTGTCCCCATTTGCAAAGGGCCAAGAGAGCTCTACAGCAGCAGAGGTCTCCCAGCCCCATGCACATAAGGACCCCACCCAATGTGTATGGGGCAAGTAGACAGCTGCCACTGTAGTTGTAGTCGGCAGATGTCTCCTAGCCATTCGCATGAGGACTGACCCCATGCTCCCTGCCAGCCTCTAGGCTGGCACCCCAGGGGAGCCTGGATCTCCCTCTGGCTGCTGCAGAAGGCTAGAGCAGCGTAGGAGCACCCTGTACTGAGCTGCTCCCATTGGGAGCAGATTTTCTCCCACAAGTTTACAGCATAGTATTTTACTTCACAGTAAACCTTTATAGCTTTAATAGCACCTGTAGGCAGTAGTATGCAAAATATTCAATTAATATTGTTATTGTGAGGAAAAAGAAAACAAGAGTTGTACTTCATCTTTAAAGCTGATCAGCCGATTCAGTCACTGCCAAATGAAGTACATCACACTGAAACCATACTGCAGCTTCAACCTAGTTTGAAACAAGTTTTTTTTGCTGACCAAAGCATATGACAATGATTTTGTATGAGGTAATAAATTTAACTGCCCAGTGCTTTTGCAAATCCATACCAGGTCTTAATAAAAAGCCAACAAGTATGTGTAGTCAGTCACAGTTTTATCAAAATAAAAAAAAACCTCTCTGTATATCTACCAAAAGCATGATACTTAAGCTTGCTATTTTCCCCCTTTTTTAAACAGAAAGGAAGGAAGCACAGTTGGTGGGAGATGTCCAGCAAAAAAGAATTGGCTTCAATCACATCCTGCTTGGGCAGTTTTAAACCCAAATGAGAGCTGGGACCGCCAACAGCTGCAAGCTGAGAGAATCAGGCTGCCAAAAACTTTCAACCTTTGACCCAAGAGCTCAAGAAACTAATGAAAAGGATACTTTCAATATAACTGAAAGGATGGCAGTCATCTGCAAGTTGCTGCACAACAAGTATAACCAAGTCATCAAATCATACAGTCTTACTCTTTAAGTTATTTCTTTGTAAGTTTCCAAACATGCATAGGAACATTTCTTTTTCCCCTACTCCCAGTTCTCTGAAGAGAAGACCTACTAGTACAGCCCAGTGCCACAATACTGTGCTCTGCAAAGCTTCCAGACTGAATTAAACAAAATATATATATTTTCAAGTATCATCTACTGCTCAGACCAGTTGACTATAATTTAACTGAATTCCTGACTGCCACCAACAAAATTAACTTGGCTCAATTTCTGTCTATGTACCAATGGGAAGACCACCTTATTTTACAAAGCAGCTGCAAGAACATGTTCAAAACAACAACTCATTATATTTAATATTCAAGCTATTTAAAAAGTGGACTTGATATTGAACAGCTAATAGAACCAAGCAAGACAGTCCCCAAAATTGCCATTCTGTGAAAGATCCCATTTCTTTTTAAGCCTGCAGTATAAATCAAGCTGAAATAACATTTTGTGAAATGATCCATAAACATCTGAAGTTGTTAAAATCTTTTAACATGTTCAATGAAAGTACAAAGCCAGGAGGAATACATTTTTTTCTTGGTGATCCAAGTAATACTTAATATATGGAGTAGGGTTGGACTGTTGCGATGATCCAGGAAGCATGCGAGAAGCAAGTGTTTTTTTTTGGAGACACCTTTTATTAACCTAACTGCATAGTTGGAGAAATGTTAGACAGGCCTTTGAGCACAAAATGACCTCATGAAGGGCACTTTTGACCAAAAAGCTTGTAATACAATTGGTTCAACAGAAGGTATCACCAGGAAAAATAGCAAAAAGCGAAACAGTGTTTCTTTCCAATACAGAAGGAGGCAACAAATACTGGAAAATTGATTTTGAATGCGTCATTTTGGAACTGATTATTCAAATGATTTATCATTAGCCTTTTAAATGAAGTGGTAGCAAATGAACACAGGGATAAGGCCCAGAGGTCCATTGCCCCTATTTACAGTTCCAAGCACACACGGAAAAAGTAGAGCAAGTTATATCCCCTGAGATGGTTTTTAAGAAGTAGTTCTGCACAAAGCACGCATTTGAACAATCAAATATAAATAGGAAAAAAAATCTAGACATTGTAAAATCTTTAGGTACAGTACAGCCAAATATGAATATATCTTTGTCACTTTCCTCTGGATCCTATCCAGTTTCTCCACATCCTTTTAGGCTGCTTAGCCCAGAATTGCACACAATACTCCAGCTGAGGCATTAGGCAATGCTGAGCAGAGAGATAATATCATTCAACTTGCTCCTGTTAAACGCAGCCCAAAACTGCATTTTTTTTTATTTTTTTACAACTGTTCCATATTGCTGGCTCATGTTTGATCTTTTATTCCCCAAAACCTCCATATATCTTCTCCAACATCAATTAGGCAGGAGCACTTATCCCCCATTCTCTATTTGTGCATTTATTTTTCTTCTTTAGTTATAACAACTTATATTTGTCGTTCCTGAATTTCATACTGTTGTCTATTGCCCAGCTAGCAAGGACCTTTTGAACCATAATTCTGTTCTCCCCCCCCAAGATCTATGTCATCAGCATACTTGAAGAGAAAGCTCTGTACCCTTGCATTAGAGGTGCCAAGTATGTAGGGGCCTGAGGGTGCTGAGTACGTAGGGACCTTGAGAAGAAATGTCACCTGAAAAGTATAAAACTTCCCACATGTCCAGCATCTTAGACCCCCTCCTTCCCCCTGGTAAAAAATAACAGTTGGCACCCATGTCCTGCATCCCAATCATTTTCATAAAAGTTTTATATGTCTGGCCAATGCCCACATGGATTCCAAAAACAGTCATCTAGAAAACATCTAAGATTTTGGAATCTCAAGTTAGATTTAGATTCTAATTTTCAAAATCTCTTATGTTATAAAACCCTGAATGACACTGACAGTGCACTCCGATGAATAATAAGCTCTCATTAAATATATCAAAGGTAACTCATGGAAGATAGCTAATATTTTTAGTTAAGGTGCTATTATCTATTTATTACTCAGATTATTATAAAGCCAGAAGGGACCACTGTGATCAAGTCATATGACCTGTATAACAGACCAAATTAATTCTTGTTTTAACTATATATATTCTACCTCCAATAACAGAACAGGGACACAATCAATATATGAAAAAATTAAATTGAGACAGATACTGACTACAAGTAACAGAAACTAAAGCAGATATTCACCAAGGCCAGGTACAGACATTACACTTTTACTGGTATAAAAGATCAAAATCTGGTATATACCCAGTGTAACAGAACAGAAGTTTGGCGCACAGACTGGCTGAAAAAATGATGGAACCTGGTCCAAGATTTACCAGCCCCACACACAAGCAGGGGGGGGGAATGATGATGATGTGTGTTCTGTTTGCTACTGATCTAAACTACACCACCTACAGAAAACTGCTAACTTAAAACTGATTCTGCCTCAGGCTTTTTGAATGTCTGTACCTAGTCTGAGTGGGGGGAGGAGAAGGAAACAAAAATGCCAGTCTCATGGGACACCTATACACATGACAGAGCACTGCTCTGACATGTGCTAATTAGCACACATTGGAGCAGACTTGATCAAGTCAGCTGAAGTGTGCTAATTAGCATGCTCCAGCAGCCTTCGTGTCACATGTATTCAGTGTCCCCATGTTTCAAAATGCAGTGGAGGCGCTTTAACTAAAGCTTGTCAAACGAGCTTTAGTTAAAGTCCTCCCACTGCCATTTTGAAGTGTGGGACATTGAATACATGTGATGCTGCAGGCAGTTTAATTAGAGCAGCTCTCAGAGCCACTCTAATTAAAGTACTCCCCCCTCTAACCTGGAGCACATATATAGATAGACGCTCACGGTTTATTATCTGTCTCAAGAATAAGTTCTTTCACTGTTAGGAAAGGGTAACTGATCATTGTAAACCATGGAGTAACATATGTATTCCTCCAGTTCTGTTCCCAAGACGGAACAGATACATCTGGATTCTTAATAGACAGTATTTACTGGAGACCAGCCTTAAATCAGCTGACACCTAGGGAATACTTTCTACAATAATTAAATGAAGCCAGCATTAATATTAAAATAAAAGGAGTCAATACCCTGGAAGCCAAATGGATGCCTTCAAATAATACCCCATGTACAATACTTAGAAAATATATAAAACTTTTCCCCCTTAACTAAGAGAGAATGAAATCACATTTTGGTTTAATCACTTGTGCTTACATAGAATTCACTTGGAAACCGATAAATAACTAGGTACTTCAGCTTTTTAGCAAAGGTCGGGGGGGGGATCACAACTAGAGGATTGTTTGTATAGGGGTTGTTTGTTTTTAATAACACTTTCTTGCTCAATTGGATCGACAACAAAAATGCTTTAGGACTGTTATTTCCTGCTCTACCAGAAACCCTTCAAGCTCCAAACTTCCAATTTTTTACTTAACTAATCCTGAAATGCCTCTCTTGTCAAAAGATTCAGACTGAAAACAGCTTCTGCTCTGCTCTACCAGATGCATCTGTCAGTGGAAGAATATGGTGCAGAAGCCAGACAGAGGAAAGACTCTGCTCCCAGGGACTCAGGTTACTGCCCCCACCAGCAGAAACAGGATTTGTATGGTGGCTTTTCAGCTGCAGGCACAGTCAGGATCAGAATATAAAGGGTTATTTTTAAATAACTGGTAATATTGCATAATTGTAAGTAGCACTGTTCTCACTTAGTAGTATAGCAACATTTAATCATGCTAAAAAACAATGTACTGAGATGAACATGAAGACAAGATCCAATATCAAAGTAATGACAAACAGTTCAGTCTTCTTTAAATGATTTTATTTTTAGCTATCTTTTTTTTTTTAGAACCCAACTGCCTTCAGGTAACAAACTCCTGAATTTAAAATTGAAATGTAGTGGAACAGTTATTTCTACCAGATTTAACCAAGTTACCTGCTAAAAAAATTAAACAAAAGACCTGCTTGTAGCAAACATTTCTTTTAAAGCTCTTAGCCATTTTACTGAATGACTGGATTAAATGGGGAATCTGTAGTAACCTTGTCAAATATGTGAAATAATACACAGAAATAATTTGGATTTAAGGCAATTTACCAGAGTTGAATAGAGGTAGTTTAATTGTAACTAAGTGAAGCAAAGACTTAAATACATTTTTAAAAAGGGATAAACATTGTTAGATCAGCCTGAATCAAGGATCCTAAAATGTACAGAAATCCTGAATGGGATTACTCATATGCACAAGTATGATATAATTTAACTAAAAATAACATCCATTTGATAATAAACTTTCTACAAAGAGAATCTAAAAAGTAAATTTACATTAAAATGACTAGCACAAAATAAAATTAGTAATATCCCAACATACAACCATACTACTAAAAATGACAATGAACATGCCAAACTCAATTCGACAGTCAGTGATCTAGCTACACCAAATCAAGGATCTGTTACTGCTTTTAATGATGGGTTATCACTTTTAATTATGAAAATGTAAGATGTCAGTTATTTACAGGTATAACAACGTAATTTGATATTTGCATGTGTTATATGCAGAATTGTCGTTTAGTAAAATGTGCTCGAATGAAACTTGTTTCTACAAAGATAACATCAATTTAGTAGAGATGAGACATAATATCAATCATCCTGTTTCACTGACAGATCATTTCCTAAATTTGCTTTGCACAGACAATTGAACATACATGTTTTCACACCTCCCTGTCCAACCCTGTGCCATACTTTCACACACAATCTCAGATGTGTGGCAGATAGTAGATAAATTTCAGGCTTGTGAAACTAAAAAAAATGAAAACAGCTACACTCAGCTAACCACATTACCTTTTTCCGCAGTTTTTCCAATAATTTTCTCTTTAAATTTGAGAAGATTCCTAACTGCTCTCCTCTGACTGCCAAATGGACTGTCAGTGGTAAGTACAGAGGACACCCATCCATTAAGGAAATACTATATATAACTAGAAATGCATTCAATTTTCAAACAAATCAACTTTAATGAAGTTTCATACCTAAAACTATGCAATATACTCCCTCACCTGTTGAATTATTTTGGAATCTTTCTGAAGATTCTCTCTGGGAGGGACTTTTCCAAATAACTTCCAGCCAGGAGCACTTTGAACAGCAGGTTTGAGTTCCTTCATCCTTTTAGTGAAAAAGTTTCTGGAAAACAAAAAAGAGGATTTTTTTAATTTATAAACACTAAAATTATTAAAATTTAGATTTGTTTTAATCCAGATCATCCAGATTTGCAAGGATATACTATTCAACACATCTTGTTTGTCTGCATGCTAAGTTTCTTTCCTCATGTTTTTAAAAATGTGAATAATATATGGTTAAAAAGTCACATGCTACTGAAATATGCTTGAGGCAATTATGACATTATGTCCTGACATTATGTCCAATAGTTTTAATAATTATTTTTGAAGTTATGTACAGTTGGCTACAAATGTAATACATATACTAAAAAGTAAGTCAGTAGGGATAAATGGTTATAGCACCTAATGTCAGAGTGGCTACATCCAAGGACTCATTCTCTGGTAAGCACAAATAATAGCTGGAATGTCAACTGTGGAATCAAATATTTAAATTACTAAGAAAATGAAAGCAAAGCAGAAGAAAACTGCTCTACAATAGTAGCGACAAATTCTAAATTAACTATTACCTTAAGACTTGCTCTTTAAAAAGAAGAAACTCTGCTGCCACAAAATATAGTATACTAAATTTAATACTGATGAATTAAAGATTCTTCATAAAAAGATTATTTATTTGAGTTGACAGTGGTATCCTCCACTATTAAAATGACAGCCTGACTAAGTTTAAGGCAGTAGCATGAACTCATTCACAATCCCTACAAAATATGTAACATCAGAACTTCAGTTACTACAGACAATGCTTTTCCCTTCTTTCACACCTTTTGGTAAGACTGGACTCCAAAACTTGAGAGGTCTATGGCTTTAGAATCACAATAAGGAAGATGCAGGAACATGTACCCTTCCACCCCCCAAGATTAACAGATACCCTTAATCAACTAATAAACTAAAAGAATCACATTCAGAGAGATAGGATGACTGTATTGTTCTGCTAGTCCTTAAAGTTTATGACCTCAAGGGTGTTAGTATGTTTGGTTTACATGCATGCCTGCAATCATTCTAGACTCCAGGCAGTTTTTTGTTCACAGCATTTATACAGTGCATATCATACAGATTCTCCAAACACTGTTCATCAAAACAAGTTGATACATTTGCATAATTCAAATTCAGAGTTATGCAAACTGCTACACAAACGATGCTGATTTGTGCATTTATGTATGTCACAGTTGTTGACCTGTCAAGAGCTTTTGACAGTATAGATAGAAGTAAACTTTGGGAGAAATTGTTAAGTTATGGAATTGACCCTTCTCTTTTGCATCTACTGATAGATCATTGTAAGGACACACGGGCACAAATTAAGTGGGGCCCGAGGGGCAAACTCGCACAAAATTTCAGACACAAAAAGGGGTTTGACAAAGATGTATTTTGGCCTCTTTGCTATTTAACCTTTATATGAATGACATCGTTGGAAATTTGCAGGACGCTCATTTTCATTCCCCAAAATTACTAGCAACCCCAATTCCTATCTTAATGTATGCAGATAACACTGTCATACGGTCAAGAATGCCCATTGGATTACAAAGAGCAATTACAACTTTGGAGCATCTTTGTGGACAAAATAACCTAAAAACAAATTATGATAAATCCAAAATAATGTCTTGAGGAAGCTGTTTGACAAAATATCCACGGAACATGGAGGGAATCAAACTTGAAGTTGTTAAAACTTATTAGGTACTTGGGTGTGATGTTTACAACTTTTCCATCATGGAAACACCACATTCAAATGATGAAAAGTAAGGCAGCTCGATCAGCAGTGGCTATAAAGAAATGTTATGAGATCACAGCAGGACGATCAGTCCAAGCTCCCATATTAGCATATAAAGCTAAAGTTGTGTCTCAGATCTTGCATGGTGCTGAAGTATAGGGCTATGACACCAGCAATGATGTGGACATACTTCAGAATAGCTTTCTCAGGGCTCTTCCTCCCTCAACTCCCACATCCTTCTTGATATTTGAGATGGGATTAGATTCCATTTTAACTAATATTATCATTAGAATGGCAGGATTCGGGTTCAAAATCCTGCCTCTTCTACTGTCTTGCTTGCTCAAATTGTGCTATAGAAGACATCAATAATTCCCCTTCTTCAATCTCCCTGGCTAGCTGTTCTTTCCTATACTTTTGCACTTTCTGGGATGGAACATTATGTCAAGGACAACGAAAGACTCTTCCCCCCCCCAAAAAAAGATACAGGTTTTCCAGAGGTTCTGAGATATTGCCAGGCAGAATGATTTTGCAGTGGCCCCTCTATATATTCTTCGGAAATTAGATTGGGGGGAGAAAGGTGTTTACAGCTGGATCTCAACAATAAGTTGCAAACCTCTTTGACTAGACTCAGGACTGAACAGATGCCCACTGCTGTTTTGGCTGGACATAGACTCTTCAGTCCAAGGACTAAAAGACGTTGCCCAGCCTGTCTAGGAGTTTTGGAAGATACTATCCACGTCTTAGAATGCTCTCTATACAACAACATAAGGAGGAAGCATTTATCACTGTTCTTGCAGAAACAGACATACTTCTCAAATAGAGAGAAATTAATATGGTTCCTCCAGCAAACATCCATATTTAGTAAACCATCTTGCAACCTCTGCTTATATGGCTGAAGCGATCAGAGCTAAACATCCTTTACTGCTGACATGACTGAAACTTTATCACTATATTTGTTTTTTACTATGTCGATTGTGGACCTATGCACAATATTTTTATAGGTCTTTGATCTCATTTATCAGCATATTTGTATTTGATTATGCTAATTTTAGGAGTAAAAAGAATGGTTTTATAATGGTTAGCTCTATTTTATTGTTATATTTGTATTTCTGTTATTTTTGCTTAAATTTATATTATGGTTTTATGCCTTTTATGTTGTTTTTGGGAGCACTGGGTTTAGCCAAAATCCTGAATAAATTTAATTAAATTGCTACTCGCACAACAAAGCAGACTTATTTTACCCATCTCAGGGTTCATTTTCTTGAATTATGTATTTGTCATCCCTTGAACACAACAGTAGAGCCTAGATACTGTGCAGGGTTAGGCTCCTTATCCCCTGCAAAGATTAAGTTTTGTGACCCAAATAAGAGTATGTGTACCCACAAACTATGCACACAATTACTGTGGTATTCTAGCTGATGGTTACAGAGCTCCAGCTGAGCAGAGCAGCAGTGGCTGTTGAAGTAAAAAGCTGCTGCAAAATAAATTGAGCAACTTGCCCTTCATCTGCCAACCTACTGTGACCTATTCAGTAAAAATGATCTGTAGCTCTCTCTGCAGAGAGCCTTGCACCTCCTGCCTAAGAAGCCTTGTATTGAAGGTAGAGGAGTGGGGAGGGCAGGGACAGTTACCAGGATAATCTCCCAGGGAGCCTGGTCATCGGGCAGCGCTACCCCCACCAGAACACAGGTTCCCTTGCCCCTGTCTCCCGTATCCCCTCTGCCCACAATCTACAGTGGGTCAGCATACCCTCACCCCTGGACACTCCATGAGCTCAATATGCCTCTGCTGTACAGCATCTTTTCTAGGATCCAAGCCACATTTGTATCAGTACGCTTGAGCAGATCCCTGAGCAGCACCAGCCCTATCCCCCACCCACACCTCTGAATCTCAACATGGGGGATGATATCATGTATGTACTGCCCTCTAGATGTTCTTCCACACACATCAGAAAAAGGAAACGAGTGAAAAAGCCAAGCTGGATATTTGATATTTTGGCTAAAAATCAAACATTTTGCCCTGAAACAAGTGTAAGGCAACACCCATGTGCCAATACAGGCTCCTGGCAAAAAGAATAGTATTTAGATACCGAAATTTAACATCATTTAATAAAACAAGACAAAAACCAAGCATGCCAGCAATGGGTTACAGAATTAACAGCTTTAAATAGGGCCAAAATAAGCATGGAAAATGAGAATGAAAGAGAAACCAGAAACCAGAAACCTGCAACATGTCCAGCATGGAAAGAAGATGCTACTGAACCAGGACTTTTGCTGAACTAAAAGTACATTACTGGGAAAGGACCTATTTTTTTTCCTTTTTCTTTATGCAGTATAATCATGCAAGCTGATGCTACCTATCAAAAAACAGGTTCTTCCACAATAAGAATCCCATACATGATGGATAAAAATTTTGCTAATTTATGGGGAAGCAGAGGAAGATAATTTCGTCTCATTTCCCCTACTGGCTGGAGTCTGTAATAGCCAGCCATGCTTGGATCAATGTAGTTATTACCATTGAATATTGAAAACAGTGTTTCCCCTCTAGATATAACCAAATCTAATAATTGCAGAATTTGAGCATAGTGGTAAACTGGATTTCCTAGAAACAGACATGCAAAAGACTACAACTTGGTATTACTTTTGGAAATATATTAAGGATTCTAGGTCAGGAACTGTGTTGGGAGTTGAGACTCACCACCTCTCACCATCACCAACACTCACAAGTTTATGGCCATGTCAAATTATTTTTGCAACGAAGAAACATTCAGCTTTAAAATAGGCATAACCAACAGCAACAATGTAATCAAACACATTCATTACTTATATTTTAGCTGTGCATGGATCTTAACTGACAAGGAGTTTAGCAATACTACAGAAAGGAACAAAAATAGAAGTTTTTTAAAACCACTCTCTACCCCAAGGCCACAAGCCTTGTTCTCGATATTATGTAGCAAAGTGGATTATAATAATTTAAAGTGCATCAATTCAGCTGACACAGTAACTTTTAGTTTCTTTCTAAATACCAACTACAAACACAGGATTTAAGCTGTATTCTATTTATTTAGTGTATTCCATTTTAAAAATGCACTTCAGCTTTTCCATACAAGAAGTCTAGTCAGTGAATAAATCAGGCTCCATACAAAAATTCTAATCCGATAGTATCATATTTACTCAAATAAGATAAGATTCCTCCTCCCCACCCCCTTCGCATAAGGAAACCTCACAGAATCATAGAAAAACAGAGTTAGAAGGGACCTCAGGAGGTCATCTAGTCCAACCCTCTGCTCAAAGCAGGACCATTCACTAGATAATCCCAGGCAGCTCATTAAGTGCATCGCCTATCATTAAACTGCTGTTCAGCAATGAAAACCAGTTATGAAGTTGATTAAATGCAGCCAACACTGAGACTGACTATAAAAAAAACCAACCAAACAACAACAACAACACATGGCCCTCATTTGGCAAACATACTGATGGGAACCTTTCTTCTTTTTTGTCATAATAATAATAATCATAAAAATAATAATAATAGGCTGGTGTTCCCCACTCAGGGAAGTGACACCAGGACTGGAAGTACTGCCTACCAGGCCAGCACCTGGAGGGCTAGAGCTAGCCCTGACACCATCCCCTTAGTACCAAGAAATTGCTGGATCCTAGCCAAAAAGCTGAAATGCTGTTGGCAACCTACCACAAGGTTAGGTTAGCACAGCCCATCTGAATAAGAAATACAGTAGTGCCCACTATGCTCAGTCCCCCTCAGCATTGACTCTTTTTCAACGTCATGCTGAGCCACTACACTAATTTCAACTCTCTCTTCACTCTCACAGCTGAGCTGCACCTTTCTTTCCCATTTCTAATGATCTGTGTTTCTTCACTAGCCTCACATGTTTGGCAAACATCAAACAGGGCCCTAAACAGTTCACCCAGAATCCCCCCATCACCACCCCCCCTCAGCCAGGCACATGTGATTAGTGTAGCACTGTCCCCCATGGGGTAAAGTTAGACAAGGTTACCCCATGTCTCATCTGCCTATACATTTTTGGAGGATCTCAGGACTCATAACAAAAACACCTGGTTCCTATATTGCATAGTTGGCAGCCAGTGTCAAGTGGAGTGACCCAGGGATCAGTCCTGGGGCTGGTTTGGTTCAATGTCTTCATCAACAACTTGGAAGATGGCAAAGAGTGCACCCTCAGCAAGGTTTGCAGATGACACCATGCTGGGGGGAGTAGTAAATATGCTGGAGGGTAGGGCTAGGATTTAGTGACCTAAGCAAATTGAAGGATTGGGTTCATGAAGGCTCAACAAGAACAAGTGCAAAGTCATCCACTTTGGCTGGAACAATCCCATGCACAGTACAGGCTGGGGTTGACTGACTGGGCAGCAGCTCTGGCAAAAAGGACCTGGGGGTTACAGTGGACAATAAGCTGAATATGAGCCAACAGTATGACCTTGTTGCAGAGAAGACTAGTGGCATATTGGGCTGCATCGATAGGAGTGTTGCCAGCAGGTCAAGGGTAGTGATTATTCCCCTCTATTCAGCACTGGTGAGGATACATCTGGAGTACTGTGTTCAGTTCTGGGCCCTCCACTACAGAAAGGACATGGACAAATTGGAGAGGGGCCAGGGGAGGGCAACAAAAAAAATGGTTTGGGGGCTGGGGGACATGACTTGAGGAAAGACTGAGGGAACTGGGCTCCTTTAGTCTAGAGAAGAAGACACAGTAGGGATTTAATAGCAGCCTTCTACTACCTGAAGGGGGGTTACAAAGATGGAGCTAGACTGTTCTCTGTCATGGCAGATAACAGCAAGGAACAATGGTCTCAAGTTGCAGCAAGGGAAGTTTAGGTTAGATGCAAGGAATAATTTTCTTACTAGGATAGTAAAACACTTGAGCAGGCTAGCCAGTTCTCCTGTACAATCTCCATCCCAGGAGGTTTTTAAGACCCAGCTAGATAAAGTTTGGCTGGGATGATCTAGTTGGGGATGGTGCTGCCTTGAGCAGGGGATTGGACTAGGTGACCTCCTGAAGTCCGTTCCAACTCTGATTTTCTATGATTTGTCTATATGCAAATTACTACAGGCATGTTTATTTCAAAGTCAGTATTTTCAAATCTGTCCCTCACTTCCATGTGCTAAGGGAGAGCAAGGTCTGACACTAAAGGTGAGGGAGAAGGGACTGCAGGGGGAAGAAGTTGGAGGTGGAGTCAGAGGGCACGGGAGCCATCTGACTACCCCTCTCCAATTTAAATTTTCCCTGCTGTAGTAATGAGGGGGACAAAATTCAAGGGAAGCCTCCAATAAATTAGATTCTATACCTAAAAATGGATATCAAATTGATACATTTTCCATATAAAAGCTGTTCAATATTCCATAGTCAGGGTCATCTTATATTTAGGGACCTACCAAATTCTAGGCAGGAGTGGGGTGCACATCAGCTGCTTTTTACTCTTGCAGGTTCCCTTATACACCTCTCCCCATCACTGAACGGTGAAGGGACCCCATTGCTCACTGTTTGCTCCTAACTGGTGAGGAGGCAAAAGCTGCAGTTTTAAATATGGCACCATTTTTGCCGCTCACTGTGGACTGGCCGAGGGGACCTGGCAACCACTGTCTGTTGCTGACTGGCTGGGAAGCAAAAACAGCACTATATTTAAAACCCTGGTTTTCACCTCCCCGCTGATCAGAAGTGAGCAGTGGGGTGCATGACGACTCTATTTTGCAGGTTCCCCTGCGCATCACTCCCACTGCTTGCTGTTCACTCCTGATCAGCAGGGTGGCTGAAACCAGTTTTAAGTACAACATTGTTTTTGCCTCCCAGTTGGGAGGCAACAGACTGCATGGCTGCCAGGGCCGCTTGGCCGATCAGCAGAAAGCAGCAAAAAATGGTGCCATATTAAACTGCAGTTTTTGCCTCCCTGATTTTTGCCTCACTTATGAGAAGTGACCAGCGGTGGGTGGGGACGGAACGGGACCAGACGACACACACACAAGGGAACCTGCAAGATTAAAGGAGTCGCCACACACTCCACTCCTGCCATGAATTTGGTAGGTTCCTACTTATATTTGAACAAATATGATAATTAGTGACAGACCAAGTTAAATGTGGGGGGGGGGGGGGGGGGGGGGGGTTATGACCAAGACTGAAGTATTATATCCTACCTTAAAATAAAGAAAGATTTACTCTGGAAGATAACATTGATGCATTTATCTGATTAAAACACTAAATCCTTGAATAAATACTTGCCCTTTTAAAACCAACACGGAAACTCTTCATCCAAGCAGAAAGAACATTAAAGAAATTATTCCTCCCATAATTAATCCAACGGAATATACATTGTACAGTAGCAAGATACGAGCCTCCCCCTCAAGTTCTGTAAAGACTAACCATTTTAAGGGGAAAAAAAGAAAAAAAAAAAAACTTAAGAGTTTAAATATTTTTTTCTTTTTAAAGGGATGTAAATAGTAGGGCTGTGAGAAGCTTCACCAGCTGTATCATTTCGACATTGTTTCAACTTGTTTCAAGCTCAAAACAGCAAAACTGAAAAAAGAAAGGGCTTCAAAACAACATCAAAACGAAATGAGGGCAGTCGAAACTTTTCAAAACGTTTCAAAATTTCAAAGCAGCCCAGTGGTGGGGGACAGGGGAGCGCCAAGGCTACGCTCCAATTGGCTCTGTCAGCCCCATGGAGCTAGGCCAGGTGGCGGAAGGCAGACAGAGCCGGTGCTGCGCTCTGACTCCCACCACCAGGCGGAGTTCCACGGGGCTGTGAGCCACTAGGAGCTGAGCCTGGTGGAGGGAGGCGGGGTACAGCCCCAGCACTGTGTTCTGCCTCCCTCCACCGGACTCAGCTCCCAGAGGCTCACACCCCGTGGAACTCAGCCTGGTGGCGGGAAGCGGAGCACAGCCCCGGCACTGCACTCCACCTCCTGGATCAGCTCCAGGGAGCTGCGCTGGGTGCAGGCAGTGCCTAACACAGGTCCCAGACGACAGCAGCAGCCTCCTGCCTAGACCCCCGGGAGGACTGTGGAGCTCTGCCCGACTCCTCCTGGGGGTGCAGCCCCCGATCTGCCTGCCAGATGACAGGAAGTTACTCCTGCTCCCCGGCTCCTGCTTGTCAATACCTTGAGGTACACTATCCCAGAAACCTCTGCACCCATCTCTTTAAAACATAGCAGGCTTTACGCCCTCAGAAGGGACTACCATCCCAGCAAGTTTCATCTGAATGAGGATAGAAATGACAACTGTCAGAACCCAGTACGTTGTATGCCTATGGCACAGTGGAAAATTCCATTGGTTTGATACATGTGCCACAGTGGAGAGTTCCGCTGTGTCAGAGCCCAGTGACTAGATGCTGCATCACAGTGGAAAAGTACAGCTTAGAAAAAAGTTCCTGCCAACTTTATGCAAACACGCACACCACCATTGGCCGGTTCCAAATTATTCATATTTGGTGACTAGCGATTGGCTTGCTAGCCATATAAAACTTAAAGCAGTTTCCGCCCACATTGGAGAACTCCGCATATTTCTCCAGGTTGGAGAACTCTGCACATCTCGAAGTGAACCTGGCGGACTGATCACCCACCAGTGACTCCCCGTCACTGACCTACCGACGTATCCCCCGCTCTGCATGCCCATTAAGCTGTTCACGGACGTCTCATTTCGTTTTCAGAAAGCTTTCATCTTGTTCGGTTTGCAACTGTAACCTAAGTCAGTTTCTTCTTCCTGCGCTGTGTACATCAACAGCGTAAATAAATAATTTCCTTGTTCAACTGATACGCTTCAGTGCCTAATTCTGCTCCATCGGTCAAAAGTACCCGCCTGCCGTTTCGGGGCTACTGGCCACAGCCTGGCCTACCACTCGACCGCCACAACAACGTTATAGGCTGTTTCGTTCTTCCCCATTATAGCCTATGGGTGAAGTGTCAAAACAGTTTCGACGAAATGAAGTGAAACAAAACAGTGATTTCAAAGCTAAATGAAACACTGCTCTGTTAAAGCAGAACAGTGCCATTTCTCACAGCCCTAGTAAATAGCATTTCCTGTTAGAAAAAATGTGGATTAGAAACACTAGTCACCTACTGATGCAAACAGTTTACATATGCTTGGTAGAACAACTGCATATTTTTGGACTAGTTCTTGTAAACTATACTGAGAAGTACACGCATATTCTAGGGTAACAGTCTGCCAAAATATAAGTACTGCTTGCAATTAGTGAAACTAAGAAAGAAGCGGAAGGGGGGGGGAAAAAAAAAATCTTTGAAAGAAGCCATTTTCATGGTGCTCGTGTGTCAAAAACATGATCCTAATGTTGTTACAATTACATCAGAACATATATACTCGCTCAAGTGAAGGAGAAGGGGGGGCGGGGGGTGCTAGGTTTTAAAAGGCTTATGCATTAATACTCTGGGTTCAAGGACTCTGGCTCACAGAGTCGGGTACACTGCCAGACAAGCCAATATTCTAAACAAAACAAACAAAACTTTAAAATGTTAGCATTTTTCTGGCTGCTGTTCAAGTGCAAGAGTGGTATTATAGTTGCCATTTTTGTCACTTATATACCATATTTACCTGAATCCAAGATGGATTTGAATTAGATTTATAAATTTTCCATGTACAGAATCTAATTATTGGGAGGGTGATCTTAAATTCATTACCCCTTACTTCTGACAGGTAAAAGGGGGGGCCAAGGGCTGGAGTCTGCTATTTCCCCCTCCCCTCATCCCACCACCTGTACTTTCCCCTTCCCACTCTTAACCCATGCAGCAGCTCTGGCTTGAGCCATGGAAGCACAAGCTGGCTTTGGCCCTGGCCTCAGCCCCAGCAGGCAGCAGTAGCTCTGGCCTCAGGCCTGGGTCAGGGCTGGAGCCGGAACCGCAGCAGCTCCTCTGCCACTGAATGGTCTCCCCTGCAGTCCCCATGACCACGTGGTCTACCTTGTGCGCCCCCTGCCACATGAGCCACCACAACCCCAGCACAGAAGCAAATGACAGTTGCAGCAGTAACCTGCCCCAGGTTAGTATTTAAATCCAAATAAGTAGAAACAGTAATTCAGAGTGAGGCTGGGGGGGAAGAAGTACATAACTGTATGTGCAAGTTATGGATATTCCTTCCTCTGACAACCAAACAAACATTTTCAAGATACTTAGTAGATGAGCTTCAGTAAAACTGGTCAATGAAGGCTTTGAGTGCCTCAGTCATAACAATACACAAAGTTCTAGGGCCAGACAAGATACCTTTTATTACTACTAAACTAAATAGTAGCCAAAAAATTCCTTTCTTTGCAAGCTTTCAGGCGCACACACCCTTCATCAGGCTGAGGAGAATTCAAAGATTTTAAAAGTCCTCCTAGGTAGAAAATAAACTCCATTTTGTACAGGGGAGGTAGAGACTGGAAGTGCATCCAAGCAAGCCTAGAACCATAAGGATTCAGGAAGATTCTTGCCCAGTTTTCAAACTCAGAATGGCTCAAGATTCTGCTGTGTGGAAGTGGAAGAAGGCATGAACTTCAAATGTAGAAGATGTGTGGCCCATGTTGGGAGCTCATTTCTTTTCATAAATGAGTAAAAGAATCTATGAACACAGCCCAGTTTAATGTAGTTCACAACTTTCACTGCATCTTCTCCAGCTCCACTAATAAACCTCTTTGCTATCACAATCTCCTAACAAACTAAAAAAAAAAAAAGGATGCCCAAATAGCAAGGCGTAGTAGTTTGTATTCTATTCACAAGGCACAGCCAAAGAAAATACTAAGTCAACCGTGTTACAAGAACAAATCACTAGAAAACTTCAAGGATGCCCCCATAGTACATCCAACAAAAAGTTATGAATATAGCTTTAAGCAATGACTCACTTGAACATGTGACCATCTCATGAATTTATCAGAGTGGAATACTGACAACTGACTGCATCAAATCAATGTAAGGTTTATACTGAAGACATAAACCATAACAGGTCACAATTACAAGGCTCATCTACAATAATACTAGCTGTGAAGTTGACTAATTAGCTCTGCAGTAAAGCATTGCTGTCTACATGTGTAGCACTATTAAACCAGATTATACTAATTAACTTCACCACAACACATGCGTAAACAGTGACTGGGCTTGGGGGGGACATGAGGGTGCTACAGTGCAGGAGCTACCTGCCAGCTAGCCCCACACTGTAGCACCCTTGTGCGCCAACCAGCTCCTCCCCAACATGTTTGGCCAGGGTGGAGCAGCTCTGAGCTGGCAGACGGACCACCCAGGTCCCCTGCCAGCCAGAGCTGTGGTGCCACAGCTCAACATGCTGTGGTCCTAGGCACACATGTAAAAACTGCACCCAGAAGCAATAAACTCTGCTGTGATCTAATTGCACATGTAAATACATGCAAGGAGTACTAAAGAGCAACATATTACCACGTAACAGTTTGAGAAGACTTTTCCTAGAAAATGCTTTAGTCAGTATAGTACAATGTCTGGGCTTGGGAAATAATAGTTGACTGGTAGGAGGGCATTCTACCGCAGCTTTCAGATGGCCCTCAGTAGCTGCAGGATAAAGAGCACTTTTCTGGACATGTGTAAGGAATGTACACCCAAAACTCTAATTTTATTCAGAAATAAAAAGCAACAAGTTTAATAATACTGTGAGTAGCATATGCCCTCTCAACAACAGCAATTCATCCATGTTATAAAGGGAAGTCTTACCTACTTCAAAGAAACGGCTTAACTTTTTGGGTGTGCTTTTCCTGATTAGTGTAAACTGCAATATCTTTGTGGGATATGGCAGTGCTAGCCCAACAGGCTATGGCCCTGTACGGGGGAAGGAAGCAGATCTATTTACCACGTGGGGCATTCCACGACCTTTCTGTGCCATCATTAAAGAGGAGAGAGCAAAGCCTTCACACAAAAATAAACCGCTTAGTAAGCAACTAAAACGTTTGAATAGAACCATACATCCTTTCTGTAAAAAGGATACCATTTGTAGAGCATCTTCCTAGTTAACAGAAAAAGACAGAAATTAACCCTTCCTTCCATGCTGCTGGGTTTTTGGTTGTAGCTGTGTTGGTCTAAGGTCGTAGGCAGGCAAGGTTCTTTGGGTAGATACGATATCTTTTATTAGATCAACTGAGTAGTTGGAAACAAGTTCTTTGCAAGCTGTCAGGTGCAGTGACCCTTCTTCAGGGATAGGGAGTCTCAGCTGTTCTTTCTTCCCATGCAACTTGGAGCCACAATGCATAGAAGATTCTTATCACACAGACTAAGTAACAAGCAGTAATGGGCAGCCAATAGTGCTCTGGGCAGGCTGGGTTGCTCTTTTGGAATGGTATTTCATATTTGTGGGTCTGTGGCCCTGGTTTTGGGGGCAAAGCCAGCTATTCACATTTCCAGATTATGGCAGGGGAGACTGATGGGGCAGGCTTATTGTAGTTTGCATTTTTGCAGACAGCCCTAGATAGACACTTCCTTTATCAATGCAATCTAACAAAGAAGGTGGTCTTCTTCATTTGCTGAACAAAAAGGGAGTCCAGCAAGACATTCTTTGGTGTTATTCACTAGAATGATCTCTCCTGCATTTGCTAAGACTAGCAGAACAGCTCATTTTGGAGCAAGAGATAAGACAGACCTGTCCTGTAGTGCTACAGACTTACTAGAACATTTTCTATAATCAAATTCATGCTCCCTGCAGGCACACTTACTTAGTGTGTTCTGCAGTAAAGAGCAATTTGCAATGATCACTAAGCAGAGTGTGGAAACAGTGTTAATCCCTGGTTTAATAGTACTGTGCAGTGGATAGCTTTCCTATTTAGAGTTTGTTTACTGCTACAATATAGGTTTATCTCTTGCTTTGCCTTTGGGCTGAGAAAAAATTTGCACTAATGAACTGAATTAATGTCTTGCTTGATCAAAACACATTATGTTCTTCAGAAGAGAACATTCTGCTATCAGCTATTTCTCTGATAATTTTTTTTTGAACTGCTGCAGCTAGCATTTGAACATTTGGAAGATGGTCAACACTTGGTGGAGAAGAAAAGATCAGGAACCTGTGGCTGATAGGATGACCATAACAAAGCTATAGGCTATTTTTGCCAGCATAGAACAGTTGCCATTTGACTGTGCAGTAAAGGGGAGAAATGAGTAGGGAGCAATGGGTAGAGGAGGCTATTATGTTGTGGAAATTGAAATGTTTAGCACACAGAAAAGAAACTGAAGTCAGAAGGAAGACTTAAGAAGGCTATTAGTTCACAAACACTCAGAGGGCAGAATCTAACTCCAGGAATAAGCACCAGGGATATATTTTTATTGTGAGCTGGTATTCAGTCTAAAAGACATCTACAGCAATGCTTAGAAGGCTTTTCCACAACACATCTCGCAGCTCAAGGGCATTGAAGAATAAAGATCTGGCTGCCAAAGGGACTGAGAATTGGGGGTGCAGGCCAAAAGTTGGGCTCGTGTGTGTTAAAAAGCTCCTAGCTTGAATAAATTTTGTCCAGGATCACAGCCAATCCCACAGTTCTCACATGCATAGGCAGCTTTCAATTCTTTAGACAAGTGCTCAGCAGCCACTTTCATAAAAAGTGATGTCAGATCCCAAACCTCTTAGGCACTTCAAAAATTCTAAATTATTTCAGAAGGTCTGCAAATTCAGGAGGTAACGTCACCTTACAACTACAAGAGGGGATGCTCACTCAACAAGTTCCCATATTCTTAATAGCACCTTGGAGTCCTAGGGTGCCTACACATGTGCTCCGACACGTTCCAATTAAATTTCATAGATATTAGGGCTGGAAGGGACCTCGGAAGATCGAGTCCAGCCCCCTGCCCAAAGGGCAGGAAGTCAGCTAGGGTCATAGGATCCCAGCAAAATAAGCATCCAGTTTCGTCTTGAAGGTGTTCAATGAAGGCGCTTGAACCACTTCCGGTGGCAGGCTGTTCCAGACCTTGGGGGCTCAGACAGTAAAGAAATTCTTCCTTATGTCCAGCCTCAAACGATCTTGTAGTAGTTTGTGACCATTCGATCTCGTCATCCCTTGGGGGGCTCTGGTGAACAAACGTTCCCTCAAATACTGGTGGTCACCCCTGATAAACTTGTAGGTGGCCATCAGATCACCCCTGAGCCTGCGCTTTTCCAGGCTAAAGAGCCTCAGGGCTCTCAGCCTGTCATCGTAGGGTCTGCTTCCCTGACCTCTGATCATGCGCATGGCTCTTCTCTGGACTATCTCAAGCTTCTCCACATCCTTTTTGAATTGTGGATTAATCAAGTCTGCTCCCTGTTCCAATTGGAACACTCTAGCATTGCCACAGCATCATGTGTATAAGCCCCTGTGGGTTTAAAAATGGCTGCTGGGGCACTTTAACTAAGGCTCCAATGAGCTTTAGTTAAAGCATCCCCTGGCCATTTCTAAGTGGGGGGGGGGGGGAGGGGAAGGCATTTTAAACATGTACATGACAATGTGGTGCTTTAATTAGAGTGGCTCTCTGGGGACCACTGTAATTAAAATACCCCCTACCCCTAGACATGTATAGGCAGGCTAGTCATCTGCTCCAAGTACATTCTGTCTCCCAGAGCTAAGAAGAGTCCCAAATTCTGCTACTATGCAGCAAATAATTGGGTAATGCACTAGCAACAGTGTGTTATATCCCCCCACCCGCCATAAATTTCTATGTTGATAAAGTTCTTCCTCAAGTAGGAGAGGTCTCTGTGATGCACTGAGGACTCCTAAGTTGAAATGCCACACTGCTGACCCTCAATTAAATCGAGAAACAATGATCACATAATTAGCATCAAAACAAAGACATGCCAGAGGATGGAACTGAGACATTTCCAAACTTTATCTACTCCAAAAAGAACTGTGGTTTACAAAAAAATAGAATTAATCTATGACAAATTCATAATGAAGTTCTCGAAAATATGGCACCTGTATAAATGAGCCAAGGTACTCAGCATAAAAGTAAAATTCACAGCCAAATGCAGGTACTACAACAAAAACCCTCTCTCAGGTAGTAAGCAAATTTCACAGGAAACAAAACAGGCGAAATTAAACTTGAGCCACCTTTCCATGGAGAATTTTATATGGCTCTCTCCCCCTTCTGTGCTGGCAAATGCACTGTCAAACATTTATATAGTCAGTCCAGTAGAACCTTATTAATATTCATTTTTCTAATCCATATGCAAGACAATTACCTTCCTATTATTTGAGATTGAAGAGGTTTTAAAGAAAAACAACTACACATTTTGGCAATATATTTCCCTGCTTTTATACTGTGCCAACACGTGAATCAGTACTGTGCAAGAGTTAGTAAATCTGTAACTCTAATTAAATTATGGCATAGCATCAGTTATGCTATGGTTCAGGCTGAAAGGACCCCTTTCTTTTCAAAGCATTTAGAATTAACCGTTAAAACCTACCTACTTAACTCCAATAGCCTTAAAACAAAACAAAAAAAAAACCTGAGCACACCTCACGAAGACACAGGTTAGGTTTATAATTCCTAAATCTGGAAACATTTAAACAGAGTTCCCAAAACAAAGTCTATCAGTGTGCAGCTTTTCATCAGGCTGCCAGATTGTACAAAAAAGATCCAGCGCAGAATTTTAGGAAGCCATGGCTCTGTTCGTACCCAAAGCAGTTTTAACTGCTCAGTTGCTCCAGCACTATGGCACCTACTGCCCCTTTTCATAAGACTTGGGATCTCTGTACTTCTATCTATTGGCTCACAAACCAAAAAGATGTATTTTGTACATGCAGACGAAGCCCTTGTTTACATTACAAAAGTCTGCTACCCAACACAGCCATGCCGGAGTGAAGAGACCATAGCCTATGGTAGTGTAGTTATGTTGGCAGAATCCTTGGTATGGACACAGTTCTGGCACCAGAAGCTGCCTTCTGAGAAGCTACTAGCTCTGACAGAAAATGCTTCACAGACCATCAGATCATTGTATCATGGTTGTTAAAGCAGCAGCAGTCCCACAGTATAGCTTAAGCCTACATAACCAAAAAAGTTTCTAGGCAGTAGATTCTCTCATGAATTGAACGGCTCCAGGACATAGTATCTAGTGCACCTGACCTACCAATCAGTCAATGTCTGTTCAGGACTTGACAGAAATCAGAAGTGGGCAGAAGGCAAGAAAGGTTACTATGATCTGTCACTGGGGACAAATATGATTCGAGTACAGCAGAAAATTCACAGGGTGCTCAAACTATTAAATCAGAAAAAGATTATGTACATGCATAAAAAATGCCCTACTCGCTCAGACCCCAAGTCCATCTAGCCTAGTATTCTATATCTTGAAGTGGCACAGAGTGGCTGCTAAAGGGAAGAGTTTAGTGCAGGACCTATCCAGACTAATTTGTCCCCTGACTCTTTCCTTACAATATCCAACATTTAGAGGGCCAGTCCTACTTCGGGGCTGCACCCGTAACTATAACCTGTAAGAGCAATTTATGGACCCATGTTACATGCATCTACCTAATCCTCTTTTGAACCTATCCTAATGCTTGCTGGAAGAAGGAGAATTGAGAGACAGAGAAGGAAGGAGGAATCTGAAAAGAAAGGTTTAGGGCTGTGGTGAGGGGAAGGGAATATTGTGTTCTAGGAATAAGTGTGAATGGATAGAGAAGTGAAAAAGGTTAGGGAAACTGTCAGATCCACATTCTCTTCTCACGTGCATACCAGGAGATAGGGAACCATAACCCCACTGCCTTGCCTTCCCTATATGAACTTTGCCATTCTGATTTCTTCTGTGTGCCCCCATGTGAGTCAATCCAGGAAGACTTGCCCCTCGGAGAGGAAGAGAACAAACATACTGGAAACATGCACTGAGCAGGTAGTGCTGGGAAACCAACATTGACCACTAAGGAGAGCGAGTGAGGCAACATTACTAGGGTGACCAAAGAAGTTCATACCCTCAGAGCCATTTTGTCAGGCTATGTTCATCTCTTTGGGGTGTTCTCATTCACCCAAGAGCACAACACCAATACAACTGGGCCATTTTACACCACCTCAACTCTGGTGCTGAAAATCCACAAACTTACTCTGATCTGAAAGTTTGGTGGTAGACCAATTGTTCCTCCGAGCATCTCTCCTCTTGCCCATCCCCACCCCCCCTCACAGAAACCATTTGGGGGAAAAAAGGGAGAAAGGAAAGCATCTCCTTTGCATCTGGGGATGCCCCCCCCCCAGTGTAATCTGACTCTCTCACGGAGCAAGAATAGCAGAAAAAGTTCATAAATCACGCAGCTTCGCTAGATCCATCTTAGTTTTCTCAAAATCATACTTAGAACTCAAACTCATAAATAAACTGAGTGGTTATGACATAGATGATTACATGGTCAGGTGGGTGGCAAATTGGTTTAGGGGTCACACCCAGAGTGGTGAGGGGTAGATGGGTCAGTATTAACCTAGAAAGATGTGGGCAATGGAGTCCCACAAGGCTTGGTCCTTGGACCTCTGCTGCTCAATGTCTTCATAAGTGACTTGGACGAGGGTGTGGAAAACACTCTGTCCAAATTTGCAGATGATACCAAATTATGGGTAAAGTTAACACATTAGAGGGTAGGGAACAAATCCAGGCAGATCTGGACAGGTTGGAAAAGTGGATAGGACAGAATAAGATGCAGTTCAACAAAGACAACTGCAAAGTGCTGCACCTACGGAGAAAGAATCACCAACACACTTACAGGCTGGCAGATGACCTTCTCAGCAGCAGAAAGGGGTCTCGGAGTCATAGTTGACACCAAGATGAACAGAAGCAATCAGTAAAGCTAACCACACCTTATCATGCGTTAGCAGATGCATGACGAACAGGTCCAGGGAGGTGATACTTCCCCTCTATGTGGCATTGGTCAGGCTGCAGTTGGAGTATTGTGTCCAGGTTTTGGGTGCTGTACTTCAAGAGGAATGTGGACAACCTCGAGAGAGAGAGACTGAGGGACCTGGATCTCTTCAGCCTCTGCAAGAGAAGGCTAAGAGGTGAGCTTGTGGCTGCCTACAAATTCATGGGTCTTTAAGAGGAGGCTAGACATGCACCTGGCTGGGGTTATCTAACCCCAGTGCTCTTTCCTGCCCAGGGCAACCCCTTCCAACCCAAACATCTATGAACCTATCAAACCTTAGAATACATCATCCTCCTTGCTCTTCACCATTTTTAATCAGTGATCATTCTTACACTGATGAGATAAGCTTAGAAGCATTACCTACACAGGAAACATGTATGTGAGAATATGGGGTATTGACAATAATACATAAAACTTGTTCCCTTAAAACTGGAAATTGTAGTGCATATTATATGTGAGAAATGTGGTAAAAAATTCTTGCAGATTACTGGACAAAAGTGAAAGTAAGCAAGGGGTAGAACCCAGAACAGGTTCAACTCCCTACCTGCTGCTACTCAGCTATTACATGAAAGATTCCCCTCCCTCCCACGCCCCTTCCATTCAGCCTTCCAAAAAACAAGGGGCATATTTTATTCCAGGGCATACTGTACGTGAGAAAACACTAGTTCCTTCCTCTGGTTTTACCTTCTGCATTCAAGAATATGTATCCTGGCAATGTAACATCAATTAATTTCTGTCTGTAGGAATCTTTTAAATTGCAGCAGACAAATGTTGCAGAAAAAAAAATGCAATTTTAAAAAGTACAATATTTGGCAGGGGAAATCAAAAGGCAAATGTAATTTTTATTTATTTTTAAATCATTCTACTTTTTGGATGGGATCAGACAACTGGATGAACCTGAGCCTACACAGGTTGGACTAGATTGGAAAGTGGAAAATACCTGTACCAGCTTCACAATACCGCTATTGCAGAAATGTGCTCAAACACCAATTCATCGGCAGCCCACTTAAACACAACCAGAAGACTTCACTCCATTTCACCAGATTTGGTTCATGCCTTTTTCTTGGTGTTCTAGGTATTGCACCTTGGAGTTATAAGAGCTGAAGTGACAATTTTGGGGATTCTTTGGGCAAGTGATTGTCTGTGAATACAGTGGACTGGGCCCAATCTGGGAGGACCCTTTCACAGAATCTTACATTTCTATGAACTTGGATTTACAAAGGTAAAAGGACTAAAACTATATTTTATGCTGACAAATTGTTTGAATGCATATGCACATGCATTGCTATCAGTTTCACAAGCTAATCAAAACTTTAGTCAAGGAGTGTGCAATTATTTCACCTGGCAGGCCACGTAGAGTTTTGGTTAGCTGTCAAGGCTTGCACATAAAATCTCTCAGAAGGTATCATTTTAACAAGTTACAGGTTAAGAAAAACAAACTACACAAAAAAAATATCAAGCATTTACTATAACAATTTTATTTAAAAAAATATTTTGTCTCAATTTGTGTTTCAGTATGGTATATAGATGCAATTGTGTAATAGCTCAAATGTCTTACTATTGTGTATTTTGTATGTGTAGGGAGGAAGTGCACATGTGTGGGGGTGGCACCCTATACAGTAGGTCCCAAGAGCCAGCCAGAGATGGGAAGCAAGGGGTGCATGCAGCAGAGCCTGCCTAAGCTGTGCAGTGAAGATGAAGCTGCCATAGCACTCTGCATGGGCCAAGCCCTGCCTGCTCCCACCCCAAGTAGCCCATGCCACACTCCCACCTGATGATGACCCCGGCCCCAGCCAGGGCACTAGACTTCCCAATGGGGCTGCAGCCACCTGGGTACTGCTCAGCTGCACCTGCCACTCTGGGCAGCAGGTAATGTGGGGAAAGGTGGCAGCTGTGGGGATGTATGCTGGGCACCATACTCTCAGCCAGACAAGGGGGAAAAGCTACTGCAGGGTGGCTCCTGCCCCAGTGCATTGGGCTCTGGCTCCAGCTGCCTTCCACCCACTCAGCTGCACACAGGTGGCTACTCATCCCCTACGCCTGCCTTAGTCTCATTCTTTGTCTAGGCATTTATAAACAGGGTCCTCAGTACAGGATCTGAATACTTTACAAATAATGGAAACCAAGCAGATTAATAATCTCCCTCTCCCTATTTATCTATAGGAGAAGATTTAGTTCAGCCCTCAGTATACACACCTTTTTTCAGTCATTAATGTCAAGTGCCAACAAAAGATGGTAGCTGCTAAGAGAAAGCACGAGCAACAGGTTGAGAAGCTGAAGCAACAGACAGCTAAGAACTAGCAGACAAAGGGGAGAAAACCAGAGCAGGATTCATCAAGTGCAGGTTGGGATGCAGACCAGAGGAATGTTGTGACAATCAGCTAGATCAAGAATCACATCTGCAATTGGATCCCCAAAAATACAAGACAGCAAAATATGCTAAGACTACTGTATGGCATGGATTGGAGCTACTTCTTCATACAATAGCTAGCCAGACAGGCAGAGCATCCCATATGGGACCAGGTACAAGAATGTTACCAAGCCATGACAAATAGCTTTTATAACTTTAAAAAATGGGTAAGATGTGTAATTGATTATTAATCAAAGGCAAACCAAAGAGCAGTCCTGAAGCAGATGACTGTGGCTGGCATACAAAGTAAAACTGCAGCAGTAGGCAGTGACCAGCAAAACTTAAAGAGCTTATTTTTTATTTTTTTAAAATAACGTACGAAAGCCATGAGATATTCCAATTTAATTCACAAGTTGCTTTTCTTTTTTTTCTTAACTTGTTTTGAAGCCTTAAAATTAGGAAAGCATATTGCTGTTAGGAAACTAAAGAAACAAATAAAAACAGAACTTCAGATCTAATTTTAAATAGGAGAGCATTTACTTAGTTTCACTCTTGAAGATGCTCATCAGATAAGTCCAAGGCATCATTAGTTATTTCACTGTGGTAGCACCATAAATGCAAACAAAGTTGGTAAGTAAAAAGCCTGCATTCATTTACAACAAGCACCAATTCCCAAAGTACAGATAAAAGCTGAAATGCTTTAACCCAATGATATTTCCATCAAGGTCAACAGTACAAAAAAAAATCAATGGAACTTGTATTCCCAAAGCACTTAAGAGCCAGTGTGTTACTTAATTCACATAGTTGGATTTATTTTACAGTGACTTTTAACACTTTTCTTTAATAAATGGAAACAATTTGGTTTTAAACTCCAAATGCTATGCCACTATAGCCGTTAATGCTGCAAGTGCTTATGTACATTCCTATGCTTACTTGCATGAATAATCTTCCTTACTTTGAAAAGTTCCATGTAAGGAGCTGGAAGAAAAATAACTGTTCACTAGAGTATTCCAGGGGACGACAAAGAGCAATGTCTATAAACTGTTAGAGCAGTGGTTCCTAACTTTTTTCTGCTGCGACCCTAAATTGGCCACCAACAGGATCCCCTGACCCGATGCTGCAGGGGCTGCTGGGAGCAGAGTGCGGAGGTGACCAGGAGGTGGGGGAGTCGCCCCCTACCCCCTTTGCACACAGCAGCCTCACCCCGCCCGCCTGCCATTCCTGGGCTGCGCCCTGAGGTTGGGAACCAATGTGTTAGAGGATGGTGTCAGGTTGGATGCAAGGAATAACTTCTTTATGGTCAGGGTGACCAGAATCTAAAATAGACTTCCCAAGGAGGTGGTGTAGTCCCCAACCTTGGAAGTCTTCAAGAGGGGACTGGATAGACATTTCTGGGATAATTTGGGGTTGGACTTGATCTTCTGAAGTCCCTTCCAGCTCTTCATTTCTATGATTCAAGTAAGAGACCTTATTAATAGTGGCCTTTTGGAGAAAACATTTCTAAATTAGTTTATGGAACTTTTCAAATCTAAAGCTCCACTAATACAAGTCCTGAAATTAGTTTTTAATCAAGCCTCAATTTTTAAATAAACAAACTCAGGACAATTCAGGTCACAATTATTTAAATTGATAAACCTTGTTATAGGCCCTGCAGTCTGACTTTTAAAAGGGGAAGTCTTCAGTGTCACTTTAGAAACTACAAAAGAATTTTTAAAAAACTGACAGACTATTCACAGACATCTCAAACACAGAGCTCAGAAATGAGCCATGGCTCGCCTGAGCTAGTTTAGCTAGACCAGCGATTCTCAACAGGAGTGCCTTCGCACCTTAGGCCACAAAATTATCCCTAGGGTGCCTTGACATCTTTTCAAGATTACCATGGATCGTCATGTAATATTAGCACTGTTAGGTATGCAAACATGATACACAAGGTAAACCCTGAGATTTCAGATATTTTTTTCTTAGTCAAAAAATGAATGGAAACTAAAAGAGCAGTTTTTTATTACAAAAAAAACTAAGAATGAAAAGAAAAGTTCAGAATGTTTTTAACACTATGAATTTCTAAAAGCTGGCATTTGCTGAGGGGTGCATTAGGTCTAACAAAGGGTGTGCCTTGGGTCTAGAAAGGTTGAGAACCACTAAGCTAAATTAATTCCTAAAGGATCCACTGTTGCAATGTGCAACACATACATGAACAACCCAGCAGGGCATCGTTCTTATTCCAAGATTAATTATGGGCCCCTAACATGACAGAATCCCAGTGGAAATGAGCAATTCATAATATTCCGATATCGACAACTTATCCTAGGATTTTCTTATGCAACTAAACATCATTTCTCACTTGCACTGGGCTCCCTCTGGATTTAAAAAGTTATATATATGGTCACTAAATACATATTGGACTTTGATGCATTGCAAGCAATGCTCAGTCACATTTTGGTCACAGCCCATCATCCATTAAAAATGAACTAACACGGTTTTGATCACAACACTGGTACCTTGGGCAAATGTGTGTGTTTTGGGGTATACCTCTAAGCAATTCAAGCCAAATCCTTTCCAGAATGCACTCTTACAGCAACATTCAGAATTATGACTGCATTAGAAGAGTAGGACAACCCCAAGTGCTGAAATCCGGTACAATGAGACGGCACTGCTGGCATCTATGGAGAGAGTCATGTTTAACAGGCTTAAATGCTTAGAAATGTTTAGTGTAGTTTGGGATGAGTTTAGGATATTTTGGAAATTAAAGTGTTAGTCCTCTCACACTGCTCTTTTCTTCCCTCCTCTTTCTTTCTCCCTTTATTATTTATTGATTGTAACAGACATACATACCATAGTTCTCCATCACATTATTTTTTCTGATTTTTACATTGCAATTGGGGAAGAAAAAAAACCACACACACACACAACAACTGAACCCCTGTGTTCAACCCCCAAATTCTATTACCCGTGTTAGAAATCTCATCTGATTCCCATCTCAAACTGAAAACTGACAGCTTATAAAAGCCTTTATTTGGCAAGTACATAACTTTAGCTAACTCAAGGTGCTGAGGAGTCTAAAAAACACATGCTGGCTGCAGTCTTGTCTGTATAGTTGTACCAGTCAGTGTGACAAGGTGCATTACAAGCTCATACTGGAGATGCATTTATCTTGGCAAAAATTCCAATTTTGCCAGTATAGTCCATTTATTCCAAGCAAAGAATGTTTTCTGTAAGTACAAAGCACAGCATAACATGCCAACACTGCTCTTTGCATAGACATGATCTATTAAGATATAGAAGTCACAGCAAAAAACCACCATGGATAACAATGTCTAGACGTAAGAGGTAGGATTTTTGTTACCTAAATGTTTGTACTTACTTAACAGCTTTGAAGCTTACCCCACTTTATGGGGGCTCCGGATTTGTAATATTTACTCAGTCAGAAACGAGCATTATCATCAGAAAACACAATCATTACAGCCTGCATGACAATAGAATGGTTTCCAAGTAGCTTAACACTGATGGTAGAGTAGCATCCAAATACTGAACCACTTTGGTTCCTGAAGTTATAATTTCAAAATGAAATACCAGTAACATTCACTTGAACTATGACTCCAACATAAAGAAAATAAATCTTAAGGTCATGTAAACCTATGATATTGTTCTGTTATATTCCTTCATTTCCATACAAGAATTTATTATTCTAAAGTAATGACAACATTGTAAGTATTTGATTCACATTTCCATTTTATCACTAAAAGCAAGAAAGCACATTATGTTCTCATTACATAGTTTGCACATTTTAGTCTCTTTATTGTTAGACACGCACGTTAAAATAATGAGGCAAAGGAAAACATTATTGTTAAGACAGGAAAAAAGTAGAATGATTACTTGCAACTGGCTGAAGTTCTAAGGAGTATATATTCCCATGATTTCAACAAGTGGATCTCACTTAATAATTTATAAGCTTAAAATGTAACTCAGCACAAGCTATAAATAATGAAACAGTAAGAGGATCTTTCAGATGACCTGTAAGGCTAGTAGATGGTTAACAAAACGCAGGATTCAGAGTTAAAAAAAGTTAAAAATACTGCCTCCATGGGAATAAGCTAGAATGATCTAAAGAACAAACACACATGGAAAGCCCCGGGAGCTAGTTTTGCCTGAAATCTGTTACTTAATTCAGTAAGCATTAACTCACTGGGACAGGGTACACCCTGAAACTGCATATTATGGAGAAATTTGGCATTTGATCAGAAACAAAGTATTATTACTTGTCTAGTAGTACAGATTTAGGATTAGTTTAAAAATATATAGATATATATTTTTAGTACACATGCAAACACTAATCACGCCTGGAGTGAGAAAGGGTATACATCAAAACATTTCTTTAATATGAATGGTGGCAAAATAGCAAGAATTATCCAACTATTACATCCAGAAATGAGCAACTGGTTTTAATCTTACACTGAATTCAATGCAACTGCATATACGAAAAAGTGTTTAAAAAAAATTAAATAAAGTTTATGTTGTTAAAGTCAGATTTTTAAGTCTCTGCATAAGATGCCCTATTTGTATTTATTTTAACTCAACTAATTAAAACAATTTCACACCAGAAACTCATTTGTTCCTGGCTTGGTTAACAATTTACCATGAAACTTGCATTAATTAAGGCAATTGTCTATCAGATTAATTAACTAATATTGCTTCAATTTAGAGAAGCAACCTGGTTTGTCCCTTTATATATATGGGGACATATACATAAGAATGCATATGTATATATACACACACACATAAGAATGCAAGGAATTTCCAAAATAAAAAGGTGACAAATCACTCTAACAAATTAGAATATTCACAGCTTAAAAAGGTACAGAGCACATTTTTCCAAGTATTGGCTACTACTTAACTTGAAGTGAGAAATGTAGGTCTCTGGAATGAGGCTTTTCAAATCAATCTACAGAAAGGAAGTTAAGATGTACTGTTGCTTTAAGCACTTATACTCTCCATTCCATCATCAGTACAATTCAAGTCACTTCCTAACCACCACTTTTTCCAAGTTCTGCCTGTATCTCTATAATATAAAACAGTAAAATATTTTAAATGCAGCAACTTTTCTGTAATTATCATAAAACAACATGTCGAACCCCTCTCCCCCCCATAAGTCAAATCATATTTCCAAAAGTTTTTCTGTATAAAAGTTACTCTGTGTACATGTGTGCCCATTTTAATTGTGGCAAGAGAGATTCCAGCTAAGAACAAGATCTTGCTCAAGAAGGATGATGAATGCCTGCACCTTAATGAATGGTGCAGACCTTCCTGCACTGAAAACTACCTATCAAATGAAGTCTCAAGCATAAGGCCTGCCTATAACAAGCTGCTAGAGAGGAGCTGACTGGTGATGACCACTTTGGGATGACTAGAAACACTGCAGTATTGCTTTAGAATAGCTCATCAAAATGGAGTAGCTGTACCACGAGCTGCGAGTTGACCATTCTTGAAGCAGTTCAAATTGAGCCAGGTCTGGCTGAAATAGCTAAACTAGTTCTGAGCAAGCCTTAGAACTGCAACAGTATTTGAAGCTCAGAAGTGTTCCAGTCATCTGTTAGTAGATGGTATTTTACCACTTGGAATAATGCTCTTCTTGCCAATGTTTTCTAACATAAGCCAGCCTGATAGTTTCCAGTATTCAATATTTATAAGTCGGCAACTCCCATAGCATAGACACAGCCTGACTAAACCACAGTGGCAATACTGAGGCAGCCTGGCCTGACCCAGCCTACAGCGTGGCTACAGCTCTACAGCCAAAAGTTTTCCACTCATGAGAGCTACAGCAACTTGCAACATTAACACTAGCAGAAAAACTGCATGCAGACTAGAGATTTTACTGATAAAGCTACATCAGATGTGAGGTATGCTCTTTTCACACCTAAAGCCAATGTAGTTTAGATATTAGGAAGAAATTTTTCACAAGGAGAGTAAGTTAACCCAGAGAAGTCATGGAAACTCCATCCTCAAAGCTTTTTAAGACCCAGGTAGACAAAGCTTTGCCTAGTATGATGCAACTGGGGACAGTCCCACTTTGAAAAAGGGATTGGACTAGATGACCTCCTGAGGTCTCTTCCAGCCCTAATTTTCTATGATTCTATCAGTAATCACCTGAAAGGGTCATTATAAGCAAAGGGCATATCCTCTTTGCCAGTCATGAGTGGAAGAAGAAAGCCTCTCTAGTTAGTGATGCAGACTGCACTAGAAACCACCAATAAAAACTACAGGACAGCAGAACATTTTGGCTAAGGTTAGATGTCACTAACTGCTGGGACAGTTACCAATTCACCATTCTGGAACTAGCTCGGTCTTAGCTGGATTAAAGTTTCAGTCTAGTGTTGGCATTGTGGTTCAAATCTCAAATATCTGAAGTTCTGTCAGTGACATTCAACCTGATTGGTATGACAGGCTCTAAACTTAGAGCAGCTGCTTAGTGTTCCTATGTAGCTGCTCTAAACGTACATCATTACTGCTCATGTCTAATGCAATAGATTATTTGTATTCTACATAGCACCATCTCTGCACTTTAACTGTTAATAGTTTGCATATTAGCTATCAACATGTAAGGAAGTACATTTTCTACTTGATATGTTAATTCTTTCTTAATTACTTAGTACCTGGGGGAGTGGAAAAGAAACTCCACTCTAGTACACTATCTGCTGCTCACCAAACTACATATACGATTATAAAAGTCACAGCATGCAGCTTCATAATCACAAGTTTTTTGCCAGTCCCACAGGACATTGAGGATTTGACTTTTTGTACACCTATAACCAGATAACAAGGGATAACAACACAGAGAACATAAGATGACTTGCTTATTCTGCAGGTTAACTGCACTTTGGCGTTTATACATTTTTAGTAGCAAACTTGCCAAAGGTATTTCAATGAAAGAGAAAACAAAGACCCCTATCCATGCTATATGAACTCAACTTCAGAAACTTTACTTCAGATGATTCCTGATAGAATGGTGTCTGTGAAAGTTAATGCAATAGACCAGTGCAGCAACCTATGGCCTGTGGGCTGGAGCTGGCCCACAAAACCACTTGAATCAGCCAGCAGAGCCAGAAGCCTTGGAGGTGTTCATAAGCAGGGACTTTACCCATGCTGCAAGCAGGCAGCGACAAGAAACGGAAGCAACAGCAACAGCCAGGTTCTCATGCTGATGCTGCTTGTACCCAAGCTGGGTTATTCTGCAATGCTACCCAAAAGTGTTGACAAACACCACAACAGACAAAGAAATTTCAAGACTGTGCTGCCATGACAGTTTATTTGCTGGATGCAGACAACCTCACATGTCAAAATAAACAAAAAACAATTTTTCATCAATTAAGTGAAATGAACTGTGCTTGCTTTATGTTCCATCAACATAACACATTGCCCCTACAATACTTGTTTCAGGGATAAGACTATTGCCAAGTAAAAATGTAATAAATCATAGAGAAACTTTCATCCAAGAACTTTACAGAGTTATTCATACTACAGACATGAGAACTCATGCCATGAGGAGCAAAAGCCAAACAGATTTTGAAAGCAGTTTCTAAACATATTACAAAGTTGCTTAGTTTAAAGCAGGGGCAGGCAATTATTTCAGGCAGAGGGCTATTTACCCAGTTTTAGCAAGCTGTCAAGGGCCGCATGACTAGCCCTGGCCCTTGACAGGTGCCCTGCCACCTGGTCACCATCTTGGGACCAATGTCCCAGGGCCAGCACCAGTGGGGCTCAGAGCAGGGCACAGGCTGGTAGGGGTCTGTGGAGCCAGGCTGGGCTCCACCAGCAGAAAGAGGGGGGAGCTGGCCCAGCTCCACAGAGCCCCTGCCAGCCAGGACTCTGTATTCCTGCTGCCCTGCTCTGGGCCCCGCCGGTGCTGGCCCTGGAACACTGGTGTAGGCCTCGTGCATCCGCTCACTTCCGGTGCCCCCCAACCCTGCAGTACAGGCAGGGAACAGTGTGCAGCCTTGACCCTGCGCTCACTGACAGGTAATGAGCTGGTGCTGAGTGTGGGGAAAAGCGGCCCCTCCCCTGCCCCATGGCCTGCGCTCCCTGCTGCAAGCAGCTGCAGTACAGGGCACCAGCCACGGGGTGGGTGAAGGGCCGTTTTTCCCTGTGCTCAGCACCGGCTTGTAACCTGCCCCCACTGCCAACCTGGGCCCCGTGTACCTCCGGGCTCACCCGTCAGGACTGCACAGAGCGGCAGCAGCTGTGGCCCCCCAGCTTGCTGCACTGGGCAGCATTTGCCAGCCAGCACATGAGCTCTGGGTGGGCAGCAGCAGCCAGCACTCCCCAGTGCAGGGCCGGGTTACAAGCTGGTGCTGAGTGCGGGGGAAAGTGGCCCGTTGCCCGCCCCATGGCTGGTGCCCCGTGCTGCAGCCACTCGCAGCCCACCTGGGGCTGCCTGTACCTGCTCAGGATAGCCCCATAACAGGCTGCAAGCGGCTGCAGAAGGGAATGCCAGCCATGGGACAGGGCCACTTTTCCCTGGGCTCCTTCCCTCCTCCCCACCCCCTTACATGAGGTTCCGGTGCTGGGGCAGCCAGGTGGTCGCCTGCTAGGGCTTCCAACTGGGGGGGTGGGGCCTGGAAGGCCCTGCTGTTGCAGGAGCCTGCCAGGCTTCCCCTGGGTCCTGTCAAAAATGACAGGAACCAAGGACAGATCAATATTAATTTTCTAAATTTTTTTAGGGGCCTCGTGGGCCACATGCTGCCCACGGGCCACAGTTTGCTCACCCCTGGTTTAAAGTCACATTTACATTAGCTGCAATCAGTCACTAATCAGATGCACTTGGAAGGCCAGAGCCAGGCCAAGAAGTAAACATAGAACAAATTACTGGCTCCTTTTACACGTTTCAAAGGTCTCCAAATATTTTTATTGGACTTAATGTTCATGTTGTATTATCTAGCTTGTATTAAGTTTAATTTAGCATCTTTTGCCTGAATTACAGCTATTCAGAGTTTGTCACAATGACTACTACAACACTTGAGTGTAGCAACTTTCCAATTAGGTTCTTTGAGCAACAGTAATTCAAGGCAAATATTTACCTTTTTTTTGCCAGAGACCTATGAAAAGGTCTTTGTTATTTTAGCCATCACAAAGATAACTGACTGTGTGAGAAAAGGAGTCTCACACTTCTCTACTTGATAGGCAAGCCTCATTTCTCACCCTAGGGAGCCCCTGATCTAGGTATTATGAGAACTGCTCTCATGTCTCTCTGTAGTGATTACTGCAGGAACATAAAGGGAAGATCAGGGCCTTTCAAGAAGCTACCTACTGCTTTCACCAGGCATGTAGCTACAAGGTTGTACAGTTTTCTCCTCTTCTCCCAGCAGCCAATCTCACCAATCGGGAACTGGCTGCAGCATTTCATCCAGTGCTCCCGCCTGCCCATCGCCTAAGCAGGGAGCACAGCCTGTTAGGGGGTGCATCAGTGCTTGCCAGGAGTGCACATGCACTCCCATGAACACCCTATGCATCACCACTGATAACAGCATTAGCAGAATGAAGCACTTAGCAGAATTCACCAGCTCCAGAGTTCCCTTATTTGTTGCCAAGGTAGAAGGAAAGTAAAACTTATTTCACTGTCCTCATGTCAAAACAGAACAGAGAAGTTATTTGCTTGCAGAAAGTACTTCAAGTGGAAATCCAGATATGCATAGTTAGAACCATCTGCCAGTCCAACTTAAAGTTTTGGGACCAGCACCATTTAACATTTTGTGCTCACCTACAAGAAATAATAAAGAAAGAAATAATAAAGTAAGAAACCTGCCAAAAAGATCTTATGTTCAGAAGGTTCACAATAGAACTTAATGTGACTTACATCATCACTGGGCACAAGACAATTTTAAAACAGATAAAGTCACCTTCGCTTGAAACAAAAGCTACTAGTCCTTATGAACAGAACTTGGAAATATCTTCAATCCACAGTACATGCCGTCGGCTTCTCTAAGCACTTTTATAGATTTTAACTTTATAACTGCAAAAAGAATTCAGAACAGAACAACATTTGACACTTGCCTATCCCAAAGCTGGGGGTAGGGGTCAAGGAAAATCACTTTTCCAAGCTATAGCTGAAGACAGTCAGACAAAGTTTACATTAGAAAAGGTTTGTCAGAGTAGGCATATCAAAGTCCTTGTGAGCAAGAGCGCTTTCATTCGTTTAGCTCAGTGGTTCTCAACCTTTTCTCTACCGGAACCTACTTGCTTGGCCCGGCCACCTCGTACTGGCAGAGCGATGCCTCGGAAAGGGATGAGGATTTCATAAGAACACCACACGCGCGCACACGCTGATGGCCCTCACTTCCACCCCACATCCCCTTTTCCCCCTAGCCCTCCTGGAAGGGCTCTCAGCTGCCCCGTCCTGCTTGGGCTGGAGTGCAGTAGATGCAGCAGCTCCAGTGGCTCTGGCTCATGTGGGCACCAGCAGGCCAAGCAGACCAAGTCTGGCCCCAGCATGGGCTGGAGAAAGGAGAAGGGAAGGCCTGTGACATCCCCGCTGCCCTGGACAGGGGCTGCCGCAGATACTCGTGGGGTGGTCGGAGTATCTCCTAGCTGTCCCACCCCCATGAACACAGGCACCAGCCCAATGCCACCAGCTTGGCTATGCAGCTCTCCCCACCCCTTCCCCTGCTGGAAGAGGCAGGTGTCTTCCCACTCCCCTTCTGCCCTGCCACAGCTTGCAACCCGTTCAAATATTCTTGCAAACCACTTTTGGGTTGCAACCCACAGTTTGCAAAACACTGGTCTATCTTATACTGGTTGCCAAAGCAAGCTGTTCCACAAAAGAACTCATTATGGCAGCAAAGTTCACCCAAATTAGTTTTTGTCAAGTTGTAAGAACAAAAATGTACCCCTTACACCGACATACTGGTAAGTTTCTAGAGTAGACCTTGCCCATGATCCTCTCAACTGCTGTACAAACAATAGTGTATTTCACTGTGCTAGGGCCTAGTTAGCTAAAATACTGATGCTACTAATTTTGAGTACTCTAATAACCAAAGCAGGGGAGGTTGAAAAACTGGAGATGAAGTGATATGAACCAAGGAGATGAGACAGCAACAGTACCACACACTCCTTGGAAGCTGGTACCAGACCTCTTCCTTTAATCCACCTCTCCAAGAAGGATATCATTTAAACAGGATGGAAAAATCCCAATTTATCCAACATCTACTACTTTCTGCTAAGACCAATGCAGAAGCCAAGACAACACCTTTTCAGGATCCTCTGCGTTTTCTCCCTTAGTAGCTGAAGTGAGGAATCCACTTCTCATTTAGGGACTGCCTCTGGAGCATGAACAGCTCTTTCATATCAGTCTTCAACTAGGATTATACCTTTATAAGACCTCTTGTAAATCAGACTACAGGGGTTAGGGCATATGTGCTGCCAGCTAAGTAGTACACATACGCATGAACAGAAAATACAGAGAACGAAGGCACCTTATAGAGAAGAGGGCAAAAAGTTCTTGTGTGCGCTCTTATATGCAAGTCCCAAGACACATCACCTTCTCTCAAGGGATGCAGGAGAGCACAGTGATGCAGCTCAGCCCCATAAAAGCCTCTCTTCCATGTCCCATCAAGCCGGCAGTGGTTTATCAAGCCCAGGCCTTAAAGACCCCCAAGAACCGAGACTGCACCACCTCTCTGGGTAACTTGTTCCAGTGCTTCACCATTCTCTTAGTGAGAAAGTTTTTTTCTAAGATCCAACCTAAACCTCCCTTGCTGCAACTTGAGACCATTGCTCATTGTTCTGTCATCACTGAGAACACTCTAGTTCCATCCTCTTTTGAACCTCTGTTCAGGTACTTGAAGGCTGCTATTAAATCCTCTCTTACTCTCTTCTCCAGACTGAATAAGCCCAGTTCCCTCAGCCTCTCCTCATGAGTTATGTCCCCCAGCCCCTTGTCTTTTTTGCTGCCCTCCACCGGACTCTCTCCAACTTGCCCACATCTTGTCTGTAGTGGGGGCACAGCAGCAGACACAGTAGCCCAGTGGGGTGCAGTAACTTCCAGGAGCCTGGGCAGGAACTGACACTTCCCGGCAGCCAGGTCTGACCCCAGGGAAGGAACCGTCCTCACTCCTACACAGGTAGAGCTCGCCCGCTGCCCGGGGCTTTCCAGCCAGGGCGAGGCACCACACCTGTCCCGCCCCAGCTCTGGCTGTGGTCCGACCCCTGGGCCCCGCGGGCGCCACCCCGCCCGCGCAGAGGGCGAAAGAGGGTCCCCGGGGCGCCCCCGCCCCCGCCCCGCGCTACCTGCTGAAGAAGTCGGCGAGGCTGGCGCCGGTACCGGCGATGGCGAGGCCCGGCCTCGGGTTGCCCTCAGGCGGGTCGGCGGACGGCGCGGGGCCGGGGTCGGCGGGGGGCAGGTGCTCAGGGGCGCTGCGGCGGCGGCTGACGGCGAAGGTGTTGCGGGCGGGGCCGGCGTCCGCCCAGCCCTCGGGCCCCGCGCGGCCCCCGCCGCCCTCAGGCCCCGCGCCCAGGCGGCAGCTGCGCAGCGGCTCCTCCAGCGCCGCCCCGCCGTTGTGCAGCCGCTCCCGGCCCGCGCAGGGCGGCGGCGGCAGCAGGAAGCCGGCGTCGCCGTTGGTCATCGCGGCGCCGGCGGCCGCTCGCTGCGGGCAGCACTTGCAGCCCGGCCCCGCGCTCAAGCCCCGGCGGCCATCCCGCTCTCCGTCCTCCTCCTCGTCCTCCGCCGCCTCCGCCGCCGCCGCCTCCTGCCGGCCCGCAGGGAGCAGCGCAGCGCCACGCCGCGCCCCGGCATCGTCCGGCCCCACCATTTGCCGCCGCGCAGCCCGCGGTGCCAGAGGCGCGGCGCGGCGGGGCCCAGGGGGCGGGGCCGGGCCGGGCCCAGGAGGGCGGGGCCAGGGTCACGCACGCGCAGAGCGGCGGAGCCCGCCACATCCGCTACCATCCAGGAGCGGGGGGCCGCAGCACTGCACCGTATTCCATAGAAGAGCTCCTCGGCACGGGGTAGGTCGCGGCGGCCGTATTTCATCTGAAAACTCCCTCGGGCTGCGCCGGAGCCCGCCGGCAAGTGCAGCCGCCTGCCCGCGAGGCGTCACTTCGCTGGTGCAGGTGCTGCCGCCTCCAGCGACTGGCTCGGCCGCCTCGTACTGGCGGAGCGATGCCTGGGAAAGGGATGAGGATTTCATAAGAACACCACACACACACACAAAACCCCAAAACTAAAAGGAAAAGAAAAAAAATAAAAATAAATCAGACACACGCCAAAAAACAAGCCCCCATCTGCACGCACAAGTCATCCCCAGGGATGTCCCAGCATCCTCGCCGAGGGGGCCCAGCCAGGGAAGGGTAGGCCCAGGTCACATACAGACTTTCTGCACCCGTGGCTGCCCCACCAGGCCCAAAGCCGGGGATGTTCAGCGACAAAGGCCGATTTGGGCTTCCCAACCCTGGCCTGGTTTTCAAAACGCTTGCAGCTTCACCTGACTCCTGTTAGTTCCTACCGTAAACTATGTTCACATCCGTACGTCTGTGTTCACAGCATTTAATTTAATTTCACATAAAAATACAAGAAACAACAACAAGAATCAGTATAGAAAGGCCTACTTTGAAAAAGAAAGGCAGTCTTTGAAAAATCTGACGCTATAACCCTGATCAAAGACCCCAGTGTAAATATAGGGTAGCCAAAGAAGGATGTTAGTGGTTTTCAACCTATGGTCTGAGGATTGTTGGGGGTCTGCAGACTATGTCTAAGAAATCCATAAAAGATTACTATGATCAATCAAAAGTATGTGAATGCTCACACTTACACTTCAAAGGAGTCCACACCACCATTCACAATTTCTTAGGAGTCCACAAATGAAAAAAAAAAAATGTTGAAAACCACAGCTGTAGATTATGGTTTGTGGTAGAAAGGTTGTTAGAGGCAGTCCTTTGACAGCCACACTAATTCAGCAGTCATCAGGAAACCACGAAGCCAGAACCAATAAACAAGGTTTTAGATGCCTCTTCCTGGCTCACAAGGGTAAAGGTATACCCACTGAGCTTGGTGGGAGGAGATAACAGCATAAAAAGGGGAACTGCTGGTCAGAAGCTGAATTGATTATTGCTTCCTTTCTTACCTGATATGATCTGCTCTGCTCTAAACCCCAGTTCAGCACTTTAGACCTCAGAAGTGGTTTGTGTGGGAATTTAAGAGTGCTTGGTTTTGATACTAAGCAAAGACAAAAGAGAAGTTGAGAAGGGGAAAGGAGGCAGCAAAATAGAAAAGTCAGCAGCAGAAAGCAAGGCACAACAGGCTACGGAGGAGAACTTTTGAAGAAACAAAGCAGATAGCACATAGGAACATCTAATTGGGATGCAAACACTAGAACAGTATAAAGAATATCCTGCAAAGAGTCTTGAAGACAAGAAAAAAAAAAGCCATGGGGAGCTATAAACAACACTGCACTAAGGAGAGGCAAGGCTGTGCAGAAACCACAACTTCACACAGAGTACATACATGAGTTCATGGGCTTGAGGTAAAAGTGCCAGTCACCATAGTAGAAGGCAGAGCAGATTTTCACCTTAGAGAGTAACTAAAGTACTATAGATATATTTCATATAAAGCATGAGCTTCAGCCAACAAAAGCTTATTTCACCAGATACTATGAAAGGATGTGCATAAAGCAGTGTATAAAGATAGAGAAATTTGAATACAAAGATACAAGGGAGCAGGGTAATGCTGGGAGACACAAACAAGCAATAAACCCATAGGCAAAAGAAGTCACAAAAGGAGTCACAAAAACTAATGCAGGTAACAGGATAAAGAATACCTGGCTCCCATTTAAAACATACTTAACACAATCCAGTCTCTGGATGATTTCTTGATCCAAAATTTCCCTTTCAGACTGGTTCTTAAAAGTTTGCTGCCTAAGAACAGTTGGCATAGTGACAGAAGGTAAAGGTTACATGCTTAATTTTAGCTAGATAGAAGAAGGGAAGTGAAAGATTAAGAATGCAGCATAGCAGGCAAAACAATGAGGTGTTTTCACAATGTAGACAAGAAGAATGGGAAGATTTCAGGAGCATTACAAAAGGGGAAACAACATAATAAGTCAACAAACTGTATATAAAAAGAAATGGAAAAATCAAATTAATTCCCAATACGTAGATGTGAGTAATGAAGAGGATACCATAATTGTGTTTTCAGCAGATATGGAAAGGGGAAGCTAGGAAGAGGAGTTGGATAAAAGGTTCAGTTTTTGTTGCATGCTACTTTAAAGAAACATCAAGACATCTTTTAAAAGATAGCAGAAGACACAAAAAAAAAAATGATGTAAAGAAAATCAAAGGTGGAAAAGTAAAGTGGAGCCTTATTCATCTCAAAGCTAAAAGAGACTCACCCATAAGGTCACACAGGGAGAAAGCAAACAGGTAAACATAACCAAGCTCCTAGCAAACCTCTAACAGAGCTAGGTGGGGAATAAGAAGAGAATTTCTTCAAATATGGTGCACTAGAGAAAGAACAACACAAGAAGAGAAATGGGAAAGGACCCAATAAAATCCAAGACAGAGGAGGTCTCAAAAAGTAGGTAAAATCAACATGTTTAAAAAGATCAAGAATGAGCCCAGATAATTGACCTTAGAGTTGAAAAGGAAAGATACTCCTTTCTTTTTGCTATTCTTGTGTGGACAATGTCAGGGGAGGAGAGGGGAGAGGAAAGGGTTAACACCAGATTAGAAAAGTGGAATAACAGTTAAAGCAAAAGGTTTAATCACATACATGAATACTGTAGGTTCCTGTGAAACTTCTAGGTAGAAAAAAAATACTCCTGTGACAGGGTCTTCATATGCTAATCACATATAAAACTACAAATTAAAGAAATACAGAAAGACTTTAGGTTTATGGAACAGCAGGTTCCAAGGGAACATATCAGGCATCTTTAAAGCAGCACCATAACACTTTGTTTTTCCTGACATTTTGAGGGGTTTAAGGGTTGTCAACAAGATTAGAGGAGAAGTCTTGAGAAAATGCAAAAGGATTTTGCAACCTGTTCTGGTTAGTGCTGGAAAGCCTAGGAAAGTTCCTGCTAAAGGTATTTGAGGAACAGGATCAAGGGAAGGAGAAGTTAGCACTTAGCAAGCCCTATTCAAACAGCAGTTCTGTGGACTTACAGGCCCCAGAGATGAAATATGGCAGCACTACTTTCCTTGTAGTATTCTCTAAGCAACTAGCTTCCCTTCCTAAGGAAACTATCAAACCTAAAAAGCTAACAGCTTTCTATAATAGGCAAAGCTATTCAAATAGTAAAACAGTATTACTAGACTTACGTTTCAGAAGGGAAAAAGCTTAGTTCTCTTAGCAACTCTTGGCTAGAGAAGACCTCCATTTAATAACTCTACCTCTAAAGTTTCTCTAGTTTACAGCTTGCTAAATTACCTACCTTTAAAGGCAACCAAGTGGAGCATGCTCAGTATAAGGTAGAGAGATTCTTTAACACAGCTCAAGAGGGATTTTTCTTACATAATTCCTTCTTCTACTAATGGGAGTTTTGGAGGAAGAAAAGGTTTAAATGAGAAATAATTAAAGCAGACTCTCTTTTTAAAAAGCAGTAAATGCTTCTTATTATGTGAGCCACAAATCACTATTAGAGTTTTGGGTTATGAAGTTTCTGGGGCTAGTTTTGATAATAATGATTGTAATGAAGTAGGTGTTTTGGTTTTGCTTTTTTCTTCTCTATCTCCATGCCTTTCAAGTAATGCTTGAAGCAGTGTGTTTTGCGCTTAGGAGGAGCAGACTTGTTTGACATAAAACAGTTCTTTGAGCAGATAGCAAAGCTAGGGATCTTGTATGTAGAAGGGGAAGCTAGTGATAAGATCAGGTGTTTCTGTGATACACTCTTATTTATTTACAAAGAACATTAACATTTCAGTTTTCTAACAGGAGAAGAAACTGAACCCACCACAGACCGTTTTCTTTTCCCACAGCACCAGAGATCTTTCAACCAGCCAGCTTTTCAGCTTTTCCCAGGACCACCCACCTTGTTTGTTTAGTCTCTATTAAAACTTCCTTCTCTCTTTTTCTGTGACACTTTTTGCCTCCCAAACTGAACTCTTTCCAGCCCCCTATTCCCCACAAGCTATATCCAACAAAGCCAAGTTGCCAAAATCATACAAAGTCCTAAACAGGTTTGTGCTTGCCTTTATTTTGGAGTAGTGATGTATGCTTAACTATCTCTTACAGATAACTGAAAACAGGAGTAGCAGTTAAACCTATCAGTTTCCTTGAGTTTTTTAACCCGATTTATACCAGAACTTGGCAGTGAGTTGAGATTTCCAATTCTCCTCCTCAGTAAGCCAGTTTAAGGTTCCAATCCTTGTATTTCTGTATACCAGCAGACCCGGCTTACAAAGCAAATAGATCTTCCCCCAAGGAAAAGCCCCTGTCTCAGTGTGTTACTTAGTGGCACAGAGCTTTCAGTCATGACCCAGCACTGTAATATCTTGCAGTACCTTTCAGCAAAGGAGCATGAAGATGGGAGGAAGGAAGACTATCCAGAGCACAACTCTGCTTCAGAGATTCTGGGCTGTTGAAGTAGCCCATGCAATTGTGAATTAATTGGAGTGCTATGTTTGGATCCCATCACCAATGCTATAAGTAAGATTATTTGTAGTCCTTGGCTTAATTTCCTCAACAATCCCTAATTATGTTCTATCTTCCTACTTTATTAACCTACATGTGCAAGCAAGTCAAGGGCCCAAATCATCTCATATTTCTAATCATGTTCTTAAGTGATGAAGAGTTAGCAGTGCTACAATCAAAGTGTTCTCAGCTTACTTCTGTTAGATCAGTTTCTCCAGAGCCACATCCAGCTCTAGGGAAACTGATTTACAGTTGGCTGATACTTATTCTATGATACCATCCTATTATAGTGCCATGCCCGAGGCTCTGGTATCTATATGGAAAGGGTTTGGATTCCAAGAAATGTTGTGATCTTGAAGAAAGAGATACTTAGAGGCAGAATTATCCTAGGAGAACTAGCATTACTGGCAGAGCTATTCCTAGGGCATGGAGAATTGGGGTGACTGCCCCGGGCCTTGTGCTTTGGGGCGGCCCCACAGAGCCAGGTGGAGTGGCCATGGCCCCTCCCTCAGGGCTTACCTGAAGCTGGCAGCTCAGCCCTGCGCTGCGGAAGAAGCATTGAGACCCCCTCCTCTTTGCGGGGGTACCATGGCCCTGCACAGTGTTAAGGGGACCCCGCACAGGCTGATTTGCCCCGGGCCCCGCACCCCACTAGAGTCAGCTCTGACTACTGGTAACTACTAAATTAGTAGTACTGTCATCTAGTTAATGTGTGAAAATTTCACTTTGGATATGTAAGAATTTAACTATCAACATCTGAGGCTGGTTAAAGAAAATGTATAGTTTTTTGTTACAGGGGAGAGAGCTTTATAGCTTCTGAATTTAACTCAAAAACAACCACCAGATGTATTTGCTGGGGGGCATGCATCACTAAGAGCTTTAAAATCTCATAGTAAACCCAATCTCTATCTGAGTTCCTAAGCAGCTGTCATATTGGTGGGAATATCAGGTCTTTAGGTTCTGCATTTTAGACGTGGGGTCTTGTTCCCAAGTCTTGAGAAGAAATAAATATGATGTGTTCTCCATGCAATGCCTCCTCCATGCAACATGCAGCAATACTGTGGTTTATGAACAGGATACAACTGGACCTGGACAGGTTACAGGGGTGAGTGAATTTGAATAGGATAGGATTCAATACTGACAAGTGCAGGGTACTGCACTTGGGCAGTAAGAACCAGCAGCATACCTATAGGCCGGGGAACTCCCTTCTCAAAAGCCCAGTGGCAGAAAGAGATCTTGGAGTCATTATCAATTCCAAAATGAACATGGGCCGCCAATGTGAGGACGTGGTCAGTAAGGCCAACCACACCTTGTCATGTATCCACAGATGCATCATGAGCAGGTCCAAGGAGGTGATCCTCCCCCTCTATGCAACACTGGTCAGGCCACAGTTGGAGTACTGCATCCAGTTCCGGGCACCGCACTTCAGGGGGGATGTGGCCAGCATCAAGAGGCTCCAGAGGAGGGCGACTCACATCATCAGGGGGCAGCAGGGCACACGCTACGAGGAGAAGCCATGGGACCGGAACCTGTTCAGCCTCCACAAGAGAAGGCTGAGAGGGGAATCTAGTGGCTATCTATAAACGTACTAGGGGGGACCATAGGGGAATGGGAGCAATCCTGTTCCCCCAAGCACCTCCCAGAGTAACAAGGAATAACAGCCATAAGTTGTTTGAGAGTACATTCAGGCTAGACATCAGGAGGCACTATTTCACAGTCAGGGCAGCTAGGATCTGGAAAAAGCTTCCAAGGGAAGTGGTGTTGACTCCTACCTTAAGGGTCTTTAAAAGGAGGCTTGATAATTACCGAGCTGGGGTCGCATGAGCTTAGACTTACCAGGAGTCATATGAGACCAGTATTCATTCCTGTCCAGGGTGGGTTGGACTTGATGATCTGCTCAGGTCCCTTGCAACACTACATCTATGAACCTATGAACCTATAGGCATGAGCGCCAGCGGGGAGGTCTCTAAAGTAGTAAAAGTTTGTCAGACACCCTTGCCCAGTGCACTGAGTGACTGAGCACCAGTCTTTTCTTATACTAGCATAGTTTCTCAGAAAGCCCTCTCAGTGAGTTTCTGCTTTCAGACTCAATAACATAAATAGAAGAAATAAGCAGCACACTGAGCAAATCTGTCCTGCAACTTAATTTTTTTCTATTTATCTCTAATTTTTCCTTCTATAAAGTCAGTTTATTTGGTGAGGCTGATAGATGGCTCTTTTATCTCACAGTAAAAAAAAACCCAATAAGATCTAATGGTTGCAAGATAAAGCCAGACTAATTTATAAATAATCTATTTTAATCTGTTTAATGAATTTTAATAGAGAAGATAAACTGTGCTAGGACAAACTACCTAAGGATATGTTGGATTATCCATCACTGAAGCCTTTAAATTGAATTAATTTTTTTTTAATGTTATAATTTAAACAGAAGTTATGAACTTGATGCAAAAATTACAGCATAAAATCCTGTGGTCTGCGGTATACAGAGGGTCTGATTAGATTATTGCAATGTACCCTCTGGGCCTTAAAGTCTTACAGTCTATAAAGTTATTCACCAGCTGTCTTCAGCGTTGGTAATCCTCTTCATCCAGGTGCTGGAAGTAATGTTAGATGACATAAAAATGTATACCTTTTGCACCATTTTCAAGGACAAGACTAGACATATCAGATGTCTACTCAAACCATATAGTAAAACTTCAGACAGATTTAATGTCATAGATTACTAAAAGGTTTTCAATAGAGTTTCAAGATTAATTTATTGCTTTAGTTGGGCTTCATTGCACTGATTGTGGCTTGAGTCTTTGAAGAACAACCTGTTTTTGGAACTTCTGAAAATGTGGATTTTGTTTTGTTCTACATTAGTGAGTTAAGGTGAATGTCATACTGGGTCAGACAACTGGTCCATCCTGGTTCTCCAAGTGACAAAGAGCAGATGCTAAAGGAAAGAATATTTATGTAAAGCAGTGGTTCCCAACCCCGGGTCACAACCCAAATGAGGGTCGCAGGGGCAATCCTGGCAACGCTGCGCAGAAAAGATGAGCTTCCCCGCCCCAACCCCTGAGCCGCCACTACCGCAATCTGCTTCCAGTACTGGGGCGCAGAAAAAAAAAGGGTGGGAGCCACTGATGCAAAGTCCATCCAAACTAATCTGTCCCCTGCCTTTCCCCACCTACAACACAGCACTCACAGCCAAAGTCCTAGGTTGCCTGCAGTCCCCACTTTTGTTCATATGTCAAGTCTCTGTAGATGAGTGTGTCTTCTATCATGTTTAATAACCGTTGACTGATCTATGCTCCATTAATCTGTCCAATCTCCATCTGAACCTGCTTAAATTACCAGCCTCCACAATTATAATTGACTATGGGATTTAATGTAATATTTCTGTTTTAAATGTATTCATATTGCTATAATGTACATGACTCAGTTTACCAATAAAGCTAGTACATGGGGAAAGAATGGGTTAAGGGGACAATGAAGCCAGAGTTGCTGACCCCTGCCTGGCAGAAGATGCATCCATCTACAGCAGTGGTGGGCAAAATACAACTTGTGGGATCTGGCCTGCAGGTGGTTGATGACTCTGGTTGCCCATGGTGCTGAGCAGGCAGCAATGCTTTTTTTTTTTTTCCCCCAATAAATGCCTGTACTGAACTGGAGGTGTCTACTGGTTGGAATTTTGGGTTGTACTTGTTCTCCTCAGCAAAAGATACGAGTCTGTCTCTCAAGAATAGCACTGGATTCTTGCTTCTTAGGTTAAGATCACAGAGAACCAGGAAAGGTAAGGGAATGAAAGGCCAGGGTCTCAGAGTAGGAAGGAGCCAGGGCTCCCTGGCTCTAGCTAGGGTTACCATATGTCCAGGTTTTCCCAGACATGATTCTTTTTGACCCCCTGACCTCATGCCCAGGCAGGTTTTTAAAATGCAAGCAAATGTGCAGGTTTTTGCTTTGCCTCTGCTTTTCCCAAGCACAAGCAACTTGGATGCTTGGGGTTGGGAGCAGCTGGCAAGGTGATTGGCTGTCAGGGAAAGGTCACATGGTCTGTGCACAGGCCCCGCCAAGTAAGCGAGAGCATGTATGTCTGTATGTGCATGTGTGCAGCAGGGCCTGGGGGACAGGGGGCTCTGGGTTGGGAGTGAGGGGCACCAGCAGGGCTGGGTGGGCAGGGGGCTACAGTTCAGGAATGTGAGGCACCAGCAGGGCTGGCAGGGGCAGGAGGCTGCAGGTCAGGAGTGAAGGGCAGCGGCAGGGCTGGGGGAGCAAGGGCTTAGGAGTGAGGGGCAGAGGTAGGGCATAGGCATATCACACTGTGCCCTCCACAGTCCCTCCCCCCCTCAGGTGTCCTCTTTTTTGATCCTGGAAATATAGTAACCGAACTCCACCCAAGATCAGCTATGGCCATCTTACCATGCAACCGTGCCTTCTACATTGTGATCATGAGGCTGCCCAGGGCCCTGGGCAGAGGCTGGAAGGGAGTACTTCACTTCTCCAGGAAGGAGCCCTTTGTTCCTGGGTCACCCCCTGCTCCCTTGGGCCTGAGGTGCCCCATGTCTTGCTAGGCCCTTTGTGGCTGGCTCTGGGCCCTGGTGTAGCTGGAGATCTCATGGTTGGTGGTCCCATACAGTATCCTGCTCCATGGCAATGGTCCAGGGCTCTTACCAATTTTTTTGTTTCCGAAACCACCGTCCTCCCTGAGAAGTACTGTACAGGTGTAGCATAAGGCCTTTGCAAAGCCAGCCCCGTGTCCACGTACTGCCTACCCTGCCTTGCCCAGACTTTCAGGTGGTCGCATGTGTTGTGTGTCCCACCCCCTGAACTCCAAGCCAATTGTCAATTTTTTTAGACCAGCATGTTTATGAATAGAGGTGTTTCCGGAGCTGGCTGTGTCCATTGCTGTCATTCACCTGAGCCAGTCTGGCCTGCAGAGCTAGGAGACAGGAAACAAGGGTGGTTCCTGGGCCCTGCAGCCCCTGCAGAAGGGCTTAGCCCTGGTCTGGAGCCTCCAAGGGCTCAGCACAGTTGGACATCATGGTCACAGCCTCCAGCTCTGGAGGGCTGGGCTGTGTGTGAGGCTGGGCCCCCCTTTTTGTGATTCCCACCAGTGCTGTCCCATGAGCTCCTGTCTCTGGCCTGCCCAGGCCCCAGGAATCCAGAAAGGGCAGTCATAGGCCTCACTTTTTCTACTGTCCACTGTGCTTAACCGCTGTGCTGAGGCCTTTCACAATGGATCCAAATCCATGTTGGCATTATATTTGCCTCACTAAATAAGTACCCTTTGTAGTGACAGGTGACAACACTAAATCACACAACAGTGGTAATGACTGATGATATCATTAACAGTCTGATGTATATTTCCTTTTAAACATTAAAGGTTTCTATTCAATATAAATATATAGTACAATAAAACCTTGCTGCTTTGTGGGTACTCCTTGGTTACAGATAGGCAAGGGGACATCATCCTGAGAGAAATGCGCCCTTGCTGAGGTGTGAGGCAGTCAGCAGCAGCTCTATCTATTGCTCTCTGGTGGAAGCTACATCCATGGAGGTACTGAACTTCTGGACTCAGTCTGGCCTTTGGACTCTGTCTCGATGGTCTGAGTGGGGGGCGGTAGGTCCACGGCAGCCTCTTGTGCTCCATCCTCTTGCCTAGGTGCATGCGCTGGTGGTTATGGTGTGATGGTCATATAGACCACTTGCATGTAAACCGTGATCCAGGTGATCAACAGTTGCCAGGACAGTACAACATAAGATGTACAGACCGGTGCAGCCCAGACTGACTGCCATTTTTGCCCTCACAGGGATGGCCCTTCTCTGACTCTCTGGCAGTTTGTCTGTGACCTCGTGGCCCTCTGGCCTGACATGCCATTTGTCCTGGGCATGACATTAAACTGCATCCTCTGCTGCTTTGTGGACATTTCTTGGTTAAAGAAAGGCTAAGGGACCTCATCCTGATAGAAAAGGCGCTCACACTGAAGCAACAGGCAATTAGCAGCTCTATTCAGGTTGCTCTCTGGCAGCAGCTACCACTTCTGTGTCACTGAATGTCTAGACTTGTTCTGGCCTTTGGATTTTGGCTGTGATCTTAAGGGGGGATCTATGGCAGCCTCCGCTCCTCTATGACTCTGCCTAGGCCTAGGCACTGAAGGTCTTGGCAAAATGGTTACAGGGATTGGAGAGAGGAATAAGGGCCCTGAGGCAGCTACCAAGATTTCCAAGCAGCACTGGTTAAAGATGGCTTGCTTGCCTCACATAAGAGTGGCTTTAGAAAAGGTGGGTCAAACAAGGCTTGCCTCACTGCTTACATCCTGGATCAACTGATTTTATAAGCAGAATTGCTTTTTGGAATATTCAGACTCTGACCCCTGGATATGACTCACATCTGGATTCAGATCTAAGGAAAATGGCTATGTTGAGTAATGAGCTTGCACATTTCAGAATTTATATTGCAGGTGTTTTGGAAACTTGGCTCTGTGACACAGGCTTCATAAAAGAGGACTACATCACTTCCTGGCATGGCAAACCTGAAGGAATAAGGAGAGCATGGTGTAGGTTTTGCTATCAGAAATTAACTTATGTTATCATGTGAAGCGTTCCTACATCGATTTCAGTATCCATACGTACCACAACACTGCATTAGATTATGGAAGGGTTTCATCAACCCTGTCAGTGTCTATGCTCCCACCTTGCAGGCTAGTGATGAGGAGAAGAACAGCTTCTATCAACAGCTGGAAGAACTGATCAGCCAGATTCCATGGAAGGAACCCATCCTAGTAGTTGGAGACTCCAATGCAAGTGTTGGATCCAAGTCTGAGACCTGGGCTGGGATTCTGGGCAGGCATGGCATTGGACGTATGAGTGACAATGATCAGAGAATTCTTGAGCTCTGTGCCAGTCAAGACTTATCGGTGACCAACACCTTTGCTGGTAACATCAGAAGAATGTCATGAAGACTGGCATCAGCTGAATTTGTTACTGAAAAAGCATACACATTTGAAAGACAACCTGCATACAAGACCCTTCCAAAGCGTAGACTGCAGCACGACCACTCCCTTGTCTGCTACAAAGTGAAGTTTCAAGCTAAGAAGCTCCACCACAATAAAACTGCTGGACAACCTTGAATTGACTTTTGCCAAATCAATAATCCTATCAAGAAATAGCTTTTCATTGAAGAAATAGCAAATCAGCCAGAATGAATGAGACTGCATCAGCTGCATGGGAAATCCTGAAGATAACTATGTACAAATGTGGCAAGCAAAAGTTTTGGAAAGAATACTAAGAAAAATGATGACTGGTTTGCAGACCATTTGGAAGTATTGCTGCCATTCATTAGCTGGGAAAACCTATCCTGAGAGCCAGTGTGGCTTCTGGTTGGAAAGGTCCACAATAGAGATTGTCTTCTCTGTAAGACAACTGCAAGGAAAGTGCAGAGAGAAGCATATCCCACTATGGCTTTTATAGATTTAACAAAAGCCTTTGACACGGTTCGTTGGTCAGAGCTTAACACTGTTCTGAAGAAGCTTGGTTGTCCACCTATACTGCTAAACCTTGTGAAATCTTTACATGATGGCATGAAGGCAACTGTAATGTATGAAAACCAAGGGTCTGACTCATTCAGCATCAACAACAGAGTGAAGCAGGGCCGTGCACTGACTCCCACATTGTTTAACATTTACTTCTTACTAGCCTGTCAAGAATGATGGGTTGGGGAAAGGGGCTGGGATGGACTGCCGCCACCTAATGCCCCATGCTGCCACTGTTCTGCCTCTTGCAGGGAGCAGGGTGGGGAAGCCAAGGCCAGCACTGCTGGCCCTTGCTCCCCCACCCGTCCGGTCCTCAGCGCGGCTTGCAGGGAGCAGGATGGGGGAGCCGAGGCCAGCGCTGCTGGCCCTGGCTCACCCACCCTCTGTCCGGTCCTCGGGATGGCTTTAGAATCATGGCGGTGCTCCCCCATGCTTGGAGCACTCTGATTGGCTGTTTCCATCACCCAATCACAGTGTGAATAAAGCATTACAGACAGACAAACTTAGACTTTTATAATTAGAATTCCTGTTTCAACATGTGTTCCGTGATGTTTGAGAGGGTGTCTTAACTTGGCACTAGACATGATGTAGGACTGTTTGGTCTCCTGCTTGACACTGGCAGGGGGAGCGCTCCAAGCCTGGGAGGAGAGAGGCCAACACGATCTTCACAGTGCATCCAGGTCACTTGCTCTGCTCCTCTGTGGGCCACGTAGGCTTTTATAACAGGCTCTAGGATGGACCAGGTGAGAGGGGACAGTCACCATGCCACCACTGCCCTGCCCTGGGCACAAAAGATCTGAGTCCTTCATGCCCCTGGAACCCCACAGGGCCCCCCTGGCAGTCCTGGTTTCTGAACTCGGCTCACCCCACCTCCAGGGGCATGGGCGGCTGGTGGACCTACCTTTCCCCACACAGACATATTAGGGGTCGCTCTGGGCCCTGCCCTCTCGAGGATGAGATCCTGTTGGGTGGAAGGATGAGGGAGTCAATACAGGGGACACGGGTCCACACACCTGCATGCAGATGGCAGCCATGAGCACAGGCTCGCAGTCTCATATAGGTTGTTGGGGACTGGGGCAGCAAGTATTACTTGGGGTGCAAAGGGCTTCAGTCCAGGACGTGGCCAATCTCTTGGCCTCCCCAGGCCCTGCTGGGGTGTGCAGGGTGCTTGGTCCCTTTGGGCCACACTTGTCTTCCTTGGAGACTCCAGCTTGACCCTGCTTTGAGGGCTTCTGTCAAGACCCTAGGAGAGAAGGAGATGGGACAGTCACCATGCCAGCTGTGCCCTTTGCTGAACACTGAGGGTCCGAGCCCCTCACATCTGTGGGCCCTGTAAGGGAGGAAGCCTGGCAGGGGACCCATCTGGTGCCCCAGCCCCTGGATTTGGCCCACCCCAACCTAGGGCACTGCTGGTTGGGGTACTTACCACTCCCTGCATGACCAGCTTGGGTAGCTTCTGTCTATGCCTCAGGGTCTCAGTGTGGAGCGGCTGTAGAAGGAAAGAATGGGGGAGTCGTTGTGGGGAGCAGTGAGTACCTGCTAGGGACATGGCCTCACACACATGCACACACAGAGGCCAGTCACCAGTATGAGCTCACGTGTATATGTACACACTCCACCCCACTAGACACACACACATCCCACCTGATGGACACCTCTGCTCCTCTAGATGTCTCCCCAGGGCACATGGGCATGCCTGTCCTGCCACCCCCCACCCCCCAAGCATACATATCTGCACAAACCCAGGACCTATGGTGGGCAAATCCCTCCACAGTCTGTGTCTCCATTTCCCTTTCTCTATCAGACAGATAGCAGAGGTCCTAGCCCTAGGAGATGCTTAGAGGCAGAGTCCAGAGAAGTCCCAGCCTGGCCTCTCAGGGCATCTGGGGATGCAGGACTCCTTGGGGAGAGGATTTTAGATTGCTCAGCCAGGAAAGAGCACAGAGAAGGCTGGACAGGGACTGGATTAATCCTCATGGCCAGGGCGGGTGTTCATACACAGCAGGGCACAGAGCACTGTCTCCTCCCAGGACTGCAGGCAAAGACTCTGGAAAAGGGGGGGGGGGGGGGGGGTGCCAGGTTAGGAAGCAGACAGGGCCCAGCAAATCATCACCCCCCTCCAAGGTGCAGGGCGCACCTCACAGCCTCACCTGGTTCTTGCCTCTGGACATAGCACTGGTCCCCACGTCTTCATCTTCTTCCTGTTGGCATGGCGGGTGCACCAACATGGGGGCCCTCACCCAGGCTGGTCTGTTGGTCAGCCTTGGTCTACCAGGAGGCGGCTGTGGGGTCAGCTGCACCCCAGATCCTCCCTGAAGCTGGGGCAGCTAAAGGAGGAGAAGAGCTGGGGTAGGTGGAGGCAGTGCTGGGAGGGATCTATGAAGGGGGCTGCAGCCACCCCAAAATTCACTGTAGCTCCTCTTTATCCCCCCTCCCAGCACCACTGCTGCCCGCCCTGAGCTCAGTGTGGCCCAACTGCATCCTCCACCCTCCCTGCCAGGAAAGGCCTGGTGCAGCCCTGGCACCAGCGCACAGCGGCAGCCTGCCTTCCCTTGTGCAGATCCAGGGCCATAAGCCCCCATGTTCTCCCAGGGTGCGCGCAGCAGCAGGAGCCACCACCCCCTCCCCATGCCAGGTGCCCTCCGGACAAACTGCTCGCAGCTTCATCCCACGCTGCATTTGAGGGGGGAGGGGGCCGCTGAGCACACTCACATGCATGTATATGTTCAGCTCCCCCACATAATTTTTTTCTCCCTCCACTGATGAGCACAGGGAGTGGGAAAAAAGCAACCCCAGGCAGCAGCACAAGCACATGGTTCCCCATCGTGGCAGCAGGAGGCTGGAGCACCAGGAACCCTTTGCTACTCCCATGCCAGCCTCACACCTCATTGCAAAACCCCAAGGTGTTGTCAGCCCCTTACCCGCACTGGGCAGTCTTTTGGCTGTCTCTCCCTGCCACCCGGGCCAGAGCAGCTGGTCTGAAATGGGAGAGGGATAGGAGCAAACAGCCAAGTGCTTGGACCACGAGGCCCTGGGGACCTAGGCTCTTCCCTATGTATCATCACTCCAAAATCTATACTAAGTATTCTATCTATTCTATTCCACTATCTCTATGTATCTACTCTTTATCTCTTCCTTCTATCTGGTCTCCTATCTACTATAGTATCTAAAAACTATCTAATCTAATCTCCTAACTCTAATGATTTCCAACAAACAAAACCTCTCCCTACACCTGAGTCTCTTCGGTTGCGCTGAGACTGATCAGAAAGCACCGGTGGTTAGATTTATTCCCTGCCCATCCCTGGTTTCCATGGTGATGGAGTGACATGGGAGCTACATCACAAAGCAGCTTTGTGTCAGGCTCTGCACATGGCAGTTGGCCAGGGACCCTGGGCCATATCCTGCCTGTCTTTCCCCCTCACCCCCAACTACAAAAGGCCTCTCACTGGGCCTCAGGTGTCCAAGCATGATTTGATTCTGTCCCAAACCATTAATATCAAGTGGGTCCTTCTCCTATCTATGGGCAGACACTGGCTGAAAGCTCGGATGGGCACAAGGAGCCATGGGCACGGAGTTTCAGGGTCTATACCAGGCTGGGGTGGGACCCCATGCAGATCAGAGTCCTAGCAAAGCTGGGCTAGCAGGGCCCTCAGGAGTGCTTGTCTAGTCCAGCCCCTGCTTAGGGCAGGATCAGTCCTGTCTGAACCCTCCTAGACAAGGCTATGGAGTAGCTGGTTCAGACATGCTCAGCAGCAGATAGAAGACAGATCCCTCACAGCAAAGGAGGCCACCCCCTTCCCCACCACCCCCAATGATCTGACCAGAGGGCCCTGGCCCATTCAGCACACTCCAGAGCTCCCCGCAGTTGCTGGTGTAACCCTGGGCGAGACGCTACATGCACCCTCACCTGAATAATGGGATCCTGGGGCACCTGGTAGCCAGTAGCCCTGCCCAGCCCCCCTGGGAAGCTGCTGCAGTGCCCCCGAGCGGAGAGCCTCCCCTTACAATCAAGCACCCTTGCAGATAGTTCTCAAACTATTTACAAGATTTAATTATTTACATCATAATAAATAATCATTAAATAAGCACACGGATATACTGTCTAATAAACCCTCAAGAACTTATGTACACAGTCTCTCACTTGCACACGGTGTACTGGGGATCCCGTGTGCACTGCCCCTGGCGGGGTATCTCAGGGAGCAGGACTGTCTGTGTCCCTGCACATGGTCTGTGGACGCTCCCTGGCACTGGTGTCCGTCTCCGTGCTCCTGGGGTCTCTGAGCAGCAAGCAGCGGCTCCTCTGCAGTCTTCCCCTGCCTTTGCCCCCTTCCCTGGTTCTGCTGTGAGCAGTGTCTGGGCTGCAGGCTATAGCAACCCTCCTGCCCCCCACAGCCTCACAGCCACGGCAAATGCAGCCCCTCCCTGGGCTTTGCCTGCCCCTGGGGCCCCTCCCCCTCAGGGAAACTAGGGCAGACTCCGGCAGCCCCCACCCCGGCTCTGCTGCGCTCACCCAGCCACGCGGCTGCAGTCAGGTCTCTCCACATTTGAGTTCTCCACACCAGCAGTCCCTGCCTGCTCCTGCTGCCGCAGCTTCTCCACTCCGTTCCTGCAGGCCTCTCTCAGGGGCTCTCCGAGGGACCACTGCGCTGAGACTCTCAATCCGGTCTCCAGCCTGTCCCTCAGCCCCCCCCCCCTTTCTTTTGTTCCCCACTTTTATCTCAGCCAATCCCAGCTCAGGGCCCTTCCCAGGCTTTTGCTAACGGCTCTGTTTCAAAACTTTTCTGGGGTTACATCACCCCTCCCACTTCCAACAGGGCTGCTCCCAAACAGCTTCACTTGCCCTCAGAGCCTACAGTGTCCCCTCTGGGACAAACTCTGTGTCTGCCAGGCAGCTCTTCCCATTCTGTTCAGGTGGGTCCATTTTTTAAAGGCTGCTACACTGGGTTCATGAATTGGCTTGGCCAGAACAGAGGTTTGTGGGATTAGGAGAAAATGGGCATAGTGAGCTGCAAGGCCTGAAACACAGCCATTATATAAGACACATGCAGGAAGGGCAGTCTGAACTCCTGCTATGTACAGCGCAGGTACGGCTGGTGAACTCGGAGACAGGTGGGGCCGGTGGCATAGGTGGAGGGAGAAAAAAAAATTGGGGGGGACTGAATACATGCGTGCATACATGCGCACCACCCCCCAGGAAAATCTGCGGGGGCGGGGGGAAGGGCCATAGAGGGAAATGGGGCTGGGACTGGGCAGGGAGCAGAGCAGAGCCAGGGCCAGGATTGGGGCCAGGGTTTACTACGCCTGTCCCTTCCTCTGCACCCAGTCATTGCCCAGCACTGGCTGCCCCTGTAAATTCGCCACCCCACACCAGCCCTGACTCCACACTTCCTGCGGGGGGGGCCTGGAAAAGGGCCAGCCTTGGCTGCACTGCCAGGCCAAAGGGGACAGAGCCTGTGGGACCCCCATGCCTGCCCTGTGTCATCCCCAGGAAGAGGCCAGTGGCTCCTCCAGGGGTGTGGTACCGGGCAGCAAAGGTGGACCCATGGCCCCCCGATCTTTGCACAGGGCACAGGCAGGCTGCAGCTGCCAGCTGCACTCTGCCTGCTCCATGCCTCGCTGCTGCCTTTGAAAGTGGCGTAGTGCGGTGCCATCTGAGTCCTGCCGCTGGACGGTCCAGCCAGGAAGGCACATGGCACCGTGCCATGCCGCTTTCAAAGGCAGCAGTGAGGCATGGAGCAGGCAGAGCGTAGCTGCAGCCCTCCTGTGCCCCATGCAAAGATCGGGGTGGGGGAGCCATGGGCCTCCCTTGGCTGCCTGGTGCTGTGCCCCTGGAGGAGCTACCGGGCTCTGATTGTCCCACGACCCAGCCCAGCTGGGGTCCCATTCACTGTGAACAGAGCCCCAGCTGGGCCATGTTGTGGGACAATCAGAGCCTGGTGGGTCATCCAGGGGCATGGTGCCCGGCTTCCCCACAGTACATGTGGCAGTGGGAAGCCAGCCCTCCCCTGGACAAGCCACACCTAGCTCTGTCCTGCTCCCTGCTGGGACCCTGCAGCTGCACATTGCAGCCCCAAGCTCCATGTGGCTAGGCAGCAGCCCCAGCCCTGCCCAGCTCCCTCCCTACACGGGCCTCAATGCCCCTCTCCCCCACTTACCTGCTGGAGCTGCTCTGGAGGCTGCCTAGGGCCAGTGCATGTCTGCACATGGCACCCAATCTTCCACCTTCCCCCCAACAGCTCTTTACCCAGGCTGGGGCAACAATACAGGTGCCCCACTGCCCATTTAAACAAGTAGCTATTTCAGTTATTCAAACTGGTCAAGTGATTCCATTGCACATGCATCATTGGGGCGGTAAGATTGCCCCAAGGTGCCTTACTGCGCATGTGTGTAGCGGACTGGACCAGCCTGCATAATCATGACATGATTGATCATGTCATTTTGAAACTGGTGGAGCAGCGCCTGAGATCCCCCTATTGACCAGCAGCCTCTGGTACAGTGTGGCAGGGGCCAACCTGTCGTGGTGCCTTTTAAGCCCATCCTGTCAGCTCTTCTGACTATGTCCTCGAGTCTGGTGACCCCTCCCAAGACACTGGGCCATCAAGTCTCACAGCCAAGAGAAAAATACACTTCTTCTCTACAGTCATCTCTGCTGCCTCCCAGGAACTCTGGGAGGAAACGAGGACAAAGTAGGTCCTTCTACATGGGCCATCAATGTGTTCTCCTGATGCAAACCTCTGGCAAGAGGAAGCTCCTATTCTCCACCAAGTCTAGAAAATAAGCTGGCCAGTAACAATTAATAATTGATAATAATAGTCCCAGGGAGCTGAGAAGGGGGAAGCAGGAGTCTTCCTGGGATGGGTGCCCCAGCTTTTTAAAGCATTGGGCAAAAGAATCCTAATGTCCAGGAACAAGTGATTTGGGGCAGCACCTTAATGAGGCAAACATGTAGCACAGGTTGAAATACAAATGAAAACAAGACAGAATCAGCAGCACTTCTGAGGGTTATTCTACTTGCATGTCCCTGCTGAAAAACCCCAAGAGAGGCAGGCAAGGCTCTTGTCAACTCTCCTCACCTGTGGTAGTAATGCACCATTGTATTACCCCAGAAAGGTTCAGTGCACCACGAGTTATTGCAAATCTATTTAGTCCTTAGAGCTGCTTCAGCACCCCTCTTCTGATGCATCTTCAAATTCCTGGCAGCTATTTCTATATCTCGGATATTAGCTGTCTTAGCTCTATTGTTTATCACTTACCCTAAATCCTGAGGCATAAGGTCATGTAGTTACTTTTGTTAATTAGGCCTTAGGCAGCCTTTATACTGAAGCTTGAACTACATTTGCTTTGTTCTGTCAGTTCCCTGCTTGTATTACAGCTGTTTTGCCACTACCTCTAAAGCTACACAGACAGTCCTGACACTTCTAGGATGAGAAGCAAAAGAAAACCCTTTAAAGAGAACAAAACACTCCTTCCAGGCTTCTTCCTTCTATACACACAGAGAAAAAGAGCATAAGACAGCAAGGCAGTGGTTCTCAACCTTTTTAGACTCAAAGCACCCTTATGCTCAAAGCACCCCTCAGAAAATGCCAACTTCTAGTTTTTACTTGTTGGACTACAGAAAAATAATACAGCAATTCTGTTGCAAAGAACTCAGAAAAACCACAAAAAGGTTAGAATATTTTTGACACTATGGATCCTTATTTGAAATCTCTGGATTCATCTTTTGAATCATGTTTGCCATACTGGGAGAGAGACTTGGGGAATGGCATGAGGGGAAATGGATCCTACATGAACTAGACTGGGGTATCTCTGTGCAGTGAACATTTGTATCAGAGGCCAGGAGTTCTGCCAGGCAGCAGATCCTGAAAACCTGTATTATCACTGAAAATGTTCCTAATGGACATGGTATGGGCTGACATTGGGTGCCAAATCAGGATCATCACTTCCCATCACACATGCAGTTGATGCTCCAGGCATCTCAGCTCCCTTCGCCTTAAATTGCCAGTACTTCCAATGGAGAGCCAGTCTGCCTTGTATATGGTATGAAGAGGTGGTCTGACAAAAAAAAAAAAAAAAAAAAGCTGTGCCACACATACTTTTGTAACATGCCCCCCTCTTTTTTCATTTGTATAAAGAATCCAAAATTAAACACAGGAGAGACTGAAATGCAGGTGAATGTCCTAACTTCCTCACTAAAGAGTCATTCTCTGTTGCAATGAATATTAAGTAGTGTGTGCAAAGTTGGAAAGTTTCATCCAGGAACATATGCTACAGTATCTTACAGCCTTCTCCCAGGAGACTGCAAATTCAAATCCCATCAGACAGACTAGGGAGCTGAACTTGTGTAACCCTTCTGCTGAGCACCTGTCAGCAGCAAAAAAGATCTGGGTTCAGTTTTGGGGTGATATTTTACCTTGGCTCGAGGCCCACACCCAGTCTACCTGGGTATAATGCTAATGCTTATCAGCCAGCGATCTTTCCCTTTCCAGGTACCAAAATGAGTAGCCGCTTCCCTCAACTTGCCTGCCACAACTTTATTGATATGAGATTTCAAGGGAGGAGTTCAGTGTGATGGGAATAGAGAGCCACACTTCCTGGTGCAGTCAGCATTGAGGCTCCACCTCCCCTATACTGTGGCCACACACCAGGGAAGTGCAGGGTTCTGGTCTGAATTGATTCCCGTCTTTGGTGAATTCCAGGCAGTGTTCCAGGCTCTGCCCCTCCGCCTTAGGGGCCAGTGCTGTCAGGCCTGTGAGTGTACTCTTATCCTCTGCCTGAGGGTCCACTGAGGACTGAGAGCCCACTAGCTTCTCCCATCCTCTTAAGGGACCTCCTCACGATTCAAAAAGGAGATAATGCAACAACAACAACAAAAAAGAGGAAAAAATAGAGAAGCAGAAAAAAAAAAAACCTCTGCTCCAATGGGGTTGACTCCCCTGGGTCCACTATCCCTCTTGGACCCTCACAACCCCTCAACGTCCCAGGGTTTAAATCCAGGTGGGAAGGGGAGAGGAGGGGAGGGGCACCAGCTCATTCCTTCAGCCGGTGAATGTGAGCCTGTCATGGCACAGGGTCCTGCAGGATGGCCGTGATCTCCCCAAGGTCCCCTTACCATGCCAAGTTGTCCCAATGGGCACCCTCAATTCTTGCCCGCCACATCTTTGATGGTAAATATATAATAGGGAGGCTGCCTTTATGTTGTCTTCGACACGGTTTTGCTGTACTTTCTGACCCCATGGGCTCCTGGACCCCTTGTGGGTCCCATTCTGCAATGGGTGTTTTGGGGCACCGTAATCTTATGGGCTATGCGTGGCTCCATCCATCCCTTTACCACGCCCCAAGCCTCGCAGATGGAACTGACATTGTTTGGTCTGGGCCTTGTTATAGTTTGGCCCCCTGGTCCTCCCTGGGCTCTCTGCAGCCCTGTCTTGCACTGCGCCTTCACTGGTGCTCTGGGCTTTCCGCAGCCCTGTCTTGCTCTGCGCCTCCCTGGCACTTGGGCTCTTCACAGCCCTGCAAAGTGCTGCGCCCTCTCTGGTGCTGGGGTTGGTGCACCCCAAGTGCTGCGTCCTCTCTGGCGCTGGGGTCGGTGCACCCCAAATGCTGCGCCCTCTCTGGTGCCGGGGTCCCCACACTGCCTTGGGTCCCCTATGAGGCCTCCTCCATCCCCTAATAGCCTCACCCAAACCACCGGTTTTAAACAGCAAAGAAAACACAAACCCCTGGGCTTTAACATCACCAGGGGTGCTCCATCCCTCACCAGTATCAGAGGCTGTACCTGCAGTCAGGCCTCTCCCCTTTGGTTGTTCTGGGAGAGCTCCTTCCCCCTTGGATGCTGGCAGGGAATTGCTCTCCTGGCCTCAGCCCTGGGGTTTATATGTGAGCCAGGCCCTGCCCCTTCTGGTGAGCTGACCGCTGGGAGGTGTGGGCCACTAGCTCCCTCTGTTTGCCCTGGTAACCAGCAGCTGGGGCTCCCCACTCACTGCTAGGGCTCTTTCCCCAGCAGTTTTCTGCTCTTCAAAGGAGCAGGGCACATAAGTGCTCTGCGATAGAGCCCCCTATGTCCCCCCGGTTGACTGGGCTCTCCACAGTCTCAGTGCCTCCCTTCCACAGGGCTCAAAGGCTGCCTCAGCTCTGGCCCCCACTGGGCCAGGAGCAGTCTCTTCCCCCCTGCTACCAGCACTCTGTGCGCCTTTTATCCTTCCCATGGTGGCGCCAGTGACTGACGTTGTGGCAGAATGCCACCTCTGTCTCTCCCCAAAAACTTTGCTCTGTGACAATTTGGTTAACATGGGCCCTGCAGAGGGCAGACATCTAAACTCTTTAGGTAACCTGAGCTGGACACATTCCTGAGGGAGGGGGAAAAACTGCTCCCTCTGCCTACATGACTGGCATCACATACCTGGGTGAGGGGCTTACGCTCCCTATTGTTCTAACCAATGCCAACCTGACTGGGAGCAGGCTATAGACTCTGCCAGTCTGCCCAGCAACCAGTGATGCATTTCAAATTAGTTGGTTGGCAGCCAACAGGTGCTGGTCTCCATTGGACCAGGTCAATGAGGTCATAAGGTCTATATAAGTTAAGGACTGCTCAGGAGGAGGGGCAGTAGCCATGATGAAAACTCAAAGCGAGAAGAGCTGGACCATCTGAAACTCGCTCTCTCTCTTGAAACTCATGATCAATGAACTGCCTGCCTCCAGAGACTACCTGAAATCCAATTAGATATATAGCTTGCAGTAACTCAGATGCATGATCAAGGCTACCCAGCCATGCCAGTTTGCTCTATGGGATTTCTCTGATATTGCTCTACTCTGTACCCTATTCCAGACCTACTCCTTGTAACCAATAAAGTTCTCCTTTGTACCTAGCGTGGGAGACTTATTGGGAAAGAGGCTAGATTATGCCTTGGGATCCCCTTGGTTCAGCTAAAGGAGACCACTATTTGTGCTTCAGTCTGAGGGAAGCACCCCAAGTTCTTGAAGTGGGTTGAGTACCCTCAAGGCCCTCTAGGCCTTTGTTTCCCAGGGGACACAGTGCCAAGATCAAGCCAGACTCTGGGTGGTGGTGGCGCTACCCCCCAGGCTAGCAGGTGTGCTCCAGGAAGGTGGTCAGCCAGACATGAGGTGCCCCCAGGGAGGCACTTGGAGCCTGGAAGGTGGTCAAGAGCAGTGAGGTGGGTGGCTCAGCACAGGAGCACCCCCTACTGGCCTGTCACAGACGTCATCAGCTTAGCATCGCCCAGCTTGATTGACAGCTGGCTTTTCAATCTTGGCGCAGACACCACGCATGGCTGTGACTTTGCCATTTGGAGCCTCCCACGTAAATCTTTCTGCTAGGGTTGGGGGTCTTGGTTTGCCCACGCAGGGCCCGCAAGCGTGTTGACCCAGGGTCTCGGGCCCCATTTGTCACACTGGGAAACACTAAATGAATCACTAGGGTGTCCAATAAAACCAACACCCGTTCCTCACAAGCAGTGTAAACATAAAATCCAAATGTATTAGAATAAAGAAAAAGCAAAAGTAAACACTAATTAATTTTAAAACACTATAAGTGACTAAACAGAGTCTATAGGTGGCACTCTCTTGGGGAGATTTTACCCATACCCAGGCAGTCTAGGACTTGGGACTCCCCAAAGGGTAGTTCCAGGGGCCTGCACCCCTACACCTGCTCTTCAGCAATGGGCTGGAGAGGAAGACCCACACCAGAGAGTCCTGAGATGCTCCATGGTTCCATTGTGTTGCAGGGAACTGCTAGCAAGTGTAGGTCCTTCTGTATTGCAAAGGTCAGCCTGCACTAGGGAAGAATACACTCATGGCATCATCCCACTCAAGACCTGTGTAGCCAAAGCTGTCAGCAAGACACGCAGCTGGGGTTCGGTGACTTATGAGAGAACATGGAGGCTCTGAGGGAGTTGGGGGAGGGTCATGGAGAAAGGAGTGATCCCAGATACAATGTAGAGATAGAAAGAGCAGGAATCTGAGGGTGGACAGGGAAACTGCATCTGTATAGTACAGACTGCTGAAGCAGAGTCTTCTGTGCTGTTTGAGACATCAGCAGTCTGATCCCACATACTTGCAAGAGGCAAACTCCCCTTCCCAGGATATGAGTAAAGAAGGACCCCTCTGAGATAGGAGTGCTATGGATTGCCAGGGAAGCCAAGTGAAGACTCCCATGGTCTTTGGGAAAAATTTGGGTGAAGCGTTATTAAGCCTTCTTGGTAGGGTCACCATACATCTGGGTTTTCCCGGACATATCCCTTTTTGACCCTCTGCCCTTGTGTCCAGGCAGGTTTTTAAAATGTGAGCAAATGTCCAGGTTTTTGCTTTGCCTCTGCTTTTCACAGGCACAAGCAGCTTGAATGCTTGGGGTTGGGAGCAGTGGGCAAGGTGACTGGCTGTTGGGGGTCATGTGCTCTGTGCGCAGGCCCCAGCAAGTTAGAGAGTGTGTGTGTGCCTGTGTGTACACAACAGGGCTGGGGGGATAGGGGGCTGTGGGTCAGGAGTGAGGGGCAAAGGAAGCACTGGGGGCTTAGGTGTGAGGGGCAGAGGCAGGGCACAGGCATATCTCTCCCACCTGCCATCTCTCCCCCCCCCCCCCTCCCCCCGATGTCCTCTTTTTTGATCCTGAAAATATGGTAACCCTACTCTAGCTCCCACATCTGGACTGGCTTTTGGGGTGGCACTCAGAGTCCAGATTAAGCTGTGTTGTTCCCAAGCAAGTACCCCCTTGTGGAGATTCCATGACAACAATATCCTGTCAAAATTAGTTTCAAGGGCAGTGAATCATCCTTATGCACAGTCATATTCTCTTGGCTTTGAAGAAGTGATGATTGGCAGTGTCAATGGTAATTTTGATGCCCTGGGTAGAGGTGCTGGAGAGCAGGGGTGGGTGGGGCAGAGAAAGGTGGGGCAATCCATTCCCCTAGAGATGCCAAGCACTGGAGAAGTTGGGCACAGGGATCCCAAGCAGCAAAGAGTCTTACCTACTGCTCCATAAGCCATTTTGGTGCTCCTGCAAAATCCACAGCTTATAAACCTCAGTGGTGATAAACCTCAGTTGCAGGTACCTTGCTTTATTTTTGTCAATCATTGAAATTATAAACAAATTTTACCTCTTGTTCTTTAATCAAGAACCTAGGAAAAGTTGCAAAGACACCAACATTGTAATTGTTTTACCTGGTCCTACAAGCACTTAAGCATGATGGGCAGCATGCACTAGGCTGAGGCTCTGGTTCTTCTCTTTTCTCTTCTGTGAAGCAGAAAGAGAAAAGTGGCTGCACCAATGAACCTCTTGAATTCTTCTATCCTGGTCAAACAGCTGGTTGAGCAGGCTGTTTCAAGGATTTTATAGATTTCATAGACATTAGGGCTGGAAGGGACCTCGTGAGATCACTGAGTCCAGCCCCCTGCCCCAAGGGCAGGAAGGCAGCTGGGTTCAGATGACCCCAGCAAGACAATCATCCAAATGCTTCTTGAACGTGTCCAGAGTAGGTGCTTGCACCACTTCTGGGGGGAGTCTATTCCAGACTGGAGACTCAAATGGTAAAGAAGTTTTTCCTTATGTCCTGTCTAAAATGGTCTTCTAGCAGTTTGAGACCATTAGACCTTGTGTCCCCTTGGGGTGCCTTGGTGAACAGATGTTCCCCCAGATCCTGATGCACTCCCCTGATATAGGCTGCCACCAAGTCCCCCCTGAGCCTACACTTCTCCAAGCTGAAGACTCCCATGCCTCTCAGCCTCTCCTCGTAAGGCTTGCTCTCTTGACCTCTGATCATGCGTGTGGCTCTCCTCTGGACTCTCTCAAGCTTTTTCATGTCCTTTTTAAAGTGTGGAGCCCAGAACTGGATGCAGTACTCCAGCTGCGGCCTCACCAAGGCCAAATAAAGCAGGAGGATGACATCTTGGGACTTGCTTGAGATGCATCGGTAGATGCAAGCCAGGATTTTATTTGCTTTCTGCTTGCAGCATCACATTAGTAGGTCATATTCATCTTGTGGTCAGTCATGACCCCCAAGTCTCTTTCAGTTGTAGTGCTAGTGAGTGTATCACTGCTGACCTTATAGGTACGATGTGGGTTCTTTCTCCCAAGGTGGAGCACCTTGCATTTCTCTACGTTGAAAGTCATCAGATGTTGATCGTGCCGCCTTGTGAGCCTGTCCAGGTTGGTCCGAATCTCCTCTAGTATGACCGTGTTTCCTCTTAGCCAGTCCACTTCTGACACCTGAATCCAGATGATTTATGAATATATTAAAGAGTACTGTTACCAAATTTGCCCATTACTTTGGGGTGTGCTCATTTACTAGGGATAGCTTCTCGGGTCTTGGTGATTTTGTCAATGTGCTGCTTGTGTTACTATACGGCACTGTATCTCTCCCTTCTGCAAGCCCTCACCCCCAATGGAGCTATCTTGCAGGACTCAATCTCAATGGGACTGGGTTCCTCCAGTTACCAAATCAGTCATACACACAAACACACACAAATTAACGTGACACGCCTGACCTGGCCGGGTTGATCAGCATGGACAGGCTGACAACCTCATATGCCAAGAATCAGTTCATAAGAGCAACAATAAAATGCAGTCAGACACAAGCACACAGGTGAACAGAATCCCTCTGAATCTGGCTGGGTGTCCAGCTGACACCCTCATGGGCCAGCATTCAGTGTATAGGGCACGTCTGAGTCAAACTGGGACAATCAGCCTATACAAGCTGATCCCCTTATGTGTTTCAAACTCAGCACATCCCAATCTTTGGCCTCTTGATGAGCAGACCCCACAATAATTTTGGGCTTCACAGGGATCTTTAGCTTAGGTAAAAGAACCGTTGCTGCAGAGCACGGGAGGAAAGAGAAGCAGAGAAGAAAAAATGTACCCAGTTACTACCAGTCTGACTATAAAAGTTATTTATTGCTAAGCATATGAAATATATAATAGTACTAGTAGTAATAGACATGCAAAAGAAAAACAAACACAAACAATTACAATACTACCCTGGTTTCGCTAAGTATTTGGGGAAACTTAGCTCAAGCTTAACTGATACAGTTCAGGTTCAGAAGTTTATGCCTAGAGAGAAAAGAGAGAGAGAGCGCTGGGATCTCACCAGTCTGAGGCACTCAGGCTGCAGAGCTGGCAGGCACAGTCCTTGAAGGGAGATGATCTGTTCTTCCAGTGTCCCAAGAACAACAGGGGAAGGTGTCAGCACAGGAGTTTTCTTCTTCTTTCCTTCCTTCTTCTTTCCTCCTGCTTCTCGAAGCGCACACACTTTTTACAGATTTTTATACCCTCAGTTCAGCTGCTTTGAAGCATCCTTAATTGTGTAAATCATTGTCTTTTCTATTGACAAGGGGTTATCTGGTTTGGAACATCTCAGGAAACTGACTGATAGTCAGGAAACACATAAGATTAGGGAGTAACCAAATACTTGGGAGCCAGCTTGAAATTCCTATGGATAGCAGATATACTGATGGGATATCTCATGGTTTCTTCAGAAACAATAGATAGCTTGCAGCATCTGGATTTGGGATTTTTACTTGTTGTGCACAAGCCTCAGCTTAGCATGACTTTTCCAGATCTTAGTCTTTTAACAGACTTAAGATAATTATTGGGGTGCTCATAACCTTTTGTGGAGAGGACTCCCACCAGTTGTCTCGGGAAAGGTATGACAACACCTGTGATTAGGGTTCCAACGGGCTGGACGTTGTGATGAACCCTTAACCGTTGTTCAAATGTTGCCCATACCCGCTCTGACTCGGTCTCTTGCCTCAGCATTCCCTAACCCAGCAACCGAGCTTTAGTCAATCAAGTTTAAATAGGCCTCCCATAGTGGGACTGGGGAATGTATGGCCCGAGATGCCTATTAAACTTAGAGGTGTGTGTGTGTGTGTGGGGGAAAAGTCCTTAGTAAATGCAGATGAGAACTGGTCTGATAAATGCTGATCTGGATGTGTGTGAACATGGGTTGATTAACATTTGGAGCACAGATTCCCCATCATGCAGTGCTCCCCTGCTTCTCTGGTCCCAGAATTCACTGCAGTTTCTGCTTCAGGCTTTCTGTTCTCCATCTCTCATGTAAATGAATGGTCATCTGGTTCCATCTCGGATGTAAATGAGACCTAGGGCAGTTGGTTCACTCTTGTCACCCTTATCTTGAGGGTCTTAGGTGCGTCTCTCACTGCATCTTAATCAGTTTCATTTAGGTGGGGGGGGGGGGTGAGTCCTTTGTGAGTCAGACTGACTGCATCCTGTGCCAGGGTTGCCCAAGAACACACAGGTGAGACGTAACAGTACTGGTCCGAGTACTGAACCCTGGGGGATGACATGTGTCACCACGCACCATGTTGACTTGGTTCCATCGACTATCACTCTCTGGGTCTGACCACAGAGCCAGTTCCCTAGCCATCGGACCGCAAGGTTGTTGAGGCCGTAATTCCCCAATTTTGCTATGAGGACATCATGGGAGACCGAGTAAAAGGATTTTTTGAAATCCAAGTAAATGACATCAACCTCTCCTCTCCTGAAGAAGATGAGGTTGGGTCAATGCCTGACCTACCCATAAGGAAGCCATGCTGGCTCTCTCAGAATGATGATTTCTGTTAGCCTGTTGTTGATCGATTCTTTAATATTTTTTTCCAAGAGCTTTCCAGGGATTGAGGTCAAACTGATTGGCCTGTAGTTCCCTGGATCTTTTTTCCGTACTTTCTTGAAGATAGGCACCACATTGGCCCTCTTCCAATCTTCAGGAACCTCTTCTGAGAACCATGAGTTCTCAGATATCATTGCCATGGCTGTGCTATGATGTCAGCCAACTCTTTTAGCACTCTTGGGTGCATTTCATCTGAGCCCACCGACTTATGGATACCCAGCTTTTCAAGGTGTTCCCTCACAAGTTCGTCACCAAATGTAGGCGTATGGTCACCCGTACCCTCATAATCCTGTGTCCTGTCAGGCAGGGTGATCTCCTTGTGCTAGTGAGGAGCTGTAAACATGGTAGCATCTAGGGAACCTTTCTGCAAGGGCCTCCTCTTCTTCTCCCTCTTTGTAAAGAAAGTCCTTCTCATGAGGTTGTGGGAGGAGGCAGATTTGGTGCAAGATCACTGGAAATGTCTGCAAAGCGGGAGCATTACTGGACCTCTCCTTTGTGCCCTTTCACTGTCACTACAGCTGAAAGGGTCAGTCCTCTGTAGTTTCCAGTACAAGCATATGTGTACACGTCACCTCAAATACTTATTAGGCACAAGAAATTCTGCCTGTTCCTCTCCTGAAACCTCTCCCATGGACTACTGTGACCTGCAGAATTTTCAGAAAAGGCCTAACTACATTGTTCTTAATAGTGTCCTGCTGTGTATTTATGAGTTTAATGACTTTCTGTGTTCAGGAAACAGTGCCCCTTTTAGTTAACATGTTCACTGATTCCTTTAGGGTAGCAATCACATGGCATATTTACACCATCCCTACGCCCATTCCCTGAAAGCCAGCTATTATTTCAGATGCTGTCCTTATGCCAACAGCCTGCAGGCAAATAGCCTTTACAATAGCATCACAACACTCCATACTCCCCCTTGACAGTGGACTTTCCAACTCTGAACTGGTTAGCCACAGACATGTGGCAGTCTAGGATAATTACAGAGTGCTAGTGTATATGGGGAAGACAGGACAGCAATCACAGTATTCATCACATCTTCCACACCTGTTTTGTACCCTCAAGCCCTCCACATATAGCACTCCTGAATGTTTCTATAACTCCCAAATGACCTTTCAGCATCCCTCTAAATGACTGTTCTGAACCATAAACAATCTTCAGCCATTTGTTAATACAGCTTAAATATATCCCTGCAAAAAAATCTGTTTAATTTGTTGGTTCATAATGAAATTGACCCTCCTCCCCCGCGCAAAAAAACATATTTTGCACTTATATAGTACCTTTCATTGGCGATGTCAAAATGGTTTAAAAATGTATAATAGTATGATCCCTACTTTACAGGCAGGAAACAGAGGCACCAACTGTTAGTATTAAAGTCAATCATTGAAATTTTGGAATGATGCCTGGGTCTCTTGACCCAGGCCAACAGTCTACGCCAACTGCTAGGCCATGGATTCAGATACTATTTGACCCTAGCATTTTTGGAAAATGCATTGTAGAGTTAAGAGGATTTCAGGATTCTCTTCTGAAATCTACTATTTAAGAATGATTTAAAATACAAAACCACTCTCCATGGGATCTCCTTTAAAATCCTGTAATACAGCATGGCATTATTTGGCTGTTTAATAGGGTTGTGCGAAGTGGACCCTATTCAATTCGAATTTGGATCCGGCCCGAATCAGGGACAATGATTCGATTCGTTGATTCAGATCACTGTCCCTGATTTGATCTGGCCAAATCCGAATCTGAACACTCGATGATGATTCAGAGAATCAGCAATTCGGACATAGCCACAGCTTTAAATGTTTTTTCTACATACCTCAAGGTATCAGCACGACTTGTGATCGCTGCAATGCTGGGGTGGACAGAGCATTCCACAGAAGTGCAGGGGGACCCTCCATGTGCTCAGCAGTGAACCCGGAAGTGGACCAGAAGTGTTTCCAGTCCACTTCCAGGTCTGCTGGGAAGCACACGGGGGGGGGGGCTGCACCCACCTGAGCTCAGTGATCAGCTGCAGGGGGACCCCGGGTGCCCCCCCAGACCCAGGAGGCACCAATTGCTGAGCTGGGGGGCATGGGCAGGGCCCCAGTGCACTCCCTGGCGGACCTGGAAGTGGACCAGAAGCCTGGAAGTGGTCCACTTCTGGGTCTGCTGCTAGGCGCACTGGGGAGCCCCCTGCACTTCTGTAGGACACTCCATGCTCCTCAGCATCGCAACAGCCACAAGCTGCGCCTGGTACCTCGAGGTACGTAGAAAAAGCATTTAAAGCTGTGTCTATGTCTGAATCTCCGAATCTCTCCAAATTGATTCGGAGGCTTCCAATTCGATTTGGAGAGATTAAAGGGTCCTCTGATTCGATTCGGAGATTCGGCCCCTGAATGGGGTCGAATCCCTGCATGAATCAGGGACCCAAGCTTTGCACAGCCCTACTGTTTAACAAGACCCCAACTATTAAAAATCAATGCAAGTACAATGAATGTAGAAGCTGTATTTTGTGCAAGACAACCTACTGTCCTTTTGATTCCCAAGACAACTTTAAACTACAGAATGTAGCCTACTGCACAGACTAAAACAAGTTTATCTTGTTGAAGCCAATCTTTTGCAACAATCTCATGGTCACCCTTCATTTGGTTTGCTTACAGACTTCATTGTCTACTGGTTCTTTTACTGTGTTGTTCAGGATTTTTTTGGTTTCATATTTAAAAACTCAGATTTCATAGGTTTAAAATTCCAGTCACGAAGGGAACATTCTGCAGAAAGTTTACATAAAACCTATGTTGGGAGTTAGTAAATTTTACCTTCAATTTAAAATCCTTAACAATAAACCTTGGGTACTTCTGTGATCCACTCCTGAAGCAATGTGCACTCCTTCACAATGCCTGAACAGCTTCACAATTATCCAAACTTCTGCTACACTCCTCCTAATGCCAGTCACACAGGACATAGTGTATTTCTGCAGCTATGTTTCTATAAAAAAAAATGGCATCCAGCCAGAATACCAGGGTACTTACAGAAGCTAACGTGAAATTACATCCATTCAATCCATTTACCACAGGACATGAAGTTTCCATTTCAAAAGTGGTTAAACAACACTAATTTTGGTTGTGTTACCACTTTTAAAAAATTAATCACTGCCTTCTCCTTAGCTGTATTATTGGAGCCTTGGCCCCTGCCACAGCTATGAATAATTAATGTCCTAGTGTTTCATGGCAGAGCAGGGAAAACCTCTCTGACAGAAAGAAAAATGCCTGGCCTGAAAGAGGTGCAATTGATTTTACTTAGTGGTTCTGGCCTGGCCTCTCCTCTACTTCATTGCAAATACCACGAACCACAATGTTGCTTCCCTCAGGCTCCCTTAGAATGGCCAGAAACCATCCCATTCTGCTGTTTTAACATACAAGAATACAGATTTAAATATACAATGTTTGTATGCTCATATAATTTTGTATTGGAAAGTCTCCATCAATCAGACACCTAGTTAAAATAGATTGGTATGTGTGTGTCCATCCATCCGTGTGTCCATCCCAGAGGGGGAGTTGACAGAGCTCTTTAGGAAACAAGACTCACTGGAAAGGCAGACTTCAAATTATGAGCAATGAAACTGCCTACTTGTTGCTTGTTCTTACTGAGTTTCAGGAAATGGGACCCGTGTACTTTTTTTTGTAAATATGCAGGACTGTATAAAAAAATACCTACGTTATATACCACAATACCACCTCCCACATGGTCATAACAAAGCAAGGCCCCCAATGATGACTGACAACCTATGGCAAAGAGCAACAATAACTTAAACATATACTAGAGGTTGCAGTTTTGCAGGCTTAAAATCCCCTGTACTGTCTTATCACCTGTGTAAATAAATATGGATTGTATTTTTGATGTTCATTACATCGTTATGCATGAAGTAACAACATCTGAATACCACACTTTCCCCCCCAAAATCTGCACCACCAAAACTGGGGTCTGTGTATTAAGCAAGGAAATAGATTTTCTGATTGGGGTAGAAGTACCCTGCCTTGATTCCTGTTCCACAGTGTAGCAGCAGTTGCATTACTATTCAAGCAGCTGAGGGTGTCAGCTGATTTTATGGCTCATTGTTCTTCACTCCATAGGTGTTAACCATCATCTCTCCTGTTTAACAGCCTTGATATTCCAGTAACCAAACTAACCTTTCCTAGGGCAATTTTGTTGCCTGCTCTCTGCTTCTGGGCTCTCACCCCCTACTTCACAGCCTTGGAGATCTTTTAGCTCATTTTAAAATCATGATAAACCCATGGGCTAAGCACAGACAGTCAAAAAAGCCAAGGCTGAATCTATTTAATCTTTGCAGGTTAGTCTAAGCTGCATATATTGGACCAACAAGCAAGTGAACAGATGCTCACTTTTGATTCTGGAAATGCAGCCACATGAATGCAGTGGTTCAGGCCAGAAGTCGAGGGATACTAGAACACACCTCCCTGCTCTGCTGGAGCAGACAGCTTGGGCCAAGACTAGCCTGCCCACCCTGAAAGGGGGGGAAGGGTTGTGGGGAGGTGTAAAGCATCCTGGGATGCTGTGCGGACTGTGAGTTAACTTGAATCTGGAGGGCACCTGGGACAGAAGTTCAATAAACCTATTTAATCTAAATCAGTTCAGTCTGATACTACATCCATGCAGGTTTATCTTAAACCAGTTTGGGCCATTTTGAAAACAGCTTATGTGCACTGAACTTCTGTTGTGTTACTGTTTTGAACCAGTTTCTGATCATTTATACTGGTTTATGTGTAATTTCTGTCCCTAGCTATGGAGACCATTCTTTAGCAGCAGCTAGGGTTTGAGTTAAAGTTAAGCAGAAAAGGGAGGGTGAATCAGCTGAAGTTTAGACTCTGCAGCCATAACTCTGGAAAAATCTTTTTTGCCTCTTCATCTGTCTTTCAAAATGATGTGAGTATTATATTCTGGGGCATGGTATATGTGATAGAATATGGTATTCATAAACCCTCAGACAGTCCTTTATATATGGAATAGTTATACATATTTGGCACTTCACCGAAAGGCTTTAGTTCCTCTGAAACTGCTATTCTGGCAAGAACATCTTAACGCCCCAATAATAACAGTTTGCACACAGAATACAATACCTTCCAACTGGGGATCTCGTCACACTCTGCAACAGACCATTAATTAAAAAAAAAGCACCATGTGTCTGGCAGACTCCCACACAGAGCCAACCTGTTCTTAGAACAGTATTTTAGTCCCACAATTGAACTCAATTGCTTGTGGACTAAATATGACATACCTGTGTTAAAATAATTTAGCCTTTGACTACTGTTCAGCAGCGATCCTGGTTTTCTCTGTTTAAAAATTGCAAATTCTGTGATTAAAACCCCGCAAATCCTCTGATTAAAACCCCCCAAATCCACATTTTTCTGTGATTAAAATGAAATTATATATAGGTATCAGTTGAACATAATGTTTTATTGATATATTTACAATTTTAAAGCAATCTAGAAGCCTACCAGCACCTCAATCACTATAATAAAATAAATTCTAAATATCTATAGATTGTGGTGTTTGACTTTGGGTTTTTTATCATGGAAAATCAGAGCTCCCTTTGCCCCCTTTGCTCACCAGGACACGGGTTCAACTGTGACTGTCCCTCCCCACTGCTCTGTGGCCCAGAGCAGCCCTGATATGCTAGTGCCCTTCCATGCCATTGACCCCCAGCCCCCCCAGCCCTGCTGGTGCCCCTCACTTCCCACCCAGAGCCTCCTGCCCTACCCCTGCAGGTGCCCATCACAACCCACTCACAGTCCCCTGGACCTGCTGGTGCCCCACACTTCCCACCTACAGCCCTGTCACCTCTCCAGTCCTGCCAGAGGCTGCCCCCAGTTGCCAGGGCCAGGGACCCAGGTCTGCAGCCTCATGCCCCCCCACCCCTGCAGTAGCTCCCGAGCTCCAGCTGCCACCTGCAGGAGGTGATGACTAATGCAGTATAGCAGAGCGCAGAGCCCAGCTCCCCCTCCCTCATGGGTGGCAGAAGCTAAAGCAGAGCCCATGGCAGGGTAGCGGATGCAGGCTTCCCACTGCAGGCTTGGGGCTTCCCATCCTGCTGCCCTCCCTCCAGGGCCTCTGTGCCCCAGTAGGTGGGACCTAGTGCAGCAGGGCAGAGCAGGAAAGCTCCACACTGCTATGGTGAGGTGCCCCCTGTCCACCCAGCAGCAGCAAGGGACACAACTGTGTACTGCCAGCCCCACTGCTGCCAGGCATGCAGGGGGTGCTTTACCATGGTAGCATGGGGCTTGTGGCAGTGTCACCAAGCTTCCCCGCCCTTCTCTGCCCTGCTACACCAGGTCTCACCCAGGCAGCAGGGTGGGTAGCCTGAGTTTGCAGAGGGCAGTCCACATTCACTCAGGCCCCACACACAAATCTGGGAGGCACATGTCCCCCACTACCCTCTGGAAGTGCATGCAGTGATAGTGAACCAACCCCTTTCCACTCAGAGGTCGAGAGAGGCCTGGGCCACTTCCATTTTTTGAGGCTCAAAATACAATGCAATAATTTGTAATAAATGTTCTTTTTTTATTTAACAAGTGGAAGGAAACTGCTGCTCTGTTTTGCTTCAACCCCGGTGGCATTTAGGCTAAGGGCTGCATACTTCATATCCAGGATTCTAAATTGTTGTAATCCAACCAAGATGTAAGAACAGCATGAATAACTAAGGACAGATTATCCACCACTAGGATGGGTCTGAGTTCTAGCCAGCTAGGGGTGAAAAAAAGCATTACTTGTGGGCATTTTATATAAGAGTTTTGCCTGCAAAAACACAAGAATACTTCTAAGCTACAGATTGAATTAACTAATTGTCCAAACAGAGGAGGATATCCTGTAGCTATGAACTCTTCAAAATTAGTTCATCTGCCCATAATCATCACTTCTGTCTTGCTTGGGTTCAGTTAGATCGGGGGTGTTGACCTTTTTGGCCCACAAGTGGGAGACTGAGCACCCCTGAGCTAAACCCATCTGTCCTTTAATCATGAGCTGATCTTCTCCAAGTGCTTGGCTTTCTTAGGGATAATGTAGTCATAGGTAATAAAGGAAAGGACAGCTATGTCACCTGCAAATTGCTGGTGCTTGAGTCCAGTCATCTGATCAGTTCAACCAGTGACTGCACACAGATATTTAAAAAGACTGGAGAGTGAACTGATCACCTCAGAGGGACTCCAGAAGTTGGGGTATAGAGGTAGAGGATCAGTTTTCTTCATCACTATTTGTTTGATACTGTAACAGGTTGCCCTCCCCAGCGGCATTTTTTTCTCTTATTTGCTATCTACGGCCTATGAGGGGCGCCCTTGAAATCCCTTAATGTTTTCCTCCAAATCTTTTGTCTTGTATCCCACTTTTACTTTCCTGCCACGTCGTGATGTAAATATTATACAGATGTTCTTACAAGTGGGAGACTGCCTATTGCACTTCTATGTTGGGGTTCCCAGCCACCATGGGCCTTGCCCCACTGTCTTTCTCTAGCTAGGCCTACCAGTCTAAACCCACCAGATAGGGTTTGACTCTGAGGCTCTAGCTCCTTAGTCTTGGGGCTCGTAGCCCTCCTTTTGCTTCCAATATGGAGCCCAGGCTCACTGGCCTCAGAGCCAGAGGGCCGCAAGTTCAAGGCTGGGCAGTAGCCCCAAACCCCCGCTGGCCCAGCTTAAAAGTCCTGCACCCAACTCTGAGATGCTGGCCCTATACAGCTGCACACACTGGTGCTCTAGGCCCCTTTGGCCTTTTATGACTGCGCCCAAGGCGCTAATGAGGTCTCCTCCTCCCCTACAGCCTCATCCACAAACCACCAGTGCGCCAAGCAGCCTTGCAGCCAGGTGATGTTACTGCCTGCCCTGCCGGCAGCAAAATGCTCTGTTTATATAGGTGGCCAAATATCTAAAATGGCCACCACAATCAAGCAGCTGCTGGCTGCTTGGTTCAGTTCTTAAAGTGGCAGGCACCAACAGTGCCCTGCCAGAGATGCACTACTCCATTTCAAAATAACTAATTTTAATACATTCCCCTCAACCCCCACCACCTCTTTTAGGTGAGACAGCAGTATCTCCTGGTCAGTAGCATTGAATGCTGCAGAAAATAAGACAAGAATGGATGCCTACTATCTATCCACTGAAAGGAAGAAATCATTGGTGCCTTTAAGGGAGTTTCAGTTCCATGATGTGGCCTGATGCCAGACAGTGCTAAGTTTTGAATAATAGTTTCAGTATGTCAAGGGTGTAAAGCACAATTTCCATAACTAAATGAGCAAGCACAAAACAGAAGAGGCAAGAGCAATCGTCATACACTGACTTTTTAAATTATATAGTTACATATCATTCCAGAAAAGAATGCATTTCTTTTCCTAGTGTTCACTACTTGAAAGGGAATCTGCAGACACTGGCAGAAGTAGACTGAAAAATTGTTCATTTTCACTATAGCTTTTGTAAGCATCAAGTATCCTCCCCTAAAATATTATTCGGTATATTTGACAGACAGAAATAATAAAGATAGATAAGCTATTACCTTACTTGATGACTGAATAATTAAACAGGTTAAATTTGTAGTGTCTTCTGAAATAAACCAAGAAGATATGTTGCCAACATTTCAGCTATTTTTTATCTGAGCTGGAACACAAATGCCATATTTAGATTGAAGCCTGAAAGTGATTTTGCATTAATTCTGCCAGTTGTCAGGTATGTAGCAGAAACCCCCCTTTTCCTCTTGCCTGCATTTGCTCTCACTCTCTTTGGATATGTTTCTCTTTTTCTACCTTTTCTTCCTTCCTCTCTCTTTCACTTTAAGATAAGGAATTGTGTTTTAAAATTTGTGTGTGCGCATTTTGTATCTCCCCTTGTATTTTGGTATTTTTATCTGTTTGTGTGCCATGGCATTTGTAGCTTATATTTTATACCCCTCACCTTTCAACTTTCAACTGAATGTGTTTAGTTTCATAAGTAAATTATACATTGTAACAATGTTAACAAGGGCAGGAACCAAACTGCCCTTCCCTGTATCAGGCTGGCCTCTGAAAGAGCGAGTGAATCAGTGATTGAATGTGTAACGTGATTGAATGTGTAACATGGAAGCAGGCAGCAATTAACACCTGGGAAGCTGCAGATCAACCAGCGGAAGAATTCTATAGAAGACAATGTAACAACCGGGAAATCTCTAAACTCCACTGATCAAGGGCTAGAAGCCCTGGCCTGAGTTAATCAACGCCAGGGACCAACTTTTGGGCTGAGTATCTCCAGATCAACTGCTCCCAGAGCCCTATTCAAAATTCATCAACGGACTCCCAAACCTGCACGTACATGCGGACGACCCCTGAGGCTGACAGATGCCATCCAGTAGCCACCGAGGGCAGGGAAGTCCCACGAGGGTCAACGACCCCTGGATTGGGCAAACCTGAAACCTGGGGAGTCACCAAAGTCTGCTAAGGACAGATAAAAGGCGGTGAAAAGTGACCCTCAGTGGCACCCTCTTGATCTCCAACTCAACCAGACCTGTCTAGCCAGAAGGACCAGCTGGCGACCCCCTTCTGGAAGATACCACCACGCTGAAAGAAGCCTCAACGACAGACTCCAGGGCTTGTAGGATAGGTATACCCGACTCTGTAGCCTGCTACTGTGTATGTGTATGTGTGTGCACGTGTGTGTGTGTGTGGGGACCAGCCCCAAGGTTTATGATTACAGTGTTTCAATCCGCCTAATAAACCAGAATTTTAAGGATCCCAAGTTGGACATTTGTAGCCAACAGGTAGAGTGAGAAAAATGATACTGCAGGTTTCAAAATCATGCATCTTTCATTTTTAAAGTGCTGTGTGTGCCATCTGTTGGAAGCACACGATAAACTGCATGTCTCCAAATATTTTACTTTCAAAGTTGCCTTTGTAAATTCAATAATAGTGAGTGAAATATTTCCAAGTTAAAATATAAAAATTACATCAGTCTTAATTATTTCAAACTGACTATTTTTCAACAGTTTTATGCTGAAGGAAGAGAGTATACCAATCTACTCCCTCTCAAATCTGGAATCTATGCACATCATAAGAAAAATAGTTACATAGATGAATTTTTAAAGGTACCACCTGCAAGGAGCTTTGGAAGGGACCATTTACTTGAAACACTCCCAAAAGATCTATCTCCATGTCAAGTAGGGGCTTCCCAGGAAACTTCCTTCTCTCCCTGTCCAGGGAACTCTTCTAAAATTGTTTAGCATCCTTTTGATCACTAGGTTCCCAAGCTATAACTGGACCCTGGAAGTAGCATCTTCACCACTATTAGCTCATCCATTTTCATGTGATCACTCCCCAAGAGTTTATAAAAGGCAGATTATATATAACTGTATTACCTTCCTGCTGTTTTTTCTAGCCACTTTGGATTAACTTGAATCAACATATTGATAGATAAATATACAGTACTAGCCAATTACCTGTCAAGAATGGCAGGGCAGGGCACGGGAGGGGGCTGGGATAGAGTGCCGCCACCTCATGCCCCATGCTGCCACTGTTCTGCCTCTTGCAGGGAGCAGGGTGGGGGAGCCAAGGCCAGCACCCTCTGCCTGGTCCTCGGCGTAGCTTCAGAATCATGGCGGCACTCCTCCATGCTTGGAGCACTCTGATTGGCTGTTTCCATCAGCCACTCAGTGTGTGAATAAATAGTTACAGACACACACACACACACAGACTTAGGCTTTTATAATATTAGAATCTTTAAAAGGAACTGTCTCACTAACCATGTCACTTACAAGGTTCATAACATTATTACAGATTATTAGATTATTATAGAACTCCACATGTGCCACAAAATGCACCAACAAAATTTGTGCCTGTGGCATAAATATGCTAAAAAAGAACCAACCTCTTTCCCTAGAAACAATTAAAGTATGTATTATATAACTTTTGTTGTTTGGTTATTCAAACAAACATACAGACATTCAAGATCCGATCTACTAATTTACACACAACAAAACTGTTTTGAGAACCATTGTGGAGCTTGCGTCCTCCCTCTCGCCACCCAGTCTCTCGGGGTGTTGCCCCTCCCCTCAACTCTCCTGCCACGACTTGGATGTTAAACGCACTTAAGAGGGGTCTACAGTGGAGATCTTAGCTCGGATGGGCCTCCCGATAGATGGTGGTACTCACGGTCGTCTGACACGGTGTTCCATGGGGCTCTGCCTCCCCTACACCCTGTCCACACGCCAGCCAATGGGTGACGCATTACAGATGTTTCCTGGCCTTGTATGATGGCCTCAGACTGGTTCCCAGGGTTCCAGTCGCTCCCCTCCCCCCTTGGGGAAGATTTCATTTTTTTATAGAAAATATTCCTCTGAGTCCAGAGGACCTGCAGGGTTATCCCCCTTACTCCAGCTCCATCTCGGATTCTCAGCTGTTTTCTCTCCCCTACCACAAGCAGGGAGCTCCCTTGCCTCCTGAGTGTAAGCCCCTTCAGGTGGCTGAAAGAGTGCATCTGCTTGCCCTCCTTGTCTGCCTCCTGCTCTGCCTCCCGCAGAAGGCTTAAAGCCCTTCCCTGGGCTGCCTGCTGGAGCCTCGCAGTTTGGGTCGTCTCCTTCCCGTGCCGGAGCTCACCTCATGAGCTGCCAGCCCGTGCTCTCTCTCTCCAACTCTTCTCTCCTCCCCGCTCTGCCGGGGTTTTTAAATCTTCCCACAGCAGCCGATACAGCCGCTGGGATTGGCTCAGCTGTTCCCCTCGCCAGAAACAGCCGATGCCACAGCCGGCGTAATGCCAGTTCACGTGGCCATGGCCGCGAACGCGGCTCCTGCTCCTGCTGCTCTCCAGGAGGTACATACGCCCCTCTGGGGGCTTGCTCTTGGGGCCTGGGGTCCGTGGGCTCTCTTCTCTCTCCCTCTAGAGCCTGTGGGGGCACCTCGCCGCCACAACCATATTCATTTTACATTACCTCTGTTAAACCACAACAAATTAAGTATGTATTTGATACTTAGCTATTGCTTTCTTTAACTCATCTAGACAGTTTCTGCTATGAAACATACACTGGTTTCCAGTCCTATTGTGCAGCCAGTCCAAATTTCAATAGTAGAAAAGTAATTTATTTTCAACACTGAATACTGTATAAGTATATTCAGCAGTCTGCTTACATAAGTGTTTCAAATATTTTACTCTTTCCTGGGATGCTACCCAATATCTTCCAGGACACTTATTGGTCAGTCACAAATAGCAGTTTTAAAGGTAATTACTGACCTCAGTTTAGTCCATCCCCACAATGTTCAGCAATGCAGTTCACATCTTCAGACTGCAATATAAAAAAAAGTAACTCAGAATATCCTTTTTCCTATGCTTTAGCTTATTTTTATAGAGTGCTATCAGTGGTCACATTAAAGTAACAACACAGAACTGGTGACAATACTAGTAACCTACAACTGAAACAAAAGAACAATAAGTAAATATAATAGCCCTGAAGATTTATTTGACAAGTCAGAACAAATCTAGCCCTTTACTGCTCAATTAAAGCAAATTAAGAATACATGGTACCTGATAAAGAAAGCACTAATCATGAGAACTTTGGAATTACTAACCTCATGAGACCACTCTATGTAAGTTAGATTTGCAGCTAACCTGCACATAGCATGTAACCAGAATGGCTAGAATTCATCACTAATCAACTCCAGCATAATCCCCATTATTGGGAGAAGATGTGAAAGTCTAGGGCACAGAAATTTCAGTGAGGGCAGGACTGGGCAATTAAATGAAGGTCACTGTAGATAATGGGCAAAGGATGAACGGATCATCGTCCTCTAACCCAAGGGAAAAAAAGACTCCAGCATGTAGCAACCTAAAATTGACTCCCAGTGTGCTAAGGCTCTCTCTAAACCACAAGCTTACCACACCAGGCTGTGGCATCTTCAAACATGCCATTCTGCCTTGCACATGTTGTCTGCTGGACCAGAAGCTGAGTTTCAGAAATAGAGAAGGAAGACTGTGAGGAAATAGATTTTAGTCTTTAACAATGCATCAGTGCATTTGACTTAAGATTTACCTGGAGAGTGATTTGGCCTTGAGGAAATTTTTAAGAATGCTTAAAATATATATTTAGCATCAATGGTTAGCAAGGCTCTGTATAGATTTATTTTAATACCTAGGTGGGATGGACCTGTCAATTCTTTAGAACCAAGAGGGTTGCTATAATAGTTTTGTTCAGTCTTTTAATAATACTGAATGTATGTTTGTCACACATATCCCATTCCATTCAGGACTTGAACAGCCCAATAAATGCCCACAGGCCATAAAATCAAAATGTGCAGCACTTTTACTATACTGCAACCAGCCAATGTTGTATAGCTGCCTCTCCTCAGCCAGCTTTGGTGGGGACCTCTTCCATCCTCTTCCACTTCCAACAACCTCATCTCTCCACTGGTTCCCTGGCAAGCTCCTTCAACATGTCCAGCCCAGGAACGAAAGTCAAAAAATGTTTCTATTTCTGTGTCTAACAGTGATTTACTAGATGACTTTGGATCACTAAACAATCTGTGCCTCCTTCTCCCCATCTGTAAAAATGAGAGAGAGAGAGAGAGAGAGAGAGAGAGAGAGAGAGAGAGAGAGAGAGAATCCTTAATATCTCAGAGGTGTTAAAAAAGCATGTTCAGATCCTTTGGCTAAGAGAGACCAAAAAAGTGTAAAGCATTACTATTTTTTTTATTCTAATAAAGACGTGCTAGCCCAGCTGTCCTTCCTACCTGCTTGATATTCCAAAACAATGCCATCAACATTGTTTCTCCCTCATTCCAGGCCTGCTGAGTAACATATACTGCCCCAGTTCTGCCTCTTATAATTCTTCACAGGACTATTCATTCTCAGTCCATTTTATTAGTTGGTAAATAAAAGCAAATATCTCTAAAGCGAACAAGAGAAATGTGTGTAGGAGTTTCACGCAAACTGAAGATCTGTCCAATTCCCAGAAGAGGATTGAAAATCTGTGCACACTGTATAGTTTGAAAACCTTGATAAAACTCCTGGAAGTGAAGCCACAGATGGCTCCACATAAAATAAATGTGTAGAGTGGGCTGATATTTTAGAGGCCTGCATTATCTTTGACAACTAATTACTATTTTTGGGGTTTGTTTCTTCAAGTGTGATGTTTTAGCACAGATTATTTTACATGTATTAACTAAATTACAATGAACAAGGATTTATGCTAAAACACACACACAAGAAATATACTTAGAATTTTTGAGCTGAGGTCAGAGATAATATATTTGATTACATTATAAGAAACCTGAAATTACTAAGGTACAAAACATCTTAGAATATTTTTTAAAAACTGACCACATTGTTGATTTCTAATGCTCTACCTTAATCCAGCTGCCTTTTTTTTCTTTTTGGGGGTTTTTGGTTTGTTTTTTTTAATTAAGATTCTGTTTTGTCGAATCTCTAAGAGAGAAGTTCCCAAAACTTTTCTTATTGTGGCCCCCCTTCCAGATTTACCAGCTGCCTGCATATACCTACCACCATACAGTTTGTTTTAACTCCTTAAATGCCAGTTATAATGAAAATTAAATCTGCTGTTACACAATTTCTCCTTTGTACCTCCCAGAGATGTCTTGTGTACCCCCAGGGGTACACGAACATGTTTGGGAACCCCTGCTCTAAGAGAACAACCTGTCAGTCTCGTATTTCTAACCATGCTCACAGAAGTGCTGCGTTCCCTGTCCCAGTCACTACAGGGACATTACAGGATCATGGAAATCAGATGCGCAAGGTTTAAAGAACAGTTTTCTGTGGCACAACTGAAGGAACTCGATTTAATTAGCAGGTAAACTGAAAGACATACCATGGCTAGTCAAATATGAAATAACTATCTGCAGTATCAGTTTCATTATGTGAACTTACTTTTTTCCAAACTCTATTTTATCTTATATTTTGGGTAAAAGAATTGCCCGATGGGTCCTCCACGTTTACACTAGGGTCTTCAGCGAGTGCAAACGGGCTGCAGCTAGGTGCGCGATGCTCTTGCCGCACTTCTCGGTCTCGCACAGCTAGCAGAAGACAAGGAAAACACGGGGGGGGGGGGGAGGCTGCAAACAGAGCCTGGCCGGGGCTAGTCCTTCCCCATCCGGCCAGTCCGAGAGCCCGAGCTGGACGGACTCGCTCTGCTGAAAGCTTTGAAGCAACCCCCCCCTCCCCAAACAATAACCCAGCCCCCGAGCTAGGGCAGCACTGCCTTGTGCGCGGCGCCGAGGCGCGGCCCACGCGGCTCCTGTCGGCGTTTCGAGGCAGTCCTTCCCCAGGAGCTGCAGCGGCCGCACGGCGAGCGCCGTGCGCTGGGCCGGGAGCCGGGAGCCGGTGCCGGGGAGCTGGCGGCGCGGGGCATGCGGGGCGCGGCGCGGGCGCGGGCGCGGGCGGGCGCTCGGCGCTTGTCCGGCGCTGCCGTCGGGCGGGCGCGGCGCAGGTGAGCGGCGCGGATGGCGGGCGCGGCGCGGGCGCTGGCGGGCTGCGCGCTGGGCGCGCTGGTGCTGGGCACGCTGCTGGGCAACGCGCTGGTGTGCGCGGCCGTGCTGCGCTGCCGCCGCCTGCGCGCCCGCCTCACCAACTGGTTCGTGCTGTCGCTGGCCGCGGCCGACCTGTGCGTGGGGGCGCTGGTCATGCCCTGGCGGGCGGTCACCGAGCTGGCGGGCGGCGCCTGGCTCTTCGGCAGCCGCTTCTGCGACACGTGGGTGGCCTTCGACATCATGTGCTCCACCGCCTCCATCCTGCACCTCTGCCTCATCAGCCTGGACCGCTACTGGGCCATCGCCAGCCCCTTCCGCTACCAGCGCGGCATGACCCGGCGCCTGGCCGCCACCATGATCGCCTTGGCCTGGGCCCTCTCCCTCCTCATCTCCTTCGTCCCCGTGCAGCTGCATTGGCACCGGGCCGGCGGGGACAGGGACGCAGGGCCACTGCCCCACTGCGACACCCGCCTCAACCGCCCCTACGCTGTGACCTCCTCCTTGGTCAGCTTCTACATCCCTGTGGCTGTTGTGATCGCCACCTACGCCCGCATCTACTGCATCGCCCGGGCCCAGATCCGCCGCATCTCCTCCCTGGAGCAGGCCGGAGGGCGGTGCCCGTCGCAGGACGGGGAGCCGGCCTCCTCCCTGCGCAAGGAGGTCAAGGTGCTGCAGACCCTCGCCCTCATCGTGGGTGTCTTCGTTTGCTGCTGGCTGCCCTTCTTCGTGCTCAACTGCCTGGTGCCCTTCTGCCAGCCCAGGGATGAGGAAGGCCCCCAGGAGCCATCGCCCTGCGTGGGCCAGACCACATTCAACGTCTTTGTGTGGTTTGGCTGGGCCAACTCATCTGTGAACCCGGCAATCTACGCTTTCAACGCGGACTTCAGGCGAGCGTTCGGCAGCTTGCTGGGCTGCCCGTGCTTCCACCGCTCTGCGGCCAGCTCAGGTGTGGAGAGGGTCAACTTCAGCAAGGAGCTGGTCTCCTATCACCGTGCTGCCACCTGCCACAAGGAGGGGGTTGCCACACCTCCGCTTCCTCCCCCTGCCATCACTGCCTGGGCCCCACCAGTGCCCCATGATATGAGCCTGCAGAGAGAAGAGGAGAGTAGTGAGGGTCCCCCTCTGGGGAAGAGGCCTGGAAACTCTCGTGCAGGCTGCCCACAGCAACAGCCCCAGGAGTCTCCACCTGCCACCCCTTCTGCAGTTTGAGTGTGAGGCAGAGGTATCCCTGGAAACCATCGCCCCTTGCACAGGGCTCACTGTTACCCCAACCCAAAGGGATAAGATCTTCCATTCTTCACACACCTAAAGGAAGGTCCTCCTTGCACACACATATCACTCCAGCCCACAGGATTCACTGCTCCCTGTACCCTGCATGTACCCAAGACCCCATCGCAGAAGTATGAGATAAACACAGCCTGCCCAGACAGATAACAGCCACGTATTAACCATCCTATTTCACCTAAAATGGGTGCTCATCCTTAATAGGTTGATGGTTCCTTGGCACTCATTGGTTTACAGCACTTCAAGCAAACCATCTGAATCTGGGTTTATGCTTCTAAATAAAAATGGCTAGATTTTCAAAAGATGTGCAGGAAATGCAGATGCCCAGCAAGTTGACAGGGGCCATAGGTGCTCAGGATTTCTGACAACCAGCTGCTCTTATTTAGGAGTCTGAAGATGGGCTCTGGCACCTAGCTTTGTTATCCAGGGTTGAACATTTTGAGTTGTGACTTTTGTGATCTTAAAGAAGTTAGAGAATTCATTATTGTATCAGGCTGCAGTTACAGTACCTCGGGATGTGATGTTTGATGACTCATCTTAGGGCGGGGGCGTAGGGTGGGGGAAATGGTGTCAGCTTCTCTCTTCCATTCCTAGGTTGTGAACTGTTTCTTACACTAAAGGTCAAGGTGTTAGAATCCTTGTTTTCATGTCATCACCTTCAACTATTCCCTTAAAGGCCAATTCATACAATTAAAGACTTCTAGTTCAGATTGGTAAACACCTTTCTTTTCTTGGTGGTTACCATTTTCTTGTAAATTCATGCCACACAGGAAACATTTATCTCCACCCAAACCACACATGTATTATAGGATTGTTGGACTTCCCCTTACTGTCACCCCAAAACAAAGCCACAACTTCATCCTAAAGGTGTAATAGAGTCACCTGACCTCCTTCAACACACATTCTGGAGAGAAACTGCTTCAACCGTCAACACACTGCCTTGGAGGACTGCTTTCCTGTTATCTCCCTATCAGCATTCCCAGATCCCCACCCTGGAGGGTAACTCCACTTTCCATTTCTCAGGGGCTTAACTCCTCCTGCCGACATGTTACTGCAGGGGTCATGTTCCTCAGGGTTAAGCAGTCTTCTAACAGCCAAACGCCAACATGGAATTGTCATTTCCCACAGCTTCTCCTCACCAGTACTTCTACATTCCCATTACAAATATAAGAGCTGTTAATTAAATGAAGGTACAGATTCTCTACTCACACAGTTCATTTTCCATATGAGAGCTATCTATCCCAGGAAGTCTTTTTGAGTTAATAAATGTAGTAGTGGGAATTTAACATATGGTAAAATGAGTTGGAAAAATTAAGTAATTGACACATTTAAATACCTGGCATCTGATCTGTGGTAAACTTTCTCTTGAGGATAATCATATGTGCATAGGATATTTGACTTAGAGAATAGCATGTATACTAGGAATGGGAAAGCCTGTCTCTTTATACCAGTACAATTCAAACAAGGTACATAAATGTGTCAAGATTGTATCTAGAAATAGATATTTACTTATAACAAAAAAATTATGGCTTTGTACTCAGTTTTTAGGGGCATATTGTAAAATAATTATTTGAAAGTGATGTGAAAAAGGACTGTTTGTCACAGTCATTACCAACATGTGGATGTCATAAAATATTTTAAAGGTTTGATGTCCATTGTGGAATTTCTAAAGTCATCCCATGATAAGTTTTAGAAATCATGTGTTATAAAGTGTTTCTGTTTATGTTAATTTGAAGTGATATGTAACTAATGATAAAGCATTGCTTATGCTACACTATATATTGTCCACCTAGACTATGAGCTGCATCTTCTGCTACTAATAATTTAAGCATATAACTCTTAGTACCACATTTGTTTCTGTTTTCTTCTGAATTCCCATTCTCAAGGTGAATGTATGTGAAGATAGGGACAACTTATGTGCCGCAGAGTCTGGCTACAAAAAAGAAACTGCACTCTGCAAGAAAGAAGAAATTATTAAGACTCAGGAGGAAAGCTTTCTAGAGCTGCAGGAATAGCAGGAGGAACAAGAGCCTCCTTGTCTTCTGATCAAGAGCCCCAAGACTAGCTGCTGCCAATGTGCTGCTATCACAACTGCCAAATGATACTTTCAGTAAGCAGTTACTTGAACATTTATTTAAAAACAAAATATCACCAGTCAAATGCCACCCTGAACATATATCTATTGTTGGTAGGTGAACAGGGAGGTGCACAAGGTGTACAAAGATTGTTTTGAGCACCTGGTTACTAAGGAGCTTTGGTGTTGTTTCATGGGCAATGTTTTTTAAAAAGCAAAAGTATCTCACACAAAATATACTCCTTTGCCATTAAACAAACTTTTGGGGGTTTTATGGTTTGTTGTGTTTCTGTGGGCCTTGATCTTGCAATTCATTAATTTGGGGAAGTTGGTGTCTCTGCACAGAGCCCCATTAGAGGTGCTTTGTGTAGGCACAGCAGTTCATCTGCATGCAGGAGCTCTGTTCACAAAATGGGGTTCTTTGACTGAGCGCCAAGAGTACAGCATGTCCCACAACAGGACTTAAAGGCTTTGGGGTTTTCCAAGGTTAAAAGGATAAATAATGGAAGAATGTTTTAGGCCTCTTTTCAGCTTTGTCAGCTAAAATCCAAATAAAACTACACCAAATAGACTTCAGATGTCATCTCGGATTCTTTCCCTTTTAAGGTTTCCCCATTGAAGTGGGCAACGGGGAGCTTAACAGCTTGCTCTTACAAGTTCAAGAGAAACACATGGCACTCTACATTTCAGGGGCAAGAATGGCTATACCCCTACATTCTCCCCATCGCTGCTTCTATGCACGTTCAGAAACAACTCCATCATGCAAGAATAAGAAAGGAAGGGAAAGGGTAATTTAGACTTTTAAAAACTACAAATGACTGCATTGTACAAGTCTAAGGAGCCAGATGGAAAAAGCACAGTTTATGACAAGGATGGGCAAAATGCGGCCTGTGAGCCACATGCAGCCCGCCAGGCCATTCTGTCTGGCCCGTGGGGCCCCTAAAAAATTTAGAAAATTAATATTTATCTTCCCCTGGCTGCCTGTCATGTGGCCCTCGATGGCTTGCCAAAACTCAGTAAGCAGCCCTCCTCCCGAAATAATTGCCCACCCCTGGTTTATGAGGATTCAGCTTTATTTGCATAGAAGTTTCTGTATTCTGGTACCTACATGTTATGGTGATAGGCACCCTATGCATGCATTTGATAATTATTTCAGGTTTTATATATTTCATAAAATATTTACAGAGCATTAAAAGATATTTTTTCTAAATTTAGTTTCCCTTTGTTTCAGAGGATTTAATGTATTGTTTAGATGGATATAAATTATGTAACATGGTCATGTTATTTTCTTTCGGTTAATTGCTGCATATTGGAACATACTGACTCATAAACATAAAGAAAATGTTAAAGAAAAGAATACTTTCACAAAGAGTTACTTGTGCAAATTGTACAGTTGCTAAAGGTATGGTTACTTTTGTGCAAGTGCCATGCTAGGGATAAAATGTGAAAGTTATTTATAAAAATATATATTTCGGTTGAATGAAGCACCATGTATATATTTAATACACATAAATTCTAAATCTATGTGGTTGTGGCAGTGTCAATGAATACATGATTATACCTTAAGTTTATGGATTTGTTTCTTATCTTTCTAATACAAAACTTATATCTGAAAAATCCTTTAGCTAAAATTATTTTCAGTTAGAAACAGCTGACCTGGTTATCAAAAGAGAAATCTGTTAGAGCAAACTCACTTGTTATAAGCATCTGCTGTTTTATTTTTGCCAAAATCATGCCTCTTGTATTTGATTTCAGATCATTACACACCTACGAATACCATATTCAGCATATTTCTGTCAGCAGCCTGTTTCTCAGTAACAAAAATCCTTATGAACAAATGATTTTCTCTTCCTTGCTAATTCTGGGTTTTTGAAGGTGAATTAAGACAAAACAAAGATGATTTTCTAAAATTAATATTTGGAAGGGGTATTACTAGGGCTGTCCCTAGGGGGGCCAAATCAGGGTGACTGCCTCCGGCCCTGTGCTTTAGGGGGCCCCACGGAGCTGGGTGGAGCAGGGGCAGTGTAGAGCCAGGCGCTGCTCCACATCCAGCCACTTGCTGCCTCCCCCCACACCCCACTGCCTCCAATGGTAGCAGCAGCAGCTTCTTCAGATCTGGGATCAAAGCAGGGCTCTGCATGGACTGACTTGCCCTGGGCCCCACACCCTGCTTGGGTCATCTCTGGGTGGTACCCACTAGGGCTGTGCAAAGCTTCAGGTGCTGATTTGGAGGAGATTCGGCCCAATTCGGTGGCCAAATCTCCGACTCTGAATTGAATCAGGAGAGCAATTAAAAAGCCCAAATTGATTCAAGGCTCTCCAAATCAATTCGGAAAAGATTCAGAGAGCTTCAGCAATTTGGGCAGTCCCTGCCTGCTACAGCAGGGAGCTGGATGCAGACTTGGAGCTGGTAAGTAGGGGGTGTCATGACCCAAAGGGTATGATTTTGTGTGTGCTTCGGCACTGCAGAATTATTTCCCGCCACAAGGAGCTTTCTTTGCACGGTGCAATTCTCAGTTGCATAGAGAAAACCCCAGTGCAAAGGAGTTCCCGCCATTCGCATGTAAATTTGTGTCCCACTATTGGCTGTTTCTAAATTATTCCCACGTGGCAGCTAGCGATTGGCTTGCTAGCCATATAAGAGGCTTGAGCAGTTTCCGCCCAAGTTGGAGGAGGAGGACTCCACATCCATCTCGTGGAGAACTCTAAGCGCTGTGGAGCTTAACAAACCCTGCGTGTGCCTTAGAGGAGGATACAGGGGCCTGATCAACCTCTAGCCTCTCCCCGTCGCTGCCTGATCCCTTGACGTACCCTTCCCTGCGCGCTCGTGGAGAGTCACCTTTTGGACTCTCATCATGGTATCCAGAGCTCTGTCCGGGTTTAAGAGGCTCGAGTTTTCTACGGGTCTTGTTCGTGCGAGTTTTCTTTTCGTTTGTAACTGCAACTCAAGTAAGTTTTCCTGCCTGCACCGTGACCATCTATGGTGTAAGTAAAATAATCTTTAATCAACCTCTATGCGTCCATGCCTAATTCTAGTCTGCTGTGCCGAATTCCCCGACCCACGTACCAGGGCTGCTGGTCACAGACCGCCGCGTACCCCCAAAAGCCTCGGACCGCTCCCGGCCCGCACATGGAGACAAGGATGGGATCCGGGGAAAGCACGATGGAGCTAGAATTAGTTAGGAACTGCCCTTGGCGCAGTGGAAAACGCCAAGTAGAGAACTTCATGGAGCTGGTGGTGCATATCGCTTACCACCAGGCGGGCGGAACGGGTGAGAGGTTTATCAGGGGATGCCTTTTGCTGAAGGGAGAAGAGGGAGCTTCTGAAGATGGAGCCCCGAGAGAGAGGGAAGTGTATCTTCACCCCGCAGCATTTGGGTGTATAATGAATAATGAACGGGTCCTGTTTAGGCCCCTCGACACTGTGTCCCTCGCCAGAGTCAACCCAGCAGGCGCAGTAAACCCGACCCTCACCCGGGAGTGTGCCCGTTGCCTAAGATGTGCTCGGGAGAGTGAAGAACCGGTGCTGATCGACTGGTTCACCCCCTTTATGGTAGCTTCTAGATTGAGGGGTCGCGAGCTTCCATCCGAGCTCCACGAAGATCTGGAGACGGAGGGATGTGCCGCAGATGAGAGGGTGGCCCTGAAATACGACAAGGGGGGAGTGTTAACTGCAACTTTTTGTACTGTAACCGATTTAATGCAAAAGAATTTAAGTTTGAAAGCCCAGCTGCGTATGGCCATTCAAGCGGTCAAAGAAGCAGCTGCGAAAGAAAATCTTGAGACGCCACGCCAAGATGGCGCCGAGCAAGAGGGAGACCGCGTGGAAGAACCGGAAGAGAAGGGTGGAGCTTCGGAGGAACTCGTGAGAGTTTGGCCGGTGACCCCGCCCATCGACGCAGCGTCACTTCCGGCGACCACGCCTTCTTGCCGACGGAAGGGAGAATCGAGTGGAGGAGTGCATCCGCCCCTCCTGCCTGAAGCAATAACAGCAGCATTGACTCCCGAAGTAACAGATCAGCCTGTAGCAACAACCAGCCAAGTTGCTACTACCTATTACACTCGCACCAGAACTGAACTGCAGGATTTGTGCAGAGAATCAAGAATCCAACCTGAAGAAACTCTAGCTGTATGGTTGGGACGTTTGGTCGTGGAACTTGGGTCTGACCTGCTGAACAAGGAAGAAGCAAGCTTCTTGGTCAGACAAGCTTCGTGGAGTAGAGGACATGTCACTGACATCGACATGGTGGCGTTTAATGTTCACTGGCCTATTCCACTGCCAGCGCTTGTTGCAGGACTGATCGGTCAAAAAGCCCACGCATGGCATGATGGACGGCCAGAACATACAGGCGCAGAGCAACTCATGCTAGCGATTATCGGAGTCTCGTACTGTGCCTGGAACCCCAGAGCATGTGCACTAGGACTGACATCACTCCAGCGAATAAGACCATGGCCTCACCGTCATCTACGAAATCCTGGAACCGTTCCAGTGACCATTCACAGCATAGATAGTTGTCTTGAGGTTTATGGACGAAAGAACATCTCTGTCCTCCGGATTCTGCTTAACCCAATGGTTAACCAACCTGTGAGTAATCTTCTGTGCCAGTTGCCACGACTGCGTATCCTGATGGAGCCAAGAATATCTAGTGATCGGGAACGTCGACACCCGACCGAGGCTCAAGGCGCAAGACATCGCGAATCCGATCTTCCATCGTTGCCACAGAGAACACCAGAGGAGCGATACATGTTTGGATTTCTCCTACAGCGTTCTGGACTCAATAAGTGGCAACTTTAGATTTTAGGGGATGCAGGCCAATGGCAACTGGCCTATGAGTTAGGTTTTCATTATCTGGAAGAGCTAGACGACGGCTCCTCGACGATTTCATCCAGTTGAGTGTGCAAGAGATGGTTGTCCGGAGTAGCAAACACCTGTATTATATGTTTTAAAAATGATAGTGTGGTTCCATGTGAATTTTGTAAATATTAGTGAAATAACTGTTTTAAGAGAATTCTTTTCACAGATCCGGAATTCAGAGTGCGTGGCGGAGAGAAGCCCCAAGAAGGATAACATCATCAGCGGAAGTGAGGGCTTGACGCGTGACTTCGCCATGATGCCCACTGAAGCCCTGATCATGTAGTTTTTTGTTATGAATCTGGTTATGTATGTATGTATTTGTGCCGGCTATTATTTGATTCAATTCCTGGAGGACGAACTTCTTATGTTAGCTGATTTTGTGTTTATCTGTTTAGTTCAACGACCCGTTATAAGAGCTACTGGTGACCCGAGTGACGAACATGTGGTATAATTCAGCTGTGCCTTCAGCAAGGGGGGATGTCATGACCCAAAGGGTATGATTTTGTGTGTGCTTTGGCACTGCAGAATTATTTCCCGCCACGAGGAGCTTTCTTTGCACGGTGCAATTCTCAGTTGCATAGAGAAAACCCCAGTGCAAAGGAGTTCCCGCCATTCGCATGTAAATTTGTGTCCCACTATTGGCTGTTTCTAAATTATTCCCACGTGGCAGCTAGCGATTGGCTTGCTAGCCATATAAGAGGCTCGAGCAGTTTCCGCCCAAGTTGGAGGAGGAGGACTCCACATCCATCTCGTGGAGAACTCTAAGCGCTGTGGAGCTTAACAAACCCCGCGTGTGCCTTAGAGGAGGATACAGGGGCCTGATCAACCTCTAGCCTCTCCCCGTCGCCACCTGATCCCTCGACGTACCCTTCCCTGCGCGCTCGTGGAGAGTCACCTTTTGGACTCTCATCGTGGTATCCAGAGCTCTGTCTAGGTTTAAAAGGCACGAGTTTTCTACAGGTCTTGTTCGTGCGAGTTTTCTTTTTGTTTGTAACTGCAACTCAAGCAAGTTTTTCTGCCTGCACTGCGACCATCTACGGTGTAAGTAAAATAATCTTTAATCAACCTCTACGCGTCCGTGCCTAATTCTAGTCCACTGTGCTGAATTCCCTGACCCACGTACCAGGGCTGCTGGCCACAGCCCGCCGCGCGCCCCCGAAAGCCTCGGACAGCTCCCGGCCCGCACAGGGGGCAGGAGAGGGGGAGCTGGAGGTGACCATGGGGGGGACCCCTGCTAGGTCCCATCCCCTACCTGATTCCCCAGCCCCCCTGAGTACCCCCCGACCCCCATCTGCTCTCCCAGCCCCCCACCCCAGCTTCCGGCCCTTTAAAAAAAGAAAAGAAAAATAGTCTGCACTCACCAACTGCTGCAGTGGCTTTGGGGCTTCTGGGGGTCATGGCAGAGCCCCCCATGCAGCATGGGGCAGTGGGGGGCAGTGGGGATCACCTCCCTGCCTGGCAGCAGCTGGTCAGTTGCAGCTTTTTGTTGGGTTTTTTTTAAGGGCTGGGAGCTGGGGTGGGCTGGGCAGCCATGATGGGGCTGGAAGAGTGGGTGGAGGTTGGAGGGGGCCCATGGCAGAGCCCCCCACATGGCATGGGGAAGTGGAGGAGGCAGCAAGCATTGCCCTTCACCTGACAGCAGCTAGTGAGTTGAGGCTTTTTTTTTTTCAAAGAGCTGGGAGCTAGGGCCAGGCAGGGCAGCCATTGCTGGGGTTGGGAGAGTGGGCGGGGGATGGGGCCTGTCTGATTTAGCTGATTCAGCAGCAGCTGAATCTCCGAACCAGATTCAGGCAAATCAATTTGGGACAGTGATTCGAATCACCAAATTGAATCACTGTCCCCCGAATTGCCCGAATCTGAAGCGAATACTAGCCACTTTGCACAGACCTATTACCCACCCTGAATCATTTGATACTCATGTAGCAGGCATTTAAATGAGTTCAGTACAATGATTACTAGGCTACCACTATATAACTCATAACTTGTGGTGAACTTTCTTCAGCCCATCCTTATGATTCAGCTCACTATTCTGGATCAAACCCCACTATGAGGGGGATGGAGGGTACTGAAGGGGGACCTCTGTCTGTGAAGATTTCAGGCCCTTCACTTTCTTGCAGTGATTTCTTTTGGCATGTGAAGCAAGGATGTCAACAGCAGCTTGTGGTGGGGGAAATGGGTATTATTTGGCAGTGACTGTATCACAAATTACACCAACTGCACTTTGGCAGCAGAGGGAAGTGGCAGCAATGGGAAGCAGCAACGGTGGCTAGATCACAAGCAGTGACCTGCTTTTAGATCTAACCACCACACTTTTAAGGTTGCCAACCTCTGTCCTAGATCCTACACCTACAGTTTTCCTATGGCACCGAAACACTTGATAAACTGAAGATACCCACCTGCCCCACTAATATTAGGATTATCTTAAGGGCCTAAGTAGAAAATAAGTTATCTTCCGTGCAAGTGGTATGGCTACTTGGTTGAATCTTTCAACCTTATACCTTGGCTGTTAATTTCCTTTCTTTAAGTACAGGAATTTATCTCTCTTGGCACAGAATCTCCCTGTCTGATGTCACTACTGTGCTAATGGCGCCTTATTACTTGAAGTTTATTTCTAACTCTATAGTTACTTTTTGCTCTTAAAATATTAAGTCATTCACAGCTTTGATTATGGCTAAAAGAACAGGCCAAAATAAATAGTTAAAAAGCGAGGATTTTTTTATTGAGTTCAAATAGTTAGCATAGCCTTCCAAAATATCTAAAGTAGTCCCAAACAGAGCTAGCTTCCTTCGTACAATCATTCAAGACACATTAGAAAGTTCTGTGAATTTTACATGACCTTTGGCTCTTAGACCCCTACTGCATGTTCAAATTAAAGCTGGTTAGAAAGCAGATCTATAGAGCTGTTACACCTTTTCAAGCAGTAACTTTATAGCTGGTGGGCACTTTTCATAGCCGAGTAGTTATTTTTATCATGTGCACATGCGGCTGGTCTAAATATATTGCATGATTAGCCGGTTAATGATGTGATAATTACTTTGCACCTGTGGCTGGTCTAAATTTATTGTGCAGTTAACCAATTAATTGCAAAATATATGTAAAATATCACAGGGGAATAAGATATTTATCAGTGTAGTAATGTAACTCACACAAACAGTCCCACTGATGTCCATAGACTAATTCACCAGAGCAAGAAAAGCAGGATTTCACAGAAGTCTATTTTCCTTTCTTATAATCACCGGAGTCAATAAAAAGACTCCCATTGCCTTTTGTGAGTACTTTATATGTTTTTACTTCCCTGTTACTTTATTCCTTAAGCTAGTTCTAAATAAATGTATTTACTAAAAGCTAGAGGCAAGTATTTTTGTGAGCAATATCTTTTATTGAACCAAATTTATGCCTGGGATAGACTTAGATAAGCTTTCAAGCACAACAGTACCCTTCCTCGGGTCTCTCATTTTATAAAAAGTTCTAGGTTTTTCACACCCTAACTTATATTGGCACCTCACTATTTCACTGAAACCCCTTTTTTATAGGGTAGAGTTATCAAGTCTCACTTTTGTGAAATGGAAGGCAGTTTTTTGGTGCACTCAGTCCAAATTCAATGCAGAATTTAAAATCTGAATATTATTTTCATGTCAAGTTAACAGTGATGATGATGGGGAATAATACCATGGAAATGATTAATATGCTATCACTGTCTTCATGGGGCAGATGTCAATTTACTACAGCCGGCTTTCTGCCCCTCTGACTTCAATATAAGCTAGTGTAAGAGAAATACAAGGACTAAACAATACAAATCTTGCTTTATAAAAAATGAACTATGTTCTTGCAATGAAGCCTGGGAGATTTATGTGGAAATCTCTTGTTAACTTTTTGGGAAGTTTCACACAAAACCCCCATATATTGGTAGGAAAACAAAACCTAAATTTTCAGGAATCAGCAAAAGGCAAAAGGAAAAAGTGAAACATGAGAAAGGGATTATCTGTGGAAGGTAATTAGAATCTCCAGGCATGGGCAATACTAGGAGGGGGCTTAACTATAGCCACCCCAAAATTTGCCTTAGCCCCCCCATAGCCACCCCTCTGAACATGGCCCCCCACCCAAGCCCCTCTTCTTTCCCCCCAGGCTGCTGCTGCTTGCTCCATGCACCTGAACCCGCCCCGCTCCCACCTGCAGCTGGCAGAGGCACAGCGCTCCTGGCCCAGCCCAACCTTCAGGGCTCATGTCCTGCCTTTGTCTGTGCAGCCCCCACAATTTTCTGTCTAGCCCACCTCAGCTTCCCCACCAGGAAGAGGCTGGCGCTGCCTCATCTCCAGGCCATAGCATCCCTACCAAGTCTACTAACAGAGACATTATCTATTGCTGAGGATGGTTTCTATGATGTGAGCAACTACTCATGAGGAAATGGACAAAAACCACTAGTATTTCATATATATACCACCCAGTAGGTTTCATATAGACGGAGCGTTCAGTCACTTCCAACCACAATAATAAATCAAATTCAATTTATTGCACAAAGGGGAAGGAGAATGATGGCCCAGAAAAAAAATTGTTACTCCTGGAATAAAATCTAATAGAGGGCAAGCTTTCAAGAAATCCCTCACCAGATTTTATTTATTAAACTAAACTGAATATTTCTGGGTAATACAATATGATGACCTGGGGATTGTCTGCATATGAATTTCAGTTTGAAATCATAAAGCCTATTTGGTCCAAACTCCACACACTATTTTGATAATGAAGTTTCTTTGCATTATCTAGTTCCTTTTTACTTCCACATAGGACTGAAATTCGAAGGACTGCAGAAACAGGTGTAACAATGGAGGGTCACTAACCCTTGACAGCCCACTATTCATATAGAAACATACTTGGACAAAAGGTTGGTTAGAAGAACCAGTCTGCTCAAGAGGGTTGGTAACTAAGCAACAGATCATCTAGTGGGAGACTTTGGCTATCTGGTAAAATAAATGGTGATGAGGATTGTACTTGACAAAGGAGACTGACTGGCAATGACAGAACAAGTTTCTTTTCTAGCTGTTTTAGAGAGAGGGAAAAGAGACAAGTCAGACATGTAGAATAGAGCAGAGGATGAGCACAGTAGGAATAATCGCCTTCCTACTATTGCCGTAGAATTGTTGTATGACCAATTAATAAAATTAGATGTATACAAGTCAGGAGGACCAGATGATCTTCATTCAAGAGTACTGAAAAAGCTGTCCAAAATCATTGTAGAACCCCTGGGAAAACTCTTTCACAACTCATAGCGCTCTGGAGAAGTCTCTGAGGACTGGAAGAGGGCCAATGTTGTGCCCATCCACAAGAAGGGCAGGAGGGAGGACCCGGGTAACTATAGGCCAATCAGCCTAACTTCAATCCTAGGGAAAATCCTAGAAAAGTTCATCAAGGAGTCTACCTGCAATAAGCTTGCAGAAGGTAAGATTCTGAATGACAGCCAGCAGGCAGGTCTTGCCTTACCAACCTCATCTTCTATGACCAGGTAACTCACCACCTGGACACAAGACAGCAGGTTGACATTGTATACTGTGACTTCCAAAAGGCCTTTGATCTAGTATCCCACAATGTCCTCTTGAGGAAATTGGAGGATTGTGGGCTTAACTCCAAGACAGTCAAGTGGGTGAGAAACTGGATGAAGGATAGGACCCAGAGAATTGTAGTGAACAGATCTGTGTCATCCTGGCGAGAAGTGGGCAGCAGTGTCCCGCTGGGGTGGTGCTCAGTCCAGTATTTTTCAACATCTTTTTTAATGATTTGGATGTCAGAGTGAAGAGTTCACTGGCCAAGTTCGTGGACAACACCAAGTTATGGGGAAGTGTGGTCACGCTTGAAGATAGGTTACAGGTGGATCTAGACAGTTTAGCAAGTGGGGCGGATCGGAACCTGAAGAAGTTCAACGATGAGAAATGTAAAGTGCACCACCTTGGGATAAGCAACCCCCAACACACCTACAGGCTTGGCGGCACCAAACTGATTAGCACCTTAAATGAAAGGGATCTGGGGTAATAATAGACCACAGTATGAATATGATCTGGCAGTGCGATCCTGTAGCCAGTAGAGCAAATAATACTCTGGCATGCATCAATTGATGCATCTCCAGCAAAGCCAAGGAGGTGATTTTTCCACTCTACTCAGCACTGGTAAGACTGCAGCTAGAGTATTGCATCCAGTTCTGGGCACCACACTTTAACAAGGATGTGGACAAGCTTGAGAGAGTCCAAAGAAGAGCCACCCATGTGATCAGAGTCTTACATGGCAAGCCATACGAGGAAAGGCTGAGGGATCTGGGACTCTTCAGCCTGAGGAAAAGAAGGCTGAGAGGGGACCTGGTAGCAGCTTACCACTACACTAGAGGAGTACATCAAGGGCTCGGTGAGCAACTATTCACCAGGGCACCTGAGGGGAAAACTAGGAGTAATGGCCACAAACTCCTGGAAGATCGATTCAGGCTCAGCATTAGGAAAAACTACTTCACAGTCAGGGTGTCCAGACTGTGGAATAAGCTTCCTTCAGAGGTGGTGCAATCACCTACCCTGAAAAACAAAAGGAGACTAGACAGTCATCTTGCTAGGGTCACCTGACCCCCAGTTATCTTTCCTGCTTGGTGCAGGGTGTTAGACCCTGACACCATGCAGCGCCCAACGACTAGGGAGACGACAATTCAATTGCTCAGGGATCCCATTGCTCAGGGAGCAAGCAGGGAGCAAACACCAGCACACATTGCTCAACAGCAGCTTTATTCAGAATGGAGACAGCTTCGGGCAAAGGTCCAACAAACCAGGGACCTGCAGTGAACATTAGTTTTTTTCCATATTTATGCACCTTGGATCATACTCATTAACATTTACTCCACCTTTGTTCCACTCATGTTTCTTCCTATCTCAAGCTCCACCTCTGTTTACTGTTTGTTTCATTGTTCCTATGCATTTCATTCATTTACATGCCTTTTTGCTATGAGCACATGCTCAAGACCTTGAACCCCGCTTCTCCCAGTCACTTGCTGTTTCTTGCTGATTCCTTCTTCATCTCCAAGGTCTTACTTCTGCTTTATCTCCTGACGATAGCTGGTGGGATGCATCTTGTTCCTTTTACACAATGAGTCATATGTCCCATACATTACCATATCGTTAGGAAGATGCTTGCTTAAGTATTTTGCAATGTTACTTTTAATAGATCATTCTGCCTTGTGGTCAGCAGCTTTGCTGAGCCACAGATTAAAGCATTTATTCAGCTGCAAACCCAGTGCTCCCCAAAATCCAAATGTTGTCACCCTAACACAGGGGGCTGGACCCAATGATCTTCCACGATCCCTTCCAGCCTTGCAATCCATGAATGTATGTTCTGGAGGATAAGCTACATGCTTGAGGGAAGGGTGGGGAGGGAATGAGCCAAAGAGATTAGAAGAAGAGACTGTCATAGCCTACTAGGAAAATTTAAACACTTGGGTCCAGAGGGTAGGACTCAAATACAAAAGACTGGTGAATGCCTCGCAGCAGTTATGGCTCTGGTTACCAGAGTAATGTTATAAAGCAACAGTCTGCAACGTTTTCCAGTAGCAGGCTGGAATGACCTAGCTCAGGTCCAAGTTAAGCTGGCACTAGGACCCAACTGCTGCTTCTGCTTCTCTCCACTGGTGCATCTCCAGTGCCTCACCAACCTAAAATTTAGAAATATTGAAATATGACTCAGGGGTGTGGGGAGCCCTAAGGCCACTCCTGCCCTGCTCCAGGTACAGACTGCAGGGAATGGTTGGGCAGAGTGCTGGCTAGGCTGGGGACAGCAGAGGGTGGGAGCTTGTAGCACACCTTGGAAAGGCACCTTTCAAGCCAATGTGTTTTGGAAAGCCCAGGCCACCCTTAGGGAGTCGTAGAAGGCATCTGCTACCTACAATGCATTCTGCCCCCCATCCCTCCCCCCTTTGGCCATCAGGAAACAAAGCAGGAAATCTCTGGGATTCAGAGAAGTGAATGCAGGTCTTTAGAAGTAGAGCCCAGCATCCTGACCCATGGCTATCTATCTGTTACATATCATATTGTAGTGCATGAAGAAGCTGCATTAATCAACAGGTTGCATGGATGTCTTTATTTCAGCATTTCTTAGCTATCGTGTGCTCGACTTTGCAACTTTAATAACAATCTTTTAAAACAGTGTATGTTAAAATTAAGTAAACAAAATGTCCCTGGCTAGGACCATTCTAATATTATAAAAGCCTTATTCTGTCTGTCTGTCTGCTCGTGATGCTTTATTTGCACTCTGATTGGTTGTCTCATCAGGCAGCGAGTCGCCGGTTGTCTCCCCAGAGGCGATGATGATGGAGCAGACAGAGGGGTGGGGGAGCGAGGCTAGCACTGCTGGCCTCACCCCTCTGGCCACCTTGCTTCCTGGAGGGGGCGGCAATGAAGTGGACGGAGCAGCCCTGCTCCCTGGAGGCTGCAGCAGCATGGGGTGCTGGCTGAGGGGGATGGAGGGGACAGTGGGGCAAGCTTCCCCCACTGCTCCTGGGAGGCCACAGTGGCACAGGGTGGTGGCGCTCTATCCCTTCCTGCTTCCCCCCCCACCATCATTCCTGACGGGCAATTGGCTAGTCTACTTAGAAGAAGCATGTCGTTGCAGCAGTGGCTCTAACTTACCATAAGCCACAGATATCTGTAAGTCATCTTTTACAGAGTTCATTCATAATGGAAGATATACTCTCTCTCCTCTGGAGATACAGTGGTTTGGATGTGATTAATAGAGTTTTAGGTTTGATCAAATTTTTAATATAAAAAAAGATTAAATTCTGGCCCTCCCTTCATATTATACAATGCCATACACTACAGGGGATACTCACTAGGGCTGTGTGAAGCTTTGGTAGACGATTCAATTCAGAGGAGATTTTGCCCAATTCGGCGGCTGAATCTCTGAATCCAAATCAAATCTGGTGACCCATTAAAAGGTCCTAATCAATTAGGAAGCCTCCAAATCGATTTGCAGAGATTTGGAGATTTTGAAGGCTTGCAGGAAACAGAAACTGAGAAGAGGAAGGGTGATGGGATGATCTTTCATATGTGGAAAAGGCTGAGAGGGGCAAAGACTGCTTTGATTTGACATCTGTAGTTGGCCAGTGACTGTGATCTTTCTCCGAGTTCCCTTCCAATCACAATGCTCTGGGGAGGGACATAGAAATAACATATCAAGCTGTGTCTGAAGTGATCTGTGCCTTTTGTGAGCTCTCTCTCTCTTGGACCAGCAGTATCTGAAAGGCTCTGGCTTGCTATCTAGTCTCTTGGTAGCTAGTCTCTCTTCTTCTGTGTTTTACCTGACAGTGTGTCATCACTGTGCAGGAAAGTACAACATATATTACAGACACATACATTTTGCAGCATACCAAACATTATGAAGTATGCTGGAAAGGTAGGTGCCAGGTCTTCTGGTAGAGGAGGGAGAGGGGGTAGAGGGAGAGCTGCAAGTTTCCTCCGCCCAAAACATAGATGCATCCTCTTTCCTGGCAGTGATAAGTCTTCTGCTGCTAGTGGGAGCAAGGATGTGGTAGCAGTGCCTACACCTGCGCCACCACCACTAACACCACTAACCAGCAGCAGCATGACATTCTCCACCCGAAATTCAGTTCCCAGTATGAGCGTTCCAGTGCCAGAGGAGGAGCTGGATCTGGAAGCAGAGGAGCTCAGGGCCATAGCAAAAGAAATTCTGGGGAAGGAGGGGGAATCTGAGTTTGTGCTCCACACACCCCTCAAAGTTTCCCTAGAGGCAGGTCTTTTCTGGAAGGCACTTTGGAGGAGGTTGTGGGGGCAGGTGACTCAGCTCCTCCTGTTGTTGTGCCTCTTCCTGGTGATGAGGGGCATAAGGCAGGATTCTCACCCTCAACCCAGAAGCAGGCGGGTAGTGTAGAGTGGGATCATTTTGAGGTGGCAGATGATCCCAGGTATGCTACCTGCCAGCATTGCTGAAGGCAGATCAGCCAGGGCAAGGATGTGAAACACTTTGCCACCATGGCAATACTGCTGCATCTCAGAAGGCAGCACTCCCTTGCCCTTGTTCCTCCTCAGCCTGGCACCAGTTGGAGCATGCCCCGAAAGAAGTCCCCCTCTTGCTCCAAAGCCCCCATCCCCACAAAGCAGAGACAGGCCACCCTGGATCAGTGGGGGCAAGCTGCAGACAAAGAGAGGCATGTTCCCAAGTTAAGTGAGGTCACCCAGAGCATTGGGGAGATGCTTGCTCTGGATGGCCAGTCCTTCTCCTTTGTTGAGCATCCGGCTTCAGGCGGCTCATGGTGCTTGTGACCCCATCGTACCAAGTGCCTGAATGCACCACAGGATGGTGGTGCCCTCCCTGTATTAGGCATGCAGGGAGTACTTGAGGGAGGAGCTGTGCAACACAGGTCTGCGGGTAGCCTTGCCTTTCACTTCTGACATCTGGAGCAGCCGGGGTGGAGATCATGCCTACCTGTCCCTCACAGGGCACTGGTGCGATCAGTCAGGGCACTGGTGGGTTCTTCTTCAAGCAGAGGTGATGGACGAGTCCCACATGGCAAGGGAGATATTGGTGGCCATGAACCACATGGTACAGGGGTGGCTCATAAGGCAGGGCAAGCTCACCTGCGGGTTCATGGTCACTGACAACGGGGCCAATATGGTCAAGGCAATGCGTGATGCCAACTTTGTTGGCATCCACTGTGTGTCACAAAAGTTCTGCCTTGTAGTCAGGGACACCTTGGAGGGGGACAGCGCCATCACTACCAGCCAGCTTATTTCAAAATGCAGGAAGCTGGCGGGCTACTTCCACCAGAGCATCAAGCGGGGCAAGATGCTGTGGGACAACCAGGCAGAGCTGAGCATCCCACAGCACAAAATCATGCCAGGTGTGGAGACTTGGTGGAACTCCACACATCCGATGTTGGAAAGGCTGGTGGAACGACAGAAGGCCATCCATGAGATGGCCTTGGTCGGGGAGGTTGGGATCAGCGGCCCTCTTAACAAAACAGTGTGGGATACCATCTACCAGATCTTGGTGGTCCTCAAGCAATTCCTTGAGGCCACCAAGAGCCTTAGCGCTGGTGATGCCCTCCTTAGCCAGGTGATCTCCATAGTGAATGAGCTTGAGATGAAATGAAGAAGTCCCACAGGTTCAGTGTTCCTGGCTGGGGCAAGCCGCTTTCACCAGAGGTGCAGGCACTGGTGAAGCAGCTGAAGGAGGACATCAAAAAATGGCTGGATCTGTTGCGATCCAGTACAGTCCACATGCTGGTGGGCATGTGCGACCAGAGGGTGAAGGAGACGGTCTGCAGCAGCAAAACCCTCGATCACTGGACAGAGGTGCTGGTGAACAGAGTCAGGGAGGCAGAAGGGCAGAGATGGGGGGGGGGATGTGGAAGATGGGGGATCCACTTTTCCGTGCCAGCACTCCAACCACAAGCCAATCTCCTCCCATGGCCACTGCCAATGTGGGCCAAGGGCACCAGATCCCACCATCCGGCAGGTAGCTTAGAGGTCTTGGTGGCTACCTATCTTACCGAGGATGTGGAGCCACTGCAATGAGACCCCTGGGCCTATTGGGCAACCTGCAGCCAGGTGTGGCAGGATCTGACCAGGGGTTGCCCGGGAACACCTGTCCTGTGTACCAACCAGTGTTCCAAGTGAGAGGGTGTTCAGCATTGCTGGGGATGATTGCTGCACCTGCTTGGACCCTGTTTTGGTGAAGCAGCTGGTGTTCCTGAAGGTGAACATCCTGCTGCTGGGGTTCCCCAAGCTCCATGTGCAGATGGAGTGAGTGCCACCCTCCTCACTCTGCACCTATTTGCTTTTTTTATTTGCTTTCAGAACCTTGAGGTGCACTTTCACAGAAACCCCTGCACCACCTTGCCTGAAATCTGGCAGGCCTCATGCCTGTATGAGGGGCTACCATCCTTGCTGCATTCATCCTGCTCTGCCTTAACACACACAAGTGATATGAGTTTTGCTTTCAACAGTTTGAGGTGCATTTTCACAGAAACCCCTGCACCTACCTCCTTGAAACTTGGCAGGATTCATGTCCTCAGAAGGGTCTACCATCCCTGCTGTTTTCATCTGAATCTGCAAAAAAATGACAAAGCTATAGGTATTTTTGTGATTCCCCATTATAGTCTATGGCCAAATCTCTGAATCCAAATTGGCCGAATCGAATCAGGACAGTGATCTGAATCACCAAATGGAATCGCTGTCCCTCCGAATTGGCCAAATCCAAATCCAAATTGAATACTTGCTGCTTCGCACAGGCCTACTCACAGCATGTGAGTGGCAACTGCAATGGAGAGAAGTAGAGCAGCTTCTGATTTGGCCTATGCTTCCAGCTAACCTCTGCTTCTTTTTGTATTAGCAAATTGAAACAAAATAAAAGACTATTTGATTTCCTTTCAAATGTCTTGAGGGCTTGTTGGTTTCAGTCAAGGCCTTTAAAAAACAACATGCAAACAAAACATGATAAAACATGTATCTATCCATAGCTGTACTGTAGTGTAGAGCCCTTCATCACATCAGCAAGTGCCCACCCATGTGTACACATCCTTTGACAGGTCTCCTAGCATAAATGAGTGGTCACCAGGGTGCTAATAGCCTTCCTCCCACTTCCCTATCACTCTATGTTTAGACAGATGAGAACTTAATTACACCTACTGGCAAACAGAAGCCACCATCATCAAGCCAGCAGCATTCATGTGGACACTCCTGATGACTCTTCATGACTTGTCAGCAGCTGCATTGCCAAAGCACAGAGTGTGCGCACTCTGGGAATGCACCACCTACCATCTGGACCACAGCAACTAGCTGGCAGCAGCTGGCTGAAGGCACTGGAATGTCTACGCACACTTTCTGCTGGCTGCAGGATGGCGGATGCCATCAGAGTAACTCTGCTGAGAGAGTGGAGGGTTCTGTCACTGCAAAGACACTACAACAATAAATAAAAATGAGCTAGTCTTTTATAGACACATCTTTGTTTCTTCCTCCCTTGGTAAGAATGGGGAGCAAGCAGAGCCTGCAAACCACACACAGTATTAGGATCTACTGGAAACATGGCCCTAACTACACAAACTGTACTTCAGGAGGAAAGGAATTCAACACCAAGGCCTTTCTGTAGCTGTGCATCTTGCCCACTCTGTGGGCATTAATAACACTGTAGTACTGATCCAGGCAGTTTGGACCCGTCTACCCTTTGTAAATGAATGTTTTTTAGGAAGACATGTCAGAGAGAGCAGCTACTTTCTGCTTCTGTTCTCCGCCTCTTGGCCAGCCTACACCTAGAATTTCTATAGAATCTTAACTATTTTTCATGTGCAGTGGTTATCACTGGCTTAGGAATTGAAATTAAATTAGCATCGTAGTATTCATTTAGCACTAAAAATCTGTTTGGCACTCTGTATTGCAAAACAATACAGGCAGCGCCTGGCCCAGGAATCCTTAATGTATCTGCCAGTCTTCTCCTGCCTTGGTTTTGTGGGACCTTTCAACACCTTTGTAATTACTGCACTCATATCTTGGAAGAGAGATGAGCTTCTAGTTCCATGTGTGCAAGCATTTTGCAAGCTTCCTTACCCAGTCCTGGCCACCTTCCTAATTCAGAGATCAGGAGATGCCAATGAGAGGATATTATGCCATGTCCCATAAAGAGAGTGCGTAAGGCTGTTTCTAGGTAGAACAACTTACAACATTTAAGCCATGAGAAAATTTTCCTGTACATGTTTCTTAATGGTCACACACATCTGAATGGGACTGCAGCTGCTCTGCCCGAGTCTCAGGCCAATTGTACAAAACACCCCCCATGCTTTCGGCTCTAGGAGAAACACTAGCAAAACTGACTGGCACTCATCCTGGAAACACTGGTTAGGAGCTGCTTACACTATACATAAAGATACTCATCACCATTGTTGTGTCTTGCAATCAGCCAACATATGCTTGGTGTGCCAGTTGTGTCTGAGATAGCTTTGATTTCCAGTCATAATAAAGGCAGAAAAATGGCAACTATTTCAGCCTCCAGATACTATGTAGGATTGTGGTTTATGTCCTGTGGGACAGCGGGAAAGAGCTTACAGGAAGGAGAAATCTTTCCAAGATTCTGTTGTCCTAACTAAGGGAAAGGAGCAACTCCCCCTAGGCACTGAATGGACTACAGGGAGCAGCAGTGTCAAGCAGTTGCCATTCCTCCACCACCCAAAGACAAAATTGTGCTTGGAGAAAGGCAGGTGGCAAGTTCTCTGTGATGACAGCATGTAGGCTGCCGACATGGTCAGTCACTGGCAGACTACACCGACAGGTAAAGATTGTGGACCTAGCACAATATGTCCTTAAGCTTGTATATAATCAACAATAAATGATTTTGCATTTGAGCCATAAACAGTAGCCTAGGAAAATAGAATAAGAATCTGTTAATTAAGGCCATTAATGTTAGGCTAGGACAAGTGTGAATGACTGCCTTTTTGGAAAATACTTAAAAGCAGTTTGAATAAAAATTAATACTTTGCCTTTTCATAAAAAGAACTGGATTGTACATAGGCAGTCCTATTGAAATACTAATGTGCCTTTGTTAATTGAATATGATACAACCAAAACGTATATTATGCGTACAAAAGAAATGAAAAAGATCATTAAAGGTGCTTTAGGGGATGTAATTCACAAATACAGAGGAACAGAAGGAATCCAGCACCAGAATCACCTGGTGCCAGCCTTGGCTACTTTCAAAGAATTCCTACTGAGCTGCAGAAGTGTGGCTAAAGCAGAAGGCCCCAAAGCCTGTTTGAGAGTGAACCTTTACAGGTGTTGCAACTAGCCTGGCCAGCAAAGTAAAAGAAACAGGGCATGTCAAGTACTGTTTCTAGATGGTGAGGGAAAGAGAAGAATCTCTTTCAGAACTGTAATGTTTACAAGAACAGAAGTCCAGCTAATTGGCATCTTCCAGGTTGACAAAAACTCATTCAGTTCAGTTCCCAAAGTCTCAGTGAAACAAAGAAATTTGAATAAAAAGCAGTCAGAAAATATTTATTCAAATAAGCCATACAAATATTGAGTGTAAAGAGGGCGTATTTTGGAGAACTCAGATTCAAGACAACCTGCTGGCAATCTTTGCACCATACTCCTACTCTGTCTGGAGTCTCTCTAGCTGGTATAGGTGAGAATCTATATTGTACTGGTAGCTAGATAGGCATTGTCTCTCTAAAAATCAAAGAGCCCCAAGCTTTTGGTAACACATGGGGAAGAATATGAAGGATCACCCTAAGAACATAGGACAGGAAGGACCTCATAGTCACCAAGCCCAGATCCCTGCTATCATAGGTAAGCATCTCAGTGGATGCATCTACATGAGACATTTACTGTGCAGTTGACTAATTAACTGCACAATAAATGTCTCTGCATCTACATGTATGCCCCCATTAGGGCACATGAAAATAATAAACTCCCACTGGCTAGCCCCAACACTGAAGCACTCTTGTGCCCCAGCCAGCCCCTTAACAGCACACTGAGCTTGGCTGGAGCAGCCTCAGGCTGATCTCTTAGGCCCCATGCCAGCTGGGGACTCAGCTCAACGTGCTGCAGTCTGGGCACACATGTAAACTGTGTGCCCAGGAGCTTCCCGGGACCAATAAATTGCAGCACAGTAAGGTCTGCAGTTTATTGCTGCACGTTAGTGGCACATGTAGATGCACCCACACAGTCCTTCCATAAACTGATCAAACTTTGACCTGAAAGACAGATAAAGAATTTCACTCTTCTTACAATCAGGAATTTCCAGTCTTTATTCGTGGCAGGTTTATACCCATTTCTGCTTATATCAGCTTTGTCCTTCATCTTAAGTAGCTCTTGAATAGTGATGAGCTTCTACATCACTATTATTTGCCACTGTTTTGGAGCTGACCACCTATTAAGATCTGATGAAATTCAGACAGTCCAGGGCTGCCTTCTTTTACTTTCTACTCTACTGCCCCTTACTTTCTGTTGTCTGATGAGGAAAAAGTGTTTGAAGTTTTTACACCCCATCATCCTTGCCTTGGATAGCATCTTCAGCGAATTCTATTCCTGGTATCTTTGGGAGAACGGGAGAAGGGGCTTGTGATTTGCTTGCCTCCTCTTTCTTCCCTTACAATCTGCTCTTGCTTCCCAATCTGCTATTGCTGTGCCACTGATTCTTTCAAACACTCTGAAGCTGAAGAGGTCAATTTGAAATGCAAAGAAATAAGATTACGTGTCAGCTAAATTTGTTAGCTGGGTCCCCTAGCATAACCTGAAGGGAGAATTTAGCCCAACAGTGTTATGACTATAGGATTTCTTGTTTGGCTGTGTGGAAACTTTAGGTGTCAGGCCTCCTTTTCCAAAGACTCTCATTCTTTATGCTGTTTTATTTAGGGCAGCTCTGCATCTAATAGATCAGCCTAGAGGTCCACTCAGTTCAAGAGTCCCCCTTTGACCAGACTCTTTTCAAATCCCTGTTTATATTTGGGCTTAGCCCCCGATTGTCTTTACTGCCTGGGTTGCTGCTGGGCCCTAATGATCTCTGGGTTTTTGTCTAATGCCCCTTTTTGTGTGGGGCCCATTAACCCAGACCCCTTGTTTACACACAATATTTTATATGGACTATTTTAATAAATATTTTCTGAATGCTTTTATTCAAATAATTTCTTTGTTTCACTGAGACTTCAGAAACTGGACTGAATCAGTTTTCTATCAACTTGCAAGATGCAAATTAGCTGGACTTCTGTTCTTGTAAACATTACCATTTTGGAAGGGATTCTTATGTCTTTCCCTCACCACCTGAGGAAGCTACATGCCATGTCCTGTCTATTTTACTTTGCTAATTGTATCAGGCTAATTGTCATATAAACCCCACACAAAATTGTTGTGGCGGACAGAGATAACTCAGTTGTTATGCTAGGTAAAGTCCTGTTCATGCAAGGTATGCAAGCTACGGTAGCAAAGAATGAATGAATGCAAGTCTGATGCTAGTGGCATATTTCTCTGCATGGCACAGAGAGGAGACAAATCTGATGCTTTCCTAATTGGGTATTCATTTTGCTTTTTTGAAACGTTATGGAGAAAGATACAGATTCTACTTTGACATCTGCTCTGCCACAAATATAATTTTTCCCCCCTTACACTGTATAATGATTCCAAAACACAGAAGTAAAGGTTAGTAAATGGGATGACCACCTGATTTGGGGGTTGGCCTATCTGATTTTTTTACTATTTTAATTTGCTAGGTAATATTAATTAACATCAGATAAATGGTATATGTTTTTCTATAAATATTTATAAGCCTTTTAAAACAAATTGCCTCAGTCATGCTCTCACCCCTTCTGCATTGGTTTCCCAGAAGTATTTAAGTGACTTGCATGAATGTTTGAAAAAAGTGATCTTCAGAAGTCACACACGCATTATTCACAAAAAAGTGACTTCTTATTGCTACATGGACATTTGCATGTTCCAGCCAGTAGCAGAAATTATATGCTATGTGGAAAGCTCTTGAGCATTGGAGTATTCAGAAAGCAACTCCTAGGTATTCCTATACTTGGGCTTAAGAGTTCAAGTAAGCCAGGTCCTCGAATGGTGTAATTTCAACTTGAGTAACTCCAATGGAGCTATGCTAATTTACATCAGTTGCATGTTTGACTCGGTGCCTGGAGATAAAAGTTTTCTTGCTCTTCTGTATATGAGGTCTCCATATGTTATCTGTTTCCAATTAATAAAGTAACTCTATCATTACGATGATCTACTCCAAAGAGTAAGTACAGTCCAAGGATTAGCTGTTTTTTGTACTGTGATTCTAAGAGGTGATTTATAATTCTCATTACGAAAGCATCAGTAAGTCCCTGAAGACAAACGGCAAAATAATTTGTAGTACTGCAGAGTAGAAAAATGATAGTACCTATTCAAATATATATGACCATGATATGCTGCATGACTGAAGTGATATTTTTCTCAAGAATCTGCCTTTTTTTGCTGCTGTTAAAAATCTAGAACCTTATACCATAAGGCACTGGGTGATATCACCAACATGGATTTCTAGGACCCCCCAGTCATCATTTGTCTCTAGAGGACTATTCCTGCTGATATAATTTAGAATAATCTCAGAGCTGCTGTCTGTTAAAAGAAAGAAATACAAATGTTCTTGATGTGCATACACTTTGGCTTAATAAAGTGACTAATTACTGAAATTACATATTGTATTTTACAGAAGCTGATGGTATTTGGCCAGCACTAATACTGTTTCACAAGTTAGCTATCTCTTACTACATTGAGCTGACATTCCAGTCTGGAGATTTATTTTAGGCTATATATTAGAAACTATGCAGCGAAGACAATACATAGTGGCCCTGCATCTCTTTTTACATGGGACAAGCCAAGAATAAATTCACTCAAGTCAGTGGAATTATACTTGTGTAAAAAAATCAGCATAAACAAAGGTGGAGTCAGAACCAAAGTACTTTATAAGGCCACTTGCAATAGCACAGCTAAACCGGGTGAAAACAACAGTATAATAACAGGCAGTGAAGAATCAACATCAATACACATCACTCTGCATTTTAAAACTGTTGACAAGACTGATTTAAATAACCAGAAATCACATTTGGAAAAAGGTGAAAAGGTAACAATATTTGCCTTGCAGCCTAGAGTCTGATTTGATATTTTGTTCTAGAACCAAATTTAAACTGGAAACCAAAATATAAAAATTATTCTACTGCTCAGTTCTGAGACGGAGAGAGTTTCCAGGAAATAAAAAGAGGTACATAAGCATTGTATGAAGTGAAAAGAAAAAAAAAAAGTCTTACTAAGGTTTTTGGTTGTAGCCGTGTTGGTCTAAGGACATATACAGGCTTCAGACTTACTAAATAATTTCAAGCAATGAATGTGTAAAATAACAAAGAGTACAGTAATGAATACATAAATAATGCATCTACCAGTGAGAAACCCAGAAAAAATAAATTGTTTTCTTGGTACAGATTTGTTAACGCGAAGAGGCAGTTTCATAGCAGAACTGGGTTTAGAAGTAGCAAACTAGTAATAAGAGGCTTTGTCTCATTTTTGTTCTGGGGTGTATAGAAATGTTATCTCTACTCCTTTTAATTAGCACTCCAGACTACAGTGTAATACTGATTGCTCTAATTAGCTCTCATCATTTTCACTCTTGCAGGCGTGTTCTGCTTGTAATTATCAACCAGTTTTAGGACCCATGAATTACAGTAGCAACTGAGTGGTAATTTAATTTCTCTTTAGTGCACTTCCTTCAAGTTAAAATTCTAGATATCTTAGAAAAGAAATTACTGTATTATAACCCAGAAAGTATGCTATCAATACACATACTTTTTGTCTTTCTCTCTCCCACTGATATTTAAATGTTCTGTTCTGTCAGCATATTCCTTTGTTTCACAAACCCATCACATGCACGCATCCTAATTTGGTTATTTACCAGCTTCTCCTAATTTGGTCTATCTATCAAAACCAGAAATCCCAAGAGTTCTGCAGTTCGGCACTGTAACCTGCAGAGTCCCTTATCTCTGTCTGGGTACACTGTTCAGGTTATGGACTGTGTGGTACCTGTCTTTAATTTCCCAGCCTGTGTGTCTACTTGCTGCATCAGACACAGTGAGCGTTGAAGGAAACTTTGTCAAAAACAGGCTTTTAGAAATCACTTAACTCTTGTCATTGCCCTGGATCATTATTCTAAGTGTCTATCTACTTTATCTACAAGCCAATTCCCAAAACCAAACCTTAAATACCATTTTCTAGCCATCAGTCTGAGAGTTGAAGTGAGCATACTTACATGGAGGCTATTTATAAAATTAACAATCTGAATCTTGTTTTTCTTCTCCATTTGGCTGCAATACACATCTGCCCAGCAGTTTTGGCAAAAACCTGCTGCTCTTGGGGTGATTGTAGACAAGATTATGAAGGTCTAAAGAAAAGCTCAGAATGGAAATGACTTCTAAATTAAATAAGAAATATTAAGCAAAAAAAAAAAAAAAAATTCATGCCAATATCTCCTGTTAACTAAAGTGCTATTGTTACTCTTTGGCAAGTATGTGGAAGAGGAGGCATGTGTAAGATGGATGGAAGAAGAGACTGCAGGAAAGGAAAATGGATCTACATAAAATGCTTCACCCATACCTCTCTTCCCCATGCCAAATCTTTGTTTCAGGCTGCCAGCAGACTCAGGAAGAGGACACTCTAAAAGGCTTCACTCAATCCACAACTAGAATGTTTTCCTCATAATCAGGGTGTTTCAAAAAAACCCTACAAACTTCATTTATACAGAATCTGAATAGGTCAGACAGGCCGTATAAATACAGCAGGTGGAGCAGATCCAGCCTCAAAATTTGTTACTGCAGGTTAAACGACCTGAGCTACCCCTCATGCTATTTGAATTTCAGCTTTCCTATCTCTATGATGAGAACAGTATTCACTTACTTCCTTTACTGGGTAATGAGGATGAATTAGGTAGCATTTCCATAGTTCTTAGAAGCTGCCAAATATGAACACAGTTATAAAGCAATCAACAGAATAGTTCCTTTTTCTCTTTAAATTAAGGAAACATTCCCTTACCCTATCATTTATTTTGTATTGTGGTTCAGAAGTAAGAGAATAAATTTATTTTTCTAAATAGACCAGTGCCGTCCTGTCTACCTAATCTCTTGTTATGCCATTATAGGAGATGTTTGGCTCTTCTTTGTAAAGAGCCTCTTGGCCCACCTTTCAAGGATTATTAAGGACAGCAAGTAACAGCAGGGAAAAAATATTATTCTGTGTTGAGAACAAGATAAAACTAGAACTAGATGGGACACTAATATTTTGTGTATGAATTCCCTCTTGTAATGTCTCACCTCCCCAGCACTGATGATATGTCCTGTTACAAATGCATTAGAGCTGCCGGGTTAATGGGTACACATAACATCTGGAGTGACTATATGACTACCCTGGCTACAGAGCACTGGGATCATTACATGTCTGAGGGAGTTGAAGCCAGTGTACTTACATGGAAGCTGTTTATAAAATTAACGTTCTCAAAAGGCTTCTATGCTACCATGTACTCTGTCCAATTCGGTGAGCAGCTGGGGGAATGGCCATTTCTTCATTCCTCTCTCTGGCCATAATCCTGCATTCCCTAAACACCAAAATCCCTACTGCAGCCATGTGAAATGTTGATGGTGCAAGAAGCACATTAAGGGTTCCTATACACATGCAGAGAGGTTGCTTCAATGTGCTGCTCTGGAGCACATCTGTTACAAATACCCTAAGACTGACAGAACCAAAATTAGTTCTGTTTTCCCTATTTCACCTCATCCCCACCCAGCTGTTCCCAGCTGTCAGTTCAGAGTCCTGGAGTTCTGGATGATCGATAGTACACCTGAGATACTGGAGGGCTACAAATGGCAGTTTTACCTCAGATGAACACCCAGAAATTAATTTAACTCAAGCTAGGTAACATAGCTGAAAAATAATCACCCAAAGTGTCTTAACTTTTTTAAGACTCCTAAATGGCACTTAGCACTTGTTAATGAGCCTTAATGTGGAATCATTCAAGTTTTAAGTGCTTTTAAGATGATCTCATTGCAATGTGTAACTCTCTTCCCCTGAAGGTGAGAATACAGCCAAGCCCTCAGATACCACTGCATCTGTACTGAAGAGAACACCAGGGATCGCCACCTCACCAGTCTTAAAAAGGCTTTCACCCAGCAAGGACACTCCTCCAGAGAGGTAGATCGCACGTTTGAAAGAGCCACCTGGATACCACGTGAAGAACTGCTGCAGTACAGAAGAAAAACACCCACAAATCGCACACCGCTGGTTATGACCTATCACCCATCCCTTGAACCTATACGGAAAATTCTCAAAAAATTGCAACCCATACTAGAAAAAGACCCTATTCTTAAAAAAATCTTCCCAGAGCCACCCATCCTAGCCTTCAGATAAGCACCGAACCTCGCCAACCTCATCACCAGAAGCAAACTTCCTCAGCCCCAGAAGACACCAAAAGGATCCAGACTGTGCCATGACAAGAAATGCAAAACCTGCCCCCACATCTCCATCACCTCCACTATTACTACACCCCACAACAGAGCCATCAGCATCCCAGGATCTTACAGCTGCACCTCCAGAAATGTAATATACCTCATCCAATGCACCAAATGCCCTGATGGAAGATATGTAGGAGAGACCAAACAACAACTGTGCACCAGAATGAACGCACACCGGAAATCCATCAAAGACAGAAACACCCAATTACCGGTGGGGACACATTTCTCACAGGAGGGCCACTCTCTCTCCAATCTCTCAGTCCTGATCCTCAAGGGAAATTTACACAACACATCCCAGAAACCAGCCTATGAGCTCCATTTCATCAACCTGCTGGATACTAGAGATCAGGGACTAAACACAGACATTGGATTTTTGATACATTACAATCTGCCTGGCAACTGACTCCCCAGCCCAGCCTCTGGCTTCTTTACTTTTCATTCCATCCAGGAAGAGCACACACCCACTGCTGAAGCTTCATTAGCCTGACGAAGGGTTTTTGAACCCGAAAGCTTGCTTAATAACTATTCTCCAACCATTTGGGTTGGTCTAATAAAAGATATCAAATTCACCCAAGGAACCTTGTCTACAATACAGGGATGCATTTGGCTTGTATATAACGTGGATAGCTTTAGAAAATATGACCGCAGACTGCAGCTGAATGACTCAGGGAAAGACCCAGCTGTCAGCACAAAAACTGGAAACTTTTTTTAACCCATTCTATGTGCAGTATCTTCCCAAGTAAACCCAGGATATTAGTATTTATTATTGGTCTGCGTATAACTATAGGGCTAGATCTACAAGAAAATCAGAAAAAAGCCTTGAGTATACATCTATCCTTTTGGCACTCTCAGCCCCCTTGAGCATGGCAAAAGGGGAAGATTTACTTCATTGAGTAAAGACTCATTGAACAGCTCCAGCATTGCTGACATTTGGTGTATGCAAAAGCTGCAGATATTTCAATTCATTCTTCTCTCCGGAATGCCCGGATTATACTTTGGGTAATCAATTTGTCTGTCATTCGTGAACCGTGACACTAGGTGGCGGTGTCGGGCTAAGCAATGGCTCGCTCTATGCAGCACGTGGAGAGAAACAAAATTTCTAATAAGGAAAAATGTGCTTTTCTCTAATGTCATACTGCCCTCTGAACTGGCCTGTTTATGTTCAATACACAGTGCAACATATATAGTATGTTGTATAGTAATGGTCTGAAACCCTGTAATAGAGTATTATTACTAGTCTCTTGCATCACTAAGGTAGAGTACTTGACGTACTTGATTATTTAAAAAAATGGGATATAGTGGGCATGTCTACATGAGACGCTGACTGTGCCAAATAATACTGTGCAGTATTGTGTCACAGCACTAACAGAGCTAATACACTACTGCGCGGTATTATTAGGCTACTGCACAGTAGCGGCACTTAAAAGACATTTGTCAAAGATGTTCACTGGTGCTACTACACAGTAGCTGGAGTCACTGTGCATTTATTTAGTCCTTGCACAGGGCTTTCTTGGGGGAATATTAGCTGGAGAGAGACACAAAGGAAGGAAGAGGGGACTTTGAAGGGATGGGGTCAAGGAAAAGGAGAGTAGAGTGGAGGAGAGTATGAGGGTAGGAACAAGAGGGAACTGAACAGCCAGAAGGGAGAGACTCTTCAGTGTGAAAACTGAAAAAAATCCCATCAGGTGTTGATAGGCCAGGATTATTTTTGGTGATACTTTTTATTGGATCAAATCTATAGTTGGGAGAGATGTTACACAAGCTTTCAGACACAGTGCCTTTCCTCAGGTCTGGGAAAGAAGTAGACACAGCTTTGTCTAACATCTCTTCCAATTGTACAGTTAGTCCAATTAAAAATATTGCAAAAAATCAAATAAAATTCCAGCATCCAGATGTTTCCTGAGCAGCACAGGACAATATATACTTCCCTGGGCTCTTAAGCCTGTTGACACGACTAGGACCACAAGGACCCTAATACCCCTGAAAAGAGGCCAGCACCTTCGAACCAGGAACAAACAACCATGTAGTTTTGCAACTACTGAAGATTGAAACTGAAGGCATCTTGGGCTTAGGTTCTCTCAGTCTGCAGCCACTACTATTAGTATGCACAACTATTCGAACAATAACAAATGTAACAAATGGATAAAACATCTGGCTTCATACAGTGGCACAGCAGTTGCTCTCCAGCTAAATAACTGTACAGCTCTCATTTCCTATTTTTCTCATACTTATTGATATTTGTATGTGATGGCACAGAACTGCCAAGCTTTCAGCGCTAGGGATAAATTTTGAGGCACCTTAGTCTTGCAATGAAAATGTTTTTACTGTGTTTTTTTGTGATTTTTTTTTGCAACTTCATTTACATTTCAGTTATCACAGCTATTGCTAACTATTCTGGAGTTTCTACCACTAGTGCATGAGAAAGTTCCGCTAAAAGAACTGAGAATAAGGGCTGCAACCCAGCATTTTTCTGTGCTTTTATAGCAATACATACAATGGGCTCTTGACTTCCCACTGGTACTCCCAAGTGTTTCAGTCACACTAACAACAACAATAACAAAATGCTAAGCATAAGCAGGATCAAAAGAAATAGCCAAAATGAATAAAGGGACAAAATGTTAAGATATTAAACACTTTGAGGAAGGAGCATTGCAATTAAATATATGATCATTCAAAAATATCTAAATTGTAGGAGATAAAAAATTTCTTGTTGACACATGCTAGATGCTTTTAGGCTTTTGAGGAAGGCTGGCAGTTATGAAGCTGCTATGATCTCTGGGAGCATGAATTTTTAAAGATATTTTATTCGGGATTGATTTGTTTTATAGATTCAGGCTGTGACCTGTTTCTATCATGGTTTCACATATGCTAGGCATTTTACATTTGGTCTCAGTTCATAAACTTTTACAAAAAGTCACTTTCAGTCAAATTCAATAAACGAGTGTCCACAGAAGAGAGATGCCCACAAGTTTATAGTGAGTAAGTTCCTTCACAGAAGACAATAAGCTCAGTGATGGAACTGTGGTGGGGGTGGTCGCCCACAGGGGCATCAGCACCAGTTCATCACTGTAGGGGGTCCCTTACTGGGGCTAGATACAAAGAAGGTAGTTTGCAGCAGGAGGGAACGGATAAGAGGGCAGGAAATTTAAATTTATGTAGATTAAGTGGCCCTAGCTCCTTATCCAGTTTTCCAGAGAAAATGCAATCGCAGCTGTTGCTGTACGGTCTCAAACTGCAGTAGCAGCTACAGGGCCATTCTGTCCTGTTGTTGCGCTCTGGCCCAGGTTAGGTGTAGATATTAGAGTCCCAATCTCTCCAAAGTTCATCAGCAGGCATTGGCTTTATGCAGGTGAAGTCCAGCCTGCAGCAGTAAAGCAGCACTGAATAAAAATGGAGGCCTAGGGAGCCATTGACAACAGCCACCAACAACAATCAGTTTCTAACTTTAGTTTGAATCTCACCTTTGCCTGTTAAATACTGAAAGTTTGAAATGTGCCAAAATACGTATTCGAGACTCAGCCCTGAGGTTGACACTGTTGTGCTAGATAGACTAAGAATGCCATTTCCTGGTGTTAGTTTAGTTCGTTTTTATACACCAAAGTCTCGCTCTGGAATAAAAACACCCACGCCAGGAATTATTTCAGAATAAACATCTAAGAGAAGACAAGCGAAATTCTGTTTGTTTTTTTTTGTTTTGTATTACTGGCGTCTAGTTTCCTTACACAGGTTAATGTGAGAATCAATTGCACCCTACCATCCCAAGTGAGATAAGTACCAGGGAGGCTGTCATACAGAGCAGGGCAGCGGGGGGGGGGGTTCCTAACTGAAGGGCAGGGTGTCAGGTCTGTCACAGAAGATCTGCTTGGCGGTCTGGCCGCTCCCTCTCGCAGTGGACGGGGCTGTGCGTGTTTGCATTCATCAGGCTGGGGAGGGGCATAGCCCGGGGTAGCCCCTCCTGTGCTATTGATAACACATTCATGCTCCACGCAGCCCGCTAACGGGGCAATCCCCCATGCAGGCTGGCCCGCGCTCCTGCTAGCCGGCGCCACCTCCACCTCTACGTCTCGCGGGGCGCGGTAAGTGTCATCGGCAGGGCAGAAAAGCGAAGGGAAGCAAGCCGCGCTGGGGAAGACGAGGCTGGACCCTCTGCCTGCCCCGCACCGCCGGGCTGCCCCGTGCTGCAGTGCCGCGCGGGCCGGGCCGGGCCGGGCGCGGGAGGGGGCTAAGCGCGCGTGTGCCCGTCTGTCCCCGCAGGAGCCCGCGGCGGATGCACGGAGGCAGCTGCATGAGCAGAGGCGGCGGCGGGCAGCAGCGGAGATGAGGCTGCCCGTGGCGCTGGCGCTGGCGGTGCTGGGCGCGCTGGGCGCGGCGGCGGCGGGGGCGGGCGAGGCGGCGGCGGGCTGGGCGCGCTCGGGGCAGTTCTCCACGCGGGAGCAGCACCTGTGCAGCTGGCGCCTGCTGCCCGCGCCCGGCGCCACCGAGCTGCGGCTGAGCTGCCAGGCGGCGGCGGGGCCCGCGCAGCAGTGCGCCTACCGCGGGCAGCCCGAGCGCTGCGCCGCCTACGCCGCCAAGGGCCGCCAGTACTGGAAGCAGATCCTGGGCAAGCTGCGCCGCAAGCGCCACCCGTGCCAGGACCGCAGCCCGCTGCGCGCCCGCCTCTGCGCCGCCAAGCAGGGCCCGCACGAGGCGCAGCTGCACCTGCTGCCCGCCAGCCCCGGCCCCGGCCCGGGCCCCAGCGCGGCGGCGCCCGCCCCGGGCCAGCCCCGCGCCAAGGAGCCCGCGGAGAAGCGCGGCCGAGCGGGCAAGAGGAAAGCGCGGCCCGGCGCCACCGCAGCGCCCGGCGGGCAGCGGCCCAGCGCGGCTGCAGACGGCTCCGAGCCGCCCACGGGCCTCAGCGAGGACCTGGCCGCCACCTACTGCTCCGAGAACTGGCACTCGCTCTGCTCCTTCCTCGTCAACTTCTGGCACGGCTGAGCCGGGCGGTGGCCCCGGCTTGTAAAGCGCTTCCCACCGCGTGGGAATAAAGATGCTGCTGTGCCCCCACCCGTGTCCGTGGTCGCTGAGCGGGGAGCCCGGGGCCCTCGTCGTCGGGCTCATGGGGCAGCGTTTCTGGTAGAGGGGAGTGGGCACCGGCGGGGGGCTCCTTTCGGTGCCCCACCTTGGGGCGATTGCTGTCAACCCCTGTCCCTGCTATTATGAGCCGTCCCAAGGATGCATTTGGCACACAGGTTCACAGAAAGTTTAGGGCTGGAAGGGACCTCGGGAGATCATCGGGTCAAGTAACCCCAGCACGGTGTGCATCCAGTCTCCTTTTGAGTTGTTGCTCATCAAATAGGCCTTGGCATGGCTGCAGCTCCCAGGCTGAGCCAGCCTGGCTTCCCCCTCTCCTCCCATCTTTCTCAGCTGCTGCCACCCCTTGCCTAGGAGAGTGTTTCCTCAGTCCCATCACCACATAGAAGAAGTGGGGAATCAGTATCTACATCTTGATCATCTCCCCCTACCTCCATTTTCATGCTTGGAGCCTTTCTCATTCAGTTCTGAACCTGTGTTTCCTGCTGTGCCCTCTTTTATTCAGATCATTGGCAGCCGCACACATTATAAAGCTTAATCCTAGAAACCCTTCACCATCACACTCCCTGCTCTTCCAGCCCTCCCAGAAAGGTCAGTGGAAACCAGGAGAAGTGAGAGCCCATTTGGGCACGACCGACTGATGCCTCCTGAATCTGGGGGGGCACCAGCAGAAGCAGCCAACAGCAGCAGCCCTGTCAGGGGGGCACCAGCCCTACCGACAGCATCACTGTCAGCTGTCGGGGGCACTGGCCCCATCGGGGGGGGGGGACACATACACCCCGTGCACCCCCTACCAGTCGTCTATGCATTTGGGGGCGGGAGGGAAATAATCTAGGTCCAATCCTATCGCATTAAGGCAATGAGAAAAATCTTGCTTTTAGGTTTTGCTTCTCACAGCTGCGATAACAATTCTCAAAAGATTCTTTAAAGCAACCAGAGTTTAAAAACTCAGTTTGTAGCTTTGAGTTTTGACATTAATGGGAGTTTTGTTTAAATAAGGATTTAACATCTATCACTAGAAAGGAACACTTACATTTGGGGGTGAGGGGAAATGCTCTTACATTATCCCATCTTTTCAATTGGGAACATTTTTTGTCAGAAGAAATATATTGGGTTTAATGGCTGGGCTCAAGGTCCCAGGTAATTTGTGTGGGCTGGTTTAAATGAGGGTGTCAATGGACATGTTCAGGACTCCATTTAGGAACTCATGATCATAGACTTGAACCCTGTTCCTCAGTCGTCATAGCTGGGAAGATGGAGCTGTGCACATTCCCCAGAGTTCTGAGGCTAAGCCCTAATTTCCTTTGAGTCCATAGAGGGAAAAGAAAGGAAAGGCAAATAAATAAATGGTCTAGACCAGTGAAACTCAACTGCGGTGCCATAACATCCTTTTAAAGGTGCAATGGAGGACCATGCAATATAGCACCGCTAGGTCTGTTAACACCTACACAATTAACATGATAAACCCAGAGATTTCAAGTAGGAATCCATTGGGTAAAACATTCCCTGATCCGAGTTCTTTGCAACAGAAGAATTGCTCTTTTATTATTGCATAGTCAAAGAATGAGTGAATACTTAGAGCTGGCATTTTTTGTTGGTATTGCCTCCCACCCAATGTTTGTCTTGCATCATCAACTTAATTGACAGCATCTCCTCTAGTTTTCAAATAATGGTAATTTCGGAAATGTCACTGGCAATATAATACCACCCTCTGTGCTGAAATGTAGTTTTGTAGAGGTGCACAAAGGAAGAGACTATTGCTTAACATTCAAAAACTGGCCATTTATGGTTTTATTTTTTAAGTTTTTCCAGAAAAATTTCAATTCTTATTGAAACATAACCCTAAATGTTTGACACTAAGAATGGAGTTATAAATGACACCAGCTATATAGGGAATCTGCGCTGGTAGTTATTAAAAGGCTGCCATTTCTTCATATAAAACTTGATATCTCTAGAATCAGTATTCAGGGCTTAGGCATATAGCTCTTAACAACAACAACAAAAATCACATGCCTCTTAATAGCTGAGTAATGTGTAAAGAAAAGTATTTCCAATAGGTGTCAGCATTGGAAGACGCTTCTGTTTCTAGGGTGCAGACAGCTCATAGACAATACAAGCATGTTGTCCTCTTAATGCGCTAATGTCTACGGTGAATATACTTGCCAAGCTAAAAGGCACTGGTTCCCTTTTTAAAATAACTGTAAAATGTCTCCTGCTCCCATACAACAGTACTCCAATGGGAAGCAAAATGTATCAAAATAGGCTATACTTCAGATAGAACTAAATACCATTGAGAGCGCAGGTTATTTTAATAAGTTTTGTGCCAAAGACACATGGACTAGCTAAAATAGTAGCTACTACAATTGTTCCAAAGTGTACCACAAGTGACCTTGTGAAACCTCTCAGAATTCCCCACTCATAGGAGCTAAACTGTAAACCATGCTGTATGTACTCAGAGGGGAATTGCAGATAAAATGGTTCAGAACATGAAGAAAGGATTGACAGTATGATTCAAAATAACTAATATTTCTGCTTGAAAAACTAGCTCCCACTGAAGTCAATGTCAACTGATTCCTATCAACACTGAAGGTTAACAAGATTAAATCCTAAACTTCCAACAACAAAATCACAAATAACTCCTTAATTATAGACTATTTTTAGTGAAATGTAGCTAATAACTACAGGGACAGATTAAAGCATAGAAATAAGCAGTTTAAGAGGTAAAGAAGCATTACACAAAAGTCAAACTTTCAAATCAGAATAATTCTTAATGAACTAACCCAGGAAGTCTGAATTTTCTTCCTACTTCATAGGAATAGTCTCCTTTGTATTCAGAAAAAACTATGCCATTTTCAAGCCAAAGATATGAATGCACTAGAAATAACTTTATATGGTACAGGTTTCCCTCACTTTATGCTGTACATGTGTTCCTGGAAAACAACACATAGGTCAAATTCTCATAAAGGGCACCCGCTTTACAATGTAATAAATAGGGATATGTTCCAAGACCTCGACTGCACTGATCCATTTCTACCGCTTTTACAAGACAGCTTTGGTACTCACCAACAGCACACAAGCACAGGGCACACACAAGCATAGGGCACTATCATAATGGGGTTGGCAACTACAGAAACACGTCACAGACAATGAGTGAGGAGCACAGATCCACACAGGAGACTATATTTTGGTGCGTGTCACTCCCACAATGCATTGCACAAAGCAGCTGACTGCGGGTTTCCACCACACCAATCACATAAGAGTGAATTTACCTTGCATATAACGAATTTTTGGTATAAAAAGGGTCATCACATAAGAGTTAATTCACACATACAGAACCAGCATAAAGAGGGAAAATGGTAATCTGGTTAGGAACCATATAATCCATGCTTATGGAAGAAACATAGGTGTATTTTGAAATATGTATTGACCAATAATCTGGAACAGGGGTGCAACTAAATCTGTAGATGATGGAGAATTATTTAAGCTTGTGTGAGGTTAAAAACTGTGAGGAAGGTCTTAACAGACATTTGAAAAGCTGTAAGAAGGTCTTAACAGAGATAAGTGAACAGGCAGTTCACTTAATTGGTGATGGACAGGTGGGACAAGGCTGAACTCCTCAACGAGTTCTTTGCCTCAGTGTTCCTAAGCGAGGGGCGCGACAAGTCTCTCACTGGGGTTGTAGAGAGGCAGCAGCAAGGCGCCAGACTTCCATACGTAGACCCTGAGATGGTGCAGAATCACTTGGAAGAACTGGATGCCTTTAAGTCGGCAGGCCCGGATGAGCTCCATCCAAGGGTGCTGAAGGCACTGGCCGCCATCATTGCAGAGCCACTGGCGGGAATATTCGAACGCTCGTGGTGCACGGGCCAAGTCCCGGAGGACTGGAAAAGGGCCAATGTGGTCCCCATTTTCAAGAAGGGGAGGAAGGAGGACCCGGGCAACTATAGGCCAGTCAATCTCACCTCCATCCTTGGCAAAATCTTTGAAAAAATTATCAAGGCTCACATATGCGAGAGCCCGGCAGAACAAATTATGCTGAGGGGAAACCAGCACGGGTTTGTGGCAGGCAGATCGTGCCTGACCAATCTAGTCTCTTTTTATGACCAGGTTACGAAACGCCTGGACACAGGAGGAGGGGTGGATGTCGTATACTTAGACTTCAGGAAGGCCTTCGATACGGTATCCCACCCCATACTGGTGAACAAGTTAAGAGGCTGTGATTTGGATGACTACACAGTCCGGTGGGTGGCGAATTGGCTGGAGGGTCGCACCCAGAGAGTCGTGGTGGATGAGTCAGCTTCGACCTGGAAGGGTGTGGGCAGTGGGGTCCCGCAGGGCTTGGTCCTTGGACCGATACTCTTTAATGTCTTCATCAGTGACTTGGATGAGGGAGTGAAATGTACTCTGTCCAAGTTTGCAGATGACACAAAACTATGGGGAGATGTGGACACGCCGGAGGGGCAGGGAACAGCTGCAAGCAGACCTGGACAGGTTGGACAAGTGAGCAGAAAACAACAGAATGCAGTTCAACAAGGAGAAATGCAAAGTGCTGCACCTAGGGAGGAAAAATGTCCAGCACACCTACAGCCTAGGGAATGACCTGCTGGGTGGCATGGAAGTGGAAAGGGATCTTGGAGTCCTAGTGGACTCTAAGATGAACATGAGTCGGCAGTGTGACGAAGCCATCAGAAAAGCCAATGGCACTTTATTGTGCATCAGCAGATGCACGACGAATAGGTCCAAGGAGGTGATACTTCCCCTCTATCGGGCGCTGGTCAGACCGCAGTTGGAGTGCTGCATGCAATTCTGGGCGCCGCAATTCAAGAGGGATGCGGATAACCTGGAGAGGGTCCAGAGAAGGGCCACTCATATGGTTAAGGGCCTGCAGACCAAGCCCTACGAGGAGAGACTAGAGAAACTGGACCTTTTCAGCCTCCGCAAGAGAAGGTTGAGAGGCGACCTTGTGGCTGCCTATAAGTTAATCACGGGGACACAGAAGGGAATTGGTGAGTATTTATTCACCAAGGCGCCCCCGGGGGTTACAAGAAATAATGGCCACAAGCTAGCAGAGAGCAGATTTAGACTGGACATTAGGAGGAACTTCTTCACAGTTCAAGTGGCCAGGGTCTGGAACGGGCTCCCAAGGGAGGTAGTGCTCTCCCCTACCCTGGGGGTCTTCAAGAGGAGGTTAGATAGGCATCTAGCTGGGGTCATCTAGACCCAGCACTCTTTCCTGCCTATGCAGGGGGTCGGACTCGATGATCTATTGAGGTCCCTTCCAACCCTAACATCTATGAATCTATGAATTAATAATAATAATAATTTCATAAAAATAAATAATTTCATTTATTAGTATCATTGCTGGTCTCTAAATCAACCCTGGTGCCTTAAGAAAACAGGGCATTATTGTACAGACCTCAGCTAAAGCTTATGCTCATTGTGCAATAGTGATCATAAAAGCAAATTTTAGCATGCATAAAGAATACAATATACATTAGTGAAAATATTATAATACCATTACATAAACCACCTGGAATACCATGAGTAGTGTAGCTCTATTAAATCTCAAAGAAATATACTAGAAGTAAGAGAGACTGATTCAGAGATGGTTGACAAGAACAGTTAAATCCATAGAGAAACTTCATTTTTAAGAAACTGTAAAAATTGAATTTTCCACTTCAGGGCTAAACTATCAATATGGAGATCAGAGATAAAAATAAAGCATGGAACAGAGAATGTAAAGCTAAGTACTCATTTTTATTCTAGCCTAATACAAGAATAACGGGTTGCTCAATATTCTTGTTTGAAAGCAACACATTTAAAACTGATAAAAGGAAGTATTCAAGAAAATGACCCATGGATTTCAACAGTATCATGCCCAATGTATAGAGACTTTAAAAAAAGGGTTAGTCATTTATACAAATTAAGCCATTTTCAGTTACTGTAAATAGGGTCATTTAATTTAACTGGCTTTAAATCTTCTTCATTCAGGACATAACCAGTGACTACCAGATAGGGCTTAGGAAGAAGCTTGTGGCATGGACTTTCTTCCAAAGCCTCCAGTCTTAGCCAATGTCAGTCTGTATACTGGATTGCATGGACTATTGGCTTTATCCAGCACATTGGAAATTCTTATACTGGAATAATTTTGCTATTTTAAGGTGTTCTTGTTTTAGTGTTTTCTGTAACAGCATCTCAAGTAAGTAAGAAGTTAGAATGCAGCATCAAATACAGCTGAGCAACACAAAAGTAGAGTGTTATTGGCAAGCAGTGCTCTAAACTATGTAGACCTCTAACTTGCTCCCTGGTAATTTAAGCCCAAATTTAGTCTTTGGATGCTAAGGCAAGTGTAAGGTTGTTGCTCTGAAGCCCCTACTGGGAATAAGTTGAAAGAAGCTAAAAACATCAAGTGTTAGTTGTTTTAGAACTGTCCTCAGGAGCCACCTGTGGATCCCAGCATAGGTGGTTCAGCAGAATGGTCAGGTCTTGACTATGTTACAACAGTGCAGGGTTTGGGTTTTTTGGTATTTTGTTGAGTACATTCCTCAATGCATTCACCTCTCAAGTTGACCTATGTGACAAATATGGAATTATACGCTGAAAACATTATCGAACAAAATGTGTAGATTTAATCTTACTACATTTCCACTTAATTAACATTTTCTAATTTGCCTACATTTTTATCTTCCAAATCAAACAGTTCAGATTTTTCAAGCCAAAAAAGGAGGGAGAGTCAGCTTGAAAAAGAAGCATTTTGGCTCTGAGAGCTGATTTACATCTGCACACAATGAACTTTGAAAATTTTCCAGAAATGAAAGTGTGTAAATCACTCTAGATGAGAACATGAGAAGGCTTTTGCAGGATTTTAACATTTCTTTTGTCTCAGAATAAAAGACTCTGAACAGAAATGTACTGAACAGACCCTGAAAAGTTCAAATGCTTCTGAAAATTCAAGATATCTTCGTACCCATGGGAAGAACTTCAGTTCCTATAATTTACTTCCTGCATGTTACTAACTCATGGCCAACAAGCTGTCAAGCACCAGGAGCATTTTCCAATGGTTAAAACTGTGGAGTGGGAACAGAAAAGCTATGTTCTCTTCCCAGCTATGCCAACCTAAACTGCTTGGCAAGACATTTAACCATTGTAAGATTATTTTACAGATAGAGAAACTCAGACACAGAGATTATTGACCTTCGCATATGACACTACAAAGCTCAGTTAATCGTTGTAAAGGACTAAAATACTAAGATAAAGAGATACTATATGGCTAAGTGTGAAATATCTTTATGGAGTTCTGAAAAAGACTAACGTGAGGTATTCCCCACTTTTTAGATTTTCAGCACTTGTAAGAGGAAAATGTTACTGAGAAATACTAGTCATCTTCCCTTCCACCCTAGTCATCTTCCATTCAAGATCTCAAAGCATTAACAAGTATAAACAAATCAAGCCACACAATACCCTTATAAAGTAGATTAGCACTATCCTTATTTTAGTAATGCTAGGGAAGTATCCAAGAATTCCAGGTCTCTTAACTCCATCCCTATTAATTTAAGCATGCCTCCCTCAGCCCCTAAGATATGAACAGTGTTTGAAGGTGAAATGGTTAAAAAATAATAAAAAAAACAGGGCAGGGGGAGCCGTCAAAACATGACCATAAGAGATTTAGGTTAGATCTACACTATAGTCAGGGATGCAGTGAGAAAGCAGGTAAGGTGCCTCAGTATAGAGCCAGAGGAGTGTGTTTGATGATCACTCTGGGCTCATGCTGAAGGATGCACAATCAATTAGGCCTGTGTGAAGCGGATAGATTTGTTCCAGATTTGGATTCAGCCACTTTGGGGGACAGTGATTCGAATCACCAATTCGAATCACTATCCCCCAAATCTATTTGTCCTGAATCAATCTGGCCGAATCTGATTTGGAGATTCGGCTGCTGCCGAATCAGCTGAATCTCAAAATCACACAGGCCCCATCCCCCACCTGCTCTCCCAGCCCCGTCAATGGCTGCTTCTCCCGGCTCTTTGAAAAAAAAAAGCCCTGACTCGCTGCTGTCAGGCTGGAGACAATCCCTGCTGCCCCCCACTGCCCCATGCCACATGGGGGAGCTCTGCCACGAGCCCCCTGACCCCCACCCGCTCTCCCAGGCCCCCCATTGCTGTCCTGCCCACCCCAGCTCCTGGCTCTTTAAAAAAAAAAAAGAAGAAAAAAAAAGCCCCAACTCACTGGATGCTGCCCAGTGGGGGCACATTCCTGCTGCCCCCCACTGCCCTGCGCTGTATGGGGGGGGGGGCTCTGCCATGAGCCCCCAGAAGCCCCAAGGCCACTGCAGTAGCCGGTGAGTGTGGGCTTTTCTTTTTTAAGGGCTGGGAGCTGGGGCAGGTGGGGCAGCCATGGGGGGGGGCTGAGAGAGCAGACAGGGGTTGGGGAGCTCATGGCAGAGCCCCCCACATGGCATGAGGCAGCAGGGATCACCTCCTGCTAAGCAGCAGCTTGTAAGTAGGGGCTTTTTTTTAAACAACTGGGAGCTGGGACTAGGTGGGGCAGCCATGGGTGGGGGGGGGGCTGGGAGAGCGGGCGAGAGTCAGGGGAAGCTCAGGGGGGCTGGAGGATCAGGCAGGGGATAGGGCCTAGCACCCCATGGTCCCCTCCAGCTCCCCCTCCCTCACCCCCTACTTACAAGCTCTGAGCCCAGGTCCAGCTCCCTGTTACAGTGGGTGGGGATTGCCCGAATTGCAGAAGCTCTCCGAATCTTTTCTGAATTGATTCAGAGAGCTTCGAATCGATTTGGACCTTTTAATTGGTCCCCTGATTCAATTTGGAGTTGGGGATTTGGCCACCAAATTGGGCCAAATCTCCTCTGAATTGAATCAGCACCTGAAGCTTCGCACAGCCCTACAATCGATCAAGCTGTAAATAGCTACCTTGTCCTTCCAGCTGAGTAGTCAAAAGTGGTCAGACCTGATGCCAGCCTCAGCACTCCCTTAGCTACAAAAACTGGTGTCTCTTATCAGTGCAAGCCCATGAGCTATTAGGCTGGGGTTTTTGACCAACACCACAATTAGATATGTCTTAACAAATAAAGCTGAATTTAAAGTGCACCGCAGCATAGCAACACATCCATGACAGAGTTCAGAACAGGTTAACTGCCCAAGACCTTTCACCTGGATCCTCTGGGGGCTCATTCAGCTGGTGCTGAAGCCTGCACCCAGACTAGCCAGCAAGTTAAAGTAGGTCTCTCTGTGCTACAGTTACACCTCTGACAGCAGTATAGACACAAAACGCTATATCTCTGTATGTCAGAATGGAGAGAGATGTCAACATCTGAAAGTCTATAAATATGAATGAAAGAGCAGATTGGCCAAAGGGAGGGAAAAAGAAAAGCCTGTCTAGTTTATATGGATTTTCAAGGAAAAAATATTTTGTAAATTAAAAATAACTCCCCCAGGCATGGGACATTGTGAAGCTGCCTGTAATATTTTGTGGCAGTGAGAGAAGATGCTCTTCTTCACCAGTGTGGCAGAGCTGCCTTTGGTCTTGAATTAAGAGTTGCAGCTACACAGCAGCACAGGTGCAATTCCCCCTCCCCCCAGATGACTAGCTCTCCCCTCTCTCAGAGCATTTTAAAATGCAGGGAAAGATTTATCTCAAATTCCTTCCTAACACTGATGTGTGCAAAAGGAGGGCAGGGACCATCCTGTATTTCATACCATGCTGCCTGGAAGAACACAGCTGCTAGCAAGAACCAGTCCTCTCAGTGACCATGGACCCTGATCTGAAAGGCTCTGCCAGCTTCACCTGCCTGGTCCATAACCACAGCCCTGCCGCTGGCTGGAAGCAGAGGCTGAGGCCTTGCATTTTGGCATTACCAACCCCAAAGGGTTAAAAGCCAGGAGTCAATCACACAAAGTCATCCAGGGTTTAAATATGAAACTGTCCTGTGCTTTCTGATCTATTCCCTCCTCATGCAGGAAAAGGTCTCTGACAGCACCTCTCACTGTTCCCCCCATTGTTACGTCTCAGCTGTGTGTTCTTGGGCAACCCTGGCACAGGATGCAGTCTGTCTGACTCACAAAGGACTCACCCCCCCTCCCTCCCCTCCTCTACCTAAACGAAACTGATTAAGATGCAGTGAGAGACGCACCTAAGACCCTCAAGATAAGGGTGACAAGAGTGAACCAACTGCCCTAGGTCTCATTTACATCCGAGATGGAACCAGATGACCATTCATTTACATGAGAGAGGGAGAACAGAAAGCCTGAAGCAGAAACTGCAGTGAATTCTGGGACCAGAGAAGCAGGGGAGCACTGCATGATGGGGAATCTGTGCTCCAAATGTTAATCAACCCATGTTCACACACACCCAGATCAGCATTTATCAGACCAGTTCTCATCTGCATTTACTAAGGACTTTTCCCCCCCCCCCACACACACACACACGCACACCTCTAAGTTTAATAGGCATCTTGGGCTGTACATTCCCCAGTCCCACTATGGGAGGCCTATTTAAACTTGATTGATTAAAAATCGGTTGCCAGGTTAGGGAATGCTGAGGCAAGAGACTGAGTCAGAGGGGGTATGGGCAACATTTGAACAACGGTTAAGGGTTCATCACAACGTTCAGCCCATTGGAACCCTAATCACAGGTGTTGTCATACTTTTCCCAAGATGACTGGTGGGAGTCCTCTCCACAAAAGGTTATGAGCACCCCAATAATTGCTTTAAGTCTGTTAAAAGACTAAAGTAAGATCTGGAAAAGTCATGCTAAGCTGAGGCTTGTGCACAACAAGTAAAAATCCAAAATCCTGATGCTGCAAGCTATCTATTGTTTCTGAAGAAACCATGAGATATCTCATCAGTGTATCTGCCATCCATAGGAATTTCAAGCTGGCTCCCAAGTATTTGGTTACTCCCTAATCTTATGTGTTTCCTGACTATCAATCAGTTTCTTGAGATGTTCCAAACCAGATAACCCCTTGTCAATAGAAAAGACAATGATTTACACAATTAAGGTTGTTTCGAAGCAGCTGAACTGAGGGTATAAAAATCTGTAAAAAGTGTGTGTGCTTCAAGAAGAAGAAGAAGGAAGAAAGGAAGGAAACTCCTGTGCTGACACCATCCCCTGTTGTTCTTGGGACGCTAGAAGAACAGATCATCTCCCTTCAAGGACTGTGCCTGCCAGCTCTGCAGCCTGAGTGCCTCAGACTGGTGAGATCTCAGCGCTCTCTCTCTCTTTTCTCTCTAGGCATAAACTTCTGAACCTGAACTGTATCAGTTAAGCTTGAGCTAAGTTTCCCCAAATACTTAGTGAAACCAGGGTAGTACTGTAATTGTTTGTGTTTGTTTTTCTTTTGCATATCTATTACTACTAGTACCATTATATATTTCATATGCTTAGCAATAAATAACTTTTATAGTCAAGCTGGTAGTAACTGGGTATATTTTTCCTTCTCTGCTTCTTTTTCCCTCTGTGCTCTGCAGCAATGCTTCTTTTACCTAAGCTAAAGATCGAAGCCCAAAAATACTGTGGGGTCTGCTCATCAAGAGGCCAAAGATTGGGACGTGCTGAGTTTGAAACACATAAGGGGATCAGCTTGTACAGGCTGATTGACCCAGTTTGACTCAGACGTGCCCTTATGAACTGAATGCTGGCCCATGAGGGTGTCAGCTGGACACCCAGCCAGATTCAGAGGGATTCTGTTCACCTGTGTGCTTGTGTCTGACTGCATTTTATTGTTGCTCTTATGAACTGATTCTTGGCATATGAGGGTGTCAGCCTGTCCATGCTGATCAACCCGGCCAGGTCAGGCGTGTCACGTTAATTTGTGTGTGTTTGTGTGTATGACTGATTTGGTGACTAGAGGAACCCAGTCCCATTGAGATTGAGTCCTGCAAGATAGCTCCGTTGGGGGTGAGGGCTTGCAGAAGGGAGAGATACAGCGCCATATAGTAACACAAGCAGCACATTGACAAAATCACCAAGACCCTAGAAACTATCCCTAATAAATGAGGACACCGCAAAGTAATAGGCAAATCTGGTAACACCATCACCTCCCTGCACATGCCTGAGCCATCCCTGGCCTCACCTCCTCTTTTCCAGCAGCTTCACCCCCACTCTGAGGTCATAGTTGAGCCCCTTCACCTTCTGCTGCAAATGGACACAGCTCTGATGGGTACCGGCCTCTGGGCCTGGGGTTAACATGAGGAGGGGGAGTGAGCAGAGCCATACCCAGGGGAGGAAAAGGGACCAGGCTTCTCCAAATGTCATCTCCTTTTTCTGCCCCTTCCCTGCACTTGTGAGGCAGGGAGTGCTGCCTGCCTCTTGAGTGCTGCTTAATTGCTGTGCCCCAGAGGGTGCCAGGAGTGGGGAGGGCAGCAGCCAGCCAGGCCTAGCTAACATGCAGTGCAAGTCTGGAAGGGGTTGCTACACTGCTAGACTGGCCCCTGCAGGAGGAGCAGCTTCCCGACCCCACACCTCCAAAAATCCCAAGACTGACTTAAAAACTGCATCAAGAGTGTTTTAAAATCATCTTTAGTGAGACATGGTGTTTACCTTCTGGCTTATTGAGGAGAAAAGTGTCTGCCCCAAAACACACCACACCTCTGTGGGTGCATTTACACATCACCCTGGGGTGACATTGTTACTGCACCGTGATTCAGTACTCTTTTTAGAAGTACTGAAGCACGGCGCAGTAACTACCCATACTGCACCGTGCGCTGTTTTAGCCGCTACTTTGCCATAGCAGTGTGCTAAAATGGGGGAGTGCGCCAGTATGGCAAAGTAGCTCCAGTCACATGTAGACTCGCATGATTAGTATATCACCGTATCATGTCGTACGGTGATGTAGCGCATTGCTATGGCAATGTGTAGATGCTCCCAGTATGTCAGAAAGCCTATAAAACACCAGTGAAAGAGCAGATTCACCATGGGGGAGTGGGGGGAAGGAGAGGGAGAAAGACCTGCCTAGTCTGTATGCAACTTCCATGGAGTTTTAATTTACAAAAAATGTGTTCCTTGAAAATAACTCCCCCTGGTATGTGATAGTACGCTGCTGCCTACAATACTTTGTTGCAGTGAGACATGCTCTTACCTGTGTGGCAGAGCAGCCTTTAGCCCTGAGTTGAGAGTTGCAGCTGCACAGGTGAAATGCTGCCTCTGCTAACTGGCTCTCCCCTCTCTCAAAGCATTTTAAAATCTAAGGAAAGATTCTTTTTGAATTCCTTACTAACACTAATGGATGCAGAATGAGGGCAGGGACCACCCTGCCTTTCACACCATATAACCATGAAGAACACAGCTTCTGGCAGGACATACTATTTTTAAAGTAACACATAATAGCAGGACCTTCACTCTCCAGCTATTGTGTTTCAGTTCTTATCTTGAAGGACCATCACTAATAAACCATGAGTATTTCCCTGGCTTATAAACCGAAGCTGACAGTAAATGAGGCCCCTTAGTGTTGATTTTGTTTGTGGTTGCTACATTGCAGACAGTTGTCCAATAGAGACTAGATTAAAAACATCAACTAATTTCACACCAGTCAGAAAGATAAGGGATCAACTTTTACCCCAAAGGAGTTTGCATTTTTGTTAATGGGTTACACTGTGCCAGTTAGACATGGTTCTCATGGATAATGCTTTGGCAGTGTGGAAAAGGGAATGAACTAGCCATTTTACTTTACTGGGAATTTCCTCAGTACAGGTTGATTCCTCAGTTGGCAAAGGCCCCAACACAACTGCTCCAGCTGCTCCAAGTTGGGCAGGACACAACTGGTCCCAGGCCAGCACGTGGACCCTTTCCTACAAGGGAAACTGCAAAAGTGGCACAATTTCTTCCTCTCCTTGGTCAGATGCTGCTCTGGTATAGCTGGGTCACTGTTTCAATTCCAAAGTGAAATATGACTTTAAATATATAGTTCTAAGGGAATTTTCCTGTCTGAGGATATTTACGAATCAAACACTGGTGCGTACAATATGTATGGCCTGTTCCCACTGGATTTGATGGGAAGCAGTGATTTCCCTAGTAGGAATGAAACCAGATCAGGAGATGTGTCTTTTATCAAGTGACACTGGGCAAGTTACCTTCTCTTTGTGCCTCAGCTTGGACATCTGTTAATCAAGATCTCAACCTCCTTTTTAAGAGGCTTTGAACTCTATGGATGAGAAGCACTGTATGAGAGATAGGTATTAAGTTATGAAGTGGGATTCAGGACTATTATATAAAGGATTGACACTACAACTTGTTCAATAAGTGACAGAAAGGGTTTATTTACTACAACTATGCACTATTAAATGAGCCTAAAGCAAAGCAAAATCCCATATATTTAGCTGTGAAAGTGATAGTATTTTACCAATACATGCAAAGAGGAGTTCTTAGTTTTGTCAGCTTCTCAAGGCATGGATCCATTCACCAGAAGATCAGCTGGGCTCAGTAGCAGTTCTTTTGTTGAGTGATTTTTCACTCTTGAAGTGCCCTGCTAGCTGCTAGCTCTTTTATACCTTTCAGTTTAGCATCTTCAAAGCATTCTTGTAGTTGTATAAATCAAGAGAGAGACCCAAGCAATAAATAACAGGGAAATCCTGTTTATCAAACTGTTCATTATTGGTGGTCAGAAAATCCTAATTTTGATTGAATTACTTTGCGCAGTAACAGGAGGTTATCAATTTCTACTGAGTTGGAACATATCAGGAAATTGATTAACAACCAGGAAAACCACAAGGTTTCTGAAGAGTTGTCCTTGGAAGATCAAGGATACCACTGAGGCAAAACAAAAGTAAATCAAGAGGAGACACCTGTAAAACCCCATATGGAGAATGTCTCTTCCTGCATATAAACACGAGTTAATTACAAATAAGTATTTACTATAATTAATCAAGGATGGACATTTCACACAGCCATATACCAGACACATAGGAGCCTGCTTAAAATCATCATAGGTATAATAAGATAAGCTGGAAATTATGCCTTATTACTTTTTTTCAGAAGGTTCAACTGCAAACTTACATCCTCTTGCACTATTCAACTGTCAGCAATATTTTGTAGTTTTAACTTCTGGGAGTAGGCACAGCTCAGCTCCAGCTTCACAGTCATCAGGAATATCAGTCTGTATGGGCCCTTTTATATGTGCTCCAGAGGTGTGTGTGTGTTGGGGGGGGGGGACAGTGCTTTAGTTAGATTGGCTCAGAGACTTTGCTCTAATTAAAGCACCATAACGTCTTGTGTATCAGCATCCCCACACTTCAAAATGCTGGTGGGGGCACGTGAACTAAAGCTTGTTTGACAAGGTAATTACCACACTCCAGCAGACTTAATTGAATTTGCTCAGATGCACTGTAATTACTGTGTGTTGGAACAGGCTCAACGCTCGTGTACAGGCACCGTATGTTTTGAGACGGTAAGACACTTTAAAAGCTAAATTCTATTTTTCTGGTTTAGGGGACCAGTAGCAAGTCTGGCCATATCCAGAACAAAGGTTGCATGGATTACATTGAGGGTTAGCACTGAAAGGCTTTGGAAGGGCCATGTATTAGCCATAGACCAATCCAAAAGGAAAGCAGTGTTCAGTGCTGGGAGGTTGGTGAAGCCACATGACTGACTGTTGTGTAGCAAGTCCCATTCAGTAAGTAAGGAATACAGTATTAGGCATTCAAATCACTGGATCATTTGCTCCCAGCCACTGTTCTATGTGAAAACATGTGATAGCCACGTGTGTCTTGTACCTGGGGTTTATTTGCATATCTGGTTTAAACAAATCCTAGTAACTGATTTAATTTTATCTTCTTATTTCTTAAACTGCGGGACTTGGCATTGCTGCGCTTGTGCATGCTAGATCATGGGATCAGAGTCACATCAGCCTGCTGCACTGATGCCCTAGGCCAGTGTTTCTCAGTCAGGGTACTACAGCACCCTGGGGTGCTGTGAGATCCTTAAGGGTGTTGTGCAATATTTAGTGTACAAGCACCTACACATGATTTACAAGAGAAATCCAGAGATTGCAAATAGGAACCCATAGTGCCAAAACACATGTTGATCTGTTGTGACTCGAGTTCTTTGCAACAGAAGAATTGCCCTATTATACCTCTGTAGCCAAGAAACAAGTGAAAGCTGAGATCTGATATTTTCTGAGGAGTGGGTGCCTTGAGTCTAAAAAGTTTGAAAATTACTGCCCTAAGCCCAAGTCCAGCTAGTTTTTAAGCAGGCACTACATAACCTGCACATTCAGCCCCTGTCTCCATCTAATCTAAACCTGGCATCTAAAACTAAAGATCATTTCTTGATCCACTAAAAGGAAGCAGCGATAAGATTTTAGAAGTCCCAGGTCTAAATTCTCTCGACAGGTGCTGGCAACCCAATATGTTCCTGAAACTGTAAGTCCTGTTGATGGCCTATGCAAGAAAAGTGTTCTAAGTCTTATTCTCTACTACATGTCATACATCATTATTAGGATTCCAGCAAAATGAACTTGTTTTTTTTCCTGGTTTTTAAAACTCAGCCTTTAAATCTAAAAATGACTCACTTTAAATACATTATTTCTTTATTCTTTGTTTAGCACGGACCTGTTTTTTCTATAAAATTAAAGTGACAATGACCATCTTCTTTGTTATGTTTTATGACTATTTTAAACCATTAGCTAGCTATATCTGGGACTATGTTGCTGGATGCAGGCACTACCTATGTTCTCAGGAGTTGCAAAGTTTATAATGCTGTAACACAAAATAAACCCTGGCACACCTCTCTGCTTTCAGTACTTTTGACTCCACAAAAAGGTTTAATTGAACTTTGCCTATCTCCCATTCCTGTAAGCACTTGCAACTTCAGAGTTCAAGAAACTAGCCCAGAGCTCTGTATGTACTTCTGCTTAAACTCAGCTCACCTCTTTCCAAAGGTAGAAACAAACCGCTGAGAGAACATGCTATTTTGATGACTTGATGTGGACAAACAAAGGATGATGCTTTAAGAAATGAGAACCTCTATGCCAGTACAAAATCACATTAGCAGGAAAAGCATTCTGAAGAGGTCAGCTGAAGAAAAACCCCACAACGAAGTTGAAATGGCTGAAGTAGAGACACTTTTCCCCCAAAACTTGAGTGTCCATGAAATGTAAAACAATGTAAATGACTGTTGGGAGCTGTTGCTAGGAAACTACTGCTCCACATGAATGGTGAAGAAGTTCTAGACCAGTTTATAGTTTGACAGTTGCAAGCTCTGAGATGGCTGGTCACATGACAAAGTTTGGGCTGCAGACCCCAAATCTTTGATCAGCGTGTTCTTTTGTTCTTGTGCACAATAACTACAATAGGAATGATTCTTTTCTGGGTCCTGCACTGAACACTTAGGCAGTGAAAGTGCCTAACACCAGGGAAAGGGGGAGGGTGGAGCTGGGGATTGATGCCCAGGCAAGATGCCGCTATTTATTTCTTTAACAATGCAGAAATGTAGTTCCTATTGAGTGTCTCGGGAATAAAATGTTTGTTACTATTAGTATAATGGTTCTGTGGGTCCTTCACATTCTGTTTGCTGTCAGCCCTGCTTGGAAGCGCTGACAGTACAATGAAGAGTGTGACTGAAAAAAAACACATTAAAATCATGCCACCAAGTCTCTAATTGTCCAGTATAAATCTCAGAATGCTACTGCCAGTGCATTAGTATGAGAGAGCACCATGGATCAACTAAATCTCCGTATGAAAATGCAGCAGTAGAGTCTATGGGGTCTTACACAGTGAGCAAATGCTTTTTATGTGTGGGTGGCTTCACGGGCAGGACAGGACTTGCAACATATTGAACTCCCACTGCTTTTAGTTAAAAAATAAATGCCAGTATCTATACAAACAAGGGTCCTATTCTATAACTCCCACTAAAACACTTAAACTGCTCACTCTCCATTAGGAAACTGAAATCTGTCTACACAGAGGGTGACCCATACTTAATAGAAGGAGTTGTGCTCAGGTTTTTCTCTCTTCTTTCCTTATGTGCAATCTTACAGCACTAGCAGTTGGTGTCTCTTTTAGAACAGTTTAAATGTGTTTCAGTATCACTGACTTCAGTACTTGGTTGAACTGGGGTCATAACCAAGACAGTGAAGTCCTTTCATTCTTAAAGTCAGTGTCACAACTTTTTACGTGGAAAGGGGAATTTGGTGCCTTTTCTGATTAAGATGGTTTATGTTTAGCCTATATAAAGGTTTATGTAAGGAAATTCCTGCATAAGACATGACTCCATTTGTTTCAGCAGAATGCTAAGTAACATCTTTGCCAGACCTAACACAACCTAACAGATGAATTCAGCTCTATCACTTTTCTGAACAGCTTGCAGTTATCTGGCTGAGCTGGGTGGTCTGTGTCCTCTTGGTGTGCACAGAAATTGACCATCACTCTACAGTTTGGAAAGTGTGACCACATGCAAGATAGTGAGAGTCAAAGGGAAACTTGATGAACTGAGGTTAAATGGCAAAATTCTGAAACACAGACACAAGCTGTGATTTGAATGGTTTTCCTGTAGCCCTGGGAGAAGATGAGAGCTGGTTGTGAATGTCTGTCTTATTACCTTTGCAAATTCCTTTGCACAGATAATACCTTTGACATATGAAAGTCAAAGTCTTATTACATTGTCTCTATTCAGAAACCTCCTTACTGTACAATAGCACATGTGCAAGTAGTTCAAATTAATGTTATCTACATGGGTTCCAAATCCAACTGTTTTAGTAAATATATTTACATAGAAAGTCAAAATTCTGGAAAACTGGGTTGTGGATGGGAAAGTAGAATTTGGCTATTGATAAAAATAAGGTAAGGGCACAGGACAACAACATTCAAACAGAACTTTAAGACCTTAAAAATTCCTCACTAAATTATTGCTTTATCATGTATTGTGAGGCCTACACTGAAACTCCCTAAAGAGTACAAAGGACATTTCAGTGGCATGCTTTTCAATTTCTCATAAAATCTCAACCAAGTTACTTCTAATAATTTGGATATCTAAAGTTTTTTGCTTATAATTACATTCAAGAGGCTTTTAGACAGAAAGTATTAAAAGACTTCTGATTAATTCCTACAGTGTTTCATTAATGGAGAGGATCTATCAAGTACAATCTTGTATAAAATATTATACAGCTTTAGAAATAATTCAGAGTCTTACGGCTTAACATTGCTTGGTATGTGCCTTGCTTTGTTAGGTGGGTACAGTCTACGTAACCCACAGGGCAAGGAAAATATGTTGTTTTATTTATTTCAAGGATTCAGAAGGTTAATGATGCATGTGTCTTTGAGAGGGAGAAAGGGCGTGAGAGGGGAGGCTGCACCTTCCTTAACTCAGCCCACATTTTGGCTTTCTGAATAGAGGAAATGGCCTGACTGCTGTGGTGTGACAACAAGTCCCTCCTCCTCCTGGAGCACACCATGTGCGTCCCAGTCACATTACATTCCACTCCACTCACACAGACTTGAATGATTACAAAGAGCAATGCAAGCATTCTCATGGCCCTAGTGTATTAAGGAAATACACAACTTCTTGGTCAACAGCAAAAATAACTAGCTTCATAAACACATTTTTATTGTTATGTCTGATAAACTGGGAGCTTTCCTTATTTATGCTCCAATCTGAACACTGTGTGTCATTCTAATACTAGCCTGTGTAGTATAAAGGGGACTCTGCAAACAGTTGTTTGCTGTGTTGATTTTACAGCCTAGCAACACAGTTATTAGCTTAATACTAGCATATGTATCTTTCAATTGACTCGTGAAATACGTGATATGTAACACTGTAAAACTATTACATTTATATAACTGGACTTATTTTTGGCATGTACATTATTCACATATGAACCATGATGAAGATTTATTTAAAATTCACCTCCAATCACAGAATTCTGTTGGTTCACTTAGATAAATTCCTTGATCAAATCTCTTTTATAAAACTATTCAGGAGTAAAACTGATCTGAATTTCAGATTCCTATCATGGCTATATTTTCTTTTTGAACTTTCACAAATAAGAAAACATTTAATGAAAGAATCATTACAAATACAAAATTAAATGACTTATTCAAAGTAAGTGCATACATAAAATATGCATTTAAGAAACAAAGTAAAACACAAATTAGGTCCATAAAAGAGATTAAAATCTTAAACTGCAAAGAAATGCTTAACATCTACTCAGAAACTTTACATGGTCTAATTCTGCAGATTGTATCTGTAATCCATATTCCACATAAGGAGTCCTACTGAACTTAATGGATTTACTTACATGAGTCAAGATTTCAGGATCTGGCCCTTGCATCTGCAGAATCAGTTCTGAATCTGAACTAATTCTCTCATAGCCCTGCAAACCTGTGCTTAAGAGTACCACTTATTGTATGCAGCCACCAGCCTTGGAACTATCAACATACCCAATCCACCAAAAAATAAAATAAATCTTCAGCTAATCTAGAGAAATTGGACTTTTCCAAAGATTAAAAAATATGTAAATATATACTCCCCAAGATTACCATTTTAACAGTATAATGATCTGAAGGAAGACCACAGCTAACAACATTTGCACAGGTTTCACTCAGTGTGCGCGCATGTTTTGTTTGCTCTTTTAAGAGAAAAAGTTTAAAAATATGAATACATTTATCATTAGTATTCTGTTGAAAGGAAACACCTATAAGAAGGCCCCACAGTAGAATATCAATTCACATTAGCAGAGACAAGACATTAAGGATTTAGAAGTAATCTTTTGTTTCTTTTACAGGACAAACAGTATAAAATTTATATGCATGCTTTTCTCTTGACAGCAAAGGACTTCCACACAACTTTTATTGAGGGTTAATAGCTCTTTGAGATTCTACTCTCTAATGTACCTTGGCATGAAATGGTCTCTTGAGATTCATCTCCCCTTTTAATAGTAGCTCCAAGACTGCAAGCACTTTTTTTTTAAGTTCTTTTATCCCTAGCTGAAGCAGTCTGCATTTTCATTGGATCTGAGACCACATAGTGTGAACATTTTTTTTCTTTTTGGTTCTATTCTCTTGCAGCCCTCAGCAGACATTTAGACAAACTGAAGAACCTATTGAACATAGGGCATGATGTCATGCCACCCAGAGAGGGACCAATGAGGAATCTCCTTTGGACCACCACAAGGAGAAATGTACATATTGACTCTATTTTCACAGCTTCTAGGAGTGTGGTAAACTTCTGCTACTTCACTCTAAATAGTTGAAGAAACTTAGGGGCTTATTCTATTTGGCTGTTTTCCTTATTTACTTTTTCAAAGGCAGGTTCAGGATGCAGTAGCCCTACCATAAAGTTAAATATTAGGAAACAAACCACTTTTGCTTTAAAAAAATAGGTAAACTCCTAGAAATATAAAGACAATAAAGGTACCAATTCTAGCCTCGGACTAAGGAATGGCCAGTACAACTCAGGAAGGGCCAGATGTGAACATAGCTCTAAAGGCCAGGTCATCTGTGTGGCAAGATGAGAACAGACCAATGTACACCTGACTTATACTGGCCACCAAATCTATCAGGGCACAGAGAAACTCTGGTTATCCCTGTATGTAGGGAGGCAGAAACTATCAACTGAGGCTATGGCAAGAAGTTAGCTGTAGCTGGTGGATCTGTCTGGTAGTTACAGCACTGTCACAGTTTTTGTTGCATATAGTGCCATCACTTATGAAGGTCTGAAACTACAAACCAAATTCTGAAGTCCTTGTTCTTCTATCTGACTTGAATGGAAGTGCTGCTGCCAAACTCTTAGGCTTTGATTCCAAGTTTCACTATATTAAGTGTTTTGATTAAAGGTCTAAATCTGGGAATGAGTGATTTTGGTGGAAAAAATATTTTAATTTTAATTAAATAAAAAGTATCTAGCCGCAATGATTGGAGAAAAGTTGCAAATATGAACCCCAAAGGAAGCAAATAAGAAAGCAATGTAGTTTCTTTCTAAATGTTTTATATTTTAAAGCTAGTTCAGTGCAGTGGTGATGTGTAGGGGGTGCACAGGGTGCACATACACCCCGAGAGCGCTGGTGCACCCCCTGAGAGGCTGAGTTCCCCATTTAGGTGACGGGCAGGTGGGGCAAGTGGGAGTGTTGGTGCCCCCCCGTGAGTGCCGGCTGGGGAGTGGTAGCTCTGAATGAAGTGCCGCTGCCACTTCTGGCAGTGTTGTGGCCACTTCCTGGTTGGCGCGATCAGCTGCGGAGGGACCCCTGCCTGCTTGGTTGGCGAGATTGGCCATGGGGGGACCCCCCCAGTTGCTGACTGGTCACTGGGGGGGCATGTGCCCCCCCCACTAAGGTGGCATCAAATGCCCATGGTTCAGAGCTTCTGGGGGGGCCAAATCAGAACTTCTGAAAGCTGGGCACTGCCAATAATGATAGTTCTGCTTGAGCAAAAACTTCAGTTTTTAGTTGTACAAACAGAATCATGCAGAAATGTAGCCATGTAGTTATAGAATAACATACAGTTTCTGTGCAACACTTAGAAGTTACATTTATTTGGAGACAAGTCTATTGTAGACAAGCAATGAACCAACTTTTCAGGCGGATCTAAATTCCCCACTCGTTATCCTTTCCTTTAAAACCTTATTTTGTAGGTAATTGTAGGAGAGGAGGACTAGATAGAGTTCTCCACAGAATCCATCACCACCAACATGGGCAGCTAGATTCTGTTCCTCCTTGCACATCGATACTGTAGAGCCATCAACCATCTACCGATCAGTTACATTCATCTAACACAGGATAGCTGAACCTTTCAGAACAGTGGGTTTGGTACCTGTCACTCACATACCACCACAGGCCACGACTTCCCTCCAGTAAGGAGGGGGGCTGCCAATGTCAAAGGGAGGGGAGGAAAAGAAGACAGGAGGACAAGAGGAAGACATCTTACCTTGGTAAACAGTGCCTGCCATAAGGAAGAAAGGAAGGAGAAAAGGAGGGAGAGTGCTTGCTGTAGGGGAGAGGAAAGGGAGAGAGCAGGAAGGACTGCAGAGAGCATCAGTGGCACAGCACATGGCAGGGAAGGGGATGCACCGGGTTGAGCTGTTTGCTGCTGATTCCCTCAATCACTGGGCAGATCCAGTTACTTTGGTGGCCAGATCCAACCTGTGGGCCACAGGTTGAACACCACTGGCATAACACATTCCTTCTCTGATTATGACTTTTCCCCACAAGCCAAAGAACAAGCGGAAATCATAGCACTCTTGAATTGTGAGGAGATTAAAAAAACTCTCCTTTCATTCTCAGTAGGGTTGGAGTGTTGTGGCTGTGATGGTACAAGACATGTATGGGGGGGTGGGGGAGGATCTTTTCTTGGACCATCTGTAGAGTTGAGAGAGAAGTTTGACATAAATGATCTGGATTCAGGTGTCAGAAGCAGACTAAGTTCACAGATGACACTAAATTATGGGAAAGTGCAGTCACTCTAGAGGATAGGCTAGCAATTCAGGCTGACCTGGACAGGCTTGCAAGGTGGGCAGATCGAAACCTGGTGATATTAAACACAGAGAAATGCAAGGTGCTCCACTGCAGGAGAAAAAACCCACATCATACTTAGAGGCTTGGCAGTGCTGCACTCACTAGCACTACAACCAAAAGAGACTTGCAGGTCATGATTCACCAAAAGATGAACATGAGTTACCAATGCAATGCCACAGCCAGCAAAGCAAATAAAACCCTGGCTTGCATCTGCCGATGAATCGCAAACAAGACCCAAGAAATCATCCTCCTGCTTTATTTGGTCTTGATGAAGCTGCAGCTGGAGTACTGCATGCCTGAACTTTAGAAAGGGAGAAGCCTGAGAGAGTCCAGAGGAGAGCCATGCACATGAGTACAGGTCAAGATAAGCGGCCTTATACGGACAGGCTGAGGGACATGGCACTCTTCAGCTTGGAGAAGCAAAGGCTCAGAGATGACTTGGTGGTAGCCTATAAGCATATAAGGGGTGTGCATCAGGATCTGGGGGAACGTCTGTTCACCAGGGTTCCCCTAGGGAAGACAAGGTCTAACGGTCTCAAACTGCTGGAAGACCGTTTTAGACTGGACATAAGGAAAAACTTCTTTACCATCCAAGTCTCCAGAGTCTGGAATAGACTCCGCCCAGAAGTGGTGCAAGCACCTACTCTGGATACGTTCAAGTTGCGTTTGGATGCCTATCTTGCTGGAGTGATCTGACCCCAGCTGACTTCCTGCCCCTTGGGCAGGGGGCTGGACCCAATGATCTCACAAGGTATCTTCCAGCCCTAATGTCTGTAAGTTTTTTGATCCATACTGTCTGTGGTGTCTTCAGGAAGGACAGTGTGTGCTCAAAAGCTTGTCAAACTTCTTTCCCAACTATATAGTTGGTCCAAGAAAGATTATCACAACCGCCTGTAAAAACAAAACCTTGCCTTTAGTTTTAGATAGCTCTATCCCCAGTCATAGCAGTTAATTTCTGAAAGCATAGTCCAAACTTAGACATGAATATATTAGGTACAGCTTCTCTGTATAATAATCATCTCAAATACATATAAAAACCTCAAAGCCATAAAGTCCCAAAGGGTGGTGCAGTTATTTTAAAGCTTTCACAAACAATAACTTAAAACGTGCACATGTACTGTTGCTCTTCCTACTAAAGTAACAAGCTGTACTTTCTCCCTTGAATTTCCTCAGCGACTGCATAAATTGAACCCCCACTCCTCCCGTAACTATACACCGCTGGTGATACTTCCTTCTCTCCTTACAAGCTTGTAGTTGCTCATAAATGATTTGGAGGAACCTGAAGTCTGACAGCACGTGCCATGTGACCAACAGTTTCTTGGCACAACTCTGTCACCTGCTTATTAGGAGAGAAGCCTCCTACTGGCAGTGCTTAAACTTTGCACAGCAGGCCTAGCTGGAACACACGGTCACGCCACACAGCTAATTTATTCTGGGCTGTTTGGGGAACTGCTGCTACCTTTTCAGCTGCATAAAACGTGTGTAGCTAACAGCTCTCTAGAAGTCACCTGCCTTAAAACACTTTTCAATCAGCTGCTCTTAAATTTCCCTGCAGTGTCCTACTTGCCTTAGGACATCACCATCACCAGAGCCTTTTTGTATTCCTTAATGAGCATCACAGAATACTAGTTAAGAGTAAACCACTTAATCTCCCTCTTCTCACATCAACCACAGATGGGAGTCAAAAGTATTCCCTCAAGTCTCAATTCAACAAGCAACAGTGGTGCTGGGCTGGAATTGCTACCCACAATAATGGAATAGGTGTGCTGCTTCCCTAAGGAAGCAACCACTTGACTCAGCAGTGAGTGGTACAGCAAAGGAAAAGCAGCACTGTTAGGCTTTGAAGAGACAGCCGATTCTCTTCCAAAGTAAGCTCTGCAAAATGCCAGTCCTTGAAGGAGGGCACACTTGAGTTCAGAATCAGGAGCATGTAACATAGTTTTAGAACAACGATGATCAACTATTTGGTCCCATTGGCCAGGTGAGTGGTGCAGGCCCAGCCCACGGGCCAGATCGGATCCTGTGCACCAGGATTGATGCCACACACCCTGGGCTAGCTTGTGCCACCTCCACCTGGCTCCACATGACAGGATCAGGACCCTGTGCCGACTTGTGTGTCCCTGAAGCAGGCCCGGAGCCAGAGAGAGGGTAAGCAGTGAGGGGGTGGGGAGGAAAGGGGCAGATGGTGGAGGTGGCAGAGGCAGCAGAGGGGTGGAAGGAGCAGGTGCGGGACAGAGGTAGTGGCTGCCTGACCCCCATCACCTCATACTTAGATCCAAGATGAAGGGTTCCCCCCCCCAATGTTAAATGGGGGTGTGTAGGAGGACAAACCTTGTATGTGCCATCAGCTTAGACCTCTCCTGCATTTTCCCACTTGTGGTCTCAGAACAGTCCTAAGCTGCTTACAGTGAGAATTGGCACCAGCCTAGACCAGGGATCAGCAAACTTTTTAAGAATGCCAGGCTGCCGCTTGTAGCTTGGCCACTCTTGCAGGCTGCTGCTCTCTGGTGCTCCGCAGCCCTCCCTGCTCTGTGCCAACACCTGATCTCACATCCCCCTACTGCAGTCTGTGCTTACCTTCGCTACCTAGAGCTGCTGACTGATTAGCAATAGCGATGGAGAGCACCAAGTCTGGCAGTGACGGTAAACAGAAAATGGTGGCAGGGTGAGAGCAGGCCTCAACATAAAGGAGGAAGGACTAGGGTAGCATTAGGTGGCTTGGGTACTGCAGCAGAGGAATGCACAGCTCAAGGGAAGAGAAGGTGCACCTACCGCTGTGTGGTACTGGTCCTTCCTGCTGCAGGCCTGATCTAATCTTTTCTGCCAGCAGGAAATAGGTTGCCAACACCTGCTCCAGGATATTTGTTCTTTAGTATCTAAGTGGGAGCAGCATTCTCCTCCTGGTATGCCCAGTCCCCACTCTCCTAAGGGCCCTGACAAACTCTCTTTTCTTATTTTTGATGCATACTACCATGTTGCATCTCTTGCTAAAGGGTTGAAACCCAAGTTTGAAAGCTGAATTTAAGGTGAAGTTCTGCTCTGGATATAAGATTTCTATTATAATCCCCTTCTATTAGCCTACTTTTGAAATGAACAAAACCAGAACTTCTGTTGTAAAGTTTCCAACTGTTTTAGAAGGTGAGGTATACTGCACGCAAAAACCACTTAAAGAAATGCTACTAAGGTTGTAATGTCAAACACTCAGAAGGTAGGAAATGCCAGGTAAGTGTGCCTGTGCAGCCTTCCTTCTCTTCTCTGTATATACACCATGGTAAAGTCATGTACTATTTCTTCCATAGGATGGATTGCGCTAATTAATGAGCAGCTATTGGGGATTTTATTTTCTCTGTTCAACCAGTGATTCTTAACCAGAGTGCTGCAGTACCCTGGGGTGCCATGAGATCCTTTCAAGGGTGCCTCAGGGTCCTGCACAATGTAACTGCTCACAGCACGTACTAACTTCAGCACTGCCTGACATGCCTTAGATTTAGCACATGCTAACTGTAATGTGTAAGTACACCCTCAGTCTTCTGGGATTTTTTGATTTCCACCCTTCGCCCCAATGAGGGAAAGATGGGAGTTGCAGGACAGAAACCTAATGCCAGAGAATAAAATCACAAGAACTCATTTAACCAAACTGTGAATGCAATGATTTTCACAACACTATATGACCACTTATGCATCTTTTTGCATGCATTTGGAGCATTTTTGTACTTGGGAGAGGGATATTTCTAAGATGTGTTTATTATTATTTAAAACATCTTTTAATTAGAGCTAGATATTTTGCATTTTATCTTATTCCCTCTACCGTCCTTGGGAGAAAAATTATAGCCAATTGTAACTGCTAGCCACTATCTGTTGCAACTCTAATAAAACTGCATTATCCATGCTTATACTAAACCTTTCTGGAGCTTGGAGCTATTGAAACGCATCCATCCCTGAATGACCAGATCGTTTACATCTAATACTTTCAGTTAACATTAATATTCTAACTAGAAAATGTCAGGACCAAAAGCCTTATTTCTTCTTAGAATATTAAGCGTATATTTCTGCATCACTCCTGGCAGTGACCGAAAATAGTAGGGGGCAGACAGGGAAAGACTAACAGAACTTATGTATTAAAATGAGCCATAAAGACACAATACTGATGTGGTGAGTCAGGGCAATATGCAAATATCTGCATGTCCTAGAAAGTCTAATCCTATCAAGAATGTGTAAGATGTTAATTTGACCATCTTTCACAGCTCATAAATCTATCTGCTGCAAAGCCAGGCTGCCAGATGCCATCAAGTAGCACTTCTTTCAGGTTGGCAGCTTCAGCATAGATGCCTAGATCATGCCTCAGTAAAGACTAATGAAGAGCTTTGTATGCGTGGACTTGAGAGCAGCTTCTCACATTTTGTTACAATAGAGCAAAACAGTGGGAAATGTGAATGACTGATTGTCAGAACTGGTGGTCTCTCGTGCTGCTTTTGACACTGTGCTATAGATTTCACATTCGTTTAAAATTGTTAATATGCGGATAAATCTATCTGGTTTCTTAACAGTTAATAGCAGACTACAAGATTAGTGTATTTAATCCTCAACTATAAATACAAGTTGAGCATAGGTCTTTTCATGTGTGAAATAGATACTTCTTTTAAAACGCTCAACTGTTCTTTACTCTGTTGTAGTTTTACTCCTCCCCTCCCCCATTCCCTGATTACACTGGAAATAACCTCTTTTAGAGCAAAGAATAACATATGTTGTTCTCTACCATATGTAAACATTTCTACCATTTTCAGATCATGTTTAAAAGTGACATTAGCATTTTAAGCATTGGTAGTCTCAGCTTTTTTCACATGACCCTGCCTTGCTTTACCTTTACCATGTTGAACATTGCAGTCCAACCTCCAGAAGGTACAATCCTCCAGAACAGGTAGACAGGCCATCCATTTCTCATAAGATTCCCCAGCAGAAGACAAAAGTTGGTGTCTTGTCATCACATAAACAGTATGCTTGAGATACAAAAACTGGCCACCTGGCCTGTAGCTCCACTGCTCTTTAAAAATCACCCAGTGGGAGGGAGATGAGCCATATGACCTTCACTTAGCTTTTTGGTAAAAGAAGAGTGTGTTTTTTGTTCCTCAAATATCAGTGAGTTTAGGAAGAGGTGGCAGGAACACTTGAAACCACTGCCCTTAGCTGTGCATCAAGTGTTGAGGCAGAAGGACTGCTCTCATTTACCCCACTGACACCACTGAAGGTGAATGTGTATGGCCCTATATCTTCTGTTATCTTTATCTTAGTCTTACATGTCCTGCTTTTCTGTGTTCCTCTAATTCTTACACTTAGGTATGCAGTTTAACTCGAGGATTTGCTATGACTGTTGCTGGTAATCAAGGAAATCAGGAATTGAGTCTGCTTCCTACTCCAGCCATAGGACCACACCAGGCTGCACCACTGACTGCACAATACCCTGCTTCGGTGACAAGCGAACTAGAGGAACTGCATTAGTAACTGTCAAGTCCTCTCTTTGGACATGAGCACAGGCAGCTACAGGTGCTAAATTAGAGACCTGTTCATCCTCCCTCTCACTTCCTGCCATTGTGTAAGTCAGGATACTGGGCTAGATGGACCTATAGCCTGACCCAGCAAATGGCATTTCTTATGTCTTTATGACATCACATCAGTGGCTCAGTATCTCTAGAAGTCTATTCCTTGACAACTTCCATGCACGTTAGATCCGATGGTCTCAGTAAAACCTTATCCTGATGTCAAGCAGAGGAGGATGGAGATGCTGAACCGGTATGATCCCACAGATATAATTTGAATTTTTCTCTATAAATTTAAAGAAGTTTGTGCCTTGAAATAAAACATGACATTCTATATTAGCTGAGCTGGTAATCTCAGGGACACTAGATACCTTGACATCCCTGGGCAGCAACTTTAGGTGATGAACTAGAAACAGCAAAGTGGCCTTAGTCTCAAAGTGACCACAAAAGGTACTGAACCAGTCACATCAGGAAGAACTTGGACTTTTATTAAATCAACCAGCAACATGAAGCTGTTGAGGCAGTAACTACAGAGATCTGTGACACAACATCAGTACAACAGCTTTTAGTTGCTGAGCTAGGATTTAACTAGGGGGAATTACATGGGAGTTCCCTCTACTTAGTTAAACCACTTTTCCCCTCTTTTTGCTTCTCCTCACTACTGGGAGAGGCAGAATATGGCAATTCATGGCTCCAGTCCTTCCTGACAGACATTACAGGAGCCTCCTTCCTATACAGGTTACTCTTAACCCCCTTTTTCATATTCATAAACAGATAACACTACACTCATCAGAAATTATAGCCAATGCATCACTATTTCCTCAAAGCTCTGCAGAGATGCTTGCTAAAGGAACTGCAAATTTAATTAAGAATTAAACCTCAGGGCACTTGTAATATTTTCAGAAGAAAGCTGATAGTTATGGTTTTACTCCATTAGTACTGGGCAAGTTGCTAGATAAGTGGTTATGTGTATTTTTAAAATTCCAAATGTAAAAGGTGTGTCAAAGAACAAAGGGGTTTGAAAAGTTTTGCTATGCTATATGGGATTTTCAAAAGAAAAAATTTCTTAGGAACGAAAATCCCATTGATTTTAATTGGAACTTGGACCCCTGAATCACTTACCCACTTTTGAGAATGCCACCTGCTACAGCCACTGTAAATACTTGCTCTCCTGCCCTCTAGTGGCCACATTTACGATAAACCACCTCATAAGTATAAGCATGTGTATGCATAACAGGTGCTACTGGAATGCATCATGTACATTGTTGCTGCAATTAACCCTTACTTTTTCCACCTTGCCTACTTTTTGGAGTTTTGCAATGGGGTCTTAATTTTAGAGATCTGAAAGTAAAGCCTCATAATTTAACAGGAAGCTTTAAGATTAATCTCTGGCATAAAAATCTACTGATTGAAATTAATTCATGTTAAAAAGTGTTCCCCACATTCAAAACTATATTTAATTTCCTTATAATTAAATACATTTGCTGCAGTAGTCATATGTATTCCTCAAAAACGTTGGTCCATATACAAGAAGCTATTAGTCTGATGCTACCAGAAAACCAGTGAATTCAAATTTATTGTTAATTGGGTATGGAATGTTGTACAGTACACATAAGATACTTCAAGATGAGTTAAAAGTTTCACCTCAGAAAGTCAAAACCATCAAACCATTACAGCTTCCACCTTCGGAATGTAAGGTATGTCATGCAAAAACTAAAACAGACAAAACCAACATTGTGGTACCACTTAATGCTACCATACCACAATATTTTACAAGACATTACATAATCATTCATACAGAATGAAATATTTTAGCAATGTAACTAAAATATTAATGTTTAAACATTTAACAGATTGCGCATGAACACCAATTCCTGCATTACAATGTTCTAAGGAATGGGCAACATGCCAGGAGAAAAGTACCTCTAAGTTCCTTTATTTACTGTCAGTATTGCTTTCTGCAACAGTTAAATTGTATGATCTTGTTCAGCACTCAGATTTCCCACATGATCTCATATGGTTCAGTACACTTGTCAAACAGAGCACAATTACATAACCACCAAACCAGAAAAAAAGTTAGTCATTTTGACTGATAATTACATTAAAACCATAGCATGATCCCATGTCCCACAGGCATATTATCCAATGGAACAGAGTCCTAGGTGTAGAAATATAACCAATTAAAATATGCTCTTATTCCATGTAAAATTAAACCCATGCCAACTGTAATTTGTTTGCATTTTATTTACACGTTTAAAAAAAGTGATGCAATTAAAAAATGCAGATAAATAGATATACAATATGCAGATGAATTAAGATGGGGTGTAAGAACTGGCAGTGCCTTCAGTTATCTGATGTGCCTTGAAGAGGTAGTCTTCCTCTACTTCGTTCCTTTCCTCCAGAAAGATTTTCAAGGGACAACTGTTGCCAATAAGTTGGGAGAGTTGGTTTCTCTGCTTATGGGAAAATGCTTAAGACAGCTAGTTCCATGCAAAAACATTAGGATCCTGCCCTCAGCTTCACTCAGCAAGAAGTATTGCAGAAAATGTACTTCTACACTGACAGAAACTCCTACCTTTACTGTAGCTACAGCATGAACATAAACAAAGAAAGAGACAGGGCTGGTTTGAATATTTCTACCCCATGTACAACCACAAGTTAATGGGCTTACTTCAATGTGTCATACAAACATTAAACTTATTTACCCTCATCTGGTATTATGTATTCAACTTCCTTGGCTTAAATGTAAATAAGGAACTTGTTTAGAAATATCTCCTTGAAGTTAGCTTTCTAGCTACATTCAGAGAAAATAATTTACTAGCTATCACTAGCAGGATATACTAGCCTTGAACCATGGCCACTCATTAACTACACCTATACTTAAAATACAAACTCCAGGAGACAATTTAATGAAGTGTGAAACTCTGGCAAGTAGGTGGGAAATCATCTTGGTAGCCCTACTGGAGTGTCTTAGTTTCATAGATCATCATCTCTCAGGAATGCATATTTCATAAATAAAGTTAAAGAATGAGCATTTGAGTAATTGTTTCAATATTGGATCATTCTTGACTTTTTAATTAAAATCAAACATATTCTTCTCTCCCCCAAATGACAAACCCTGGGATCAAACAGGCTTTGCCAATCCACTATGCATGAGGAAACAAGCAATGCAATGTTTGGGAAAACACTTTGTACAAGATTGCAGTTCTAAAACACTTATATTACAAAGCAATGTAAATAAATACCAGGCTAGTACAAAAGCTCTTATTTACAGTTTTACAAATGAATTGTATTCAGTGTAAATGTAGTGTTTTAAAGAACACAGTATTAGTAAAACAGGTTTGTGTATAGAGCATAACAATTTCTGTTTGATATCAATGTAGTATTGTATAAAAATGATAGTTCAAGTTATTTTTTGTGTATAATTTAGTACAGACAAACCCAGATTACCTGGAATGGCATCTGTTAAAGTGCTGAAAAAGAGGAAGTTTTTGAAATTTTAGAAAACGTACTGTACATTATTAAAGCTTTATGAAGTCAAAATGCTATATTTTGTTCACATTTTCACCGCATCACTTGTGGGGAAAAGATTTTCAACAATTCAGTATCATTTAGAAGGTGTAGGTTGTTGGTATTTTCATCCTCAGGTCTGATGATTTCCAAAAGCAATCTGTCTCAAGCTTCTAGAGTGACTTCTGGTTTCATAATCTGGTAAGTAATCAAATATTCTGGATAAGCCTGAAAAGAGAAATTAGTTAGGCAAATGATTCAGTAAGACCGATATTCTCAGCAAATTCATAACACTTCTTACAGGATTATTTTCAATCTGATTTAAAATGAAATACTTATGTCAGATGAGAATTGGCAATCATGTCAGAAGTTCTATGTAAACAACGACCTCTGGTTCTCAGGTTTAAAACGTTGGGCTCTGTCTATATAAACTGAAAAGCAAGCCCTGACATCCTAAAATAGTGTCCTATATGCTACTGAGGGAAAATAATGGGTGGTTATTAAAATTTTTTTTTTTTTTAAAGTAAACCAAAAAACCCACTACCTGTTCTCCTCTGTAAATGACATACTCTGCTAAAGCTAGTCCATTTACACTTGGTCGACCAGTAACTGAATGATGTCCTGGAGGAGAATGAGCCATTTTCATTGCACTGAACTGCAGGAAAGATTTGCCCAATGTTACGCGGCAAAACAGCAACTGCCTGTATTAAAGAAAAAAGCCTTTACAAATAAAAATGTTTGGAAAAGAAGAAAAAACATTTTTTGGTAATTCAAAAATTTTATTCAGTGGGATAACCATTCAACTCTCAACTACAACAGCAATTTTTCATATTCAACAAATTTTGAAGTCTTAGTCACAGTGTTAGGAATGTAAAGTGTTTTTTACTCCCTGGCTCCTTTTCCTAACCTAAAGAGATTTTTCTATCCAAGCATATGCATATTATAGTAACAGCTACTGGAAACAGAATGTTAACAATTACCTCAAAAGATTATCATCTCAAGTCCTTACCTTTTTTGGAAAAAACATTAAATCACCGATATTGACAGAGGAAACCTACATAAAACTATGCATTACTGTATTTCCTCAAATTTACGATGACCTCCCCCCATAACAATTAGATTCTAGATATGGAAAATATGTACATTTGTTATAAATTTTCAGGCTTAGAATCTAATTTTTGGAGGATCATCTTAAATTCATCACCCCCCACTACTGCTGCAGTAGGGAAAGCAGTGGCAGGGGAGTCAAGTGGCCTGACCCCTGCTGCATGTTGCCCACCCACACTTACCCTCCTGGCTGCCTGGCCCCACCCCCATCCCTATACTCTCCCTGCTCTCTAACCTGCACTCTGCTCACCTCCCCCTCTGCCACCACTTACCTTATCCTTGCAGCTTTGGCTTTTGTTAGGGCCCTCCTTTAGCAAAGGATAGGGATAACACAGTACAGGGTGCCTCTGGACCTAGCCTAGCCATGCAGAAGCTGCTGCAATGGCAAACAGCTTGAGACCTGGCCTTGGAGCTGGAGTCAGAGCTGTACCTGCCACTGTACGGCTGGGCTGGAGACAGGATGGGCTCCTTGGCCTGAACAGAGCCCTGCTAGAGCTGCCAGAGTAAGTTAAGCCATAGTAAATTTAATAAATTTCAAAGAAATAAGGGCTGGAAGAAACCTCACGAGATCATTGAGTCCAGACCCCCTACCCAAGTGGCAGGAAGTCAGCTGAGGTCAGACCCCAGCAAGATAAGCATCCAAACACAACTTGGACATGTCCAGAGTAGGTGCTTGCACCACTTCTGGGGGGAGTCTGTTCCAGACTGCGGAGACTCGGACAATAAAGAAGTTTTTCCTTATGTCCAGTCTAAAACGGTTTTCCAGCAGTTTGTGACTGTTGGACCTAGTCTTCCCTGAGGGAGCCCGGGTGAACAGATGTTCTCCCAGGTCCTGATGCACACCCCGATGTACTTATGGGCTGCCACCAAGTCCCCTCTGAGGGAATTACAAAGGCAGAGGGAATTAGAAATTGCAGGGGGCAGGTGGCCAGGAGGCAGTGACTGAGGCTGAAACTCTGACCTCGGAGTGAAGCTGGGGAAGCCTCTTAAAATGAAGAGGGACATAAGATTTGGAGGGACAATGAGACAGATCTCCAACCACCATCCCATTCCTCTGAAACCTGTGAGAAAATGGTACATGTGGATTTAATTTCCTCTCCTTTTCTGGTTGAAGTGGTGGCCTAATGAACACTGTAGGGCAAAATAACTCAGCCTGTGGGTCCAACTGATTTAGCAAAAGGTGCTCACTTTCTCAAACATGAGACTGAGGATTCACGGGAAAGTTAGAAACATACCATATTTACCAGAATCCAAGACAACTTTGAATTTCATATGACCCCCATTTCCAATAACTAGATTCTACACACGGAAAATTTAAAAATTGTTATCGTTTTCCATGTACAGAATCTAATTATTGGAGGGATGTCTTAAATTCATGCCCTACAATTGTGGCAGGGAAAGCACAGGGGAAGGGCAAGGAGCCAGAACCCACCTCTTTGTCCCACCACATACCCCCTGAACCTACATACCTATATGCTTGCCCCCTGCTACCTATTCCCCCCACTTGCCTGTGCCTGCTCCCCCACTGCCTTCTGGGCTGCTCTGGCTCCAGCTTCAGGAAAGTCAGCAGCAGTATCAGCCCTGGCCCATGCACAGCCAGGCAAATAGTGGCACAGCTCTGGGCTGGACCTGAAGGTAATGGAGGGGGGGGAAGAAACACTTCAGTCTTCTCCATGCTCCTCCCTGCTCTGCATGGTCTCTCTCCTGCACCCCCACTACTTCCAGTCTCCCCACAGCTACTTACCTTCATGCTGTAAGACCCCTCCCCCACTGCATGCCCCATGGTCTGCCCTAGGCTGGTACTCAAATCTAAAACAAAACTTTTCCCCATGCCTATGCTCTGGGGGGGGGGACGGACAATTAGTCTTGGATTCGAGTAAAAACACTAACGGACATTTTACAGAATAAGGACATACTCCAAAACCTAGAAACAAGCAGGATGGGAGGCTGCATAAGTCTGCCACACCACACCGAAAAGCACTAAAGATCAATGTCCAAAAATGCAATGAGTGTCACCTAAGCCTTACTAAACTCAGCCTGCAAAAATTTCAAGATGGCCATACTTCTGGTTTATCTAGGTGAAATGTCTCACTCCCTGTATCAGGCACAGAAGGCATATAAAATCTGAACAGAATGCAGGTATACTGCTAGTCTAGAAAGTATCTGGGTTTGTATATTATATGGCAGGAAAGAAGGGACTGATTACTTTTCACTTTACCTTTCATACATACACATTTCTACGTTCCCTTAGCTTTTTTGATTTCCAGGCTAAATAAACCTAGTTCTTGGGGCTTATAAGCAGACAAATTCAGATAATGTCTTTAAACATCTTCAGCATTAAGTTTCTTAAAGCTTTGTGAAAGACTGGCAGCCAAAACTCATGTTAGCACTACCTGCTTTAACTGTTAGTACACGTTGAGAAGGTACACCTACTGAGTTAGTATTTTGGCCTGCTGCATTTGATTGCACCAGGCAAAATCTAACTGCTTTGCATGAACAGATTCAGCAACAGCTATCCAACTCACCTGTGGCAGACATAACAAGAACGGTCTTTGTGAATTGGGCATCCAGTGCCGCCTCCAATTCCATACACATACTGATTACTTTTAGAAGAGTTTTCAGCGAAATATATCCCAGCTCCAAACATCCCACCTATGTAGGCATGTCTCTCATCAAAGCCTTTATGTATAATTGCGTTCACAAATGGGGAGCCTAAAGGAAAGTTAAGATGAAGTACAAGAGTGGTCAGAAAAAAATTTCTGGCTTATACAAGTCTGTCATCAGTTTAGGTTTGCTGTTAGCTTCTTCATCCTTGGGAGCTACTGCTATGGTAAATGTATTAATAATGGGAAAGAAACTGCCAGGAACATGATCCCTGACAACTGACTCTCAGAAAAGATACCATGTTTTACAAATGTTTACATAGTTATAGAAAATTAGGGTTGGAAGAGACCTCAGTGGGTCATCTAGACCAATCGCTGGGCAAAAAAAAAAAGAAGCAAGAATGATACATCTATATTATCCCAGCCAAGGCTTTGTCTAGCCGGGCCTTAAAAACCTCCAAGGATGGAGATCCACAACCTCTCTGGGTTACCTGTTCCAGTGCTTCACCATCCTCCAACTGGAAAAGTTTCCTTAATATCTAACCTGTACCTCCCTTGTTGCAACTTAAGACCATTGCTCATTGATCTGTCATCTGCCACCACTGAGAACAGTCTTGCTCCATCCTCCTTGGAAACACCCTTCAGGTAATCAAAGGCTGCTATTGAATTGCCTCTCAGTCTTCTCTCCTTCAGACTAAATAAGCCCAGTTCCCTCAGTCTCTCCTCAAGGTTAAGTATAGACAATCAAAAACCCTGAGGCTGAACTGATTCAATCTTTGTAGGTTAGTCTAAACTGTACAGATTAAACCAATAAGTAAGTGAACAGATATATAACCACATGCCTGCAATGGCCCAGGCCAGAAGCCAGGGGGTGCTAGAGGACACTTCACAGTTCAGCAGGAGCAGACAGCTTAGGCTAAGGCTAGCCAGCCCACCCTGTGTGTATGTTTGGGGGGGGGAGGAGTTGCAGGGGAGGTGAAAAGTATCCTGGGATGTTGTGAGTTAAACTTGAATCTGAAGGGGATCTGGGACAGAAGCTCAAAACTGATTTAGGTTAAATCAGTTTAAAGTCTGATACAGTATCCATCCAGATTCATCTTAAACTGGTTTCAGACATTCTGAAAGCACTTTATGTCCACTGAACTTTTGAAATGGTTTCTGATCACTTATACTGGTTTATGTGTACTTTTTGTCCCTAGTCCATAAATTGTGTGCCCCAGCCCCTAACCATTTTTGTTGTTTTCCGCTGGACTCTCGCCAATTTGTCCACATCCCTTCTCCAGTGGGGAGCCCAAAACTGGACACAGTACTCCAGATGTGGCCTCACCAGTGCTGAATAGAGGGGAATAATTATTTCCTTTGATCTGCTGGCAATGCTTGTACTAATGCAGTCCAGTATGCCACTAGCTTTCTTTGCAAAAAAGGTACACTGTTGGCACATATTTAGCTCATTGTCTACTGTAACCCTCAGGTCCTTTTCTCCAGAGCTGCTGCTTAGTCAGTTGGTCCCCAACCTGTACTAGTGCATAGGATTGTTCTGTTGTAAGTGCAGGACTTAGCACGTGTCTTTACTGAACCTCATGACATTTCTTCTGGCCCAATCCTCCAATTTGTCATGGTCTCTCTGAATCCTAGCCCTATCCTCCAGTGTATCTAATACTCCCCACAGCTTGGTGTCATCTGCAAAACTTGCTGAGGGTGCACTCCATCCCATCTTCCAAGTCACTGTTGAAGATACTGACCAAAACTGGCCTCATGACGAACTCCTGAGCACTCCACTTGATACCAGCTGCCAACTAGACATTGAAAAATTGATTACTACCCTTTAAGTCCTACAATTCAGCCAGTTTTCTATGCACCTTACCAGTCTATTCATCCAAATGATATTTCCTTAGCCTGCTTGCAAGAATGTTGTGGAAGACTGTATCAAAAGCCATGCTAAAGTCAACATTTTGGATCACTGTAAAAATAGCTAGCTTTAAAAGAAATGTTTACTTACACACACACACACACACACACACACACAGAGAAAATATTAAAATTAGAGATGTTTAGGATCAACTAACTGTCTTGATGTATATGCATGATGCAGAACTAAGGTTAGGCATGCAGTCTTAACTCACATTTTGAATTTTGATTAGTCCAAGAGACTCTCCTAACCTATTTTTTTACTTAAAAAATTCCATGTTAAAATAGCACTGAACTATTTTACTTCAAGTAACTTACAAACTCTGCAGCAAGGAGCTGTTCAGTTTTTACTTTAGTGGATGCAAGTAAGTTTTTCATGACACAGCTAACATAGCCACTTAGTGAAGCAGAATAAACTGTCCTTTTTCCATGTCTAGGAGATTATTTTCAGTAGATTAAAACTATCAACACAAAACCAAATCTTTACTGAAATTCGAGAAAGCACATCTGGAAAAAAAGCTGGCTTGCCAAAGGTAAGTGTACTCTGTGCCTCCAATAATCTTGCTATCTGACAATAATAGCAAGAATTTAACCAATTACAGAAGTAATATTTTGTCCTCTTCGCATCCACTTCAGACTTTGAACTGCTTTTGCTGTAACTTTGAAGTCATCTCTGGGTACACACAAAGCTACACGATGAAGGGATCCAAAATGTACAAAAGATACTGAAAAAAGTAGTTTCAGTTATAGTGATGAATTAAAAACTGGTAACAAAGTTGCAACATTTAGGAGCACATTAACTTTAATTTACTTTATTATTGATGATTGAAAGACAAGAAAGAAAAGCATTCTCCTCAAGTATAACGGCACTGAAAATGGAAGAAAATTTGAAAATCAAAGACCTTACCATGAAACAACATCCTTTCATTAGCATGGTTATGGTTTTCTTCAGAAACTTCTTTTCTCCTATGAGTATATCTTTCCCATAGTTTTTTGTTGCACACTTTTTGAATCTGAAACAAATTTGAATCTAAATTCCATTTTTTCAGACAACATCTATTATTTGCTTTATCACTTGACTGACACTTGGATATACAGTAGTTTTACCAGAACAGAACCATCTCAAATGGTCACTTACACAAGTGATGTTTAATTAAGTTTTAAGAAAAGAAAGAGAATGAGGAGGATCTAGTTCTTCTAGGTTGACAGAATAAATTTAACTTCCACCATATAAAGCTAGGGTTGAAAGCCATTATATTCTAAATCTCTGACGATCTTTTACCTTCTTTTGAATTTAATCAGTCCTAGTAACAGTTTGATTTTTACTGGAAAGTTAAAAGATGAGTGCAATCCCTTTATTCCTGTTCACTTAAGTTCTGCTAAAATAACATTTTTCATCAAAAAAAAACTTTATTCTCCTGCTTCAAATTTTTAATAGACTCATGCCTTCCATATTACACCTTATGATCTTTTCCAAGACCATGCAAAAATCCACCTCTCCCAATCCAAGTTTCTTGGCAGAAGGGGGTATGATTTTTTCAAAAAAAGTCTGGGCGTTTTCATTTATGTTAAAAAGTATAAAGGAAAATTATGATTAAAATAGTAATTTAAATTTTATTTTAAGTAAAACTTGCAATCATGATAATCTGTATAGTAGGGTTTAATTTACTATAATCCATTAGTATTGAAATGAGATAAATAATTGTTATATGAATAAGCTCTCTTTGCATTTTAGCAAATTGAAGAGTGCTTCTTTTTAAATTATATAGTGAATCAAGAGGAAAAATATGTAACTTTCAATGTCAATTCATATTTTATAAATAGGCGGCAATATTACATACTTCTTTAATTATCTATTTTTAGTTTTTAATGTAGGGAAAATGTAAATACTGACATTTACTTAAATATATACATGCAGAAAAGCTTTTAACCTGTTTTCAGTTTAGCTAGTCCATCATCTTCATCAGGAGTACTTCATTCAAAATTGAGAAACCAATGGAATCGAAAGAGCACAAATGGGAAATTTCTTGCCTGATAATTTTCTTACTATTAACAATATCTCCCATAATTGAGAAATACAAGCTATAAGCCACCTTATCTACAGTTTCTGGGGCTATTCAGTGATGTAACAGTCCCCACTGTTTACATCTCCTTTTTAGGCTTGTTGTCAGATTAAGTCAAAGGTTAGGTAGAAACTGTCAGAATAAAACATAGTAACAAAATCTTCAATGCCAATGAATAATCTATACACCCAAGCTTACTAGCCTATATAATAAATATATAAAAGTTAAAATTTTTCCTTTTGGCTAAAATCCTTTCTAGAGAGGGCAGAATTACAGAAGATACTACTAGCAGGAAGGAAATTATCAAATGAGAAATTTTCTATTCAACAATCCAGCGCTCTCACAATTTTGATACATATGAGAAATAGCAAGTAATAAACAAAGTGGAAAGGGACAAATATGTAAGGAGCACCTCCCCTGAAATAGGGAGCATCTCCCACAAATAGGCAAGCTGCTTTTGGATCTTTGAATACAACAAGAATCTCAGCTGCAAGGAGACCCCTTACAATTTTAAGTAAGGTGTTGCTGTAGTGAAAATCTCCTCAGGGCCTGCAAAGGCTGCTTTTACCTGTATAAATCAGTTACTCTCAGCCAAAAGTTCCAGAGCACATTCATCATTAAGAACTTCAGAGATCTGAATAGTACCTTTAGGATGTTGTATCTGTTGAACACTCCGCCAGCATGCCCACCATCTCTGTGCTCTCGGACTGTGCTCTGCATCTGAAGATTGAGACATTTAAGGCTATAAATGCTGAACAAACAAATACTCCAATACTGGCCTGTGGCATGAGTGTCACAAATGGCATAAGCAACTTCTGTGTGTGTGGCATGCAATAGATCAGGGAAAGGATAAACAGCACAGCAGCAGATAAGGCAGGAAGCAGAAAGTAAAGCAGCAGATCAGGCAGGGTGCAGAGGGCTGGGAACAGAAAACAAGGCAACAGATTGGGAATGGAAAGGGTATCAGAGTGGCACCTGGGAAGGGTGAGAGGCTAATGTGGCACACCTGCCAAAAAAGGTTGGCCCCACTGCTTTAAACCATTCTGAAATCAAAGCAGTTGGATCTGTAAAAATAAAGGTTCATATGGAAAACTACATATTGTCATTAGCTAAAGTTAGCACTGGATCCATGAAGAACAGGTTTTGTGATATTTCTACAGAAGCTAATGGAACTTGAATACTTTGCTTGAATATAATATGACCCTGAATACAAGACAACCCCTAATAATCAGATTCTACATGTGGAAAGTTAGTTATAATTTTCCAGGAACAGAATTGAATTATTAAAGGTTTGACTTGAATTTATTCCTTTCCCACTGCTACAGCAGGGAAAATAAATCTGGTGGGGGGGGGTCAGGTAGCCCCTATGCTCTCTGCCTTCCCAAAGCAGCTTCTTTCCCTCCCACCCTTATTGTTAGACCCTACTCTCCTCAAGCACATGGAAGTGAGGAGCAAATTTGAAAACACTGACATTAAAACAAACATAGCTGTAGTAATTTGCAGAGAGTACCCCATAGACTTTCATAGTTGTTAGGGTCGGAAGGGACCTCAATAGATCATTCCCCACCCCCACCCCGGGCAGGAAAGAGCGCTGGTTCATTTATGAATCAATTCTGGATGAACTGTTACATTTTTGGAAATTTTTGCAAGGTTTGGTACAGGTACTCCCATAAATACATTTTCAAGCAGCACTTTGTACAAACAATGCACGATAAAGCCAAAAGGCTCATGATTTACTATATAGTTCATGGGTTGGGGCCCAGAGTCAACAGCATTTTAAGACATGACGACCCCATAGCTCAGCACTACTCAGTATGTGTGTGTACTCCACATACCCCCAACAAAGGATCCATGTGCTAATTAGCCCCCAGCTCATGACTGGAACTGTATATTCTAGTCATGAGTCCTAGAATCCTCTAAAAATTTGTATGCAGATGACGTGCAGGCAACCTGGTCTGGCTCCACCTCATGGAGGATGGGACTATGCTAATCATGTGAGCCAGGCTGAGAGATGGGGTAAAAGAGGGATTCTGGGTGAATGCTTGGAATCCTGTTGGGTGATGTTTCCCCAGACATTTAAGGCTGGGGAAGAAACAGGAATTATTGGAAATGAGAAAGAAAGGCACAGCTCAGCTGTGGGAATAAAGAAGAAATAGACACGTATGCAATGTAGTGGCTCACTATGACTACAAAGAATCAGTGCTGAGGGAAATTGCACTCAATGGGCACTACCATATAGCCTATCCAGATAGACTGCATCCTGTGAGTCTCCAAATGCAAGGCTCTCAGCTATACAATTTAGGGTGACAGGGGATCACCCCTGGTCTTGGTCAGGGTTGGGCAATTATTTTGGTTTGAGGGCTGCTGAATGAGTTTTGGTGAGCTACCAAGAGCCAGAAAGGTGGCCCCACCCCCTGGCAAGTGCCCTAACTCCCTGGTCGCCATCTTGGGACTGGAAGTCCCACCCCCTAAACCCTGACCTTTGCTGCCAGAAGTCCTGCCCCTTGCCCCTGGAAGTACTCCTTTTGGTAATGGCATTTGCAATCTTGGAACAGGAAAAAAACCCCCAAATCATATACTAAAATTCAAACATCCACAATAATGTATTTTAATTTCATTTAAAAAAATGTATTTAAAAAATATATATATTTGCCCTGATTTGTGTTTGTGTTGTGTACATAGAGATGACTGCATAATAGCTCAAAATGAAATCTTACTCTTGTATATGGGGGGGTATGGGGTTTCTGGGGGGCATGTGTGGATGTGGGTATGGGGGGTTTGTGGGGAGCTGTGCAGTGTGTGTGTGTGTAGCAGTGAATGGGGCTCCCCCCAGAGGTCCGCAGTGTTTTTGGGGTGTGGTTGTAGGAGAGTGTTTGAGGGTATGGTGGAGTGTGCATGGGAGCCCTCCCGTGCGTGCGTGCACCTGCTCTGGACTTGCTGTCCAGGCTCAGCAGCAGCAGCTGCCAGGCAGAAACTGTTGCTCAGCACAGGGGAAAAGTGGCCCTTTTCCGCTGCTGGGCAGTTCTTGGTGCAACCGCCCACTGCCCGCACAATAAAGGTCTATTTCTTCTCGACTCCCACAGCTTAGCTGTGCCTTTCTTTCCCATTTCCAAAGATTCCTGATTCTTTCCCAGCCTTAAATGTCTGGGGAAACATCACCAAACAGGACTCCAAACAGTTCACCCAGAATCCCTCTGTCACCCCATCTCTCAGCCTGGCTCACATGATTAGCATCACATGATTAGCATAGCCCCATCCTCCATGAGGTGGAGCCAGACCAAGCTGCCCTGCACCTCATCTGCATACAAATTTTTAGAGGATTCCAGGACTCACGACTAGAATATACAGTTCCAATCATGAGCTGGGGGCTAATTAGCACACGGACCAGGCAACCCAGGGGCAGTGGTGACGGCAGCAGAGCTGCAGGGCAGCCCAATGCGGCACTGGTGGCTACACCAAGAATTGCCCAGCAGCAGCAAGGGGGAGGGGCTGCGTTTCCCTTGTGCCAAACAAGTTTCTGCCCAGCAGCCACTGCTGCACCTGAACAGGTGAGTCTGGAGCAGGTGTCAGATGCGCCAGATGAGGGCTGCATACGTGGGTCCCCACCAGTACCATGGGACTGTGACCAGCAGTGGGCGGCGGCAGCTCTGAAGGAGCCATTGCTATCTGGGCTGCCTAGGAAGGCAGTCCAGCCACAGAGCTGCTCCAGCCCCACTGCATGCCTAGAAGGCGGCAGGATGCACCACAGCCAGATGGGACCAAGGGACCCACTGCAGGCCAGACAAAGCCCCTTCGCAGGCCAAATCCAGCCTGTATGCCATATTTTGCCCACCCTTTCTCTTGGGTGGTCCCTCTAGCTTGCTCCTTTGGCCTTTTGCTCAGAGGCAAGTGAGATGAGGGGGCATCTAAACTCCAAGGCCTCTGGGCTCAGGACTTGCACGTAGGATATCTCCCATGAATTTGGAATTATCTGAAGCCTCAGGCTGAAGAGTCTGGGAGGTAAGATGCTTACTGGTGGTAGTGCCACAGACTTGAATGACTGAGCTCTGCTTCATGAACAGAATTCGGAACAGATTTCGCTGATTTTGCCTGAGACACAAATGCTGCTTACAGATGTGGACCCCCCCCCCCAAATAAATCAGTGTTTTACTTTAAGCTTGGTGTGCCCCCTCGCCAAGCACAGCACATGCCCAGAAGAGGCATTGCGTTAGTTTGACCTGGCTCACCCAACATCTGTATAGATTGCACACTTCACTGGGCCCTTTTGGTGCTTTTATTTAATAGCTCTTTGAATCAGCTTTAGATAAAAGTTCTAAAAGCCCTGCTGAAGTGCCTGATCTATACAGACACTGGGTTTTTTCATGTCTGTCAGCAGCCAAAATTAAAAAAAAAAAAAAAAAAGAGTGTCGTTTCCCATCAGCATGTCTGCACAATACAGGGCATGCATTTTATAGTCATGCTCAGGATTGGCAGCAGTTAATCAACTGCATACATGGTTTCCATTACTGAGCACATGCTGCTTTTGGCAGCATTTTAGTGATTGACAAACGTATCTAATCAGGTTTCCTTGTACGCAAAAGTAAGACAAGGGGCTTTCCCCTCCCCTCCCCGTGCTGATTTGGGGGAAAAAAACCTCATCTTATAATTGATTAAATATGGTAGTTCTCAATTTACATTGGTTTGCCACTCTTCAACTGATTGTGTTTACTTAAGAATTCTATACTGGGAAATATTTCAACCCCTGAGGAGAGAATACAGAGGAAGTAATAAATTATTAGAATCTAGCTCTGGAATACAGGAAAATGGCTACAGTGACCATTTCTCTGTTGAAGAAATAACCTCTCCAGTTGAAGGCAAGCTAAGTTAACTAGTGGTGACATATGTAGGAAAGGCAAATGAGTTATAACAACGGACAGTGGAACAGCACAGATAAGAAGGAAAACGGAAGTGTCTTGATGCAAGTTTTAAATCATTATGCTTGGTAACTTATCAGTGTATTACTACATAGTTCAGGAACAATCTGTGTATCCAATTCTTTTGTCACTGGCACTTCATGGAGAGACTAGGGAGCAGCACATACCTCCTCCTCCACTGACTGAAATTCCTTATCTTCAGGAGAGAGATCTATGAGAATTGTTCCACTCCCAGAAGTATTCAAAGTGAGATATGGGTTAAGACCTATGAATACCATGAACATAAGAGTTTCAGATATGGATTTAAGAGAACAAAATTAAAAACACAAACAGCTCAATACTGAAACACCATTTACAGATAGAGGCAAGGGGGAAAAAAACCTCTACTTGTCGTTTAAAACTTTCAATTTAAAATTAAGATGAGACTTAAGTCCCATTTCTGCTGCTCTTCTAGCACCTTAAGCACCTTATATTTTAGTGTTTTTAAAAAAATCAAGTTTGCAAGATATCTTTAGAAGGGCAGAATTACAAAAGGCTCAGCCCTGGGTCTCAGCTCCCTAGCTGAAGACAGGCAGAACTTTCAGTTTCTAAATGCTTTGGTCCCCAAGACATCCAGAGATGGCCAGCTGCATAAGCCAACTTCTCTCACCAACCCAAGGGCTTATGCACCTCCTTGGACCTCTAAGTCCTCTAGTCAATTTAGTGATGATCAGAATGCAGATTTACTAAGCCTCACAGCAATATGCTCAAAATATACTGCATTACTTCATGCACATTACTACTTCAAACTGGAAACAGGGTAGCACATGCCCAAGCCTGAATGGACACTGTTGGCACAGGATCCAGTTGGGAGTAGAATGCACAGAGACTCAAAGTAGCACCTCAAGTTTTCCTGTTTCCTTTGCTTTGTCTGAACTCTTGCTAGCAGGAAAAAACTAGTATACATACACATTTGAGCATCTCTGCAGTAAAAAAGACGTGTCTTGCTAAATACAGCTCATTCTGGATGACATGAGTTGTTTTTCTGGCTCAGACCATGAATTTTCCTGCATCAGATGGGCAGGAATACAATCATCTAATGCCAAATCGCATATGTCCAACTTGTGTATGTTGTACAAACTACACCACACAGTCCTGGGCATGATAGCATCTTCTGCCCATAGGCATATCTTTGTGCACTGCTGAAACACCCTGAGGCAGAAGGGCTATGGATGACGTATTCCTGATAGGGCTGCCACACTGTTCTTGGCAGATACCCGGACTATTTGAGACAGTACTACTGAAATCCAGTCACTGTGATAACCATTGCAACCAGATCCTCTGTGTAAAAGGTATCACAAACCTCTGGTATTAAAGCTGAAGGACATACACAGGAGTAATTGACTCTTGAATTGCAAGCTCTGACCTCTGCACAGGAACATACTTGCTACACTGAAATAATTGGGTCATTTATCTCATCCACCACTTTGGTACGCAAGCATTTCACCTCAGCACTTGGGGCAGAATAGGAATGAAGCTGGCACTGACAAAAATGTAAAAGCAGTCCTCAACCCCAGGAGGCCAGAGCCTGATGCTAATTCGCCAAAGACAATTTTCTGTTGGAAAGCTCTGAATTTCCAAATAAAGACAGTGGGATTTAATACAGAGGCTGTTGCCAGTTCTTTATCAGGAATTACATGCGAGTTGGAATGGGGATGTAAAAATAGAGCCAGATGCACGCTAGGTGGCTTTGTAAAATGGCCTGCCCAGGATATACTAGCAGGTGGCTACAGATGGATACCGAGGGTCTTGGTAGCAAGCTGCAGCTCAACACAGCGTATTCCACCAGTACTTTTAAAACATGCAGGTTTGTGGGAGAAAGAGTCAGTTAATACTTTTCAAAGTACCTGCACTCACTGGTCTGAGGTTGGAACCCAAATAGCTATGTAAAGGGTTTAGAAACAAGAAGCTTTGACTTAAGGAAAGCTTCAAAATAAAACTCCAAAAGAAAGTTTATGAAACAGTGGCTATATTGTATCTAGGGAAGGGTGCCAGAATACTAGTATGAATGTGTGCAAGCACCAGAACCCTAGGGACTAGAAACCAGAGCTTAATCACCAAAATAAATAAGGCTTTGAAGCACTGCACTGAAATACTGAGGTAAGGTAGCGAGCACTTATAGATGGAAATAAAGGCCTTTTAAGGCAAGAGAGTAAGGGCATTTTGACATGCATTTCTGACATGGTGCTGGGTGCTTTTCATTAGTAAGCCATGCTAATTAAAAGCATCTGGAACTGCATCGGGAACACATGCATCAGAGGCGCAGTGCGCCTCCACGCTGAGAAAATGGCAGTGGTGCACTTTGAACTAAAGTGCATCGAACGTGTTTTAGCTCCAAGTGCACCACCACCATTTTCTCAGTGAAGAGGTGCGCTGATATGTGTATGTGATGTGTGAGGCTGCCAGAGTGCGTCAATTTATGTTCTCCAGCAGAATCAATTAATTGAGTCTGCTCCAAAATGCTGGATTTCTAGTCCGTCAGAGCAGGCTCTCTGCACGTGTGCAAGTGCTCTAAAAGTCCTCAAAATCTTCAGAGCTAGGGAAACTATCTGAACTAGGCTTCGGAATGGCCATTGATGCTTTCTGACCGCATTTAAAAAATCAAAATCAAACCTAAATGGAAGACAAGAATACCATATCAAAACCTGCAGAAGTTTAAAGCTCAAACTGGATACTGGGCTAGATTGGCAAATGAAGAGTTACAGCTCCTGCCTAGGACGCTGAATGCAAGTTTTAAAAAATAAGTTATTGAAGGTCCAGGTAAATACATTACATTACTACTACAGCTCTTAAAGGCAAGAAGTCATTTAGTGCTTGAGAAGTTGTACCTCTCTCATTGCTAGGGAGCCCAGACTTCAGAGTGAAAATTCACACACAGATGGTGTCTTTAGAGAAATAAATCCTAGCAATTCTAACTAATTTATTCTATTGCTATGAAACCCAGCAAGACAATAGCAGCCAGTGTTTCTTCAAGACAGGAAAAAAAAATAGCATGCTCTTTTTTGTTTTCTCTGCAGTCATAGTTAAATGAAGCATGCTATTCCCAGGATTGTGCTGGCATCAATGCGGCACAAATAAAAGATTTTAGCATAAAACTCAGTACAAGCTGAAGCCACTAAACAAAGCAGCTATGTTAATTTCAGCTCCACTGGAAACATGGACTGTACTTTTTAAGAAAAAAAATTAAAACTCCAGTCATCCTTCTGAGACAATGAACACAGTGCCTCCAACAAAGTGTGAGAGCATGAACAGTAATTGTATTGAGACCCCTGGAATACATTTATCATGAGATGCTACATCACCTAAGATAGGCACTTTACACTGTTTGTACAGCACACAGTAATACAGGGGCCTTCATCCAGGACTACAGTTTAAGTGCTGTGATAATTAAAAAAAATAAAATAAATATGGTCCCAATTCCAAAAAGCTTAGAAGTCTACCAGCTGCAACAAACAGAAGTCAATACAGACTCTGCTCATGACAATGTATTAAAAAGGTACTAGGTACTAAATACAAAATATTAAAAATTGTTTTGAATTTAGTACCTTTTTATCACCAAACAATGCTCTCATGTGAACTTCAGCTGAATGAAACTTTGGTCATATATTGCCAGTGAGCACCATTTTATATTTGATTCATATATATTCCACATTTGTTTTATAGTTGCATTACCAACTCTTTTTTAACATGATAAAACCAAGAGTTTATAAAAAATGGCCTCTGTTAAAGCAGCTGCATTTTATCTTGAATCAGTGAAAACATACCTTGCTGTCCAGAAATCAATCTTTCAACGCCTTTGATTATTTTATGTCTATGACCATAAGCATTGATTCCAATTTCCTTTAATTCTTTGTGTCCCATTTCAACCAATACATCCAATGTTATCTAGAGCAAAGAACAATATAATTAGTTTAGACTGCTGCATACATTTTAATGAACACTTAGTAGTTTCACTAAATACAAATATTTCAAAAGAGAATTAACAACATAAACTACTCAAGTGGCATAATGTTAAATCTAAAACAGAAATGTGCAGATACGTTAGCAAGCCAATTAGAAAAACAAAAACATAAGGGGTTTTAACATAAATGTATTAAATTAAAATCAGAAGTCACAGAAATGTAGGGCTGGAAGTGACCTTGGTAGGCTGTCTAGTCCTTCCCTTGCTCTGAGCCAGGACCAATTATACCTAAAACTATTTGTAACAAGATCTTTGTCTCATACATTATTGGAATAGAATGGATATCACACAACTTCCCCAGGTACCAGTTTTAGTGTGCAATTATTCTTATACTTACTAATTCAACTTTCTTTTGTTGTAAATTAAAGCAATTAATTGTCTTTCTACCATCAAGAGAACTATTTACTATCCCCTTTATAATGAACTGTAACATATTTTATGAATGGTTTCCCCCTTCCTAAACTAAACCAACCTAATTCATTCAACTTCTCAAATTTTTTTTAAAACTCCTATGACTTTTGCCTTTTTAAACTTTTATGACTTTTGTTTGGTCCCTCTAGACTTTCTTCATTTTGCCCAATTTTTTTCCCAGAGCATGGTGTTCAAAGCAAGACACCGTGCTCCAGCTAGGGTCTCATACAGCTGAACAGGGAAGCATTACTGAGGACAAGCTTGTTAAAACAGAATGACATTGCCTTTTTGGCAACAAGTAACACTGGTTGCATTCTGAATGTTTTAATGACACTTCTCCCTGGCTTTGCTTCTCTGATTTTTCCTAAAAAGCTATTTATGCTATTTGAAAGCAAAAAAACAACAAGGATCAAGATAGCCAATACAGTGCTAGGAATCATTAGGAAAGGAACTGAAAACTAAATGGGAATCATTACCATGTTATTTATATAAAAGTTGTTGTGCATTCACATCTTAAGTACTGTAATTACTCAATTCCAAGATGAGGTGTGTCCCTTTTCCATGCCCAATTCAACATGGGGGGAGGAACCACTGTCCTGGATTCGAGTGCCTCCTGCTCTCCTGCCACTTCTCCCTGCTCAGCTGCTTACCCTCAATTGTGACTTTGGCTCAGGGCACAGAGCACATGGTAACTCTGGTACTGGTCAAGCCATGCAGCAGTGGCAATGACAAGCAGCTCTGGCAACCCAGGGCCAGAGCTCCTGCTGCTGCAAACCCTAGTGCATGTCCTGGCTGGAGCCTGAGCTACCACATGCCCTGCATCCCAGATCAGAATGGGACCAGAACTATGATGGCTGTAAGTGGCTGTGGGGGGTGAGGCTGCAAGGGATGAGAGGCACAGGACCAGGAGCTGCAGGGCAGGCAGGCAGCAAGGGGTGCCGATGGTGGGGTGGGTGGGGGCACAGGATAGGATTCAGGCCAGCAATGCCCTCATTCCTGAAAGCCATTACTTTCCCTGCTGTAGCAGTGGAGAGGATGGAGGAAAAATTTAAGACGACCCCCCCAAATAGTTAAGATTCTATTCATGGAAAATTGTAACAAAATTTATAAACTGTCCATGTGTAGAATCTAATTATTTGGGGGTTGTCTTAACTTTGAAGTTGTCTTGGATTCAGGTAAATGTGGTTCTGATCGCTCCATCTCAAAAGGATATAAACCTAGAAAAGTTCACAGAACGACAAGAAACAAGGTGTTTTTAGTGGGATCTTTACTGAACCAACTATCCAGTTGGAAAACATGTTAGACAAATTTTTGAGTACTGAAAAACAAAACAAAAAACCTTGCTTCCCACATATTTCGTGGGCTATCACAGTTACAGCAACACTCCAATCCTACTACAGAGTAAGGTAACAAAGATAATTGTATGAAATGGCTTCCATGCAAGAAAAGAATGAAAGGACTAAGACTTTTTAGCTTGGAATAAAGACCGAGGCAGGATATAGTAGAGGTTTACAGAAATCACAAATGATGCAGAAAAACTGAATAGAAAACAACTGCTAAGTCTCATAAAACAAAAACTAGGGGGAGCTTGGTGAAATTATCAGAGAGGAGGTTTCAAACAAACAAGAGGAAGTACTTTTTTTACTCGTGTATAAAAAAGCAAATGTGTAATTAACTTGTGGAACTCACTGTCACAGGCAATTGTGGAGGCTCAGGCCAATAGCCTAACTGGATTCAAAAAGAGATTAGACAAATTTATGAAGAACAGGTCCATCAGGGACTAATTAAAAAAAGACAGTCAGGCTTAGGACACTCCTAAACCTTTGACTGATGGTAACTTGGAAGGGTAAGAGAGGGGATGGATTGTTTTGTGTGTTATGTTCTTATATTCTTCCTCTAAAGTAGGGGTGGCCAACCTGCAGCACATGTGCCACAAGTGGATGGACAGCTTGTGTGTGGGACACATAGCAGATCAAGGAAGAGCTGAATGCAGAGCAGCAGATTGGGCAAGGAGCAGGAAGCAGTGCGATGGATCAGGCAGGGCAAGGGGATCAGAGTGGTACTTGGTGAGGGCACAGGGCCTAATCTGTGACACCTGCCAAAAAGTTGGCCCCACTGCTATAAAACAGTGATTCTAAGCCAGGGTGAAGGGGCACTCTAGGGTGTTGCAAGATCCTCTGAAGGCCACCCCAAGGTGTGAGGAAATAAATCAGAGGAAAAAAAAAAGTGGAGGCTCAGGCTTGTCTCTGCCTGTCCAATTCCGTCCCCCAATGACCAGCCCCTCTGCAAGGAGGTAAGCACTGTAATATATACATTAGTTTTTTTAATTGGGTGCCACCCAATTCACAAAAGCTATGGAGGGGCTGTCTTGAATCCAAAACGGTTGAGAACCACTGCTCTAAGGCATTTGATCACTGTCAGTGACAACAGACAGGGCTAGATGAATTTTTGGCCTGATCCAGTAAGTACGACAGCATTAATACTATGATCCCTAGCAAAGTCCTGTCATTCCTCCTTTTTAGGCTGAAAAGTGGTGCACAGAAATACTACTTACCTGCTCTCTTTCAAATATGTCAATCAGATGTTCAAGGCCAAGATTCCTCACAAATTGATTTATACTAAAATCTACACCTGGAACTGAACATAACAGTTTATAAGTTACATTCATAACTGTACTTTCTACAATGCTGCACGTTATACTGTTGCAATAAGGGGAAATACAAGAATTCTTAAAAAGTGAACAAGCAAACAAACTTGCGAGCTTTAAAAATAAATAGTCAAATTCCTAATGTGACAATTATTGTTTCTCATGATATCCAACCAGAATGTGCTAGGCTCTTTAAAAAAAAAGGCAACTCTTCAGCAACCAATATCGTATTTCTATGCAGTGAACAAAAGCTACATAAGCAACCTTCTCAAGACTGCCAATTTAAAATCAATTGTTTAGAATCCAGGAATTAATTGTTTACAAAAAGTCTATACCAATAAAAGTACTGACAAACTTGGTTTCTAGCAAAAAAAAATCTTATTTACCTGTAAGAAGGTTGCCAAAAGGGGTGGGGAGTGGGGGTGGGAATTGAAGACATTTTAAAGGTCTCCAAAAATATGGAACTTTTAGACCTCACTCATCAGGTTAAACTTGGAAAAAACACAGAACGGATGGGGATATAAATACAGAACTAGAAATTCTGTTAACAATTAAGGAATACCTAGAAAACCCACTCTAATTAGATAAAAACACTGAAAATCTTCTCAATGAATGATGAATGAATGAAGCCCGTTTCCACTGAATACCTTAAACGATTTAAGAGGCAATAATTCATATCTTAGAAAACCTCACCTTCTTTTTTTTCTAACACTGTAGCCCCTTCTGCACCATTTGTAGCAACAATGGATGGGAGTTCAGAAAAGCTACCAGACAAGTTGTCAAGGCTACTAGCAGCTGACAAATTGGATGGGCTGGATGGAACGGAAGACAAGGATTCAGCTGTGGGTCCAGTAGTTTGAGATACATTTATAACCTGAGGTTTGTAACAAGATGGCAATGCAGAAAGAGGCATGGCTGCTGTCAACAGTGCGCTAACATCGTCTGCCTAAATATCAAAAGACAGTTTATTAAAATGAAGAAAAACTTTCTATTCAAAGATTTTCCTAGGAAAAAAGCTAATGCTGAAAGCAATTAAGTCCAAGCATCCTACTAAGTATCACATATGGAATGGAAACATTTCAACTAATTTGCAAGTGAGTTTTTATACAAATATTTTTCTATTTTAAAAAGCTCTAAACAAAAGTCTAGCATACACCAAGATGTAATCCTTTTTGCTATTTCAAAAAACTTGCATAGGGTTACACACAAGAGACAACAAAACTCATTACTCATTTACTTAAGGTGCAGCATTTGATTGCATTATAACAACATCTTAAACAGCCACATCAAGTATTATAAAATGGGAAGGATATTATAACTTTTATAAAATTTGTTTAAATTTTACTGCTAAAGCAATTTTCGTGGTCTAGTGTCAGGCAAAATAACTATCATAAGCAAGACGTAGATGTACTAAGTGTAAATTCTGGAACAAAATTAACCATTGATTTTCTTTCTTCATTATGCAATTACAAGAATTTTATAGCAGTCTTTAGCTACAGAACAGAAAAAGTAGATAAATGAAAGTGTATTAGGCCTTTGGAACCAAGCCTGTATAAACACTAGAGTATCTCAAGTGTTCACATATTGCACAAAAGCTCACTTTTTTAAATTTGGTGCCAGGAAAAAAGCTGAGCAGCCATTAACAGCAGCTAACCACAGATCTCCCCGAAGATCCCATCACTTACAGTGACCAGGTCTAAAGGTGTTTGTCCTTCTTGGTTTTTCAGAGTAGGATCAGCCCCATGTGCCAATAACAAGGCACAAAGTTGTGTCCTTCCTTTCTGGGCTGCTTCATGCAAAGGTGTGAAAGCCCATTTGTCTGTAGCATTCACACAGGCATTATACTTTATAAGTAAAGCTGCTACATCTACGTGCTGGAAAATAAAATATCCTGTTACCTTCTGGAATGCTAATTTAATATCTTGTAGCCCTCAGAATTATTACACACACTTTTGTGTAACTTTTCATCTGATTTTCCTAGAACTGATCTGAATTGTAATATGAAAAAGTAAACTCTCACAAAACAGAAGAGCTTAGTCCTAATGTACCAATGTACAGTTAAGCCATTTTCTTCTGTAAACACAGAGATGGGACCAAATCATAACTCCAAATCTGAACTTCTTTGAGGTGGGGGTACTTTAATTCAGATCCCTGGCTCTAAACGGACTTCAACTATTTTGATTCCAGGCTGGTTCCAAACACGGAAGGGTCCCATTTTATATTTTGGGTTCACATATGGCTCAAATCTTACAAAGATCAGTCACACAAGTTAAAAACCTCACCAGTGAAATTCTAGCAGCATGCACACAGGAAAAACAAATTTACAAGATGTCTCCAGAACTGCTTGATTTTATAAGTTTCTGAATGACCCCTTCAAGCACAATACATTCCAACAACGTTTTCACAAATTTAAAGTCCCCACATTTGCAGTCAGCTAAGTGTGTGATCAAGTTATAATTTTTAATTACAATGAAATTATATAAAAAGGTAAGGTTTTTTTTTTTTTAAACAGATGGTCAAACAAACCACTTCATTCACATGAATAAAAGCAGCATCTCACTCCTGTTTTTAAAACTTCAATTTTTTTTCAAGAAGGTGAAAGGATAAAGGCACCTACCCCATATGATGCTGCATTATGTAAAGGTATCAGGCCTCCTTTATCCTGTGCATTCACATCAGCTCCATGCTGTAACAGGTACTCTGCAACCTCCAAATTGTTGTAACCAGCTAACAGGTAGTAAAGAAAGAGAGAATATAAAAGTCCTCAGAGAAACCAGTGTCATAGTTATACCAAGTACACTTGGTTGTTTTTAACCATATTGGGGTAGCAAGCTCACCAAAAAAGTGGCCAAATCCACTTTGTTCACAGAATTCTTGGACTATTCTCAGTGCTAGTTGAAGACATTTAGTTATGGGTTAAATGAGTATTATGCCAATCTATCACATGATTTTAATACTTGAATAACTAAAACATAAGGAAAAAAACAAACAATATCTTTGAAAATCATGGTGTGAACAGCCTGCACTTAAGACTTCTGATTCTGAGTATAAAGCTTTTCCATGGCTAGGGCTGAAGCTGCTAATACCGCTGCTGCTGTCTGGCCAGGGCAGGTCAAGATGGCCCATGGGAACACAGGGGAGGGAACACAGAGGAGATCATGTGGTACAGGAGAGGGACAGGGCGTCCAAGGAAAACCACAGAGTAGTAGGAACGGCTGACTCTAGCTCTGGCTCCAGTCTGGAACTGGAGACTCTGGTTTAGACCCAACCAGGAGCTGGAGCCACTGCTGCTACCTGGCTGGGGCTGGGGCAAGAGCTGCAGCCGGGAGAACAAGTGGATGGGTTCATGGTGCAGGCAGGGGGGCCCAAGGGATGCCTGCCAAGCTACCTGTTCCCTCACTGAAGTGGGGGAAAGGGAGGTGGGGGGTGGGGACAGACAGAAACAAACAATCTTCCACATAAAATCTAATTATGGGGCAGCATGGGCATCTTAAATTCAAACTCATCTTTGATTCAGTAAATATGGTAATTTAATGGGCAAAGCAGAGGTTGTCTATTAACTTCTCACTAGGCTTTTTAATTGCCTGAAAAAACATTTAAGCATTAGATGTCTCAACCACATGCAAATTCACCTAAGTCCTTTTCTCTTCATCCCTTAATTCCTCTGGAATGGCAGCCTGTGGCAGGTTTTTGGCAGTCAGAAAGTTTGGAGTTGTGCCTGTCAGTGGGATTTACCTGTCTGTCCCCTCTCCCATGTAAAATCTAGGGTCTGGAACAACGAAAAGATAACAACAGTTCCTGTGTCTGAGCATAAGGATGGGCAACAGAAGCTCTTCTCTGCCTCCTAAGATCACAGAAGCTGTCTTCACTAAGGGAAAGTTGGGCTTTACTCATTTGACTAACAGAAGTGCTGGCACCCTTTGGAAAGAACAGCCTAAATATGCTCCTTATTGTAATGTAGAGAAATAGTGACTGATTTAAGTGATGGGAGCACAGAACCTCAGTTCCACTAACATCAACGCACGATGGTGCTCATTCTAGTAACACTCACCAGTCAACACAGTTACAATACTACATTTTTTCTTTAATGAACGTGATAAAATCAGCTGCAAAATCAGCTGCACGTTTATTAGTTAAAAGCTCTAACCTGCCAAATGTAGCGGTGTTGAGTGTCGTCCTTGGGTATCACGACAATTCACATTGTCAGGTGAACACAGCTTTTTTACTCGGGCCAAACAACCCTTCTTGGCAGCATCTAGCAAAGCTGCATCTCCTCTAAGCAGGTCCTGAATATCTGTATCACCATCTTTAACAAGATCCAAAGGAGTATTTCCATCTCTGTTTTTCTTCGTTGGGTCAGCTCCATGCTGTGAACAATAAAAAAAATCTGGAGGGTGCTGTGTACTCAATCATTTTTCACAACTTTTTCAAAGCAGATATAATCAAAGTAAGACTTCCTTGTTCTTATACGTCCAAGAGTGCAAAAGACTCAACACAGTGTTCAAAGGAAGAACGGTGTTCCTTTTAGCTGTATTTCATTTTTAAAATTTACCTGTTTAATAATTATCACTTGAAACCCTCAAAATAAAATGTAGGTTCTTAAAGGAACCCTGCCAAAATTATTCAAATTAAATGTTTAAATAATGTAAATTCCATTGTTAACCTCCCTCTCCTTAACATGCAAAGTACCTGTAATAGAAGTTTGCAGATCTCATATTTCCCTTTTGCTGCAGCTTCATGTAAGGGAGTGAACTTCCACAAGTCAGCTACATTTACAACTGCACCATGTTTAACAAGGAGTTCTGCTACTTCATAGTGACCATAGGAGCAAGCATTGTGCAATGGGACAAGCCCACTAAAAAACACGATTAAGCAAACATTTCTTAATACATGTTACATTTAGGGTTTACATTTTCTATCAAAAGAAGCTCTAATTTGCATTTTCAATATTTGATATAAAACAAACCTCATTCTTAGGAACGATGCATACTACCATAAATATTCTACTCTACCGTTGACATAATTATTTTTATGCACCTAGGGCATAAAAATATCCAGCATACCTGCTGGCTGGAAAGTGAGCCTCTCAGCAGCACAGAAGTGGAAAGGAATCTTGGAGTCACAGTGGACTTCAAGATGAACATGAGTCATCAGTGTGACGAAATCACCAGCAAAGTTAACCGCATTTTATCATGCATTAGCAGATGCATGACAAATACTGCCAACCAGATGATACTTCCCCTCTATGCGGCATTGATCAGACTGCAGTTGGAGTTCTGCATCCAGTTTTGGGCACCGTACTTTAAGAAAGATGTGGATAACCTCAAGAGAGTCCAGAGGAGGGTCACTTGTATGGTTAAGGGTTTGCATGCCAAGCTCTATGAGGAAAGACTAAGGGACCTAGATCTCTTTAGCCTCCGCAAAAGAATGCTGAGAGGTGATCTTGTGGTCACCTACAAATTCATTAGAGGGGTGCAGCAAGGAACTGGAGATCCTCCATTCACCAGGGTGCCTCTTGGGGTAACAAGGAAGAATGGTCATAAACTGACAGAGAACAGATTTAGGCTGGACATTAGAAAGAACTTGTTGACAATGAGGGTGGCCAGAATTTGGAATGGGCTTCTAAGGGAGGTGGTGCTCTCCCCTACCTTGGAAGTCTTTAAGAGAGGCTAGATAGGTATCTGTCTGGGGTCATCTGACCCCAGCATTCTTTCCTGCCCAGGGCAGGGGGTCAGACTTGATGATCTGTTGAGGTCCCTTCCAACCCTAGCATCTATGAATCTAAGTACAGTAAAAGCTCTGTTATCTGGCATCCCCTGGGAATGGGGGATGCCAGATAGTCAAATATTCTGGTTAATCAAATGTGCGCTGTCTGGTGTACCCCCCGGTGTCAGTGTCCCAGGGGACAGGGAAGGGGGCCCTGAGCAGGTTGCTTTTTCCTGCACACGCTGCTTTGCCCTGGGCTGTGGGCTGAAAAAGTGGCAAAGAAAAGCTCAGTTTGCGGCGGCGAAACGGGAAGTCCCCCAGAAGTGGTACTTCCGGTTTCACTTATGCTGCGTCGCTTAGATGCTGATTAATAGAGTTTTCCGGCTAATGAAGTGCTGGTTAACACAGCTTTTACTGTATACAGAATATGAACCAACTAGCAGAACTCAAAGGTTTATAACTAACAAAAAAAAATAAATTAACCACATCTGCCAAATAAACATAAAATGAGTAAAATTAACCACATCTGCCAAATAAACATAAAATGAGTACTCACCCTTTATCTTTTGCATGAACATCAGCTCCATGCTGAAGAAGATACTCAACTACAGACACCCTATTATATCCTGCTGCAAAGTGCAGCGGTGTGGACTGGCGCCCCTCAATGTCCCTGCAGTTCACACTCTGAACTGTACATAACTTCTGTGGAGGCCAAGAACCAAAACATATATCACTATACATATAGTTGACATTCAAACATGCAAATACTAGTTATTCTGCATATTCTTTAAAAAAAAAAAAAACAAAAACACTTTTCCTCCCTAAAATAGAAAATTTAGCATCCCTTACTATAATACATAGATAAAGATTAATATCCCCTGACATTCAGGATAAAGTCAGGATTAATTGCCATAACCTTCATTAGGGGGATTCTGCAACTCCAAGAGCAAAGAATTAAAACAATTCCTTTCCTCTCTTTTAATCTTTTAATCCACACCTATGGACAATACTAAGTTCTTTCCAATTAAGAACTGAAGACTTCAGAATTGGCCCACATCAAATTGTTTTTTTATTAGATGCAGCTTTTGCGCAACATGAGGGAATCAGGTAAAAAATTATGGTTCTATGGTACTTAGACAGGAAAGCTTTTTCCTGTTTTAGAGAATATTGTCATGGTTTGACAAGATATGCCCTTGCGTAGATAGCACAAAACACAGTTGTAACCTTACTTTTACAGTGTCCACATCTCCAGCCTTTGCAGCTTCTAGTAATTGTCGATCTGCATCCGAATTACCTAATGGGATACCTTCTATAAAAGAAATGAAGGTTACTTGTCTCTAATTTGAAAACTTCTTCAGCAAGAATAATCACTTAAAATCAGATTAAATAGTATTTCAGGATCTGCCCTTTAACACATCTCAAAACATACCAGTCAATTTACCACACATATACCTCGAAATGTAGCTGGCAGTTGTAACCTGGTACTTACAGGTTTCCAAAGCAATATTACATTTGCTTTCAGCATTATTTCTGCTATTATGAAATACTGTAGAACCAGCCAATGACATGTTCAGTTTGAGAATGTTAGTGATCCGGATGCTTATTTATTGAGCTTATTACTATTCAGGTTTTTATTTAGTGAAAAATCTGAGAACTGTGTATACCCGTTATCTGTGGTCACAAAAGTGGCCACTATTGACTTTCACTTTACAACTAATAGGTTTCTCCTCACTGTTCCTTCAACTAGACTCTAGGTGGCAGATACCACTGTTAGAATAAACTGCCAATTACTGTAATACAATCCCGGTAGCTGACTACTGTGGGATAATACAAGGACCAGCATCAACCACAGCAAACAGCAGCAGCAGCACATTACATGCAACTCTGGCTGTAAGAACGAACTCTACTAGACTTACATAAAATCTAGCCATTTTCCTTCTGCAGGTGAGCCAAGCATACAAACTGCCTCTATAATTCATCTCAGTGCTATCCCTTACTGCCTACCGATGCAAGTGAAACAAAACATTACACCATTTTAAACAAAGTACAGTAGTACCTTGTAGTAGTTGCTGCACACTCTCGTTCCCCATTTGTAAAGCTGTGAAACCCTGTAGTGACACAATGGATGGATCACATCCAGAGCTCAACAACAACCTGCACGTCTGAAGATGGCCACAATGTGCAGCTCGATGTAGAGAAGTCTGACCAAGATTATCCAACGCATTAACCTAAAGAGAACAGAGAACCTTAAGAATGTCTTTGGACAGGAATTAAGTCTGCCAAAAAGGCCTTATATTCACAAATGATCACATGGAATTTTAGACCAAACATGCTGTCAACAGATCTGACCTTCAGGCCCTTAAAGAGTATCTTGGTTTTTATTAAAAAAGAAGTTTGATCCCTGTTTCCACGCAAAAATACTCTGTAAAGCATGAAAATGTAATTTAGCCACTAATGGTAAAAATGATACAGTTGGGCCTCTACCTCTGCTGTACACAGCTAGTAACAACTGGTGTTTATTGACAGATGAAGGGTTGGGAATCATTCCATAAAATGAGATCTGTCAAGTTGAGGTATGGTGCAGAGAATGATTTTTCTAAACATTTCCCAAAATCTTTAGTCTGGACCTATACATAGTGGTAAGAAAATAGTGGAAAGGAATCAATGCCAGAAATCAATCCTGACAACATTTATTCCAACTCTCCAAATTACCAACTTTACTTAGTTTTAGTTCTCACTGAGTTTGGGACAGAGCCAGCTGCTATGCTGTAGCTGTGCCAGTCACTGTCACAGCACTAGTGCAGGAGGAACACTGATGATAGTCCTCCCATCCCTTCTACAACTCCAGAAGCATAAAAGGACAAGAAGTATGATTAAAGTACTGAGTGAAGAATTTCAGGTACTATCAACTGCTTGGTGATCCACTTGTTTCATAAGCTTCTAATGGGGAGCAGCCCAGACCTCTACTTCCACTGACATTATGCAATGGAAGTTTGTTTTCTGTTCGCTTCATAAATCAGCCAAGGGAGACCTGCCAACTTAAAAAGCCAAAAGGGACAAAGCCCCTGAATGACTATGCAGTCCACCATGAGACAGAGTGCCCACTCACTACTTGATCAACTCCCTACTATCATCACTGTTGCTAGATAGAACAGCATATTCTATATAAGGTGCTAGGGAAGAATAAGTGTGGGGAGTTCAGAGTGGTGAGGATAAGGGTAACTTATAGAAGCGTAGGATAATTCCCCCAGTACAAGACCTGTGGCTCTTTTTAATAAAGAACAGTTATGTTCAGAATTTAAAAAGCAGCTTTCTCCTCAACACAGAATTTAGACTAGAATAATATGCAGAATCTCTCTCTGACATTCAACCTTAAGCTAGACAGCTCTTGAAAAGTACCTGAAGCTTCAGAAGAAAAAATGATTATTAAAAATACAGTGAAGTTAGAGGAATGTTGGACTACTGAAACGTAACTTAGAAAGCATACAAAAGTAAGTTGTTAAAATTCTCTACTGAGAAGATGCAGCTTTGCTAGATGCTGCCATTCTGATATAAAGAGATGTTCCAAATATTTTTCTTAACCTTACAAGGAGGTTACTGAATTTCAGTAACACACTGAATCTACCCAAAGGCTTCAAATTAAAGGCAGCCCCCACAAATAATTAGATTCTACACATGGAAAATTATAAATCTGTTATTATTGGAGGTGATATTAAAGTTAGTCTCCCCACCAGCTGCAGTGGTAAGGGAAAGCAGTGGCAGGGGACTAGCAGCAGGGGAGGAGAGATGGGAGGGGCCAGGTGACCTGCCACCCTGCTCCTTGTCCCTGCTCCCCCTGGCTCCTGTGCCCTACTTCCCACCACTTACCCTATGCAGCAGCTCTGGCTTTGTCTCCAGCCCAGGGCAGGCAACAGCTGTGGTTCCAGATCTAGCCCTGGAGCAGCTGCTGCCCCAGGCTGGTACTCAAATTCAAGATGACACACTCTTGCCTGGGGGAGGGGAAGCACGCGAATGGGGGGTGGGGGGGAGGGACACCTGATCCTGAATTTGAGTTTATACAGTATTCAACACTTGAATGAAATGGAGGAAATTTTGAAAGACTGCTCAGAAATTGCTTTTTTCCCTGAAAACTGCTTACACTGAGCAACCAGAATTCCGTTTCATAGCTATCTATGAACAAACAGTAAATTAAGAATGCTTGGTTAAGTCCCAAAAGCTGCAAATTTACCTGGCCCACAAACCAGAGCCCCAACTCTTACTTCGGCCACCTCCTGTGACTGAAGTATGATACAGTGGATCCTATTTCCATTCTTCTCCTATGCAAAAAAACCTGACCAAATTACATGTTACAGCAGGTTTGGCAGGCTGCTGCTTGTGGCCCAGCACCTGCCATGGGCTACAAGTCTCCATATTCTCTTGTAGAGAGAATAGATGGGAAAAGGTGTGCAGGAGGACCCTGGTGCCTTCTTTGCTGCAGCAGAATGAATAAACCAAATTAGGCAGGTAGCAGTAGCCTGGTGATGTCTCTTCTGCTGCCCTGGCTGCAACTCACTGCCCATTCCCCAAGCTGCAGGGGAGGGGTGTGGGGTGGAGGAGGGCAGCTCTGATCTGTAGACCATAATTTGACAACCCTTGTTATATAACTTGTGCAGTATATTGACTTCATCTTAATTTTTACAAAACCATTTCCAGCTCTCTTCATTTTCTCTTCATTTAAGATCCAGACCCCTTGCATGTTATTTTCACTCACTATCTCCTTCTCTCCAGTGCATTCTTCTAGAACAGATTCACTACTACTACTACTATTACATAATAAAGAACTAAATACTTTTTTCATGCACTGTTAATGATAGTATCAGTACTGAGTATAAACTACCTTGTATTCTATATAATGGAATGTAAAATCATGAAACCTATACAGATAATGCTGTATAAGTGTCTGTTTTATGTATATAAACATGTATATTTTAAGAAGTAACTATATAAAACTCACAGGCTGCAGTCAAGTTCAACATTACCTATAAGATGTGTTTTAGCATAATCTTAGCAAACAAAGAAAAATAATTAACTCATACCTTCGCTTCATGCTTTACAACCACTTCCACTACATCATTATGAGCCTTTTCTGATGCCACATGGAGAGGTGTCAAGAAGCTTTTAAAAACAAATTTTTGCAATTAAGTTGTATTCTAAAAAATTCCTTCTAATCATTTAAAAGCATTCATAAGAACACTCACTCTTTTGTCTTTTCATTGATGTTGGCTCCTTTTCTCAGCAGTAATTCACATACTTGCTTTCTCTTGGGGTATGGAGATGCAGCTGCACAGTGCTAAATATTATAAAAACTTTTGCATTAGGAATGCTCATTACATATATTTTCTTTCTTGTTCATTAAGTACAAATTAATTAATTAAGTAATTAATTAAAGCTAGATTGTGCATTGGGATCTTTATTGTGTGTCAGGATCTATTATAAGGCTGACAAGAGGCCTATTTGTTGAATTAAACTGCTACATAGGCTCAGGAATTTGTACTATTACTCCCCAATCTAGCATTAAGGCCTCAATTTCTAACTCTTAGAGGTGAAACTACTGAATTGAGAATTAGTAAACTAAAAGTTAACTCAGGAAATGAATAAATAACTGCAGGTAAAGAAGCTAGGTAACAAAAGGAATCACTTTTAAAAGAGAAAATAGGATAGAAAGGTATAACCCTTTTTTTAGCCAACACTGGTGTTTAGCTATCTTTAAGGAGATCTACTGCTGCCAGTTTGGGAAAACTATTTTTAAAGCAGCAAACACTGTGCTGCCATGATTTATATTGTACTAAATAACTTATATGGGCTTTTGCTGTCTTATGAACATTGAAAATATCAAAAAGCAAGCATATACTTTTTGTTAGTCACATCTATTAAATCAATCTTTTTGTATCCCAACTAGGCTGATCTGTTCAGTGGTAGAGTTATGTAATCACAAAAGCAAATGTTATTGCTTTTACACTTGTGTTATACCTTGCTCCCATAGGACTGGTAATTCTTAACACACCAAACTAACTATGATTTTACTAACTAGAATATAAAAAATAATGAAAGATAAATATGGGCATGTATATAATAAGGTGACACACTATGGAAATCTCTCACAGAAACTGATCTCAAAGCATTTTAATGCAATTAATTTAGCCTCAATACTCATGGGCAAGTGACCATCTTTATTTTAAAGACAAGAGAAATAGAGAGAGATTAAGTGACTTGCTCCAAATTACAGTGAATAACTGTAGTGAAGGAAAAAGGACAAACATCTCCATGTTCTTCACCCGAACTTCCAAACAACCCATACTGTAGCCCAACAATTAACCACAAGTGTTTATCTCCACCTTGTTAACAGTTCCAGAATAAAAAAAAAAAAAAATTACAAGTGTAAGCGGGGGCAGAGGTAATCAGTAGATAAAGAGCTATTGTATATTTAATGAGCTACAAAAAAGGATGCCATGGTTGATATCAAGTCACCCTGCCCCTCCTGCTTGCCCCACCAGGAAGCAGTCTAATTTTAGAGCATAGGTGAGATTCTCATTACTTGGCTGAGTCATAAAGTTTGGTACGAGTGCACTGAGGACTTTAGGATCTTGCAGTTTATGTTCATTACACAGATGGAACAATGATTTGCATATCCTGAATGAGATCCTCAGTGCAAAAAAAAAAAAAAAAAAAAAAAAAAAAAAAAAAAAAAAATCAATAGCACTATTGCCAGTGAACTGAATGGAACCAACATTTTATATACTATATTTTAATTGAGTATCAGACCACAAAATGTTTTAGGCATGAGGGCTGAACTCTTATACAACTTTTAAATAACTACCTACGTTTATTTAGCCCATTTCTTACAAAAACGTATAGGGAAAATAATCTAACTCCAGGCTATTAACACTTGACTAGACTTAGGAGACAAAATTAATTTTATGGTATTCAAAAAGGCACTGGAAGAAACAGGAGTTGGTCCTACATATACCACAGCTGAATGTGAATACTGTTTTCATACAACTATGAATGCTATGATGGGCTTATGAAATTTTACATAATATTATGTCTTCTGTGCTAACCTTTTTTTCTTTTACTTACTTGCCATTTCCTCTCCTGTATCCCCAATATTTATCAGCATGCAAATGCAAGCAAGATAAATTGTGAAAATCAAAGTCAGATTGGTAATGATCAACCCAAAATTCTATAATTAAAATAATTACTATAATTAGTAGATGAAAGCGTTTCCGAATACGTTTATATTTTACACCTAGATCAAGAACTGGCTGGGTTCTAAACAAAGTCAGGATGATTGCCCATGTCAGGAATGACATGAGGAATAGGGAATGTCTACTGTTACGCTGCAGCAGCTCCTACTGGGAACGGGTTTATCATTATTACCTCAATTCAGCAATTGAATTTGAAGAGTATATGAAATAAAAATGTGATGCAAACTTCTAAAGTGACAGAACTACTAAAGCCACCTGAAAGGATTAGAAAGAGAGGCAAAAAGTGAAGAAAAGTTTAACTTTAAAAACATGCACACTTATACTTGATCTTAGCTAAAAGACTGATAAGTGATACAAAAACAAGAGACTGAAATGTTAAGTATTTCGTGGAAGGAAATGAGAAGATGACCAGTGAAGGAGGAAACCTAGAAAAAAGAGGCAGACTAGATTCAAATTCATTGATATCATGGGAATGAGTTATCCTGTAAAAATTGACAGGAATAAAAATGTTAAAACAAGAACACATTTACTGTTCTGATTATTTATTTATTATATACTAGATTCCCCAGTCTCTTTTACCTGAAGGGGTCAAAAAAATCAGGGATCAACAGTTTTAAAGTATCCCTTACTTTTTCAGTCAGCCACAAAATATCTTAAATCAATTAAAAAAAACACATCTGAAATATTACCAATGCTGTCTCATGAGTTTGAGGATGCTTGAAGTTCACTGTCTCCAAAGACAGATGCTTTTTGATACGAGCTACATCTGATTCTCGTGCAGCCTGTAGTAGCGAGTGACCTTTGAATTCATCTAGAAAAGAAGATTTTTTTTATATATTGGTGTGAAAGGAATCAAGAGAACGAATGGGAAATACTTGTTTCAGATACTGGGAGAGAACTTAGAAAAGTACTTGTAAGTTAGCTGAACGACTAAGTCCATTAAATGGATACAGCACAGCAATTTTAAGTATTCCAGAAAAATCACTGTTTGTTCACTCAGACCTTTGACAGATGTTACACTTAAGACATGACTGCCTAGTAAATCATGTCTTGAGTAATAGCCCATGCAAATTTATGTACAAGAAATTAATGGTATGATAAAACAGGAAATAAGCCACAAAGTTATTGCACAAAATGTATAACAGCTAGGCTGGTTCTCATCAAGCCTTATATTGAGCATGTGGCTACTCCCAAACTTAGAAGCACACTGGAGCCCTTCAAGACTCTGGTGTGCTACTGCAGCTGGGAGCAAACAGCTCACTGACACTCCAAGCCACAGAAGCACCAGTCCCCAGCTTGGTACTTGCCAGTGCAGGAAGAGCCCAAGGTTAGGGAGCACTTGGTATCTGAGCCCCAATTGTGCTTCCTGCCATTCATCTGTGCTGTGATAGGAGCTGTGACTGTTGGGATCGCAGCTCAGATCCTTAAAACTGAAGGTCTGCCAGGGTTCTCACAGGACATAAGTACAATTCCTTAATTATCCCTGATAGAATCCTTGCTTCAATTTACCACTTTAGAACTCAATAAAAACAACCAACAGTAGCACTTAACATCTTCAGCATAAATTTATTTAAGTCAGGGATAGGCAACACTTGGCATGTGCGACTTGGAGCAGACTGCAGAGGAGCTGCAAGGGGCCTGGTCTTTGTTGTGGCAATAGCAGCTCCAGCCTCTTTACTGTAGTCCACTTCAAGGGGTGCGTGCACCCACTTACCAGCAATGAGCCAGGCCAAGGCACCATAGACCCCGGTGCAGCTGCATGCAGCCTGCTTGCTGCCTGGTATGAGCAGCCTGGGCCAGCTGTGGCAAGCACCTGGGAAGCTGCAAGCAGCTGCACTGGGGTCTGCGAAGCCCCGGGCAAGCATGTTGCTGGCAGTGGGTGCACACATGCCTTGGAGCAAATGGTAGGAAAGAGGCCAAGACTGCAGCTCCCCTACCATCCTGCTCAGCATACCAACACCTTATAAATTGAAGTTGCAGGTGTTTTTAGCACACTGCCCAAAAACACTGCTGACCCCTACAATAAGTAATTCATCTTTTTCTTTTGTTCAAATGCAGCTTGCTGAAACAAATCAGGAGAAAACTTGAAATGATTTTAAGGAGAACAGGTTTTGGAGAGATCATAGGGAGAGTTTGCAGGGAAAAACCAGTTTCAGGGAAGAAAATCCACACTTCATTTCAGCAAAAGGACTGTAAAACTGAACTAAAATACGTTGAAGGCTGGAGGAACTGCTCTGTTTTAAAAAAGAAAAATAGTTTCAAGTCAAACTAAATGAAAACAAGTCTCCTGGCAAACATTAGACAGTTATTTGCAAAACGTGAACATTTTTTTTCAAACCTAATATTGGTGTGATACGTTTGTGAAACAAAATATGCAATGCAAAGAAAGAAATGGAACACAAGCTACAATATGTCATCCATTCTATTCCGTTTCAGGTTCACTTTATACTCACATGCCAATCGTTCTTTTAACTGGGGTGTCGGGGCCAAATCAATGGTGCTTTTGTTGTGACAGTTCAATAGTGTTGGATCAGCACCATAACTTAACAGAAGAGAACATACTTCCACCCTATTCTTAGAAGCTGCTTCATGCAGAGGAGTGAACTGCCACAGATCCATTGCATTCACACATGCTCCATGCTGGGTGGGGGAGACAGACACAAAAGTAAAGGCAGACCATTAAAGAAAAACTGTAGTCATTAACTGTAATATAGCAGATAGTTAAGTGACTGTTATATACATATATACATAGATAGTTTCCAAGATCTTTTCCAGAAATATAGATCTTCAGTACTTAAATGGTCTAGCAGTGGAGACCCTGTAAGTGCAAAACAAACTGCACATAACAACCTTTAATGAACACAAAATTAATTTCAGGCTCATAACCAAACTGAAGTTGGAAAAAAATTTCTCAAGAGAGACAATCTTAAAAAGCCCAACCCATTTACACAAAGTCAGACACTTCAGCAACTGAATTAACCAAGGAATTGCATTCGTTAGTAAAAATGTATATGCCACAGAAAACAGCCTTTAAGCCCCAAGCCTGTAACCTTCTGCAGACAGCTGTGCCAACACAAAGATTTCACAGAGGTATGTAGTTGTTTCTTTCTGCATTCAAGCTGTGACAACAGTAAGCACTGAATGATAAGCCATCAAGGATGACAATAAGGGAAGCTTTGCCAGAAATGTTTATACATGAAGACTAAAAAACACTGTCTTGGCATTTCTACAATATTTTTAACCCTGCTCAACTAAGAACTCTTCTTAAAAGCACTTGTGACACATCTGTAAGTTTGAAAGCAAAAGCAAATGTTTTCTTCCGCCACATTCACAACCTTAAGATAAACACTGCTCAAGTTTTAAGAAGTGGCAGTCCATTCTTATATATGAACTCCTGGCAGATGTTACACTCATGACCACCTAATATTAATTAATTATTACAGATCAGTTAATCAGGTCATTAGTAGTAATTCAGCCTGTGACAGCTGAAAATTATGTCTGTGTGATAAAGGTGCTTGCTGAAGGCTCTGTGAAGATTAGACCAAGGGTTTTTCTGTCATTTGTTCAGAAATTAAGCTATACGTTGTTGTTAAAAGCCTAATTAAAGTAAAAGATGTAGTAAGGCCTAGTAAATTTAGCAAGGTCTTGTAGAAGTAGTGGTAAGCTTTGTGGTGTAGTTAAAATTAACCTTATCAGAAGAATGCAAGGCTTGTACTGCTATATTGGTCAGTCCTAAGAATAATTATAATGGGAGAATCTGGATGGCTGTAAGTTACCAGCATAGCTCAAAAGTTATAAATTGGCTGGCACATCCGGAAGTCATTTAGAAGGAAGATGCAGCTCTGTAAAAGAAGCTCCTGATTTAAGATTAGCTGCTGGCCTGGATTCAGTGGGCCCATGGCTCTTGAGGAGCCCAAACAGTGGGTACCAGGGTCCTTCCTGGTATTCCTTGGACAGCGCTGATCAAGGACACCTGACTTCGCTGAGCTTTGCAGAAGAGAAACTTGTCTTACATCAGGCATCAGAGGGGACTGCCGATAAGTTGCCAACATGAATTATTATAGTCTGCCCTTCTTTTGTTATTTACGCGTAGTTGTGTGCTTGTTAAGTCAATAAGCCTTTCTTACCTTCCTATCCCCGACCACACTCTCAATCCCAAACACTCAGCAGGTGGCTGGGACACAGCCATACATCCATGCCATTAATGGCACAATAAAACAGAAAATAAGCTACAAAATTATTACACAAAATACTGTAAAGATTTTTTGTAATAACTTTGAGACTGGTTCTCATTCTGCTTTAAATTGAAATGTGCATCCAACACTGATCAGGGCTTCCAGATTCAGGAGCACGCTGGAGCCCTTCGAGACTCCCATGCACTCCTGAGGCTGGGAATGCCAGTCGACTGGCACTTCTAGCCATGGAGGCACACTGAAATGTAGGGCTCCCAATGCACCCTGTGCCTGGGAGTGATGATCTGCTGTCTGGCACTCCCAGCTGTGGGGGCACACTGGTGACCTAACTGGCATACTTAATTTATGCTGAAAAGGAGGATAGAGTTAGCACACCTAATATTAAACTGAATCCCTGAAACTTGATGTTAACTACAAAATAAAATAGGAATGATTTATGATAGAAGAATCTTACCTAATTTGAAAAAGGAATTAAATTAAAGACCAACCTTTACTAGAAGTTCTGTTACTTCATAATGACCATAGGAACAGGCATTGTGAAGTGGCACCAAGTCCCTTGGCAGTGAGGAGGGAAAACAAACAAACAAATTAAGATTACTACATATATCTTGCCCCAGTATATGCCAATTTAGTACATTGCAAATTTCACAACTATGCTGCCTCTTAACAATTCCTCAAAGTTAAAGACTCACGTGGCTAACAAAGGGGTAGGAAAAAAAGAGACAGAAGAAAAGAAAGAGTTCCAAAAATATTCAAACCAATCTCTTTTTAAAAAGATCAAAGAAAGAAGAATGGACGTTGTATTGTTTGTATAAGCAACTTGGTTCCAGGCACCTTATCAATTTAAAGGATAATTAAACGGAAAACAATACATCAACACAAGTTATTTCAAAAGATGACAAGTTTGCAAAACTTACATAAAGTAAAAGCTGCCTTAACCGGCACCTTACAAGCTGGCATGCTTTATTAATTGGCATGCCGGCTTGTAAGGTAAAAGCAAAACTGGAAGTGCCACAGTGGGCACTTCAGGTTTCGCTGAGCCGCCATGGGCCGGGGCAAAACAGCCTGCGCTGCTGAGTCCCCATGGCCCAAGGCACAGCAGCCAGTGTGGAGCCCATGTCCGTCCCTCAGGGTCCGTGGAAGGGGCAGTGATGCAGCGGAAGGGGTGGTGACACTCCAGACTCAGCAGGAGAGGTAGTAGCCCGAACAGGCAAACTGTTTGGGCCTCAGTTAACAGGCATATTTTGTTATCCGGGGATATATTTTGATTCATGGGGAATCTGGACCATTCCCCATGGCTGCCAGATAAAGCTTTTGCTGTAATTCAGTGGTGCTTAACCCTGGCCCACTATCTGGATCCAGCTTGCACAGCCATATCATCCAGCCTGTAGGACTCCCTAAAGGTCAAGCTATTTGGCAGCCGAGAGGAACAGTAGCCGTGTTAATTGCTCCCAGAGCTATGGAAATTAACACTTAGAGGGCAGCCTAGGCGACAGTGACCATGAAATCATTACGTTCATAGTCCATCGCAAGTCTGACAAATCAGATACCAAGCTAAAAGTCTTAGACTTCAAAAATGCAAATTTTAATAAGCTCAGGTCACTAGTAGAGAGTGTCCTGAGAGACCAAGGACCACAGATAAAGGGAGCATGAGAAAAATGGTCATTCCTTAAGGAGACAATCCTTAAGGCTCAGCAAAAATCCATTCCCTTATGGAGAAAAAGTAGCAGAAGGGTCAAAAAACCCTCTTGGCAAAGCAAGGAAGTTGCAGCCCTCCTACAGAAAAAGAAAGAGGCATACAAACATTGGAAGCTTGGGACAGCCTCTAAGGAAGACTACTTGACAATGGCCCACACCTGTAGAAACCAGATTAAGCAAGCTAAGGCAGAAACTGAACTAAAATTAGCTACAAAAATCAAGGACAACAAGAAGCCCTTCTTTAGCTACATAGGCAGTAAAAGGAAAACTAATAGGAGTGTGGGGCTGCTACTCAATGCCTCAGGATAAAACGGAACTCCTAAATGACTACTTTGCCTCGGTCTTTCACAAGACCAAGGGGAACAACATGCCAGGGAGGGCACAGAACAAGCAGGGCGGGATTGACATCATTCCCACCATTGCCACAGAACTGGTGTATGATCAATTAAAGAAATCAGAAGTATATAAAATCAGGAGCAGATGAACTCCACCCAAGAGTGCTGCAAGAGTTGGCTGAAGTAATCGCATAGCCCCTGGCAAAAGTCTTTAAAAAATCATGGGCCCCCGGAGAAATCCCAGAGGACTGGAAGAGGGCCAATGTTGTGCCCATCTTCAAGAAGGGGAAGTGTGAAGACCCAGGAAACTACAGGCCAATTAGCTTAACTCTATTCCAAGGAAAATCCTAGAAACATTCATCAAATAGGCTATATGTGACAAACTTGCAGAAGGCATGATACTGAATGACAGCCAGCATGGTTTCATTGTGGGCAGGTCTTGTCTGACCAACTTCATATCTTTCTATGATCAGGAGACTTGTCACCTGGATGAGAGAAAAGTGGTTGACATCATATACCTTGACTTCCAAAAAGCCTTTGACCTGGTATCCTATGAGGTACCGATCAGAAAACTGGAAGATACTGGGCTTTACTGCGGGACCATCAAGTGGGTGCAAAACTGGTTGCGGGGTAGGACACAGAGAGTCCAAATGAATGGATCGGTGTCACCGTGGCGAGATGTGGGCAGTACCCCAAGGGTCGGTACTTGGCCCAGTGCTGTTCAATATCTTCATCAATGACTTGGATGAGGGGGTGAAAAGCCCATTGGCCAAGTTTGCAGATGACACCAAGACATGGGGTTGTGCGGACACACCTGCAGATACAAGCAGACGTAGACAGGCTGGCATGCTGGGCACAACAGAACTAGATGAGGCTCAACGTAGAGAAATGCAAAGTGCTGCATCTGGGAAGGAAGAACCCCAGCACACCTAAAAGTGTGGCATCATTAACCTGACCAGCACTACAAATGAAAGGGATCTGGGGGTAACAACAGACCCCAGCATGAATATGAGCCGGCAATGAGACGCAGTAGCTGCTGGGGCCAATAAAACTCTGGCATGCATCAACTGATGCATCTCCAGTAAATCTAAAGAAGTGATTCTTCCACTTTACTCAACATTGGTGTGGTTGCAGCTGGAGTACGGCATCCAGTTCTGGGCACCGCACTTCAATAAGGATGTGCTAAAGCTCAAAAGGGTCCAGAGAAGGGCCACCCGCATGATCAGGGACTTGCATGGCAAACCATGAGGAGAGGCTGACAGATCTTGGACTCTTCAGGCTAAAGAAAAGAAGGCTGAGAGCGGACCCGACTGCAGCTTACTGCTATATCAGAGGCATACAACTGCTCACCAGGGCACCCTGGGGAAAAACTAGAAACAATGGCCACAAACTCCTGGAAGACAGTTTCAGGTTGAACATTAGGAAAAACTTCTTTATAACTAGGGTGTCCAGACTAAGGAACAAGCTCCCCTGAGAGGTGGTGTAATCATTTACCCGAGAGGTCACTGTGTGTTCCAGATGACATGGCCCACATAACTGGACTGGTTGGATCTGGTGTGCAGGGCCAGACTGGCACACAGAATTTAGCTTGCAAGGCCAGTTATGTTGAGTACCACTGATCTAACTGGTTGGTTCTAAAGTCACTGGACATGACTGTATGCTGTGTATTTAAGAGGCCCAAAGACCTTGCAATCCAGAGAGAATGGAATGGAAGATGGCTGGTAAAAAAAAGTTTTCTATACTCCCACGCTGGAGGTGGGGTGTGCACAGACACTGTCAGGAAAACTTAGAGAAATCAGAGAGATGAAATGTCAGGGAGGCCTGATTGAAAAGGGTTTCACCTTTGGTCTTTCATTAGATGGATATTGTAGGTACCTTTAAAGTGTGTGTGTGTGGGGGGGGGAGGGAAGGGAGGAAAGAGTTAATAAAAATTCAGTTTTCCAAAATCTTGGCTTATTTCAGTCAGGTTTCTCAAATCCTTATACAATAAGAGAACTCTTAGAAATATGCAATCTAAAAATCAAATAAATGTGAAACAAAGTTGTTCTATTATTTTATTACAATTTTTTAGGGAACAAAAATAATGACAACGAAGGGAAGTGAAGTGAAGACTTGATCAACTACAGAGGCATGTCCTGAATTTTAACAGCAATGATATAAAAGCATTTCTATTTATCTAAAAATCACTTCACATCTTTTGAACATTCAGCAGTTGTCTGTTTATAACTTAGAATGCAGCACAGTTATGGCCAATTTAGCACAAAAGGTTATTCTTAAAATTGGGACCAAAACTTATGAATTTACAATGTATGTTAAAAACAGCATATCAACCTCAAAATTTCTGACATGTGACTTGGTTCAAATTTTTTTTTAAATAAGGGTTCTCTATTGCATAATAAAGTCTGTTATTGATACATAACAAACAAGTGAATTACAAGCTTACCCTTTATCCTTAGCATGCACATCAGCTCCATGTTGTAGTAACAACTGCACAATCTTAACTCGGTTATATCCAGCTGCTAAGTGCAATGGAGTTGACTGAAAAGACAAAGTTTTAGATAAATCAAAATCATAAATCCAACTAACAGTAAATATAATGAAATATGTAAAAATAATGTCCTCAAAATACTGAATCAGTAAAGAGTGTTTGAACCAGGTGTCTGGCAACTTTTCCCACTAAACACTGAAACAGCAAGGTTTTTTCAATAATACGTTTAAATGATAGCTACCATGAAAGATTTTTGAGCCCTTCAGCCACCTATGACTACTTCTCAGTTCAGTTCTTTCATAAATGTAAATATTCTACCAGTACAGATTGCCATATTATGAATAGGTCTCCTCACCTAATGGCCAGTTAAATTTTGATGTAATCCATGGGTATTAACTAAACTTGAAAAAAAAAAAAAAAGAGTAGGTTTGAAGTAAGGAGGAGGTTGGAGGGAAAAAAAAAAAAAAAAAAAATCACCTTATCCTTCACTTGCACTCCCAAGGCAGATGATTGATTTATGTTCTGTCTAACCAAACCAGATGGGGAAATTTAACAGTGCCCAGTACACAACAACAAGAAGCAACAGACTTTGCACAATGACCTTATCCTTTTCATTCAGGAAGATCATCAGCACCAGGAAATTTTAGTTTTTGGAGACCACACATGTTTTAGAGTAAGTGAAACAGCAGCACCAATATTTTGGAGGCCCCTTAGCACAGGGCCTACCCAGCCCTGATTTGTGAGAAAGTTAGAAACCACAAAGAATGAGCCTACTCAAATATCTAACAGGGCCAAAAGATGGAAACTTGACCCTTCAAAACGAAGTAGGTTCAGCCTAAATGGATTTCTGGATTTCCTGGACAGATTTTGGCATCTGTAGCTTAAATGTGCTTATCTAGTTACCAATATATAAACAATATCCAATTCCTATAAATGACAACATTACCTTAATTTTATGAAGAAGTGATGTCAAAATAACTGATATACCTTAGGGTACATGACTACAGTAGTGCAAAAGAACAGCCAAGGACTAACTGATCAAGTCATTTGATAAATATTAGCATAAAAAAATATGAGGTCTTTTCTATGACTTTGACATTGATGCAGCTGGCGAAAAGGTCAGGCAGAAGTTCCTAAAGAAAAGGTGTTTTACCTGACCCAGGTATGTGAATGGCTGCTTAGAAAACAAAACAAAAAAAATCTTCTGACAACTGCCAACAAGTATATTCCTTATCTTCACAAATATTTAAGTAATTTGAACTGACACCTAATAACCAATAATTCTTAAATTTTGATCAAATGCTAGTTTTAAATATAAAGTAATAAGCTGAACAACATCTGAAAATAAGATTTAGTTAAATGCAACATTTTAACTAAAATACCTTTCTACCATCACTTGCATGACAGTTGACATTTAATGGTGTAAGAAGAGACATCATCTTTTCTTCATTTCCACTCCTACAAAACAAGGTTTTAAAAACACGTCAGAGTTTTGACTGCCAACAGTTAAGGAAGTCCCATATTTCCTTGAATACAAGATTCCCTGCCCCCACCACAAGCAGCATGGGAAAAAGAGCCCCTCATCTTATATTTGCATACAAGAAAACCTCATTAAATACACTATCTATAATTAAAATGCTGCCAAAAGCAGCATGTACCCACAGCAATGGAAACCAACTGTGAAGCTGATTCAATGCAGCCAATACTGAACATAACTATACAACACTTGGCCTACACTGGGCAAACAAACCAATGCGAACCTACCACAAGAACAGATTAGTGAAGGGGTGGGCAATTATTTTAGCTGGAGGGCTACTTAATGAGTTTTGGTGAGGTGTCGAGAGCTGCACATAAAGTCTTTCAGAATATATTTTAATAAATTATAGATTAAAAAATAAATCATATGAAAAAGAAAAAATTAAAATGTTACAGTACATGTTATTTCCCAGCTGTGGCAGGCAGCTGGGAGGCTGCACTGGAGCCTGCAGAGCCCTGGCCTGGCTCGTTGCTGGCGGTGGGTGCACACATGAGCAGGGCCAGGGCTCCACAGACTCCAGTGTAGCCTCCTAGCTGCCTGTCACAGCTGGCCTGGGACCCTGCTGCAGCTGTTTGTGCAGCCTGCCCGCCTCCTGCTTTGGTTTTGGACCATCTGGCAATCTGCAGGGAGTGGTGGGACTGCTGGGGTCACTCAGCCAGAGGCATGTGGGGTGGGAGGCATCACACTCGGCCTGTGAAAATGGCAGCTGGCCCCAGGATCTGGCCATAAAATCAGCCAGCCACCTCATAGATTTCGGTAGACCTCTAATCTTAAGCTTTTTGGCTTTGGACTATTATTATGCATAGTTTGTGCTATGTGTAAATAGGTACAACAATGCTGCTTAAAAATGTATTTATGGAGTACCTGTGCTAAAGCAAGGTGCATCAATTCTGAATAAACTATGTCTATGGGTGCCCGTAGTAATTTGCTGGTATCTGGGGGGCTAAGTTGCCCTTTGGCTTCCCCAGTGTGTGGAAGAAGCTGGGGAGGGGAGAGGGCAACCTAACCCCCCAGAATTATTTTTCCTGCTGCAGCTATGAGAGGGGGAAAAATTTGGCTCCAATAATTAGATTCCACAGGTGGAAAATTATAACAAATTTATGAATTTCCCATATACAGAATCTAATTATTGGGGGTTGTCTTATATTCTGGGTCACCTTATACTTGAGTAAATATGATAAGTATGCTTCTTGTTTAAACCTTTATGAAGGAAAAACTTAAGCAAATTTATATTTACTTCTGTTTTGCTGACATCAACTCCTCTCTCTCAAAAAAAAAAAGGAATGTCTCATAACTGTTTATCAGTTTCACCCACAAGGGACAGCCCTGGCCTTGTACCAAGCCAGCTCAAAGTTAATTTACATACATTATATGAAAAGTGGACAATTCTCACAACACTGCCATATTCATATTTTCCACAGAAATACATACCTGGCACTTTCTAAGAGCTCATCTTTCTTGTATTCACCTGAAAATTAACAGAAAATGGATTTTGTTTATACTTAGACACACACAGTTGGATACTAATTTAGACAAAGAACCTGTCATTTATATTTGAGGTAGCCACATAAAAAATACTTTTATACATAATGTTAACAGCCTGCACAATCCTCAGAGAAGAGTAAAGTGCTGGTATGAAAGCAAACCATTAAATTAGCACAATAATCAGCTTTCCAGAACACATCATGTCGCATGCCTGCATTTTGAGAACATTCAGCCCACAAAATGATTCTGTTTGGAGCTGTAAAAGGTAAATTATGATTAAGTTAATATTAAGAAATGAGAAATCCACACAGGAAAGAATATTTTTCATAAGAATTATGACAGCTATAAGCCAATGTGTACCATTTGAAAATGAATGTGCATCACTTACCAGTCAGCACTGACTTTGCTGATGGATCTGCTAAGTCCAAAGCTGTCCTTCCATCTGTATTACGGATGGTCGGCTCAGCACCATGTTGTAACAGAACTACAATAGCAAAATCCTTTATGTGAAAAGAATTCTGAAAAACCAGGCTTATGCTATGGCTTATCATTCAACTGGGACCCAATAGAAGAGAACAGTTGGGTAGAGGATGTCAGTTTCCTTTGTGTCAAGATCCCTTAAAGCTGTTTTGTAAATTTACCTTCCTCAAAATAATGTGCCTAAAGTGATGATAAACTATTATGTCAGAGTAAAGGTTCAGAATAATATCTGCAGAACTGCATGTCTGAAGCTAAGGGCTCAAACAAATTTAATTTCTCGACTCCATTTTGCCTTTATCGTGCTCATAAATGTTTAGTCAGAACACAAGTTCAATTTAATCTCTTCCTCCTAGTAAAGGCTTTGACTAGCTAAGCAAGAGTAGTGGCACAAAAAAAACAGAATTAATCCATTATTAGTAATAGCTTCCATTCTTAAAAGCATGTCTTCCATGTCTTAAAAGCATTGTCTCAGGATTGGGAAGGAGCAGGTAGGAAAGTGAGTCTTGGGGGCAAACCAATTTTCAAAATGAATCCATCTTACATCCCTCTCGTTCCCTTGACCACATCAACATTAAGGCGGTATCTGAGGTTACAGGGCATTTCTTTTTGTACTTGAGTAACCAACAGGAAAAGTCAAAAGACGTTTTTTAAAATTGCAGCTATTTTATTTCTGAAGTGCAAGTTCCAGTTTAAAATAGATTTTTTGTTTTAGCAAATGTAAGACATTCTAAAATGTATTGGTAAACACAGCTTGATAAAGAAAAATAGGGGCTTTGAAAGGTTTTAGTGCGTCATATGGAAATCAGCCAGCAGCAGGGGAAATTTAAGAAAATTACCTACCTATACAGACATCAATCTTTCCCTTAATGGCAGCTTCGTGAAGGGGAGTATAGTTCCAATTATCCCGAGCATTAGGATCTGCACCATGACGCAAGAGAAGATTGACAACTTCAGCATGACCAAAAGAGCAGGCATTATGAAGAGGAATGAGGCCCCCATCATCCCGTGCATGGACATTGGCACCACTCTGAAGCAAATATTCAACTACATCCTTCCGACCAAAGCCTGAAACAAAGAGGGGATTTTGTATAGCCCACCAAGGACAAAAGCTATAAATAAAGAAAAGACCAAAAGTAAAAATAGGAAATCAAAACACTTGAAGGGGGTCACTACTGTATTCAAAACCAGGACTCCAGCTTTATGCTACAAGTGGTGACTTGCCCTTGCCCTATATGCTAATTTAGAGGTGGCTCATTTCACAGCATCTTTACAAAACCTGTTTCCTTCCTTTGAGTAAGACAATTTCCTCTTATAAATTGTAGGGTACATTAAACAGGTCAGTGTCAACTAACTTGCAGATTTTCAGTAACATATTTGGAAAATATGGTGGTTGTTTAGCTTTTTCTAGAATAAACTGTTTCAACCACTTCCTGTAGCGATTACATCCTTTTTAAAACTGTATCTGTTGCCTTGCGCAGTTCACAGGTCTCTTTACTAGTCCTCATTTTGGATTCTGTTTTGCTAAGCCATACAAAAACCACCCCCTTTTAAAGATGTATTAAATAGTTAGAAATTTAAGTCTTTCAACATATCTTGACAGAAACAAACAAGGCACTTTCCATGCACTAAATAAGCTCTTAATAGGTAATGTCAGCTCGGCACAGGCTAATATGACAGGATAAATAAGGAAAATCCAGATAAAAAGCAATTTTTTAATTTAGTTGTCTTTACTAACCACATGTATCCTGCAAACCATTCACTAGGGACAACAGAATTATTTTCAACTTTCTATCTTCAAACCTGTCAACTATAACAACTTTTTTCTGTGAAACTAATTATAGTCAATCTGTCATCAACAAGAAAAAAATAACAGAAAATGAAATAGCGATCTAAATTCTAGATATAAAATCTAAACATAATATCTGGTCAGAACAATCTAAGCGAAATGAAATGTTTGAGATTTAAAGCAAGTAAGAATCTTGAAGTTCTCTGTTAATAGCGATCAGTTTTCATTTTAGGAGACAGGAAACAATTTTGCCACAAATTCCAATATACAGGATTCCTTTTAAAGGTGCAAGCACTCTGAGGCAAGAACCAACTTTTTGTTCTGTGGCTATACTGAACCTAGATTAGGGCTCCTAAATACTACAATAATTCAAAGAAACGGTAAAATAATGGTAGACCTGAGCTTAAAATTCTAAATTAAATGGAAGATTGCTGCTCACATTTAAATACCAACACACAATCCTCTCTCAACTCACAAATGGATCTATGTCAGAGTCAGGACAAGATATTTAATCATGCAAGCTTTTTATGAAATAAAAAAGCCATTTACTCATGAAAAGCTGTTTTACTTAATCGTAAGGCCTATCATTGTTAAAAAAAAATCAACTGCTCCCAGATAAAAAAAAAAAAAAAAATCTAGCAGAGCTGACATCATGCACTTAACACAGCATACTCAATCTTTTCTTCCTTGGAATCATCACTTAAACCCTTGGAAGAAACATCCAACAGGCAAGTAGCCTCTGAAGTAATTTGGTAGGAGTCTGCAGGGCTGTTATTTAAGGATGTTCAGAATGTCTATTTTCAGTGATTCCTAATATAAGTATAAAGATCTGATTAAGGATGAGAAAAGAATAGATTTTTAAATGAACTCTTAGGTGAGGCTTTACATAATCCTTAAATTATTGGAAAGCAAAATATATGCTTTGTATTTTAATTAAACCTAGCTTGCAAGTAATACTGGCTGAGGGAGTAAATGTTTTCCATTGTCATAAAAGACTATACAAGCAGATAATAATTACTCAGCGAGCGAGTACCAGGCCGATTTAATGTTATCTTGCAGTAACACAAGCTTTGTTTCAAGTCAATTCTGCAATTCATTACCCTAATTTAGCTATGCCAGGATCAGCAACATTTTCTGTCTGTGGGCTGGGATAACCCACCCTGGGTCAGAGGCAGGCAGACAGGCGGGCGCAAGGACCTGCCTGCTGCCAACACTTGTCTACATGGCAGCACAGAGAGAGCACCCTGCTGAAGCCCCACATCCATGGGTTGGATCTAGCCCATAAGGCCACAGATTGGCAATGCCAGAGCTATACCATTAAACATTTTTGAAATTCCCATATATCAACATTGCTAAACATGTCTATCCCTATGTATTAAGTTTTTCTGGTTATGTCTTTTCAAGAAGCTAGGATGACTTCAGGCACTCGCTGAACTTTATTCTGCCTACAGAGCTAAACCTTATAGGATGTAACTGATGATGACGATAAAGGCCCTTGGGGTGTTTCAGCAGCTCTCTAACACAATGAAGAACAAGCTTCACTCCTAAAAAGATCCAAAGGATCAAGCATGAAATCCCTCTCTTGGAGCTGCTAGTCCCCAGACAGATCTTCACATGATCAACACATGTAGACAAAAATTTGACATTCAAATCACAGTACAGATAATTCCTGGATAGCTATCATGCAGCTGGAAAACTCAAGATCAGCTAGCACCCAGATTGATGTCAAAGCCTTGTGATTGCTACTTGCCATAACTTTTCAGAATCCACTGAAACTAGTGTCACACAGTATGAATGCTAACAAAATAGCTACAGCCCCGAACTTCCACTGCAGTCTTCATTAGAACCTGCTGAATCAAGTAAATCTTTTCTGTGAGACTGGCTACAACTAGGATTGCAGCCTGAGGCAAGAACGTCTTTTGGCTCTGGGTAGGCATTATTTAAAATTCAAAAACAAATGAGATGCTTCACCAGTGATTCCTGGAACTTCTGTATGGATTTAGCATGGATTCCTCACTTCCTTGGGGAAGTGTGTATGGGAGAAGGAGCCAATGTGAGTATAGCAGTGCCTCTGATTAACTCTCCCCTTTCAGCAAGGCACTGAGGACAGTAATGTTGGTGGATCAATACTGTTTATTTTTCAATGGACAGCTTGGAGAAGGGAGCCAATTGCCATACATAGCAGTGCCTCTTGCTTTAATTAAGGATAGAAAGAGAAGACTGCCTTCGTGGACAAAGAAGAGGGAGCTTCTACCTATGCAATACCTCCTCTTCAGCATTACCCCACTGCTACAGGAGGGGCTCATCATTTTTCTTTATTGTTTTGCGTAGATATATATGTTCAGTCTCATATCGGATTGGCACTGATATAGGGAAAAATCGATAGCATCAGAAATCTGCATTTTTGCCTGAGGTGGCCAATAAATGCCCCGTGCATGTGCACAGCTGCAGCATGTACGCAGCCAGGAGCATAGCCTGACGGCTTGGAGAGCAGGATCTGACTGATAAGTCTGTTGTGAGAAGGGAAGAGGTGTGGGGAGCGGCAAATTGAGGCCCCTGCAGTAGGGAGGGACTGGGGCAGGCATTGCACAGCCAGTGGGGGGCGTGGGATGAGTCATGAGTGGCTTGACCAGGGGGAGAGGCTCCTGCCACTGCACGCATCCTGGGAGGTCATGGGGGGCATGTTCCCCTGGATCTGCGTGTGGGGCGAAGGCAGGCTGCTGCTGTGGACTGGGGCAGTGCTAGGCTATCCCTGGCAGGGGTGTTGGGCAGGGCTGGGCTCGGGGCAGGCGGCAGCAGTGCTGGGAGGGGGGCTATGGCAAATTCTGGGGTGGCTGCAGCAGCCTTCCCCCTGCAGCCCCTTCCCAATGCCACTGCCACCTGTCCCAAGCGCAGCCTGGCTCTGCTCCCCTCCCAGGAAGAGCCTGGCACCACCCCAGTCCCAGCCTGCAGCAGCAGCCTGCACTTGTCCTGAACACAGGTCACATGCCCCCACAGATGGGTGCAGGGCAGAAGCTGCTTCCCCCTCCCCCTGCTGAACAGTGCCTGCCCTTGCCCCACTCCCTCCCTCACCCTGGGGGCCTCAATCTGCCCCTCCCTAAGCCCCTTCCCTCCCGGCACACCAGACGTACCAGCCTGATGCTGGTGTCCAAGCTGCCCAGCTGCATATCAGAATTGGATCAGTATTGGCTGATACGGCTCCTTAAAAGAAGATTAAATTTGGCCATTGGTACTGGCCCAAAAAATCTCTATCAGTGCACCCACAGTTTTGTGGTACTTATTCCTGACTCTGGAGCCACTTGCAAGACCAAATATTGGAGTTCACATATTGAGTCAGAGACAGGCCTTCTTTCCTTTCCTATCCTCTCCATTATTGTGAGAAACATTCCACTGCAGAACAGCCAAGAGATGCCTCTACCACCCTTTTTTCCAGCTATGACAACTAAGCTTATTGTGTAGATTCCTGTGACTTAACTCCTAGATCTTCCTTGGGATTTGAAATGGTTTCTCTAGCCTTTCTGCATTGAGTTAATAGCCCTTCTACTTACGTTTGTAAGTAGTGTGTTCTTTTGTGTAGTTACCGTAGATGAACAGAGTTTCTGTAAAAAAATTTTATTCACAGGAACAGCATCTAGTTACCATAAACCCCACCAACTCTCTATTGTACTTTTTGGTTGACATGCTCCTTGTCTGCCTGTGTGACATGAAATCTGTTTTTGACAGCTAGATACCACTACCTTTCTGCACAGGGATTGACCAACAGTCTATTTAACCTTCAATACAACTTAATGGCCAGAGGTGCACTTCTGCCGCATACTACAGAGTCCAGATTAATCTTCAACCAGATCCTACTGTCACCGTCTTTCTATCATTATTATGTGTGCTTTAAAATCCACTTTATAAAGTGTCTCTCGTATCAGGAAGAAGACTGGAAATTGCTTTTATTTAAGGACTGCGAGAGAATTCAACAATGTCTGCCCAAAAAAGTTAAAAAAAACCCAAAACAAAACCAAACAAACAAGGACACCTAAGTTGCAATGCAAGGACACAAACCAATTCAAACAGTTCCTTGTGCTGTGGCTTCACCTCTGCGTCAAAGCAATAGTCTATAAAGGCGAACAGATTTCTCTAGAAGAGAATTAAACCAACAAAATTTTCCCAGCACATGCTCTAGAAATGAAAGTACACACCCAAGCTTATTAATAATCGTTTTGCAGTGAATAAGACAGCAGAGCCTTTGTTACCACTTCCTGGAAGGTTTCTCTATCTTCTATAACCTAGTAATCCCTCCAGAGACAGAAAACTGAAGGAGCAGTACTTAATAATATTCAAACCTTAACCAAGGGAACAAAACACAAATTAAAACTAGTGTTCTATATTATATTATAGTCTTGATTTTATTATAGTTCAGGTCACTGTAGAAAAGGCCCAACTCCAGCAGTGGAAGTCAATCTTAACAAGAGACTGGCAGCTCTATCAGATTTTATCAAAGTCTAGCAGGCTGAGCTGTCCTAGGAGGGAAATCATCAGTAACCTCCTTGTAACGCAACTGTATCCAGTAATGAAAGGGATGAGTATAGTCAATTAAGTGACCGCTCAGCGTCTTTACTGCCTAGTGGCACACATCCCCTGTGCCTCTCTCTGTTTAGAATCTAAACTAATGCAACAAGGGTTTTATTTTTCAGATGTAAGAGTTTTCAATTTCCATTTTGCAAACCCAAGCAGGATGATTCTTTTGCTCATGCAGGCATTTAAATGGTACTGTTTTACATGACTACCTCCTCAGAGCTTCGATTTTTCTGTTATCACCTCCATAATGTGCAACAGATGAATAAAGATTTTTGATTAATAATAAAAAACCTTGATGAGTGAAGAATTAAGGGATTGAAAGCAAACAAGTGGGTGCCCGGCTTAATTAAAGGAAAACATTCTCAAGGAAGAATGATTTGAATCAGCTAGCGGGGCACCCTGCTCATGAACACATGGCTCCACGGACTTAAAAAGCCGACTGATCACTTTGGAGGTCAGGATGGAAACCACCCGTCTCAGAAGACGGCAGCCGTGGGGGCTTTTTGTGGGCTAATGCACCTGGGTGCAAACTTCTGAATAAAAGCACTGGGGCCAAGACACTGCTCAACCAGTGCAGGGCCGGTATTTGTGAGGCCCTGCGCTGCGTACAGCACCTTGCTCCCAGGTCCTGTGGCGCGACGCTCTACCCCGCCGTGACCCCCCGGCAGAGACTAGAAGTCGCCCGTGCCAAGCAGCTGGTCCCAGTTACGTGGCTGCCAAAGACCACTCGTGTCCCAGCGCTCGGGGACACCCTGGTGCCGCCTGCCGGGGGCGGCGGTGGCGGCGATGTCGCGGTGCAGGGCCGGCCCAGGCGCGAGGCGGGGCGGGGCAGCCCGGCGGGAGGCAGCGGGCCCGGCCGTACCTGCGGCGAAGTGCAGCGGGCTGGACTTCCTGCCCGCCGTGTCGCGGCTGTTCACGTTGTCGGGCCGCACCAGGCGCTTGACGCGCTCCACGTCCCCGTTGCGGCAGGCCTCGAACAGCTCCCGCGCCGGCTCCGCGCCCCCGCAACCCGGCGCCTCAGCCAGCGCCGCCCCGCCCGCGCACCGCCGCCCCGCCATGCCCGGCCCGGCCCCGGGGCAGCGGCGCGGAAGCCTCCGAGCGGGCGACACGGCCACTGCCTCCCTGCAGCTCCCGGCGGCCGAGAAGGCCCGGCGCGCAGGCGCACTGACAGCGCCGCGGAAGTGGGGGAGAACGAGCGCGAGACCAACGTGCGCGCGGCGCATGCGCTGTCCCGCCGGGCTCCGCTCGGGGGCTTTGGCCTCTGCCCTGCAGGGCCGCGGGCGCTCTCGGGCGCCCCCTGCAGGGTCTGGGTGGCGCCGCGTGTCCCCCTCCCTGTCCCGGGCACTCCCGGCCGTCCTAGACCGGGGAGCTCGTGGGGGCGGGGCCGGAGGCGTCCGCGTTCATGGTGGATCTCGGTCCCTGTCCCGGCAGCACACGGTCACCATGAGCGTGGCTTGTAACAGTGTGCTGGGTTTTGTTTCCATGCAATAGAAGTTTTGCTGCTTTAATTATGCCAATAGCGTGAGTGGTGGGAGTAATGCAGCACCAGTATAAAAGTCCCCCAAATTAGGGCACCAGTGTAACTGCACTGGGGCTTTTACTGGTACAGGTGTGCCAGAAAAACCTCATGTTCTTGACCAACTCTTAGACTAGTAAAATGCTGGGGTGTAGAGCAGCCCGTAGGCTAGGTGCACAGGGCAGGCGGCCACCAAGACTGATTACCAGTGAATGGATCCAACTGCCCAAGCAAAGGAGCAGCCAATGTACAGGACAGTGTCCTGGGCAAAACCAGCCCAGAGGCCCTGGAGACTTTACATCTGATCCCTGGGATATAGCTATTGAATGCTGTGGGCATTAGGCTCATACTCCAAAGAAATTGGGGGTTGCTTAAATGTTGCTGCTTTGAGGGTGTGACGGACAGAGAGGCTAGAAAAATATCATTTGCATTGCAGGATCAGTGTCCCGGCACAGCTGATCTGATTTGACAGGTAGAGACATCACCTGAAGATGTCCTGTAGGGTCAGGCCCCTCCAGGGTCTGCAGGGGCCCAATCCTGGTTCCCAGGTGCGATGTGGAGTGGAGAACCCAATGGGATTCCCTTGCTCTGCAGCATGAAACATGCCCCAGAATCCCCTGCAAGAGAATTCCCTTGATGTGCTTGCAGCCATGTGCCGTAGGGTGAAGAGGGGGCTATGACTGCGATGGAAGCAGTGGCTTGTGGGAAGCGTGGGTTCCCTGTCATTTCATATTGCTGGGGTTGGGCTTTCAGACACCCTTTGCAATGTCCCTGGGCAAACAGTTACCACATTTTTTGTGGCAGCAGATTTTGGGTTTTGTCTCAGACACTGGAAGCGGGGGACCAAGTACTCCCTGAAGGGCCCAGCCAGCAGCCTGCACCCAGGGGCATGTCTGTCCGTCCCCGCCCCTCCCCCCCACCAAAAAAAAAAAAAATCAGTACTCCACTGGATGCCTGTTTCTACCCAGAGAGGAAATATGAGTTTGTTAAGAGAATATAAAATTGGTTCTGTCTCATCTTGTAAGTCAGCAGTAAGCATATTTAGCTGGGATTACTATGAATTTTAAGACTCAGTATGACCAAGTAGTGTTTTAAGGTAAAAATAGTTAGTTTTACAAAGTTTGTCGGTCAATATCACTTGTCATAGGTCACCAAAAGGAGGGAATCTTGGTGCCTGAAACTAAGTCAGATCTCCAGAGTGATAAATGGCTTATATATTGGGCACGTCTATGTGAGATGTTTACTAGGGAGTTGCCTAATGAGCTCTGCAGTGAATGTCTCGGTGTCTACACATATGGCCCTATTAGGTCATAGGAAACTAATACACTCCACAGCAGGTTAGTACTTGTAAATACAAGTGTGGAGTTTTTTCATGCACAGCAATGCATGTGTAGATGCTGATGGAGCTGGCTGGGTCAATAGAGTGCTTCAGTGTGTGGGCTGCCTACCAGCTATCCTTGCACTGAAGCACCCTTGTGCCGCAGCCAGCCCTTCCACAGCAAGTTGAGCTAGGTTGGAGTAGCCACAGGCTGGCAGGCTGACCCCCCCAGGGCCTCCTGCCAATCAGGCTGCTCTGACCAGGCTCGATGTGCTACAGTCCTGGGTGCACATGTAATTGCAGCACTCACGAGCAATAAACTCTGGCATGATATGCACTGGAGTTTATTGTGTTGCATTAATTGGCACATGTAGATGCGCCCATTGGGTAGCATATACTACTGGAATAGAAGCATAAAAATAATGATATTTCTCCCAGAAACAAATCAGGGCAAGTGTTCCAGCACCTGAGGGGCAGTTCTTAAGGACAAAGAAGAGAGGAAGGTGCAGCTAGCCCTGCAACTGTGACCAAGGTCCATTAATTTGTGAGGGCATGGACACATACTAACACTTAGAATATGGCTGAAAGTGAAGTGGACAGACATATAAGCCAACTACACCAGTTTAAATATGTCTGGTAGGCTGTCAATAGACATCTAATTTGACATGGATCTGGTTGTCTCAGAGTTTGGCCCAGATCAAAACAAGTGTGGCACAGCCATTTACACGTCACCCTTCCAAGATTTATTGCTGCTCCTTAGAGACATAAATTACCATGTCAGGAAAAAGCATTAGCACATTTTATCCTGAATATTTCAGAGGCATTTGAAGTGCAACAATGAACTTAGCAGACAAGGTTCTTTAGGTAAATGTGATATCTTTTATTAGACCAAATAAATAGTTGGAAAAATTATTCTTTGCAAGCTTTCAGGCAAAAACATCCTTCAGGCCTAGGGAGAATCTGCTGTTACTTTGTGTTCTCCTGGATGGAATAGAAGCTGATATACAAAATGCAAGTCTGTGAAAATTCAAATACATGGCAGTGAGGATCAGAAGCCATGGGATGGTAGGTTCTGGAATATGAAACAATTATTTGGCCATTTTCTGACTTCTGAAAAAGAAGTGGCAGAGGGAGAGGTGAGAGCTGTGAATGGGAGCAGTAGATACAGTTGCTTTTGATAGGTTTGAGATAGGTGGGTGGGTGAGTAATGTTGACAGATATACAGTGAACTTAACATCTGTTAGATCCTGGGAAAAAAGGCTTTCTCCCAGGACAAATGCAATGTTTATTTGTAGTCAAACAGTTTAAAAGTGTAACTGGAAAATCAAGTACTATTTTGAACCAGTTCACTGTGAACCAGTTCAGTTTTATGGGGAGCACTTTAGACAATGCTTAGCTGCTGGCCCAATGGTTGGAGTATTTTGCTGGGAAGCAGGAGACATGTTCAAACCCCTTGGGCTGATATAACTCAAATCTGCTCCTTCACAAAGTGCCTTGACCTCTAGGCTACTGGGCTAAAAGGAGAGGGGGCAGCCCTCCTAAACACTTCCAGAAGGTAAACATGCAGGGCAATCCTATTTTCAAGGGATGAAAACAGAATCCCAAAGTGTGCGTAAGGGGCAACAACTCCACCAACATGACTACTTATGTGCCACTTGGGCACATGAAAAGGAAATAAGACTTAACATACAGATTTTACAACAAAAGGTGATCTTTGAGAAGAAAGTCTACTACAATCTTTACAACATGGCAGCTATGAATGCTCCCTTATTTAGGGACCGAAATAAGTGGCTTCAAAAGTGCTGAGCCATTGAAGTCAATATGTATATTACCTCACAAGGCTATATGATGGAATTTAATACCACAGGCATTTCTCAGTAGCACAGTCTACACGACACTATTTTATTTTGTGGGGGGGGGGGGTATGCTTTTCTGAAAATGTAATGAAAAAGTTAAAAATAGATTAAAAAACTAGCAGTCTCTTAAAATGTTATGACCTTTTAGATCTAAGATAAAAAACATTTAAACTACATCATGAACATGTCTACATGAGATGCTGACTGCGCAGTAGCCTAATAATACTGCACAGTAGCGTGTCACAGCACAGACAATGCTAATATGTTAGTGTGCAGTATTATTAAAAGACATGCACCGATGCTACTGTACAGTAACTCTAGTTACTATATATTTATTCGGTACTTGCTTATACAAGTACTAAATAAATATGCAGTAACCACTTCGTAGTAGTTGTCTTGTGTAGATGAGCCCAGTTATACTAAAAAGCACCGCTGTTACAAGTTACTTGTGCTTCTGCAAGGCTCTGCAGCAGCTGGAATATGGAACTGCATCATGGTTCACTTTTCTCTGAGAACCTGCAGTAACTGGAATGAAGGGGAGAAAGTAAGTTTTAAATTCATATGTAGTAGGAGCTTGATTCTTTAAGGTGTGGAATGTAATCGACTCTCACTGAGGTGAATGAGTCAAAACCTCAGCAACTTGAAGGACCAGTCCATTAATATCTCCTCATTCTGACTTTTTTCACACTTATTGTAGAACACCCAAATCCAGAAAAACAGCTAAAGTTTTAGCTTTCATTTATTAACCACATCTCAAATTATGAAATAGCAATTAAGACTGTAGCAGATTTAGTAAGTGCAGTGAGCTTTCTCTAAGATACTGGACTCAATCATTTATTTTGAAAACATGCTTGACTAGACACTAGATGGCAGAAGAATGCAAGAGAAAAGTCTCTGTGCAGAACTATTTTCTTGCTATTTTCCAGTTGGTCTAATAAAAGATATAATTTTGGAACCAAGAGTTCTAGTTTTGTGTATGTCTGTGTGCAGACTGACACTCCTGCATGGCTTAATTATGGAAGGGGGAAAATAATTTCCTTTTTCCTTGTGAAAAATAAAAGGAACTCATATTGAGGGATATCTTCTTGCCAATTGGCATGCAAACCCATCCACTTTATGACTTTCAAATTTTTCCTTTTTATTTTTCCTATGGAATTTCCCAAATCTTTCCATTTGTTACCCATAACAACCTGTTTTGCTGTTAGAATCAATGATTACTGCACTATCACCAATAAAACTGTCACAATGTCAAACAGTATTTTTCGCTTCCAAAGAACTGCTGAAATGCATCTTGGTTAGGCTCCTCTGAGGTAAGATTCAGAAAAATAATGAATTCATAAGCAAAATACAGGAACTGTGAAGCAGATGGATAAAGACAACAAAAGAACTTTGGAAGAGAAATTAGGGTTAGAGATTTTTTTTGTTTTATTACTGATAAACAGCATTGTTAGAAGTCTGAATAATCTTCTTACATAACTAGTAAGAGTGGATGATAAATATAAGAGAAAGGATATACAGCAGAGTCAAGGCAATACAGAGGCTGGGCACAGTAAGCGTATATACAAAGTTTTATTTTTTGAGATAGATTTAGGTTTTTAGACCAGGTCTTCCCTCTTGGTCCATCAAACTCTTCAGCCAGTCATCTCAGACAAGCAGAAAGTTGTTCCATTTCTTTTTTGACCAGCAGGTGGGGGGAAAGCAAAATAAATGAGAAAAAGAATAAAATGAGGTTGTAGCTGAGAAAGACCTGAAAGAGCTGAATCACTTCAGGGAGTGAGCCTATGGGAGCTGACACCAAAATGGTTGCTCCAGGAAAAGGGGAAACAGCTATGAGATGTAGACAAGCTGCGGCAACAGGACATTCAGTCATTAGAAATATTAATAACTATGTATGCAGTGACCATGAAAACTAGTCAGTGACCTGTCCCTTAGATGTGCAGGCGGTAGATCACGTGATACACCTAGATACATTTTTAGGGGACAGTCTGTGATCACAGTGCCAAAACTGGTAGCAATGCACACCACCCAGAATTGGAGCCTGGTTGACTGGAGTTACATTCTGGCTGCCAGCAGACTCCCAGCAGGCTCCCAGCTGCAGGAGCATGACAGCTGCAGCTTCCCCAGCCCTCAGGACCCCAGGTAAGGCATCCCCTACCCCACCCAGGGTAACCTGCTGTGTACCACAGCATGCATGGCACAGGCGTTCCCCGGGGGACAAGTAGCAGACACAAGATTTGCCGCTCCTTCTTGTCCCTGGGAAAACAAATGTTCACACATAGATTCATAGATTCATAGATACTTTTTATATGCTCCCCTTTTAGTCTGCAGGCTGCCCTGGATTTCTCTGGTCAGCCAAGGAAGCCTCCTGGCCCCTTTCCCTCTTTTTCCTTGCATCGGGATCGTCTCCCTCTGTGCCCGAAGGATCATTTCCTTAAGGCACAGCCACCTTTCCTGGGCTCCCATCTCTTCAAAACTCCTACTTTGCAGTGCGTCCTTGACTAATCGCCTGAGTTCATTTAAATCAGCTTTCCTAAAGTCTAGCACTTTCACCCTACTAGTTACCTTACCCACTCGATGCCTTATGGTGAATTCTATTATTTGGTGATCACTGGCCCCCAGATGGCTACTGATCTGTAGGTCCCCTGCGTCCTGCGTCCAGGCGTTTTGTAACCTGGTCATAAAAAGAGACTAGATTAGTCAGGCATGATCTACCTGCTATGAAACCGTGCTGGTTTCCCCTCAGCATAATTTGTCCTGCCGGGCTCTTGCAAATGTGAGCCTTGATAATTTTTTCAAAGACTTTGCCTAGGATGGAGGTGAGACTGACTGGCCTATAATTGCCCGGGTCCTCCTTCCTCCCCTTCTTGAAAATGGGGACCACATTGGCTCTTTTCCAGTCCTCCGGGACCTGGCCCGTGCGCCACAAGTGTTCAAATATTACCGTCAGTGGCTGTGCAATGACATCAGCCAGTGCCTTTAGTACCCTTGGATGGAGCTCATCCGGGCCTGCCGACTTAAAGGCATCCAGTTCCTTCAAGTGACTCTGCACCATCTCAGGGTCTACGCTTGGTAGTCTGGCACCTTGCTGCTGCCTCTCTACAATCCCAGTGAGAGACTTGTCGTGCCCCTCGCTTAGGAACACTGAGGCAAAGAACTCATTGAGGAGTTCAGCCTTGACACCCCTGTCCGTCACCAATTGCTTCTGCCCTTTTAGAAGGGGTCCTATTCCTCCCTGGGCCTTCCTTTTACTCCCTATATATCTAAAAAACAATTTTTTGTTATCCTTTACTTGGGATGCCATCCTCAGCTCCATGGTAGCTTTGGCCCATCTAACTGCCTCCCTACAAGTGCGAGCAGAGGAGGTACACTCCTCTTTGGTAATCTCTCCCCGTTTCCACTTCTTATATGCTCCCTTTTTAGTCTGCAGGCTGCCCTGGATTTCTCTGGTCAGCCAAGGAAGCCTCCTGGCCCCTTTCCCTCTTTTTCCTCTCATCAGGATCGTCTCCCTCTGTGCCCGAAGGATCATTTCCTTAAGGAACAGCCACCTTTCCTGGGCTCCCATCTCTTCAAAACTCCTATTGTGCAGTGCGTCCTTGACTAATCATGTGAGTTCATTTAAATCAGCTTTCCTAAAGTCTAGCACTTTCACCCTACTAGTTACCTTACCCACTTGACGTCTTATGGTGAATTCTATTATTTGGTGATCACTGTCCCCCAGGTGACTACCACTCGTGTGGACGTGGCCATTGAGAGCAAAGAAATAACTTTAAAAAATACACAAACAGGGTGGCAAAGTTAAGGAAAAGGAGTTAAATTAAAATAGACGCAAAGCCCAAACTACTGGATAGAGTCTTGTTTCTGGTTGAGAACTTGATGCAGCCGAAAAGGAACCAGGGTCTGGTTACAACTCCTGAATTTGCATTTGGGCTCTGGTCTGTGCGTTATTATAGAAGTAGGATATAAACTAACCAATAAGGTGTCTAGATTTTGTTGTCATCATTAACTCATTGCCATGAGCGCCACAGTGTGTTTCAGGTAGAGGTGATCTACCCATGTCAGAAAAGTCATGTTGCCAATCTGGCAAGTAGCGTGTATAGCTGCCATAGTGCAATCTGAGATGGCTAACATGAATTCAAGTTTTGGTCAATACTTCAGCCCCCACTAGGGTTAGACAATTAATTTGAATGGCAAAAAACCAGCCTTCAATGAACTGAGGAGATCAATCATAACATTTCTATCGTGATAGCCATATTGAAATCCAAGATGGCTGCTGTGAATTTACAGCTTTATTCATTATTATATACCCAAAGAGACTCACCCTTATTGTCCTTAAGCAAACATTACAATGGAGCATATAGGATCACTGAGTTCAGCGAAGTATGGGAGTTACAACTCAGAATCTACAAGATGCATCATATGTCTTGAAGTAGGCTAGCAATCAACAGTTGGCCAAAGTATACCTGCTGGACTTGCACGAATAAATGAAGCACTTGTTCAACCTAGGACAGTCGCTAAGTTTGACACTTTTTATGGCAGTATTCTTGACAGACCATCATATTGTGTTGATCCTGCACTGCAACATTCCAAAAGCCTCAAGTGGCACTGTTCTTGTCACAGTTCTTTTACACACAAAGGACGTATTGAGAGATCATTAAGAAAGTTGCACAAGATGAAAGGAAAACCCTACCAACAACATCAAGTGAAGGAAACACTAGGACAGGTCATGTAATCCAGCAGCTCACTGGAGGATGTACATATTCTGCCAGAAATATTCTAATAAGAGACTGAGTCAAGTGTTGTCATTTGAATCAGCCAATGAAATACATACGCTGGCAGAGAAGAAAGAAGTGTTGCCAAATTGGTGTAAAAAATGTAATAGCGGCTGAAGCATGTTACCATCCTGAATGCAGGCAGAGGAACAATGGAACCAACAAGTCTTTCATTCCTATTCACATATGGAGACTGAGCAAGAAGATATTCTTCTAACTCTTGAAGCAAGAGCAGGGCATTAAGTAATCAATGAACTAGATACCAGTTTTGCATAGAAAAATGTGTACAGTCTGACAGATAAACTTGAAAGATATTGAGATTTAATAGAAGATGGAGGTGGTGGATGTCCTCTGACCACACTGAAGCAAATGAATCAAGAACGTCAGAGAGTCATTCAGTTTCAGCACCAAAGAAATGCAAATCTTCCACTCCTTGTCTTCCAAACTGTGACAACTGGTAAAGCCGTACAAGCAATTGTAACTTTGCATATAAATGATGAGGAAGCCACTGGCCTGAAGTTCAGAGTAGAGTTTTCAGAGATGCAAAATTGTACTATGCTGCTCTCAAGATCAAAGCAGATTTGAAAGTTATAGCCAACATGAAGGGATACAGCAAGCCCAAATGAAGAGTTAAGCCCCAAAAATGCATTCCTGATGGTCTTTATACTTTGATTTTTGATTTTGGAAGATTACAATGATGACATAGATGTTGGAAGCCATGCACAAGATAAGAATCTAAACAGAGTTGTACTCAATATATGTCAAGATTTGATTTACCTGCAATCAAGGGGCAAAAAGCTAATGCTAAAACATGTTGGGTAAGTATTGCTAATGTATCATACAGCTAGATCTAAGAGGCTGGTACAAAGTCTCCATGCTGCTGGATGCAGCATACTGTATGACAGTTCATTGCATTGAGACCACAATTGCTGAGAAAAACTTAATGGAATTGTTATCCCAAGGAATCTCATTCCCAGTCATTTTGTTCAGTTTTCATCGGACAACATTGACATCTTGGAGGAAACACTGGATGGAAATAAACATTTCATTTTACAACGTGAATTGTAGCATTTCAAAGAGGACCGTCAAAACCAATTGAGATTGAAGAAAGCACCAACATAATAGGAAGGAAAAGAACCTTGAGAGATGTACCACCTGAATTTAACAAAATCATCCTGGTGATGATAACCCATCACAAGTCATTGAAACCACCCATCCATAGTACAGGTAGTGACATGAATGAAAAATTCAACAACACCACTGTTCAACAGATGTCAGCAGAGCTACCATGGATTCTGGGTAGAATATCAGCCGACAACCAGGAGAATGTTGCCGTACCAGGTTGGATAGCACTTAACCAGTTTCTTTCTGATGATACTTCACCATCAATTGTTGGATTTTGTTCTAAGATGCTGGCGCAGGCTGTAGAGTATGACACAATTCAAACTGTCATTATACAAAGTAAAACAATTGCAGGATGCCTGGGACAACAGCACACAGTCATAATGTTTGATCAGGCATTGTACTGCAAAGCAAATGAACTTGTGTGGGCTCAGCCAGAAGAGACAGAAAGAGTAGTCATTCAACTGGGAAATTTCCATATCATCATGATTTACCTAACAGCTACTGATCAGCATTCCACCACTTCAGGACTTGAAGATTGTTGGACAGAAAGCAGATTATTTTCAGAAAACACCACCACCAACATAATGAAAGGAAAATTGTACAACTGTGCTATCAGACCACACAAGATAACATTTGAAGCAATATGGTATATTTTGATAAACTAATTCATTGTGTGGTTGTCCAGTTCAAACAAAGGATTATATTATGATGTTGTTGACCAACTTTCCTGTAGTTGTCTTCAGAAATAGCTGTTGTCTTCAGAAATGATGATTGCGAAGCAGGAAGGAATGCAGTGAAAGAACTATTAGTGCATCTGCTCAGAACTGTCACTCTACTTCAAGAATTTGTGGAAGAATACTCCCATCAAGGTATATTCAAGTACAGGATGAAGTATTGGAAATAGTTAATACTCTCTTGTGCTTCATCAGAGATGAACCAGAAGGAAACTGGCATGAACATTTATGTGCCTTTGGAGAAATACTTCTGGTGATAGCTGTGCATGACAATGGGATCCAGTATATCTTGAATGTATGAAGGGTTTAGCGAATTTTGCTTCTATGCTATATGCTGAGTTTATGGAAGGAGGATTCAGGGTCAAGACAACTAATCTCCCATTTGTGAACATTTCAGCTGACCAAGCAATAGAGCACGCTAATAAGGTTTGTAAAATTGCCGGTGGCAAAGTAAACATAACACGCAACGAACCAGTTAGACAATGATGGGAGCTAAACTACAATAAAAGAGGTCACCTAACTGAGATGGTAAATTAAATGTTTGGAATCAATACAGCAACATCTTTCGATCATAACGCAAGACAAAGGACATGACTGAAACAAGAATATGATGAAGTCAAGTTGATACAAAAGCAGTTAAATTTTTTTCACTTGTTTAAGGTTTCCAATTGTCGCAGAGCACTTAGGTGCAATGCTCCTAAGAAAGGAGAAAACTGCTAGGGAAAGAGCCCTAGCAGTGAGTGACGAGCCCAGCTGCGGGTTGCCAGGGCAACCAGAGGAGGTCAGCTGACCAGAAGGGGCAGGGCCTGGCTCCCATTTAAAGCCCAGGGGCTGAGGCCAGACTAGCAGTTCCTTGCCAGCAACCAAGGAGGAAGGAGCTCCCTCTCTCAGGGAAGAGAGGAGAAGCTTGAATGCAGGAGCAGCATCTAACACTGCTGTGGGGTGAAGTATCCCCGGTAGGCTTGAATGGGGTTATAGCTGGGCGGCATCTGTTTATGTTGTAGCCAGGGGGCTTGCGTTTTGTTTGCTTTGTTACCGGTGGTTTGGGTGAGGCTATTGGGGGTTGGAGGAGGCCTCATAGGGGACCCACAGCAGTGTGGGGACCCCAGCGCCAGTGAGGGTGCAGCAGTTGGGGTGCACTGACCCCAGCCCCAGAAAGGGGGCAGTTGAGAGGCCCCAGAGAGAGGGGCGTGGATGAGAAGCCCCAGAGAAGGGGGGCAGCATTTGAGAAGCCCCAGTGCAGGTGTGGAGAAGCCCCAGAGAGAGGGCAGTATTATTGTGGAGAAGCCCTAGAGAGAAGGGGGCAGCGAAGAGCCCCAGGGAGGGGGCTGCATTAACGAGTGCCAGAAAGGGCTTAGGGTGAGACGAGGGCCCAGAGAGGACAAGGGGCCAGATTATAGCAAGGCCAAGACTGAACAATGTTTATTCCATCTGTGAGGCTTGGGGCGTGGTAAAGGGATGGTTGGAGCCATGCATAGTCCATAAGGCTAGGGTGCCCCTGCAGCACCCATTGCAGAGCGGGACCCACAAGGGGTCCGGGAGTCCACGGGGTCAGATATTGCAACAGACCTTGTCCAAGATGATGATGTAAGGCAGCCTCCCATATATTTATACTCCATCAAAGACGTGGCGGGCAAGAAGTGAGGGTGCCCTTTGGGCCAACTTGGCATGGGAAGGGGGCCTTGGGGAGATCATGGCTATCCTGCAAGACCCTGTGCTGTGACACCAATGATGAGCTGTCACATATTTCTACATGAGATGTGGTGCAAGATGATATTGTATTAGATATTCTGAATGCACATGATAACAGTGTTCATAATTTGTCTTCCTTTATCCAGAAATGTCTTACTGCACATGCTACTGAGAGCTTATATGCAAATATACCCAAATCAAAAGTGAAAACCTTCAAGGATGTAAAGTCAACTATGGGATGGTACAGCAAAATGAAACAGATGCAGAATGTAAAGGAGATCCAGCAAAGGCTAGTCACAGTGGTTATAGCAGGTAAAAAGTTTGACATGCACTCTTCCTACAGCATGAACTGTCTGGATACCCTCTGTCAATTTTAAACCCAACAAATCACTCAACATACTGACAACCATCTTGGATTCCAATATGGCAGCTACATGCACTACTTGCTAGATTGTCACCATAACTTTTCTGACATGGGTAGATCACCTCTACCCATGAATGTTGCATGCCCCTGGAGGCTGGGTTTGGTACGGTGAGCTCCTGCAGGCAGCAGCAGCACTGTCGGTGGTGAGAGCATGGTGGTGGTAAGCAAGGAACTCATGCAGGCAGCTGCAGCGCTGTTGGCGGTGGGGGGGGGGGGTGTCAAGCACCAACTATCAGTTAGTGACCACCCACAGATGCCACCAGCAGTGATCGCGGACCTTCCACAGATGCCACTGGCGGTGTCGGTGGCAACTAACCACAGGTGCTGCCAGCAGTGTCAGCGGCACCTTTATCACAGGGGTGTACCACCACGCTCGGGGGCTGCACATGCACCCACGTACACCCCCCTACACGTTTCCAATGCTGCTACCCAAAATACACTATGACCACTTGTGGCGATTAAGGTGCCCATGGGGTGATACCTTTTACCTTCTTTTTTTACCCTACTATAGGCTACATCAGGCTGACAGGCTCCACACAGACTCTCCACCAGGTGAGAATAGCCAGAGCAGTGCTCTAACCCATGATCATTCCTGCCCTGGCATGCACTCTTAGCATTGCCAGCTTTATGTCACCAGCTGACTCCCCTTACACTAGCAAAACTCTCGGCTGAGTCAGATTTCACTGCTCTTGTGGCTCCAGGCAGCTCAGAGGGATCAGAAGACAGGAGGGAATCTTCCCACCTTCACCCCCCCCCCCCCCCCAAATTTATCAATGGAAGAAACTTGAAAACTAACATAGGCAGACTGCAGAGAAGAGAACCTTGAGGTAGTAGGCCTTTCTGAAACATGTTGCCATGACCAAAAAGAGGGTTACCTAGGTTTCTGAGACAGAGTGATTCTAGTGTAGTGGGAGAAAAATTCTTCAAAGAGAGCGCCACGGACAGAATCTGGATAGACTTAAACTTCAAGTCGTATGAAGTATTTTAGCAAAACCTTTTTTTTTAAGTTAGTCTCCAGATCAGTAAAATGACATTGACTATCCAGCGTCAAGGGATGTAGAGACACAACTAAGTCTAATGAGGTAATAATATGGTACTTTGCCTGTCCACATATAAATTGGCTAAATGTCAATATAGGGGCAACATAGGGAGTTTTGACGAATTGTCACAGGCTGGGCCAGCAATCCCCACCCTCCGCAAAAATTCACCAAAACTCCCTATGTTGATGGGGCCGCAGGCAGATGGGGAGCAGTGTTTGGGAGCGGAATGGGTGTGTGAGGCCGGGCTCGTAGGGTGTGGTCATGGCGGGGGGGGGGGGGTACATTGTGGGGCCAGGGCAGAGCCACAATCCAGTCCTGCACACCTCTGCCTGTGGGGGGGGGGGGGGCAATTTTGTGGGGGGCACGTGCACGCGTGTGTGTGTGTGTGTGGGGGGGGGGGGGGGGACTGCCTGGGCACTAGGTCTCAGGAACTGGCTGCAGATGAAGGGAGGGAGGAAGGGCCAGGGTGTGCATGCAGCAGAACTTGCCTGGGTGGTACAGTTCATGGTTGCCCCTTCAACACTTCATATGGGGCTAAGCCCTGCCCACTTCAGCCCGTGCTGACTGGGCTGGCCCTGGGCAGCATGCACAGCTTACTGGCAGGGCTGCTTCCAATGTGGCTGCAGCTGCCTGGGTGCTGCTCAGCTTCCTTTGCCTCCCAGTAGCAGTTCCTCCTGTTCCTGCCCCTGCTCTGCCACTCTGGGCGAGGAGAAAACTTCAGCCAGGCAGCTCCTGCCCCTGCACCTGCTTTCCCCCGCCCCCACCCAGCTCCCTCCTGCCTTCCACCTGCTTCACCCCTGCTCATGCTAGGGTGGAGTGGGTGGAAGGCAGCTGGGAGCTGGAGCCACATGTGCTGGGGCAGGAGCCTCCTAGCCGAAGCTTTCTCCCCACCTGGAGTGATGCAGCAGGGGCGGGAGCAGGAGGAGGAGCTACTGATGGAGGCAAGGAAGCTGAGCAGCACCTGGGTGGCTGCAGCCGCACTGGGAGCAGCCCTGCCAGTAAGCTGCGTGTGCTGCTGGCCTGGCCTAGAGTTAGCAGGTGTGGGCAGGAGCATCGTGCTGGCTGCTCTGAGCGGGGCTTGGCCCTATGCAGAGCACCTCAGGAGCAACCGTGGGTAAGATTTTTATCCATTGGTGGGTGTGCCCTGTGGGCCAGATCCAATCAGTTTGCAGGCCAGATCCAGCCTGCCACTGCTTATTTTGCCCACCCTTGCTTTAAGACAAGACTTAGAGAGGCAATTTTTTCCAACAATTTAAAGAATGGCTTCTTGGAACAGATAGTTCCTTAGCATGGAAAAGGAAAAGCCAGTCCTAAGCAACACTTGATTCAAGAAGTAAGTATCATTTTGCCACGAAGTACTGATACCCCAATATAATGAAGTTGTCATATTAATTATATCCCTTGGGGGATGGATCAAAACCCAAACTTTAGGAAAGGACTTCTTGATATTATTATTATTATTTTTTTTTTTTTTTTTTTTTTTTTTTTTTTTTATTAAGGTAAAATAGATCCTGACATCAAATGGTCCTCATCTGAGAAACACTCAATGTATTTGCCTGAAAGTTCACCCACCAAAAACTTTGGTGTAAGGATAGCAGTCACCCACGAAAACATGTCTGTGTAGATGACAGTGCACATTCTTGGGGCTGGGAGTATGGAATAAACTTGCCCAGAAAGTAAGAACCATCACAAACCCTAGAACCTTCCTCTCCAGGTGCCACACACATGTTTGTTCACAATTCTGCCTTAACAAAGGCAAAGCTCATAGCATAACAACCTTACTAAAACACAACACTGCACATACAATTTGCCTGGAGTGGTACTGACAGAAAAAAGGAACACCATAAAATACATGTTAGTAGAAATACCTACTTATCAGAGAGATAGTATAGAGATGTTGAGGAATAGGTTGGGCTAGTTTAATGAAAATATAGGGAAAGAAAGGCAGAATTGGTACCTAGCTGGTAGCTATGGAAAAGAAAGATTTGGGGAAAGGTATGGGGTAAAATGAATGAAGTGTTTCAGCTAATTTTAATGAGACTATATACTTGTAATAAAAATAAGTTTTAAATGGTCAACAAATTTCATTCAGTTCCCTAGTTATTTTACTTCTGTATGAGCTGCAGACCTGAACTTGTCAGCAAAGGTAAAACCCAACAAGATCCTATTGTTTGAAATACAGTTAACTGTGATTCTTTCAAGCTGACAAGAATAGAAGAGGCTTAAGGTAAGCTGCGCAGTGAGAACTTTCATCTCCAGACTCCAGGAAGTTAGAAATGAGAGACATTTCTTCAGTCCCTGCCAGACAGTTTCCTACAGCTCAAGAGCTAGCTAGTATTTCTTCAGTAGTCAGTTGACAAATATTCAGCTGTAAGAGGCCAGAGGAAAGCAGGAAAAAAAAAAGTGTGCTGTATTTTATTGCCACATTTAAGTCAATAAAACTCACTTTGCTTCTTCATCCATTTGTTTACATATTTCCAATAATTTAGAGTACTGGCTAAGCAGAGAACTTTATAGGAGTCAGATTCACTTCCTAAGGCACAGAGGGTGCATCCAGATGAGCACACATGTGCCTCTTGCAGCATCTCAAACCAGTTTGAGATGCTGCAAGAGGTGTGCTGAGAAGAAAAAAACATTACCTGAACTGCATATTTGCAGTGCAGGCTTTAAATTTGATACCTGGATTTCCAGGTAAAAAAAAAACCACCCTGGACAAAACTGGGGCAGGGCATGGATCCCCAGCATGCCCTGAGGCAAGCCAGGGCTCACCTCCAGCCAGGGTGGCTGTGTTGGGGTTGTGTGGGAGGGGCTGGTCGGGGGGCATGGGTCCTCCACAGGGCTCACAGCCTGCCCCTGCAGCAGCAGTAGCTGTCGGGTGCTCAGGGCCTGGTGCGGGCAGAGCCCCCAGTGGTGCAGCACAGCGTGGCCCCGGCCGCTTCAGACCCAGCACCGCCTGTGCTGCTTGTCACAGGTCCAGCCTGATGTGGTGCAGCATGGGACTGTGTACCTTCAGGCAGCACGGGAGCCACTTGGGCTGTCACCTGGGGCCTGGCACTGCTCACAGGGACCACATGTCATGGCAGACTGGGCCCTGCCTCCATGGAACTGGCCCGACCTGATGGCACACAGGGCCCATGGAGGCAGAACCCAGCCCAGTGCCATGTGTGGTCCCTGTGAGTGGTGCTGAGTCTCGGGTAACAGCTGGAGTGGCCCAGTGCTGCCTGAAGGTGCATGGCTCCGTGCCTTACCAGGCTGGACTTGTGACAAGCAGCATAGGCAGTGCTGGGTCTGAGGCGGCTGAGGCCGCGCCATGCCGTGCCACTGGGGGCTCTGGCCACAGTGGGCCCTGAGCGCTTGCTGGCCGCTCCTTGCTGTGGTGGGGGGGCTGTGGGCCCTGCAGGGGTGGAGCTGTGGCCCTGTGAGGAGGTGCTGTGGCCCCAGTGGGGGGCAGTCCGTGAGCTGTGGGGCGGGGGCGCTATGCCCTGCAGGGGGCAGGGGACCTACCTCTCCCAAGCAGCCCCCCCTCTACACAGCCCCCCCACACTCACAGTCCCTCCCCAATCCACTCACAAACCCCACACCCCGAAGCCACCCCCACAAACCCCTCACCCACATACCTGGCCCTGTGGGTCAGAAGTGAGTGTACTGGGGTGGGGAGGGGGCTGTGGATTGAGTGAGAGGCAGGGGCATGGCGCTGGCATATCAGTGCTGCCTAAGTGTCGCATATCCTGGTGAGTGAAGGGGGTAGAGCGGAGGCATCTCGTCCGGGTCTGGCAGGCATGCAGCTGTGCGGCCACAGGTCCAAGGGGGTGGATGTTGTCACAGGTGGCAGCAGGTCACAGCCAGGCAGCAGCCCCCACTGCCAGACTGCTGCAGTGGGTAGAGGGGGCAGGGGCTACTCCAGGTTAGGGCTGCTTTAGCAGTCCAGCTGGCACAAGGGATAGTATTCTCAGATACCAAGTGGCCAGGCCTCAGAATATCCTGAGGGCAAGTAGCCCTGAGCTGCTCACCAGGGCAAGTTTTTATATTGCTGGGGCCAGTACAGGGTAAGTTTTTATACTTCTAGGCAGAGCCCCCAGTGGCGCCTCTAGCTCCCCCTGGCTGGTTGATCTGGGAGGAGCTGGGCAGGGTCATTTTAGCCCAAGTGACACAACTTGCCCCACACCAAAGTGCATGTCCAGGCATATGTGCTGATGCAAAAATCCCCGGCTCAAATTTGTGCTGCTCCTATTTGAGCTGCTGCAAGTGCACGTGCCTGCATGAGTAGATGCACCCAGGAAGTGCAAATTGCAGTCTTCAACACCTATGAGTGTTTATACATGTGCTCTGGGAGGCTGGGGAGGAGAGGCGGGCTTTAATTAGCACAGCTCCAAGAGCCACAATAATTAAAAGCACATGTAGCATCATGTGTACAGCGTCACAATGCTGAAAAATGGTGGTGGGGCGCTTTGAACTAAAGTTCATTGAACAAGCTCTAGTTTAAAGTGCTCCACCACCATTTTTCAGCATGGGGACATTGATACATTTTCAGCATGGATGTGTTCAAATCAGCAGGTCCAGATGATCTCCACCCCAGAGTGCTTAGGGAACTGGCAGAGGTCATTGCAGGACACCTGGCACAGCTTTACGAGCACTTGTGGTGCTCTGGCGAGGTGCCAGAGGACTGGAAAAGGGCCAATGTTGTCCCCATTTTCAAAAAAGGGAGGAAGGAGGACCCAGGAAACTATAGGCCTGTTAGTCTTACCTCGGTCCTAGGGATATTCTTTGAGAAAATTATCCAGGAGCACATCTGCGAGGGGCCAGCAGGGGAGATTATGCTTAGGGGCAACCAACAAGGGTTCATTAGAGGCAGGTCCTGTCAGACCAACCTGGTTGCCTTCTATGACCAGGTCACAAAATCCTTAGACGCAGGTGTCACAGTGGATGTAGTCTTTCTGGACTTTAGGAAGGCTTTCGACACTGTCTTTCACCCCATTCTCATTAAAAAATTAGGTAACTGTGGCATCAATGCCTACACTGTCAGATGGGTCGCAAATTGGCTGGAGAGTGGTGGTGGATGGGTATTTTTGACCTGGAGAGATGTGGGCAGTGGGGTTCCGCAGGGCTCGGTCCTCAGGCCCCCGCTGTTCAACATTTTCATCAGCGACTTGGATGAGGGGGCGAAAAGCACCTTGTTCAAATTTGTGGATGACACTAAGATGTGGGGAGAAGTGGGCACACTAGAAGGGAGGGACAGACTACAACTAGATCTGGACAGGTTACAAGGGTGGGCGGATGAGAATAGGATGGGTTTCAATACTGACAAGTGCAAGGTACTGCACCTAGGGAGGAAGAACCAGCAGCACACCTACAGGCTGGGGAACTCCCTTCTCGTCAGCACAGAGGCAGAAAAGGATCTTGGAGTCATTATTGATTCCAAGATGAACATGGGCCACCAATGTGAGGACGCGGTCAGTAAGGCTAACCAAACCTTGTCATGCATCCACAGATGCATCAAGAGCAGGTCCAAGGAGGTGATCCTCCTCCTCTATGCAACATTGGTCAGGCCGCAGTTGGAGTACTGCGTCCAGTTCTGTGCGCCGCACTTCAGGAGGGATGTGGGCAACAATGAGAGGGTTCAAAGGAAGGCCACTTGCATGATCAGGGGGCAGCAGGGCAGGCCCTACGAGGAGAGGCTGAGGGACTTGAACCTGTTCAGCCTCCACAAGAGAAGGCTGAGAGGGGATCTGATGGCCATCTATAAACTTACCAAGGGGGACCAGCGGGGAATGGGAGAGACCCTGTTCCCCCAAGCACTACCAGGAGTAACTAGGAATAATGGCCACAAGTTGATTGAGAGTAGGTTCAGGCTGGACATCATGAAGCACTACTTCACAGTCAGGGCAGCTAGGATCTGCAACGAACTTCCAAGGGAAGTGGTAATTGCTTCTACCCTGGGGGTCTTCAAGGGGAGGCTTAGCCGGGGTCATTTGACCCCAGTACTCTTTCCTGCCATGGCAGGGGATCGGACTTTATGATCTGCTCAGGTCCCTTCTGACCCTACCAACTATGAAACTATGATACATGAGATGTGGGAGGCTGCTGAAGTGTGGTAATTTCCACACTCCAGCAGACTTGATTAATTAAGTCTTCTCTAATGCACTGTAATTACAGTATGTTGGAGCAGCCCCCCTGCACATGTATAGGAGCCCTATGTGAACAATGAAATTATCCCCAGAGGCAGGCTGATTTATTTTTTGTCAGATGCTTTGCTCAGTCCTATTGGCACAGGCTACCTGGGATATGTGTTGAATCAGTGAATCGCTCAGCTGGAATGGTCAGAGCCAGCAAGGCACTTCAGCACATGAGCAGCTATTTTGACTCCAATGGTCCTACTCAGGTGCTTAAATTTCAGACCCATGCTTAACTGCCCCACTGAATCAAGCTCCTAGGTGGCAGTGGTGGCCACCCAAGGGTCCTCTTAGGACAGGGGTGGACAATTATTTCGGGCAGAGGGCTGTTTCCTGTGTATTGGTAAGCCATCTAGGGCTGCATGACAGGCAGCCAGGGGCAGATAAATATTAATTTTCTAATTTTTTTAGGGGCCCCGCAGGCTGGATAGAATATCCTAGTGGGCTGCATTTGACCCACGGACCTCATTTTGCCCACCCCTGTCTTAGGAGGTCACACATTGCTTGGTTGTGGTACTTCCGTATGAAACAGGTATGCCACCATTAGAGGGCTGTAGCTTTGTACTGGCAGAAGCCATGAATGAGCAAACAAACATCTGTCTTTATAGCTATCCTTAAGCTAACAATTCCTCTGTGCTAATTATATCTTGGTGTAAGACATACTTGATGCTGACTCTGCATAACACATTAAATATATAGCTAAGCTCTTGTATAGAATTCCTTTCTACTTTATGAAAACAGAAGACTTCACACTTCAAAATAATAAGAAAAGAAACATAACACTGGGACCCACCAGCTAAAATATTGATGAAAACTGAGAACAGTAGGAAACCATGTTACTAATTACATCCACCACAGAGCTAACACCTGCACTTGAATTAACATCTCTTGCGCAAAACAATGCTTGAGCTGCAGGAGCATATTAGCAGCACAGAGTCTCCAGCCTGAGCATCAGCAGCTCTTGAGTTCCAGGCCATGCCTCCTGATGGGCCACTTAGGTCACATTTAAAGCATCACCAAACCTGAATTAGAGGCATGTGTATCCATATGGGAGTCAGAGCATTTGAGTTCTACCACAAACTAACACTGGAGCTAAGACTGGAGAACCAAATGGATATTTTACTTTCTGAGTGAGAAAGTTTTATTAACGTAGAAACACTTCTTAGAGAAACCAGTCAGAAATCCAAATTTGTCTTTGTTTATGTTTTTGAAAATGCCGGTGTCTGTTGGTTAAGCTTGCAAATACACTTGGTTTAGATACTTTAGAGATGATTTCAAATATGTAGTTTATTACAGGTTATTTTCCTTGGACAAGATGCCACAGTGTCCTCATTTAAACCCATGCTTCTGGTGCCAACTGCTCCTAGGACAAATCCAAAGGCTTAAGTGACTTCATAGTTGCCAGACAGAGTGTCCCTACTTAATACTTTAGTAGAAGCTAGATAGTAACTCTTCTACAGCTATATTGGGGGATTGATGAAAAGTATCCAAGAACATGGTTATTATGAGTACTTGCAATCTCTGGTGTTCTTTTCATCCCCCTGGTGCCAGAAAATCTGTTTATATTTTAGAATGTAATCCATGCCATTTCGAAGCCCAGCCTTTTGCCCATAAATCTGCAAAAGAGAAAATGAAGTTGACTGAAAAGGTACCACAAACACAATGTTCACTATGTGTCAACACATGCTACTAAAGCCAACTATTTAAAACCAGCAAGAGACTAATTGTCAGAGAACACGATGCTCACATTTTAATAGCTGCATTAAAAATATGGCCAAGAACCTACCCCGTAATACCACATGCCGATTCTATTTTGTGCCTTGGTCTTTTACAAAAAAATGGGAATAAACACCTATAATTACACCTACAAAGTTTCTATGGAATTGCACAGATGCAGAGGCCTGTTTCCTTGGAAGGTGCCTGCTTCTTAGAGAAAATTGCATTGCCATGCTCAAGGAAAAGAATTTGCTTTTGAAAATGCAAAACAAACATACACTAGAAAAAGGAGATAATGCTGCAAATGTCAGGGCTAGAGCAAGATCATGTGAATCCCCTGCTTCATCCTTATTTTCAAATAATGCATACTTTAAAACTTTCTTCTTTGAAGGGGCCTGGGAAAATGGAGGTATCTTGAAGTAGGGTCAACTTTTGCCCTAACGCTAGATGTTTGATGACATATATTTAAATATGAGGTAGTACATATTTGCTTCTTGCCCTATTGTTATACATGTATTAATCAAGTGAATTACCTTCCCTTTCATTGAGATGTATCTAAAGGACTTGTTCCAAGAAATCTATCTGCTGCTAGAAAAACAAACATATGTTTGCATATATGCACTTGACAGCCACTCCTTTGTGTCTGTCTCTTACTGCTGATCCTCCTTCAGAGCACCCTGCAATGCAGCACTAATTTCTTAACTTAGGTTGATCTGAGAGAGGAATCATTAGATTTGTGATGATGAATTTTTGTGTCACAGAAAAAATGAAACATCTATGTCTAGGTAGCAGACTTACTGGGTCTGGCACTACTTCATATTTTGATCCTGTGAAACTACAGTAAAATGTTATGTTATTTAATTACATAATGAATTTTCATAGGGAAGACAAGGCCTCAGTGGGCTGGATTATAAACCAGTGAAAACTTTTAGCACCATTTAAATCAGTGGAGCTACACCAAGCTGCATGAGTTTAAGATTTGGCTGAATGACCAAATGGGAGCCTAAACTGTTGTATCTCTTTTATTGAAGGGACAGAAGAGAGGAGTAAGAGAAGGAAATGGAAAAATGTGTATTTTAAATTAGGTTATGAATTATCAGTATTTAGTTAACATCCCATCCTTGTATCTGTGTTATGCCATTTTAGGCACAAGGGGAAGGAGTGAAGGAGGGGATCTGGTTTACATCAGTAATGCATCACCTCTGAACTTGGCCCATTTTGTTTATCAACCCTCAAGAACACAGAGAGAAGATGTTCTTCCAGATACAAATCAAAGAGGAAGTGCCTGTAAAGTGATAGCTGCACAACAATGACACAATTAACCTCACTAAAATAGGTGGCAATAGACGAGAAGTTAATCTATTCACTGATATTTAGATAATAAATATGAATCAACTCATCTTTTGCTTCCCTCTACCCTTGTGACAGGCTATGTTTCATTAATAAAATGTGTTAATAGCCTAATTTTGATCGACCTTAAAAAAAATCAGACCGAGCAAAGATTCCCTTAATGTACCAGGGTTTTCAATTCTGATTTAGCATCAGCCTCAGGCTTTAGAACATAGATGATGGCAGAGTAAACTATTACAATAAGCACCATTAAAAGACTCCTCAGGAGCAGATTTGTGGCACTTGCCCATCATTTTGGCTTATTTTCTTGCTTGATACCATCTTGATATCAGACTTCTTTTTATCAACTTTCCCTTTCTTTTGGTCCTGCAGCCCTATTATATTGTTCAGCTTGGTCTATCTCATAGTATAACAGGTAGTTTTCATCACATTTCAGTTAAATAGTACCTCTTTCAGGAAAACAATCAGTCATTTTCTCTGATTTAAAAAAAAAGGCTGAGGCACTGATTTCAGTGCATCAGTCTCTCATTTTCATGCTGTCTCTCAGCCTATGCACATACCTTCTGCATTACAAATTTTATCACCTGCTTCTGAAAACAGGCTGTACAAACGTAAATTTAGAAAAGGATGCATAGTCAATTATTTGCATGAATGAAGTCTCAATGATTAACTGAGCTGGGAAAGTTTTTACAAGACAAGAAATTGATTTGGGGCACCATGCCTCACCAACATAGTTATGGTGAGTTCCGGCAGTTTAATAATATTTTAAGTACATGAATGACTGGAGGTGAAGTTTCAACAGGCTAGTCTTAAATATTATATGCCAGATCTTTTGGATTAATGCCACTGATTTGTAAACATAACCATTACATAATTAGCAATAGAAAAGCTAATTGGGGGGGGCAAAAGGGGTGTGTGCAGTAGTTTGCCTGGGCAGTATTTTGCCTACCCCTGATCTATAGACTGTCTTGTCAGATACAAAATTCTCTTGCTTTGTTTTAACAAATTAAGATGTGGATCCCAGATCTGTTATAGCTTTGGGGTGTGGCTTAGCTAATTAAGCACTCGCATGTCTAAAGGAAAATGATGTTAGGACATCTACACGTGCATGCCCATACTGTGTAGTAAATATGGTGACTTACACTGACTTGAGCGTAAATTTAATACCTGCATCAAATTTATGCCTGATTAGTTACTTTGTAGTAACGTGTGTGTAGATGCCTTAGTGCGCAGGAACACTGTATGTGGCCTGACATAGGACTAACTTTAGTCCCACATCAGTCCACACACCATGTTAATGCATCTTAATGCCTGCAAGTGTAGTCACCGGCCTATTCCCGCTTACCGCGCAGTAATTTACTGTGCGGTAAATTTAAGCTGGCGTAGATGAACATGTAGACATGCCTTGTTTGTACTGAAATTCCTTACATTTCCTTGGTATTTCTGCATACAGGTTACCTGTATTCCAGGGTAGGACTTGAGGATGATGTAAAAGTCTTTCTACATGATGTTTTGATAACATGAGAATACCCATGTCTTAGTGCTCAATGGCTAGATGGGGAATACTTGTCTTTAAGTATACTTTGAGGTTATTCAGGTTTCTTCTTCCTTAGCATAACATCCTGCCTGGACCCATTAATCTTCCTACTATCTTCTTCCTGTTGTCCAAACAATATTGTTTTACTACTGTAGCTTCAAGATCCAGAAGTGTGACCACCATAATACGTCTGTTGCAAAGACACAAAAATGTTATTTTAATATAGACTGCCAAGCAGGCTATAAGCTGTGCAACTTCAAGGAGTTTAACTTATTTAACTTAACTAATATTACTTATTCCTATTACTAATACTAACCCATAAACAAAACAGTTACTCAGTTATTCTGTTCCTGCTTTGAGGAACAGCAGAGAGATGGGAAGTAAATTTTATTACACACATTGTTTGATTCTATTACTTTGTAAAAAACTAAAAGCTGATTGCTTTTTTTGTGTGTGTCACATCAGTTTTACGTGGGTGCCACTGATGAAGTTAACTGACTATCTTGGTGCAAAGCTGGAGTTAGTCATACAGTGCTCTCAGTTAAATCTGTGCAACCCCATTTTGGCCAGTGGTCATACACAAGTATAAATTAAAGCAGATTTGTTTCACGCTCTCAAGGTATGTTTGAGGGAGTCATTTGTCTTGCAGAAACTACTATCCAGAAAGTTAGGTTAAAAGAAACAGTAGGAAGAGGTGAAGTGTCAGTGTCTATCCTTGAGGTTGCTGCATGGCAGTGGTTGCCCTTTCTGGGTCGGTTTCTATTTTTAAGAAATATAATATTATATTTTTTAGACTAACCATCAAAAGATAATGGCTCAAACACAGATCTGTAAGGGGATGTGTGAACTCTATAGTGATACAAACCATGTTACACATTTAGAAAGTATGTTAATTCAAAGGATGGGTCTCCCAACCCTGGATTCACAGTTTACCACAAAAGACACACCCATTTGTTCCTCTTTGGTCATACCAGGGAGGGACCAGCAACTATGCAGATTAAATGATTTGGGAGAGACCCAAGTCCCCTCCTTCAGTTCCATTCTCAGGATCACCCAGAGACCGAGAGCCTGAGCCTAGCCTCTGGAGTAAGTACCAGACTGAATCAAATCATGTTTTAAATGTACTTTCAAATTGTGTTAAAACCTGGAACTTTCCAAGGCTGTATATCAGTCAGAAGCACAGCTAAAATGAGGTTCATTTCTACCGACAATGCAAGACAGAACAGCACTGTGACCAGTTTTTCACTAGGATGGATTTTACACTGTCAATTTACCCTTACAGCTAGATCCATTTAAATATAGACATACAAAGAACTACACTCCAAAAACAACCCTTTGGCAACTGAGTCTTTACAATTCGGAAATCAGACATGTTTTTTTGTCCAGATGAGGACAATATGACTACATTAAGAACATGGCTGTTATCTAGAGAAAACAAATGAATGTATATGTAGAAGGTAACGGCCATAATAAATTGGAAACATTATTTATATGCTATTGACTATATATAACGAGCATTCACTTATCAAATGCATTGTGACTATGACTAGCCTGGAAAGAGAGCTGGGCAGGAATCAAAATTTCATGGGACAGGAAAACTAAGATTTAAAAAATGTTCATGCTCTGAACTGGATGAAACCAACACGTAAAGATCTTTTTCATTTGCAAAAAATGAGCCATATACCTCCTACTCACCACTCTACAACTAGCCAAAAGCATGGTGATGAGATATCCACTGGGGACATAGAACCTAACTTTAAGTCCTTGCTCTGTGATTCTGCCACATCCCAGACTATTAGCCAGTGTCAGTAGACCTTTTTTCAATGTCGTCTGTTGGACCTGTTGAATTTTGCATAAATGAAAATTAATTGGAATAGGGTTTTGAACCCTAATTTAATATTTAGACAAGTATCCTGACCACTGGGCTCTTTCCTAGTATGGGATAGCTTTTGTTGGAAAGAATTCTTGGCCCCCAAATTTCTGACCACTTATATAAGAAAAGCAAAATTTCTATTTTCTAATCTGGGAATAAGAACGAACATTATTTTCTATCTCCCTGGGTGCCTACAGACATTTAGGGGCTGTGCTCTAACCCACGGTGCTTTACACAAAGCGGCATGAGCTACAGCCCCTCCTCCCCCTCAATAGGCATTCATCTGTTGCATCAGGCAGGCTTGAGCTTGCCTGCACCAGCTCTGGCCAGCAAATGGGGATACTCCAGCAGCCTCCAAGAATCAGTTGCCAAAGAGGCTGCTGAACTATCCCTCTCCCCAGTCCCTACCAGCTCCAGGGCTGTCAGCAGGGGAGGGAGAGGGAAGGGGAAGGAGCAGCAGGTACATGCCAGATGAACTTTTCCTGGCCAGAGCTGGGGGATGGGGGTGGGAGGGGGGGGGTTAGAACGGAGCCTCCTTGCCTTGCGGGCCCCCCTGGAAGCAGCTGCCTTCCTCTACCCCCTGCCCAGGCCTCTTGACATGGCAGCAGCAGCTGCTGACTGGGTTTTGCAGTGGCCAGAGCTGGAGAGGGTCCATGGAATGGAGCCCCCTTGTCTCATGAGTCCGACTTGACTCCCCCCAATACCTGAGCTAGGGTAGCTGGGGGGGGGGAATTGAGGGGGTTCTGTTCCACCTCACCCCACCTTTCCACTCTGGCCAGGCAAAGCCCAGCTGGAAGCTTCCTGCTGCTCCCTTTCCCTCCCTCTCCCTCCCCTACTGACAGCCCCAGGGACAGGGGTTAGCTGGTGCTTATAGCATAAGCACCAGCCCAGCCCCTCAAAGGTGCTAAAAATTAACCCTCAAGGGAACAGAAGCTTCCTAAGACACTCTGTTTGATAGTGCCTTCAGCTAATAGCTGATTTGATGAGGGTTAATTTTTCATGTGATCCGGCATTTTAAAAGTACTCTGCAGTCATGCATGTGTGTTATGTCACTGTTGTAGAGTGCTTTCAGGGACCCAATCACATGAAAAATGTAACTTGTGTTAATGTCCCTATATACTCACTACCTCCCCCCGTCTAGATTGCACTTTAATTCCAGCTCTAATCTCACATTGCTCCCCAAGCAACTCATCATAAACTCATGTAAGAAGTGAATATTTCTCCATATTACTGAGGTCAGAGTTAAATTTTTGCATTAGACTGCAAATCAGAGAAAAGAGGTGTATGAATTATATTTCTTTATATGTTGGAAGTGCAAACTCTTGTCAGGTTGCTTAACGTGAATATGAATATTAAGAAAACCACAAAGGATTTGTGTAGGTCAGTTTGGCGCTTAAGCAACTTTGACTAGGTTGAACAAAGTTTTTGTTGGTGTGGTATTAGACCAGCACTGCTAAAGGGCAGCTGTCACTTTCTCTTTCATACTATATTTTTAATGGGTGTAAAACAAGTTTTAAATAGTGTGAAGCTGAAATTTGACATGCAAATTGCCAGCTTGGATGCATACTTTGCTCTATTAAAATCATTCAAGGTGGAGCAGTAATGAAGTGTTGGTGGTTTTAGCTGGCGTAAACAGGCCTTCCAGGTAAAGTGAGGTTTAAAAAAAAACCTTTAAAGAGGAGAAAAGGAAGATGTAGTGAATCAGCTGAGAATGACTTTTATCCAGAAAGAAAGCAGAGAAGAATGCATAAAGAAAGAGAACACAATATGGAAACTGTGGTGATAAGAAATAATGTAACTTAACGGAGGCAAAAAGAGTTGCAGAGAGTTTAAAGCAGTGAAGAAAGCAGAAGCAAGAATGTGCAGGGCTTTCAAGGCAAGGAAAGGATTCTTAAAACACATATAAGTTCTATCATTAAGAGGTTTGTGGTTTGTAGGTGGGTTCCATGTAACTGGAGAAATGGGCAAAGTAAAGTAGTGGGGGCAGTAGAGCTGCAGCTGGGTGGAAGCGTGGAGAGCTGCACACAGCCTGCACCCAGGGGGGCAGTGGAAGTGCAGAGCTTGGCTGGGCAGGGTGTAGGTGAGAGGGAGGGTAGAGGTTGTGGGGATCCCTCAACACACTCCCCAATGTGGTGCGCAGATCCCGCTGCCAGCAGCAGCAGCAGTCAGGGGGCTCAGGGCACTCGTGTCTGGTGTAGGTGCTGGCTCCTGGTGTGGCACAGCTCTGGCCAGTGCTGTGTGTGGTGGGGGGCAAGGAGCGCAGCCTGCCTGGCCCGCCTCTATTGCAGGGGCTCCGCACTGCCGCCTGCAGCTCCCACACTTGCACTGGGGGAAGCCCCATGCTGGAGCTGGCTGCCTGCCCCACCCCCTGCACACAGGTTCCCAGACTCTGTGGGGAGTGGAGGGAGTTCTGCCCCCTGCTTCCATGTGGAGTCCAGCACAGGGCTTCTCTTGGCGTGAGTGTGGGAGCTGCAGGAGCACAGTGTGGAGCCCCTGCACCAGAGGCGGGTCAGGCAGGCTGTGCTCCTTGCCCCTGCATGCAGCACTGGCCAGAGCCATGCCCTGCCAGGTGGCAGCATTTGTGCCGGGCATGAGCACTCTGAGCACCCCCACCTGCTGCTGCTGGCAGCATGGGCTATGCGCCATGTGGGGTGTCCCCATACCCCCCATCCTCCCTCACACCCCACAAACCTCACACATCCACACCCATCCCCCACAACCCCCACCGACATATAACCCACCCCAACATACCCCCACAACCCTCACCGACATATAACCCACCCCAACATAACCTATGCCCCCCCAAACACAACCACAGTCCCACAACTGCCCTACACACAAAGGCCACCATATCTACACCCCACCATACACACATATACCCCACCACACCTCACCATGCACACACCCCCACACACCTCACTATACCACACCCCACACTCCCCACACACAATATACAGGAGTAAGACTTTATTTTTGAGTTGTTATGCAATCAGCTCTATATAGACTATGCAAACACAAATCACAATAAAAATATATTTTGTAATAAAATTAAAATATATGATAGGTGTTTGACTTTTAGTGTATGGGTTTTATTTTGTGCTGGTTCTAAGATGGCAACCCCACCTCCCAAAAGGGGTATGCAGGGGTATGGGGACAGGGAAGGACTTCTGGAGGCAAACGTTAGGGGTTAAGGGGCAGGATTTCCAGTCCCAATATAGTGACCAGGAGGCAGGGCAACTCTCAAGGGACAGGGCTACCCATGTGGCCTTTGACAGATCACCAAAACTTGTTAAGCAGCCCCCCAACTGAAATAATTGCCCACCCCTGGTGTAGTAGGAGATGGAGGCAGATGTTAAGGCAAAAGTCCTGACAGCCAGGGAAAGGGAGTCTGCAGTAGACAGTACCAAAGTGGCACAGCCCTTCAGGAAAGCAGGCTAAAATTTAATATAGAGAACATCTGCCAAAATACTGGTTTTAGAGGTGAAAAAGTAAGGTAATGTGGTGGCGAGAAGCCCCCACAGGTGCCAAAGATGCCGGAGACAAATCCTGGCATTCCCAGAGGGGGAGAGAGAGCACCCTGCACCCTAGGAAACTTACCGTCTGGATGGGCAGGGGCGGAGCAGGAGCCATGCGAGCTGGCATTTTGCCGGCTCTTCAAGCTGCTGCTTCCCGAGCAGGGCGGCAGCCAGCTGATTGCAGCAGCTGATGCTGCCACCACGGGAAATTTTAAAACCCTGCTGGAAGCTGGCAAGGGTGGGGAGGAAGCCAGTTGGGAGCATGCCAGCCAGGTGGAGGCTCAGGGCGCTGGCTGTGGTAGCACAGAAGATACTGCCCCTCAGCAAAGGAAGGGGAGCAGTGCCTGGCATCAGGCTGGGGACAGGCAATCCCCAGCCCCTCAGCATTACAGCTTACTAGAGGTGTCCCTCTTGGTGAAAGATGCCAGACACCTATGGCTCAGACCCTTGAGACCAGGGATTGAGGCTCCAGGTGTATCAACATCCTGGCGATGGGCTGGATTACTGAAGCCAATGCTGGATGCTGTAGTTAAGGGGGCCAACGTAGATTGTTGGGGCAACGAGTGGAATACCCAAGCGGTTGGAGAGTGGACGGGGTGTAGGGGAGGCAGAGCCCCGAGGAACACTGTGACACACTTGTAAGTACCCTGTCTTCGGGTCTATAGGGGAAGAGAACAGCACTGAACTCCCTTCTTCTCTTCATATACCAACAAGTCATGGCAGGTGAGTCGACCCCGACCTAGGGGACCCCAACCTAGGGGGCGGTGTTGTACTCTCAGTGCCTATTCAAGGCGTTACAGGTAAATACAACTTATTACACCTAGAAATACTGTCACCCAGACAAACATCTCCTGAACATACCAAATAGCATCCAAGGAATTGCACAAGTTTCTGTATATCAGGGCCCCTCCAGACATTCAGGTAAAGGTGCAATGGGATCTGAAGTATGACCCATGCGATTATACCTTCTGCCATACCATATAGGCATGGCAGGAGGTGTGATCATGGGATCATGCTTTAGATCCAATAACGCCTTATTGCTGGCGCAGGGACAGCCCAGGCAAGATCCCAGTTGCCAGGATCGCCTAGCCTGAAGGGTTTCATGCACTCCAAAGGCTGGGAGTTCCTGGCAGCTGTGATCTCCTCAAGGGAGCAATCCTAGATGCACAAGCTAAGTCTATTCCATCTCAGAGGAAAGGCAGCAAAAGGATATAGTAGCCCTCTTGGCTCAGCAAGGAACTAGCTGACCTCCTGCATCTAAAAAGAAAGATGTACAAAGGATGGAGGACGGGATCCACCTCCAAGGAGGAATATTCTGCACTGATCCAAACCTGCAGGGAGCGAACCAGGAAAGCCAAGGCTGGAACGGAACTCCAACTGGCTACAAGTATCAAGGATAATAAAAATCCTGGGGAGCTGGAGGAAAAGCAGGGCAACATTGGAGCCCTGCTAAGCCAGATGGGACTACTGACAACCGATGCCTAGGAAAAAGCCAACCTACTAAATGGGTACTTTGCGTCAGTCTTTCATCAGTCCCATGGGATGCCCCTGCCCATTACGGGACACGGAGGCCCAGGTGAGGGAGATTCCTTACTCTCCATCAATGCTGACCTCATGAAGGAACAGCCTGAGAGGCTGGACACCTTCAAGTCAGCCATCCCTGACAATCTACACCCCAGGGTACTCAAGGAGCTGGCTAGCATCATAGCTCAGCCCCTGGCATGGATCTTCTAGAACTCCTGATTCAACATCTTCATTAATGAAGTGGACGTTAGAGTCAGAAGTGGACTGGCCAAGATCGCTGACGATACCAAACTCTGGGGTAAAGCATCCACACCTCAGGACAGTAGGGCAATCCAGGCTGACCTTGACAGGCTCAGGAAATGGACAGACGAGAACCTGATGGTGTTGAACACTGAAAAATGCAAGGTTCTCCACCTTGAGAAGAAAAACCTGCAGCATGCTTATAGGTTCGGCAGTGCTACGCTGGCTAGTACTATGGATGAGAGGGACTTAGGGATCATGATTGACCACAAGATGAACATGAGCCTTCAATGCGATGCTGCGGCTAGTAAAGTGAGCAAAATGCTGGCTTGCATCCACAGATGCTTCTCAAGCAAATCCCAGGACATCATTCTCCCATTGTACTCGGCCTTGGTGAGACTGCAGCTGGAGTACTGCATCCAGTTTTGGGCTCCACAATTCAAAAAGGATGTGGAGAAGCTTGAGAGAGTCCAGAGAAGAGCCACGTGCACGTTCAGAGGTCGGGAAAACAGACCTTATGATGAGAGGCTGAGAGCTATGGGACTCTTCAGCCTGGAAAAGTGCAGGCTCAGGGGCGATCTGACGGTCACCTATAAGTTTATAAGAGGTGTTTACCAGGATCTGGGGGAACGTTTGTTCACCAGAGCGCCCCAAAGGATGACAAGGTCAAACGGTTATAAACTCCTCCAAGACCGTTTCAGGCTGGACATACGGAAGAACTTTTTTACTGTCTGAGCCCCCAAGGTCTAGAATAGCCTGCCATCGAAGGTGGTTCAAGCACCTACTTTGAACGCCTTCAAGAAAAATTTGGATGTTTATCCTGCTGGGATCCTATGACCCCAGCTGACTTCCTGCCCTGGGGTAAGGGGCTGGACTCAATGATTTTCCGAGGTCCCTTCCAGTCCTAATGTCTATGAAATCTGTGAAATCTCCCACCCCTGTCAAGGTAATTTCACAGTTAACCAGTTAATTGCATGATACCTGTAATGTGTAGAGGGAGCCTGAGCTTGAACATAGTGTCTTTGCTTCAACAAACAGATAAAAGAGGATTGTGTTCAGATTCTTCTAAAAGGGAAAACAAAAATCTTATCCTGAGATCTAATCTTGACAGGGTAATTCCCAAGAGAATTGAATAATGGTTGTTTTGTTGCCAGACCCAACTGTTTATGAAATAACAAAACAATATGCTATATTTTAGAGTTTGCAGAGCTTGTTGCTTATATTCCTTGTAAGAAGCAAGTACTACTTAGCAATGATCAGCTCTCCATGATTTGGGAAGTAGCACACATGAGTAACTGAGAAGCAAAGTCATTACAAATGTGTTACCCAGGCAATAGTCCTAGGAGCAACTTGAATTCCACACTCGGAAGCCCTCACAATTTTCCTCTTACCCACTGTTTAAAACAAGAATGCTCCTGTACTAGTATTTAACAGAAGCTTTATTCTTACCAGCAAATATGAAAGTGAAGTTATGCTTTGTAACAAACATGACCCTAGAGGGTTGAGGTGGAGAGGAAGGAGGGAAAAATACAGAGGAAGCTAGAATAAATAGAGTAGTGCCTACTAACCCCCCATTTTAGGATTCACATTATTCAATACCAGACAAAATCTAGAGGAGAGAGGGTTCTTTTGTATCTTATACCAGTCAGTGACTGGGGGGGGGGGGGGGGGGGGGGAGGGAGGTCCTCCGGTGGGGGGAGGTGCCCCGGTGGCCGATCCCACTGACTGGGGGTGAGGCCTGCAGCTACTTCTGGAAGCAGGGCAGCTGCTTTTGCTGGTGGCCCTGCTCCTCAGGTGACACTCACAGTGGGGGCACTGATGCTCCTGCCTGCCCTTCTGCCCACCGGCTAAACAGGGAATGTGGCCTGGCAGGGGGTACACAGCTCCCACCACAGAGATATCTGATGTAACCATTGCCCTGTTTAAACCTGGTGACCCTGTGTACCTGTTCTGCTGTGCCTCTCAAGGCCTGATACTGGGCACCTCAAAAGCAGAAAAGAATTATTTAACTACTAACCAAGCACCTGCAGGATACAAGCACCAGAGGGTTACATTAGAGATCTCTATGTGCCTTCAGACAGCTTGAAGGCTAGAGCAGTGTTTCTCAACCTGTGGGTTGTGACCCAAAAGTGAGCTGCAAGAATATATGAAAGGGCCATGAACAAACTTAAAAAATGGATTCTCCTTAAAGGAGAAAAATGTGGGAAACTGGCTTTTCCCTTGCAGCTGGCAGAGTTCCAGCTTGTGAGGGACTGCTTGGGGTTGCGGGGAGCAGGAGGAGGGTGATCAAGCAGGGGGCACACGTATATGGGGCATGTTTGTTAAGCAAACTACAGGGTCATGTAAGGTTGCAGGGCAATTTGCAGTGTCAATGCCCAAGTTGTCCTCGTTCTGTTTATAAATAGAGCACTCAGGTTTCCAATGATTTCAGTTTGGCTCATTTTCTTTAAAAAGACACTGTTGACCTCCCCCATTCACCAATCTTGAACCTTCAAAATGGGAATACTAAAGAAAAAAATCTTTATTGTTGTTTTTGTGCATTTGACAGTATTTTGCATGGGTTACTTTTCCAGTTTGCTTAGGTTTTACTCACAGGCACGTAAGAGCATTGTAGGAAGAGATGAATATGATTACAAATATATGAACGCTGGCAGGTGTTGTACCCGAAACAAATTATATTGTGCTTAAAACAAAATTGACTAGATTCCACTGGATCTGTCTATTATGCGGGGGAGAGAAATGAGAGGGGAAGGCCAAGATATTTTAAAACTGGAGTTGTGATGACAGTTGCAACCAATCTGCAGTCTAGAGATTTTCCTTAAGTTTCTAGTTTAGATTTTCTGTGAGCATATGGAAGAAGAGGTAACTTTTAAATGAGTTTACAGAGCATGTTCTATGCCAAGCAGCCAAATCAATTTAGAGCTGCTCTGTTCAAAGACAAGTCTCAACTGCACAAATAATATATTTAGTAGAGATGCACCAATATATTGGTTGCATATAGGACTGGCACTGATAAAAGGGAGATTTACATTATTGGCTATTGGCTTTTTTTGGCCGGTGTAGCTGATAATGTTCACTAATTAATATAATTCATTATGCCTTCTGGTGGGGGCTCCTGGACGCCATGTGCATGTGCACAGCTGCAGACATTCATATGGCCTGGAATGCAGCCAAGCAACATGAAGAGCAGCTCCCCATAGCTAAGTCTATGGAAGAGAAGGGGTGTGGGGGAGGGAAGGGACATGGGGGGCCAGATCAAGGTCCCCACAGTGAGGGAGGGAGTGGGCCAGGGCAGTGAATCAGATCCAGGGCCTAGGTTGGGAGTGGGAAAAGCCATAGACTTATCCAGGGAGTTGGGGGGGGGGCAGCACCCTGCCACTGCATGCACCCTCCAGGGGAGTCATAGGGGGGGCATGTGCCCCCTCCCTGCCCAGATCTGTGCGCAAGGCAGATGTGGGCTGCTCACTGTGGGCTCAGGGCTCTCTGCCCTGCTGCCTTTGCTTTAGAAGCCCCATGGAAGCTGTGTGCCCCCTGCCTGCTCAGCAGCAGTGGGAGCAGTGAGCTGTGCTTCCCACTGCTGTGCAGGCAGGGGGTGTGGGGCCAGCGCAAGGTTCCCAGGGCAAAGGCAGCAGGGAGGAGAGCCCACAGCAGGCAGCCTGCATCCGCCCTCACCCAGCTCGGCTCAGCTCTGGTTAAAAGCATCCCTACACTTAAAAATGGTGGTGGTGGCAGTACTTGAACTAAAGCTCATTTGACGAGCTTTAGTTCAAGTGTTCCTGCCACCATTTTTAAGCACCAGGATGCTGATCCCATGGATGAGCCGTCCACGGCAATGTCCCACTCCCTGCCCCTTCCCTGGGTCCCATTCACCACCCTGGCTGGACAGCGCCCCCGGCCCTTGCCCCACCATTGAGGCCCCTCCCTCACCATGGGGGCCTCAGTCTGACCTCTCCCACACCCTTTCCCCTCCACAGATTTACCTGCAGGGAGCTGCTCTCCACACTGGCAGGCTGCATTCATGTAAATCAGTTATCAGATAGGTATCAGCTGATATGGCTGGTACATAATAATCAGTAATAATCAGCTATCGGTATTGGCCAAGAAAATCTTTATAGTGCACCCCTAATATTTAGAGGTGAGTTCTACCACAATTCTTGCTGGCTTTGAATTTTTCAAATGAATCAACTCTTAAAAAAAGAACCAAAACAACCCCAACACCTCTCTCTAACAACAGCACCATTAACAGCACATTAACATGTTTGTGTTTGAATGTTAGCTAACAGCTACCAAATGGCTTATTTGTTTCCTGGTTTGTTGCAGGGAGCAAAGGAAAGACCTGGTTTTTGTTTTCTTTTGTTTTTTAACCAGTGTGCTCAGACTAAGTAATTAAATGAGCTTTTGGGATTCTTTATTTGCTTAAATTGCTTTTAGGGTGCTGCTGCTGGGCATGTGCTGCTCTGTCTCCATAATTTTAGGAGGAAAGAAGGGAGCTGTGCTGCACATGAGGATACTGAAGGATAGGCCTCCAGCAAGCAGCTGAGTAAAGCTAAGGCAACCATTTTCTCAGGACAAATTTAACATACCCACATCCATAGAAAAAGGGGGAGAGAAGAAGAGTGTAGTTCAGGGGTGGGCAAAATATGGCCCGGGGGCTGGATCTGGCTCATCAGGCCATTCTATCTGGCCCACAGGGCCCCTAAAAATTTTAGAAAATTAATATTTATTTGCTCCTGACTGCCTGTCAAAGATGACGGGAGCCAGGGACAATAGGACCCAGCAGCAAGGCCCCCCCAGCCCTGCCCCCCCCAACCAGACACCCCTGCCTAGCAGAGACTTCTGGCCTGGGACTGTGGGGCTGTTCCTACTTCCCTGCACCAGAGAGGGAAATGCAGCCCTTGGCAGCTTGCCAAAACTCAGTAAGTGTCCCTCTGCCCAAAATAATTGCCTGCCCCTGTGTATTTCCTGACTTCACTTGCCTTATAATCCACCCAGGGAACAAATTGCTGCTGTTTACAGGATGGGAGGTTAACAGAGTATCCAACTTGCAGTAACAGCTTCTGATTTAATAAGGAAAGTCCAAAAGTAAATTTGAAACTAAAAAAAATTACTTCTCAAAAGGAAGCTCTGACTTTTGCTTAATGTATTTTTGGGCAATAAAGGTGATGTCAGTTGCGGCGGATCCAGAGAAGGTGCAGTGCTGGGGCTGCATCCCCCTTTCAAATCACTCAGCAGCCATGGACATTTTGAATCCCCCAAGCAGATAAGAATTCCACTTCCTCATTTGTCCTCTGTGCTCAGAGGCATATCTCCTCCCCTCCTTACTTCCCTGCCCACCACTGCCACTGCCCCCACTGATCCGGGGGTGGGGAGGGGTTCCAGAGCCAGGCTGTGTGCTCCAGTCCAGCTGCACATGGGTTGGCCTCAACCCAGGATAGCAGCACACGGGATCCCCTTCCTTGCCTGGTCCCCCTGGGTGTTCCCTGCCAGGCTTAGAGCAGGTGGAGGGAGGGGGAACCCACCCATCACTGTCCCATGCTGTGTCCAACCCCTCTGCAATTTGGCTGGAGCTGGGCAGAAGGGGCTCTGGAGTTCCTTTTGCCCATGGGGCCATTGGGACATCACCCATAGGGCGCGTCCAGACGAGCACACACATAGCAGTGACAGCATCTCAAACTAGTTTGAGACGCCACAAAAGGCACACCGAGAACAAAAAAATGTTCCTAGTGCAGGCTCAAAATTTGATACCTGAATTTCCCAGTATCAAATAAAAACACTGGAGAAAAGCAGCACAGGGCACGGTTCCCCACTCTGCCCTGAGGCAAGCTGGGGTTCAGACCTTTGGAGACACTCTGGCATCCAGCCAGAGCATCTCTATGGTGCCCCCTGCTGGAAGGCAAGCAGGAGAGGTGCAAGGCTGTGGCCCAGGCGCTGTCCCCAGTAAGTAGGGACTGAGGGGTGAGAAGGTTTGCAGGGATGGGGGAGAGGGGTGGCTGTGCATGTCCCCCAACTTCAAATTGCTTTACATGTGTAAATATATCAATAAAACGTTGCCCAACATTGCCCAAAAGTATCAATAAAACATTGCCCTCTCTATATATAGTAGTATTTCATTTTAATAGCAGAAGACCACTATTTTGGGTATTTTAATGAGAGAATTTGGGTTTCTTATCAGATAATTTGCAATTCATAAACAGGGAATACCAGGGATCTCTGCTGGTGAGACAAGTGGCAAGACTTGTGCAGAGGAGCCTGTCCAGAGCCAGCACTGGGGACTCAGCTGGAGGGCAGATGAGGTGGCTGACCTCTTGACCATTTGGGGCCAGGAGCACATGCTTTGACAGTTCAAAGTGGGCCATCACAAGGAGCACATCTGGGCAATAGCTGCCCAGATGGCAGAGTGGGGGCACCCCATCTGGGTCTGGCAGGGGTGCAGCCTTGGGGCCAAAGGTCCAAGGCATAGTGGATGCTGTTGCAGGTTGCAGCAGGTCACAGCCAGGCAGCAGCTCCCACTGCCAGACTGCTGCAGTGGGTAGAGGGTGCAGGGGCTACCCCAGGTTAGGGCTGGCACAAGGAGTAGTATCCCCAGAGTGGCCAGGCCTCAGACGCTCCTGAGGGCAAGTAGCCCTGAGTTGCTCACCAGGGCAGGTTTTTGTATTGCTGGGGCCAGCACAGGGCAGGTTTTTATACTGCTGGGTCCAGCACAGGTGCTGGCCCGAGCCTCTAGCTCTCTCTGGCTGCAGATCTGGAAGGAGCTGGGCAGGGTTATTTTGCCCCAAATGGCACAACTTGCCCCACACCAAAGTGCATGTCCGGGCACATGCACTGAGGCAAAAATCCCCAGCTCAAATTTGTGCTGCTCCTATTTCAGCTGCTGCAAGCGCATGTGTCTGTATGTGTGGACACACCCATACAGTGCAAAATCTTGCAACTACTTCTGGATGTCAGTAGAGGAGAAATTGAGTGAGAGCAAACTGAGATGGTTTTTTGGCATGGAGCAAGAAGGTCGCAAGAGTACATGGTGAAGAAAGAGATTTAGGGGCTGGAGAAGAAGGGGAATACTCAAGAAGATTTGGAACAGGTCTATAAACCGGCCTGAGAACATGCAGTGGTGTTTCTGTTGAGATGGTGATGAAAAACAGTTTGTGGAAAATGAGGAATCGTAAAACAGGCTCCATCTAGGGGGAGGCACACTTAGACGATAATCTTTGGGGTACGCAGCATCACTTAGTAGAGGGGTGGCCAGAGGTACTTACCCTGGGAGCCACATCTGATCCTCCACCAAATTTGAAGATTTGGAGAGCAGGGGAGGGAAGGGAGTTAACCATCCTGGATTGGAGGGGAGGGGGGCTGCTGAGCGACCTGGAGGGGGTGCTGAGCGACCCTCACACACACACCACCAAATCCTTTTGGCTTTTCCCATGGGGAGCATGTTCTGGGGTAAATGGCACAGCTGCAGCTCCTGCCGCAGCAGCCCGGCACCTGAGCTGGCAGTCCCGGAGCAGTGGGAGGTGCTGGGCTGCTCTGTCCCTTGGAGCCACCTCAGGGAGAAGTGGGCAGGGCTCTGGGGTGCTGTCCCCCAGAGCCACAAGTACTGTGATGGTGAGACGCATGTGGCTTGTAAGCCATGGTTTGGCCACCTCTGACTTAGTACATGCTCATGAACCATGGAGAACATACAAAAGTGACAATTTTTGCCTCATCTGGCCCCAGAAAGCAGTCTACAGCTATGACCAAACAGAAGTGCATGGCTGCAGACTGCTTTAAAAGGGCCCAATCCTGCAAAAATCTGAACATGCTCCAAAATAGAGTGCATTCTGTAACTTGTGTCTAGGAAGCTCCCAGCCTGTCACTGTTTTCAGAATGGGAGAGAGGAAAGGGAGTGGAGGGAATTCAGTCTAGGTTTTTTTCAGCCAGCACTGGAGGGTGAGATTGGTGTATTGGAGCCCCTCCAAAGTGTGTGTGGGGGGTCCAGTTTACTCACCCTACCCTTCAGCACCGGCTGGGGAACCCCAAGAATGAGCTCCCTCTGCTCCCTGTCTCCCCTCCCATTCTGAAAACAGTATCTGGGCTGGGAGAGCAGAGTGGCATTGCTATGGAGACTGGGCTGCAGGCTCACAGCAAGCAACAGATATCCCCAACTACCGGACCCAATAGCGAACTTCTGTTTGGTCTGGGAAATCACTGCAACTCATAGCACTTCCTGCAAAGTGCTTTGAGTTACAACAGGGAGCTGATCTTCTGTCTGCACTCTATGTTAATGAATTGCCTTACCCCAAAGAACAGGAATATGTATGTTTACTTTTGGACCAGTCTGCACTGTAAAGGAATGATTCATAAGAGCACAGAAGACAAGACGCTGTAACTGGTTTATGTAGCCATCAGTTTGCTGAGAAGACAGATGTGCCCTTCAGAGGTGTTGGAGTATAGTATTTCAATTTTGTTGGATATTGGATGTTTTCCCCCATAACCATTCACAAAAGTTGAATCATGAGTCTATATCAGTGGCTCTCAAGTAGAGTACTGTGGCACTCTTGGGTGCCATAAGATCCTTTTAAGGGTTCTATAGGGTGTTACCCAATATTAGCACCTAGGTGTGCAAACGCCTGCACAGGATTCACAAGATAAGTCCAGAGATTTCAAATAGGAATCCATGGGCATGTCCCCATGACCATACATGTGCAGTTTGTGACACCACAAACCCAATCTGCAGTGCTGCAAATTGCACCTATTGCACATGAATGCATTTGCCATGCTACTAATTTACAGTGCGGTGGGTTTTTTGACACTGGAAGATCCCGGTGTGAAAAAAAGTGCCAGAGAAAAGTGGGGGCAGTGCACATGGCTGTAGCGTGGGGCCACCTGAAACCAGTCTGGCCAGAGCCTGGTGTGCCCAGATTGCTGCTGCTGCAGCCCCGAGAGGCCCCCAGGGCCCCAGATAAGGCTGCTGGGGCCAGCCCAGGTGCTGGCCCAGCCTCCCCTACCTCACCCCGGGGCAATCTGTTGCGCGCCAGAGTGTGTGTGTAAGGCCATGCCTCGGGAAAACTAGCAGCATTGCTGCTATTTGTCCCCAGGGAAATGCATGTTCCTGCTTGTGGGAATTCATCCCATAGTGTCAAAAACAGTCTGACCTGCTGTGGGTTTTTGAGTGCTTTGCAACAAAAGAATTGCTCTATTGTTTTTCCATAACCAAAAAAAAAAAAAAAAGGAAAAACCTAAGAGCTGGCATTTTCTGAGGGATTCCTTGAGCCTAAAAAGGTTGAGAATCCCTGGTTTATATAGTTAGCACAGTTTCCGTTTGGCAAACATTTATTTAATCTGTTACCTGATTACCATGTACACACCATCCACTTGTCATCTCTCATTCTTCTCCCTGGAAAGAAAAAGTCTCTCCAATGAGAGTTTGTGATTCCCCTCCAGCTCTGTGTGAATGCTACTAATTGTTTACAACTTCTTCTACCAAACTGTGACACTTCTTTGCCCATAAGGGGACAATTCCTGATCATCTTGCAGGTATAGTAGTTTTGTCAAAATGATTAATAGTCCCCCAAGATTTTTGTCTGAGTTCTACTGAGAACTCTGGATACAGAGCATTTAGGCAAATATTTCTATATCTTGTTGCAGTCCAATTTGCTTGGGTTTGCACTGAACTCTTACAATATGAATGTTTACCAACAGAGATTTTTAAGAGGCCTTTACAGTTTCTGAATAAGGCTCTTTTACTTATTCTACCACCAAGCAGCTGTGGTCCATTTCTAGATTTTAGTTAATTTACAAGGTTCTTTTTGTTCTGTATATCACAAGGGAAGAGCTGAGCTTAGAAATTACTACTGTGCACGCCGGGTCTGACCCCGGGTCGCTTACGTTGCTCTGCACGCGGGCTGTGGCCAGCAGCCCGGGCAGGCCGGGTCGGAGAGGGTGGGCGCCGAGCTAGAATTAGGCACAGACCGGTACCAGCTTCTCCAGTCCGACTGGTGAACAGGTACGAGGCCCTGGCGACCCTGCAGGAGATGGAAGGGGAGGAGGAAACCCTTGGGCAAGAAGAAACACCACGTTCTTCACACTCCAAACAGAACAAGAGATCCATGAGGACCCAGAGGAGGAGGCGACGAGTGCTCGTCATAGGCGACTCCATCCTGAGAGGTACGGAAGGACCCATCTGTCGCCAGGACCCCTCGGCACGAGAGGTATGCTGCCTCCCTGGAGCAAAGATTCGGGATGTGACGGAGGTAATCCAGGCCAGAATCAAGCCCACCGATTATCACCCCATGGTCCTAGTCCATGTGGGTACTAATGATGCGGCCAGGAGAACCCCCTATCACCTGATGGCGGACTACAGTGCTCTGGGCGGCATGCTGAAGGAGTTCGGTGCACAGGTGGTTTTCTCTTCCATCCTACCAGTGACCGGACGAGGAAGATGGCAGGAGAACTGCATCAGAGAGACCAACTGGCGGCTTCGGCAGTGGTGTCTCGAGGCAGGCTTCGGCTTCCTGGACAATGACCCACACATCACGATGAGGGACATGCTCAGCTGGGATGGGCTTCACCTGTCCCCCAAAGGTAAGCGTGTGTTTTCTACTAGGTTGGCGGATCTCCTCCGGCGGGCTTTAAACTAGGCTCGTCGGGGGGAGGGGAGTACGAGGGCAGGGGAAGCTGTGGACCACCAAACCATGTGGCACCCACAAGGACAGCCCAGCCTGAAGAAAGAGAGCATTGGGAACCTGAAAGCCATGGGGAGACCAGCACTACAGAACAGGTAAGAAACAAGAAGGTAAGAAACAATGGGCCTCTTGGGACTTGGAGCGGGGGGGCAGCAAAGGCACCAGTCGCAGGGCTCAAGTGCCTATATACTAATGCTAGGAGCATGGGGAACAAGCAGGATGAATTAGCGCTCCTGCTTGCACTAAACACCTATGACTTAGTGGGGCTAACAGAGACCTGGTGGGATTCATCCCATGACTGGGCGGTACATATTGAGGGCTATAGATTGTATAGAAAGGACAGGTCGGGGAAGAAAGGGGGGGGGGGGTTGCACTTTATGTCAGTGAGCAATATACATCAACCCTCATCAAGACAGAATCTGAGGTTGAGGAAGTAGAAGGATTGTGGGTTAGGCTACATGGGGGGCAAGGAGAAAGGGATTTGGTGGTAGGGGTCTGCTACAGACCCCCACACCAAGGGGAAGAAATAGATGCGGGGCTCCTGAGGCAACTCTCGGAGACCATAAAAGCTAAAGAGGCGGTAGTCATGGGGACCTAAACTACCCAGACATCTGCTGGGAGATGCAGACAGCAAGGTCCCATCGCTCACGCAGGTTTCTAACCTGTATACAGGACCTCCACCTGACACAGGAGGTGCATGGTCCCACTAGGGGGAATGCCATACTGGATCTGGTATTGGCAACAGGGGATGACATGATAGGGGACCTCCAGATCGGTAGCTATTTGGGAGACAGTGATCACCTTATAATAGAATTCAACATAAGACGGCGAGTGGGTAAGGTAACTAGTAGGGTGAAAGTGCTAGACTTTAGGAAAGCTGATCTCAATGCACTCAGGCTATTAGTCAAGGAAGCACAGCAAAGTAGGAGTTTTGAAGGGATGGGAGCCCAAGAAGGGTGGCTGTGCCTAAAGGAAACGATCCTTAGGGCACAAAGCAAGACGATCCCCGAGCGAGGCAAAAAAGGGAAAGGGGCCAGAAGGCTTCCCTGGCTGACCAGAGAAATCCAGGGCAGCCTAAGGGCCAAAAGGGGAGCACATAAAAAGTGGAAACAGGGTGAGATCACTAAAGATGAATATACCTCCTCTGCTCGTGCTTGTAGGGAGGCAGTTAGGCGGGCCAAAGCTACCATGGAGCTGAGGATGGCAACCCAAGTAAAAGACAACAAGAAATTGTTTTTTAGATATATTGGGAGTAAAAGGAAGGCCCAGGGAGGAATAGGACCACTGCTAAATGGGCAGAAACAATTGGTGACGGACAGGGGGGACAAGGCTGAACTCCTCAACGAGTTCTTTGCCTCAGTGTTCCTAAGTGAGGGGCACGACAAGTCTCTCACTGGGGTTGTAGAGAGGCAGCAGCAAGGCACCAGACTTCCATACGTAGATCCTGAGGTGGTGCAGAGTCATTTGGAAGAACTGGATGCCTTTAAATCAGCAGGCCCGGATGGGCTCCATCCGAGGGTGCTGAAGGCACTGGCCGACATCATTGCAGAGCCACTGGCGGGAATATTCGAACGTTCGTGGTGCACGGGCCAAGTCCCGGAGGACTGGAAAAGGGCTAACGTGGTCCCCATTTTCAAAAAGGGGAGGAAGGAGGACCCGGGCAACTATAGGCCAGTCAGTCTCACCTCCATCCTTGGTAAAGTCTTTGAAAAAATTATCAAGGCTCACATTTGTGAGAGCCCGGCAGGGCAGATTATGCTGAGGGGAAACCAGCACGGGTTTGTGGCGGGCAGATCGTGCCTGACCAACCTAGTCTCTTTCTCTGACCAGGTTTAGACTTCAGGAAGGCCTTCGATACGGTATCCCACCCCATACTGGTGAACAAGTTAAGAGGCTGTGATGTGGATGACTACACAGTCCGGTGGGTGGCGAATTGGCTAGAGGGTCGCACCCATAGAGTCGTGGTAGATGGGTCGGTCTCAATCTGGAAGGGTGTGGGCAGTGGGGTCCCGCAGGGCTCGGTCCTTGGACTGATACTCTTTAATGTCTTCATCAGCGACTTGGACGAGGGAGTAAAATGTACTCTGTCCAAGTTTGCAGATGACACAAAGCTATGGGGAGAAGTGGACACGCCGGAGGGCAGGGAACAGCTGAAGGCAGACCTGGATAGGTTGGACAAATGGGCAGAAAACAACAGGATGCAGTTCAACAAGGAGAAATGCAAAGTGCTGCACCTAGGGAGGAAAAATGTCCAGCACACCTACAGCCTAGGGAATGACCTGCTGGGTGGCACAGAGGTGGAAAGGGATCTTGGAGTCCTAGTGGACTCCAAGATGAATATGAGCCGGCAGTGTGACGAAGCCATCAGAAAAGCCAATGGCACTTTATCGTGTATCAGCAGATGCATGACGAATAGGTCCAAGGAGGTGATACTTCCCCTCTGTAGGGCGCTGGTCAGACTGCAGTTGGAGTACTGCATGCAATTCTGGGCTCCACACTTCAAAAAGGATGCGGATAACCTGGAGAGGGTCCAGAGAAGGGCAACTCGTATGGTCAAGGGCCTGCAGACCAAGCCCTAAGAGAAGAGACTAGAGAAACTGGACCTTTTCAGCCTCCGCAAGAGAAGGTTGAGAGGCGACCTTGTGGCTGCCTATAAGTTCATCACGGGGGCACAGAAGGGAATTGGTGAGTATTTATTCACCAAGGCGCCCCCAGGGGTTACAAGAAACAATGGCCACAAGCTAGCAGAGAGCAGATTTAGATTGGACATTAGGAAGAACTTCTTCACAGTTCGAGTGGCCAAGGTCTGGAACGGGCTCCCAAGGGAGGTGGTGCTCTCCCCTACCCTGAGGGTCTTCAAGAGGAGGTTAGATGAGTATCTAGCTGGTGTCATCTAGACCCAGCACTCTTTCCTGCTTATGCAGGGGGTCGGACTCGATGATCTATTGAGGTCCCTTCCGACCCTAACATCTATGAAACGTAACGGTTGATTTTAAGATTATTTTACTTACACCGAGATGGTCGTGGTGTAGGCTGAGAACTTGCTTGAGTTGCGGTTACAACAAAAAACACGAACACACGTGGAGTTTGCAAGGCTCCACGCAGACAGAACACGGCAAACTCCGGATGTCCAGGACAAGCGCGCATTAAACTTGTCGTTACGTCCTATAGTAGGCTCCGTTCAAGGACGGGAAGAGGTGGGCGGTGGATCAGGCCGCCAAACTCCTCTGAGCGACACACAGGGTTTCTATTACCCTGCCGCGCACACCCAGAGTCCCCACGAGATGGATGTGGAGTCCTCTTCGGCTTGGGCGGAAACTGCTCAAGCCTCTTATACGGCCAGCAGGCCAATCGCTAGCCGCCACGTGTGAATAATTTAGAACTAGCCAATTGCGGGGCACGAATTTGCATACGACGAGCGGGAAACCTTTGCACCGTGCATTTCTGTGCTGCAAAGGAAATGCACCCTGCAAAGATCGCTGCAAAGTGGCGGGAAAACTTCCCTGCACGCGGGTTCTCTGCGCAGCAGAACTCCTCCGTACAACGAAGCTGTATACCCGCGGGGATAATTCTTAGTGCCGAAGCACACACAAAAAAAATCAGACCTTTGGGTCATGACAACTACAAGAGATTTCTTTGTCCATGTGTTTTTTGGATTTGCTAGACTGAGGTGGAAAAGTTCCCCTATGGCAGGGGTAGGCAAAATATAGTTTGTGGGCTAGATCTGGCCTGCCAACTGACTGGATCTGGCCCATGCTGCTTCATATGGGGCTGAGCCCCACCCACTCCCACTGGAGCAGCCCATTATACTGCTCTGTTGGAAAGAGGAAGGCGTACAGCAAGATTTCAAAGTAATTTGTTGTTGGCACATTTGTAGATTTCAGCAAGTAAACAGTCATTGCAGGATGCCTTGTTCCCAGGAACTGATTAAATGGCTTTCTGCACATCTTCTAATGTAGGCTCATTGTCTAAATCCATCATAACTTCAAACTGTAGTAATCCTTCAAGCTCTTTGTGTTTGATTTGTCTCACTGTTGTACAGAAATCCATACTGTTTGGTTCAATGCTTGAGTTGTTTTTATCAGTAATGACATTTCCTTCTAAGTCTTTCAACAGAGATGACTAGACCAATTGCTCATTTGATGCCTTTGTACATTCCACAGCTATCACCTGCGTCAGCTGCTTTCTGAGAACTATCACAGAGTTTCAGCCAAAAATCTTGGACGCGCCTCTTAGTTTTCTTTTGGATTTCTCTTTGAGTCTTTCTCAAAGAGAAAGACTGGGAGGGACATGGGAGGATCGCTCAGCAAAATCTGAGCAGTCACAGAGCTTCCTCTCATGCGTGGATGACCTCTACCTGACTCAAGAAGTCTATGGGCCAACGAGAGGCAAAGCGCTGCTCGACCTGGCACTGGCTACTGGGGATGACCTAGTCGGCGATCTAGTGATCGATGGGAAGCTGGGTGACAGTGACCACGAGCTGATCACCTTCAACATCCGCTGAAAAGCTGGCAAGTCGGTCAGCAACACGCAAGTCCTTGACTTCAGGAAAGCCGACTTTGACAAGCTCAGGAGGCTTGTCAGTGAGGCCCTAAGGGACTGTGACCACAGGGAGAGGGGAGTTCAAGAAGAGTGGTTGCTCCTCAAGGGAGCGATCCTCAATGCACAAACTAAGTCTATTCCATCTTGGAGGAAAGGCAGCAAGAGGGCACAGCAGCCCCCCTGGCTCTCCAGGGACCTAGCAGACCTCCTGAGGCTAAAAAGAAAGGCCTACAAAGGATGGAGGATGGGAGTCACCTCCAAGGAGGATTATTCTGCACTGGTCTGGTCCTGTAGGGAGCAGACCAGGAAAGCCAAGGCTGCAACTGAACTCCAGCTAGCTTTGAGCATCAAGGACAATAAAAAGTCCTTTTTCAGATATGTGGGGAGCCGGAGGAAAAGCAGGGGCAACATTGGACCCCTGCTGAACCAGATGGGGCAACTGACAACTGACGCCCAGGAAAAAGCCAACCTATTAAATAGGTACTTTGCGTCAGTCTTTCATCAGCCCCATGGGACGACCATGCCCGCTACAGGGCCAGGAAGTCCGGGTGAGGGTGATCCCCTCAAGGTCTGGAACAGCCTGCCATTGGAGGTGGTTTAAGTGCCTTCATTGAACACCTTCAAGATGAAACTGGATGCTTATCTTGCTGGGATCCTATGACCCCAGCTGACTTCCTGCCCTTTGGGCGGGGGGCTGGACTCGATGATTTTTCGAGGTCCCTTCCAGCCCTAATGTCTATGAAATCTATGAAATCAAATTTTCCAGAGTTATGGTGCTGAGACATTTCTTATAGTTGGTTAGTGCTGTTCTTTTTTTGTTCTTAACCAGTGGTAGAAGGGTTTCAGAGTGCTTGTCAAACCAGTCTGCATTTTTCTTGAATTTTTTTGCCAAATGTGGTTACAGCAGCATTGTACATGTTGGTTTTTAAACTTTCTCAAGCCTTGGCGACTGAGCTTAGGTAAACTTGCTATCGCAATTTCTTCATGAAATAATCAACATTTTTCTATGCCTTTAGTTTGGCTGATGTCTATCTGAGGACAACTGGTAGTTTTGCTATGGTGAATCTTTTCACATTGATTCTGACTTTCCAGCAGACTAAAGCATGGTTAGTGTCACAGTCAGCACTGTGACACAACCTCATAATTCAGGATTTCTTTCAGGTTGTTATGCCTGGGCAGTACTAGACCTAATTGGTGCCAGTGCCCTGATCTTGATGTTTCCATGATGTTTTTCTTGTGATTTTTTCAGCAAAGTCAGGGTTAGTTTAATTGCACAGATTTTTGACTTGCATGAAGTTCTAACATTTACTGGCCATTTTTATGCATATTACCAATTCTGTGTTCACCCAGAATATGAGGCCATTTCTTAAAACTACATCCAACTCTTGCCCTGAAGTTGCCAAGTATTATTACAGTCTAATTTTTGTGAGTTTTCTCAACGTCTTCTTCAAGTTGTTGGTAGAAAATGTAGGTGTATAGACACTAAACAACGTTATGAAGCTGTTCTGTGTATGCACTCTGAGTGTCATAAGTCTAAGAGATACAGCAATGGGGCTTTCACAGAAAGATAGTAAGTTTTTAATAGCAAAGCCTATTTCCTGCGCTCTCCTTTCTCCTGATACCTTCCCATGCTAGAATATAATGTAATTATTTTCTTGGAGAGAACCTGTATCTGAAAGCCAAGTTGCTGATAATGCAGCAATGTCAATTCTGAGTCTAACCAATTCATAGTTTAGTAATGCTGTTTTCCATAAATCAGAGTCTGAATCAAACCTAGGGGGCAGCGTCTGAACATTCCAGCATGTTCCCATATGTGTAAAGCTGTTGATAGCTTCCTAGGGGTCATTAACACATAGGGACAGTAGCTTTCTGGTAGAATATACCTCCTGCATGGCAACACCCACGGGAGGTTTGCCTATACGGATCTGGTTTACTTAGGAGGCATTGCCACTGGGGACTGCCAACTTCCAGACAGATGTCATCACTTGCTTCCATATGGCTGGGGGAATACCTGGCTTGTGGTCTATCCCTGCAATTCTGGTTTTGCTGCAAATAGCGCTGCAGAACACTCTGCAAAACCTCCTCCCTGCTGATGGTGAGACTCCTGGTGAGTACTACCCCATGTGCACACACATGCACAACTACTCTGATGATCTCAGCTAGAGGGCCTTTTGTGGTGTGTAAAGGCAAGGAGACCACATCATAATAAAGTAATTTTCTTCTGCTCATTCTGCATATGTTGAGATTTCTCTGAGGGACAGACTTCCATCTTCAGCTCCCTCTGTGCAAAAATGAAGTTTATTTCCGACCTATGGGGACTTTTTACCATCTTGTACCATCTACACTTTTCCCAGAGCCTGACAAAGGGACTTTGATTCCCGAAAGCTTGCAGAAAAGGACAATTTTCTTGCCATTCTCTAGTTGGTCTAATAAAAGGTATCATTTTGGAACCAAGAGTTCTAGTTTTTTGTATGAGATTTCTCTGACACATTTTATTTTGTTCTACAATTTTAAAAAAAGCAAATGACCTAAAGATAGTAAATGAAACTTGACTACCTTTGTAGATCCAGTAGCACTCTCACATAACGCTGACCCACATGTGAAAATAAAAATCATGTCTACTCCTCTACAACATGCCAAAGTACTTTTCCTAACTGATTAAGAGTTGTGGAGAACCTTGCACAAAGGCTGAGGAATTATATTCAGCTACAAAGAGATTTTTGACCCTGCCAACCAGAGTTTGTGTTTCTTCAGTAAAGCTTGTTTTCTACAACTTGGACTGGAAGCTACTTTTGTTCTAAGTATGTCAGACCCTTCTGGCTGGGACTCCAAAAATCACTGTTGTGGCTTAAACAAAATTCACTTCACTTTGGGTACCCATACAGCAAACCCTGAATGCTTCCATGCTGCTTGTGGACATGCCATTTGAAAAAGACTCCTCTTAGCCCTCTTGCTTTCAAACTTTGCTTCAAGTTTGAAAATGAAAATCCAGCCAGTAACTCTGCTGCTGCCTCCTTCCTTCACTCCTGGAGACTGCTAGCTCCAGGCTAATCGCCATAAGGATCTCCTTAAGCAGGGAACCTCCAGGTGACAGTGTCAATTCTCAGAGATCTGTGCTCAGCACCTTCACTGATGCAGTTCCATGGGCAATCAGCTCCGAAAAATGTTTTCTCAAACATAAAACGATTCAAGTGCCCTGACTTAGAAAAAAAAGGGGTGAGGGGTGGGGAAGAGATGTTAAAAAAATAAAAGTTTCTTCAAGAACAGTGGTTTTGGAAACAACTTTGGTGGAGTTTTGCAGTTTGTAGGGGACTAGAAGGGATTAAGAAAAGCTACATTTTAATCCTAGAAGTGTGGTCCCACTTGGGTAATGGTTCAGTCCTTAATGCAGCCTCAAAGAGAAGATATCAAACTGGGAGCTGCTAAAACTGTGCAAGACAGGAGGTCTTTGTAAACCAAAATATCACAACATGCTGTCTCTTGTCAATGTGTTTAAATATATTGCAAATAATTCCTCCACCCGATCCTACAGTACTTGCTGGTATTTGCAGACTTTAAGGTTAAATATATATAAAAATACAAACATGGGAGCTACCTCATCATTTACATTTTCTATTAGGAAACGAATGGCAGCTATTTGCCTGGCTTGCTGTCTGGAGAGGGGCTGTTATTCACTTTGCAGCTGGTTAAAAATATTACATTTAGAAACCAAGTGAACTTGCTTGTTGGGCTATTTTTCGTATGTTCTTAGGTGTTGGGGGGGAGAGAATAAACAGCCCTTGCTTTCCTGACACCTCCTCCTTCCAGCAGCCCAGGGCTTCCCAGTCCAGTCCTACAAAATAAGCGGGGATAGATGTTCACCCCGCAACCAAGCTCCTGCGGGCAGGCCCCTCGTGGAGGGGGAAGCCCACCGACAGCAGTGGGGCGCTGACAGGGAGCAGCACTTTATCCCTTCCCATGTTTCGGATCAGGGCTTTCCTCAGTAGCCTACAAGGGACCCTCGCCTCTGGCACCGGGCAGTGGGGACCCCTCAGAACCGCGCCCTCCCCCGCGGGCTTATGCTGCTTCAGCCCATATCCATGACAGCTGCTCCCACCACTAAATACCCCTGGAGGCCCGACTCCACGTTTAGGAAATGCAGTTTGCTTGTAAAGGAAGTGCGGTGATGATCCCCACACCCCGGGAGGCGCCTCAAGGCAATGCGCCCCCTGAAATCTGCTGATGTGCGTCGGCAGAAAGCCCGCCATGCGGGCCCCCGGGGCTGGCCGGGAGCGCCCCCCAGTCCCGCAGGGGCGGCCGCGGCAGCTGGCGGGGCAGCGGGACGGAGCCAGCGGGGCGGGGTTGGCTGCGGGCGGCTCCGCGTGAAGGGGCAGCGCGGCTCTAGATAAGCGGCCGGGGCGGCGCTGCAGCAGAGCGGGGCCGGGCCGGGCAGGGCCGGGCAGGGCGAGCCGCAAGCGAGAGCCTGCACCCGAGCGACCGCGGAGCAGAAGCATCTCGCCGCACCGCGCTGGCTAATCACCTGCGCCAGGTAAGTCCAGGGGACCCGCTCCCGGGGCAGGCAGCGTCTGTGACCGCCAGCGCGGCGGGGCCGGCCCGACACCCGGCTTCTCTCGTCTCCCCGCTCTCGCCCAGGGCCCGAAAGCGCCCCGTCCCAGGCGGCCCTGACTTGGGGGCCCGCCCTGCCTTCTCCTTGCTCCTCGATCATTCTTAGCATAACGAGGGAGAGGCGGCTGCAAAAGCAGCAGAATTGTCGGGATTTGAATTGCTGGTTTGTGGGAAGAAAACTGGGCTGGGAACTTCCAAGAGGGCGGTGGGGTGTATGCCACCCCGGAGACTGAGAATATGCTGCGTTCAGCTAAGAGTGCTGCCTTGCTTGTCTTCCCCCACTGCTTGCCCTAACAGCCCAGAGCCATGAGACTTGGAGCCTAGTTAAAAAAAAAAAAAAAAAAAAAAAAAAAAATCCTCCCCCACCTATTTCTCGCACTGCTCTGCCGTACCAGTGAAAGTGCTGGAAGGAGAAACCTGTTTCTGAACATGACAAAGCAAATATTCTCACTTCTTATGACGCAACAGAATTTTAGATTTTAATGCAGAATACACGACAGCTGTCAAAAGGATTGCACTGGAAGCCCAGCTCACAAACCTATACGTCCAGGATGTATTTCCTGAATAGTCACTAGGGGATGAGATGGTTTATAATTAGACTGTAGCATAAAACCCCTATAGTCTTACAGTAGGTCAGTGGTAGATCTTACACATGAATTTAAAGATGATTGCAGAAGGAAAGCATTTTTAAGAGCTGCTATATTATCTCATTGCACTGAGGTGGGGGGGGAGGGGGGATAGGGAGAATCACATTCTTTTTGCATAACTTAAATTAGCCAAAAGAAGGTACAGTATGCCCCTAGTACTTAGAGCTAGGTGAAAAAGTGTTGTTAATCAAATGAGCTTGACCTCTTGTGCATTAGAATAATTCAAACGGGCTTGAAAATATTTTTATTTATGATGTGAACATAGCATCTAACCTGAGTCATATAGTGTTATTTCCAGATGAACCAATTTGCCAAAATCTATGGAAACTTGCTTAGTACCTTTTTGACTGGAGCTTTCTAAATCAGATGCACCCTTTCATTATGAATAGCAAGATCTGTACTAGTGTATGAAAATCCTCTTTCATGCGTGAATATCTGCTAGGGGGAAGGGGGGTGAAAGTATATTTTGATATGAATATCTGCTAGGGGAAGGGGGGTGAAAGTATATTTTGAATAATTGTGTAATTTAAAATCCTCTCTTGCAGAGAGGTTTGTTGGGAAAAATGAAAGAATCTGGCCAAATCCAAACAATCCAGAATTCTCAAGAATGGTTGATTGATTTATGCTAATTCCTTAGCTCCAACTGAACCACAGTTTGTTTTTTGTATTGCATTGAATAATTAGGACACTGTATGAAGTCAAGCATGCGGAGCTCCTTAGGAAGCTCTCTTCCAATGTATACCTGATGTAGCAAACAACCTAACATGCTGTCTCCCCACTCAATTTCAGAATGATACAGATCTTGGACCCAAGACATTTGCCCACCTCTATGATGCCTGTTGATGTGGCCATGAGAATATGCTTAGCCCATTCTCCACCTCTGAAGAGTTTTCTCAGTCCCCTTGATGACTGTCAAAGAAACAACTTTGTTAACAGATTTAAGCCTCTAAGGTCGTGTCTCAATTTGAAACGAGAATCTGAGTCTCAGAGTAACGACTGGAACCGTTCACCAAGCCGAGCCAAAAAACGAGTTGTGTTTGCGGACTCAAAAGGGCTTTCTTTGACCGCAATACACGTCTTCTCTGAATTCCAGGAGCATCCTGTATGGGATCTTCAATTTAACTTGTTAGATCTTGAGGACATAACAGCCAGTTTAAAACTACATGAAGAGAAAAACTTGATTCTGGGTTTCTCTCAGCCTTCAGCTGACTATTTAGACTTCCGGAATCGGTTGCAAAAGAATTTTGTCTGCCTCGAAAATTGTACACTGCAAGAAAGGGCAGTATCGGGGACAGTGAAAGTGAAAAATGTCAGCTTTGAGAAAATGGTTCAGGTTCGGATTACCTTTGATACATGGAAAAGTTACACCAATGTTGACTGTGTCTACATGAACAATGTGTACGGAGACTCCGATAGTGATACCTTCTCATTTGCCATTGACCTGCCTACAGCCATTCCCATTCAAGAGAAGACTGAATTTTGCATTTCTTACCAAAGTGGAGAGCACATCTTCTGGGACAATAATGAGGGTCAGAACTATAAAATTCTCCATGCAGAATGGAAACCTGATGGTGTCCAAGTACCAGCATCTACCAAAAAAGACCGTGCCATTGACAACATTCCAAGGAAAACACAGGAAAATGAAGCTGAGCGGTTTGGAAGTCCAAGGATGTCCAATGGTCTCTTTCCTGCATGGCAGAGTTGGGGCAGGATTGAAAACTCAGCCCCATATTGGTGATAAGTTACAAGCCAATGAACATTCCTGCTTTCAACAACTGAAGAATGTTAGTCTACCTGTGCTTCACATAGTACAAAACCTCTGAGTAGGTTTTGATTCTTCTTTCAAATCGAAATTCACTTCTACTTGGGCCTTAAGTTTTTTGTTTGTGTGTGTATGAAGTTTGTTTATTTGTATCCATCTTTTCAGGCAAATGACCATCTTAACTTCTACATTTTCTTACTTTTTTTTTTCTTTTTTGTTTTTTAAGAACCTCACAGCCCAAAATCTTACCCATGGATAAACAGAAGCCCATTTTTAAAAACGAAAAGCAAGCCCTTCAGTTTGTTACCTACTGTACATATAGCATGCCTAGGTTAAACATACTAAACTTTTTCTGATATTTACTTGCCTTTAATCATTAGGTAAGAAAGACACTAGTGAGGAAGTACAAAGTGCACGCATCTTAAGAAGTGTGGGGTACGTGAACAGAAAGACACAATATTTTCTGTTCATAATATAGTATGTAGTAGAGAAGAGGTATTGCTGCTGAGACTGGCCCTTGTCATGACCCTCTCTACATCCTCATAGAAACAAAGTGCAAGGTTAGGATTCTGTAACAAACACAAGACAAGGAGTATGGTTTTTGTGGGGAGTCGGATAATAGAGAAGTGAGAGAAGGGGAAGAGGTAAGATGCACTGTGTATGTTAGAAATCACAGAAGTCTTTGAAAGCTGGTCTTCCAGGAAGTTTAAGGGGTGAAAATGAGCAGTAAAGTAAATGCAGCTATCTTAAATGGCAACCTTTTTGTTCAGACTACTTCTGTTATGCAAAATAAGTGATAAAGATTCAGGAGGGGAAGGGGGGAGGGTAGGAGGAAATGTTGAGTTTGCCAGTTTTGTCTTGTAAGTGATACCTGTTTTACACCATGGGCGGTCACTTGTACCCATGCCTTACCAAGTGGAAGTTAGCTTTCTCCATTTTAAAAGTAAAGTGGGCCTTTAAAAATCCTCATGGATGCCATAATTAGTGTCTGATATATTAACAGGCCAAGTGGTTTATGAAATGCCCTAATCTGTAAATATATTAAATCTGATGAATAGTCTACTGAGCTAGTCTTACAACTGTGACTCTTAGTGTCCTGTTGCTTATTGCAGAGTGAATAACAATTTCCTTCAGAAATAGCTTCTCAAAGCACTAAGCTTAGGCAACTGAACTCCTTCATATTGAAGATGGTGAGTTAGCTGCATGTCTTGAAGTCCAAATAAAAAAAAAGCAGAGTTGCCACTAGTTTTCTTTGAAGAAAATATATGAATAGTTAAAATCTTGCACATAAATAGTACAGTCTATTTTCTCATACTTCACTTTCTTTGAAGTTGAAATGTTTGATTATGGATTTGAGCAAGCCAGTGTATTTTTGTAATTGTATGCTTATAGCAAAGCTGCCCAAGCTCGCGAATTGGAAAGATTTATTCTCCTGTGAGATGGAAGTGGGGGAAACTAGGAATGTATTGGATTGGACCAAGCAATCTAAAAATACTTACAACATAACACACACTAATCCATGCTCACTTATTAAGCATGCAGAGATGATGATTGGTATGAATTTACGAGTACTGTTTATGTTCAACTGTCATTCAGATATGGAGCTTCAGAGCTGGAAACTACTTGCAATGCAATGTAAAGGTAAACATTAAGGTGAAACAAGCCTCTTCTGCTATATCATATTTTCTACTGTCACTGTACTATGTAATGTAGTTTATTTTATGAATAAATCATATTTTGATATATTTGTTTCCTGAAGAGTCAAAACTTCTCCCAACTTTCCTTCTTCTGGCAACTGTTCTGTCATTGTCTGGGACTGAAGTGTACAGGAAGGTTTGGTCGAGTCACTCATGCTCTGCCAAGAAGCACAGCAAGAGCTGGCTGAAAAACTGGTACTTCTGTCCTGCAGAAGAACTTCAGTGGTGGATGTGGTCTTGAACTAAGATGAAATTTTTAAAATTTCATTGTGTGAGAAGTCCTGAAACCCTTCATAATAGCTCAGACTACTGTTTTTTGTTTGTTTGTTTTTTTTGACAAATATTTAAATCACTGTTTCACAACTGAAACAACTGCTTGGCTCAACCTGACCATAGGCTAACCACTGAAGTGTTTACCTTGGGTCTCAGGAAAGTTTTGGAGCCCACGACAAGCTTTATATAACTGCTGTAGTCCTGCTGCTATCAGTACCCAAACTAACTTGTTGAAAGTTAGGGCAGGTGTGTCTATGTGAGCTGCAGTCGCACCTTTTTTGAGTGCCTTGTGGATATCCATCTGATGCTGCACTGCAGCTTTTCACTTGGTGAGGTGACAGCAATGCAATGTGAAGGAGGGAGTCCAGGAAGGTTGGGAAGTTGCACCATTAAGGAGAAAAGGGGAATAAGGTATCCCAACTATTTTCTGTGATGAGCCAGGCACAGACAAATTAATATAAAGCTTCCTTCCTCTACCTCCAAGAAGCTGATCAGTACTTTGACTTGCAACTACCTCAGCCTAAACTCTTTTGTTTGTCACTAGAAAATAAAATTTAGCAAATCATAGGAACACCTATTCCTGTCTTGCAGAAGCCACACTGTCCAAAGCCCATCATGATAGAAAATTCTTGACTAGCCTTGAATAGCAAAGGCACTCCCTTTGGAAACTTTACGAGAGTGCTATTCTAAGAGTGCCCTCCCTGCTCTGGGGATCAAACAGGAACCCTCTGCATCTCAAAAAGTAACCCTCTGTGTCCTATGCTTGAAAAAGTTGCCTTAACACACACTTGTCAACTGCTATGGGCATGTCTACATCGCTTCCAAGACCTCAGACTCCAGTGTGTTTTAGACTAGCCACTGGGGAAGACCCTGGAACAGCTTCACTGTTGTGTTGCTGGGTTTGGAGTATGGGAATGAGAGTGGATGGATGGGGTATACTTAGGGCTATCCGAGCCGCATTTGCCTCAGTCATGGTATAGACTTGCTTTATGTGGCCAGGCCACTGTGTGCTTATGAGCTAACTTAAAAAACCTACCTTTCTACAAAGCAAAGTAGTACCAACTTCCCTCCACATGGAGGAAGGTGAACTAGGATGAGGTTTTTGCAGCTGAGTGAGTTGGGGCATATCCATACTGCCTCTGTTAGAGAGGGTGCTCCACTAATGCATTTCTGCTGTTTGGGAGATGGTCAGCACTACTCTAACAGGGATAGGCAGGGTTTAATTTCCTAGCAGCATTCCCTAGGATAGCTGGGAGGAAGTATGGATGTGCCTTTGAGGGCTTTTCTCCAAAGGCCCAGGTTATGCATCAGTTTGTGATTTGTCTCTAGCTAAATAAATGTAGTATCACTGGAACGTCTAGAATGGAAGTGCTATGCCACAGTGGTGGGAGTAGAGAGCCATTCTCCTACACCCAGGCATAGCAAAAGGTTAGTTGGCAGGTCTTCATATGTATGTGGGTGTGTTTGCTTACTCTCTTCCCACTGAGCTGTAATGTCACTTAAAATACCAAAGTAAGCAGTTTTCTTTAAACACGATCGTTTTATAGAAACAATGCTTTGCAGTGCACGGCCTTTACATCAGCTCCCCTGGAAAATTATCTTGTGAGGTTTGGATTTTCCCTATGCAAGACAAGTTAACTGTGTCTTGTAGGGATCTTAAGGCAAGGCTTAAGCCCCAGTGTCCTCTGCCATAAAAGAAACCAAAATATGTCCTCCTTGTGCTCAGTCTCAAAACAACCCCCTTGCTCAGCAAAGAAGTACCTCTCTGTTCTCCTTTCTTGCTCTATAGCAGAGTTCCATAGGCTGGACAATAAGACCCAGATGCACAAAAATATTTAAGCTGCTAAAGTAGGACTTTGGTAGGGTTCAGTTGCCTAAATCCAACACTGCAGACCTGCTGCCTAACCCAGGAGGCAGGTAATTATATTAAAGATCCCCAGGTGCCTAAAGTTTTTGGGCGTATGTTCGTAAGTGCTTCAGTCTCGACATGGCTGAGCTGCTTCTCTCTGCCTAATCTCCTGCTGGAGTCCATAAAGAGGCATTTCACCATCTTAGTAGAGGATCCAGACTTGGTCTGAGATTACCCAATCTGGTGTTGCACCAAAAGCAGTGGTGGCCACTGTTGTCGTTCAAAGGGCAGTGGAAAGAAGGGTTGCCCCTCTCCTCTATGGTATTTCAGTGGTTGAAGCAGTTGTTCAGGCATAGTCTACACTGAACAGTTTCCCTAGCACAGGGGTGGAGCTTTGCCCAGCCTGTGGCAGGCCCCTTAGTCTCACCTGGCCCAGGCACCATCCAGCCATGATGCATCCTGCTACCCCCTGGGCACACAGCAGGGCTGGAGCAGCTCTGCAGCTGGACTACCTTTCTAGGCAGCCTGAGCAGCAGCAGTTCCTTCTGGCTGCAGCCACCCTTGGCCTCAGCCCTGCGGTACTAGTGGGGACCTGTACGCAGCCCTGACCTCCCCTCCCGCTTTTCCCCCCCTCTCATACCTGCTGCAGACTCATCTGCTCACACTGAACAGCTGCAATAGCACTGGTGGGGCAGAAGTGTGCTCAGCACGGGGGAAAAGCAGCCCCGCCCTACTCACCACTGCCTGGTGCTCCCTGCTACAGCCATGTGGAGCCCACGCTGGGTTACCCTATGGCTCCATTGCGCTCCCCCAGAGGTGGCAATGACAGTGGTGGAGTAGCAGGGTAGCCCAGTGTGGGCTCCGGGAGGCTGCTGCAGGAAGTGCTAGGCAGCAGTGGAGGGAAGAGGACTACTTTTCCCCTGCAGCAAGCCCACTTCTGCCCTGCCAGTGCTGCTGCTATTGTTCAGCATGAGAAGCAAGTCTGCAGCAGGCGCAGGGTGGGATGGTGCAGGGTGGGGGTGCACGCATGTCCCTGCCAGTACTGTGGGGCTAGGGCCAGTGGCTGCCGCCACCTGGACTGCGTAGACAGGCAGTTCAGTGTGGAGCCACCCCAGCCCTGCTGTGTGCCCACAGGACAGCAAGACACGCCATGGGTGGGCACTGTGGAGCAGGCATGGGGGCCAGGTCAGGGCTGTGTGTGTGGTCTGGCTGATCTGTTTCTGCCGGGGTAAGTCTGGAGCAGGTGTGGGGCAAGGCTGGGGCTGTACGCTGCTGGCGGTGGTGGGGAGGCACTGCAGGGCCCGTGTGGTCTGGGCTAGGGCTGTGCAAAACAGCATCATTTTGTTTTGACTTACATTTTGCCGTTTCAACAGGACAGTGTTTCGTTTTGAGTTTCATTTAGTTTCAAAGCACTGTTCCATTTCGTTTCGTTGGAACTGTTTCGCTGTTTCAACGCTGTTCCAATGTTTTGTCCATAAGCTATAGTGGGGAAGCACGAAACTGCCTATAACTTTGTCATTTCTTGCCTGATTTGGATGAAACTCACAGATTGTAGCCCCTTCGGAATTCACAAAGCCTGCCCAGCTTCAAGGAGATAGGTGCAGGGGTTTTTGAGAAACTATCTCATGCTGCTGACAAGCAAAACTCATGACATGTATGACTGTGTGTGTGTGTGTGTGTGTGTGTGTTAAGGCGCAGCTGTTTTTCTGTCCCTCCCCCAGTGCACTGGGATTGGAAGGGACCTCAGGGAAGGATCACAGTCAGTGGCCAGCTACACAGTCAATATCAGAGCAGTCCTTCTCCCCTCTTCCCCCTCCCTCTCCTTAGTTTCTGCTTCCCTGCAAGCAAGCCCAGCTTTTGAAATGTTTCAAGTACCCTCATTTCGTTTCAAGGCTGTTTTGAAGTCTTTCATTTCATTTTGATTTTGCTGTTTCAAGCTTGAAACAAGTTGAAACAGCCCTGAAACGAAACACCTGGTGAAATTTTGCATAGCCCTACTCTGGGCTCTTGCAGGGTGCAGGTGGGTGGTGACTGGGTTAGGGGGCTCCCATGCACACCCCACCATATCCACAAATCCTCTCCCACAAGCCCCACAACCACACCCTTGCCCCACACAATCAGACACCCCACAAACACCACACCCACCCACACCCTTTCCCACGCACACACCTGTGGGTCTCTGGGGGAAGCCCTGTTCACTGCTACACACCCCACTACATGCATGCACCCCCAAACCCCTCCCCCCAAACACCCCCAGCCACCCTCCCCCTCATACCCCATACCCACCCACACATCCCCACAAACACACCACCCACAAACCCCCCATACCCACCCACCTACCCACATCCACACACATCCCTACACCCTCCCCATACCCCACATATACCCACAGCCCCCACAAACCCCATATCCCCTCCACCCCTCCACAATATACAAGAGTAAGACTTCATTTTGATCTATTATGCAATCACCACTATACACATGACAAACACACACAAATCAGGACAAAAATATCTTTTAAAAAATAAAATTAAAATATGTTATTGTTGACGTTTGATTTTTAATATACCTTTTTTTTTTCTGGTTGCAAGGTGGCAAACCCCCTTCCCAAAAGGAATACTTCTGGGGCAAGGGAAGGGACTTCTGGTGGCAAAGGTCAGGAGTTAGTGGGCAAAACTCAAATGCTGCCAGCAAAACTCTGATCATGTCCATTCCCCAAGCTCCTTGGTGGTGGCAGGACCCTTCATATTACTGACAGTTATTTACTTCCCAGTAGATTAAGGCTTCTGCTGTTGCTCTCAAACACATTGTGATGTTCTGCATTTATTGCCTCCTAAATCTGGTGCAGCATGGATGTATCTGCAGGGCATTTCACCTGGCTAATAAACACTTCTGAGTGACAGTGCCAATTAGATCACCTCAGGCTAAACAGCCTGTTTATAGCACTGTGCAAACATGCCTATGCTGCTCCCAGTTATGTGTGGAGCAGCATAGTGTATCTGAGACTACTGTTATCTGGTACAGTAAATTTGATGTATAGATGTGGCTTAAGATCACAATGTGGCTCAATTAAGGATCCTATTTTTAACCAACATGCTAAATAAGGAGATAGTTACTGCTTATTCTGTCTCTCATAGGAGGGACACAAACCTGGATTTTGTTCTACATCTGCTTTGACTTATTTCACAGGAAACTAAACCTACAGAAGAGAGCCTACAGTGTGACTATTTCATAGATTCATAGATGTTAGGGTTGGAAGGGACCTTAATAGATCATCGAGTCCAACCCCCTGCATAGGCAGGAAAGTGTGCTGGGTTCAGATGACCCCAGCCAGATGCCTATCTAACCTCCTCTTGAAGACCCCCAGGGTAGCACCACCTTCCTTGGGAGCCCATTCCAGTCCAGACCTTGGCCACTCTAAATGTGAAGAAGTTCTTCCTAATGTCCAGTCTAAATCTGCTCTGTGCTAGCTTGTGGCCATTATTTCTTGTAACCCCCAGGGGCGCCTTGGTGAGTAGAGCCTCACCAATTCCCTTCTGCGTCCCAGCGATGAATTTATAAGCAGCCACAAGGTCGTCTCTCAACCTTCTCTTGTGGAGGCTGAAGAGGTCCAGGTGCCCTAGTCTCTCCACATAAGGCTTGGCCTGCAAGCCCTTAACCATATGAGTGGCCCTTCTCTGGACCCTCTCCAGGTTATCCACATCCCTCTTAAAGTGTGGTGCCCAAAACTGCAAGCAGTATTCCAACTGCGGTCTGACCAGCTTCCGATAGAGGGGAAGTATCACCTCCTTGGTTTTGTTTGTCATGCACCTGCTGATGCATGATAAAGTACAATTAGCTTTGCTGATGACTTTGTCACACTGACGACTCATGTTTGTCTTGGAGTCCACCAGGACTCTGAGATCCCTTTCTGCTTCTGTGCTACCGAGCAGGTAATTTCCTAAGCAGTAGGTGTGATGGACATTTTTCCTCCTGAGGTGCAGCACCTTGACTTTCTCCTTGTTAAATTGCATTCTATTGTTTTCTGTCCATTTGTCCAAACTGTCCAGGTCTGCCTGTAGTTGTTCCCTGCCCTCCAGTGTGTTCACTTCTCCCCACAGTTTTGTATCATCCGCAAACTTAGACAGAGTACACTTCACTCCCTCATCCAAGTCACTGATGAAGACATTGAAGAGTATTGGTCCAAGGACCGAGCTCTGCGGGACCCCACTGCCCACACCCTTCCAGGTCGATACTGACCCGTCCACCACCGCTCTCTGGGCACAACCCTCTAGCCAATTTGCCACCCACCAGACTGTGCAGTCATCCAAGTCATAGCCTCTTAATTTGCTCACCAGTACGGGGTGGGATACCATATCGAAGGCCTTCCTGAAGTCTAAGTAAACAAAATCTACCCCTACTCCTGCGTCCAGGTGTTTTGTAACCTGGTCATAAAAAGAGACTAGATTAGTCAGGCATGATCTACCTGCTACGAACCCGTGCTTGTTTCCCCTCAGCATAATATTTCCTGCTGGGCTCTCACATATATGAGCCTTAATAATCTTTTCAGAAACTTTACCAAGGATGGAGGCGAGACTGACTGGCCTATAGTTGCTTGGATCCTCCTTCCTCCCCTTCTTGAAAATAGGGACCACATTGGCCCTTTTCCAGTCCTCTGGGACCTGGCTTGTGCGCCACGAATGCTCAAATATTCTTGCCAGTGGCTGTGCAATGACATCAACCAGTGCCTTCAGTACCTTCGGATGGAGCTCATCTGGGCCTGCCAGCTTAAATGCATCCAGTCCTTCCAAGTGACTCTGCACTATCTCAAGGTCAACGTTTGGTAGTCTGGTGCCCTGCTGTTGTCTCTCTACGATCCCATTGTGAGACTTGTTTTGCCCCTCGCTTAGGAACACAGAGGCAAAGAACTCATTGAAGAGGTCAGTCTTGTCCCCCCTGTCTGTCACCAATTGTGACTTCATTAAACTATTCCTCAGGACATCCTTCTCAGATGCTGTTTTAACTTCAATAGCTGAGGTGACAGAGCAAAGGAGTAAAACACAAGCAACACAGCCTACTAAAAAACAAGCAGTAACTTTGTATGGCTAGAGATTCCTAAAAGTTAGCTACAGTGGTGGTATGGCTCAAAAATTTCTGAAAGGCTGGCCTTAAAGGGGCCTAACTTAGGAAGGAAGCCTAATATCATCAAGCACTCTTGAAAATTTGGCCAGTCTTGCAACGAATAATTAAGCTGCTGATATTTTGTAGTGCCATAGCTACCTATTAAGCAAGGCGGTGTCAAACATTGTGCGCCAGAAAAACACTACTTTTCTAACAGAAAATTCCATCCAAAATTCAGATTCAACCAAATCTAAATGTTTTCTAAGAACATACTGATTGCATCAGAATTTTCACAGGAAATGATCATAGAATTGCAGAGAAGTAGGGCTGGAAGGGACCTCCGTATGTCACCTAGTCCAACCCCCTGCCTGAGGCAGGACCATCCCTATCCAAACCAACCGATATAAATCCATAATCTAACCTCCCAGTAAAACTACAGTTTACCCTGACATAGCACAAGCCATAACACCCTAACCTGCCACAGGTAAAGCAGGGAGATCATGGCAGCAATTTGTTTGGTTTGGCTCTTATATTTTACATGATTATAATAATATTGGCATTATTCCAACTTTTATGGGAATGAACGTGAGTCATCAATGTGATGAAGCAATCAGTAAAACTAACCGCACTTTATCATGCATTAGCAGGTGCATGATGAACAGGTCCAGGGAGGTGATACTTCTCTATGCAGCATTGGTCAGGCCACAGCTAGAATAGAGTAGCATCCAGTTTTGGGTGCTGCACTTCAAGAGGAATGTGGACAACCTTGAGGGGGTTCAGAGAAGGGCCACTCATGTGATTAGGGTCCTGCACGAAAACCTCTATGAGGAGAGATTGAAGGACCTGGATCTCTTCAGCCTCTGCAAGGTAACAGTCACCAGAATCTGGAATGGACTTCCAGGGGAGGTGGTGCTCTCCCCTACCTTGGGGGTCTTTAAGAGGAGGCTAGACATGCACCTGGCTGGGGTCGTCTGACCCCAGCGCTCTTTCCTGCCCAGGGCAGGGAGTCGGACTTGATAATCTACTGAGGTCCCTTCTGACCTCAAACATCTATAAATCTATGAATTTATTATGAAGCTAAAACAAGAACTTTTGGACCTTATCCAGCACAAAATATTTGGATAAGGTTTAAATTAAATATTTCAGAATATTTTTTTCATAAAAGATTCTGAGATTTTGATTTTTTATTCCCAATCTGGAATAAAACCAAATTTTAATATCCTGGAATTTTCTTTGGGAAAGAAAAAATCTTTTTTTCAGCCAATTTCTAGGCATAACATCCTTAAATTCTGTCCGCAGCTTTAGGAATCAAAATGTAGTACAACATACTAATTGTCTTTTGCTGTATTTCTGGTTTAGCCTGTTTTATTTCAATGTACGGTCTCCTAAAATTAGTGCAAGACGTGCCAATAACATACAGACCCCTATACTGACCTCAGGGAATGTTTCTTAGCATGCATATCTCTTGTTTATAGTCAAACCATTGGAGCTCAAGCTGGATGAATAAATTGGTTAAAGTGGAGCTACCTCATTGACTCAATTTTCCCAGGGACATCATTTAACTTATAATGCATTTGCCTTTCAAAGTCCTCTCCTACCACTAGTCTGCTAGTTCCTGCTTCTGCACATCTCTTCTCTCACTGTATTTCTGGGCAGAGGCGTAACTGGCCAGCACTATGCCCTGGGCAGAGGCAATGAATGCTGCAGCAGCTGGAGGTTCACTACTGCTAGGGGAAATGGCAGCAAAAAAAGCTGACAACTTGCTGCGGAGTGCTAAAAAACCACTTTTTCGGTGGCAAAAAAGAAGGTGACTAGCTTCTGAAAGATGAAAGATGAAAAACAAGGGTAAATATTATGGCACTCACCTACACAGGCCACCCTTCATGCTAAATATGCAAAAACTGATTGCATGTGTGCCTGTGATCCCTTACACAGGCACACACTATCTCATTTTCTGACAAACAATAAACCTTTTAAAAAAGTAGCAGGACTGATATCAACATTTATTTTGGCATGGATTACCTCACGCTGTTCTGTCCTGATCTCGTTAAACCCATTTTCCAAACAGGAAAAGATCAGGTACAAATCTGCTTGAACAAGGAGAGAACCCTGTCAATTCTATGGTTTTCCAATAACTGGAGCAGAATTAGAAAATTAGCACTTTTTTACCTATACCAGAAGGAGGAAGCTTGACAAAGGATTGGTAGGTCTATTATACCACCACAGGGGAACATAGGGCTGAAAGGGGCCTCAAGACCCAAGCCTAGTCCAAAGGAATCTCCAAGCTCACTACTTTGAGCTTCGTCACAACTACAAGGAAGCATGAAGACAAAAAGAAAAGTAGATTAGTAGTAGAGCTGTGCAAAACAGCACCATTTCGTTTTGACTTCTGTTTCGCCATTTTGATGGGACAGTGTTTCATTTTAAGTTTTTTTTTAGTTTCAAAGCACTGTTCTGTTTCATTTCGTTGAAAGGGTTTATCTGTTTCGACGTTTTGACCTTAGGCAATAATGGGGAAGAACAAAACTGCCTATAACGTTGTCATTTTTTGGCAGATTTGGATGAAAACAGCAGGGATGGTAGTACCTTTTGAGGGTATGAAGCTTGCCAAGTTTCGAGGAGATAGGTGCAGGGGTTTCTGGGAAACTGCACCTCAAACTGCTGACAAGCAAAACTCGTCACGTGTGACTGTGTGAGAGAAGGCGCGCCCTCAGTGAGGTCTCCTGATCCCCTACAGCCTCAGTCCAGTCCACCACTTTAAATAACAACAGGTAATAACTTAGTAAGCCACACAGTAACACCAGCAGCATCTCAGGCAGTCAAACTGTGACAGAGACTTTCTTTCCTTTCCTGCAGGAGCTTCTTTTCCAGCAGCTGCCAGAGAACTCTCCCTGCCAGCCCCAGCCCTGGACCTTGCATGTGCCCAGGGCCCTGCATCCTTCTGGTCAGCTGACTGGGGACAGGTGCTAGGGGTGTTGGTCTAAGGACATGGCACTGGCAGACAAGGTTTTTTGGGTCAATCTAATCTGATATCTTTTAGTAGACCAACTGAATAGTTAGAGAAATATATCTTAGCAAGCTTTTGGTTTGAAAAACCCTTTGTCAGGCTGAGAAAGCACCTGCAATTGGTGTGTGTGTGTGTGTGTGTGTGTGTGTGTGTGTGTGTGTGTGTGTGTGTGTGTGTGTGTGTGTGTGCGCGCTGTTCCTGGATGGAAGGAATAGTAAAGAAGCCAGAGGCTGGCATTCAATGCAGGCAAGAAAGCCAGTAAATGGAAATGGAGGTGTCAGGGGGTGAGGGACAGGCTGAGGGGGTGAGGGGAAGGGGAGGGGGATATAGCAGCACAGGTAAAACTGAAGAGGTACCTGGGGAGTCAGATGTCTGGCAGGTTGTAGCGTGTCAGAATTCCAGTGTCTATATTGAGTCCATGAGTGTCTGTACCTAGGAGGTTGATGAAGTGCAGTTCATAGGCACATCTGTGAAAAGTGATTTGTAAATTCAAAAAAGCACCAGAAGCCAACTACAGCTCAAAACGCACCAAATGGATCCAGGCCATGCCATGACAAGACATGCGAAACCTGCCAACAATATCTCCAGTATAGAGATATCAACACAATACAATACATATCTCCAGCAGGGCACCAAGTGCCTTGAAGAAAATATGTGGAGACACCAAGCAACAGCTGCACACCAGAATGAGCGCACACCAAAAATCTATCAAAGACAACAACGTAACACCACCTCTCTCCAATCTCTCAGGCCTGATCACCAAAAGGAATTTACAAACCACTTTTCACTGATGGGTTTATGAACTGCCCCTCGTTTTGTTTTGAGGCTGTTTCGAAGCCCTTCATTTCATTTCGATTTAGCTCAAAACGAGTCAAAACAGCGACAAAACGAAACAGCCGGTGAAATTTCGCACAGCCCAATTATCAGGGGAGGTAAACCATTGCTTTGCAGTACGAAGTATGTTAGGAAGATTCCTCCTACACATCTGCTCATTTTTAGTGATCATTGGGAAGTGCTTTCAGATGTTCAGGGCTTCTTGCATGTTCCCCTCAAGCATCTGGTTCAGGTCTCTTTTAGAGACAAGACACAGGGCTAGAGAGGCCAGACATCAGAAGCAGTATGGCAAGTCCTACACTTCTTTTACTAACTTTATGTGAGTACAGCTAATAGGGAATCCAGGGAATTGCTTTGATAGTAATACACATTAAAATATTTTTGCAAGAACAAGAGTTGATCCATCTGACATCGCTTTCTACATCCTTCACAATAAGTATCTTATGACTAGGGCTCTACTGACTCGAGGAGGCAGCTAGTTAATTTTGCACACAGATCCCAGGGCCAGCTGCCATTTTTGTGGGCTGAGTGCAGCACCTCCCCCCCACAATGCCTCTGATTGGCTAAGGGGCCCTGACACTCCTGCCCCTCCCTGCAGATTGCCAGATGGCCTGAAACCACGGTTTACTTACTCTGATTAAGCTCTGGGAAGCCATTAACTTACACATTATTAACTTAAGTGTGGATTAATGGCTTCCCAGGTCTAATCAAGGTAATTAAGCCGTGGTTCTGGGCTATCCCAAGCTGGACCATGGTCCTGGGTCGGCTGTGACAGGCAACTGGAAGGCTTCAAGCGGCTGCACCAGAGCCCGTGAAACCCCGGCACGGCTCTTTGCTGGAGGCAGGTTAATGCACACAAAGAGCCATGCTGGAGCTCCATGGACCCCAGTGCACCTGCTTGCAGCCTTCTGGCTGCCTGCCACAGCCAGCTTGTAACCACAGCTTGTGCAGCCTTCTTGCACCTGCCCACCACCCTCCCACTCACCTGCTCCAAGATTGCAGGGCTCTTCCCTTTTCTATGCTTGCAGGTAAGTTGTTTTTTGTTTGTTTGTTTGTTTTAGCGACCCCACTGTTTTTCACAGAGCCCACCTGAATTTCACAGTTTCCACAAAAATCAAATAATCATGAATCATTACTTATGACTGAAATTTATAGTTAATATGGAAATAACATAAACTACATCCTGAACTGCCTCCTGAATTTGGCTATTCCCAAGGCTTTTCTCAATAGGATGCCATTGCCCCTGCTCTTAGCTTTTACTGTTTCCTAAGGACAATCAAATCCCTTTAAATTTTCAGGTGGAGATGCATCAACCTACTAGTTTGTGTCAACTTGACTGTATAACAGTATCTTTTACTACTTAGTTTTACTCTCAAATTTGCAATAAAGTTATAAGCTCTGCTCCTTGATTTAGAGCTAAATGACAGCCATGACTGGAGTGGCTAGGCTGGGCTAGGAGCATTATGTTACAACACACAGGCCTTCCTGTGCAGGACCTTCCTCTAAGGAACAAAGACTTGCCCACATTCCCCACAGCAACATACAAACCAGAGCAACATCAAATTGCAAAACAACATAGGCCATAATTTTACAACTCAAAGCCAAGAGAGAGAGGTAGAAGGATAAGCTGGTACAGTGTCTGACAATGTAGGACACCTAGAGTATGGGGAATAGGACAGGGATTGCAACTAAAGAATGTTATTGTTCATATAATATTAAAACCCTCAAATATTAATTGATCTTTTCCATGCTAGCCTGTTTATGCCCCCTTTATCTGAATGCTAGATGGGGAAGTGGCAAGGAAGAGCAGGGCTAGCAGCTTTCCTCTAAACCTACTTTGAAATAAAAGTAATCCCTTAGAAAAGGATTTTTCTCCACTCTGGTTTCAGAGATCCAGTTTTGGGATTGTAGCATGAGACACTGAAGGCCCCTACCACCTCTGAGCAGTAGACTGGTCTGCTGTGTGCTTATTGTCAGTAGTGCAGGAAAGTAGGAGCCTCAAATGTTGATTGAGTGATGGATTGGAAGGGGCATTACCTATTGGCTGAAATACTGACTGAGGACTCATGCTACCCTGAGAGTCTTTCCTCATTTATAAAAGATAAAATACCTCACAGGCATTTAATCCAGCAACAAGGATGTGTGCTTTAGTCACCAGGGGCCAATCTGCTGCATTCTGTACTTTGGCTCAAATGAAGGCATAACTTCTACGCATCACAGTATGACCAGCAAAGCAGCAAGAGCTGGAGAGCTTTGCATCCTGAACTCTCAGAGTACTCAGAAAAGCACCTGGCTGCTGGAAGGTGTTAAGGTGGACCTGGACAAGCTCAGCTGAGGGCAGCTAAAAGCTTGGCTGAGGGCAGCAGAAACTCCTCAATTCAGTGATCTTGCCTTGGCTTTCTTGCCATCCCCTCCTTCTGTGTCAGCCAATGGAACTGGCAGTACAAAATTGTTTGCAGGAGCTGTGAAGTGCCAGCAGGTTGATCCAAGATCATGCAGAGAGTGCTTAGGAAACTCACAGGCCAGAGCTGAATGCTGAACAGACTGTGGTCCCTGGCATAATCCCTTTGCACAGGAAATGCTGCAGATGGGGCCTGTTCTAAAAGTTTCACAGGGTTTATCCTTGCAAAAGGGACTGTGACATGGACCACCAATACAGTTTGTATTGTAGATGGATGTTGCTACCCAAATTCATTTATTTGATTATATTATATTCAGTTAATAACTGAACAAGTTGATAGAGGCTGCATTTGATCTTAGCTAATAATACTAGAAAAGATATTTTGGTATTTCCAGAGTATTTCAAGTTTATCCAGTTAAAAAAAACAAAAACCAACAGCAAAAGATATAGTCAATGGCTACTCTCATCAAGAATAAGTTTTTCCACTATTAAAAAAAATTAGCCTCAAGTAGGCTGATTTACACAAATAATATATTTCTCTCTGCATTTCATCCAATACAAGGGTTCTAGGCAATGCTCCTGAAGAAAGACTATTAAATCCAAAACTTAATACAAAAACCACAACACACGCTGGACAAGGCAAAAACAAAACAACCCTGTTTCCCCCCTAAAAACAAAAGAGAGCAATTGAATAAAAGAAACTTCAGCTCAGCCTGCAAAAGGAACCATCCTGCCATGCTGAAGCAGAAAAATTCTGACCCAGTGAGAGTAAGATGGAAATGACTTTTTTCTTTTTTTATTAGTACTTAGGACACATTCAGAGAAATGGCAAGAGACACCATGTAGATCATGTATTGAGCTCTCTTATTTCAGGTGGCAGGTCTGGTTTTGGAAGTTGCTCACTTTGGCAGTCAATCAGAATTCTGCTCCATCAACTTTCAGAACAAGATTCAAGATGTGTTCAATTTGTTTAATGTTTCCCTATTTGTTTCCAATTCTAGTTTTTATTCTTTGAACTGAATGCTAGATTTGTAATTCCTTGTAATAGTGTTAAGGTGCTACAGAAAATAAATCAGTGAGAAAAATAGCTAAGGGCAAAATATGGAACTGCTAAGTCTAATCCTTCTCTTTTCTCTTCTAGGAGGTGATCAGCAAACCCTTTTCAAGTTCCATTTCACAGAGGACTGTAGCATGGTGAATCTAATCCCACTAATCAAGTATGGGAACAGATAGAAATAATTCAAGAACAGATATTCTCATGGACTTTCAACCTCTCTGGGACATGTGGAGGAAAGACATGACAATAGCTGAACTCTCATTGTATTTCTGCACCTCTGTCTAGGATGGGATATGGGGTATTTAATTCTATCCAAACCAGCTTGCCCATCCATGCTCATTAGCAGGAAAAACTTGGAGTTATCAGTTGCAGAAGAAAATCCTTCCACAGATGCCAGAATCATATCCCATATAACCAAGCTGATCACCTGTGGAGGCTGCTTTGGGTTTCTCCCTGATCTGAAGTCATAATTCATACTCTAAGGCTAGGTACAGACACTCAAAAAGCTTGAGGCAGAATTAATCAAATCTTCCTGGATTTCCTAAGCTGCGTACATTGGATTGGGAGTGAACACACGTTTGCCCTTGTGGGGGATAGAGGGAGGAGCATGGCATGAAGATACCTGCACTGACCAAGGCCAGCAGGCTGGGGGCTCTCATGCACATGTCCTAGTGTGTCAGAGAGGGTAGCCAAATGCAGCCAAGTGGCTGGCCACTTCCAGCTGGCTGCCCAGCACATGCCTCCAACCCTCTGCTATCGGGTGCAGGGAGTGGGACCCAGAACAGAATCTCTCCCTGGCCCTGCCCTCCACCAGTGGCTGGCTGCCAGCAGTGGGGGAGTTGGGAAAGTGGAGGCCCCTGCCCCCTGTCCCCACCTGGGTCCCCTCTCCAGTCAGCACAGCTTGGGGGGTGGGGGGGAATGCATGGCGGGGGCTTCTCCCCTTCCCCTGCTGCCTCTGATCAGCCTGGCTTCTCTCCCCAGCCCACCCCCAACACCTGTCAGCAGTGGGGGGGAGCAGAGAGGAAGCCCTTGCCATGCAGACCCAGCCCCCCTGACCCAGTCAGAATGTGCCAGGGGTCTCGCTTCCCCCCATATCCCCCCCACCACTGACAGCACTGGGTCAGGCAGCAGGGAAAGCCCCAATGCATGCCCTCCCCCCCAGCTGTGGTGGCTTGGGTGGGGGCAGGGAGGGGGCCTTTCCCACCCCTTTCCACTTCCTGGCCTGGCTGACAGGGGCAGGCAGGATGCTGGGCTGGTGAGCAGAGGCTTTGTGACAGCCTGGCAGGGGGGCCACCCTGGTGCTTGTCCAGAGCAGACGACGAGTGCAAGCTAAGGGTAGCCTGCTGGCCCTGCGAAAGGGAGGTTATATTAACAAAAAAAGAAACTATCTCCCTTGGTGGAAGTCAGGTTCCTATATTACTTATTTTGAACTGGAAAGTTTTTGTTCTCTACCTGTGCATCTGTGTGTGTGTTGGGGGGTGTCTTCTTTGTCTAGGTTGTTTTAAGTTACCACCCATTTTCCCTGAGCTGAAGAATCCATTGGAGAGGTAGGACTTTAGCCTGGAACATCTACAGCTAACAGATACATCACAAAATCTTTCCTAGCTGCCCATGTAGAGCATGGGGAATGCTAATGTCATCAAAAGGGACAATTAAGGAAAGGCATGTAAGTCATTAATACAGCAAGACTCATGCATAGTGAATGCCAAATTTGTAGCAAACAGGAACAGTTAGTCTCCCACGAGCAGCCCAAATTGTCTTGTCTTATTCTACCCCCACAGTGCTTAAGGCTGGCTCCTTGCGTGGTTCTCTTGGGAGGCTTTTCAAAGCTCACAATGCTTATGCTTTGGATTATATCAAAAAGTATGTTTGCTACCTTCTCTTCTAGGCTGACCTCCTCTTCCTGTGCCTTACATAGGCCAGGATTGCTTAAGAAATTCAGCTCTGTTGTTAAGGGGTAGGAGGTTGGCAGAACACAACAATACAGTGGAGGCCCAGCAGCAAGTGATAGCATAAGACACAGCTCAGAATTACATGTGAGGTTGGAAGAAACACCTAATTTGTCAGGAAGACAAGGGGTACCTGCAGAGCCAAAGTCACTAACGTAGGAGAAAGATGCAGATGGATGAAGGGTCCATGGGGTCTCCATTTCTGAAGTGCTGCATAAAGAACGTGAGAGGGAGACAGTTCCTATCTTTGACTTTATAGTCAGCAAAAGTCTGAACTAATGCTTTCATGATTTGTCAGCAACTGAAATAGCTGAATAAAGGAGTGCAGAAATGTTGGGTTCTTCATCTGATGGTTCTAAAGCAAAAGCTTTAGCTAAAGCTAAAAAAGGATTAAGAGTTGGAGCTGCAGTTCTCTCCAGTCTAACAGGACGTTAGTAAGAGCTCTGCTGTGTCACTTTCTGAAGTGGCCTTGTGGACCCTGTCCAGACACCACTGACCCTTTTTCCCAATTCTTCTTGTTTACTGAGCATCTTTTGGCCCCCGCAAAGCAAAGCTATTAAAAACTGCACTCGCACAAAAAGCCACTATCATAAAAAAATCTTTTGAGGTCACACTGTAGACAGCTAGGTTCCTGCCTCTCCCTGCAAGACTAAACCAGAATAAACTGCTAATATTTTAGTTTTTATACAGCCTCTTGGTAAAAAAGAGCAGTGTAATTTTCCTTAGCACATGCCTTATGCTTTAGGTCATGCACGATCATCACAGAATTAAAATAAACTGGTGAAAGTTTTTTCATCCAGAATGGCCATTATCAGGAATCTTTTGGCGTAAAGTACATTTTTGTCAGAGACTTTCTCCTTGCCTTTCTTGCTTTGAGTCTCAAGTTTTGCAAAGGGGCCTTAAAGCACATTTCCATGCTGTATGCATCTGTTCTTCATCAGCCCAAATCCTTATGCTTCTTTGCAAGGTTTTAAAGGTGATTCTGGCTCCTGTAACTGTGTTATTGTGGCTAGCTGTTTTTGTATATAAGTAACCCTTGATTGACACTACTGCCAGTATTACACGAGGAAAATAATCTCTGGAGTATTTTCTTTTGAATCAGTAACATGCCACAGGGGTGACTTTGGCTTGTTGTGTTCAAACTATCAGCCCAGGATTTTCTTCTACAAAGAACACTTGCTTTAAAAACTACAATCCCAAATCATGTCCCCCAGCATTGCAGATTCCTTTGCACAATGGCTAAAACTGAGTCTCTCTGTACTGTAAAAAATTGGGAATGTCTGTAACTGCTTCTGCTACTGGCAAGTAACAGGACAGTGAAGAATGATGGAGGGTGGACAAGAGCTTCTGGAAGTCTTCCAGTGTCTTGTCCCTTAACACTCACCACCAGCTTCTCTCTTCCCACGCTGACTGCCAAGCACTAATTCTGCTCGCACCAGACACAAAACAGAGTAAAATTTGCTAGGCACTGCAGTGAGGGGAAGGCAAGAGTGGGCTGGGGAGCAGGGCAGCCTGTGCCCCTGCTGCAATGCACCCAAGATGCTGAACCAGTAATAGCTCTTCATTGAACCTGGCAGAATCTGACTGACTGACTGGAGAGGCTCTGATACTAGAGGGCGGATAGGGACACATCATTCTGAGCCCCAGACTAATTTTGCTGATTTAGAAATGTGTCTGAGAAACAGATTTACCTTTTCTCAGTATTTCATAGCAGTTTTGCTCCTTTCCTCCAGCAAGGGCCAGCACATCCTGTATGGATTTCATCGGAAACAAAAGTGGGAGGAGGCTGCTGTGTGTGGTTAAGTTAATCTCCATCTTCTCGCTCACTTCCAGGTTCTTGCAGGCATGCTGAAATATGTCAAACAGGTTGTTATAGCAACAACCCTGAGGGCAGTCTGTTTCTGGAGTAGAAAGTACCCTTTTTCTTGTGACATGCTGTAAATAAGTTCAGATTGCCTTGCTCCTGGGGTTTGGTTTTATGGATAACCCAGGTAACACCATAATTCAGCTGAAGCTTCCTTACTTTCCTATTTATTTATTGCTGGGTCTTCCATGGGGCCTTTAATTTCCAATACTCCTAGCGAGCAACAACTTGCCATCTTCTATCCTGACTGGAGCTGACAAGAGCCACCTGCTGCCATGAGTCAGCAGTCATTACTCTATGTCTTTATGAAAGTTCATGATGACCCAGAAGTAGGTCTCTAAATCCTCTCCTAGGCCAAATAGCTTGCCTTGTTACAGGTACAAACTGCAAACAATATTAGGGAAAAGCAGGGACTGTCCCTCATATAGACATGTGAACAATTTACTGCTGGGTGAAAGGGGGGCAGGGCTTTATTTCCCCAGGATAATTGCCAGGGCATACACTCTCATTCTGCAGTAAGCGAGAGCTACACTGTAGTAGCTTATCCCAGAAGTTTTCATTTCCCATGAGGTAAGACTGTGCACATAGGTAGTTACTATGGAACAAGTGATACACAGTAAATCCCTGCCTCCTTCCACCCCCTGATACATTTCTTGGGGCTGAGTATGGACAGTCAAAAATCCCAAGGTTGAATAGACTCAATCTTTTGAAATGATCAGTCTATCAGTGGTGTAGATTGAACCAACAGGCATGAGAACAGACATTCTTTTTTGATTCCAGAAATACTGCCACATGCCCACAGTGGCAGGCCAGAAGCCAGGGGCACTAGAGCATGGTTCCCTGCTTGACTGGAGAAGACAGCTTGTCAAGGCTAGCCTGCCCACCCTGCAAAGTGTGGGGGGGAAGGGGGTCTGTGGGGGAGGTGCAAAGCATCCTGGGATGCTGGGGGACAGAGTTAACATGAATCTGAAAGGAATCTGGGACAGAAGTTCAATAAACCAATTTAAACTATATCAGTTCAGTCTGATGCTACATTCATCCAGGTTTATCTTAAACTGGTTTTGGCCATTTTGAAAGTGGTTTATGTGAACTGAACTTCTGGGTGAAGTACACATAGTCAAAAAGCCCAAGGCTGAATCAATTCAATCTTTGCAGGTTAGTCTAAACTACACAGATTGAACTGACAAGCAAGTGAACAGACATTCACTTTTGATTCCAGAAATGTGGCCACATGCCTGCAGTGGCTCAGGCCAGAAGGCAGGGCGTGCTAGAGCATGCCTCCCAGCCTGCCAGCCACTGCTGAAGGTGGGGAAGCTGGGAGGGAAGCCCTCAAAAGCTTTCCTCCCCCTCCTTGCTCAAACGGAGAGATGGGGTGTGAGCGCCGGTGTCTGCATTGACACCAGCTGAAGTCTTCCTGGTGAGGCTTTTCCCTCAGAGGCTTTTCCCATCCCTGCCAGCTTGAGCAAAGGGGGGGGGGGGGCACAGGAGGGAATTTGGGACAGAAGTTCCATAGACTGGTTTGACCTAAGTCCGTTAAGTTTAATACTACAACCTACCAGGTTTATCTTAAATTAGTTTCAGACATTTTGAAAGTGGTTTATGTACACTGAACTTCTGCTTTGTTATAGGTTTAAATTGGTTTCTAATCACTTGAACCAGTTTATGTGAAACTTTTATCCCTAGCCCATATGTTTGTATCCTAGGTGCTGTGAATCATCTTCATGGTTTTGCACACTTACTAGCTGTCTCTGTTTTGCAAGTATATGAGAGTATAATTAGAAAGCAGTTTATTTTAGTGGGTCAGGAGACATCAGTATCCTGATATAACAGAGTCATTAGCAGTTAAGCCTTTTTAGCTGGCTGGCATGCCTCCTAGACTATTAACAGCTAAAATAAGTTTTCTCCTATTACTTGCTCTTTAACTTATGTGACTTGGGCAAGATTCAGAGAGGGGCAGTCAGGCATCACAGAGACAGGCCATTCTGATGGCAAACTGTAGCATGACATCTCCTATCTGCCCCCGAACAGAACAGATTGAGGTATTACATAATTAAGGTACCACACGATTAATCTACTCCTGGTAGGAAAAAAGGGTCTGGCTGCAAGTTTAAAAACAAAAACAAACAGAACTGGGTGCCAAGTATTCTGGAAAAGAGGAACAGTTAGTTCTGGACTGTGCAATCTACTTGGCTAATGCTGAGCTATCACTAGGAAGTGCAACTCTTAAAACACTGCTGTTAATAATAGAAGGCAGCAGTGCTCAACCTTTGATCCTGTGGGTCAGATGAGCAGTGTGGAGCTGGTCTGCAGACTGGATTCTTTGGGTGGGGTGGCTTGCAGGCCAGATCCAATCTGGGGTCAGTGTACAAGGTCAGTCCCTGAATGTGATCCAGGGTGATGGCCTGGCTGGAGCTAGTCACAGAAGGACCCTGATTCTGTCTGATTCACATTTTGTGAACTGGTTCACTTTTTGTTGCAAAGAGAAGATAAAGAGAGAGAGCAAGAAGACACAACCATGCATGAGTGTAGAGTTCCTACAGCAGTCATCAGGGCTGTCACCTGAGTCGGTGGCAGGAATCTGAGGTTCCAGTATTCTCCAAGGACTGCTGATAAATTTTACATAAAAGTCATCAAATAAAATGCATAAACAGACCTTGGAGCTGGCCAGAGGCAGAGAAACACCTAGTTTATGAATACTAATAAAGTTGTGTGAGGTAGGGTTTAAGTTGCTCAGGCCAGTCATGACTGAAGTATTTCTGAGGAACTTTAATGCTGAAAACTGAGACTCATACAGACTTGAGGTTCCTCTGGGTTTAGGCAGCAGCTAAGTAAGGGGTGGGGGTTCAGTATCACCCAAACCTTGCCAAAGTTTCACTTTTGGCATGTAGGCCTTCTTGTATCTTGGCCTTTGTGATCAGATGTTTAAGTACTGAACACTTACCAACTCCATTGCTTTTAGTTTAAGATTGTTGAGGAATATATGGATCTATCCATCATTTGATCTTCCTTCCTCAAGAAGCTTTGGGAGAAAGAGTAGGAAGACAACCAGATGCCTGTGAAAACAGCCATCAGTAGCAGGCTACCAACATCTTTACTAGATGGCAGTAGGTACAAGGGCTGTGGGGAACAGTTGCTCAAATAAAAAATGGTTTCATTTGAGAAAATGGTAAAAACCCTTCAAACTTTACATGATGTGCTCAAGACAGACAGCTACCTTCCATACATAATAGCAATAGTGTTATTGAAACAGAAGTCATGGTTCATTTAGATGAAAAGTAAGGACCATTTAACACAGATGTATTTTTTACTCATCTCTGTAACAGATTACAGAGCTCTCTGATGTTCCCCCAAAACATGACACATTATACACAATGCAATGTAATCTCACAACAAGAGACTGTATCATGTCTGCCAGGGAAAACAGCTAATACTGCTAGGGGTGTGTTCATTCAGAATTCCTTGGGGGTTGTAAATCTCTGGTTTAACATTTCCACAGAACTAATTTAGAAGGGAGGTTAGATAACTGTTCCATGGCAAACCTTATTTATAGCCAGTATTATAAGTCTAGTAAAATTACATTTGAAAAAATAATTTAATTCTTTCACATCAGCATTAAAAAGCCCCATCTGCTCCTGGCAAAAATTATGTAATAATCCTTATTGGAGTTAGAAGGCTCTGAATTAGAATAATAGTATCAAAGAAAATGAGGGTTGGAAGGGCCTCAGGAGGTCACATCAAGTCCAACCCCTTGCCCAAAGCAGCACCATCCACAGCTAGATCATCCCAGCCAAAGCTTTGTCTAGCTGGGTCCTACAAACCTCTAAGGATGGAGCTTCCACCACCTCTCTGGGTAACCTGTTCCAGCATTTTCCTATCCTCCTAGTAAGAAAATTCTTCCTAATATGTAACCTAACCTTCCACTGCTGCAACTTGAGACCGTTGCTCCTTGTTCTGTCATCTGCCACCATTGTGAACAGTTCAGTTCCATCCACTTCGGAACCATCCTTCAGGTAGTTGAAGGCTATTAAATCCCCTCAGCCTCTCCTCTAGATTAAATACGCCCCCTCAGCCACTCCTCATAAATCATGTCCCCCAGCCCCTCACCATTTTTCTTGCCCTCTGCTGGACCCTCTCCAATTTGTCCACATCCTTTCTGTAGTGGGGGGCCCAAAACTGAACACAGTACTCCAGATGTGGCCTCACCAGTGCCGAATACAGGGCAATTATAACTTCCCTTGACCTGCTGGCAACACTACTACTGATGTGGCCCAGTATGCTGTTAGCCTTCTTGGCAACAAGGGCACGCTGTTGGCTCAAATCCAGCTTGTTATCCAATGTAACCCCCAGGTCCTTTACTGCAGAGCTGCCACCCAGCCAGTCAGTCCCCAGCCTGTGTTGGTACATGAGATTGTTGCGTCTTAAGTGCAGGACTTTGCACTTGTATTTGTTGAACCTCATGAGATTCCTTTTGGCCCAATCTTCCAATTTGTCTAGATATCACTGAATCCTAGCCCTACGCTCCAGCATATCTACTACTCCCCCCAGCTTGGTGTCATCTGCAAACTTGCTGAGGGTGCCATCTTCCAGGTCATTGATGAAGATATTGAACAAAACCAGCCCCAGGACCGACTCCTGGGGCACTCCACTTGATACCAGCTGCTAACTAGACATCAAGCCATTGATTACTACCCTCTAAGCCTGATGCTGCAGCCAGTTTTCTATCCACCTTACAGTCCCTTCATGCAGCATTAGCTTGCCTGCAAGAATGTTGTGGGAGACAGTATCGAAGGCCTTGTTAAAGTGAAGTTGTACCACATCCACTGGTCTCTCTGCATCCAAGTCACCTTGTAATAGAAGGCAGTCAGGTTGGTCCTGCATGACTTGCCTTTGGTGAATCCATGCTGACTATTCGTAATCATCTTCTCCTCCAAGTGCTTAGAAATGAATTCATTGAGGATCTGCTCCATGATTTTTCCAGGAGCTGAGGTCAGGCTGACTGCTCTGTAGTTCCCTGAATCTTCCTTTTTTCCTTTCTTAAATACAGGCACTACATTTGCCCTTTTCCAATCATCCAGAACCACCAATGGCTTTGATGGCCAATGGCTTTGCAATCTTATCAGCCAACTCCCAATCTAATCAGCCAACAGACAACTCCCTCAGCACCCTTGGGTGCATCCCATCTAGCCCCATGAACTTGTATATGTCCAGCTTTTCTAAATAGTCCCTAACCTGTTCTTTTACCACTGTTGGCTGCTCACTGCAATCCCAAACTGTGATGCTGTGTAACTAGTCTGAGACCTGACCTTGCCTGTGTAGACTGAAGTGAAGAAGGCATTGGGCACTTCAGCCTTTTCTGCATCTTCTGTCATAAAGTTGCCTTCCCTATTCAGTAAGGGACGCACACTTTCCCTGATCCTCCTCTTGCTACTGACATACTTGTAGAATCCCTTCTTATTACCCATCATGTTCCCTGCTAGCTGCAACTCCAATTGTGCTTTGTCCTTCCTAACTTCATCCCTGCATGCCCAAGCAATGCTCTTAAAATTCTAAACATCATTAGAGCACCCCACTCCCATGTATCACTGTGTCCTGAACTGGAGCAAATCTCCCTTTCAATTGTATCATAATTTCCTCTGTTAGTAAGCTTGCTTCTCTGTCTCTGCTGTTGCACTCCTCCAAAATATACTAGCTTGCTTTGTTCCAAGGAACTTGGAACTGGAATGGGTCCATTGCCATTAGCTGCCACACTGTGAGAGCAAGTCATACATCCCAGCTGCCCCTGTACAACAGTGGAAGAGCCAAATAAGTGTGGAACTGCTGCTTGGAATAGGACCAAGAAAGAGGAAGGCTGTGCAGGAGGGATCTGTAGCTCCCTTCAGGAGTGTAGCTCACCCTTCAGTGGCCTCTGTACATTCCTTCCAGAGGAATGTACAAAGCGGTGTCTGGCTAGCTTGGGGGCTGGAGGCCAGGGGCTGGGATGTCTGTTCACTGCACAGACCCACTGACCTTGAAAAAGGCTGAAGAAGAGGAGTTAACTTCCTCTGGATTGTGGAAGGGGAAGGAAATGAGGAACAATCTGTACCTCTTCACTGATTTCTTTCCCCTAGAAAGCCTAGTTATTCAGAGAAACATGCATTAGTACAACTGAGCTAAGATTCATGCTATAATCATATATAGCAGCTACTAGTTTATAAGAAGTTATTGAGGCATTTGCAATACTAATTCCAAATAGATTCAACTGAAGTATATATTTCTAGCATAGGGTACCTAGAAATTGTCAGGCTGCTTTAGTCACTTTTAAAATTCCAAACTTTAACATACACAGCCTAAACTGATTAGCATTCTTGTCTGGTAGCTCTAATCCTGGGAGTATTCATGTTAAAGTTTAAAAGCCCATTAAGCTTCTGTCAGAGATAAAGTAAATTCATTGTTGTGACTGTACTCAAGCTGCCACAAATATATTTTTCCTAAAGAAGAATAAATACTAATCACAGGATTGTTGTGATTTCACTGATGTGTATGTATCTACATACGTACTTAAAAATAATTTTGCCCGGAATTACCCTTGGGGCACAATTATTGTGTTTCCAAGGGGATCCTGCAGAAAGAAAAGTCTGTGAACAATACCAGGGCACATCATAAAACATTGCTCCAGTTTCAATTTCATTTAACAGTGTTAAATGCAGAAGTTGATACACCTTTAAAGCTTTTTAATGGCACATGCAACAAAATTTTATATAGTTTCTCTGTGACAGTGGTGGAGAAAAAAAGAATCAGACAATGGGCAGAGAACACATTTCTGAACTGTACTTTCTGGGTGCACTAACTAGGGGGACAAATGTGGCTGTAAGACAGTTTGCATGTTATGAATTGTGGGTCTGGGCCCTGGGATGGAAACTCAAGCAGATCAGTAACTTTAACTCACAGCAACTTCAATCAGGTGCTTGGCTGCTAGTGAATAGTTGCAACAGAATGCAGTAGCCATACCCCATCTGACAACTCTGTCTGCCTTCCCAGCCACATACCCCTGCACCAGAGTGCAAGAGGAATAACAAAGCCATTATGACAACCCTACATTGCTTTGGGGATTCCCAAAGGCCATGGTGGGAGGGGGGTTATGTAGCTGCTTTCAGGTCCCTTTATAGCACAAGAGCCTGCAAAGGCAGAGGTGTTACTAGAAGGGTTTGCAACTTGGGCAAACCCTGCTGGAGAGTGGGGATGAGGGGTTGGAAAGGGGTATAGAGAGCAGGGAAGGAAAGGGGTGTAGAAAGCAGAGAAGGAGGGAGCCTTACCTGCTCCAGGGACTGCTCCAGAGGTTTTACTTGCTGCTCTGGTGTGATTTGCCACTGGTTATTGCTGCTACAGCATCAGTGCATGGTCTATGAACAAAGCTGTTGCTGCCATTCCCGCAGTGTGGACTCACCAAGGGAGACACCATTCTGGTGCCCCCATTAAGTTGGCACACAGTAAAAGCAAATAAGATCAGATTGTATATGTACAGTGGCAGGGCAGGAGTACCGGGTGCTTCCCTCACCTACACAAAGGCACTCACTTCAGAAAGGAGCAGGTCTGGTTCTACTGTGAGATCCTTTGGAAGGTAATGTAATCAATGCCTTGTTCCCTGCTATATAACCTATTGGGCAAAGCAGAGGCATAACTAACAAGTTTTGTGCCCTAGGTAAAACCCTGTCAGAGTGCTGCCCATCTCTTCCCTGATTTGATGAGCACCACACACACAAGCTGCCTGCATCACACGTGCTGTAAATTAGCCATCCCTGCAGTAGGGGATGGCCTGATGAACACAGTCAGTGTGTCTAAACACATTCTGACTACTCTGTACAAAAGAACCTGAAAGCCTCTGGGGACTAGCCCCTGCTGTGGAGTCTCCTATAATACTTCAAACAGCTGTACAAGAAGGAGCAATTAAGGAGTTCATAAGGAATACATGTAAGTCCTGGAGTTAGATGCATGCATTTGAGTCAGGCTGTGGAAGCACTTGGAATTTGTGTATCAAACTTAACTTCCATACCCTTTTCTACATTCTAAAGGAATACTTTCCTACAGGAGTGTTTTCCTTGCTATAGCTACTCATCGAGTAAAAATCTTTCAGTTCTGTATTTGTTGTAAAATGGAGGAGGAAGATTCTAACTATGCACAGTGATTTCAACGTTCAACTTTGAATTCACATTACCAGAATTATATATAAAATGCTGTCTTCGCATGAAGTTAAAAGACCTTCATTTCAATCTATGAAGCTATGAGACTCCATCCTGAGGGGGACTGAGGGGGTAATCTGCTGCCCAACCCCTTAGCCCGGGAAGTCTGCTGCTTCCCAGGGGCCTGCATCCGAGACATTGCGGAGAAGATCCCTAAGCTCCTCCAGCCCACAGACCACTATCCCATGCTTCTTATTCATGTGGGCACCAATGACACGGCTCGGAGCACTCCCAGCTGGGTCATGAGTCACTACAGGGATTTGGGAGTGGGGCTAAAGGGTCTGGGGCACAGGTGGTGTTCTCTTCGATCCTCCCAGTCTCGGGGTATGGGCTAAGGAGGGAGAGGAGGATCCAGGTAGTGAACCAAAGACTGCAGCACTGGTGTCATCAGGAAGGCTTTGGCTTCCATGGCCACAGCCCGCTCTTTGGCGAGAGACAGCGAGATGCTGGGAAGAGATGGCCTCCACCTCTCTCCCTTGGGGAGGAGGCTCTTCTCAGCCAGATGGGCTGACCTGCTCCACTGGGCTTTAAACTAAGCCCGCTGGGGGATGGGGGGACTACCGCCACTGCTGGCCCACTGAGCAACCCTTGCAAAGCCAGCAGGACAATGCACTTAAGGGAGCCCACCCCCAAGGGGACACTTGCCTGCTTGTACACAAATGCCAGGAGCTTGGAGAATAAGCAGGAGGAACTCGTGACTGGACCACGGGTATAGATGGCTATACCCTATACAGGAGAGATCGAGTAGATAAAAGGGGCGGAGGTGTAGCTCTCTATGTTAAGGAAAGCTACATGTCCCTGCAAGCTGATGTTGGTGACCAGGGTGAACGACTGGAGACCCTCTGGGTTAAAATCCGTGGGGAACACAGCACAGGGGACACAACGGTGGGAGTCTACTACAGACCTCCCACCCAAAGTCAAGAGCTTGACCAAGAATTTGCCTGGGAACTGGCTGAGGCTGCATGCTCCAGGACCATGGTTGTCATTGGTGACTTCAACTACCCAGACATCTCGTGGGAGGATCACTCAGCAAAATCCGAGCAGTCGCAAAGCTTCCTATTGTGCGTGGATGACCTTTACCTGACTCAAGAAGTTTATGGGCCAATGAGAGGTAAAGTGCTGCTCGACCTAGTACTGGCTACTGGGGATGACCTAATCGGTGACCTACTGATTAATGGGAAGCTGGGGGACAGCAACCACAAAGTGATCACCTTCACCATCCGCCGGAAAGCTGGCAAGTCAGTCAGCAACATTGAAGTCCTTGACTTCAGGAAAGCTGATTTTGACAAACTCAGGAGGCTTGTCAGTGAGGCCCTAAGGGACCATGACTCCACAGGGAGGGGAGTTCAGGAAGAGTGGTTGCTCCTCAAGGGAGCGATCCTCAATGCACAAGCTAATTCTATTCCATCTTGGAGGAAAGGCAGAAAGAGGGCACAGCAGCCCCCCCTGGCTCTCCAGGGATCTAGCAGACCTCCTGAGGCTAAAAAGAAAGGCCTATAAAGGATGGAGGATGGGATTCACCTACAAGGAGGAATATTCTGCATTGGTCTGGTCCTGCAGGGAGCAAACCAGGAAAGCCAAGGCTGCAACTGAACTCCAACTAGTTTCGAGTATCAAGGACAATAAAAAGTCCTTTTTCAGATATGTAGGGAGCCAAAGGAAAAGCAAGGGCAACATTGGACCCCTGCTAAACCAGATGGGACAACTGACACCCAGGAAAAAGCCAATGGTACTTTGCATCGGTCTTTCATCAGTCCCATGGGACGTCCATGCCCACTACAGGACAGGGAGGTCTGGATGAGGGAGATCCCTTGCCCTCCATCAATGAAGACTTCGTGAAGGAACACCTTGAGAGGCTGGACACCTTCAAGTCAGCAGGCCCTGACAATCTACACCCCAGGGTACTCAAGGAGCTGGAGAGCATCATAGCCCAGCCTCTGGCATGGATCTTTGAGAACTCCTGGCGCTCTGATGTAGTGCTCAAAGACTGGAAGAAGGCCAATGTGGTGCCTATCTTCAAGAAAGGGAGGAAAGTGGATCCGGCAAACTATAGGCCCATTAGCCTGACCTCTATCCCGGGGAAGATCTTAGAAAAGTTTATTAAAGAGGCCATCCTTAATAGACTGGCTGACACCAACATCCTGAGGGATAGCCAGCACGGGTTTGTTGTGGGTAGGGCTTGCTTGACCAATCTCATTTCCTTCTATGACCAGGTGACCTATCACCTGGACAAGGGAGAAGAGATTGATGTCATGTATCTTGACTTCAAAAAAGCCTTCTATCTGGTATCCCATGATCACCTCTTGGTGAAACTGGCCAATTGTGGCATTGGATCCACCATGATCTTCTGGCTGGGGAATTGGCTCCATGGTCGAACCCAGAGGGTGGTGGTTGACAGAAGTCAATTGTCATGGTGCCCTGTCACCAGTGGGGTCCCCCAAGGCTCTGTCCTTGGACCCATATTGTTCAACATCATTAATAATGTGGACATTGGAGTCAGAAGCGGACCGGCCAAGTTTGCCGATGACATGAAACTTTGGGGCAAAGCATCCACACCTGAAGACAGGAGGGTGATCCAGGCTGACCTGGACAGGCTCAGCAAATGGGCAGACGAGAACCTGATGGTGTTTAACACTGAAAAATGTAAGGTTCTCCACCTTGGGAGGAAAAACCTGCAGCATGTCTATAAGCTCGGCACTGCTACGCTGGCTAGCACTATGGAAGAAAGAGACTTGGGGGTCATCACTGACCACAAGATGAACATGAGCCTTCAATGCGATGCTGCGGCTACTAAAGCAACCAAAATGCTGGCTTGCATCCATAGATGCTTCTCAAGCAAATCCCAGGATGTCATTCTCCCCTTGTACTTGGCCTTGGTGAAGCCGCAGCTGGAGTACTGCATCCAGTTATGGGCCCCTCTATTCAAAAAGGATGTGGAGAAGCTTGAGAGAGTCCAGAGAAGATCCACACGCATGATCAGAGATCAGGAAAACAGACCATATGACGACAGGCTGAGAGCTATGGGACTCTTCAGCCTGGAAAAGCGCAGGCTCAGGGGTGATCTGATGGCCACCTATACGTTTAGCAGGGGTGACCACCAGTATCTGGGGGAACGTTTGTTCACCAGAGCGCCGCAAGGGATGATGAGGTCGAACGGTTATAAACTACTGCAAGTCTGTTTCAGGCTGGACATAAGGAAGAAATTCTTTACTGTCCGAGCCCCGAAGGTCTGGAATAGCCTGCCATTGGAGGTGGTTCAAGCACCTACATTGAGCACCTTCAAGAAAAAATTGGATGCTTACCTTGCTGGGATCCTATGGCTCCAGCTGACTTCCTGCCTTTGGGTGAGGGGCTGGACGCGATGATCTTCCGAGGTCCCTTCCAGCCCTAATGTCTATGAAATCTATTAGCATCCAGCTACAGATGAAGCACCCAATTTCTACTCACCTGACTCCTGCACACTCCTTGGTACTAAAAGGCCTAAAAAGAAGGTCCTGAGTGCTGGAGATGATAGAGGGGCAGATGGTACAATACTTATTCATATCGGTGAGCATCTACTCTCAAAGGCTGTCCTATGTGCTAACCAATATGGATGAAAGTTGCACAGTATGGATCAAACATTTTCATCTAAGAAAGCTTGATTTTGGTATAGGTTGTTTGAGGAAATAAGATTAAGGCAAAAACACTTCAGTGTTGTAAGCACTGTAGTATTTGATAAAAGGTGGAGTGGCAGCACCACTGCCTTCTCCTCACAAAGAGCTGGTTTAAACTCCTAACTCTGGGAGAGGTCATGTCTGTGAGTCTCAAGTGGAAGTTCTGTGACATCCAACTGTCTTTGAGGGGTGGGCTTCAACCACACCTCTTTTCTCAGCATTTCTTCTTGGGCAGCTGGAGGTGGTTCAGCAGGCTATTTTTTGTGGATCTAATTCTTAAGCACCTAACTTCCCCATGCATTGTACAGGGAGCAGGTAATTGAGGGCTATGGATTTCACTACGCAGCAAGGCGCCCCCAGTGACCAAGTCCTTTTATGGATCTAGCCCATAGATACCAAAGTGATGAATGCTGTATAAAAAAAAAACTCATGTGGACAAAATTAAATACTGAGATAAACGGATTTTTACTATTCATTAATACAGGACAGCTAGAGAACCCTTGGTAAAATGAAAATAAATTATTAAATAAACCTTATAATTATTTCCATAGAATAGATGATCTATCTGTTTATATTGCTTCACCTTTGTTAGCCTTTATACATTCAGATTCAACCATGAAACTTATAGCTATAATATCACAGTTAAAGAAATTAATTTCACTCAAACTTGAATGAATCTGAGTTAGAGGAAATATATATAAGAAAACAATTACAGAGAAAAACTCTGTTGTGTCATCCTTGCTTTATGTGTAGAACAACAGAGTGCAACTGTACAACTAAAACTGAATATAAGAAAGGCCTTGTAAAGGGGGGCAGGGAACCCTCAAAACAAGAAGTATTTTGATAAAAATGCAGATAAAAACATCATCAAAATTCAATAAATGGTTGGGGTTTTTTAGATGACCTATAGAAACATTTCATATAAAATTCAATGATTTTTCAGATACTAAGAGCTGGATCATGAGCTGCTGTATGTCAGTATAACTCCAATGAAGAAAGGACAAAGCATTTTTTATGACTGTGAGATGTATCTAATTGTACCAGAGTACAGTCATAGATGCTCTGCTCTATTACACAGAAATGTCTCCCCTTTCCCACACTGTCATCAGAAGTAAATACAGGAATAGCATTTGTGCCCCTTAAGCTTTTAGCAGTCACTGCTTGCATTTAATCATGGCATTTTTTTATTAAATTGCTTAGATTTTTAATAAATTGGTTTGGGGCTAGGAAAAATAAAATACAGTAATGTAATAGGGTATGATGCCCAGCCATGCTAATAGGACATGGCACTTTGGCAAAGCATCTTCTCATTAGCAATGTTTTGATTGACTCAGTTCCTGCACAAAATGCCACATAAATAATACTTTTGTTTCTGGGAATCTAGCCTTATTATCACTGAGAAAGTTGTACTGGTATTGCCAGATTCTTGAGTACAACCATAGCTCCTGAAATTCTGTCAACCTCCTATTTTCCATAGACTGTTTCTGAATTTACTTAGGGCTGTGGACACACATAACACTTACCCATTCCAAGAGTGTCACTGATTGGGAACCGGTTCACATTTATCACTGGACAAAACATCCACATGTGCACTGCTATGGGTTCCAAGTAGAACCATCACCTTTTAGGGATGACAAAGTTGCCAAAATGCCACCAGGGGGTGGTAGAGTATCCAGACCATCAAGCCTTCCAGTGCCTGAGGTCCCCCATGATACCTTTCAAGGGCGGGGTCAGACCTGTATTGGCTAGTTGCAAAGAAAGAAGATGACATCATGGCCCCAAACTGCAATTTCTATCCCCCATTCTCAAAGAAAAGGTGCAAGTTTGATAAAGAACATAATTACACTCCCACTCCTAACCCAAATTAGCCTGAAAACCCTGGAGTGCACAGCTGTAGCAGGGAGGTAAAACTAACAAGCCACTTACTAACACAGGCGCTAAAGAGTCCCGGAGATTTTGGGGCACCTCTGGAGCATCCAGCCGCCTGGGAACCATGAGCAGGGGGCCTCCCAGCACCTGGCAACCTTTTCACTCCCACACCTACCCCAAACGAGCCTGGATTCCCCACTGCCCAGTGTCTGTATCAGGGAAGGCAATCGGACACAGATACTTTGCTGCCTCATTCATGCAGGCTGTGATCTGTTGTCTGCACAGCAGAATCCTGGCTGCATTCCAGAGCATCCCTGTTGCCTGCATATGTCTGCAGAGAAGAGGTGAGGAGCAGTGCAGTTTGGGATACCTGGAGGACTGACCAAACACTAATGCTATGTGTCCCCACATAATACTGAACTTGCTCCTGGAGGACTGGCTCAAAATAGTACTCAATTTTCCCCAGGTGCTTTTAGAATATTCCAGGAAGTTTAAACCAGTCTTAAGTGCAGTACATGTCTAGACTGTAAGCATGTCTATAAATGTGCTCCAAAGCATTGTGTGTCCTGCGGCATCTGGTGTATTCAGTGTCCTGAGTTTCAAAATGGTGGCAGGGGTGCTTTAATTAAAGCTCATCAAATGAGCTTTAGTTAAAGTGCCCCCATGGCCATTCCAAAACATGGGATACTAAATGCACCAGATGCTGCAGCGTTTTAGAGTGGCTCCTGAGAGCTGCTCTAATTAAAATGCTCCCCACTCCGGAGCAGTGTATAGGCACCCTGACGGTTTAAAGTTATTTAGAATGTTCTGAGTGTTAGTTTCTGTCTATACCCTTAGAATTGGAGAAAATGGCTTTGATTAGAAAAGGGCAGTCACAAGCAGGGATCTGGGTTTTCCATTTCACATGGAAAAATGGAGTAAACTGTGGATTTTACCTTTTACTGGAGACAAACGCAGATTTCTCATTTTACTGGAGAAATCCATGGATTTTGCAGTTTTGTGAGGAGCCTTCTGAAGGCTGGCAGAGTTCCAGCCTGCAGGGGGCTGGGAGGGAGTGGGAAGAGGGCCATCAGGTAGGGGGGTGGGCAAAATGCGGCCTGGGGGCTGGATGCAGTCCACCAGGCCATTCTATGCAGCCCACAGGGCCCCTAAAAAATTTAGAAAATTAATATTTATCTGTCCTGGGCTGTCTGTCATGCGGCCCTCGATGGCTTGCCAAAACTAAGTAAGCGGCCCTCTGCCCAAAATAATTGCCCACCCCTGATGTATATGCATGTGGCCACCAGGCAGCCTGGAGAGCAGCTCCCACAGGTATGTGGTGGAGGGGGGTGGGAATTGAGGCCCCCATAGGGAGGGAGGGAGTTGAGCAGGGCTGGGGCTGGGGCTGCTGCCCAGTCAGGCAGTGCCTGGGGCTTGGGACTGCAAAGCACAGCCACAAGGCCCTGGCAGGGAGTGGGAGAGGGGCCATGAGCGGCACACCTGTGGGTGCGGGGCCAGCTTCCCACTGCTGCACACGCTACCAGAGGGGCAGGGGTGGGTTGCCTGCTGCAGATCTGTGCATGGGGTGGGTTGCCTGCTGCTAGCTGAGGTGGGAGTGGCTCCTCCCTGACACTGCGTGAACTCCTGGTGAGGGAGGGAGGGCCCGTGCCCCCCAGATCTGTGTGTAGGATGGGGGCTCTGGGATGCCCACTGCAGGCTTGTGCTCCCTGCCCTGCAGCATCCCCTGGGGCCTCTACAGCCCAGTGTGTACGACCCGGCACTGCAGGGAACAGTGGAGCCATGCAGGAAGCTGCCTGCCGCTGTAAACTCTGTGCTGCCTGCATCCCCTGCACTCAACCCTGTGCTGCAGCTCCCGCTGCAGCTGTGCAGGCAGGGGATGCTTCGCCAGGGCAGCACAGAGCTTCCAGTGGCAGGCAGCTTTCTGTGTGGCTCCACTGTTCTTTGCAGTGCCGGGTTGTACATACAGGGCTGTGGAGGTGCTGGGGGAGGGCAGCAGGGCAGGAGCCCACAGCAGGCAGCGCACAGCCCCTGCCTCACACACAGATGTGGGGGGCATGGGTCCTCCTGGCCCCCCAGGAGTGTGCACTGTGGTGGGGAGCAGCTCCCACACCTGAGTCTTCAGTGGGCAGGCAGCAGGCAGGAGCCGGGCCCTGTTCCACTGCTACAGCCACCACCTCCTGCCAGGGGCAGGGCACTGTAGACCTGGGTCCTTGGCCCTGTAGGCCTGGCAGCCCCCTCCATCAGGGCTGGGGGAGCAGGAAATGTGGGTGGGGAGGGTGAGAGGTACCAGCAGAGCCAGTGGTGTCAGCAGGGTGGGAGGGACTGGGGGGGAGTGAGTGGCACCAGCAGGGTTGTGGGGCTGTGGGCTATGGGGGGAGGGGGGCGTGAGGGGCACCAGCAGGTCCAGGGGGGCTGTGGGGCCTTTCATTGTAATTACAGATTTTGTGCTTTTTTATCAGAGAATTTGCAACTTTCTATCAGGGAAAACCAGGATCCCTGTTTATAAGATATGGATAATCAAAAGGAATTCAAAATACCTGAACACTGCTTGTATTCCACCCCACTGCAAACTGCAAATGATATGTAGACACATTTTCTACTGCATGATTTTCTTGTACATGCAGACAGCAAATAGAGCTAACATTTAATTATACTTTTCTGAAGTAAAAACAACTGCCTAAACTGTAATTAGGATCCATATATAGCGAAGATATTTCCAGAAATAATCAGCTGGTATGGGCAGAAAGTGGGGCAGGAGCCAGTGTCTAAGAGTAAATTTGTTTTAAGCAAAATTTGAAAAAATTTGGCTATATGCAAATTGCCTATATCTAAGTTAATATTTACATTTCAGTAACACTGAAATATTACTAATATGGACTAGGTACCCAAAGTGCTAGGCATAATGACAGTGTGTGGTCCTTGTTCCAAGATGCTTACAACATAAGGTTTATGTTGGGCCCTTAACATAATGCTGGGCAGAATCACATCCAGTGAAGTACTGAAGGGCCAGCAGGTATGCTTGCATGGCTCCGACTACAGGATCAGGCCCTTAGATATCTTTTCATAGTCACAGCCCATTACCAGTGTGCATTTTTAAAAGAATTTTGTGGGCAACCACCTCACTTTTACTTTTTTAACTATAACTGTGGAGCTGCTTTAATTAAAACCAGAAACAAAACACTGTTATAATGGGAGAAGTTTTGGTCAGTAGAAATTGTATAGTGTTTTTTCCCCCGCATACCTAAACTCACTACATACTGACTTCTCAAACTTTTGGGTCAATGTTCCCTAGATGATGAAGGATGCATATAAACAGAGCAGAGCCTCAGAGGTATCATTTATGATCTCTGAAAGATAAATATTTACTGTAATTCCAAAATTAGTTAGTTTTCTAAAATGTGCATTCACTGAAGACAGCTCTTGACAGCTCAATTAAATATGCAGCTTGGTACTTTAATTTTTTCTTAAAAATAAATAAAAGGCAACATAGAAAATCTAGTGGCAAGCAATACTAATGTGGTGACCAATCAACAGAAACCAGGATGTTCTAATTTAATTGCTTCCTTAATGCAGCCCATAATAACTACAGCCATAATTGAGAGGGGGTTATTTTGGATACTGTAAGTGCACCACCATTTCGGAAGAAATGGCACAGCACCATGCAAAATGTTGCAGTGGCTGCCCTGCAATAATGTTAGATATGTACTAACAGAATATGAGCAAAGCAAACTAGATGTCAATTACCTACTGAGGATAATCAGTGTCCAGTTTAATCCACAGGAATTATGTCCCTGCATTTAAATGATCTGACCCATACTTGTTCATTTCCATTTTATCCTAAACTTCAATGGTTTGTAACACAATGGATAAACCCAAGTTGCTAAAAGATCGTTCAAAACACCTCACAAGGTAAATACAAAGAAAATGAGTGCTTGCTGGCTTGCTGCTGCTCCAAGTGTAGTCAGCAGAACCCATGGCCATGGATTTTGTTGGGAGAAGAATAAATTCTTAGGAAACAGAAGCTGAGAAGGTGAAGAATGCCTTCAGTTCTAGAACTCACTGGATTCTTAAACTAGCCTTAGCAGGATTAAACAAATCAGAACCAGCATACCTGTGACATAGAAAACATGATCAGGTGTAGCTGCTTACCCACTTGCCATGCAACAAATTCCCTGCCTACAAGCTATTCTTTTTGAGATTTATTTACCAATCTCTGCTTTTAAAAAGTCTCTCTTTCATCCATGTTTTTAATTCAATAGGACCTCTCAGAGCTACTATTTATCCTCTAACCTTTATTGCATTCTTTTTATTGGCCAGCTTCCCTTTTTAGGCATTTTAGGACATTCTTTATAATTTAGTGTTTAAATTCTGAAAGTATTCTGCCAAGAAGTTAGGAGTGAATAATTTTTAGCAAATTACCAAAAGCTTCCTAACAGGCTACTATACCATACTACTGAAGGAACAAATTTAATGCAAGTCTTCATTTGCTTTCATTTAATAGAAAATAGGTATTATATGGAAAACTGAATCGGGATAGTACTGTTTAAAAAGCTCTTGTCATTTTTATTATGGACAGAAATTACACAAACTGGTATAAGTTATTAGAAACTGGTTCAACTCTGTAACATAACAGAAGTTCAGTGCATATAAATTGCTTTCCAAATGGGTTTAAGATAAACTTGGATGGATGTAGTATCAGACTAAACTGATTTAGGTTAAATTGAATTATTGAAATTCTGTCCCAGATCTCATCCAGTTTTAAATCCACTCATAATCCCCTAGCATCCCAGGATGCTTTGCACCTCCCCCCAAAACCTCCCCTCACAAAGTAGGCAGGCTAACCATGCTGTCTACTCCAGCTACCAGGGACATGCTCTCTAGCGCACCCTGGCTTCTGGCCTGGGCCACTGCAGGCATGTGGCTGCATATCCAGAATTGAAGGTGAATGTCTGTTCACTTGCTTATCAGTTCAGTCCATGCAGCTTAGACAAACCTGCGAAGATTGAATCAATTCAGCCTCGGGCTTTTTGACCATCTGTACTTAGCCACAGACACCAATTTGGGAGGACTAATTTCTGGGGAAAAAGGGCTTCTGGTATGTGAATAAATATTGTATTAGTGGCTTTTTTCATTTTCAGCCTCATCAAGTAAGGATAGGCAAATATATTTTATGCCTGGTATATAGTCTATTTATCGATGAATTTTCTCATTAATTCTAAAAGTGACTTTTTTGTGTGTGTTTAGAAAATTATTAGCACACTGTCAGCATTACCAAAATCTAAAGAGCAAAAAAATTAATTTTTTGCACAATTACTATAAAACTAGTTGCTCATTTAAAAAAGAAAATTGGTTGTTTCATTTAGAACTTCGCAAATCAAATTATGAGAGTATAAATATTAAAATCAACCAATCTTGGGCAAGGTCTTAAATTCCTCTTTCACTTACTGACCCATTTCTCTGCAAAACCAGGCCACAGTGGTTAGAGATTCATTTGTTGTTTTTTTTCTGAGGATAGGAACTATTAAATAATATTACAGATAAAGTTGCTGAGCACATGAAACCTTAAATATAAAATGAGCTCAGGTCAGAGTGTTTCCTACTTACAGTCTCTGGAGCTAGTCCTAGGCCCTTATCCACTATGCCTCTGTGTGTGATGCTATGTTACACAGACTCTGACTAGGAAGGACACCACATTCCACTCTGTCTCCCCTCACTTTTATAAATTTGAGTCAGTACACAATTTCTTAACCTTCATGGTCTTTTGCTCTGCCTTTTCCCTTCCTACTTTTCCTTTCCTTTTTCTCAAAACAAAATTTTTAAAAGTTTTAAAAACTGCTGATTACTTTTTAAAAATGTTGTCCTCATTTATTTCCTTCAGACCTTTTACTGTAGCATATCTCTTTGCCTTTGAGCTTGCATTTTCATAACTCTGCCTCTACTTTTCTCTTGTATTTTTCCTTTAGCCCTTTTAACAAAGTTTCTCTCACAACATATATGGCCCACTTTTTCTTCTCATCTGAACACTGTTGGCTTGGAGACAAATCCTTGCTTTTTCAGAAACAATTCCTATTCATCACTCTCTGGGTGATTCTGGACCTAGATTTAGTTTTGTTTCTCACTGTTGCTGCTATTACTTGTATCCTTGCAACAGATAGAAAAAAGCTGCATCATGAAGGTTTATGATCATGAACTGTCTTGAGGAGGGATCTGGATTACTTCATGAACTTCCGGCACTACTTCCCTATGATCCTATGAAACTATTAATTATGCCTCAGTGCACTAAGATAACAAAGTGTGGGGGGGGGGAGGGGAAGAAAGGGGGGGAGCAGGCAAGCCAGACACCAACCAATTGCTGCCATCACACTGGTAGCAGTACAACCACTGACACTGCTCCAAGCATGGCTGCCACCCAGGGTACTCAAGCACCTCCTTATACCTCTACTGCTGTGCTCTTGTCCATTTGCCTTACAGGGGACAGGGAGAATGAATCCCACTGTACAGTATTAAGTGACTCACCCAAGCCAGGACTTCTGTGACAGAGCATGGATCTGAACCCACTTCTGCTGCCTAAACCACAATTCCTCAATATGAAACTCCTTCTGCTATTGTCATTGCTAGCCCTGCTTTTAACTACTGAGTCTTCATCCTTCTGGCACCCTGTAACAGCCAATTCCTTTGTGTGGGTATAAGTCATAACAGTCACACAGAAGACTAAAACTTCCTTGCTGATAAGATGGGCTCCCAAATCAACCTGCATTACAGCTGACAGAACAGACTTCTTCAAGAGCTAGCTGTTTATTAGGGGTGTGCGAAGTGGGCCCTATTCAATTCATATTCAGCCCGAATCAGGGACAGTAATTCAATTAGTTGATTTGGATCACTGTCCCTGATTCAATTTGGCTGAATCCGAATCTGAAGATTCGATGCTGATCTGGAGAATCAGCGATTTGGACATAGACACAGCTTTAAATGTTTTTTCTACATACCTCGAGGTACCAGTGCAGCTTATGATCATTGTAATGCTAAGGCAGATGGAGCATCCCACAGGAGTGCAGGGGGGGCCCTCCACTTGCTCGGCAGTGAACCCAGAAGTATACCAGAAGTGCTTCCAGTCCAATTCCAGGTCCACCAGAAAGTAAGCAGGCCCCCCCCCCCCCCACTCAGTGATCAGCCATGGGGGGACCCCGGGTGCCCCCCCAGACCCGGGAGGCACCAGTTGCCAAGCTGGGGGGGGGGCATGGGGGAGCCCCCCAGTGCACTCCCTGGCAGAGCCAGAAGTGGACTGGAAGTGCTTCAGGTCCACTTCTGGGTCTGCTGTTGAGCATGCTGAGGAGCCCCCTGCACTTCTGTGGGACCCTCCATGCACCCCAGCATTCCAGCATTCATGAGCCACCTGCTACCTAGAGGTATGTAGAAAAAATATTTAAAGCTGTGCCTATGTCCGAATCTCCGAATCTCTCCTAATCGATTCAGAGGGTTCTGATTCAATTTGGAGAGATTAAAGGGTCCTCTGATTCCATTCGGATTCAGAAATTTGGCTGCCAATTCAAGCTGAATCTCTACTGAATCGAATCAGGGATCGAAGCTTCGTGCAGCCCTACTGTTTATGCACTGAAGGGCATTTGTAGCCCTGTCATTAACACTGACTATCATAATGTTTCAGTCACCTACTTTATGCCTGCAGTAGAGGAAAAAGAACTCTTTTTCCTCTCTTCAATATCTGTTAATGGACTTAAAACAAGGAAAAGCAAGGGAGAGAAACAGCTACTGAACTCCACCAGCAAAAAATTAGCAGGACTGCAAACTGGCAAAAATAATTTTCCCCTTCAAAGTAAACCACAAGCTCCTTAAGTTGGAGAGGTTGGCATAACAGGCAGTTCTTGCAACCTTGGCAGTAGTAGTGGCCAGGCCAGTGGCAGGAGTAGCCACCAATCTTAGGCCCCCTTTAAGTTGGCACCTGGGTTAGTGCCCCCTTCCTCGCCACAAGTCATACTACTGATAGTTACACTTGTGTCTCAGCATATCCAGTCCTCAATAGACCTCATACTTCAGGATTTTTTTGCTTCATCCATCCAGTATTCAACAGATATGAGAGAGACTTTCCTGCCTATGGAAATGACCTTTTGTTTACAGCAAACATTTGGACTAAGATCTGGAACCAGTACAGTTTTTGTTGTAATTATATGTGCCTTCAAATATCTTGTGAAACCTTCACTATTTTTAAGATGACATTTTGCTAAACCAGAACTCTTCTTCACTTTCTCCTCTCTACAACCCTGTGGAATTCTTTACTGTACAGTTTCTCTAACACTATGTAGGGACATGCTCATTAAGTAGGGCTACGCTCACAAACATTTCAGATGCCATGAAATCCTTACTGCTTTGTTTCTCACTTTGAGAATGGCAGCTCCTATGAGCTGCTACAAGATATTCTAGGATATAGGAACATGTAACACAAGGACAAGAAGCACCAGAACCTACTGGTGCCTCCTGCAAGAGAGAATGTGATCACATAGGAATCATTCACTTAATCATATCTTGTTTTGGAAATAAAAGTCATAGCTTCTCTTTAACGACTAAAAATAGACAAAGTTCAGCAATCTTAAATTGTAGACTAGGCAGCAGACTGTCTGGGCCAAAGATTTCTCACAGTGAAGGACAAAATACCTAAAATGAAATTCTGATTGGGACATCTCTTGCTGCCTTCAGATAAATCATTAATGTTAATCCCTGTAAATGTTACCTTTTTCATGGCACACTGTATTCTCATTTGTGCCCACCTATTGTCAGGCTAGGTTTTTCTTTGTAGTGACGTTATTTTCACTGAGTCCATTATGAGTTCTACATAACTCCAGCCCCACAACCCTGCTGCTGCCACTCACTCCCCCCCAGAGTCCCCCCAGCCCTGCTGGTGCCACTGGTTCTGCTGCTAGAAGTAGGGTTTCAATTTCTATAGCAGTGTCTCTTTGGAGTTGGAAGGTGAGAGGCACAGAAATCCTATCTATAATGTATCTTTGTATCTTTTTCCTGTGCATGTGATCAGAATGTATAAATTGGTCATACTCAAGCTGTAGATGTAAAATATTCTTTCACCAGCATAAGGAGGAGGTAATTACTAAGGACAGCACAAAGGTAATTTTGAGTCTCTAACGAGTACAAATTCTGAGCCAGCTCTTGCTCATCCAAATAATTAAAGAAGCAGGCCAGATAATATAGTGAGCAAACAAGATTTAGCATATTCAGCTTTCCTTCCAGAGTTTTACTTTCTCCAGCTTAAAATGTAGTTTTCTGTTTCCACTATTATAGAATTACAAGACCCAGAATAAAAGTGCATTTCTCGCTAAAGCCCTATTTCTGAGTGTCGCTGGAAGGTGTTGTAAGGCTTTGGCCTTCTCTTGCTGGGCGCCTTGCCCCCAAGCAATGTCAGGGTGAGGTTTGAGCTTGGATGCCAGCTGGGTGGTATGGGTGCTGCCCTTACTCGCCATGACTTCAATGTTCTTGTTGGCGAGGCAGTTCCCTTCAGGTGGCCCCCCAGGGATGAAGATGCCTCAATCCCTGTTCTTGCTTTGTGGGGCTCCAAAACCTCCCCTTTACCCCACCCTTACCACTTCCATGGCCCGGATGAATACTACACTCTGCAGGCATCCCTCTGGGATGACTTTTCCTCTTCGCTTGGCTCGCCCGCCTCAGAGTAGGTCGGGCCTTCCCGGTCAGTTCACCCTTCACCACAGCCAGTTCCTTGACTTCAGGCTGGTTAGGGCATATAAGCCAGCCCGGTCTTGGGCTAGCTAGGGCTTCTGGTGAACTCAACAGAAATCAACACCCTGATCTCCACTGGAGGGCTCCCGTGGGATTTCATCTCCCAGTGCCCCTTTTATAGTCCAAAGAAACAAAGAAACTTGAAGGAATGGATGAGGGACCCACTTGTCCCTGCACCCCAGGTAACTATGGAGGTGGGCTGCCGTCCTGTGCCCCACCCTGGTCCGGCTCCTCAGTTTGGCCAGCATAGGCCCCCAGCTGACCTGGAGTCACTCCCAGTCTTCCCCAGCTTGAAAGGGTGCGTGGTTCCCATGCTGGGTTGCTCATGCCTCCCTGCCATGCCCCCCATGTGGGGTAACTGCTCCCTGCTGGTGCCTCCTGCCTCTGTACCTTGGTTCCCCAAAGAGGCTGTGGTGTCGCCCTGGGAGATGCTCGTCTCCCCTGATTAGAGCTTCGCACCTGCTGTGTCAGGGCCCTCGGCTCCCCCTCTCTTCCCTTCAGCTGGGCAACCTTCCTCCTCGCCGCTAGCATCTCTGCGTTGACATCCTCTTCTCCTTCCACCAGCGTCTCTGGGTCGGTGTTCTCTTCTTCCTCTGCCAGCATCTCTGGGTCAGTGTCTTCTTTTTTCCCCATTGGTGTCCTCTCCTCCCACCATTCACTACTGGCCAACTGTTTTCCCGGCTGCTATTTGAGCAGCCCGCGGTTTCTGGAGGCTCTGCCCACGTCCCTCACTGATCCGCAGCTGTAGGCAGCTCCTGAATTGCAGGGCCAACATCCGTGATTCCTCCCGGCTGCCGCTTTTCAGGATCCCTGTGGTGAGTACCAGGGTGCATGGGGTGGGGGTCTGGGACCCCTTAGAGGGGCTTTCACTGCCCCTCTCACGTTAAGGTATGTAGTAATATTTTAAGGGTGAAAACAGACATCATCTTATGTCTCCTTTGTGCTGCCAAGAAAGGGTGGAAATGATGTTGCCTTTGTGTCAGCTTTTGTTCCCTTTTATGCTACCATGACTTTCACTGCTTACCAAGGCACAGTACCTCCCAGAGATCCATCCCCCCCCCAGGGATGCATCTTGGTAAGTAGGGAAGGCTGGGTAGGTGCTCCAGGAGTTGAGTGGCCCAATCCTCCATGGGAATTCCCAGACGGTGCAGTATCAGGTCCCTCGAGCCCCAGGGGATTACGTTGCATGTATGAGTGGGACAACAGGTGATGCAAGTTTGGCCCAATGAAGCAGAACAACGGTGCTGGGACAATACAGCACAGGTGTTCTGCTTTATTTAGTGACATCTATTTAAGTACAGGCAGAAGACAGGGTGGAGGTGCACCTTACAGACCAGTGTTGTCCAAATGGCAGCCCATGAGCAGCATGTGACCACTGTTGCCCCTATTGCTCCAGCTGTAGGAGCAGCTGGCATCTCCCCCCCTACCCCCGCCACTGCATGCCTCCATCCCAGGGGATGGGGCAGTGAGGTGCAGTCTGGCACAACCAACAGAGCTGGGGGAATGATGGCCTGGAGTGCCCGTGCAGTGCAGTGACACAAGGGTGCCCGCAGGGAGCAGAAGATAAGGGGGGGGGGCACGCCACATGGGGGAGTGCTTCCCTGCATATAGTGAAGCAGAGGGGAGTGCCCACCCACACAGATGCATGGGGAGTGCAGCCTGGGGGAAGGGGGTATGGCTCTGCTCATGCTGGCCCTGTGCTCTGCAGCCCACTATGCTGTGACATGTGAGATATGTGGCCCCTGGCCACTTTGAAGTTGGACAGCCCTGCTATAGACTAACTGAATCAAAGATGCATAAGTTTTTGTGAGCAAGGGCTCACTTCATCACATGCTGTGAAGGGACATAAGTGAATAGTCCCCTTAACTTTCGTGAGACTTATATAGGTGGTGCAGCTTTAGCACAAAGATCATGGGATGGTTAATAATGAAGAGGATGGGCCACTATTACAGGAACAATGCAGATCACTTGGTGAGCTGAGTGCAAGCAAAAAAAAATTAATATATAAATGTCATGCCGTACAACTAGACAAAACTATACAACTAGACAAAAAGACTCTGGAAAGGAGTTGCAGTTGTGGTAAATAATTGTCACAACCCAAAGTTGTGAGTTTTTGTTTGTGTGCGCTTCGGCAATGCTAAATTATGTTCCTGCTAAAATTGCAGCTTCCTTGCATGGTGGAGTTCTCTGCTGCGGGAGTGAACTCCGGTGCAACGGGGAATTTCCCGCCAAATTTGTAGCTTCTTTGCATGGTGCATTTCTTTTGCATCTCAGAGATGCATGGTGCAAAGGAGTTCCCACCATTTGTATAAGAGTTCGTGCCCCATTATTGGGCAACTCTAATATATGCATATGTGGCGGCTGGCGATTGGCTTGCTGGCCGTATAAAGAGCTTGAGTGGTTTCCGCCCAAGTTGGAGGACTCCACAAACATCAGGAGGAGGAGTCTTCACCCTGTGTGAAGATCTCTAAGCGCTGTGGATCCTTACGGACCCAACGCATTTCAAGCAGGCAACAGAGATCTGATCAGCCTCTGGCCTCTCCCCATCGCCGAGCGTAATCCTAGACGTATCCCTTTCCTATATGATCAATTTTCGAACCCACGGAGCCTTAACAACTCCGGGGCCTGAGAACTGAACAGAGCCCACGGAGCTTCGACAACTCCGTGGGAAAAAATTGCCGAACCTGCGGAGCCTTACAACTCCGTGGCCAAAGAACCGAATTTGTCATAGTCCTCCAACGAGGATTTAAGCGGAGCTGCACCTGGAAACTGTCCAGCCTACACCGCGACTACTTGGGCGTAAGTAAATAATCTTTCAATCAACCATTACGCCTCTGTGACTAATTCTAGCCTGTGCATGCCTTGCCGCCACATGGTTTCCTCCGGCCTCGCGTGCCCAGGCTGCTGGCCACAGCCCGCGTGCGCAAAGACGGGCCCGGCTCGCCCCTGGCCCTCACAATAATTAATTCAACTTGAGCTCCCAGTGCAACACAGCAGCCAAAATTGCAAAAGTTATTTTTGGATGTACAAGCAAGAAAATATTATTGAGCAGTGTAGAAGTTGGTACTGGTATAGACATTTCTACAGTTTCATGACCAGTTCTAGGTTAGGGACAGACATTACACCTAAACTGGTTTTAAGTGATCAGAAACTGGTTTAAATCTGTAACAAAACAGATGTTCAATGCACATAAACCAGTTTGAAAATGGCTGAAACCAGTTTGAGATAAACCTGGTTCAATGTAGTATTAGACTTAACTGATTTTGGTCAAACCTGTTTAGGCAATGTCTGTCCCAGATCCCTTCCTGGTTTAAGTTAAACCAGACTCCCCCAGCATCCTAGCATGCTCTCTGGATTCTCTGCTCCACAGCAGGGCTGGCCCTGCCCCTCTGCTCTCTGGCTAGAGCTCTGGCAGAGACTGCAGGCATCTGCCTGGTGTCCCCCTGCTCCCCCCTCCCCTCACCACTCCTGCTAAGCAAGGATTCCTCCCCCTCCCTTTGCCTTACACAGACACCCTTTAGCATTATCTAGCATACCATATGCTGGCTATGGTTTGTGCTGTGCCAGATGGGACAATGGCAGACAGAACTGTGTTGGCTAAGGGTTTTTTGGAGCTAATTAACAGGTAGCTGGTAATGTCCCTCCATTCCTTCCCTGGAAAAAGTTGTTTAAGAAGATCTTGAACTAATGAGGCAAGGTTCTTTGGGTAAATCTGATATATTTTATTAGACCAACTTAAATAGTTTGAAAAATTCTTAGCAAGCTTTTGTGTTTAAATACCCTTTGTCAGGCTGAGGCAGCATCTGCAGTTGGTGTGTGCTCTTTCCGGATGGAATGAATAGTAGAGGCCAGAGGCTGCTATGTATGCAAGAAAGGTAGTGAGTGAAAATGTAAACTGAGGAGTCAGTGGGTGAGAGACAGGTGGGGCGGGGGGCACCTGGGGAGTCAGATGTTAGGTAGGTTATAATGCATCATAAATCCAATGTCTATATTTAGTCCATGATTTTTGTATCCAGGAGTTTGATGAAGTGAAGTTTATAGGCTCGTCTGTAAAAAGTGTTTTGTAAATTCCCTTTGAGGATTAAAACTGAGAGATTGGAGAGAGAGTGGTTTTCTTGTGAGGAATGTGCCCCCACAAGTAATTGGGTATTCTTGTCTTTAATAGATTTCTGGTGTACTTTCATTCTGGTGCGCAGTTGTTGTTTGGTCTCTCCTATGTATTTTCCATCAGGGCATTTGGTGCATTGGATGAGATGTATTACATTTTTGGAGGTGCAGCTGTTAGACCAACACGGCTTCAACATATACTCCTTGAACTAATGAGAGGCTTTTGTTTTCTGATGGGCTGATAAATGCTGATAACAGAGCTGATAAATGCTCTATTATCAACGAGGGTGGGGGAACCCCTCCCTAATCAGAGCATCCTGCCAGGGCCTGGCCATGTCCTCCCTCAGCTCAGCACTGTGACAGGAAGGGAGGGCTGCTTCTAGCCTGAGCCACTGCAGGCATGTGCCTGCATTTCTTCAGTCCAGAGTAGATGTCTGTGTGGTTACAGAGCAGTTTAGTCTAGCCAGGTTAGACCAACCTGAAAAGATTGAATCAATTCAGGCTCAAGCTTTTTGAGTATCTGTCCCTAGCCCTAGTGTCCACAGTTCAAAAAGGATGTTAAGAAAGTGGAGAGAGTTCAGAGATGATCCATGAGAATGATTAAAAGGTATTGGAAAACATGACGTATAATGAAAGATTCAAGGAATTTAGTCTACTTAGTTTAGCAGAGTTGGTTGAAAGAGTGATTAGATTAGTGCAGATACCTATACCCAGAGCAGAAATTTGATCCTAGAGAGCTCTTAAGTCAGACAGACAAAGGTATAACAAGATCTTAAGGCTAGAAACTGAAGCTAGATATATTTGGACTCAAGATAAGGCACAGATTTTTAATACTGAGGGTAAATAATCATTGAAAAAAAAAAAAAACAAAAAACTTACCAAGGGCTCAGGTAGATCAGATGTTTATCAGAAAGATATGCTTCAGTTCAAACAAGATATAATTCAGGGAGGCCCTGTAGCCTGTGCTATACTAAGGTCAGACTACTTCTTCACAATAGTCCCTTTTGGCCTTTTAACCCATGAAAGCTTATCGCTGAATAGGTGCTTGTTCCAATTAACCTAAATCTCATAGCATTTATGTTTTTGCTCACATTTTTCATTATACTTTTTGCCCTCAGAGAGCTGAAACAACATGAAATCTAATTTTCCTCACAATATTTCCACCATCTGAGAATGGTCACACAGTGATGAGACCAGTTTACCAATTACTTTAAATCCACAAATGGGTCCTTGACAAAATAAAAAGACCTATCAATAACGAAGTATAACAAAGAACAAGAGAACCCTACACCAACCAAATTTCCCCTCTGCATGACCTTGAGTATGTCGGGATGGTTCCTGGCAGGGAATGAAGATCATATTTCTTTTAGCCTAGAGCTTTAGAAAGTTTCAGGATGGAAGGAAATATTTTATCTCTTAAAGCATATTTTTGGCTGAGATGCTGACTCTCAGAAATATTTGCGAGTCTGAGAAACTTGGACCTCAAATTCTGGGTCTGGTGAATGACCAGGCATCTGAGGTCTCTCGAGAAGTCATAATGATGATCTGAGCTTCAAAGTGGTCAGAGAATACATCTAAATGACATATTCTTTGATTTACTGTTCCACTGGGACAACAGCCAACGTATATGACATGCTCCACGTAAGCACCGTCTCCAAAGGGGCCCATTTAAGGACAAACATTTATTTTACTGATTGTAAATCTTTCAGTGATTTTGGGGGTTGTTCAGTTCTGCCTTTCCTTCTAGTTCTACAGAAAAATATTGCTGTCATAGCTAGGAGTAAATATTATACTGCTTGTTACATTTCCTTAATTATCGGAAAAGCAGAGCATCTTTCCCCATTTGTCCCCGACTCTGGCAGTTCTTTGTACAGTGCAATAATTTTGAGAACTTGGGAGTGGAAACCAAACTTATCAGATTGTGCTGTATGGCAGGACAGGAGAAGCCACTATAGTAGAGAGGAAACACACTTGGACTAAGAAGCTATGCAGGTTAGGATGGCTACCTTATGCATTTATACAGCTTAAGTTACAAGTTCAGTGAAGAATTTAAATGTTAATTAAAAGTATCCAATATTTTACCCAGTACAGATACTGCAGGAAGGAGGTGTCAGTTTCTTGCTGGTGTGACACTTCCTCAGCGATACTTTGGCCCAAGCAAGATCAGATTCCCATCCAGGTAGCACATGATGGGCACTTGTTGCAGCCTCTAGTCAGAGCCACACCAAATCCCTTTTGTAAAACAGTGTGTTACAGTAAACAACTGCTTGATAGGAAAGAGAGAAATCAGTAAATGAGGATTCCTAGTTCATCAGGGATATGTTAAATACACAGTAAATTATTTTAAGAAAAAACTAGGTAAAATTTTAGGACCTAGGTGAATTTGGAAACTTTTTTTTTAAGTTATAGTGCTCTCCCATGTGAAATGACATAAATCAGGGCTGTCCAGCTCACAGCCTGCAGGCGACATCCAACCCCTAAGAGGTCAGTTTGCAGTCCTGGGTCTCTCACCCTGTTGTTTCTTCCCCATCACTTTAACTGAGCTTTGGGCTCATCCTCCCTCCTTTGGCTTCTGCTTCCTATCTCCACCTTAGGGGCAAGGCAGTGCAGCCTGCAGGACCAGAGATGCTCACACAGCATAATATGGTGCAGTTCAGCAGTGATGGGGGAAGGAGACTGTCTGTGCAGTGAGTGGCCCAGGGGGCCCACAGTCCGTGCTGGTGTAGCATGCAACCCCTGGCTGCTTAAGTTGTGTGTAGATGAAACAGGGGCCCTAAATTGAAGCGGTAGGTTTTAAAAATACCGCTTTAATTTAGGGTTGATTAAACCCCCATGTAGTGCACACACTCCACTGACTTACCTCTCTGGTGGGGAGGGGAGGGTGAGCTGCCAGCGGGCAGAGCGGTCGCTGGGCTGGGAGGGGGTGCTTCCCTATACGGCAGCAGTGGCCTCCCCCCAGGCTGCACTCACCTGCAGGCACCCGGCTCAGGTGGTCTTGCGGGGGCACCACTGCCGTGGAGGGAAGCACCTGGCCCCCATGCAGCTCAGGCAGGCAGGCCAGGGGGGGAGCCTGCTTTCCCAGCTTGCTGCCAGGCTGCATGCAGGGATTTCTGCAGATCCGTGGAGCTGCATGGAGCCTGGTGCTTCACTCTACAGCTGTAGGGGCAGCAAACTAAAACTCCTCAAAAGAGTTTTAGTTTGCTGCGCCCCAAGTCATTTAAGACTCATTACGCTGCTGAATTTCCTACAGCGGCTGGAATTAATGTGCCATATGCCTCCAAGGCATGCAAACACGAACACCATTAAAGCGGTGTAAAAACATTTAGCCCGCTTTAAAGTGTTGTGCACACATGCCTCTCGCTGTGTCTACACACAGCCTAGAAGTTGGACAACTCTGAGAAATACAGAAGTAGCCTGCCCCTTCAGTTATGTATTATTTCTTTCCAGGCCAATGGAATAAATGAAAGTTCTGAACAGATTTACCTTAGTTTTCCAATTGTGTCCACACAGACAGAGCTTTGTGTCCATACAGAGTCTCCTTAATTTAACAGGATCCTAGGCATACAAGTTGGTTTATGTGGATCAAACCTGCAGGGGGCCTTGGTCTGCAATTCTTTGGGCCATTTGGAGGCTGGCCTTTAAATCTTGGTGAGTTAGGTCTAGGAAACAGCCAGGTTGTCCCAGGAACATCTCTTTGAGGTTAGCATCTTGTTCTCTAGAGTCTCAGTTTTCATTAAAAAATAGCCAGTCTTTATAAAGTACAATGATTCTGAGCCAGGGTGATGTGGCCTCCGGGGGGAGGATGAAGGGGGAGAAGAGGAGTGAGAGATCTTTTCAAGGGTTCCACAGGGTGCTGGTCAGTATTAGCTCTATTAAGTGGGCAAACACCTACACATGATTCACAAAGTAAACCCAAATATTTCAAATAGAAATCCAGTGTTAAAAAATATTCTGACCTGTTTCAGTCTCTCAGTTCTTAGCAACAGAAGAATTGCTCTATTATTTTTCTGTAGTCAAAAAATGAGTAAAAAAATAAGAGCTGGCATTTTTCGAGGGGTGCCTGGAATATAAAGAGGGATGCCTAGAGTCTAAAAAGGATGAGAACCACTGCTTTAGCTACTCTGCCTTGCAGAGAAGTCTCACTAATGTGAAAAAATTGTAACCAATGCAGAGATGCATCTGCAGAGACTCTGGAACAACAGCACTGAGAAGTATGAACTGATCCGTTCATCTCGGTGAGGGACACACTCAGATAATCAGCGATGAAATTAAATATTGGTGCTATTTTCTCCGCTACATTAAAAAACAAAAAATGGGTAGGGGTAGGGAGGCAGGATGAGTCACAGCTCCACAATTCACTGCAAGGAAACTGCATCTTGGTATTAAAAAATGCATTTGGGGGATGCCCACATTTTCCATTCCCCCTCCCCTTGGACAATCAGTCACAGAGTAGCTGAGTTTAAGAAACCCAGTAGAGCCTTTTGGCAATAAGCCCTCAAATGCAGGGAGCTGTGCCTGAGTAGTTGTAGAGGCATGTGGTCATATTCTGAATATCTGCATAATCTACCCTGAGCAAGGTTTTGTTTGGGTGCCTCAGAGGCTAAACTTACTTTGTGTGTGAAGCTAGGGGGTAGACTAGTTTATCTGACTTCTGGCAAAGGTTTTTAAAGGAGAAATGTGGGGCTAATGGGCATCATCCAGAATTAGACCAGCACCTCACAGCAAATAAAACTTACTGGAAAGAAAGCTTTACTTCTCACACGTGTATTTAAGCAGATCCAAGGAAAAATTCTACGTCACTTCTTAACCAGCTTATTTCATTATAGGGAACTACCGTACTTTCAGCTAGCAGTGAAGAAAACACTTCATACAATGTGAATCAAAAGTGATCAGTTCTACTTTTCAGTTTGAATATATATCTAGATATATATATCTATATATCTATAGATATAGATATATATATCTATAGATATATATATATATTTAAAAGAACCAGGAAAGTAGAACTGAAAATCTGAAGAATGGAAATTTTCAGTTCATGTTCAATTGTTTGCTAACATTCAATGAGCTAAAAATATATTTACTATGCATAGTTATTAGTTAACTCAAGTTTCTATATCAGAAAGAAAACTAGGAGACTATTAAAGGTCAGTTAAAATTTAACATGCTGCCTTTTATTACATGATTACAATCTCTGAAGCAATGTTCAGAATAAAAGAGGAGTTATCAGTGGAACTAACCTGATTTGAGGATGGTTAGTGGGTAACCTTCGAAAAATTGCCAATATAAACGGTCTTCTCTGATGAAAAGTCTGCTTTGACTATGATGAAATGATGAAATGTATTCTTTGGATTGGATTCACAAAACATTTCTGTCCTTTTGAGTACCTTTTGAGTTAAAAATAAAAAACAAACAAACAATGTTAGCTAGTGCTACCCACACAATAATCACAGACTTTGAGCCAGTTTAAATATTTCACCACTTTTCTACATTTTGCTAAATAAAGATATTTTCTCAAAAATTAGGTTAATTACTAACTGTTCATGTGAAATGCACAAGGCAGAACTCACAGGGTGGGCCTAAATAACTGGGCATATAATCTTTTCTCAATTCATCTGTATTTGCTGCTATAATCATTCTTTAGGACCATTACTTTAGTCATATTACAAGGAGAGCATTTTGTATTGTAGATATAAGGATTGCTTGGAAAAATATCCAGTTGTGTTTATTATTAATGAAAAATTATGTGGTCTCATGTAATGAATAATAAGTAAAAGCAGATATGGTTGAATGTATTTGTAAAGTTCTTTTAAAAAGGCCTCTACTGGAACCAAAACTAACCATTTCTGAATCAATACTATATTTTCTTTAAATAAAATGACCACATTACGTGATTCTCACTGTAATACCATTTTGCCTTCTAAAAGAAAATAAAACTGTACAGCAGTACCTTATACATTACATTTTACCTCAAGTACAATAAATCTCAGTAAAGCATGTCATACCTACTACGCCAAACACAGAGGACCAGATCCTAGTTCTGTTGAGCTTGTACGTGGATTTGGGTGCCTATAATCAATTCTATTCTATTCTATTCTATTCTATTCTATCCATACATCTACTTTTGAGGTATGCTGTCATCTTGCCTTTAGGATAGCTTCACAAAAAAGCAGTGAGGAGGAGGACCCATACACTTTTCCTATTAATAGTTTTTCAGGGACTTGAATAGGGTGGAATAGGATTACACTAATAAAGGTAGTTATGTAAAATGACCTATGGCCCCAAAACATGGAATAAAATATGGTCCATAAGTTAGCATTTTATTTGAAATACATGCTTCAGGGCTTCACTAATTATTCTTCCACCTAGGAAGTGGGTACCTTTCTTTAGGAGTGAGGGAAAAGATAAGACACTAGACTGGCAACTATTTCCTGTCCATTTAGTGAAAATTTACACAGCTTGTGCGTGACTGGATTTGTGGAGCATATCTTTTTTTTCCCATCCTTAATCTATGTATGCAGAGTTGAATAAGCATATTTCTTTATCTAGGACAGTGTTTAACAAACTTCGAAAATTACGTCCCTGTCGATCAGGGAAATGGAAAACAAGTGTTTGTACCTAACCCTGCCTGCTTGTCTACCACCTCTTCACCACACTGAGGAATGCATCTTGACTCCCTTTTCCCACACTTTAAGAAATGCTGCTGTACATCTTTTTAACGGGACACCTCTTCTTTCTTCAGTGCTTTGATGAGCAGAGAGTTAACCTCTGAAGTATCATTATTGACTTTGGAATCACTGATGTATATGGAGCATTTCTCACCTTGGAGCTCCTGTTTCAGGCTCGGTGGAATGCGGACAAACCTCCCGTCTGTTGCATTTACTTCACATTTGGAAGGTTTTATTAGAAACCATACTTGATTTTTTATCTTCTTTTAGGAATGCTGAGACTTGAAAACAATTTAACGGACTCTGGTTGCCATTGGCTAGTATTTTTTTGTCCCACTTGAAAATCAGTCAAGTATCTACTCAAATTTGCAAGCATCTATTATAGTTTCTGTTCACTGTCAATGTTAGGAGAATAATTGTAGCCACTGTTAATACTGGTGTTCTCTTTGTCTATATACTTTACATATGGACACTGTTTCTTCTGTGGTTCTATAGTCATGTATTATCACTTCCAATCTTCTTGAGGAACTGATGAAGTACTGTGTTGCCTGCAACAACTCAGGCTTCTCTGAACCAATTAGTTTCAAGGTGCCACCCTGTCCTACCTTCTTCCACTCTGCCATCTGAGTGATTATCCCAGACCTCCAATAACTTATTGTGGAAAGCTTCTCATTAGAGGCTGGAAAGTAAAGATATGGACACACGATCAAATTGCAGTGAGTTAACAGACCATTAGACTTACTACAGAGGATCTGCTGTGTGGTGACTGTTCGCTGCTCTTATATCGCACCAAGTGGCAGCTAAACCTGGCCTGGCTAACTTACTTGCATTTCATTAAAAGGTAGGCAGTCCCCATTCAGCTTTCACTTATGAGATAAGGACAGGCAGACATGATTATAGCAAATCAGCTGATCTGTAGTAAGTCTCTGCCCCTGCTAACATGCTGTCTCTTGACTAGCCCCCAAAGGGGAGGCATCACATTTAAACATGCATCTTTACTTTTTATAAGGTGACAACAAAATAGGAGTTTGGGGCCTAGAATGCCATGCAAGGTCCACAAAATGTTCCCTTTGGGGAAAATTCATCCTCTCTGCATAAAGTTATCTTGCTCTTGTGAAACACTCCAGTGAAGAAGGTCTGTGCAAGCCTATGCACACTTAAATGCCACATGGGTCTCTGAAGTGAATTTCAGCTATAGCTGTTCGTTTGCAGTACATGCTCAGGCACACATTGCCAACTGTGAGAAGGTTGAAGAACCCCTATTTAAAATAAAATAGCCTCTATCACGAATATGACAGCAACTAAGCAACTTTTCAAACATACTTGCTGCAATGTGTTAAAACTTTGAGTTTAAGAAAGTGATATCTGATGAGTGGCAAACCTTTACTGTAGCCTCTGTGGTATCTAACCTATTTTAGCAAGAAAAGAGATCACTCCTGTAAGTTCAAGCACATTTCCAGTTTTATTTCATAGACATTAGGCCTGGAAGGGACCTTGGAAGATCATGGAGTCGAGCCCGCTGCCCCAGGGGCAGGAAGTCACCTAGGATCAAAGGTTCCCAGCAAGATAGGCGTCCAATTGTTTCTTAAAAGAGTCCAGGGTAGGTGCTTGCACCACCTCTGGAGGGAGTCTATTCCAGGCCTTGTGGGCTCAGACAGTAATGAAATTTTTCCTATGTCCAGCCTAAAATGGTCTTGGAGGAGTTTGTGACCGTTTGACCTTGTGATCCTTTGGGGCACTCTGGTGAACAGGCATTCCCTCAGATCCTGATGTATACCCCTTATATCAGAGGTGGGCAAAATATGGCCCGCGGACCAGATGCAGCCTGCTAGGCCATTCTATCCATTCTGTGGGGCCCCTAAAAAATTTAGAAAATTAATATTTATCTGCCCCTGGCTGCCTGTCATGCGGCCCTCGATGGCTTGCCAAAACTCAGTAAGCGGCCCTCTGCCCAAAATAATTGCCTGCCCCTGCCTTATATACTTATAGGTAGCCACCAGGTCACCCCTGAGCCTGCTCTTTTCTAGCCTGAAGAGTCCCGTAGCTTTCAGCCTGTCATCATAACACATGTTGTCTTGCCCTCTGATCATGTGCCTGGCTCTCCTCTGGACTCTCTCAAGCTTTTCCATATCCTGTGGAGCCCAGAATTGGATGCAGTACTCCAGCTGCAGCCTCAACAACGCCAAGTGGATGGTCAGGAGGATGACATCCTGAGATTTGCTTGAGAAGCATCTATAGATGCAAGCCAGAGTTTTGTTTGCTTTACCAACTGTGACATCGCATTGGTGGCTCATGTTCATCTTGTGGTCAACCATGACTCCCAAGTCCCTTTTGGCCATGGTGCTAGTGAGCGTAGCACTGCCGAGCCTATAAGCATGCTGCATGTTTCCCCTCTGCCCCCCTCCCCCCCCCCCAGGTGGAGTACTTTGTATTTTTCCATATTGAGGTATTCTGTATTTCTTATTGTAAGTACTGCTATATTGTCAAGGAATGCTGTGCCATGTGTGAACACAGCTGATATAAATCATGAAATTATCTTGATATGTTTTGAATATTTATATATTTCCATTTAACCTGTCCCAGATTCCCTAATTTGAACAACATACTACCCCTCCCCCAACAACCAACCCTTTCCAATACAATGCAGTGGCCTGGAAAGGTGGGCTTCCTATTTCAGCATCAGCATATTTTCGAGGACAACACTGTAGACTGGTATATAGATGAGCTATTGTAGAACCAGGGAATGGTTTGTAAATGCACTGACTTTTAACCAAAAATAAAAGGTTACGCTATATTCATAACCAGGTTTTCTTTTGAACATTTACACTTTTTAAAATGCAAGCTTATAAAAAATTAAATCATAATATCGCCTTCACTTTGTCTCTTTAGCTATCCAACAAACTAATTATCTATAATAATATAGATATATAAGAATATTGGGCAGGAAGGCAACATCTGGGCCACTGTGTCCCATCATTTGTGTTCAGAGGCAACCATGAAGTAAACATCTGTCTGAAAGGTTCCCAAGAAAATCCACTCCTGTCCCTCTTGCTTAGCTCCACAACCACAAAGTGACCTCTGCAATGGGTCATAGAAAAGAACAGAGAAAATGCAAGCACTACCAATGCCCTGGCCCTATTAGTGTATTTATTTGTTAATAACAAGCATCCCTATTGACAGCTAATTCTTAAAAGTATTAATTTTGTTTTACAAATCTGAGTGGACCTTTATTATTAGAATGTAAAAGTATGACATAGAATCATTTTGCAAATGTTTATATGCACTGTTAAAAGCTATCCAAGCGGCTCATAGAATATTCACTATCTTCATGGAGTTACAGAGACTTAGTGCATTTATTTATGCTATATTTTACTTTTGCAGATGTTGAAGTGGTGGCTAACACTTCCCTAAATGCTGGTAGCCACGTTTTAAAGCAGCAGCAAATAGAGGATAGGGTGCTCCTTTGTATATGCTTCCCAAAACAGTATTAGTTAATATTCAGATTGCAGCTGCAAACAGGATAAGGGCCCTATTACACAAGTGTTGTACAAAACACATTCCCATACATGGTTTTTACCATAGCAATCTTCACAATTTATGGTTTATAACATGGAAAATGTTTCTAATACAGTGCTGACAGACCTGACTCAAGTCTGCTGAATTTAATGAGAATCTCTCCATTGAGTTCCTCTACTGGGAAAGAGAGTAGAGGTTCAGACATGTCTATACTGCAGCTATGCTAGGGAAATGCACCCTACCCACCTGCTTCCTTCTATGTAGCCGCTGCTGGAGCAGCACCAGGTATGCTTATCTACCCTCCTGAAAGCACACCTAGCAACACATAGTGCACGCTTCATTTTCCCAGCATTTAGTATGCACAGAACAGGAGCAAGGGGGGAATGTGTAGTCACAGCAGCACCCGCTAGAATAGTAACTCTCAGCCAGGTTGCTGCACCACTCTGCAGTTCCTTCAAATCCTCCAAAGGGTCCTGTGGGATGTCATGCCATGTTATCACTGTTAGCTGTGCAAACCATATTCACAAAATAAAACCAGAGATTTCAAATAAGAATCCATAGTGCTTAAAACGTTCTGACTTGCTGGTTGCAGTCTGAGTTCTATGTAACAAAAGAATTGCTTTCTTATTTTTTGTAGTCAAAACATGAGTGAAAGCTAAGAGCTGGCATTTTTTAAGGGATGCCTTGAGTCTAATAACGGGTGTCGTGAATCTAATGCGGTTGAGAACCATTGCTCTAGGGTCTACTAGATATGCACTTAGGGCCCACTGATTAAAGGGAAAAAAAAGTCGCTATTAGCAACCTGACAGCAAGTGCCTAGGCACAGGGCCGGTGTAACATTTTTTGGGGCTCCCCTGCAAGAAATAGTTTTGGGGCCCCCTGCCCTGAAGAAGCTGGCAGCAGCAGCAGGGGGGAGGGATGGTGAGCGGCTGGACATGAAGCTAGCAGTGGTGAATGGCTGGACTCAGGGACAAAGGCAGAGGAAGAAAACAAAGTTTGGGGCAGCTGAGCGCGTGTGTGCACGTGCATGCACAAACCCACCCCCTTGGGAAAGTCTGAGGGAGAGGGGAAAGGGCCAAGGGGAGGGAACTGCATTACCCAGTGCTGTGTTGCCCTGGCCCCGGCCCCAGCCATCTCCTGGCCCTGACCATACCAGCCCCGGATGCTGCACCAGGCCTGGCTGCATCCCGGTCCCGGCCATGCCATTTCTGGCCCTGGCAGCCTCCTGGCCACACCAGTGCTGGCCGCCCCAGCCTCACCCACCTCCCAGCCCTGGCACCTGCCCTGGCTCTGACCCTGGATGCCTCCCCACCCCAGCCCCGGCTGTGCGTCTGGGGCCAGCCCGTCCTATATTGTGAAACCTGCGGCTGCAGGGGGCCCCACAGCTAAGAGGCCCCCTGTGCCTCCCCACCTTGGGAAAGTTTGACAGGGAGGGGAAAGGGCCAAGGGGGGGGAACTGCACTGCCTGGTGCCATGATCTATTGAGGTCCCTTCGGACCCTAACATCTATGAATCTATGAATCTATGCTTCCCCAGCCATCTCCCAGCTGGCCCCGGCTGCCTTCCGGTGCCTTCTGGCCCTGGCCACCTTCCGGCCCACACCAGCCATGGCTGCCTCCTGGTTCTGGCTGCACTGGCCCCAGCCCCGGCTGCCTCCTGGCCGCACTGGCCCCAACTGCCTCCCAGCCACACCAGCGCTGGCCGCGCCAGCCTCAGCTGCCTCCCGTCCCCGGCACCTGCCTTGGCTGCACTGGCTCCAGCTGCCTCCCCAGCCCCACCCCGGCCACACACCAGCCAGGGGAACCCAGAGCCACAGCTTGGAGCAGGGCCAGCCTCAGCTGCACTGCTGGCCTGGAGTGGATGGAGCCCCCAGGACCTCCACACCTGCCCTGCCCTGCCCTGCCCCACCCCACGTCGTCCCCAGGAAGAGCCCAGTGGCTTCTCCAGAGGCATGGTGCCAGGAAACCAAATGGGGGGAGGGCACATGGGCCCCATTCTTTGCATGGCCAAGGGTGGGCCACAGTTGCAAGCTGGGCTCAGTCTCTGCTCCATGTTTCCATGCCTCACTGAAAGCGGCAGGCACCGTGGCAGGTACCGGCATGCGCATCCTGCTGCTGGGTGAGCTGGGCAGCAAGGCGCATGGCAGCACCCACCACTTTCAAAGCTGCAGCAGCGAGGCACAGAGACAGAGAAGAGGCTGAGACCAGCTTGCAGCTGTGGCCTTCCCTCACCCATGCAAAGATCAGGGGGCCATGTCCCTCCCCTCCCCCCACTTGGCTGCCTTGCGCCTCGCCTCTGGAGGAGCTGCTGGGCTCCAATTGTTTCATGACCCGGCCAGGCTGGGGCCCCAGTCACGGTGAATGGGGACTGGGCCAAATTGTGGGACAATCCCCGCAGTGCAGGAGGGAGCGGGCCAGGGGCAGGGGTGAATGATTCACCCTTCTACTACCCCACTTTCTCCTGCATTGTGGGGGGTCTTGATTTGCCCTCCCCCCCACGCCTATGGAAAGAAACAAAACAGATTAAAAGAAACTTACCTGCCTGTGGCTGGGCCAGCTGCAATCCTGGCTGCAAGTGTGCAGGGTAGCTCAACAAGCCCACCCCTCCCACCCTGCTGTAGGACCCTGTAGCCAGGCTGCCCTTAAGCAATACCTGCTGTGGCTCTATGTTTGGGGGGGGGGGGGGGGGGGCTGAGCCCTGTTAGTCCCCCACTTCCACTGCCTATGCGCAGGGGGCCCCTTAGCTGCAGGGCCCCCTGCAGCCACAGGTTTCGCAGTATAGGATGGGTTGGCCCTGCCTAGGAAAGTCTTTTGGAGTGTTAGGAGCAAGGAAATGGCATTGGCTTGTTGTTTTTGAATGACAGGGATGTCATCTCATCTAGCTGCAAATAAATTTGTATAGGATACATAGCTCAGAATAGAAACAGAATATCTAGATACCCAAAGAGCAAAAACATCATCATTCTGCAGACATGAAACATCAATATCAATGGGAAATGGTCACGGATCCATGGCTTTGTTAAAATTTATATCCTTCCTTGACTTGTATTCACAGAAAATGCAAGTTGTCTCTGTGCAGAGGGCCAGCACAAAACTGATAAACCACTTAAGTTTTACTTAAGCCATGTTTAGGGTCTATTTGTAGGCCATAAAACAGGACAAGAGCAATAAGAGTTAAAATCTGCAAGTCTAAAGTTCTGAGGAAAGCACCAGAGTGCAAAGAATATATTGATCTAGACAAAGTCACGAACATGTACAAGCACCCTAATCAGAACATTTGGAAGCTGATCAAGAACATTCTGGGATGGACAGAATTAGTACCACCTCCCACAGTAGATAAGAAAAGCATGCAAGGACAGTAAAAACCAATATCTGGTACATCCAGGGAAAGGTATATAGGAATATTGTACTTAAATAAGTTCATAATCAGCAAATTGTAAGGTGTGTGGCACCAAATGTGATCAATCATGTGTAGGCAATCATGATATAGGCTTGTTGCAAGCCCTTCATGTAACACAAGAATAGAACATTTTTAGATTTGTGTTTAACCGTTTAACCCTGTACCATCCCTGCTGCTGGCCAGTCTGATCACCTGGCTGACAGTACTAATAAAGGCTACACTAAGTTTATATTTATGGAATAGTTGCTGCATACTTATTCAACCACTGCTGCATGTTGCAGCAGAACCTAATAGGCCCTTGGTGGCAAAAACTTTCTGGTGCAGTGACTTGAATAAGCAGTGAGATAAGTAGTGAGTCGAAGGTAAAGCCACTCAGTTAGACAGTGATTTGGATCTCCAGGGTCAGATGCAGACATTACATTTTTACTGGTAAAAGTGATCGGAAACTAGTCTACCCCTAGAAAAGAAGTTCGGCACACAGACTGGCAATTTGTCTCAGTTTACTTAATAATCTTAAAGGCAGTAGCAGAAGGTCAAGCTGGCTGGACCTCTGCAGTATTACTATTTGGACAGTCTAGCCCCAGAACATCCTCTACCCAACTTTTCTCATCAGGAAACACAGAGGGGTTCTCCAGGGAAACCCTGGCAGAAACTAGAATAGCATTTCTCTGTTAAGTATGCAGAGACAGGCAGAATACATCAACATACTCTGTCACCAAATGGACCCAGTATTTGCTATGTTGCTCTGTAAACCCATACAATGTGAGGTAATGGATGACCGGCTTAGTATTTCCACAATGCAAGAATGTCTTAATTCTTAAGAATTTAAATGATTTCCATTTGTTCCAAATACTTTACTGATCCATCATTATATTCTTGCTTCCTGAAAAATCTCTTTTGAATTTTAAAGAGCTTTAGGAATGCCCCTAGTAACATTTTGGATGGACTTCAGGTTATGCTGATATTATACAAGAGGAAATATGAAAAAAGGAAAACATGTTTCAATATCGACTACAAAATTATTCCAAAACCATAATTGTACCAGTGGATTTCAGTACCAATGTTGTGCAAAAGAAAACCATTTGTTTCCTGTCTTTGAAGGACTCCATCATCTTCCAAAAATCTGATTAAAAAAATACACAAACTAGGTATACAAGAGCACAGCTAACAGACAATGGCCTTAGTACCTTTACATTGGCATGATTCAATTCAAAGCAAACTAGAATCAAAAGAGTCTTTTCCACTGCCTGGATCAGCCCCATGCTGATATTATGGGAATGAAAAAACTAAAGTGGAATACATCATGGTAAACATTAACATTTCTTGCATTGCTCCACTATATCTCCCATGCCCTGGTCTCTCCACAGTCTGCTCCCTCTTCCACCTGGATGTATGCTACATTGTACGAACCAAAAACGAGCCACTATCAATATTTTAGCAGTTACAATCTTGAAGTTTAGCATTGTAGCATAATGTTTAAAGTTACAATCAAGTGACACTCATCATCAAGAATTCCACACAGTTAAATAGCTGTGCATCCCTTTGCGAACTGATTAACTTCTGTTTGAAGAGAAGCCAGCAATATAAGTATATGTTGAACAGGTTGCCCTGGGAAGAACTTAATGGGGGAACTGTAAGTCTTTTCTACATAAACATGCAGAAGGCAGGGCAGGGTGGCTCCTTAGGGCACCTATACACATGCAGCAAGGTTGCTCTGATGTGCTGTAATTTCAATGTGTGGGAGCAGACTTGATTAATCCAGTCTGCTGGAGCGTGGTAATTACCACCTCCAGCACATGTATAAATGCCCTTAGAGACTAACTCAGGCAGAAAGGCCTATGCCTTCACAGGTAACGACCTACTTCTTCCAATCCTATGAATGGATTTGCAGAGAGCAGAGGCACTAAATGGAAAGGAATAAAGTAATTCACATAAACATGGTGAACTTCTGGGCAAAGATTTATTATTCCAGTGTAAGCACTGTCTATTGGTTATCCAAGAACAAACTCTTACAAGCAAAATATGAACTAAATCCTAAAGAAGAACAAATAACCAAAGTATATTTTACCCTTGAAACGGTGAAAAAAAGTTTTTCCATGTATTTTACTAGTTTAATATCAAGCTTTGTTGCTGATACCAAGTTTCAACACAGTATACTAAAAGAATCCTTTTAATATAAACAGTAAAACTCTGTGCTATTTTAATAAACCAAGAAAGATGGCCAGAAACCCAAGGCTTGTAATTTCCTAAACTATAAACATATAATTGGGAGTTGGCTGAACCAGCTCCACTGGGATATGAAACAACCATATAAAGACAAAGAAAGCCTATTGTAATCAGTAATGTGGAGTTAGAGCTGACTTCGCAAAAAGACTATTAACTGAGCCAACAGAAGTTGGCAGCTACATATGTACAATTTGCTTTGCGAAGGAGGGACCTAAGAAAAAATTGGAATCTGTTTATTTTGTCTTTAAGAATTTTTTGCCAGAGCTTAAGAAAGAGCTATTTCTGGTCATAACCAGACACCCAGAATCATCTTTATTCTTCAGCAGTACTTCAACATTCATTCCAGATATCTATATAATATTGAAACTACTTATTTTACAGAGAAGATGTTTTGGTTTTTGGGTTTTTTGTTTGTATTTTTTTCAAAAGCAAGATTTACTGCCACTGTTCTCCAATGCTTAGCAAGCAATAAGGCAAGTCTTTCCTGGTTGTGTGGCTCCCATCATCATACTATCCCATCTTTACCTGAATGTTAATAGCTTTATCCTTTCAGAAACCCTATATTATATCCATTTTACTGACAGGGTAACTGAGGTATTGAGTGAGTTAACTGACCAACCCCAGAACTGAACGCATACCTTGAGTTTTGCTTTAATTACAAATGATCCTTCGTTCTCTCAGCCACTGAAATCACTAGCTACCTCCACACACACACAGACACACACACTTTGGAAAGATGACAAAGATCATAAGAAGTTAAAATTCCAAACATTTCTTTATACAAGGCTTATAGAATATAATAAAGAAAGCCAGCACAATAAGACAGAAGTTAGAAATCTGTAGCAGTTATTAAAATATCCTAGATAATGAAGATTATATCCATTCTTTTAATACAGAACCTCTAGGAGAACATATAAGGTTCTGTAGCTTAGTTTTAAAGCTGAAATGTAATTAATTAGGACTTTTCCATAACAGTGGAAGGGGGAGCCATTTCTCTCTCTCCATATCAGAGTTTGATATTTGAATTAGAGAGTTAATATTTAACAAGCTTCCTATCCCCATGAACTGAATGGTGCCAAGAGGCACAGTACATACTTAAAATGTACTGCAAGATGGCACTAAAAAGGTCATCAGTTCAGAGTAGAAAAGCTTCAGAGAGCATCTAGGTTATCTGGTAAATATGTAAAGAGAAATGGACAGCATAAGAGCTCAAAATTAAATTGAAGCTACGGTTGTCAGTTCTGCTGAACAGAAGGTCATCTTTATGCTCTTTGAAAAAAAGAAATATCTAACTTATTAAATCCTCTTTTTTTATACTAATCAAATAAATAAGAAGGGCAAATGTTATTAAAACCACTTGTCCAAGACCTTCTAGATAGATAATTTACTACCAACTCATTAATCTCTAGACTATGATAAAATCTCAGCATAGATTATGAGGAGGCCAAATATGAAAATACTGTTGTGAGTTTCTAGGACTAGCTATGCACTTTAACAAAGGCAAAGTTACCCCATGCATACATACATTCAGTGGGGAAATACTGCTCCTCACATTTTGACATATAACAAAATTGTAAATACTAGCATTTACTGAACATAGTACTTTTCCTCCATAGGTCTAAATACACCTTACAAATGGAGGTAAATAATATTATTCCTTTTCTACCACTGGGAAAAAGTAAGAAACCGAGACCTGAGGAGCTACCATTTTAAATGTACTTGCTAATCTTTTCACCTTGGTTCCTGGCCTTTGACCATATTTTTCCTTAGAATCAGGATGTACTGTCCTGCATGTCAAAAGATGATCCAGCTGGGTCTAGTGCTACTTCAGATCCAAGGAACGTGAAGGGAATTTGGCTGCTAGCTACTCAGTCACCTCAAACTGCACATATGTAGCCTGAAACTGGAGCCAGGGAGTAGGCCAGATGCCCAGCCACAGCTAGTGTGGAAGAAAAACCTAAATTTTGAAACCCTATCATGCGCAGTGCCACAGGGATGGTCTAGTAGGCTCCAAGGACCCAGAGTGGTCTGGCCTGCCCTCTCTTGACATCTCAAATGCCTCCTTGCCTGCTACAGCTTTGATGGGAATGATAGTTTAGAAGTAGTCCTGACCTCAGTTCAGTCAAAAGGGACAAACTTCAGTGCCTCTCCCTCTACATTCATATCACTAGGCCTGCTCTCACTCAGGACCATACAGAGTTTGAGAATTAGGGGACCTCACCCCATTCTCTCACCCACTCCTTAGACTTACTTCTCAGTCCTAATCAGCCCTTCAGGCTCATCAGAGACTAAACCAGGGGCGGGCAAAATGCAGGCCATTCTATCCGGCCTGTGAGGCCTATAAAAATTTTAGAAAATTAATATTTATCTGCCCCTGGCTGCCTGTCTTGCAGCCCTTGATGGCTTGACAAAACTCAGTAAGCGGCCCTCTGCCCAAAATAATTGCCCGCCCCTGGTCTAAACCAACATTTCCTGGAGCTCTCTGACCCACTTAACAGCTCTCCCAGGTGCCCAAGCCCCAAACAACCCCTAAACAGACCACATGCTTCTCTCCAGAGTGCTTTCAGCTGCCTCAGGCCTGGGACTAGGGAAAGAAATGATACATAAACTGGTTTAGGTGATCAGGAATCAATTTAAACCTGTAACAGAACAGAAGTTCAGTGCACATAAACCACTTTCAAAATGGCTGAAACCAGTTTAAGATAAACCTGGTTGGATGTAGTACCAGACTCAACTGATTTAGGTCAAACCGCTTTATGGCACTTCTGTCCCAGACCCCCTCCCAATTCAAGTTAACTTACAATCCTCTAGCATCCCAGGATGCTATGCAGTCCTGGGCTATGCTCTAGTGGAGAAGGGCTGGCCCCATTCCCAGCTGTCAGTGGGAGGCTTTTCCAACCCCTGCTGCTGGGAGCCAGGCTGATTTCCCTGGCCCTGCCCCCTCCTTGGCTGGGTGATTGCCTTGGCTCCTGGCTCAGGCAGGGGGAGTAAGTCCCCCACTGTAGGTTTTCCCCTCCCAGAGCTGGGGTGGGCGTTTTTCCCCTCCACTCCCTCTTCAGCTGGCCAGCCAGCCAAGGATTGGGTAGGGCTGGGTGATCAGCCCGGCTCCCAGCTTGAGTACGGGGAGTAAAGACCTCACTGTGGGCTTTCCCCCTGCCTCCACCAGCCACAGCCCGGTTGGGGTCCAGAGCCACGTGTGCGAGGGGGATTTTTTTCCCCCACCACTCCCTCAGCTGGCCTGCTGGACATGCAGGACAGTACATTCTGATTCTAAGGAAAAATATGGTCAAGGGTCAGGAACCAATGTGAAAAGATTAGCATGTACATTTAAAATGGTAGCTCCTCAGGTGACTGGCCCAGGTCCTGGCTTCTAGCTCAGGTGAGGGGAGTAAAGCCCCCGAGGAGGGCTTCCCCCCTATTTGCGCTGAGCACAGCCTGGCTGGGGGTTCAGAGCCAGGAGGGGAGGGGAAAAGCATTTTCCCTCCCACTCCCTTCTCAGCTGGTTTGGCAGACAAGGAGGGGCATGGTCAGGTGATCGGCCTGGCTCCCAGTTTGGGTGGGAGTGGGGAGTAAAGCCTGAGCCATGGGCTTCATCTCCACCCACTGTCTCTATAGATATAAATAGCTGACTTGGCTCATAGTACTATGAATCACAATCTGTGGTGTTGACAATACATTTGACCTGAGCAAGCTTCCCAACTAGATTCAATGTCAGCGTACGAAAGGCACTTGTTGGCTTAAATAAAGTTTAAATTCTTCAACAAGCTTAGAGGAAAACTGGAGGGCACCCAGACTCCCACAAGGACAAAGCAGAGGAAGAAGACAGTGTTTTGTGAGCAACAGACTGCTACTTCAGAATAAAGTAAAAATAACTGAATTGGAGAAATTATATAAAAATATCTACAAAGATACAAGAATTCAGATTAGGATAATGATTGTTAGTTTTTAGTCCATCGGAAAACATTAAGGGGTCTAATTGCAGAAACTAAAGACCTCAGACATTCTGAAAATTGCATCCTTTATTGTTTCTCAAATTGGTCACCTAAAACTCAAGAACCTTAAAATAACTAGTTGCTTTTGAAAGTTAGTGTATGTAAAAAGTAGGCGATTGAATTACTTTATTCTCATCTTGCCTTAATTCACAGTACCAGATATCTACAGAATAATTAGGCAGACTTCAATGATGAAAACTTGGACTTAATTGGTCAAATGCACTTCAAGTATATTATTTAAAGAATAATTGGCTCAAATGGTTGCAAACTTACAATGTTAGGAGATAGATTAATTCATAGAATTTATAACTTAAAAAAAATCACAAAATAAGTACATATATATAGATTTTAATAGATACACATTTGTAAATAGTGCATAAAAATCATCATGCTAAACCAGATATTGGATTAATCATGCTGAAATTTTTTTTGTGGTTAGTAAACTCAAGATCCCAGTGCTACTGAAATTCATTGTTCAGTTTCAGTTCTTTTGTCAAACTGAACATCTGTATTGGCAGCATTGTTGATAGTTGGTAAATACAAGTGTGATCCAAAGCTCACTAAAGTCAGTGGGAATTTTATCACTGACTTTGTACCAGAACTTTTACATGCTTTTTTAACAGTATGAGTGGCAGTGTTGTCACTGCCTTTGTTTCTGCAAAACTGCTACAAGCTTTGCAAATCTAAAAGGTTCTAAATATTTGTAGGTATGCTTTTCCACAACAATTTTTTTCAGTTTACAAAGTTCACATAAAAAGTAAATATTTCTGTGAGGAATATGGTTACTGGGTTTTTTTGTTTGTTTAATATTCCCTATGTTTGCTTAAGTAATTAATATTAAAAGAGGCAGAATTCTCTAATAATTAGGACAGAGGGACTTGAGTCTTAAAATTGAGGTCCTCTTCTCAACCTTGCCATTATTGACATAACATTACTCATTTCATGGGAATTCTCTGAATTTCTTACACATCTGTGTGGACTTTCTAAACCTTGTTCAAATATGACGACATTCTCTTTGAGCATTTTAAATATAAAAACTCTTCTAACATCAAAACCTGTAGCAAATAAGTACCAAAATGAAGAATAAAACATAACTAAATATAGCTGCAGTATTCAAAAGGGCTAAGCAGAAGGAATGACTGAGAGGAGAGATAAGTATGCCCTGGCTGATGTGCAAGAACTATGCCAAGTTGCCATTTAAAATGTTTTCTATGTATATTTTACAAATGCTAGTTTTACATAAGGTTTATATTTCAGTTGCCTAAATAGAATTATTATACAAGTTGTGGATTGCTGTCTGAAATATTGGAAAGTAACTGGCAGCAATTATTTAAGAAACTGCACATAGGTATAAATTTCCTAACTTGGCTCCTGATATAAGAAAAATATCTTTTATTTTCTAGGACTACATAATCAAGCAGGAGATCAATGGCAGCTGATGAATTCATCATAATTCATTGCTTCATTTTGTTTTTCAAAATATTCTTTTAAATGAATAAGGTCATTTTGGCTTGCTATCTTGTGCATTATTCAGCAACCTTTTTTGTTTAAAAAAAAAAAAAAAGATGGTGATTTTTAGTTACCAGAGTCTGGTTAATCTCATGTGTCTCATGGAATATTTTCCCAGGTGCTGACTCCTTCTACAACCCTCATGGATTCTCTCTACACTGTGTCTGGGCAAGGTGACTGCTTCTAGGGCGATGTGAATGATTGATTTTTAAGTTCAGCCAGTGACTTAAAAGAACAACAATTAAAAAAGTGGTTCAAATTAAATCAACAGTGAAAATTTTCAGAGCGGCTCCCAACCTTACCAAAATTAATAATAGCAAACAAATAAAACCCAAACAAAAACCCCAAAAACCCTTTTTACTCTGGATCAAACAAAAAGTTATAGTTTGATATGGGCATCTTTAACAAAGATGAAGAAGTAGATATAAAGGACAAGACTTTAGGCACCATTTCCCAAATCTTAGAGAAGCTGATCCCCTTTTATCCAATAGCCCAGTGATTAGGCCACTCACCCAGGATCCAACTTCAAATCAAAGGCCTTATGAAGAGAGGCTGAGAGCCATGGGACTCTTCAGTCTGGAAAAGTGCAGGCTCAGGTGGGACCTGGTTGCTGCCTATAAGTACACAAGGGGTGTTCATCAGGATCTGGAAGAAAGTTTGTTCACCAGAGTGCCCCCAGGAAAAACCAACAATCATAAACTCCTACAAGACTGTTTTAGTCTGGACATAAGAAAAAAAATTCTTTACTGTCCAAACCCCCAAGACCTGGAATAAACTCCCTTCAGATGTGGTGCAGTCACCTGCTTTGGACTTATTCAAGAAACGCTTGTATGCTTATCTTGCTGGGGTCCTTTGACCCTAGCTGACTTCCTGCCCCTGGGGCAGGGGACTGGACTTGATGATCTTCAAGGTCCCTTCCAGCTCTAATGTCTATGAAATCTATTACTTCTATGAAATCTACCCTGTGTCAGATTCAGAGAAAGGCTCTGAGCCAGTGTCTCTTGCCTCTCAGATTTCTCTATCCAGCAGACAATGGGGTGCTCTGAAGCTGGTTCTCTCAAGCTCTTCTTTTGAAGCTGCTCCTCTTTGTACAACTTAGCTAAATATTTGTTGGTAGACAGAGAATGACTCTCTAGTCTAAACTGTTTACTAAAAATGCTGTCACAGCTCTAGACAAACATACCTGAGCTAGCTTTACATAGTGTAGGTACTGACAGCAGTGAAGTGCAGAAGCATGGGCTTCAAAGTGAGCTGTACAGGCCCATCCGAGCTTGTTGAAGTCTGTACTGCCACAGCTACATTCCTGTTGATACCCAAGACAGCTAAATTACTTTAGCTTGGCTATGCCTACCTGTGTTATTAAGCCTTTAATGGCAGTTTAGTTATACCCTCTGATCCTTCCAGTTCTAAATACAAAATGGAATAAGAGAAGGGTTTTAATCGTCATTCAGTGTAATAGTCACTAGATGACCCCAAGGAGAAAGATTATGGACAGTGCAATGAAATCATTCTTCCTTAATGGCACGCAGATATGGCAGCCACAGAAGCCATGCAAGTATATGAGAGAGATAGTAAGGAAGAACTATTATATTGTATGAAAACCAATTGGAGCTGAATGCTACTGATCTTAGTCAGAGCAGCATGACAATAGAGTGATAGTAATTTTTTCAGCAAAAAATAATATTTTTGAGTTAAACTTCTATAATCATTCATATGTTTGCACAAGGATGAAAACTAACTAGACTGCAGGCTCTCCTCTTTCTGATTAAACATGGGCAAATCTTGGCTGGCAGGTCTTTGTATCCCATGACAATCTGCACAGAGGAACAGATTTCTCAGGACATGAAAGGGCACTGGAACCACTTCATGACACTTGCATCACTTTCATTCCTCTTGCACAGGGAGTATCGCCATATTCATGAATCAACTGATCACCACTACTGAAATTCATCCACTGACCCCAATGCAAATGCTAACCTGCAGTCATTCCACCCTAACTTTGTGGATGAAGGATGTGTGAACACCCACACGACAGTATCACATCAGTTCTTCTTGGGCCAGGCCCATCTTGAGAGACAAAAAATCGGGCAAAGTTTGCCAAAAAAGCATGCAATTTGTTGTGGATCATCAATGTGATTTGTCAAGAGAAGAATTTGTCCTTCATTTTTCTTGAAAAGTTTATAAGAACAGCAGCTCTTCATAGATTTAATAGGTTTCATAGACATTAGGGCTGGAAGGGACCTCAGAAGATCATCAAGTGTAGCCCCCTACCCCAGGGGCAGGAAGTCAGCTGGGGTCATAGGATCCCAGTAAGAAAAACATCCAGGTTTCTCTTGAAGGCATTTAACATTGGTGCTTGAACCACCTCCGACAGCAGGCCATTACAGACCTTGGGTACTCGGACAGTAAAGAAGTTCTTCCTTATGTCCAGCCTGAAACAGTCATGGAAGAGTTTTATAACCATTCTACCTTGTAATCCCTTGGGGCACTCTGGTGAACAAACGTTCCTCCAGGTCCTGGTGAACACCTGTTATAAACTTATAGGTGTCCATCAGGTCACCCCTGAGCCTTTCCAGGCTGAAGAATCCCATGGCTCTCAGCCTTTCATCATAAGGTCTGTTTTCCTGATCTCTGATCATGTGCGTGGCCCTTCTCTGGACTCTCTCAAGTTTCTCCACATCATTTTTGAATTGTGAAGCCCAAAACCAGACACAGTACTCCAGCTGCGGCCTCACCAAGGCCGAGTACAATGGGAGAATGACATCCTGGGATTTGCTTGAGAAGCATCTGTGGATGCAAGCCAGCATTTTGCTTGCTTTACTAGCTGCAGCATCACATTGCAGGCTCATGTTCATCTTGTGGTCAATCCTGACCCCCAAGTCACTCTCGTCCGTAGTGCTAGTCAGCGTAGCACTGCCGAACCTACAGATATGCTGCTGGTTTTTCCTCCCAAGGTGGAGAATCTTGCATTTTTCAGTGTTAAACACCATCAGGTTCTCATCTGCCCATTTACTGAGCCTGTGGTCAGCTTGGATCGCCCTCCTGTCCTGAGGTCTGGATGGTTTACCCCAAGGTTTGGTATCATTGGTGAACTTGGCCAGTCCGCTTCTGACTCCAATGTTCACATCATTAATGAAGATGTTGAACAAAATAGGTCCAAGGACAGAGCCTTGAGGGACCCTGCTGGTCACAGGGCACCATGACGATTGGCTTCCATCAACCACCACCTTCTGGGTCCGACCACAGAGCCAATTCCCCAGTCAGTGGATCATGGTGGACCCGAGGCCACAGTTGGCCAGTTTTGCCAAAAGGTGATCATGGGATACCAGATTGAAGGCTTTTTTAAAGTCGAGATATATGACATCAATCTCTTCCCCCTTGTCCAGGTGATAGGTCACCTGATCGTAAAAGGAAATGAGATTGGTCAAGTACGACCTATCAGCATCAAACCCGTGCTGGCTATCCCTCAGGGTGTTGCCTTCAGCCAATCCATTAAGAATAGCCTCTCCTTGATGATTTTTTCTAAGACCTTCCCTGGGATAGAGTTCAGGCTGATGGGCCTGTAGTTTGCCAGATCCACTTTCCTCCCTTTCTTGAAGATAGGCACCTTCTTCCAATCATCAGGCACTTCACCAGAGCGCCAGGAGCTCTCAAAGATCCATGCCAGGGGCTGAGCTATGATACTAGCCAGCTCCTCGAGTACTCTGGGGCGTAAATTGTCATTGCCGGCTGACTTGAAGGTGTCCAGCCTCTCAAGCTGTTCCTTCACAAGGTCAGCATTGATGGAGGGCAAGGAACCACTCTCACTTAGGTGTCTCTGTCCCATAATGGGCAGGGATGTCCCATGGGACTTGTGAAAGACTGGTGCAAAGTACCCATTTAGCAATTTGGCTTTTTCCTGGGTGTCGGTCATCAGTTCTCCCTTTTGGTTTAGCAGGGGTCCAATGTTGCCCGTGCTTTTCCTCCGGCTCCCCACATATCTAAAAAAGGACTTTTTATTGTCCTTGATACTTGTAGCCTATTGGAGTTCCATGGCAGCCTTGGCTTTCCTGGTTTGCTCCCTGCAGGTCTGAACCAGTGCAGAGTATTCCTCCTTGGAGGTGGATCCCATCCTCCATCCTTTGTAGGTCTGTCTTTTTAGATGCAGGAGGACCACTAGTTCCCTGGAGAGCCAAGGGGGCTGCTGTGCCCTCTTGCTGCCTTTCCTCTGAGATGGAATAGCCTTAGCTTGTGCATCTAGGATCACTCCCTTGAGGAGCAACCACTCTTCCTGGCCTCCCCTCCCTTTGGCATCATGGTCCCTTAGGGCCTCACCGACAAGTCTCCTGAGCATGTCGAAGTCAGCCTTCCTGAAGTTGAGGACCTCTCTACTGCTGACTGACTTGACAGGTTTTTGGCAGATGGTGAAGGTGATCAGATCATGGTCACTGTCACCCAGCTTCCCTTCAATCGTTAGGTCACTGATTAGGTCGTCCTTGGTTGGCAGTACTAGGTCAAGCAGCGCTTTGCCTCTTCTTGGCCCGTAGACTTCTTGAGTCAGATAGAGCTCATCCACACATGAGGAAGCTTTGTGGCCATTCAGATTTGGCCGAGCGCTCTTCCCACAAGATGTCTGGGTAGTTGAAGTCCCCCATGACAGCCATGGACTGGGAGCGTGCAGCCTCAGCCAATTCCCTGGCAAACTCCTGGTCAATCTCTTGATTCTGGGAGGGAGGTCTGTAGTAGACTCCCACCATTGTATCTCCTGTGCCATGTTCCCCATGGATTTTAACCCAGAAGGTCTCTAGTTGCCCACTCTGGGTGCCAACGTTGGCTTGTAGGGACACATAGCTCTCCTTGACATGGGCAGAGGTGTAGCTCTCTCTTTTGTACACTCGATTCCTCCTGTACAAGGTATAGCTGTCTATACCCATGGTCCAGTCATGGGTGGAGTTCCACCAGGTCTCTGTTATCCCTATGACATCGTAATTATTTGTGTTGAGCAGGAGGACAAGTTCCTCCTATTTATTCCCCAAGCTCCTAGCATTGGTGTACAGTCATGCAAGTGTCCCTTTGGGGGACCTTGTCTTACCTGTAGCTTGCTCTAGGGCTGGGGCAGGGGTGGGCTCCCTTAAGTGCCTTGGACTTCTGGCTTTGCAAGTGTTGCTAGGTTTGTTTGGTTTTTTAAGTATAAAATATAGGGTGCATATGGACCTTTGAGGTGGTTAGATTGAGTTAAAAATGACCACCTGATTTAAGATGAGCTGGGATGGGTGGAGGGGTGCTAGCAGAGGGGACTTGAGGAGGATCAGGGGGCAAGTGGCTCTGGGAGAGATGGAGGGCAGGTGGGGTCCCTGGGGATGATTTGTGGAGGGGCTGCAGGTCTAAGTGGGGCCTATGGGGGGCAGGTGGCATCCATGGGAGGATCAGGGGGGCAAACAGGGTCCACAGGGAGGATCAGGGGGCCTTGCAGAGGGGACTTGGGACTTTCCCCCACCCCATAGGAAAAGGGGCTATTTTTAGTTCCCCAACCTCCCCACCCCCAGACAAACAATGTCTCCGGTGAACCAACATCTCATTCTTCCTGCCTCTCCCCTCACCCCAACTTACTTCCTTGGCTCCCAGCATCAGCAAATGCCAGTAAAACTGGCACCAGGAGTGGCTCTCAGGATGGGGGAATTTGTTGGGCTTGGGGGGAGGGGCTGTCCATTGGGGGTGGGGAGGGAGGCCTGAGGGGGCTAAAAATAGCCCAGTGCCAGGGCGTGGATAGGGAAAGTACAGTTGTGGGATTGGGGCCAGTGGCTGGGCTTTCCCAGCTCCATGGCTTCACTGGGAACTATACAAAAGTTCAGTCAAACTGGTGTCATTGGACCTGATCTAAGTTACAGTACCTCAAAAGTACAGTTAGCTTAGATCGGGCCAGCCAGTTTTAGACTGATCTAAGTGTCCTGAACTTCTATACAATTTACACTTCAATCCACTTAACCAGGGATTGAAATGTAAGGTCTGCATCTGGGCAAACTAAGTTAGATAAGTGGCCATTTTTAATGTGCTCTAACCTCCCTGTATGTATCCACAGTGACTAGTCATGAAAAAAAAAATCATGTTTTGGCTTATATATTTTTACTGCCAGACTATAGGCCAGAATTCAGCGTGCAGTGGGGCAGGATGGAATTGGTATCTGTGTGTTGAAAGAGAACAGAAGCAAATCTGGGATCTATGGAAACTCCAGAAATCAAACACAACATCTAATTTACTTCAGTTTCTTTTCTCTCACGAATCAGATGGTACTTGTTCTGGAAACTAAGGGCTCCTATACATGTGCAGGGAGGCTGCTCTGACGTGCTATAATTACAGCATGTCAGAGCAGACCTGATTAATCAAGTGTCATATGTATCAGTGTCACCACACTGAAAAATGGTGATGAGGCACTTTAAACTAAAGCTGGTTGGATGAGCTTTAGTTCAAAGCACCCCACTGCCATTTTTTCAGTGCAGAGACACTGATACATATGACGCTTCACGTGTTTTTAATTAGTGCAGCTCTTGGAGCTGTGGTAATTAAAGCATCCCCTCCCTCCCCACCTCCCAGAGCATGTCTATAAACACCCTAAGTTGGGGGTGAAATCAAACACTTAAGGCATTTGCTAAATTCTTTTAGTCTCATGGTATGTCAGTAAAACAATAACATTGGTCACCTGTTACTGTTCTTCCTTCTTCAGAACTGGTCAGTCTGGGCAATGCAATCTTTACAAGGTGAAAATAAATCAAGCTTCTTCAGTACATTTGGGCAGTTGCTGACTCATGATTCAAGGTTCTCAATAGTTTTCTTTTGGCACAGTGTGCATCCTAAGAAGTTGAGGCAAATTGGTAAAACTAGGTATTAGTCTTTCATTGCCATTAAAACAGAACTAGTACTGGAATAATAAGAGTTAAACTTGTGTCAACTTTCTGTTCCTTTCCAGTCCAATATTAAGGGACTCAAATACATTTCAGGAAGTTTATAGGAAAACTGTCATTATTTTTAACATTTTTCTCTAACATTTTTAGCTATAAACTTCAAATGTATTGCGCATACTGAAATGCTGGCTTCAGTGTATAGAAAACACTTCAGTAGAGAGCTGAAGGACCAGAAGGTAAGCACGTGTGTGTTTTTCCTTGGCTCTGATATGGACTGCCCTCATTAAGACTGGGGAAATCACAACCCTGGTACCACCTGTAAAAGTAGAGATAACAAATACCCACCAGAGATGTTAATCAATCCTCCTGATGCCTTGAAGATGCAAAGTACTAACACTGCAGGATATTATTTCAAGCATAATTCATTTCTATGATTCATGACAAAGTAGCAATGACTCATGATAACTAAAATTAAAATTTTAATATCTGTACATATACATTTTTAAAATTCTGTTTAAATTAATGTATTAAAGTCTTTGCAGTTCCTTAGGTGTAGGAATACTGTCCCAAAAGGCCTTGTTATATATAACATTTTTCATACTACTGTAACTTGAGATTTCTTTGCTCTGAACAAATAATATTCAGTGACTGTATAATGAAGTCCTGACTTTTTATGCAACATTTCCTAATCTTTATAATATCACCCCTCTGAACTTAGCAAAGACTTGGTTCACACATTATTAAATGTTTTTCACTAGTAATCTAAAAAGCTACATGACAAAATACTTGCTTCAGCAGCTTCCTCTTTCTGTCTTAGACCTGAGAAATACAAACCCATGGTACCAACAGCTCACAGCTACCTCCTCATCTTACTGATCATCTGCTGATAGTGTTCATACTTTTTTGATTTTCAGGCTGAACATGCATTGAAGCATAATTCAATCAAAAGTCATTACAGTGTTATAAAGAACAGTTAAACACAGAAGAGATGTAAACGCAAAATCCAGCGTAAGAACATTATGTGCATTCCTGGCTTGACTGCAACAACCTTGAATAAATCCTTAAAAAAAAAACCCCCAAAAACAAAGAGACTACTCTGTAAACAGCCTCACTGTCTCTGCAAAGATGCCCCATGCAATCATATATGAGCTACTTTAAACATTTGACTGCTTGGGAAACCTGTGGCCACTGACCTACTAATCCCAGCAATTTTTTCAAAGGTTCTGCTAACTCGCGGGCCGTATCCAGCCTGCAAGGCCATTCTATCTGGCCTACGGGACCCCTAAAAAATTTAGAAAATTAATATTGATCTGTCCTTGGTTCCTGTCAAAAGTGACAGGAACCACCAGGGGCAGTAGGACCCTGGGGAAGCCCTGGAGAGCTCCTGCAATAGCAGGGCCTGCCCAGCCCCACCCCCCCAGCCAGAAGCCCCAGCAGGGGCTTCTGGCCTGGGACCATGTGACTGCCCGGGGGTGGGAAACTCAGGTAAGGGTTGGGGGAGGACCCCAGGCAGGGAAGGGGCCCAAGGAAAAGCTGAGCATGGGGAAAAGCAGCCCCTCCCCTGCCCTGTGGCCTGTGCTCCCTGCTACAGCCACTTGCAGCCCATGTGGGGCCCATGCTCAGGATCAGCTCCTTCCCTGCTGGCAAGCAGGGGGTTGGGGCTGCACACTGCCCCCCGCCTGTACCACAGGGCTGGGGGGCACTGGGAGTGAGCGGATGCACAGGACCCACACTTGTGTCCCAGGGCCAGCGCCGGCAGGGCCCAGAGCAGGGTGGCAGGGGTACAGGGTCCTGGCCAGCAGGGGCTCTATGGAACTGGGCCAGCTCCCCCCTCTCCCTGCTGGTGCAGCCCAGCCTGGCTACACAGACCCCTGCCAGCCTGCACCCCACTCTGGAGCCCATCAGTGCTGGCCCTGAGACATTGGTCCCAAGACATTGGGACATTGGTCCCAAGATGGTGACCAGGGGGCAGGGCACCTGTCAAGGGGCGAAGCTACTCATGCTGCCCTTGACAGCTTGCCAGAACTGGGTAAGTGGCTTTCCGCCCAAAATAATTGCCTGCCCCTGTGCTAACCCCTAAGCTCAAGTTCTTCAGTGGCTCAAAAGCAAACTACAGAGGCAGAATATTCAGAGGACTCTAATTAGTATCCACAGCTTTCACAGACCTGACCAATAGTAAAACACAATAGTGGTACCAGTGCTTTCATAAAGGTACAAACTATATCCTCTTCAAAACAACCCCCCAAACAGCCACTTTAGCAGAATTACATCAATGGTGGAGCTCAGTAGGAGTATGCAGGGTATGCTTGTAGGCCAGCCTGAGGCCCCATCTACACATTACACTTAAGGAGTGATTAACCAGTTAATCATGCCTTAAGTGGTCACCTGGCCACTTGTTCAATTAAAGGCATGGTAAAAAGAGGAATAAGCTACAAAGTTATTCCATGAAATAGGCATAAGAACTTTGTAGCTGCTTCCTACCACACTGTTAACTGAATGGGTGGCCAGGGGCCACAGTGCCTGGGAGCCTTATCAGTTGATTGGAGCTCCCAGCTGGAGGGTCCAATGTGCACCCCTGATCCTGGGAGCTCCCAGCTGACAGGGCTACCAGCCACTGCTGTGATCCTGCAGCCAGAGGGGCACCCCACACACCCGCATAGCTGGAAGACCAGCTGCTGAAATCTCTTAGCTGCATAGTGTGCCCCAACGGCTAGGAAATCACAGCAGCTACAGTCTCCCAAACATGGGGGAAGGGATCCAATCCATATCCCCATGAAGGTGTGATGGGATCCAATTTGTGATTCTATAATTATGCCACATGGGGATGACAGGAGGTGCAATTGTGTGGGTTGCTGTAATGTGCCTGGTGCTACAGCAGCAAAGTCACTTCCCTTTGCCCCCTCTGGCCTCTCAGGGTCCCACTTTGTTATCTTGCCTGCTATGTTATGCCTTGATGTTATGATCTGACAGGGAGGCTGCCCCTAGAAGGCAAAGAGGGTTTTGGGTGGCAAGCCCTTGTCTGGGCTGAGGACCCCTGGCCTTGGTCCACTTTACTGTAGCTGGCTCCTTTTGCCCAAGGTCCACTGCACCATAAGCTTCTGGGTCTCAGCTCACCCCTCATGGGCTCTGGACCACTCAGCCCCCTGGTTTTGCCCCTCATTGGCTCTGGGTTCTTTGGCCCCCTGGTCTTGCCCCTCATGGACTTGAGTCCTCAGTCTTTTCTCTCTGGTACCACAGTCTTTGACAAACAGCAGCCCTCCTTCTGAAGTGTTTTGGTTTCTGCTCCCACACAGCCTACCAGGTCCCAGACCCTGGAAGGGCTCTGTGGGGGCTGCCCCTGCAGCACCCCTCTGACCTCCAATCCACCCCTATCAGTCACATCCAGTCCTCCAGTATTTAAGCATAATAAAAAATATAAGCATCTGTTCCAAAAAAATAAGGCTTCCACCTGGGGTCAATCCAATACCATGGTAGTGCTGCAACACAGGCTCAAAACACTTATCAGCTGCAGTCTGGTGATGCAAAGGCTTCCCTGCAGCTTCCCTGGAGTCTGAAGTCCTTCTTCCTTAGGCAGTCTGGCCCATCTACTCTCTTGAGCGCTGCTCTCTCCAGCTTGTAAGGCCAGACTGCCCCTCTCTGGCTCAGGCCCTGGGCTTATGTGCCTCATCTCTGAGTCATCTGACCCTCTACTTCCACCCCAGACCTATCAACTGCTGCCCACACCTGGGACAGGCAGCTATTTAATTCAAGGACTCTGTGCCATTAGCAATCTGCCCAAAAGGCTGGGACTTGCCTGCTGACCCTTGACTCCCTCTCCACTTCACTAATAGGCATGGGATACTGGAGCCACTTTAGTCAGGGAAGACATTTGCCCCCACAGCGACCAGTCAACAATCAGGGGAGGGGGAGCCCATGCAGCCAATCTCTCCCAGAAGTGCCTGCGGTGCTCCCAGAAGTGGCCATGGTGCTTCATCCAGCGGTCCCACTCCCCTGCCCGTCATCTAAGTGGGGAGTGTGGCCTATCAGGGGGTTCACCAGCACTCTCAGGGGGTGCATGTGCACTCCTGTGCACCCTCTACACATTACCACTGTTAATGGGGTAAGGGCTTTGTTACAATCACACATTAGCTACCATCGTGCCTTTACTTGCATGTGTAGACATGCCCTTAGATATCCCAGGAACAGTTCAATGAAGGTAGGATGCTGTGGTGTTTCAGCTAAGGGAATACCCACTCAGATTTATCACCCAGGTGCCACAGTGGTGTCAAGGCTGCCCATCATTCGCATAGTCAGAGAGTTGATTCATAAAGCCAAAGACCTAGATTCCAGGTTCATCTGAGACTAAGGAGATTCAACCAACATCTCTCAACTCCCAGGGGAGTATCTTTATTGTCAGGTTAGGACAACCTGGGAATACCCACCTTCCATCTCTTCTATTGACCTGGTCATGCTTAGGGACCAAATTAGAATTAGAATTTTGGAAAGGAGCATGGAGATAGTGTGGTGCATAATCACATAACAGAACACCTATTTTTTTTCAGTTAAAGAGACACTAGAAGCCTTGCTAATATGCTAGGGGCCTAGCACTATATTATTCAGTTTAAGATCAAAGCAAAACCAAATTAAAAATTTTTGCACCAATTGCTACATTCAGGGGCGATGTGTAGGGATGCATGTGGGTGCACGTGCCCCCCCGCCCCATGCCCCCTCTGCAAAAAAGCATTACCAACACCGCTGGCGGTGCCTGCAAGCATTCGCCACTCACATTCCCACTGCTAACACTGCTGGCGGTGTCTGTGGCCCATCAGCGATCCCCACTGGCCACCGCCACGGGTGGCACCTGTGGGTGATTGCTGACCCCTGGTTGGTGCTCGTCACCCTCACCGCCACCGACAGTGCCGCTGTTGTCTGCAACAGCTCCCTGCTTACCACCGATTCAGTGCCACTGCTATGCTCCCACTGCCGCCACTGCAGACGTGCCCCTTGAGCTGCTGGGGGCACACGCCATTCATGGTTAGATTATCTATTACTTTTTAAAAACCTAACAAACTAAGAAAAAAAGTACTCAAAAGAAATTATTTTATTAGTCCTTTAAGTCATTACTTAGAGGAGCATCTCTCATTCAGATCCGTAAAACAAAATCTAGCCTTCCTGAGCATTTTCACATTGCATCCAATGCTTCACTATTGGTCAATTCCATACCTGAGTTAATACTCTTCTGAGTTAATACTGCCACACCTGAGTCAAAGTGTTTAGCTTGAGCTAAAAACAGTCTGGGGGGGTCTGAAATCAGAGATATGTTACCAGGAATGGTTAACAGATAGCAGAATTGCAGAATAAAGGATAGCTTGATTAAAGGAACTTCAAGACTGCTAAAAAGGAGAGAGTCATTAACACCTGTGGAGTGAAGATAGATTAGTAAGAATCAGGTAGATTCTAATGAGCCATGAAGTCAATGGACTCCTTCAGCCCTACTTCAATAGAGATGCTGCTGCTCCTCCCAGGCAATAGATTTTAGAGTTTGGGTGCAGCAGGAATCACAGTGGGGTAAAAATGCACCTCTGCACCCCTCTGAATCTGCCCCTGCTCATGCTTATCAGAGAGAGGAGAGGTATCACACATGCTTTTGACTGTGGCATGACAGCAACTATTGAAGGAGTAATGCTCAAAGTTCATGCCATTTCATGGTTAACACAGTAACAATCTTCTCCTCAGAATACACTTGCTTGGTTAAAAATTGTTTTGCTGCTTAATGCTTTATCAAGTTGTAGCATAAATATCGTTTACTTCTGCTTTCAGTATACTGCATGTGAGAAAATATTAAACCTAAAGGATATGCAAGATCCTCCTCAATTACAGAAGCAAAGAATCTGAATAGATAGCCTCTCACTTGTCACAACACTAAACCTGTGATTTAAGGCTAATAATCACTTGGATTACATATTAACCCCATTTCATCATCTTTATTTGTTGAGATATACAATGCTTATAGTCAGACATTCACTGATACTTTATCTATCTCACATGGTGTCCTTGGTATTTAGTTCACTTCTAGTGCATCTGTAACTGCAATATGAGGGTCAGAATGTCTTAGGTTAAAACATAAAAGAAATTCACTTTTAGTTACCTGGATGCATTGTAATAGCACTAAAGTAACAATGCTTTGATGTAAAAAAAATATTGTTGCACATTGTATTCCAGTGGGAAGGGTGAAACTTACCCTCTGGTTATGCTTGTATGTAACTACCATTCAAAAAGTATGCAAGACACTTCCAAGACTGCAGGGCTCCGTTGCTGGATGGTAATTCATTTGCTTTAGGAGAGCTTGCCAATGGAAACTTCTTTCAGCCAATGGAACGTGCTGATTTAAGTATTTTTAGAATACCCATGACTATAGCAGTTGGACATTAAACTTTACCTCTTTACATCACACAGCGAGATGCAATGCCTGATCATCCTTAGATGGAAAATGGAACAATTTAGTCAGTGTACATTGTAAAAACAAATGTGTTATGTGGGAAAGTGAATGTGATGGCAACAAAGACAAGTCAACACATGTTGAGGCATTTTCTCATTTCACAGTAAGACTCTAATATTGAATTTCAGTGCAGAAATATCTACTGCAAGATTATTTCCTGTTATGTAACTTGGATTTTTTATTAATTTTTAAAAAGCCATATATTAAGAATTGACAGGCAAAAACTGAGCCAGAAAATGTTGTCCTTAGTGTTTGATACTGGGAAGCAATCTAAGACACTAGTCTTTGTTTAAATTTACTTGTTCTTATTTCAGATTAATTCACATGTGCTTTTAAAGATTGTTAAAGATTCTAGGCCAGCAGTTCCCAAACTCTGACAGATACTGTACCACCAATTTAAAATGATACAGCCTTAAGTACCACCAGCAAATTTTTTCATACACATAGGTAACAGACTATGTATTAAAACAACATCAAAACTTTTAGTAATCATAAAACATTGTTTTATCAGTTAGGGTAGCCATATAAAAGGATTAAAATTAAAACAAGTGATTGTGATTACTTCCACGATTAAAAAAATTAGTCGCAATTGCAATTTTAATCGCACAGCTAAAAACTCAATATTATGCACAGAAAAACTAAAAATTATGCAGGTACTTTATATGGGTGGGGGGGTTTTGTGTGGGGGGAATTTGTGAAGGTGTTCGGGGCTGTGGGTGCGTGTGGTGTTTAGAGCCAGAGGGGGAGGTGGTCCTCACACACCTTGGCAGGATGTGGGGTATTGTGTGTCAGGAGTAAGGGGCAGCAGCAGGGCTGTGGGGCTGTGGCTTGAGAGTGATAGACACGCACACAGACAGATATGCACAGTGTCCAGCAGGTAAGTCTGTGGAGGGAAAGAGGGGCAGATCAAGGCCCCCAAAGTGAGGAAGGAAGTGGGGCGGGGGCGAAAGGGACCCTGGGGCTGGGGCAGGTCTTGGGATGGAGCCACAGGTGGCTCATCCAGGGGATCTGGGGGAGGCATGGCTCTCCACCATTGTGCGCAGGCATATGGGGTACGTGCCCCCCAGACCTGTACATGGGGCAGAGGTGGGCTGCCCACTGCACACTGGGCTGTGCAACATGTGGCACTACCTCCAGACCTGTGCAGGACACCATGTGCCTGCTGTGCGCTGGCTGAGTGCCTCTGTCTGCCCAGTGGCAGCAGGCACATGGCATCCCATACAGGTCCGGAGGCAGCGGAAGGAGGCGGGGGTGCTATGCACACTCTGGGGCAGGCATAGGCGGCATGTGCCCCCCAGATCTGTGCATGGGGCAGAGGAGGGCTGCATGCTGGACTCTGCACCACGCTGTCTCCGGACCTGTGCAGGATGCCATGTGCCTGCCACCGCCAGGTGGGCAGAGGCATTTGGCCAGCATGTGGTAGGCACATGGTGTCTTGCGCAGGTCCAAAGGCAGTGGCAGCAGCAGCAGCAGTGTGTTGCATAGCCCAGCATGTAGCCTGCCTCTACCCTGTGCACAGACCTGAAGGGCACATATCCCCCATGCCTGCCCCAGGGTGTATATAGTAGCAGGAGCCCCTCCCACCCCCCACTGCCTCCAGAGCTGCTTGGGACAGCAGGTCTGGAGGCAGTGTCATGTGGTGCAGAGCCCAGCGTGTAGTGCGCAGCCCATCTGTACCACGCACACACCAGGGGGCATGTGCCTCCTATGCTTCCCCCGGGGTGCACCCAGCAGCAGAAGCCCCCTGTGCCCCTGAGGATGGGGAAAGCCAGCCTGAGGGGAGAAAACCCCCAGGGAGCAGTGGGCTGCCACTACACTCTCCACCATGCTACAGCTGCCTCTGGAGCCTCAGGCACATGGCATCATGCAAGACTCCGAGGGCAGTGTCAGTGTGGTGCAGAGCCCAGTGTGCAACAACAGCTTGCTTCTGCCCCATACACAGATCCAGGGGGCACATGGCCCACATGTCTCCCTCAGGGTGCATGCAATGGCAGGGAGTCCCTGCCCCCCACATGCCCCTGGCTGAACCGCCCAGGCTCTGACCATCTCACCACCTGCCCTGGGGCCCCATTCACCCCAACCCTTGCCTCTGCCCCCCTACCTCCCTCACTGTAAGGGCCTTGATCTGCCCCCTTTTCCCCCCAACACACTTACCTCCTGGGTGCTGCTCCACACATGGTGCTGTGTTCCTGGCCACGTGCAGCAGAGTGCTGCTGGGCTCTGGGTTTGTGCATTCCCTCCCCACAGCCTTCCATGTACCACTTCCAGGTCATCTGCATATTACTGGTGGTACATGTACCACAGTTTGGGAACCACTGTCCTAGGCCACAGGGTTAAGAAATGATAAACACGGTATACAATCATTCTGCTCTCTTTGATAATAGTATTTTATAGAGCATAGGATATTAGGAAAAATTTTAAATGATTAATACAGCAACTCACTGGATTCCCATTCCATACATGAATGGAGCTGGGACACGATGCCCCAGCAAGGTACTCAGTTAGGCCCCAGGACTGTTTAGTACAAAAATGTATGACGCAATACTGGGAACAGAACCTAGGCCTCCCCTGCCCCAAGGTGTGGGGTCTCAACAATGAGCTCAAAGAGGTATGCTCTGCTTCTTCCTGATCTCTCTTGCCCTATGAATATTGTTTTATTTTTTGTACAGTAACAAAGGTACAACAGGAGGAAAAGGGAGCATGCCCTTCAGCCACTCAGTCTAGCTCACAGTCTGCTAGTAAATACGTTTCCTGGGAAAAAAATGGAGGTTTGGGGGTACATGGAGGTGGGAGGGGCAGCTGGATTGGAGCCAGCCCTCCCAAAGTAGGGGAGGAGGTTCCAATCAACCCACCCTTCCCTCCAACACAGGTTGGGCAACCCCAGATCAAACTCTGTCCCCTTCCTTCCTCCCTCCGATCCTGAAGACAGTACTGGAGCTGGGAGGGGCGACAGGGGGCTAGGAGAGAGAGGCTGCAGACATGCAGCCAGCTCCAAACTGGAACTTGATCTCCCAAACCCCCAGACTCAAGAGAATATCTGTTGCGTTGGGCAGGATTGCTGTAAATTATGGCACTTCCTGTGAAGCACCATGAGTTACAGCAGGGAGCTTCACATCTGTCAGTGCCCTTTGTGTATTTATGCCTTAGTTCCCCTGATGTAATAACATGAGGGTGATGGAATACTTACCTACATCACAGGGTTGCTGTGAGGAAAAATACATTTGAACTTCTGAGGCATTTAAAGACTCTGCTAATGTGTAGGATGAATACTTCACATAGTTCTCACTTACTTAGGGAGTCTCAAATAAAAAACAATATTTTTGCTTTTGAAAATCTTGACATGGATTGAATGGAATGAGGAAAATTTATATTCACTCCAGTACCTCTACAGTATCTGAGCCTTTCTGTGTGGAGTACTATTTAATGATAAGATTATAGGCCAGTATATCTGTAGTGCAAAAATAATTAAGTGAAAGCTTACATTTCATGTGTGGACGATTATGAACGGAAAAGATTCATAGATTCATAGACGTTAGGGTCAGAAGGGACCTCAATAGATCATCGAGTCCGATCCCCTGCATTGGCAGGAAAGAGTGCTGGGTCTAGATGACCCCAGCTAGATGCCCATCTAACCTCCTCTTGAAGACCCCCAGGGTAGGGGAGAGCACCACCTCCCTTGGGAGCCCGTTCCAGACCTTGGCCACTCGAACTGTGAAGAAGTTCTTCCTAATGTCCAGTCTAAATCTGCTCTCTGCTAGCTTGTGGCCATTATTTCTTATAACCCCTGGGGGCGCCTTGGTGAATAAAACCTCACCAATTCCCTTCTGTGTCCCCGTGATGAACTTATAGGCAGCCACAAGGTCGTCCCTCAACCTTCTCTTGCGGAGGCTGAAAAGGTCCAGTTTCTCCAGTCTCTCCTCGTAGGGCTTGGTCTGCAAGCCCTTAACCATACGAGTGGCCCTTCTCTGGACCCTCTCCAGGTTATCTGTATCCCTATTGAAGTGCGGTGCCCAGAACTGCACGCAGTACTCCAACTGCGGTCTGACCAGCGCCCGATAGAGGGGAAGTATCACCTCTTTGGATCTATTCGTCATGCATCTGCTGATGCATGATAAAGTGCCATTGGCTTTTCTGATGGCTTTGTCACACTGCTGACTCATGTTCATCTTGGAGTCCACTAGGACTCCAAGATCCCTTTCCACTTCCATGCCACCCAGCAGGTCATTTCCTAGGCAGTAGGTGTGCTGGACATTTTTCCTCCCTAGGTGCAGCACTTTGCATTTCTCCTTGTTGAATTGCATTCTGTTGTTTTCTGCCCACTTGTCCAACCTGTCCAGGTCTGCTTGCAGCTGTTCCCTGCCCTCCGGCGTGTCCACTTCTCCCTATAGCTTTGTGTCATCTGCAAACTTGGACAGAGTACACTTCGCTCCCTCATCCAAGTCGCTGATTAAGACATTAAAGAGTACTGGTCCAAGGACTGAGCCCTGCAGAACCCCACTGCCCATACCCTTCCAGGTCGAAACCGACCCATCCACCACGACTCTCTGGGTGCGACCCTCTAGCCAATTCGCCACCCACCGGACTGTGTAGTCATCTAAGTCACAGCCTCTTAACTTGTTCACCAGTATGGGGTGGGATACCGTATCAAAGGCCTTCCTGAAGTCTAAGTATATGACGTCAACCCCTACTCCTGCGTCCAGGTGTTTTGTAACCTGGTCATTAAAGGAGACTAGATTAGTCAGGCATGATCTACCTGCTATGAACCTGTGCTGGTTTCCCCTCAGCATAATTTGTCCTGCTGGGCTCTCGCAAATGTAAGCCTGGATAATTTTCTCAAAGACTTTGCCAAGGATGTAGGTGAGACTGACTGGCCTATAGTTGCCCGGGTCCTCCTTCCTCCCCTTCTTGAAAATGGGGACCACATTGGCCTTTTTCAGTCCTCCGGGACTTGGCCCGTGCGCCACGAGCATTCAAATATTCCTGCCAGTGGCTGTGCAATGATGTCGGCCAGTGCACCCTCGGATGGAGCTCATCCGGGCCTGCCGACTTAAAGGCATCCAGTTCTTCCAAGTGACTCTGCACCGTCTCAGGGTCTATGCATGGTAGTCTGGTACCTTGCTGCTGCCTCTCTACAACCCCAGTGAGAGAATTGTCTTGCCCCTCGCTTAGGAACACTGAGGCAAAGAACTCGTTGAGGAGTTCAGCCTTGTCCCCCCTGTCCATCACCAATTGCTTCTGCCCATTTAGTAGGGGTCCTATTCCTCCCTGGGCCTTCCTTTTACTCCCAATATATCTAAAAAATAATTTCTTGTTATCCTTTACTTGGGATGCCATCCTCAGCTCCATGGTAGCTTTGGCCTGTCTAACTGCCTCCCTACAAGCACGAGCAGAGGAGGTATACTCCTCTTTGGTGATCTTTCCCTGTTTCCACTTTTTATGTGCTCCCCTTTTGGCCCGTAGGCTGCCCTGGATTTCTCTGGTCAGCCAAGGAAGCCTCCTCGCCCCTTTCCCTCTTTTTCCTCGCATCAGAATTGTCTCCCTTTGTGCCTTTAAGCATTTAAGAATGCTTAAAGATTGTGAAAAGGGGTGTTAATTTGAAGAGTGCAGATTTGATAGTGTATGTAATGACTGTCAGGAGAAACCAAATTAGAGATTGGTAGTGCTAGGTGTTAAGTAACAAGTCCTTTTTCATGACACACCTTTAAGTATGAAAGGGTATCTGAATGCACAATTATACATGACCTCCATGCTATGTCATATATAATTAGTAATCCCTACTATAAAAACCAACAACAACATAGAGATTAAGTTAACTATGAAAACCAAAGACTGGAGTTGGGAATGTCTTGCCATGAAATATTTAAGATTTGATGCATTACTATGTTCCTGAACTTTCCAAAGGCAAGGAGGGGAAGCTAGGCAAAACACTGTGAAAAATATAACATCAGTAATTTTGTCTTCAGACTCAGAAAAGCAAGAACACAGAGATGAGAAAACTGCAGTAGTTAAAGGTTGTCTACTGCAAATGAATTTTTAAAAGCCTATTTTATCCATGTTGAATTGGCAAAAATCAAATAAAGGAAGTAAAGAAATATCAAGAGTTCAGGTACTGCTGACTCAGCCCTGTTTCACCTGGTGTAAGCTTTATGATACATGTTAATGAGAACATAAATATTCAAGTTTTTAGCATATTCTTTGTTTGTTTGTTTTTTTACATATAGTCAACACAGCGTACACATTGCCCTACAGTGAGGTAGAGATGTGCTATGGCAATGTATGGCACACTACGGCGATGCAGTGATCATGTGGGTCTACATGTGATCGGTAGCTACGTCGCCATAGCGGCATGCTCCCCCAGTACAGCGTGCTGCTGCTATGGCAACGTAGTGGCAAAATCGAACCGTGCGCCATGAGCACAGCAAGTAAGCGCCCATACTGCATCATGCTTTAGTACTTCCTAAAGGAAGCACTAAAGCACAGTGCCACAGCAACGTTTCCATACGGTGACGTGTAGATGCACCCACAGTTGAGTTACCATTGTTACAGCAACACTGAGTTTTCAAATTTCCTGAGTTTTGTTTGTTCTTGCAGTATTAATATTTTACAAGTGCTGTTTTCATATTGAAGGAAAAAATAAAGGAAAATTATTTTGCCAAGCTGCCCAAGATAGCTTTGTTAGTACAGCTTATTTTGATTGAAAAGATGTACAGGCAGTCCTTGGACTTATGACATAATTGGTTCCTGAAAACTGCATCTTAAGTTGAAACATCATAACTCAGAACTGATTTTCCCATAGGAAACAATGTTATAAATGGGGATTGGTTTCTGAACCAAGGCCCGATACTCTATTTTCACCAAAAATAACCCAGAATTTTGTACTCAGTTAATTATAGATGAATAATATAGCTACATTAATGCATTTATATTGTAAATAGCAATCATATTGATTTGGAAGGACTTCTTTGAGGCGACTTTGCTGGAGTTTTTGAAGGGTTCTTGGCTGGAGTCTTCTCAGGAGTCTTGGCTGCAGGTTCTTCTGGAGTCTTGTCTGCTTTCTTAAAGAAAGTGTCCAAGCAAGTTCTCCAGGGACATGGGCAATGTAGCAAACTTGTTCACTAGTATGGCATCGTGTCAGATAAAGCATTGTAAAGTCAAAACTGATGTCAGAAAGTTGAAACAGGGTGTCAATTTATAAACTTTGTAACTTGAAACGTTTTATGTCGAGGACTGCCTTTGTATGCTTTCTGAAGGAAAGAAGTCACAATTGTGGAAAATTTCAGTTGAAACAAGAGCATTTTAAAGACTTACACATGCACTAAAATAAGTGAAAATGGAATCTACTTTGCAAGCTTAACTCAGCAGGTGCTACTCAGGCCATATGCAGTGCATGAGGGGTTAATTTGCAGCCTCCAGGCTCCTGGTTCAGTCATTGCTCTTGCCGCTACCGCCACTGGGGTCTGCAAAACTTCCCCTTCCCTCCTCTACCTCCTGTTTTCTGATGCACAGTGTGGGGGCCCCAGGCTCTGTACTAGATGATCACAAGAGAAATTGCCTACTAACTCATCAAAGCATTTCTCAGGTAGTTAGAATTCCACGGAGTAGCGCATTACCCACATAGGAGCTAACAACAAAAGCAGGTATTTTAGGTTCAAGCCCCTTTTCACTAGTCTAAGTACTATAACATGTACCACCAAGCACATTTTTCAGGACATAGGCTGAGGGAAGCGAGTGTTTCACTACCTCCTAAAAAAAAAATCACAGTTTAAGACAACGTTTTGGTATTCTGAAACAATTCATAGTTATGTGATACAGTAGGCACTGAATGTTTTTTTAAAAAAGATGCAGACTGAAGGGTATAACTTTGAAAGCCTCATTTTGCAGGAATGAAAATGATTTAATGCTAGTGAAAGCTGATCTAATTTCTGGAAGGTTTTCACTTCTTTGGAAAAAAAATGTCACAAAAGTTGCAATCACCAAAGTAAAACTATTCAGAATATATCCAGTAGATGGAACACATAGACAATACTGTGGACAGCTTGCAACTGTAGAGGAAAGGATGTGATCTGCTCAGAAAATAAATGATATCCATGTTACCAGAGAAAGTGATTTCAGTTCTTAAGCTCTTTAAAAGACTACCCAAAATTCTTAAATGAAAGTAAAGATTATTGTATTTAGAAGCATATTTCTCATTTTGTTTCTATTATTAAAGAGAAATTCAATACAGCAATGTAAATAGCTGAATAATTTCCATACTTTTTTCACCATACCTACCTTCTCTCGATACCTTTTATTCTTCTTCCTATGCTCTTTTTGTAGCTCATTTCCTTATTACTTTACTGCTTGCTTTGGTTTCCTCTTTCAGGTTGTAGCTCTTTTTCTCAGGTTTGTCCTTGGCTCTATTCACTTGTTAGAGCAGTGGTCTCCAACCTTTTTGGGTAGATCACTTTTTGAATCCCACCCTCCACCCCCACAGATCAGTCTGTGGGGAAGGAAGCGGGGGGGAAAACACATTGAGGCAGAGGGAGAAAAAATTATTTGGGGGCACGCCCCGCCAGCAGGTAAGTCTATGGGGGAGGGGGGGTGCGCCAGATCAAGGCCCAGTAGTGAGGGAGGGAGAGGGACACAAACAGGAGGAGGGGCTGGGGGGAGTGGGCCTGGCTGGGCCTGGTGGGGGGACAAGCAGAGGCCCAGGGGTCATGTGCCCCCCAGCCCCTGCTCCTGCCTGTGCCCCACTCACTCCTTCACCACTGGGGACATGATCTGCACTCCCCCCGCTGACACACACAATGGTGAGGAAGTGGAGCAGGGGCAGGCCCTGCACAGCTGGAGCGGGTGCAGGATGGAGCCACAAGTGGCTTAAAGAGGGCACTGCCCCCGTATCTGCATGTGGGGTGCGGCAGGCTGGGGCAGCTGGCTCTTCCTGGTGTGGCTTTCTGGTCAGGCAGCAGTAACGGTGCTCAGAGCAGGGCTAAGGGGGGTGGGGGTGGGCTGTAGGCTCCCCAAAATTTGACATAGCCTCCCCACCCCTTCCCAGCCCAGCCAAAGAGCCGTGACTGAAGAGCTGCACTGGGAAAAGCCTGGTGCTGCTCTGGCCCCAGCCTGCCCTGCCTCATGTGCAGATCTGGGGGTACGTGCCCCCTGTGCCCTCCCAGGCTATATGCCGCCCCCTTACCTGTCTCCCTGGACGAGCCACCCCAGCTGTACAGTGCTGGCCCCTGCTCCACTCCTGCCTTCACTGCTGTGGGTGCGCCCCTCCCCACTCCTGCTGCAGCTGCCAGAAGCCTGTGGCCAGACTGCCTTGTGACCCTACCACTGCCCCACGTGTGGGGGAGTTAAGCTCATTTGGCCCCCCACTTCCGCTGCCTATGCCCCCACACTCCCTGCCACCGGGTGAGTGGAGCCCTGGGCAGGATGGGTGGGGTTGTCCAGGTGTGCAGGGAGGGGGCTTCCATGCTGCACACACCCTGGTGGAGGCCAGGGGGTCATGTGCTCCCCCCATCTATCTGTGTGTGGGGCTCAGGGCGCAAAGCCCAGTGTGCAGCTCAGGAGGTCACATCACGCCTGGGCTTCTGCCTGGGTGCGTGCAGCACAGAAGTGCCCCCCGCACCCCTGAATGAGCTGTCCAGGCTCTGACACTCCCTCAGACTGCAGGGTGGAAGGGCACGGAGGGGGGATAGCCCCACATACCCGGCCTAGCCCCGGTGGCAGGGAGCAGAGCTCAGCCCAGCCATGTGCATCCTGCCGCTCCTGGACTCTGCACGTGCATCCCGCTGCTCCCGATTATGGAGCCTCTAACAGCTGATCTCAGTCTGGAGGGGATGCTCAGCCTAGGGTGCGTTTAGCGCCCCCAGACTGAGATCGTCTGTCAAAGGTTCCACAATCAACTAGTCAATTGGGATCCACCGGTTGGTGACCACTGTGTTTGAGTCATCATCTGCAGAGTCTCTGCATTTTTTCCCCCTTTCCTAACACAAATAAATGAGGATTACCTTCTTGACCTTATTATTCACCTTTTTTTATCCATGTTTACTTGTCAATTCACATAAAACCCTCAAATACCATTCCATTTGACATATTGCTCTGCAAAGGAAAAAAAAAAAATCTTCAGGCATTGGGATGAGCTACAAAAATATGAGGAAAAGAGACAGAATATAAGCAGTAATGCTGGTTTGCCAACACTATCCAAACCAGGTATCCTGATGCTGTTCACAACAGCATAATTGAGGATGAGACATGTCAGTTTAATGGGAATTTTAAAAGCCCATTTTTGAAAAATCTATATATATATAAAAAAAGACAAATGAAACACATTTTGGTAGAAACTTGGTTGATATATCAAGTTCCAGCTCACCTCTTTCTGATGTTTTTCTATGTATTGTCTCATTTTTTAAATTTACTTTAGGAGAAATCTAACACACTTTGGTATCTGTGGCTTGTTCTTCATGTTCTAATGATTAAATCAGCACCAGTTTAAAAAAAACCCATAGCATTCTGTATCAAGATTTATTACTTTTTCTCCATAAGTTAAAAAAAAAAAGAACAATTAAATAGACCCACTGTATCCAGTAGTTTTGCTACGTCTGCTCAGATAGTCATCCATCAGGGATCGAGGAAATGACAGAAACTGACAGACACACACACAGCTCCCCACTGCCAACACACCTTGTACTGTTGAGGAAAGTTCCCTGAGCTGGGTAAGATGATATCACAAGTTCAAATATTACTTCTGTTCATTATATTTCATATTACCATGTTTCTCACTACACTTCTATTAACCTCAGCCCTAAACACCAACCATACAAAAAAGTCATGTACAAGCTTCCATCTTACTTTTGGAAAACAAGTTGTGAGATTACTAAGGTTTTTTACCAGTGGGCGTGTCTACAAGTGCATTTATGCCAGCTTAAATTTACTGTGCAGTAAGCAGAGATAGGCTGGTATCTACGTGTGCAGGCATTAAAGTGCGTTAATGGTGTGTGTGGACTGACTCAGCACTAAAACTAGTCCTGAGTCTGTCCACACACAGTGTTACTGCACAGTAAGGCATCTACATGCGCATTACTGTGCAGTAACTAACTGGGCGTAAATTTTATACTTGCATAATGCAGGTATCAAATTTACACTCAAGTCAGTGTAAATTGCCATATTTACTGAGCAGTATGGGTGTACATGAGTAGACGTGCGCCTGTACTGCACAGTAATTTTGGTTACTGCGCAGTAAATGCACACATGTAGACATGCCCAGTAAGGAATATAACCCAGGATTTAATATGAGACCAAGATACAGTACCTTACAGATTGAGAAGGCTAACTTACTGTACAATCCTCTTTTTCCAGAACCAGAACTCACATTTCTTGATTTCCATTACATCATTGCTATCTAAAAAACAGTTGCATAATCAAAAGGAATTTTTATCAAATTCTCTGGTGGTTGAACTTTAATTCTAGAGCTCATGTTATAGGTGTCTGACTGAGACTCTACTGGTTCATATTCTTTTGCTGAACCAGGGCCATCCTGGGGCGGGGGCGTGAATTGGGGCAACTGCTCCAGGCCCCATATTTTAGGGGGCCTTGTGGAGCAGTGAGGCAACTCTGCGCTGCTGTCGGCTTCATGTCCAACTGCTTCCCCCCCTGCCGCTGAATCTGCCACCAGCTTCCTTGCATCTGGTAGCAGGGCCCCACACTCGCCGATTTGCCCCAGGCCCCACACCCTACTTGGATCATTTCTGAACCCTGTGAAAATAATGTTATGATTGAATTTAATAGATTTTTTGTGTTTTAATAAACTGGTTAATTTGATTCACACAATGAGATCAACCTACATCACACTTGTAATCAAAGAGCTATTAAAATGGTCCAATTGAGTGGTACACCAAAAGATGCATCGCAGCTAAGTCAGTCAACTCTTTTGACTCTGAGGATTTAGCCAGTAAGATACACGACTCTTAATGTATACAGTCTATATTGATGAAATTAACAGCAAGGAGGGGTTAAAATGTCAGTTAAGGCTGTACCAGGACACACTACTTCCATCGAAAAGCTTAGAAGCTTGGAGGTGAAGAATTAAGGGTGTAGACAGACCATAGCATTTCTCCTGGGTGAAAGCCTTTTATCATGAGATCCTGGTAGGGCTGTCAGTACTTGTGATGTATGCCAGATAAATTGCACTAACACTTTCCCCACAACAATACTGTGCATCTCTTAAGTTACTTACAGTTCATTCCAATTAATGCTAGTCATTATAGAGACAAGCCTGTCAGGCAGTGTGCTCTCCTTGACCATCTACTGGTGGAGGATCAGAAAGGCAGCTTGGAAGAGATGCATGTGAAGGGCAGTGCTGCTCTTTTGCCCCAGGTTTGGCCTTGGATCAGGACTGCCTCAAATGAGATGACTGTTTAAAACCTAAGAGAATGTCTTCTGCATTCCTTTACACTTTCGCACTGCCAACAATAGCAAAAAGCAGCATGTATGCATTCCAGCTTGAAACCACCTCCTCTGAGTTAGGGCAGAACAACATCTCCCATCTTATGGTAACAGAGAGCCTGTGATTGCTGGTTAATCCTGTTGCAAGAATGCAAGTTTGATGAAGTAGGGGCCTATACTGCTCTTAGGAGTACCTTAGGCCTATACTACTCTCTCGGATAAGAAATGAAAAAGCATTCTGAAGCATTTTTAGCTGACCACCTTTCCTTTGGTCCGTGTTCTGATATTTGCTGCAATAACCCCTATTCTCAGCATAAAGATTTAATCAGTGTCCCTTCTGAATCCCAGAAGCTGTATTTTTTAAAAAAAGGCAGTTTTCTCACAGTTATAAAGTTTTTGCTAAACAAAAAAATGAAAAAGTTAAACACATAAACAGTAAGCATGTCTGGGACTGTATCTGTATTTTGTTCAGTCCAGGATACTAGAATGCATACACAGACATACAAATGACTTAAATAACGACCATACAATGACCATGTACAAGCATGAAGAGAAATAGTTATCAAAACCCTACACTGTATATTATGGTATTGCCTAGAGGTAATAACTTGAGATTAGATTCATTATTATTATTTACATTGGAGGCCTCAGTCTTACTAGATTTATGGCACTGTTGTCTTTTATGCTCATATTTCTGTAGTATAATTCAAGCACTGCCTAACACATCATAAAAGAACAGTTATGTCATCAAAAAGTGTGACATGGGTATAATAAGACAATGGTAAAGGCGAAGACACTTGTTTTCCATCAGTCATCTCAAAAACACCTGCCTTCACTTTGTCACACTCTCTGATATCTATTTTGTAGGATGATATTATTTTTGTATCAGGTACACCTCTGGATGCAAACACCTTAAATATGGAAAATTAATATGGTTACTAACTTTCTACAGAGGGCTGTCCACCTGGCTACATGTGAACCACAAGGGGTTAACATGCAGCACATGGGCTCCCTCCTGGCCACTGTTACTGCCATTGCTCTTGCTGCTGTTGTGGCCAGGGGCTCTGGGCTTTCAGTCTCTCTTGCAGCTTCTGCTTTCTGCCCTATTCTTGGAGCAGGGCAACATGGTGGGTGGGGTGGGGCGCAGGGAGGGCTGTGCTGCCCATGATTAGTGTGCAGCCAGGAAGAGCAGAACCAGAAGGCAGGTAACATGAGGAGGAATCCAGGAGGGCTGCTCCTAGGGTGTGAAACCTGTGCAGCATACAGCCTGGGGGAGTGTGTCTATGACCTGTGTGGTGTTTAGCTCCCTAGCACCAAGAAATAGGACAGCCCTGATCTACTGCTATGTTAATGCCACTAATGCATCATCTATCTTTTAAGTAAAGCCACTCTATTTACTGAAATTCAAGATATAAATCATTGAGTTAGAAAATGGAAGTTGTGTCTCCTACAGTCTCCCTCTTTTGTTCATTGTATTAAAAAGAACCATAATATAGCTGACTTGGCACTAGGAAGTTTCAAGGCAATAATTAATCCCAAGATCCCCAATAGCTAAGAGCTAGTTTACTTACCACTCTACCACCATTACTTAGATATAAGGCATCTTTAAAAGCTTAAGGATTTACCTTAGCTACTCCTTATTAAAAAGATCCAGAAGGTAGAATCTTAGAGATGTTACTTTTAGAGACCTACCTGACCCACAAGAAAAGGAGAGACCATTACAGAAAGTAGAGTGTCTTATTAACATGTCCTAATGAAAAATAAAGCAAAGAATCTAGCAGGAAAAAGATGTCCTTGCATACTACTGGCTGGAAAGATTGACAGCAGAGGTTAGATTTAAAATGGCACAATGTCTTCGAATTTTTTCAACTTAAAGAGTTCAAAAAGAGATTATGAAGGTATATTAAATATCACTGGTATCAAACGGCTTTCACTCATGATAATTGAAGCAACTGAGCTCCTCCCCCCTCCCCCCCCCCCAACATATCCTTTAGATCAGAATCCAAAAGAGGAGCACTCACTTTGCTTTTAAAGATCCAATAGCAACAGTTTGGACTTTTAAGGAGCTCAAACCCAGATAAAAAGTTAGAAATGTAAAATTTGAAAGAATTTAAGTTTATATCCTTGCATTATGCTCTTAAAAGGTCCAGATTAACGTACAAAAAACCCACAGTTTACATGTGAAGATAGTGCTGTGGAAACCACTGTTCTGTAAAATCCTCCTTCATCAGCCTAAAGTCAGCCAACTGATCTGTGACATAGGCCCTAATGGATGAATGGCATTAGGCCAAAATAATCTTGGAATAGTTATATAGGGATTCAGGCAGCCTAACAACCTAAGCATCCTGGGGTACCTTTGAGAAATTTGGCTATTACAGGTGAGTAGAATAGAGGCATGATGTGTGAAACTTTCAAAGGAAAATGGTCAGATTTTTGAGGACTTAAAAAAAATCTACTGAAGGCAAATGGAGTATTGATGGTTGCATTTTCTTAAGCAGTTTTAAACGTGTCCATCTGCCCTATAGTTCTGAACCTTGGTAGCATGGATGATAGAGCGGAATTGAAAAATTCCTTTCTTCCTAACAAGGATTTGGTTGCCATGCTATTTGTGCCCTGACTGACAGCAGCTGATGCCATTGCTTGGATCTTCCCTAATTTGCCCTGTAGATCCTGGCTGAAGTAGTAATAATTTGTTATTTGCAATAATTTATAGCCAATTGCACAAGAGGCAGTCCCAGGTGACAGGATGATCAAAATGACTATTTCTATCAGGTTCCTGTCCATTATGCCTATCATCAATTTAAAAGGTATAAGAATGACCATTGGTGGAGATTTGTATGATGAATGTAGTATATTAAAAAAGCAAAAGGACCAGGGAGCTATAAACCAAAAACTGGAGTGGATGAAAATGAAAGCTTGCACATGAAACTAAGCCCAGGCTAGTTAGTCATCTGCCAGATAAAGATGCCAGAATTAGATCCACGCAAGATTTTTTTGGCCAATTTTTATCACTGAATGCCTATTTGCCAAAAGCAAAACTTTTCCTGAGAACATACATACCAGTTCTGATAGGAAAGTCTTTTTTTGGGGCAGGACTGAGTTCTAGTCAAAAAGAGAGCAAAAATGAGAGCCTCATCCATTCCAGAAGTATAGGCAGCATTTATGATACTCAGCTGAGATGTGGGAGACAACTTCAAAATCCCTGCTCTGCTTCAGCTGAATCAAAGACTTGGATCAATCCTCAGCCTTGTACATCCTAGATGGCTACTATATACTCATGAAGCTATTTGCTATCTGAAAATGGGTCTGTCTCTGTCTCTCCTACTGTAACTGTTCTGCTTTGTATAAATAATTAAATATTAATTGGAATGGAGAGAGCAAGAACCTGACTTCATATCCCAGAAAGACAGCTCATTCACTTGTTGGCTTGGGTGAAAGAAGAACAGATTTGAAGCTCAGTTTCCCAACTTCCCAGGTGAGTGCCTTGATCACTGAGCTATTGGCTACGTTGGAGTGGAGAAAGATCTGTCTTGCTACCTCAGGAAGAAAAAACTAATGGTCAAGATCAGAAGCTGGACTACTTCTCCCAGATGCAATCCTTTTTGTGGCACTCCACTGCTGCAAATGAGATAGAAAGCTGGATAGAAAGACTTAGAAACTGGCTGGAGGTTATTCCTCTGCATGGGAACCCTTAGGCAGCATAAAGCCAAAGTAACCAGCACTGCAGCTGCCCTTTCCATTTTAGATGTCAGAGTGGGACTGGAGAGTTATGGCTAGAGCATTCTACAAGCTAAACATTACAAGGTAGAACAGCTTTGAAGCTGAAAGTTCAGGGAAAAGAAGGAAGAATAGATTCAGGATCAATATTGTTTTACATTCTTGTGTTATAGCATGATAAACAATACAAGACTTACAGTTCAAAATACAGATATGGTACAGGCTTTATGGTACCTCTGTATTAGTAACTCAGGATGTCTTACTCAGTGAATAGATTTAACAGAAAATTATTAATTTCTATGAATTTGGAATTAAGTAAGTGAGGCTAAGAAACGGAAACATTTGATTTAATGACTGCACAATTTCAATACATAAAAATAGATACTTGGTAATGAACAAATTTATACAAAGCAGATTTCCTTAGGCAATGTACAGAACAACTGCAGAGATAAAAAAGGTTGCTAAATTACACAGCAAGACAAAAGGACAACAAAAGGTAGATGAGCAAATAACATTAAGTGACGAGATTAGAGGCTTATTTAATAAATACGGTGTAATGCTTTCATTTAACAAATACAAAATTCATATTATATCTAATGTATTAATGTCAGGAAATATAAAATGCAACTGCGTGACAATTAGCTACCTTATTTCAAAACTGATGCTAATATAATAGCTTTTTAGAATTCTGAGGTAATATTACACAGTAACCTCCCCGCCCCCAAGAAACTTTTAATAAATAAAACTGAACAAAGTGCAATTTTGCAATAAAAAAAGACTGGAATGTAAAGCTTTTGTTTTAGTGATGATGGGCAGAAACTTATTAAATGCGGGCTTGAGTCATAAAATATTTTGGCTCGTTTATGTGCACTATTATCCATGAATTAGGCTCTAAAGAACAACAATTGTTTCCAGTTTAAATTAATAAAAATATACTTAATTCTGATTTCTTATATAACCACTGTTTTTGTGCTTATTAGTATTAGTATTTGAAATTTCTTACTAGTTCAGGCAGTGCAATGATGAAGCACTTCCCTTAACTCTGCAATCAGATTTTTTTTTTTTTTTTCGGGATGTCCAGAATAAAAGAGCAATTCCAAAGCTGTACTTTTATAAAGCACTGGCCAACAAATTCTATAGTCAATGGGAGTTTCATCAGTCTTATGTAGGAGCAGAGAGTTAGACCAATATTAAAGGCTTTAAAAAACTCAAACAAACCAGTGCTTATTTCTGCTCCTAATAAAATAAAAATGGTAAAATTATCCACCACCTTTAAGGACAAAAATAGAATGAAATGTGTATTTACTACAGAATTACTGGCTTTGGAATTACAGAGTAATTAGATGTTTATTCACCATATAGAAATATGCTGGTTGTGTGCAAGCAGTATAGAAAGTAAAAAAAATAAAAATAAAAAAGTTAATCTAAATCATTTTACTGTTATTGCAAATAAGCAACGCATGCCCAGATTATCAAAAGCAATCAGGCAAATTCCAATTATTTATAACATTATATTGATGCAACAGACAAAGAAATTTGATGCTAAAAGATAAATTCTAAATGTTTAAACAATGTTGTTTGTAATGGGAGTTGGATGCCTGATTACCCTTGAGGATCTGGGTTTTAGTTCTGTTAAAAAAAAAAATAGAACACGCAATAGATATTTCTTTATATAAAAATATACAAACACTATGCCGCATGCTGATAAACTGTCTTAACTTATGAATAAATATAGACTTATAATTATGCCAAAAAGTCTCTCTCCACCACTGTATTAGCTAAAACATTCAAAACGTGAGTAACCTGGCATTTACTTCGATACGTGCAGTGAAAAAAAACCCAAAACACTGTCTAAATTCTGACCTTCAAGTTAAATGAAAGCTACAGCATTTTAATAAAATGTTATTGTATTCACTTTTGTCAGAGCTTCTTTAAATATTACTAAAACATTTCCAACATAAAATTGTTGATTCAATGACAGTGGAGCACAGTGTACAATTTTTCCATGCATTGTGGAAATAACTTATCTCTGAAGTGAGTAAATGAGTTAAACTTCCTTTCTTCATCCAATTGCTTTATGTAATCTGTGGTTACAAAACTAAAATGAAACTGACTAGTTTTCTGCCAATTTCATGGAAAGAACATGCAGCTTATTTATTTAATACTAATAGTCTGCCTTGAATCAACTTAAAAATTTAAAATTTTACCATAGACGTTCCTATATAATCAAACCTGTTGATCTGTAAAAGCTGAATATATAACATCTAAACCCCCATATTTTGTAAAAATAAATCTTTAGCAGTAAATGGCACTATCAAAACCCTATTCTTTCAGAGGCATTTATTTACATGCTTCTTAAAACATCCAGCTTAATTTTTTTGAAATTAAAACTAGAATATTAAAACTGTATACATTTTATCTACACTAAAATTGCTATTTGCCCCTATGAAAATATGGCCACATACTTCATGTTAATGGCAGTTATGTGCTTTGCTACTGTGTGTAGTAATTGAAAACATCCCACCACTGGGCTTAACTAACAAACTCTTTTATGTTTCTTTTCCCAGTGGAACATGCATGATGTAAATTAAGAGTAAAGTGCTATTACGAATAACCAAAGATAAAACTATAACCTTCAATTTGTCACCTCTGTCAGATTTTTACTCTCAAGTAAATCAGCTTTCTATATTTTATTAAAATTATTCTCTGTGCCAAAGCAAGCAGTAAGTGTATTGTCATACAGCAAAAATGAATGCTTTTTAAATTTAATTAAAAAATTTCAGTGTTCCAAGTTGGGTAAGACTGGCATAGTATCAAGAGACAGAAACATCAAAAGCTTAAAGGCACAAGTAGAGGAAAGTGAGTGCTACATAAAAATGCTGTTTTTTTTTTGTAAAGTCTTTCATTTTATTCTAGACCAAAACCTTCTGCATTTGAAATTCCAATTGTCAGTTTCTGCTTCAGTTCCTTTTTGTTCTTGTAAGGAGGGAGGCAAAGCTGGTTGAAGCAGGTATGGGCCACAGGTAACCTAAAAAAGTTAAAAACAAATAGTGCATTTTCTATACAGAAATGAAACAGAACTAGGATATCATAAGGAACTGATATCTTTTAAATCATGCAGATTGCTTTCACAAAACCCATTAGAAGAATTTGTTACTTATTACAGTAATTTATTTTAGTAAGTTATACTAGTTCTCTAAGGTGTGCTCTCCATATCTATTCCATTGCTACTGAACATACATCCTAAGGACTGCATTCTTTTTGTCAGCAGAGTTTGCTTGGGGCAATGTCTGCTCCCCGACCATCCTTATGCTTCCTGAGGGCAGGAGTCAGCAACTTTTTGGCTGGAGTGCCAAAAATACCCCAACCTCAACCCATGCCTTGGCTTGGCATGTCAAGGGTAGGGATGTGCTGCAGGAGAGAGAGGGGGAGGAAAGCTGCAAGGGGTCCAATCCTCACTGCTGGTGGCAGGTGCATGGACACCTCTAGGCGGATGGCAGGGTAGGGGCTGGGGTTACTTTGCCCTGCTGCGTGCCACAAGGTGCATGTGCAACTTCTGCTGGCCATGGAGCCCAGGCTTGCAGCAGACAGGCTGCAAACAGCTGCACTGAGGTCTGGAGTCCCAGCCTTGTTCCATGACTGGTGGCGGCTGCACGTGTGCCTTAGCACACAGCAGGGAAGGGGCCAGGGCAATGCAACCCTAGCCTCTCCCCTGCCAGCTATAAGCCAGGCAGGGGTGCTGCAGACCTCGGTGCAGTGGCTTGCAGCTCCCAGCAACAGCTGTCCACAACTGCTGTACTCTATGGAACCTGGTTGCTTGTAGCAGGTGGCAGGGAGGCTGGAAACAGCTGTAGCAAGGTCAACTGAGCCCTGGCCTGACTCATTGTTGGAGGCATCTGCACATGTGTCTCCAGGTAGACAGCGGAGGAGGGGCTAGGGTTGCACTGCCTCTGCCTCTTCCCTGCCGTGCGCTCTTAGGTGTGTGTGCAGCCGCTGCCGGTGCTGGGGCTCCAGTGCCCAGTTCAGCTGTTTGCAACCCCTCAGCTGCCTGCCACATCTGGTCAGAGCTCTGGGCAGTTGCTGCCTGCCATGGAGCCCAGGCTGCTTGCAACAGGATGTGTAGCCTCCTAGCTGCCTGCTGCGAGTGGCCTGGGCTCCATGGCCAGCAGCAGCTGCCCAGAGCCTGGGCCAGTTGTGGAATGACAACCAAAATGGTTTCATGTGCCATGCTCTGATACGCATGCCAGGGGTTGCCGATTCCTGTCTTGAGGGTATAAAGAACAAGAGCAACCACAACCAAACCCCAGTTTTTTGCCAATATCAAATCTAGATATTATCACTCTTGTGGTAATGGAAAAGAAGGTAGATTATGGAATGTTTGATCAAAACCTCTTGAAGAACCATAGAGTGCTTTTACATTTTTGGGGGGACATGGCACTGGGCGCTTTAATTAGCGAGCTGCACTCTTAAAGACGCTTGCACATCAAGTGTATCAGCATCCCCATGCTGAAAAAATGGCAGCAGGGCACTCTGAACTAAAGCTCATTGAATGTGTTTTATTTCAAAGAGCCCCGTCACCATTTTTGTAGTGCAGGGACACTGATACACATGACGCAGAAGGCTGCCAGAGCACGTCAATTTCCATGCTCCAGCAGACTCATAGTTTCACAGAAGCAAGGTTGGAGGGGACCTGAGCATATCATCTAGTCCAACCCCCTGCCATGGGCAGGAATGAATACAGGGCTTTTATGACCCCTACTAAGTTTAAGCCCAAATGACCCCAGCTAGGCCTGTGCAAGTAGGCAGCGATCCAATCTGGCTTTGGATCCAGCCGCTTTGGATGGCCGTGATCTGATCCGGAGCTCCGGACTGGGTTTCTGCCTCAATCTGGCTGAAGTGGCTCCGAAGCTTTGGAGCCACCTTGGAGATCTGACCATAGGGTATAATGGGGAATCAATGAAATATCTATAACTTTGTTGTTTTTTGTCTGATTTGGATGAAACTTGGAGGGATGGTAACATCTGCTGAGAGCATGAAACCTGTCAAGTTTCAAGAAGATCAGTGCAGGAGTTTGGGGGGAACTGTACCCCAAATTCTCAAAAGCCAAACTCATGTCACAGCTGTGTGTTACAACACAGGGAGGTTAAAACAGCAGGGGTGGTAGCTCTTACTGAGGCCACAAAGTCTGCCAAGTTTCAAGGATATGGGTGCAGGGGTTTGGGGGGGAACGGCACCTCAAGCTGCGGACAAGCAAAACCTTGTGCCATGGGTGACACTGCGTGTGTTAAGGCATAGCAGGGTGACAGCTGCAGCGATAGTGGCCCCTGCTGAGGCCACGACCCCTGCGAGGTGTCAAGGAGATTGGTGCAGGGGGGTTCTGGGGCCCTGCACCCCTAGCTGCTGACAGGCAAAACTCGTGCCAAGGCTGTCTCTGTCTTGGGGCAGTTGTCTGTATTGATTCTTTCCTCTCCTTAGCCTGGTTTTGTAGGTGCTAATTGACGCTTGTTAAGTCGTTATGTAGTAGCTAGCTCCTGTGTATTGAGCCGGTCCCAGAGTCCCTGGTCCCTGAGCAAATCATGACTGATTGATTGGTAACTGGTAACACAGCAGCTTAGCAGCCAGGCGTGCAGTAGTGTCTCCCCTCCCCGCCGCAAGACGGACACAGTCAGTCCCATAAGCACCCATGGCACGCGTTTTGCTTGTCCGCAGTTCCCTCCAAACCCCTGCACTGATCTTCTTGAAACTTGGCAGGCTTTGTGGCCTCAGTAAGAGCTACCACCCCTGCAGTTTTCACCCCGCTATGTTGTAACGCTTAGACGTGACATGAGTTTTGCTTGGCCCCCTAGCCAATTTGCAACCTACCTGTGTAAGCATCAAAACCACAGTCACCTAGCTTTTTAATGAGAATGTGGTGGGAGACTGTGTCGAAGGCCCTCCTGAAGTCCAGAAAGACATCTACTGCGACACCCGTGGTGTCCAATGATTTTGTGACCTGATCGTAGAAGGCTATCAGGTTGGTCTAACAGGACCTGCCCTTAATGGACCCATGCTAGTTGCCCTTGAGCATCCTCCCCCTGCTGGTCCCTCCCAGATGTGCTCCTGGATAATTTTTTCAAAGAGCTTCTCCAGGACTGAAGTAAGACTAATGGGCCTGTAGTTGCCTGCGTCCTCCCTTTTTTGAAAATGAGGACCACACTGGCCTTCTTCCAGTCTTCTGACACCTGGCCAGAGCACCATGAGTGCTCATACAGCTTTGCCAAGGGCCCCAATTCCCTCAGCACCCTGGGGTGGAGAAGGTCTGGACCTGCTGATTTGAACATGTCCGGCCCCTCCAGAAGTTCCTTAACTTGATACTCCCTGACCCTAGGCCTGGCGAAGTTACTCCTGAGTCTGATCTGTATCCCGGTGGGGGAAAAGTTCCGGTCCCTGCTCAGAAAAATGGAGGCAAATAATTTGTTAAAAAGGTTTGCTTTTTCATCTGGTGCATCCACCAGGTTGCCAAGCATATTCTGCAGGGGCCCCATGTTGCCTAGTACCTTCTTTTTGCTCCCTATGTATTTAAAAAGGACTTTCTGTTGTCCTTGATCCTTGTTGCTAGCGCTAGTTTCATCTCCGCCTTAGCCTTCCTAACAGCCTCCCTACGTACTCTTGCTATGGAGGTATACTCCTCTTTGGTGATAAAATCCCTGGACCCCGGGGTCCACCCAGGAGCCTAGGCACACACCCAGGCTTGAACTTGCAACTCTATGGCCCTGGAGTCAGCACACTCCCCTCTAGGCCAAGACCCAAACAGCTAGGCCAATACAAGATTAATCAAGTCTGTTCTGATGCACTGGATTCCAGGCTCCCCGCATGTCTATAGGAGCCCATAGTTTTTGTAAGAAAGGTTGAATAATTCAAGCTAATATCTCAGTAAAAATCATGGTTTACTGTACACCAAAGGCATACTCCCATAGACATGTCTAGGAAGGAGACAGCTCAGGAATTTTAGGTCTAGCCTAAAGGGTGCACTCTTGCAAGCATGAACAATTTGCAAAAATGTCTTCTTAAGGCATGTTACTGTTCCACTAACTCAGTTCCTTCATCATGGAGGCCTTTGCATTCATACATGCACTTTACTGTGGAGTTGACTAATTAGCTTCCGTAGTAAAGCGTTACTGTCTAAATGTGCACCAGTATTAGGGCACAGTAAATTAAATTTCACTGTCTGAGAAAGAGGTTAAGGAGGAGGCACCACACCTCTAGACCAGTGGAGCTCAGCCTTTTTGCTTGGCGGGCTAGATTGGCAGTGCTCAGTCTGTCTGCAGGCCAGATCCAGCCAGTGTGCCTCATCTGGTGCCTGGGTGGGCACAGCAGGCACTATCTGGCCACGTTGAAGGGGGCAAGGGGTAGGCCAGTTGCAGTGCAGCCCTGCAGAGGACAGGACATTGTCCTGGCCTCATGGAGAGGAAGGGGCCCAGCACTGCGAGAAGGTGGGGGTATGGCCAGATCCTAACCTGGCCCTGCAGGGAGGGAAGGGGACATGGCCTGACCCTGGACGGGGAGTGGGAAAGGAGGAGGTGAGGCCAGGCCCCACCGGGCCTCACAGGGAAAAGGTGCGTGACTAGGCCCCAACCCAAGTCTGCAGAGAAGGAAGGGGGTGGGGCCATGGTACCTACAGGGAAAGGGGTTGCAGCCAGCCCAGCCTGTCCCTGACCAGCACAGGACTTTAGTGCAGGGGAGAGGGTGGCTGTTTTAATGGCCAGTACACCCCTGCTGCAAAATTTCCCAACCCACTGGGAGCCCCATGGACCAGATGTGATGGCTCCATGGGCCTCATTTGGCCCAAAAGCTGGTGGTTAAAACACACCTGTTCTAGACCATTGGGAAGTCAGACAATCTGCATTTATGGACATTGAGCATCCATAAATCTTACAGAAATCAACAGTACTGCAGGTGTTTGTCAACTTTGAAGCCTTCTATAATGTATACCTTGAAAAGCATATTTTATATATATAATGGCTTTAATTTTAGGCACTATTACTGCCTTGATGCTTCAATATGATCCAAGCAGGTGGATCTTTATGTTTGTGAAGAGCCAGAGTAAAATCAATAGACGAGTGAAGATCAGTGCTCAGATGACACTGTTGGACTCTTTTGACTGAAAAGCTGTTTCTTGAATTAATTCTTCAAGAATTAGAGCTGGTAATTAAAAGAAACAAACAAACAATGCTAAGGTATAAGAACAACTCATTTACAAAAGCAAAAATTGTACTCCATACGTAAACACTGCTCAGGAAATTGACATTATTAAATGACAATCTGTTAAATTCATACAATAAAGTTATTAGTTTTAATATTTGAAATTTCAAGCTAAAATAATCTAATACAGTTTTTTAGTTATAAATTCAATTTACATTTGTCTGTTTACAACACACGCAAATATGCTAGTTCCATGGAAAATAAATGTAACATCTCAAAATAAAAAGTTACGTACCAGTTAGTGGATGTTTCACTCTTTGAAATCTTGAAATTCAAATCTGCCATCCCTCCCACAGGTACTCTGTCACTTCCAGTAGCAAAATGAAGCAGCTTCTTTTGAAGGTCAAGTGGAAATCCTAGAACTACCTCCCAGAAGTATCTACATTGGGGAAATAAAATTACTATCCTGACAAAAGCAATTTGGCTGCTTACAGACGTTAAAAGCACAAAACAAAACAAAAAAACCCGGCGCTTTATTTTAAACTTTGCTCACTCCCATGGTGAGCCAAGCACATGCCAAGAAGAGGCAGTGCATTAATTGGGCCCAGCTTGCCTGACATCTGTATAGATAGGGCACTTTAGTGGGGCATTTTTGACATTTCTATATAATAGTTGATTGAATTGGCTTTAGATAAAAGCACAACAAAGCCCTGCTGAAGCATCCAATATATATATGTTATGGAGCTGGGTCAAAGTAACGCGTTGCTGCTTCTAGTAGTGTGATTTTTTTGGGGTGGGGGGTGGGAGGTGGGTTTTAATGTCTAGCAGCCTTTAATGCTGTCTTTACAACCTAGGCTCAAATACTGCCATGTAATGTAAAACTAATACAAAATTTAAATGCAGAAGAAAAGTCAGATCTACCAACATACGTATGGTTTTAAAAACAGTTTAGTTTGCAAGTAATGCACATGGTTATACGCATTTTAAAATAGATTGTCAATGACATTTCTCAATAAATAATTCTTATTCAGAGCTGGATTTTATACCTGTAGTAGTGGGATAGACTGAAGATAATGTGTTCGCTGAGGTATGCATGCTCTTACCCCTAACTTACAAATTTTTTTAACCAAATATTATTTAAAGAGGCAATGTAACTTAACAGGTATATTTCTGTCTGGAACCATGTTAAATCTTATTATTGTTAAAAGAAACCATACAAGTGATTGTAAGTTACTACTTCATGTGCTCCTACCATAGCTGCTTCCCAACCCGGTTCAGAGAGGCATGTGGTGCAATTCCACCTTGCCACAGCAGTGGTGGCACTAGGGTGCATATAAATTATAATGATCAGATACATTAAGAACATATTAATAAAATTATAATGTTTATAATATATTTAATTTGGGTTTTTAATGGGGTGCTGCTAAACATTCAAAGGGGCGGCTGCAGTCTTAAAAGGTTGAGAACCACTGTTCTAGGTAGATGACGTCACTTAATATGCTATTAGAAAACAGAAATAATTGTAAAAAGATCACACAGTGGATCAGTGAAATAACTGAAATTATTGCTCTTTAAAAATGGATAGACTTGAAGCTGCATCCTTTTAAAGGTACAGAAAGAAATCAGTGAAGAGCAAGATATCAATAAGGAGGTTTAACTACAGTAATTTTTCCTATTTAAGAATATTTGAATACAGCATCTTCATCTCATTTTGAAATATTTCTTTTACACTGGTCATATATTAGTAAGTCTAAAATATATTTGATACTCCTTTAGAAAATATCATAGAATGATGCATTATTGGGAACACAAATGTGATTTTTAAGCACAAATTAAGTCTACCTTATAGTAAGATCAGTTTTCTGGTATCCCTCATACTGGGTGCTTTTCTGTAGAGCATGCATGTCCAGTTCAGGGCTTCCACAAACAAGAATTTCAACCTCTTCTGGACGAAGCAACTGCCAAAAAAAAGCATTACACCATTTACTGGCAGAACACTTATTCAAGATAAATAATGATAACAGGATTCAAAATTATAACTGATTTTTGAATGTACTGAGGAAAAAACTACTAGTGAGCAAAATGTATTGGCTAGCATTATCCTTCTGTGCATTCTTATTACTGTGTTCACGCTTCCTTTTTTATTACGCTTGTTACATTATTAAATGTCAATGACAAAAAGGGAATCACGTAACTGGTTTGGGACAGAAACTTTAAATTCAAGTTTGTTTGCATGGCACCTAGCACAAAGGAGGCGCTGATTTTAATTTTCATTATTATTTGTAGTCTGGTAGCACCAGACGTCCCAAAGAAAATCAGCACTTCAAAATGTTAAAAGCACCACTGCCCTGAGGAGTTTATAATATAAACAAGACAGTCTAAAGTTTGGAAGTGAAACACAGGTGCAGAGAATTGAAATGACACCTCTGGTTGCGCAGCAGATCAATTTCAGGACAGGGAACAAGACCCAACTTCTATACTAGTGCCCCATCCATTAGACCATGCTGCCTCCTTTGGGCCTTCAGCTGGTATTGCAATGCAAATATGAAAATAGACTAAATAAAAAATGAATTCTGAAACCACAGCTGCATATTATAGTTTGCTGCAAAAGCTTTAAAAGTACTTCAAAGCATTTCAATGGACTTTCATTCCCCATAATGAAGCTTCATTGCATTTAGTAAAATATTTCTAGATGAAGATGGCCATACTAGACCAACCTTACTGGAAAGCAGAAATGCTCATCACCTCCTCTTCTTAATTTTTTCTGACTTAAAAAAGGGGAAGGACAAAAGATACAATACAAAAGAATCCCTGACTCTTGGTCTTGTACATTCTTCCAATACTAGAGAAAGCTAGTTAGTCATGTTAGATTAAAGTCAGGCAGAAAACCAGGAAAGGGTAACACCACCTTCAAGACCAACTATGAAAGCTTATGTAGTTAGCATCTAAGGTGCCACCCTGCCCTGCCTTCTACTATTCTTCCAGTGGAAGTTAATATGAATATGGGGTTTTGGAGGTCAATCTCACACACACACACACGCACACACACTGTCATAATGTTTCCCAAGGAGTACATGGTCTTATTCTTTATGGTAATTGATGATCATGCTCATGGATCATTACAGATAGCGCAGACACTATCCTCATTACAGAAACTGGTTCCTAGGTGGGTAGCATACAATAGTTTTTGAACTGGCTGCTGGGTTTCTTTTTTAGGTTCTCCAAAGCTACCAATGGTTCTAATTTGGATAGAAAGGTCTGGCTTCAGAAAACCTGTCACAGGAAATTAATGTTTTGCTCAGTGTTTCAGGTTTGTCTGAGAGAGATAGGCAGCTGCTCTCTCCCCTACTACTAGCTAGCTGTGTTTATTTCATTTCAATACATCTGGATCTCAGTTCTTAAGCTTCTGTCACAGCTTACAAAGCACTTTGGAAGCGGATACTAGAAGGATGGCAAAAAGGTGGTCAGCAGAGGGAGGCAATGTACAGCCAATAATAAAAATAAGAGAGACAGAGAGCACGAGATAACCCATTTAAAATAACGCTCCCTCTTCCTTCCATGGGTCCAGCATTTTCCCTATGGCTTGCCTCTACTTCCAGTGAATATATATATTAGACCCAGGAGGGTAGGGGTAGGTCCCTGGAAGTAGAGGCAAGCCATACAGAAAATGCTAGACCCATGGAAGGGTAAATGGATTTATACTTTATTCTGGCTTTTGGGTGATTTTCTTCCTTTTCCCCACCCCCCCTCCCATTAATTTCCAAGATAAGAATAATTAGAAATTCATCAACTTGCCCAAAGAATTACCTATTAAATCAAGACAGTTGTAGGTTTATCCCAACTCTAATAAAAACTGTCACTAATTAGTTTTTTTTGCATATTATCAACTATGTATGAGGAAGGAAGCGAACAGGGGGAGCAAATAAAGCAAGCAGTTTGCTGGGAACAAGAGAAAGAAGGGGAAGGGAAAGAGACGCCAGGCAGCAGGCACTAGATCCTGCCCAGGGAAGGTAAGTGATCCAGAGCTGCCTGTGCCATTGGCTTGCTGAGAGTTTGTGGGGTGGGCTGGGCTGTGTGTTTGGGATGTGCGCTCTGAGAAGCTGGGAACATTGCTAGTTTAGTGACTGCTGATTCCTGAGTGATTGCTGCCTGTGCCTGCCAAAAGCCTAGCAAGGGGGTGGAGTTAATCCAGGCCCAGCAGGGTACAAAAGGAGACTCTCAGTGCCACCAGGGAGCAAACAAGCAGGGGCAGCAAACAGGGCAAGCGGTTTGCACCTTTCCCTCCCCACTCCTGTTTGAGGGGAAAGCTTAGTGTGAGGAAGCAGGAAAAGAGGAACCCTTTGCCAGGCCAGCTTCCAGGCAAGTTCACTAGAGAAGGTGTGCTTGGAAGAAGGGCAGGAAGAGAGAAGAGACAGATTAAGAGACCCAGGGAAGTGGCTGGAGGACACTGCAATGCCAGAGCCACTGCCTCTGCTTGCACCTGTGAGGTTTCTGCCCAGGCAGGACTGCTCGCCATTGAGGCTTTCACCCAGGTCCAGGTTTGGTGCTGTAGGGACTGTGCTTGCAGGTTCTGTCTCGTGACGGCCAGGTGGGGTGCCCCTTGGCGGTGTCTCTCAGGGAACAGGCAAGAGAGCTACAGGAGGAGGTGGTGAGGCTCCAAAGCATCCTCTGCCATGGGGAATTTATTAGTTTGATACTGGAGGAGACCTCTGGGACTGTGGAAGAGGAGCTAGAAAAGGATGAGGACGTGGACTCTCAGGAAGGTGAAAGATGGAAGCTTGTGACCTCTGGCAGAAATCAGAAATCTTCATCTCCATGTGCAGCAGTGGAGAATCACAGAATCATAGCAATGGAACTCATAGATATGGAGCTCTAGCAACAGAGGGCAAGGAGCTCATTCCATTGGTGAGAAGGGTAGGCCAGGCCTCCCCAGGGTGGGCAGATTCATAGATGTTAGGGTCGGAAGGGACCTCAATAGATCATTGAGTCCAACCCCCTGCATAGGCAGGAAAGAGTGCTGGGTCTAGATGACTCCAGCTAGATGCATATCCAACCTCCTCTTGAAGACCCCCAGGGTAGGGGAGAGCACCACCTCCCTTGGGAGCCCGTTCCAGACCTTGGCCACTCGAACTGTGAAGAAGTTCTTCCTAATGTCCAGTCTAAATCTGCTCTCTGCTAGCTTGTGGCCATTATTTCTTGTAACCCCCAGGGGCGCCTTGGTGAATAAGACCTCACCAATTCCATTCTGTGCCCCCGTGATGAACTTATAGGCAGCCACAAGGTTGCCTCTCAACCTTCTCTTGCGGAGGCTGAAAAGGTCCAGGTTCTCCAGTCTCTCCTCATAGGGCTTGGCCTGCAAGCCCTTCACCATACAAGTGGCCCTTCTCTGGACCCTCTCCAGGTTATCCACATCCCTCTTGAAGTGCGGTGCCCAGAATTGCACGCAGTATTCCAACTGCAGTCTCACCAGCGCCCGATGGAGGGGAAGTATCAACTCTTTGGATATATTCGTCATGCATCTGCTGATGCATGATAAAGTGCCATTAGCTTTTCTGATGGCTTCGTCACACTGCTGACTCATGTTCATCTTGGAGTCCACTAGGACTCCAAGATCCCTTTCCACTTCCGTGCCACCCAGCAGGTCATTCCCTAGGCTGTAGGTGTGCTGGACATTTTTCCTCCCTAGGTGCAGCACTTTGCATTTCTCCTTGTTGAATTGCATTCTGTTGTTTTCTGCCCACTTGTCCAACCTATCCAAGTCTGCTTGCAGCTGTTCCCTGCCCTCTGGCGTGTCCACTTCTCCCCACAGTTTTGTGTCATCCGCAGACTTGGACATAGTACACTTCACTCCCTCGTCCAAGTTGCTGATGAAGACATTAAAGAGTAACGGTCCAAGGACTGAGCCCTGAGGGACCCCACTGCCCATATCCTTCCAGGTCGAAACCGACCCATCCACCACGAAAACCTACCCATCCACCATGATCAAGACCACCACCAAGAAGCAGCAGCAATGAGTGGTGGTGGTGGTTAGAGACTCCCTTCTGTGGGGGATGGAGGGATCTATCTGCTGACCTGATATGTTGCCTCAGGAAGTCTGCTGCTTGCCCGAAGCCCAGACCCAAGGGAGGGATTACTGAGACTCATTTGGCCCTCTGACTACTACCATACATGTGGGCACCAATGAGACTGCTAGAAGAGTCCCTGAGCAGATCAGAAATGACTACAAGGCTCTGGGTGCAAGGGTGAAGGGCGTGGAAGTCAAGGGGGCGGATCTTTTTGATCCTTTCTGGTCAAGGGGAACAGCCCAGGCAAGAGTGGGTGCATTATTCTGATCAATGCCTGGCTGCACAGGTAGTGTCGCCAGCAGCGATTTGACTTCTTTGACCATGGGCTGTCATTCCAAGAAGGATTGCTAGGAAGAGATGGGACCCTCCTGACAAAGATAGAAGAGCACTTTCGCAGATAGGCTTGCTAGTCTAGTGAGGAGGGCTTTAAACTAGGTTCGCTGGGGGATAGAAACCAAAGCCCTGAGGTAAGTGGGAAACTGAGTGACCTGGAGGAAGTGCAAGCACACCTACTGGCTGGGGAATGATCCTCCCAGCAGCACGGAAGTGGAAAGGGTTCTCAGTCATAGCGGACTCCGAGATGAACATGAGTCGTCAGTGAGATGAAATCATCAGCAAAGCTAACCACACTTTATTGTGCATCAGTAGATGCATGACAAATAGAACCAAGGAGGTGATACTTCCCCTCTATGTGGCATTGGGGTAACAAGGAACAGTGGTCACAAACTGACAGAGAGCAGATTTAGGTTGGACATCAGGAAGAACTTCTTCACAGTAAGGGTGACCAGAATTTGGAATGGGCTTCCAAGGGAGGTGGTGCTCTCCTCTACCTTGTGGGTCTTTAACAGAAAGCTGGATAGGCATCTGGCTGGGGGCACTCTTTCCTGCCTAGGGCAGGAGGTCAGACTCGATAATCTGTTGACGTTCCTTCCGATCCTAGCATCTATTAATCTATTTAGAAAAGCTGGACATACACAAGTCCATAGGGCCAGACAGGATGTACTTGAGGGTGCTGAGGGAGTTGGTTGATATGACTGCAGAGGTGCTGGCCATTATCTTTGAGAACTTATGCGGATCAGGATTGGTTCTAGATTATTGGAAAAGGGCAAACATAGTACCCATATTTAAGAATGGGAAAAAGGAGAATCCAGGGAACTACAGATCAGTCAACCTCACCTCAATCCCTGGAAAAATCATGGAGCAGATCCTCCAGGAATCCACTTCTAAGCACTTGGAAGAGAAGGTGATTATGAATAGTCAGCATGGATTCACCAAGGGCAAGGCATACCTAACCAACTTGATTGCCTTCTATGATGAGATGACTGGCTCTGTGGATGTGGTATACCTTAATTTCAGCAGGGCTTTTGATATGGTCTCCCACATTTTTGCAGGCAAATTAAGGAAGTATGGGCTGGATGAAGGGACTGTAAGGTGGATAGAAAACTGGCTGGAGGATTGAGCTCAGAGGGTAGTAATCAATGGCTCAAGATCTGGTTAGCAGCTAGTATCAAATGGAGTGTCCCAGGGGTTGTCCTGGGGCCTGTTTTTTTCCAATATGTTCATCAATGACCTCAAGATGGGATAGAGTGCACCCTCAGCAAGTTTGCAGGTGACATCAAGCTGGGAGGAATAGTAGATATGTACTTGGAGGGTAGGGTTAGGATTCAGAGTGACAGAAAAATGGGAGGACTGGGCAAAAAGAAATCTCATGAGGTTCAACAAGGACAAGTGCAAAGTCCTGAACTTAGGATGGAACAATCCCATGCACCACTCCAGGATGGGGGCTATCTGGCTGGGTAGCACAGTTCTGCTGAAAAGGACCTACAGTTTACAGTGGACAATAAGCTGAATATGAGCCAACAGTGTGTCCTTGTTGCCAAGGCAGCTAATGACATATTGGCCTGCATCGGTAGGAGTGTTGCCAGCAGGGCAAGGAAAGTGATTATTCCCCTCTATTCAGCACTGGTAAGGCAACATCTGGAGTACTGTGTTCAGTTTTGGGTCTCCTGCTACAGAAAGGATGTAGACAAATTGGAAAGAGTCCAGCAAAGGGCAATGCAAATGGTGAGGGGGCTGGGGCATGTGACCTATGAGGAAAGGCTGAGGGAACTGAACTCATTTAGTCAAGAGAAGAGTGAAAGCAGATTTAGTAGCAACTCTCAACTAACTGAAGCGGGGTTCTAAAGTGGATAGAGCTAGACTGTTCTCAGTGTTGACAGATGACAGACAAGGAGCAACTGTCTCAAGTTGCAGCAAGGGAAGTTTAAGATAGAAATTAGGAAGAATTTTCTCACTAGGAGAGTAGTAGAACACTGGAACAGATTACTCAGAGAAGTTGTAGATTCTCCATCTTTGGAAGTTTTTAAGAACCAGCTAGACAAAGCCTTGGCTGTGATGATCTGGTTGGGGATGGTCCTGCTTTGAGGAGGGACTTGGACTAGCTGACCTCCTGAGGTCCCTTCCAACCCTAATTTTCTATTATTCTAAGGAGGAGACAGTAGGGTTGGGATGGGAGACAGAGGGAGTAAAACAAGGGATGGAAGGAAGGGAAGAAGCAGAATATAACAATATGGAGAATCTGTGGGGAAGGGGGATAAAAGTAAAAGAGGAGAGAACTCAGGGGCTGAAAACAGTGGGTTTCACAAACCAGCTGATTATAAGAGAGAAATGGAAGAAAGTGTAGAGGAATAAGAAAAGATGACAAATATACATAGATGAGAAGAAAATGGAATAAGAATGGAAGAGGACAGAGTGGACTTTGTCACAACCCAAGGGTGTGATTTTTTTTTGTGTGCGTGCTTCGGCACTGCTGAATTATTTTCCTGCCGTTTGTAGCTTTCTTTGCAGGGCGCATTTCTTCGTTGCAACACAAAAATGCATGTTGCAAGGAGTTCCCGCCCTTTGTATTTAAATTCGTACCCCACTATTGGTCAGTTCTAAATTATTCCTACGTGGCGGCTAGCAATTGGCTTGTTAGCCGTATAAGAGGCTTGAGTGGTTTCCGCCCAAGTCGGAGAACTTCGAGCACGCTGCAGAGTGCCTCTAAGGAGATTTGACTTGCGACTAAGCTGATCGATAGACTGATCACCTATTGATTCTTCTCCCCGTCGCTGAACGATCCCTCGATGTACCCTTCCCTGCGCGCAAAAGTTCCACGGAGCCTTGACATCTTCATGTGAGTGAATTGTGAGTGAATCCAGAGTTCTGTCCGAGTTCTTAAACTAGGATTTAAGCGAAGTATTCCTGGAAACGTTCCAGCCTACACGGTGACCATCTTCGGTGTAAGTAAACAATCTTAAACAACCATTAAGCATCTGTGCCTAATTCTAGTGCGCCGCCTGCCTTCCCCGACCCGGCGTGTCCGGGCTGTTGGCCACAGCCCGCGGCACAAAAAAAGGGCCTCGGATCGTTCCCGGCCCGCACAGACTTAAGCAGGTGACACCATCTGGATTACTGCACATGAGACTGTAGGGTACTACTGCAAACCTGTCACAGAAACAGAGATGGAACACCAAAAACCTGGGGACCACAGACTTGAGAGAAAGAAGACTGAAATCACAAAGTAGGGGTTCAATTCATGATCTTTCTAAAAAGTTATGGCTATGTAGGCCAAAATTAAAAAAAAATAATTATGTGGGTACAGGCAGTTGGTGACTTACAATGTTTCGAGTTACAACGTTTTGCACTTACAACTTTTATAAATCGACACCTTGTTTCAACTTTATGACATCAGTTTCAGCTTTACAACGCTTGATCTGATGCAACGCCATGTCAGTGAAGAAGTTCGCTGTGTCGCTCATCTCCCTGGAGAACATCTGTCCAAACTTCCTTGGACACTTTCTTTAAGAAAGTGGACAAGACTCCAGAAAAACCTGCAGCCAGGACTTCTGAGAAGACTCCAGACAAGAACTCTTCAAAAAGTCCAGCAAAGTCACCTCAAAGAAGTCCTTCCAAATCAATATGATTGCTATTTACAATATAAATGCATTAATGTAGCTATATTACTCATCTATAATTGACAGAATACAAAGTTCTGGGGTATTTTTGGTGAAAATAGCATATCGGGCCTTGGTTCAGGAACCAATCCCCCATTGATAACATTGTTTTTTTATGAGAAAATTGGTTCTGAGTTGCAACGTTTCGACTTAAGACGCGGTTTTCAGGAACCAATTGTGTAGTAAGTCTGAGGACTGCCTGTATCTATAAATGTGAACTCCAAATTTAAACATGGGCACCAAAATAAATGCTGCAGTTTTCAAAAGTACAGAACACCGATTTAATGGGAGTGGTTGAGTACCAAGTCCTTTTGAAAAATCAAGTCTTTTTTTTTTAACCTGGGGTACCCTCTAACAAAATCTTAGTTTAAGCTGTGTCAATGTATTTATCCATTAAATGGGGATTAGATTATAAAATACACATATCAGCAGTATTGAGAAAAGAAATTCATTAAAATGATTTAAGAACTTAAAATCCTCAGAAGAACACAAAGTTGGAAAACAGAATATTGTGGAACCCTAATTATTTAATTATATGCTCATTTTCTTAAACACACTTCTAGTCATTTTCAGTCTTAGATGCTTAAAAGTTAGGCATTTGCTTAAATGTGTTGCTGAATTCGAGTCTCTATGAACAATAAAACAAAAACCAGTTGAATTACTAAAAATAATTTAGGAAATTCAGATCAACCTTTAACAATGCTGCATCACAAATACAAAATTAACAATATTAAATAAAGTTTCTTATAACATTTTCCACTTTAATCTTACCATCAATGCATAAGAAGCACAGACGCTATGAAATCCATAATAGAATGCTGCAAACTGTTTGTAGATTGATTTGTTGAGAAGGAAGTCAACATAGAACTGCACATATTCTGAAAAGAAAAGTATTTCATTTTCTTTCAATTATAAAGTAACAACTTTCAGATAATCCTTTGCTGCACTGTATCTTAAATTGAGCTAAAGTAATACAGAAATATTTAAAATACAGTTTAAGTAGAATTAAAAATAGCATAATAATTTTTACTGCTCTACGAAATTACATATATTTTTATTACAGAGGATGCATTTTCTTTTTGATTTATTGTATCTTTAATGTACCTTTTCTATTCTGATTTGTAACTGGAACTTTATCACCATTTGGTTTTAGGTTATAAGATTTTATGGCTCCAAATTCTTCTTGAAAAACCTGAAGAGAGACAACATTATAATACCTGTAACTCCTATTAGTATTAATTATGATGAACAGATCAATAGACTCATAAATACCAGAGTAGAAAGAATCATAAAGACCATTTAGTTTGACTTTCTGCACAATACAAACCATACAGTTTTGCCATACATCATATTTACTTGAATACAAGGCTTTCCTTCCCAACTGGCATGGGGAAAAAGCCCCATGTCTTATAACTGCATACAAGGAAACCTCAATAAATATACTGTCAACCATTAAACTACTGCCAAAAGCTGTATGTGCTCAGCAATGGAAACCAACTATGAAGTTGATTAAATGCAGCCAACACTGAGCATAACTGCACAATGCATGGCCCACATAAGGCAAACATGCTGGTGGGAACCTACCACAAGATAGGTTAGTACAGCCCATCTGAATCAGATATTTGGTAGTGCCCATTGCAATTATTCTCCCTCAGCGCTGACTCTTTTTCAAGCCATGGTGAGCCACCATATTGAATAAATATCAATTTCCTCTTTACTCTCACAGCTGAGCTGTGCCTTTCTTTTCCTTTTCCAATGTTTCCTGTTACTTCAGCAGCCTTAAATGCCTGGCAAACATCATGAAGCAGAGCTCCAAACAGTTTATGCAGAATCTTTCTGTCACCCCCTTTCTCAGCCTGGAGCATATGATTAGTGCGGCCCTACCCTCCATGAGGTGAAGCTGGATCAGGCTGCCTTGCATCTGCATATAAATTTTAAGAGCATCCCAGGACTCATGACAAAAACAATTGGTTGTAGTCATGAATTAAAGCAAATTAGCACATGGTTCCTATGGTGGGGAGGGGAAGGAGGGGTAATCTGGTATATACACACAAGCTGACCTCTGGAGTCATTATGGCTTGAAATGCTGTTGACACGAGTAGGTCCCAGCCCAATAAACTATGTGGTAAATCACAAGGCTTTGGTTTTGAACTAATATTATGCATAGTGCTGTAGAAAAGTGTTTATGGATTACCTGTGCCAAAATTTGCAGTAGTTTAAAAAAAGGTAACATGCATCCATGAAGTAAGTGTATGGGTATTATATGCAAATTGCTACAGCTTTATTTAATTTCAAAGTTATTATTTTCAAATTTGCTCTTCATTTCCACGCGTTCAGGGAGAGCAGTATCTGACAGTAAGGAAAGGGGGAAGGGGCTGCTAAGGGAAAAGGTTGGAAGGAAGCAGAGAGCAAAGGGGCTACCTGACTCCACAGTTTTAATTTCAAAAATCTCAATTTTAATTAGAGCAGCTTTCATAGAATCATAGAAAATGAGGGTTGGAAGGGAACTCAGGAGGTTATCTAACCTATCTAGTCCAACCCCCTACTCAAAGCAGGACCATCCCCAACTAGATCACCCCAGTCAGATCATCCCAGCTCTCAGAGTCACTAATTAACCCCGCTTCCCCACACCCTGGAGTATGTGTATAGATGTCCATTAAGCACGCTGGAAGAAATAAACTCTTAATTGTATGTCCCATAGAAACTAAAATAATTCATGTTATGAATATTTCCATACCACTTGATAACAATAACTGAACTACAGCAAAATAAACTGAACAAGAATAAGCTGATGTCCAATTTAAAATGTTTTCAGGCTTGCATGGGGATTAAAAGTCAATTTTCCCGACTGAACTAAAGTGACTATATGCTAGAACACACCTTTACCTAGGCTAAATTCCTACATCATACCAACTCTTTCATAACTGGAACAGGGATCTCTAAGCCAGACTTTTGGGCTTGAATATATCAAATAGTTACCCAGTATATTTCAGGGCTAGATAAATCTTTTAAGTTGGGCAAGTCTCTACCTAAATCATATTTTCAGCTCAACTTTCAGACTGAGACAATCCTCCAAAACTGAAGCAAGCCTGGTTGGACCACAACAGGGTCACAGTAGGACCCTATTGTGGTTCAACCTATTGCTTCACAAAACTGAAGCAAGTCTGGATCACAGTAACTTTCAAATTCAGGCAAGCTTTATAGCACTGGAGGCCAACCTTTTTGGCAGATGTGCCACAAGGTCAGCCCTGTGCTCACTCTGATCCCCTTCCCTTGCTGTTGCTTTGTTTTCTGCTTCCTGCCCTATCTGTAGCTGTCCTGCCTGTCCCCTGATCTCTCGATGCATGTCACAAAGATTGCCCATGCCACATGTGGCAAGTATGCCAAAGGTTGGCCACCATTACCTTATAGCCTCTTATCCTTTACCCACCTAAAGGCTGAACAATCCATATTCATTTTTGGTGATGGACCACTCCATTGGAGACATGGACAGATCTATTTATCTAGTTTGATAATCACTCAGAATTTTACTATTTATAGTACCTGGAAGGTTGAATAGAAATCTTCTTCGACATTGCCTTCATAGGATAGGAGTTCACTTAGTCCATGAGCTAACTCCTGCAAAAAAAGTTCACTAAATTTATCAAATTAGATACAATTCCACCGTGTCCTTTTCAAGCCATTTCTAGTGGGTAATCATTCCATCTCATTATGAAACTATTCTGAAATCATACAAACTCCTCAGTGGGAGAATACAAAAGCCATATACAAATTCTTATCAGTTGGATCAAACCCCCAGAAAGTTATCCTGCTATAAGATTTCTGTATAGCACCAACCCTAATATTAGTAGAAACCAGGCATCCAGAATAAATGATTCCAGAAAAGGGATTTTGTGATTATCACGGTTATTTAAGTGGATTACGCAGACCTGTATCTAGGTCTGCAATGAGCAAACTGGAGTCTAAGGGCCAAAGAAAATGATCATCCGTTCTAAGAGAGGCATGGCTCTTCAGAACGCTTGTCCTCAGAAAATGAATTACGGAAACTTTTAGGCAGTAGTGGAAGTTTACTTCTTATCTTTACCTTTTCTTTAAAAAAAAAAACCCCACCAAAATCATGACAGCCTTGACAATGGGGTGAAGATCAGATGCCAAACTTGTTAAGATAGCTTTTCAATTTTTTTTAGGTGGTATTCCTTTGGGAACATTAGGATCTCTTTTTGCATATTACCTGTTTACAGTGGGGAGCTGGAGAAGCAAGTTAATGAGGAAGAAAAACTCCTCCTCAAACACCTATATAATGACCTAATGAAAGGCTTCACTCTATCCAGATAAATAACATTGCTTTGGGTGCAGACAGAAGTGACAATTTTTGCCTGATCTGGACAAGAAAGCAGTTTATAGCTATGACCAAACAGAAGTGCACGGCTGCTGACACCTTAAAAAGTGGCTGACTGGGTGAAAATCTCACCCCTAACTGCATGAGGTATCAGAAAAAAGATGCTTCAAAATGTAGCATCTTTTGTAACTTGTGTCCACTGAGCTCCCAGCCTGTTGCTGTTTTCAGAATGGGAGTGGGGAAAGGGAGAGGAGGGAGTTCAATCTGTGGGTTTTTAGCACCCCCTGCAGAGTGGGGCAGTTGTACTAGAGCCCCTCTGCCCACCCCAGGTGGGTGGGCTCCAATTTACCTACCCCACCCTTCAGCACTAGCTGGGGAGCTACAAGAACAAGCTTCTTCTGCTGCCTTTCCTCCCTCCCATTCTAAAGACAGCAAGCACTGGCAGAGAGCCTGGCTGTTGTTATGGGAACCTGGGTGCAGGCTCCCAGCAGGCAGCTAGATTCCCCTACCCCCTGAAACCAACAGTGAACTTCTGTTTGGTCTGGGGTAATGTTGTAACTCAGAACACTTTGCAGAAATATTTCTGAGTTACATCTGGGAATTACACTTCTGTCTGCACCCTTTATGTCCAGCCTACCCCATATAAACTTCCTCCTGTGACATGAGAACATGAAGGGCCACATTTTAAATATGTACTTAGCCTTCTAACAAGGAAGATAAACACCTAGGGCATCTTCACACATGCTCTGAGTGTGTGTGTGTTGGGAGGGGGGAGCGGGGAGTGCTTTAATTAGAGCGGCTCTTGAGAGTCGCTCTAATTAAAACGCTTGCAGCATCTCATCTATTCAGCATCCCACACTTCAAAATGGTGGCGGGGGTGCTTTAACTAAATCCCGTTTGATAAGCTTTAGTTAAAGTGCCCCTGCTGCCATTTTGAAGTGCAGGGACGCTGAATACACGTGATGCCAAGACTGCTGGAGTTTGTTAATTAGCACGCTCCAGCAGACCCAATTAATCAAGGTACCACGTTAGAGCAGGCACCGGGCTTGTGTATACGTGCCCCTAATGGTATTTTCAAAAGCACCTAGGCAGGTTAGACTCTTCACCTACATGGACAGTCAACAGATGGCAGCCACCTAACTCATGAAAATCCCAGTAGGCAGTTACCTGCACCATCATATGTTCCAGCTAAATTTTGTAAATCTGTGTCTGCATATCTTTATCTGAAAAAATGCTTTGCCTCCTCAACAATGAAAGCAATAGGCACTAGGGTTGCTGGTATTTAAAAGGGAACGCTACTCATAGATATAGTGGTTTTTGCAAGGCAAAAAAAGCTGAAGATCCTGTCCTCAATTAGGTATCTCTTTGTTTCTTCACTTAAGAAACTGCATACAAATATCATCTTTGACTTTACAATTCAAGACTGAGACTTGTGAAGAAAGGAACTGAAATGGCTGGCAGTTATGTCAAGGTAACGGTGTCAAACTCAGCTGCCACATGGACCGGTTCTGTGCTATGGACATGTGCCATGCCCTTTGTGGGTCTGATCAGACCATGGGGCAGCACCGGAGGCCAGATGGAGGGGTTCCACAGGCCACATCTGAGCCATATACATTTGAAACCCCTGACCCAGGGGGAGAGGTTTAAGACTGAGTTTATGCTGCCCCCAGCATGGATTTTGGTCACAAAATAACGGATGGGGCCATGTGTAGGTAGCTTGGAAAGTTTTGTTCCTCCAGAACTGATGCATGCCCAATAACTTTACTATGTCTACTGACTGCAGGATAGTATGGGTCTCCCATAATACAATTCTGCAGTTGTGTTGCCCTCCAGTTTTTCCCCATAAACTCAAATAATAGAAAGGATATTTTGGTTCAACCTTTTAGGAGTAGGCAAGCAGAGATTTAGCACAAAAAGGCAGCCTAAAAGGCAAATAGTATAGAAAGTTGTAAACATATTGAAAAGCAACTATTATATGTACATTAAACAAAAACAGAAGCAACCAAGTAATCAAATTAAACTAGCTATTTCAATAAATCAGCCTTTAAAATAATGATTTATACTTACAGGCATAATCTGATACAGGTCATCTAATGTAACATCACAGATGCCTACAGGAGTATTTTGATCACAAGGAACAATGGGAGGACTCAACAGTTTCTTGTAACAGCAGGGTGGGAAGCGAATATCCAAGGTAATACTATTATATACAGCGAGTCCCATAAGCTATAAATGTCAAATGTTAAGTGGAAAATCACCTTCTTATTATTATTTAATAATTTTAGGCAATCTTAGATAAACAACTTAATATACATAGAGTACTCACAATACTAATTTAAGTAAAAAATTATGTTCCTTTTTTCACGTCCATAATTTTTTAAATCTAAATGCAACTATATGATATACTTTAAGTAAATAAGATTAAAATTACTATAGAATGCAATTTGATGAACTCTTGAAATCCTTTACACTCAAGATACTATATCACTAACGCAAGGACAAACTGGTTAACATTAAAACTACAGATACAGTAATTTTACTTCAAGAATTCTGTATTCTTAATATCAATGCTTCAATAAAAATAGAAAAACATTAGGTAAGACCTATGATGATCATGACATTCTATAGCTGACAATTTCAAGATATTCCCACAAATTGGTAATGAAGGAGGTGCTATGAGGGCGACTATTGTCTGTATGACCCAGTAGGTGGCAGAAAAAAAAAAGTGTAATGGGTAGCGCAGCTGAATGCTGCCCTAGGGAACTGGAGCCTTGGAAAATTATTATGGTTTATTATTAATGGTTTATTATTTATTCATAATAAACCATTTCCCCAAAGCACATAATTGTGTCTTATTCTTCCATATTTTTATTATGATGGGCCCCAGTTTTGAAGTACTTGATTCCTAGTAATCATGCCTACGTATACACAAGTAGTTAAAATATATTTTTCTTATTTTTAGTTTTCTTCTACAAATTTCAGTGTATTCTATTTTGGCTATATAAAATTAAAAAGGGATGTCACCTGAAAACGGAAAACCATGCTAAAAGCTTAAAAAGTCTGTTGTATTTTTTTCAGACATTCCTGCTGTTTTATTTTTACAGTTAACTAATTAAGGTACTAATCATGTAGTACTCTGTTGTGGACAAAGGATACAGCTCCAACCAATCGGAATTCAGAGTAGTTTTCACATTTAAAGCTGCTAAACCAATGACAGTGTGAATCCTTGTGATATGTAAACATACCTGTAAAATATAAAAATTATTTTCATGTTTATTCATAATAAACCATTTCCCCAAAGCACATAATTGTGTCTTATTCTTCCATATTTTTATTATGATGGGCGCAGACAGAAGTGACATTTTTTGAGCAATCTGGCCCCTGAAAGAGCTCTACAGCCACACCATAACATGTTCACAGCTGCAGAGTGCTTTTAAAATGTCCAGTTGTGTGAAAAATAAACCCTGGACAAATCAGGTTGTGTTCCCTCCAATGTTCTTCCACACAGGGGGTGGGGAGAGGGGTGGGAGCTCCTACTTGATGAATGGCAAGGGGGGAGGGAAGAGCCCCTTTGCCTTATGGGCCCCCTCAGCTACCCTGGGTTGGGACCGCAAGGCAAGGGGGCTCAATTTCCCCCCCGCCCCCAACCTTCACAGCTCTGGCCATTCAGCGGCCAGGAGCTCCCTCCTCCTTCTCCCTCCCTCCCCTGATGACAGCCCCAGAGCTGGGGACGGGGGGGAGGGGGGGGGATGAGGGGTGGTTTGGCAACCTCCTTGGAGGCTTCTGGAGTGCCCCCACCTGCTGGTCAGGGTCAGTGCAGGCTGGCTCCAGCCCCCTCCCTGACCCAACAGGCAAAGTTGGGAGGAAGGAAGGTCCCAACTCATGGCACTTTATATAAAGCATGTTAGTGGGGCCTTAATGTGTGTCTGCACCCACAGAAAAACATGGTTACCAAGGAGGTCACTAAGGCCAACCTTCAGCTCAGGCCAAGAACATCCCTATCTAACTTACACATAAAAAAACTTCCTGTGATGGAGATCGCACATCCTTTGCAAAGGTATGTCTACATATGCATTCATGCTAGACATTATCCTCCTTTTCCATCATCGATATTACTAGACAGCCTTGGAGAATGCTGCCACACATTCAGCAACACATGTCACAAGACCTATTATCACAAAAGGCAAAGTTGATAGCAATGCCAGTGAAAGGTGTATCACAACAAACAAACAGATATGTTCCAGACCAATGATAACCTCCATTGCAATGATATCCATTGAACTGAAATCAATTACAACAATGGCAAGCCCACAATACAAGCAGCTTGAACCACCTCCAAAATAAAAAATTCCTAAGTGTAAATCAACTGGATCAAAACTCCATTGATATGAAGACAGCAGATTTAATTGTTCAGTTAGGAGCAGCATACAATCCATTTCCATGTTCCTATCATATCCTCTTCATTTGGAAAGAGTTTTAATTTCATGTTATTGCTTTAGAGAAATCATCTGGAAATGATACACTTGGCTAATCCATCCAGTTCTAGAGCCTTCCAGACCCTCACATACTTTCTTATCCCTGTTCGGCGATCCATTTCTGAAGAAAACATGATTGAAAAATTCTGCTGCGTATACACTGAACGCATGTACACTAGCAGTGGAACTTATATTGCCAAGCACTTGAAGTGGACTCTCATGTAGGCACCTCTATCAGACTACTAAAGCTTAATAGATTCATAGACATTAGAGTTGGAAGGGACCTCGGAAGATCATCGAGTCCAGCCCCCTGCCCGAGGGGCAGGAAGTCAGCTGGGGCCATAGGATCCCAGCAAGATAAGCATCCAAATTTCTCTTGAAGGTGTTCAGTGTAGGTGCCTGAACCACCTCCGATGGCAGGTTATTCCAGAACTTGGGGGCTCGGACAGTAAACAAATTCTTCCTTATGTCCAGCTTGAAACGGTCTTGTAGTAGTTTATAACTGTTCGACCTCGTCATCCCTTGGGGCGCTCTGGTGAACAAACGTTCCCCCAGATACTGGTGGTCACTCCTGCTAAACTTATAGGTGGCCATCAGATCACCCCTGAGCCTGCGCTTTTCCAGGCTGAAGAGCCCCATAGCTCTCAGCCTGTTGTCGTAAGATCTGTTTTCCTGACCTCTGATCATGCGCATGGCTCTTCTCTGGACTCTCTCAAGCTTCTCCACATCTTTTTGGAATTGAGGGGCCCAAAACTGAACGCAGTACTCCAGCTGCGGGCTCACCAAGGCTGAGTACAAGGGGAGAATGACATCCTGGGATTTGCTTGAGAAGCATCTATGGATGCAAGCCAGCGTTTTGGTCGCTTTACTAGCTGCAGCATCACATTGAAGGCTCATGTTCATCTTGTGGTCAATGATGACCCCCAAGTCTCTTAGACAGTAAACGATTATTGAAACTCTGAACCATTTATATTTGGACTGCTGCAAAAATCAGCAGTTTTCCCCCTTGCTGGGCACAAAAAAATTGCAGCCACATGTTCTTAAATAGCTCAGTAAATCTATGCAACCACTGCCCTCCCTCCCCAAACAGCTACAGTGGAGGACTCAACAAAGGCAGACAATGCAGAAGAAAGCAGCTCCCAGCAGACAGAAAAGGCAACAGTAATGGACATTGTGAGCAAGTACCAGGAATGGATTAATATTACTCTGGTCATATTGGACTGAATTAGATTTAAGGTGACCCAAGCCCCAAAGAATTAATTTCACTGCCTTCACTTGACATTCTAGAACTTGCCCTGATCAGAGGTTACTAAACTCTCTAATGCAGTGATCCTTAATTGGGGTGATGTAGCACACAGGTGCCACAAGATTCTTAGAAGGGTGCTACCAGATGAGGAGATAAGCAAGATGTAAGGAGATAAACAGATAAGTTCAGGATCAAGCTGTCTTTGTCTGCTCTCTCCCAAGCTTGGCCCCGTCTGCAAGGAGGTAATATATAAATTAGTTTTTTAAATGGGCCGCCACTCGGTTCAAAAAACTTCTGGAGGGGCGCCTTGAGTCTCAAAAGCTTTGCAACCACTGGTCTAATGTGATAAACCAGTGAAAAGAAGTTTCAGCTCTTCCAACACACTTGAACTGTCTCAACAAATGCCAACTTCTCACAGGTCTTCATCCAATATCTAGGCCTGAAGTTTTTCTTATTTTTTTAAATGACCAACATATAGCTGTAGTTTTCACTCCTTTGCTTTTGCAGCTGCAACTAGAAACTGTTAATGGTCATTACTTCCATCTCCATCCACCACTCTCACAAAATGACCCACCTCTCTGCCCCCATTGCTATAACTCAGATATGCTCCTTGAACAGAGACCATTAACGTAAAGGCTTAAGATAATGTTTCAATTAATTTGTTTTGATTTTTAAATTAATTAATTTTAAAAGCTTAACTATGAGGACTCACCATAGTCTGGGTGAAAGATCTGGCGAATCAGGAGAAGAAACCATTCTTTTGTCAGACCACCCATATCAAGTCCAGCCTCCCCTACAAATGTAACTTTCAACTTCTTTTTTAAATCTGCTCTCTTCCTTGTCAGCTATTAAAAAAAATGAAGAACTGCATTTGATCAATGTTATGACATTATATATAAAAAATGTAATATATACACATACATATAAGTAGAAATATTTTTGGATAGCTATAGCTATTTTTATATATATTTTATAGCTATAGCCATTTATATTTTTTTATTTTATACACATTTACTAAACTCCAATTCATACATTAAACCTACATGTAAAAAACTGTATGGTTTGGGAAAGGAAGGATAATTCCCACTCCCAGCACCTGACCCCAGCTCTTCTGGGTTTGCTATCTTATTAACATTCAAACAGCTCTCTCAGAGTTCTCAGTCCTGGAAACGGAAGAACCATCTCTTCCCACTATCCTGCAGGCCTAACCAATTTGTTCTTCTGGGAGAAATGGAGAGGAAATTTCCTGCAGAACACAAATGACTAGTGAACTGAGGGTTTTTCCCCCACTTTCCTGTCAAAACTTGAGAGCTATTTGGTAGATAAGACATGGACCAAATCATCATAACATTTGGCTACTGTTCCATATAACATGCCAAACAGCAGACTAGGTTTGGTAGAACCATAAGCATAGAATCCAGTAACTTTCTGGAAAAGTTTGGTTTCATTAGGGAACCTGCTCTTTCTAGTCCTTCATCATTGGTATAGTACGCATACGGGAAACTCTTAGCAATTGTCTGCATCCCCCAAGTGACTTAAGTTAGACCTCTGGTAGTGGTGTCATCAGCCATGTAGGTAGCCTAATTAGCTTGAAGATAGGATAAGTGACAGTGTCACACAAAGATGCCAATTAGCCTGTTTAAAGTACTATGCAGTCAGCTACACTGCTTCCACTTAAAGCAGCAGCCTACCCAGAGCAGCACAGCATGCTGCAGGGCACTGCTGCTGGGAATATCTACTATGAAGACATGGCTTTAGAGAGGTCCAGCAAAGGGTGTTTGACTCTTGTTGTTATGACAAATTCATGTCATTCTACACTGAAGCATTTCTTCCTTGATAGGACTAAGGTACCATCTACTTGAGAATTTAACTCTTTTAACAAAGCTGCGGCCTACTACCTAATACACTAGTGGGCAGTAGGGCCGTGCGAAACAGCACCATTTCGTTTCTACTTCCATTTTGCTGTTTCAACAGGACAGTGTTTCATTTAGAGTTTCATTTTGTTTCAAAGTGCTGTTCCGTTTTGTTTTGTCGAAACTGTTTTGCTCTTTTGACGTTTCACCCATAGGCTATAATGGGGAAGTACAAAACTACCTATAACTTTGTCAGTTTTGGCAGATTTGGATGAAAACAGTAGGGATGGTAGCCCCGTCTGAGGGCATGAAGCCTGCCAAGTTTCAAAGAGATAGGTGCAGGGGTTTCCGGGAAACTGCACCTCAAGCTCAGCACAAGCAAAACTTGTGACATCTGTGACTTTGGGTGCATGTTAAGGTCTGCCCCCACTGGTGCTGGGGCCTCTACACAACATGGTAGTGTGCCCCAATGAGGTCTCCTCCTCCCCTACAGCCTCAGACCAGTCCACCACTTTAAATCACAACAGGCAAAATAATAACTTAGTGAAGAACAGCACAGTAGCACCAGCAGCATCTCAGGCAGTCAAACTGTGACAGACCTTTCCTTTCCTCTCCTGAAGGAGCTTCTTTTCCAGTGTGTTAAGTCATGCCCTCACTATGTCCTTCCTCCCGATTCCCCCTCCCTCTCCTTACTTTCCGTTCCCCTGCAGGCAAGCCCAGCTTCAGCTTCGGAACTCGAAACAGTTTGAAACTTTCAAAATGTTTTGGCTGCCCTCATTTCGTTTTGAGGCTGTTTTGAAGTTCTTGGTTTCATTTTGATTTAGCTGTTTCAGGCTTGAAATGAGTCAAAACAGTGTTGAAACAAAACAGCCAGGGAAATTTCGCACAGCCCCAGTAGGCAGGTGTTTTTATCCATGTGTCTCCATGTGTAAGGTTTTATGAAAAAGGTTTTGTTATATCTTCCTCAGATTACAGATTTTCACAATTAGCCAAAGGCATTAGTATGACCCAACTACTTTCTTCTAATAATGAGAAGACATTAAGTCAGCAAGAATGCAGCATTGGTTATAACAACTCCTGCATTCCATTTATTCACACATCAGTAAGTTTCTATTGTAACAAGATTTTTTTATTTTTGTATATCTGCATAATTTGATCTGAACCTCAATTTTAATCTTCTAAAGATTGCTTCAAATATTTGAAATATATGAAACAAACCATCCTTCATTTTCTTCAAAACAGAGTGAATGGCCTATGCAAAGGGAGATTCCATAGTACTTCTGTGTTATGACAGCAGAAATGGAAAAAAAGCAGCAGAAGTGAAATAAAATCTAAGGAAGAAGGCATTTATATTTATAAGCAAGTACATTTATAATAAGGGTAAATTATTATAGAAGAATCTTAAAATTTGATGGATTAACAAATGTTAACTATTTAATGACAGTCTTGAAATTTTCTTTCACCTTTTTATCATTTACAATTATTTTTCAAAGCCAACCGACTATTTTTAGGTTTTGAGGAAGATCAGGGAACAAGATGTGATTAATGATGATTAACATGGTTTGGCTGACTGAAAAGAAACAGACACATATGTTTCTCTTCCCAATACTACTCAAAATAATCTGCTGTTTAGAAATGAAAGGAACACACACAGGGATCAGTTAAAAATTTGAATAAGTATTTAGGAAAATAAAGCTTAAACTAATTAAAAACTGAAAAGAAAAGGCAGTGAAGGAAAAAGAATTTCAAAATAGAGAGAGAGAGAGAGATTAGAAAAAGTTGAAGCTACTACTGTGGAACAATAGAACTAGTCTCATGCAGCATACTTCACCCCTATATAAACATTTAGTATAATGCAATATGATCAATAGGGATCCTAGTTGTCTCTACTAAAAATAAATAAATAAATAAAATTGCAAATGATCTGATTAACCCCCCCCGTGTTTTTCTGCAATGTAATTCCACTATATGTATAGGTATCAGTTGAACACAATGTTTTATTGTTATAGTTACAATTTTACAGAAATGTGGAAGCCTACCAGTGCCTCAATCACTATAATAAAATAAATTCTATATAGTTTGGTGTTTGATTTTGTTTTTTTCATCATGGAAAATTAGAGCCCTCTTGCTCCCTTCGCTTACCAGGATGTGGGTCCAGCTGTGGCTGTCCCTCCCCACTGCTTTGTGGTGTTGAGAAGGCCAGATATGCTGGTGCCCTGCCCATGCCATTGCCCCTCACTTCCCACCTACTGCCCCCTTGACCCTGCTGGTGCCCCTCACTCTCCCTACCCACTGCCCCATGGGTTCTATCAGGGCTCCTCACTCCCCACCCAATTCCTAACCCCACCCAGCCCTGCCAGAGGAGGACCCCAGCTGCCAGGGCTCTAGGGCCAGGGACCCAGGTCTACAGCCCACTGCCCCACCATTAGTGCCCAAACTGCAGCTGCTGCCTATGGGAAGCAGCAGCTGCTGCAACCTGACCAGGGAGTGGAGCACAGAGCCTGGCTTCCCCTCCCCCATGGGCAGTACAACCAGAGCGGAGCCTGTTTGGGGGGGTGGATGTGGGCTACTCTCTGTAGGCTTGGGGCTTCCTGCCTTGCTGCCCTTTCCATTGGCACCTCCACGGCCCAGTAGGTGGGACCCGGCACAGCAGGGCAGAGTGGGAAGGGTAGGCTCAGTGTCACTGATGTAAGCCCCACACTGCCATGGCAAGGTGCCCCCTGCCCACCTGGCAGCAGCAGGGGGTACAACTTCATGACACCAACCCCTCTACTGCCTGGCAGGTAGGGGCTGCTTTGCCATGGTAGCGCAGGGCTCCTGGCTGCGGCACCAAGCTTCCCCACCCTGCTCTGGCCTACTGTGCTGGGTCCTGCCTGCTGCACCGTGGAGGCCCTCATGGGGAGGGCAGCAGGGCAGGGAGCTCTGAGGCACCCACCCCTGCCCTGTGCAAAACTTAAGAGGCATGTGTCCCCCAAGCCCCACCTGCAGGAATTTGCACAGCAGCAGGAAGCCAGCCCCACATCACCCCCAGACAAGCTGCCTGCAGCTCCATCCCACTTCCAGCCCATGTCCAGCAGCTGTGCGTTCCAGCCCTGAGCCCCAGGCCCCATGCACCACCCCAGCCCTACTCAACTCCTTTCCTTACTATGGGCCCCCCTGCCACCTTATATGCAAGGAGCTATAGGAGGTGCTCTCCAGGCTGCCATGTGCATAGGTATGTGCACACATGCACATGGTGTCTCCCCTGCCTGACTGCTCTTCTCCCGCTCCCCTCAGCTCCTTGCAAGCTGGAACTCTGCCAGCCTGCAAGAAACCCACCATTTACCACACTTTTTTCTAATAAAGGGAAAATCCAGGTTTTACTGTGTTTTTCTGCAGTGAACAGAAAACCCGGATCCCTAATGATAAATAATTAAGCTAAATTTAGATGGCATGCAAGTACATATGTTTATATAGGGTTTGCCTACGTGTGAGATTAGTAGGTATACAGGAACACCATGACAAAAACTGAAGCTCAGGATATCATCTCAAAATCTTCTGCATTATTACTTTACCAATACAATACTTTAATTACAAATACCACATAACAATAACAAGAATTCACAGCTCTCATTACAAAAGCTTTCAATACAACCTATTATTTGAACTGAAAAGGCGGAGTTACTTCACAACAAACCAATCTTCATTTACATCCTCTGTACCTCATCAAGTGAGTCACTAACAAGGTGTGTTCTCCTCACTTTCACATTTAGGAATAACATATTCATGTCAGGTTTCTGCCTGCGAGAGACTTTGTCCACAAGACTTTGCTATTTAGAATGAAAAAAAAGAAAAAGAAAAAAGAAAATAAGTTTTACACTCAAATTTGCTTTAAAAAACTTCTGAAAGGCAGACAATAGCATTAATTAAATGAGTGGAATCCTTGCTTTAGAGTAGCAGTGAAATATCATCTTCTTGAATGTCAGTTGTTTGGTCAAAAGCAATGACAAAAGTTGTAATGTAACACTGAAATAATCTTAATAAGAAGAGTAAATAAAAGGCACTGGTTGTGCTGTGTTGTGGAAGTCCTTAAAATCCTCTTCCTCCCGTCTCCTCAAAAAATAGAACTTTTAAGTAGGTCCAACCAGGGGCTACATGTGTTTCTGTGGCTTGAAGCACTGATCAGCATTAGCAATATGGTGCAATTGGAATTTGATCCCCAGTCCCACAATCATGCCTCCTGCCAGGCACAGATCAGATCCCAAATATGCTTTTAACCGAATGTCTGTCAATGACTGTAGTTAAAGATAAGGGGTGCATCTACACATGCGCTTTACTGAGGAGCTGACTAATTAGCTTTGCAGTAAAGCGTCACCATCAATATATGCACTGGTATTCAGGAGCAGTATATTAACTAACTCCACTGTAGGATAGTGCTGTCCAGGACAAGTACTATCCTACAGTGGGGTAGTTACACACACTAAAGCCCATGTGGAAACAGTGACTGGGGCTGGCTGGGGCATGAGGGTGCTACAGTTTGGAGGCTGCCTGCTAGCTAGCTGCACACTGTTGCACCCTTCTCGTGCCCCAGCCAGCTCCTCTGCAGTATGTTGAGCCAGGGCGGAGCAGCCCCAGGCTGGCAGGCTGATCCTCCAGGACTCCTGACAGCCTAGGGCTGCTCTGCCTTGGCTCAACATGCTGTGGTACCAGGTGTACGTGTAAATGCTGCGCCTGAGAGAAAAACTTTGGTGCAAAATGCACTGTAGTTTATTGCTATGTGCTAATTGCACGTGTAGATGCATCCAAGGAGTAGTAAAACAGTTACCTTTATTTTCCCGGAGTAATCTTACATTTCAGAGATAATAAATATTTCTATGGAATTAGTAGTAAATTAAACTGTATAACATCATAGTGATTACTGTGAAAAAGACATTTATCACAAAGACTTACACGTGCTATGCTTATCATCTGCTGTTCTGAATCCCTCTGAATAATAACTTTTTTTGCTGCTATAGAAATGATGAATGGGTACTGACAGAAGGAAAACCTAAGTAATAAAATAGATGGGAAGTTAAACACAACATTTCTTTTAGAATTCAGGAAAAGAATTCTATGCTAAAAGTTCTGCAAAAGTTCAACAAATTAAGTATTATGTTGGTAAACCAGACAGATATCCTGTCTCTCAACGAGAACCTGAAATCTTAATGTCATTGTACAACTTGAATAAGATGCAAAAAAATGAATACAATACTGAAATAACTTAGATTAAGTTTTCTTCCATTTAAATAACTAGAAGTGATTTTCTCTGGTTTTCTCTGATAAAAAGTCCCCAATTTTCAGACTAAAAAAAGTAACCCAGAATCCACATTTACCTTGATTAAAATGAAGCACCACTAATATCTCTCTCTTTATTAGTGGTGTTTCATTGTAATCGTAGAAAAATGTGGATTTGGGGTTACATTTTTTAGTCCAAAAACTGGGGATTTTTTTTAATCAGGGAAAACCAGGATCCCTGGTGATTATATATAGAACCTAGAGGAGTCTGATTTACAGAGATGATAGTAAGAGTTCTCTTGCAAGTCTCCAAGCATGTTAGGATTTACACATGTGCACAGCTTCATGCATTGAAAATAATCCAAAGGACTTCACTGAAAATAATGACAAGGTATAAAATTAAACATGCAGTTGAAATTTTGCAGGATCAGAGGCAAATACTGAAGAGATGCATGTAGCATCTGAAAGTTTATTTGATACAATGTTCACAGTAAAATGCTAATCAGGTGCAGAATACACCTTTATATAAATGCATACACCTCCAACAAATCTGCAAATTCTGCTAGATGTCTCATCACAAGTGCATGAAAAAGAGAGGAAGGAATGCATGCACCCCTGAATGTGTAGGTAGACAAAACTCTTGGGGTATAGGTGACATCTTTTATTAGACCAACTAAATACTAGCAAAAAAAAAAAAAGTCTCTCTTTGCAAGCTTTCAGGCCTAAACACCCTTTTTCAGGCAAAGGAGGATTCAAGGATTGTAAATTTTTTCCCCATAATGCAGGGGTGGGTAAAATACAGCCTGCGGGCCAGATTCGGCCCCTAAAAAAATTTAGAAAATTAATATTTATCTGTCTTTGGTTCCTGTCAAAGATAACAGGAGTCACTGGCAGTAGGACCCAGGGGAAGCCCCAGTGCCTTCCTGCAACAGCAGGGCCTACCCAGCCCCGCCCCCCCAGCCAGAAGTCCCTACCTAGCAGGGCTTCTGGCCTGGGACCATATGGCTCCTTGTGGCTGCACTGGCGCAGGAAACTCAGGTAAGGGGGGCGGAGGGAAGAGCTGAAGGGCAGGGGAGAACTGCAGGCAGGGAGCAAGCTGGTGCTGAGTGCAGGGAAAAGCAGCCCCCACCCTGCCCCATGGCTGGTGCTCCTTGCTGCAGCCGCTCGCAGCCCACGCAGGGCCATCCTGAGCAGGCACACGCAACTGCACGTGGGCTGTGAGCAGCTGCAGTATGGGCTGCCAGCCATGGGGTGGGGGAGGAGCTGCTTTTCCTGGCATTCAGCACCAGGTTGTAACCTGACCCCACTGGCAGGCTGGGTCCCAAGCCAGCTCTGGGCTTGCCCGTTGAGGCTGTGCTGCGGCAGCAGCAGCTGCTCAGCACAGAGGAAAGCGGCCCCCCCACTTGCCACACTGGGCAGTGTTTGCTGGTGCTGGTGCTGAGCGCAGGGTCAGGGCTCAGGGGGACACAGTGAGCAGGTGCGGGAGCATGGGGCCCACACTGGTGTCCCAGGGCCAGTGCTGGTGGGGCCCAGAGCAGGGTGGCAAGAGTACAGGGTCCCGGCCAGCAGGGGCTCTGTGGAGCTGGGCCAGCTCCCCTCTCTCCCTGCTGGTGCAGCCCAGCCTGGCTTCACAGACCCCTGCTAGCCTGTGCCCCACTCTGGGCCCTGCCGGTGCTGGCCTTGGGACATTCGCCCCCTGGTCAACAACTTGGAACCAGGCACCTGTCAAGGGGCAGGGCTACCCATGTGGCCCTCGACAGCTTGCCAAAACTGGGTAAGCAGCCCTCCACCCAAAATAATTGCCTGCCCCTGCCATAATGTGTGATTCTCCAAAATAATTTTCTACAATGTTACATAGATCATATTAAGAAATATCCAATTAGTATAAAATACAAGTCTATGTTAGTAATAGCAAATAATAAAAACATATTATAACTTTCATGTTATCTCATTCGCATGCATAGTAGAATCCTTGCCCCACTCAAGCCAATAGCGAAATATCCAATGATTTCACTGGGACAAGGATTTCAACCAAAATGTCTAAACCACTTTGAGGAATAATACAATACTTACGAAAAATGCCCCAAAACCAAAAAAACCCAAAAGAAGATAGGGTGTTTGTTTTTTTAAAATTCAACACTGAATAAAATACATCATCTACCTCTCTTACCTGTGAGAATTTCCATAGCACTGCCAGTTATGATATTCTTCCATTAGATCAATATGATCCAGTGTGGAATTGTAGAAATCCGTATATGAAATAATAGGAGGACTAGCTAAACTATTTGCAGCATCTGCAATGCAAATATATGGAACCAATATTATGAACTCTCCCAAAATACTGTCTCTAATGAGACAATTCTGAAGACAAACCAAATGTGTGTGGAAATTCATTTATCAAAAATCACCTAGCAAAACAGTAAGCTTATTTCAACACTACCCATAGTGGTATTACTACCCCATTATAATAAAATGTTATATCATCACATCAATGGTTTAAATATATATAGTAAAAGAATAATAAGTGTAGACACTGAAGTTGCTTTCTTGTGCTGATTTCAAACACATTTCTAGTTTAAGGAAAGGTTATGGATATACTTTTAAATTTAATTTTTTGGTATTTTAGAAAGCTTCAACAGATTTTATCATTAAAACTTAAAAAAAAAAAAATCAAGCTCAGGCTTATGAGCAGAGACTTATTTTTATAACAGACACCAAAATCCCACAGTATTTTTTTCCATTTCCTTTTCTTTCTTTTTTTAAATATAACATAAAAATCTAAAGAATCTTGAATGCCAGTGCAAGTCTATAACGCTAATAAGACCCCAAGTGTAGCTTAATCATAATAGCTTTAAACAGAGTTAACACATTACTCTGATATTAGCGAAAGGCATATTGATTAAGAAAACAATCGATTCATTACCTCACCCTGTCCAGAGGAGTATTTCGATCTATTGACTCATGTGTGAAATCCTATGAACTATGAACTTTCATTTATACCCAGGAGAACTTTTACAATCTTGTCTCCGATGCCTGATGAAGGGGTATTTGTGCCCAAAAGGTTGCAATTAAAAAATTTTTTTTTTGGAAAAATCTAGTTGATCTAGTAAAAGATATTACCTCTACCATGAACCCCGATTGCTTTTTCTTCTAGACCTATACAGCTACAACCTGGATACCTTACCTCACCTTTAACATCCTGATAAATTAGTTAAAGATATTTCAAACAAACTTACTGATGTAACACAACACTATTATACAATGCCCCTAAGAATTCACTGCAATCCTGGCAAGGGGGAAGAGAAAAACAAAACAAAACAAAACAAACAAAGAACCCACAAACCCACACAACTAAAAGCATAATGGAACTGATCTTCAGTCAATTATATATACATAGGTAAGTGGGACATTATAGATTTAAAAACATCCCACACAAATGTTTGGCTACCAGAATGGAATTCAATAACCCAGGCTTGTCCCTAAATTTGCTATATAATGCATGCAGAAAAATAGGCATCGGAAATGGGATTCAGCAACAGCAAGCCTGCTGAGCAAAAAGATGCCTAAACTAGGCAGAAGGCGAGGTAGAGCTGCACCTTTAGGGCGTCTTTACATGTGCTCTGGGGTGGGAAGCACTTTAATTAGAGCTGCCCTAATGAAAGTGCCCACAGCACCTCGTGCATTCAGTGTCCCATGCTGCAAAATGGCTGCAAGGGCACTTTAACTAAAGCATGTTTGCCCCCATTACCATCTAAATACATGTGATGCCAAGGCTGCTGGAGCATGTGACTTAGTATACTCCAGCAGACTAGACTAATCAAGTCTGCTCTGATGCATTCTAATTAGAACGCTTTGAGCAGGCATCGGGCACATGTATAGGCGCCTTTAGAGACTAACCAAATCAGAGGTGTATAGCATTAGCTTTCATAGGAAGAGGGCTTACTTAGATCTCCAATTTAGTCAGTTTATAAGGTGCATAGCTACCCTGCCTTCTGCCTGACTAACACAGCTACCTATTTCTTTCAGACCTAAAGCTAATCAAAAAGAAACATGTAAAAAGAAAGGGTACATTTCAAATCTTGCCTTGCTCCTACCTGCAGCCCTGAGTTATACATATGTGACATTGGGATCAACAGCCTGAAAGCCCCTACTCCTACCACTGATTACTTATTTTACTCAATTGCTCTCTTTAATGCAAAACACATGAACAGTCTCCCAAAAGCTTGATGGGAGACAGAGTATTGCTATGTTAACCTTCAAGTGTATTAAATGCTCTTAAGATGGGAGTGTGTACATGTTAAAGCAGGAAAAGATGAGCTACATACCCTCTAAGCATCTCAAAATATTCTTCCTCAGGTGCGGATTATCTCCAGTTAGTATTAGGCAGCTCATATTGCAGAAATGTTAGTTTGCTCCACAAGACCAATACCAGAAATTTGTAGCCTTCAGTATCCCAGGATGCACTGCCTCTAGCTCCTGCTCCCCACATGGACTATCTATTGTATTGTCCAAAACTATTGCCCTGGACTGACAGCCAGGGACAACCAAGCAGTCACATGCGAGTGGAGAGAGGGGAGATGAGTGCAGGGGGGGAACAAAAGGGGAAGAGGAAGCAGGGAGAGAGTGAAGGGAGAAGGGTGGGGTCAAGTGGGTGGGAAGCTGTCAGGCAACTGTGGGAGGAGGGGAGCAACCAGGCAGCCGCAGGGTCCGGTGGGGACAATGCAGGCTCAGTCGGGTTTGTGTGAACTTCCAGGAAGGCACAGGTCTCATCCTAGATCCTATACTCCTACTAGAGAGTCAGCAAGCTCAGAAGGCATGGAACAGACTTAGCAGTTTCTAACCAGGCCCAGGCTTGCAGGCCCTTTAGTGGCAAGTCTCAGCTGTGCATGTGAGAGAGGGTACAGGCAGTCCTCGACTTAAAGACGTTTCAAGTTACAACGAACAGCACTTACGATGTTTATAAATTGACAACCCGTTTCAATTTTCTGACGTCAGTTTCGACTTCACAATGCTTGATCCAAGGCCACGCCACGCCAGCGAACAAGTTCGCTGCGTCACCCATCTCCCTGAAGAGCATCTGTCCAAACTTCTTTGGACACTTTCTTTAACAAAACAGACAAGACTCCAAAAAACACCTGGAGCCAAGACTCCTGAGAAGACTCCAGCCAAGAACCCTTCAAACAGTCCAGCAAAGTCACCTCAAAGAAGTCCTTCCAAATCAATATGATTTCTATTTACAATATAAATACATTAATGTAGCTATATTACTCATCTATAGTTGATCGAGTACAAAATTCTGGATTATTTTTGGTGAAAATAGAGTATTGGTTCAGAAACCAATCCCCCATTTATAACATTGTTCCTATGGGAAAATTGGCTCCAAGTTATGATGTTTCGACTTAAGAGGCAGTTTTCAAGAACCAATTGTGTCATAAGTCCAAGGACTGTCTACATTAACTCTTAACATACGAATGCTGACAGCAGGTGCTGACTTTAATACTGCCTTACATTTCTTACAGTTAGCATGTGCTAATTTTAACATACAACTGCACCGATAGATTTGAACTTCTTCAGGTTGAGAACGGCATGGAACCCAGGTTTCCAACTTTCTGAGCAAGCTTTCAAATCATTCAGCTATGATAAAAGAGGTGGAACCACGACCAACACTTCCTCCAGCCAGGTTTTAATTAAAGTAGCTAAAACTCCTGTGGTTTGTGTTTAACACAGTACTGTTGACACATCAGATATGTTCTAAACCCTTGGATTAGATCCCTCAGAAATTTTAAGTACCAGGATGCCTACTTCGTGACTACTAACTGTGCTCAGGCACAGATCCACACAGCTTGCCAGGATGGCAGTACTTCCAGGAATGTACAATAGCAGAATATTAAGCACCTGGAGGGCTTTATTTGTGAAGGCATAACCGTTTACAATTTCCCAGTGCCTAAACAGGGAAATGGTGTCTTTATGGATCACACTACAGGACTTAGATGCCCTCAGACGCTGAAAGTAGGGCATCTATACATGTGCGCTGGGGTGGAGTGGGGGAGGGGCTGTAATTAGAGTGGTTCTGAGAGTGGTTTTAAGTAAAGCGCCTGCTGTATCATGTGCATTCAGCACCCTGCGCTTCAAAATGGTGGCAGGGGCACTTTAACTAAAGCTTGTTCAATAAGCTTTAGTTAAAGCGCCCCTGCTGCCATTTTGAAAAGCAGAGATGCTGAATGTGTGTGACGTGGAGGCTATCTGCTCTGACGCATGCCAATTAGCACTCATCGGAGCGAAGTTCCATCTTGTGTATATGTTCCCCCAAGCATTTTACATATCTGGATCTACTTATAGATATTTTGGCAGTTACCACTTTAATAAGGTTTCCTGCTGTAAATCTAGGTGAAATCTTAACCTGTTCACTTTGGTTTGTTACTGTTTTAAGGATCATTGATTACTGTTGCAAAAGAAAGATGTGTATTAATTTTCCTCAAGAAAAAGCAACTAAAATGGCTTGTTGAAACTGTGGTCTCTATCTCCTTATCAATTTCTGACATTCCAGTTTTGTTGCTCTATATATAGTGACACTGATCTCTTTGTAGGAGAAAGAACAAAGTGCATTCTGATAGAAGCGTGAATTGAAAATACTTCAAGTTTAGGAAAAAACCTACTAAACAAAGACAAGACTTTGGTTGCCGATGGAATCCACCAGGTACATTTTATCATGGGTGGAAATTCTTCAGGTTTTGCAGGAAACAGACGTAAAGAAATGAATTGCAGCAACCTGTCCATCAACTGCTTGAACCGTTTTTGCGAAATCCTAGAAGAAACATGCTTAAGTTACTCTTGTGCTATTACAGCCTATACTGAAATTCACATTAATAGATTCTAATGTTCTTTTCTGAGGTATTTACCACACAACAAAAAGTCAAAAAATAAAGTTTAATGAAATCTGCATATTGCTAAATATTGGCAGGGAGCTATATTTTTTAATAATCCTAGTGAATGCATCCCACAGAGACTAGATATAGTTTAAACTGATACCAACCTTTTTAACACTAATGTATGAAATACTCCTTTGCTAAGTAAAGTTAATTGGCTGTTTAATAATATAAAACAATACAGAGACTCTATGATGCTGGGTCTTTTCATTTTGAAAGTTTTTTTGGAATTTTCTATTTAGAAACGTTTGAAAAAGTCACTGATAAATAGAAAGAGATTTCCTTAAATGCTAGGGATGGTCAAGCAAAAGTCACAAATCATAGATGAAACTACAGCCCCGTTGTTCCCTATAAGTACAACTGCTTCAGAGTTCACAGGTTTTACCACCGAGATATAGGCTGAAGTTAAAACAATCTAGGTCTGAACTAACTTTCTAGTCTGATAATTTAGAAGTAGGTAGGGAGGGAACAATTATGCATGACCTCCCAACCTGCTCTTTCCTTCCTTTTTCCACTACATTTGCAGACTGCCCTGAGAGGTCTCTTTATAGGCAGAAGAAGAATAGTCCTCCAAAAGGCACCTGAGCACCCCCTTCCTGTGGAGCCAGGATCTACTCCTGGAGGACTCCTCCATAAGCAGGCCTTAAGTATTGCAATCTGCATGCAGGCTTTGGAATATAAAGAGCATAATCAGTAACAGAATATAAATAAAAATCAAATCTTTCAAAGCTACATGCTTAAATACTTATTTAGCTAGAAAACTGCAGATTAAAACAATTTGTGAAAATTAAGTGAATATAACCTAATTGATCGATAAACAAGTTAGCATATAAAAATGCCATAGTGAAACCAACCAAGTCAAGGCTACAATACTAAGCTGAAAAAAATACAAGGGGAATATTAGAAAAAAAAGATATGTATTAATTTTTTAATTTTGAACAGATTTTCAGAAAAACCTTTATCCTTAATTTGCCTTGCCTTGAATGCATTTACTCCTTATCTGTATAAATGAAAATATTTTAAAATGTTTTACTTAATATTGTAATAGGTATAAACTGTAAGCAAGGTTGTGTTAGCACCCAAATATGCTTTTAAAAAAGTCCCTAGTTAATATAACTAAAACTTGTTAGATTATAAAAGCACTTAGCATCTTTGGAAGTACTATAAACATAGTCTTATTGAATGAAAAATATTTACTTACTTTTTAAACCAGTGAACTAGAAAATGATGGTCAGCTTCTGCCAAGGCTGCTGTCTGTCTTAGCAAGTGAGCATAGATGACATATGTTGATGTGTTACTAAACTGAGGATTCTGCAAAATATATTAAAACACTGTTAGTACTGCAACCTATTAAAATAATTACTATAATAAAGACAAGAAAAAAAATAACGCATATTTTATTTACAATTTTAATTCAAAGTTATGATCAAGGATCCTGGTTTCCTCTGTTTAAAAAAAATGCAAATTCTCTGATTAAAACACTTAACATCCACATCTTTTTCACCATTAAAATGAAATGCGTGTGTGTGCATGCATGTGTGTGTGCATGTGCGTCAGCTGAACACAATGTTTTGTTGATATATTTACAATTTGAGGCCTACCAGTGCCTCAATCATTACAATAAAATACATTCTAAATACCTACATTGTGGCTTTTGATTTTGATTTTTATCATGGAAAAATCAGAGCACCTCCTGACCCCTTTGCTCACGAGGACACAGGTCCAGCTTTGGCTGCCCTCCCTGTAGCTTTGTGGTGCTGAGCAGGCCTGATATGCCAGTGCTCTACCCCTGCCCCTTCCCATACTGTAGCCCCTCACTCCTGACCCACAAGCCCCGCTGGTGCCTCCGACCTACAGCCCCCTGACCCTGCTGGTGTCCCTCATTCCTGACCCACAGCCCCCTGGTCCTGCCAATGCTTCTCACTCATGGCCGCTCGCTGAACCCTGGTGGTGTTCCTCACTCACGACTCACTATCCCCCACCCTCAGGACCCAGCCCCTACTGGTGAGAAAGAGGGTGGGTATGACCCTTTCTAGTTGAAACTTGAAACATATTTCTGGTACCAGTTAGGATTCCCAGCTGACCTTCTCCCCAAATACCAGAAAACTGCTATTTGTGCAGAAAATGCATTTACAGGCCTTGTCTTTGTTAGCAGAATTCAGACTACAAATGAAATGCAGCCATAGCAGAAATGTCTAAATACTATGTCGACCAAACACAGGCAACCTAACCACTGGATTATGATCCATTTATCTGATAATCTGTATGCTTCTTGCCACATTACAACCTGAATTGTTAGAGCAACATCAGCATTCTGCTCAAAATGTGTTAAATACAACTTGTTGAGGTAGTGGACATGAAAACTGAACACCACAGAAACCTCAGCAGCAGACTAAATAAGAAAAGTACCTTGATCTCTCATCCTGCAAGATGGTATTTAGGCAGTAATTCTCTGTCTTTTTTTTTTTTTGGTGAATTAATGAAATACAAGCCTTTTCATTTCTACAAGCAAAAGCCCACAGAGCAGCAGACTTTTCCATTACTAAATGAAGCTGTGAATATTTCAGCATGATATTATAACTCTCTCTATTTACAGTTTGCTTTATTATATATTTTAGTTATGTCTGCAGTCTTCTGGATGATACATAATGAATTAAGTGGATTGATGTACTTAAATAAAAAGTTTCTATTTCTCTTACCTGTAGAAGTATAAAGTATGCTCTAAGATCATCCTTTGTTCGGGGCCTGAGAACAAACAATCATACCCAGAATCACATATACAATATAGACATACAGTAACAGTTAGAATGAGTCTTGCCTCTTAAGCTTTTTTACTTCTCCAGGAATACCACATCTGTTGATCCACTACTCAGGCAGTTAGTCACCTTCTCTGATTGTTCAGAAGCAGCAAGAGAGTATCATCATAAGCCCTTGGGTAGAGACACTCAACAACCTGATTTGCCAGAAATGGTCTTCTGAAGTAGTTATACTCACAATGCATGGTGCTAAGGAAAATGTAAAATAGGAGACATTCTTCTACCTGGATCTATGATCCTGAAGAGCCCTCCAAATGTATACCAGAATGATTGCATTTAATTTAAAAAGAGAATGCATCATTCTGACTCTTCTAACTTCTACATTAAGGACAAATATTAAGAACTTGACCTTTTATACTGTTCTTTCCTTCCCAGAAGAATCTTAAAAGATGTACATGTAAGAGTTCTTAAATCATGACCTTGTTAAAAAAAAAAAAGTGTCTCGAAAGGGCATTTTTCTCTGTTAAGATGCTCAAGGGTTACCAGCTTCTTTGTTTCATAAGCTTTCCAAAAGCAGAAAGGTATTTATTTCCTAACAGACTGAGTCAATGGTGGCCAATAAAAGTGGCCATATGAAAGAAAAGCACAGAAGTGGTTAGCCCTGTTAGTATGAAGTCAGTCTGAAGTTAGAGCAGGATGACAACTTCAGCCCCTAGTACATGCTCACTTAATAGCACAATAGGGCCTGATCCCCAATCCCAATAAATACATCTCCTGTTATGCCATGCATGCAAGGCAGGGCACACAATTTTGGGATTCAGGAATCAGATGCCAGTTGTGCCATTACTACTTGCTAGTGCAGGGGGAGCCTGGGGTTATGACTGCAGGCTCCTCCTGCACTGGTAAATTGAAAGTTTGGTGCCCACAGGCCAGCATGAATTGTGTTGTCCTAAAGCTGAGATGGACTATCAGCTAATGGTCAGTCCCAGCCCTGGGACAGCACCAGAGCAGGTTTGAGACCCCAGATCAGTCCCAACTCTGGGGTGGCACATCAGGTGATTGTCAGTCTCAGCCCCAAGACTCCATGAGAGCCAGTTTGAGCATCATATGACCAGTAGCCTGCTGACACAGGGGAACTGTCAACCAAACCCCAACATGCAGGCTGCATGGCAGGGACTCTGCCACATGTTTAATTTAAGATATGACAGAAATTAGCCACATTACTATAACACATTTTGTGTAAATATTTTTGTGGCTAGTTTCCGCTTTTGTTGTGGCATTAACTGCCTGAACATGTGGCCGGGTTACTATTTAAGATGTAATTAACTGATTAATTGAATCTTAAGTGTAATATGTGCCAGGGGCCTTAATGTGTTTATATACATGCTGGGGGGGAAGTGGGGGTCACGGGGAAAGAGGGAGAGAAAGAGCAAGGGGGAGAGGGGGCGCTTTAATTAGAGTGGCTCTGAGAGCTGCTCTAATTAAAGTGCCTGGAGCATCTGGTGAATCAGGATCCCCACACTGAAAAGTGGTGGCAGGGGAGCTTTAACTAAAGCTCAAATGAGCTTTAGTTAAAAGTACCCCTGCTGCTATTTTTCAGCACAGGGATGCTGATGCACATGATGCTGGAGTTTGCTGGAGTATGGTAATTACCACTCTCCAGCAGACTCAATTAATTGAGTCTGCTCCAACAAGGTGTAATTACAGCATGTCAGAGCAACCTCACTGCACGTTTATAGGCACCTTTAGAGAATAACTGGTTCAGTGGCATGAGCTTTCTTGGCAACAATCTACTTTGTCAAATTATAAGAAAGGAATGGCAGAAAAATAAACTATGTGGAAGGGAAAGGGACAAAGGGAGAGAATACTGCTAAGAGAGATAATTGGGGGGAGTAGAACAGATCAACTGAGACAAATGGAGAAGTTAACACTTGAAGGGACACCAAAGCAAATCCAGGTAATAGGATAAGAATCCATAGTCCCTGCTGATATCAAGGTTAATATATTCCAGTCTGTGAATGACTTCTTGTTCTGCAATTTTGTTTTTTGGGTTAAAGGATCCCTACTCTGAGGTTAATGATAGAAGGACTGGGGAAGTTCAAGTTCTGCCATGTGTTTTTGTGCATTTCTAGAATTGATGCTGTCTTTCCTTTGGGACTTCAACAAAAGTTTATGATCTGTTGGTCCCAATGGGCGCCTATACACATGCAAAGAGGCTGCTCCAATGTGTTGTAATTATTACAATGTGTTAAAGGAGACTTGATTAATCAAGTCTGCTGGAGCATGATAATTACCGTGCTCTAGCAGACTCCAGTTTTTTAGCTAAAGCTGGTTCAACAATTTGTACCTAATTTGACTTTACTGCTCCTTAAAGGAAACATTTCATAAGGAAGTCTATGTGCTAGTTTTTCCTGTATGTTTTGGAGAGAGTGATGATGCTACCACTTTTAAATTATTTCAGTGTGAGAACAGCCCTTTTTTGGAGCCAGTTATAAATGCTTAAGTAGTAGATTCAGATAAAGTTCTTGTTTTAATCTACTGCTGCCTGCTGAGCCACTTTGGTGGGAGTAAAAAACTTGTTTTTATTTCCCTCTCCTCTGTATCCAACAAAAGAGGGAGGAATGACCAAGACTACTCTGGGAAAGAGGATTCTGTACATGGAACCACAGAAATTTACCAATACATCCATCCCTTTAAGCCTCTGACATGAGGGCTACTTTGGAAGAACTGCAATTTACCTTATGGAAGGGCAATGGAAGAAAACAGATTAAAAAAAAACAAGATTTCTCTGATGGGAAAAGGATTTTGGGGTCAGTGAAAAGGTGTTTCTGAGCTGCATGTGTATCTCATAATCAAAGGAAGAAATACATAGTACAACATTGGTGGAGAGTCCTTGAACAAGTGATGGCTCCAGTTACATCTGAACAATCAATGAGTGGGGATTTGTCCAAGCTGGAGATCAGCAGAAATGTCTTCCAAATGAAAATATCTATAAATCAAATAATTTGTAACACAGAATTTTACTTCTCAAATATACAACACTTTAGGTCTTTGTCGTGTATGAGATGCACAATATGCTGGTTTTGAATAAACCCTGACAATACAAATGTGAACACTAGTCATAATTACCCCTTCCACTCCTGTAGCAAACCATTAATTATTCCCTTTAGGACTGATTTCTGAACATCTTGAGGCTAGGGGAAAAAAAAAGAGGAGGAAAAAAGAAAAAAACACACACAACAGCATTGTTAGAGACTTTTTTTTGTTTGTTTTGTTTTACAGTTTTAAAAGATTAGAATGATGGAATCATGAGTGAAAGATAAACTTTCTTATTTATAAGGATTAGGAAAAGGGTTTCTGTTCTGCAATAAAACAATTCTGTTTACAACATTTATGTCTTGAACAATTCAAAATAATGATAATGCAGTTAACATCAAGAGGAAATTTGTGCATACTCTTTTGGGATCATCATTATCAGAACTACTTTGGTTAATTCCACATTAGAATTATAAATGTATATACAAATGAATCGTGCATAAAATGTAGAAGACTAGGATCTTTGTTCAAAGTAAAGTAAAACTAAGTGGACTGGTGTCAGAATAAAAAATTTGAATTTTTTTTCTGTAGCAAACTCTACTGTGGTATACTCTATTCTATATCTTGTGCCAAATTAGACATTTCTGGGCAGAAGTCTTGCCTTCCTATTCTTGAATTACACCTTTTTGGTTCTGATTGAGGTCCTTGAGTTCAATAACAACTTAAACATTAATAGCATCTGAAAAGTTGCTTTCTTAACAGAATCAAATTTTCAAGATTCTGCAGTTCTCATGGAATTTTTTTAAAAGTCTGAGAGAATTTTCTAAGAATGGTATCTCTTCTTGAGAGACATGCAGCAAATTTGGCAAGCTTGTGCATTTCCTGAAGTTTTAATGTCATTTTTCCTTTTTTACTTGAAGTATTATTGTATTATACTTACGGTATTTAGTAAGGCATCGTAAACAACATTCACAAATTTAGCATTGATTCCAGAATCTTCAATGGTATCAAATGGGGCATTAGCATCGTTCTGCAAGTTTAAAATCACAATACATAAACTGTTTAAAATGTAAATGTTTAATTTCCAATATTAACTTCCCTTAAAAGCAAGTTGTTATGCCATAGTAGCAAGTTTTAGAAAGAAGAAGGCAGATAATAAAGTAAACTGATGATATATTTGTAACAACTGATAAAAAAAAAGAACAGGTTTCTTATTTGGTTCTATTTTTCCAATTCTAATACAAGAGTATACAGTTCAAATATAAACAAAATTGGCATCAATCCAATGTGTCAAAAGTCTAAAGCAGGGGTTGGCAACCCCCAGCACGCATGCCGAGCATGGCTCGCAAGGCCATTTTGCTTGGCACGCCATGGCCAGCCCCGGCTCTGGGTAGCTGCTGCCAGTGATGGAACCCGGGCTGCTCCCAGCAGGGTTTGCAGCGTCCCAGCTGCCTGCTGGAAACAGCCCATGCTCCCGGCTGGCAGCAGCTCCCCAGAGCCAGAGCTGGCTGCAGACAGGAGGCTCCAAACAGCTGTGATGGGCTCCGGCATCAGCTCCAAGGCCCAGCGCAGCTGTTTGCAGCCAGCCTGGGCTCTGAGCAGCTGCAGCAAGCAGCGGGCAGGCTGCAAACAGCTGAGCAAGGCTCCACAGCTCTGGCATCAGCTCTGTGCTGGTGGCGATTGCACAGGCACCTCAGGGCAGACAGCAGGGCAGCACAGCCCGTCCCGAGGTGCCCATGGAGTTGCCACCAGCACGGAGCTGATGACGGAGCTGTGAAGCCTGGCGCAGATGTTTGCAGCCTGCCCACTGCTTGCTGCAGCTGCCCAGAGCCCGGGCTGACTGTAAACAACTGCGCTGGGCTCCGGAACCCTGCTATCACCTCTGTGCTGGGAGCGGGGCAGAGACTGGGGCTGCACTGCCTCAGGCCCCTCCCCTAACACCCGCTCCGAGGCGCGGAGATGATACTGGAGTCCAGCACAGCTGTTTAGAGCCTCCCGGCTGCAGCTGGCCCTAGCTCTGGAGAGCTGCTGCCAGCTGGGAACCTGGGCTGCTCCCAGCAGGCAGCTGGGATGCTGCAAGCCCTGCTGGGAGCAGCCCAGGCGCCAGCAGCTACCCAGAGCTGGGGTAGCTGCTGGCAGCCACAGAGCCCGGGCTGGGGGGCTGGGGCACAGGGCAGCAGGGCTGAGGGGCAAGGGGCACAAGCAGGGCATCCTGCCATGTACCGGTTGCCCTCATTTTGTTTTTCTGTCATGCTGGCACTCAGGCACCTTCCAAGGTAGGCATTGTGGTGTTTTTCGGCACTCCAGCCAAAAAACGTTGCCTACCCCTGGTCTAAAGTAATAAGATTATATTAGATGCCTCAATTAATTGATAACAGGCTATGAAACCTATAATTTCTAATCATTGGCATAAATGAGCAATTGTCAATAGCAATAAAGTCATTATGCTGTAATTTCTCTTAGATCACATCTATAAAATGAGTTACTGGCTTCAAGTCAAATCCTACTCTCCATCATAAGCTCATTTTGCATTATAACATGCAGACTTAGAATAAATACTGAGAATTAATAGAAATAAGGATGAAGCACCTTTTCACCTTCCAAAACTGAGCTAAAGTTCCCTAAGAAGGCAAGGAACACCCTATTGCTGGAGCTTATCTTGTACTTGTTTCGAGAAGAGAAGGATTCAGTCTCTAGGTTGGTCATGCGCCCCCCCCCCACTCCCATGTGGCCCTGTATGCCCCTCCCCCCTGCCCCCACCACTCTACCCTGTGCCACCACCAGCTCCCAGGAACAAGGGCAGGGGGGGAAGGGGAACTTGTATGTGGTGGTAGCCCTCCCCCTCTTACCCCACATTGCTACCAGTCCACATCTGGCCACATGCAACATCCCCCACTCCCTGCCTCCCGTCTCTTTCTCCTTCCTCCTTCCCTGCTGCCTCCCCCTCTCTGCCAGCTGTTGTTGGGGCCAGGTGGTGACAGCAGGGCAGGGCAGGGGAGAGGCGCTGCCACCAGAAACCCGCATTCCCCATCCAACTCTCTCATCTCCCTCCCTTCTTCCCCACTGCCTCCCCCTTCTTGGCGGGGTGGGGGGTGGGAAAGCTTGCACAACTCACTTCGCTCCCCTGCTTCAGCTCCTCAGTCCCCACTGTCATGGCAATGCTCCACCATGTGTCTGTCTGTGCAGAGCACTCCGACTGGTTGTTTCAGTCAGCATTGTGATTGGCTGCTGAGACAACCAATCAGAGTGAGAATAAAGCATTACAGACAGACAGACAGACAGACTACGGTTTTTATTATATTAGAATAATGCAGGCTAAATGGCTATTTTTTTCTATTACTTGGTCATAAGGAACAGCTTTAGAAAAAGTTTGCTTTGCTTTATTAAGCACCAATTTTTGTATTTCTTTAGTTTTACAGCCAAAAAGTTTCCTTGAAATGTTGGTTTGTTTAATCTGGGAGTAATAAACAAAGCAAGATGAAACACGTGGGCGTATCTACATGAGATGCTATGGCGACAAAGTGTTCGCAGGCAAAAACTGTGACGTTGTAGCCGTGTCACTGTAGTGATGTGCTTCCTTGCTACAGTGTATCGCTTTGGTGACATAGGAACTAAAAGTAACCATGTGCCACTGACACAGCGCATTAATGGCTGCGCAGTAGGGGCACATATAGATGTGGCAACTTACTACCAACAGGTAACAGACAAAAAGATGAGTCCCATCTGTTTTTGTTTTTTTTTTTTTTTAATTAAAAGGAGATATACATGGTGTTTTACACTAATGCTTTTTTAGTGCTTTTTTATTTTCAAAGTGCTACAATAGCTAAGTAATATCATGAATTAGTGTCTACCTTAAATGCAGCATTTATCTCCAGGAAAGAATCAAAAGTTGTTGAATAAAAGTCAAGTACAGCTTTCCAATCCCCTGATGACTTAGCTTTTTCCATATCCTCCCTAAGGAAGAGCACACACAAATATTTTAACAGAATCTTATGTTCAGTTATTAAGTACTTCATCAAAAAAAAACAAACCAACAACCCCCCCCCCTCCCCACAACACCCCCTGCCCCATCCCCAAACTGCATTATACCTTTTACTCCAGTATGACATCTCCAGACAAATTTTTAAGGAAGCTGAACATAGACATGCAAGCTGCTTCTGTTCTAAGAGCTCCCCTTAAAATTATAAGATACTGGTGTCTCAAAAGAATAAATGCATGTTCTGAATCCCCTAAGATTAGGGAACAACAATATCTATTAATAATATTTCTTCATTCACTGGGTTATAAGTATTCCATTTTAAAAAGAAATGATCAACATAGCAGGGTTATTTTGCCATAATTGTTATAAAAGCAACAATTAAAATCTTAAAAAGCTGTTAATCTAAGTATTACAAATATGGATTTATATTTTCAACTGATTTTTAAAAAATCATTAATTTAACATTAAATTTGGACATTTGTATTCACTGAATCAACAACAAAGCTCAAGGATTTACATTTTGTTGAAACCTGGGAGATTTCAAAGTCCTTTTATTATGAGAAAAGTATATAAATACCTTTAAAACAAACTACCAGTTGGAAATAATAGAAAACTTCAAGCTCCCTGCAATGAAGTTGAACATATTTTGTAAAGCCATACATTCAAAACAAGGAAGCAAGTGTCTTACTCTTAACTTATTTTTGCAAGAGTGATAAAAACCTCAGTTTGGCTTTTTCAATGAGGTAAGAGCTAATCTGTATTTTAATATTTTGTGGGCGATTAATTTGCTGATTTCAGCAGCACACACTCTAAGGGCTATCAGGAAAAAACGTTTTCCAAAATAGCTTTAGGCCCACAATTTGTGGGTATCTAACTCGTTTTGAAATGAATAGGAGTTAGGCCTCTAAATACCTCCAAGATCAGGGCCTAAACAACTGAGGAGCCTGTATGCCTGAGAGTCAATAGCACTTAGGCTACACAAAGAAAAGAGCTAGCTCACGTACCAGAAACTGTGCACCTGCCTTAGCACAGCACTCTGACCCACCTAATTAGACCAGCCATGGCATCTTGTTACCATTTCTATATGGTAGTGTGTTAGGCCCTGTAGACATAGCCCTAGTGAGACACACTTCTGAACATTTTACTCCAGATAAATAAATGCTTAGAGTTCAGACATTTTCCATATTCAGATTTCTTTGACCACCTGAGGCCTGACCAAAAACATACTTCTGCCAGCAGCTCCTCTGGGGTACCTGGATTATGTTCCAAGTGAAGAAAAGCTCAATAAACCTGGCAACCAAAAAGCATTACTTTTTTCTCCTACTGAATGCTAGAAATGTTAAACATACAAAAAAGCAACAAAGCATTTAAAAATGATGAGCTCATATGCCATCCAGAGCAACAGCAATCTTTTCCATCTGTCTGAAAACTAGAACAGTCAAGGAAAAGTCGCTAGGAACACTTTACTAGTATGAAATAACAATATATTGGTACTATGGATGCAGCTGTAGGAACAAAGCTTTACTTTTAGTAAATACCATTGCTACAAGAGCCTCTGCCACTACAATCCTTTAAAACAGATGCAAGATGTACAGATAGAGCAATGTATGGTGTAGCTTTACCAACATCCCTGAACATAAGCTAAGACCTGGTACAGGCGCTGTTTGTACCAGGAGAGAGTGTAAATACATTCATTACATTTCTTGAGAAGGACACACGCCCCTTCCAGGAGAAAGATCTCTCCTAAGAGAAACTTCCTCTCACAAGAATGAATGCTTGTATGCTGCACTCTTCTTCCCTCCTGATGTGATCCAGGAGAGGAGTGGAACAGCCTCGTATTGCTCTGTGCCTCTTCCCCAGACTGGGGACTCCACAGAGAAAAGAGCTCCAGGGAGTAATGGAAGCTCTCCCTTGTCCTGCTTTCCTGTGCCTCCAGCTGTAAAACTTCCTGTTTACAGCACGTCCCCTTCCCAGAGGGAAGAGGGAAGGCTGTCAATTAATAGGCTCATATAAGGGCAGCCAGGGAACTGGACATATGTACATTCCAGCTTCCAGGCTATTTTTCTAGCTGTAATGATTTTAGGGAAACTCTTACTGCTACAAATTAATGTCTGTCTGTGGCTTAAGCAAGCAAAAGACCTTTTCTGGTCAGCACGACTGAATCCAACACAGTTGCGCCAGCACTTCTTAGCATAGACCTAACTCAAGTAAAACTAGGCGACTGTGGCATTGATGCCTACACAGTCAGATGGATTGCAAATTGGCTGAAGGGTCGTACTCAGAGGGTGGTGGTGGATGGGTCTTTTTCGACCTGGGGGGAAGTGGGCAGCAGTGTCTCCCAGGCCTCGGTCCTTGGGCCCGCACTGTTCAATTTCTTTATCAGCGATTTGGACAACGGGCTGAAAAGCAACCTGTTTAAAATTTGCTGATGATACCAAAATTTGGGGTGAGGTGGGCACGCTAGTAGGGAGGGAAAGACTGCAGCAAGACCTGGGTAGGTTGCAAGGGTGAGCTAACAAAAACAGGATGCGTTTCAATATGGACAAGTGCAGGGTGAAAATTAGAAATCATCTACTTCACCTACTCTACTCCAAAAGAGACCAACTCAGGAAGGAAATTGTCATACACTACAACAACTTAAAAGATAGAAATCCATGCATGTTCCCCGACAATATACAGCGGATACAAAGAGACTACGAAAAACTTTCTACAGCATTCATCCTACATAAAAAAGAAGAAATGGAACAAATTACTCCAAGAACAAGCTCCCCAGCCACAAAACAACCATCAGAGGAACAACACCAACACCTTACGACCTTCCAACCTCAGACTTGATGAAACTGCAAGCAGCAACCAACCCACAAATATTATCAATCTCTCCACACACATGCTTACCAAAACTGAAAAATCTGTCCTTGCTAAAGGCCTAAATTTCTGTCCAGAAAAATACCCTAATAAAATACTTCAATGTGGAGAACTAGAAGAATTCTTTCGACGCCTGCGCCTCAAAGAATATTTCCACGACCAAACTGAACCCACTCCCAACAACTCATCCTCTGACAACATTCAAGAAAAGATCAATGCCAAAAAGCCCAAAAAAACATCAGATTGGACACCTCGCAGTGGACGAAACCCTAACCTTGACCACTACATTGACTACTTCAGGGAAAGAATGAACAATGAAATAATCAGCAACACACACCGCCACCACCACAACCTCTCTCTACCAGAGAAAAAGGCCATAGAATCTCTAAGATCCAACCACCAAATAGTAATAAAACCAGCAGATAAAGGAGGAGCCATAGTCATCCTAAACCGTGAGGATTACATAAAGGAAGCCAACAGACAGCTCTCTGACACCACCTACTACAAAGCACTACAAGAAGATCCTACTCCCCTTTTCACCAAAAAACTCAACAATACCATCAAATCATTTCCACCAAGATTACAAAAAAAACTACAGACCTTGATCCCCCCGCTACCTAACCCAGGGACTTTTTACATGCTTCCTAAAATCCACAAACAAGGGAACCCTGGCAGACCTATCATATCCAACCATGGGATCCTAACTGAGGAAATATCAGGTTTTGTTGAATCCATCCTAAAACCGCTTGTCACCCACAGAGCAAGTTTTGTCCAAGACACCACAGACTTGCTATGGAAACTTAAAAACATAAACCACCTTCCCAGCAACACACTCCTAGCCACCATGGACGTTACCAGCCTATACACCAACATCCCACACCAGGATGGCATCCATGCCTGCCTTACATATCTACAGGAACAAGATTACAACCCAGAATACAGACCCAAAGATATCACTGAGCTTATACACTTCATCCTCACACACAACAATTTCACTTTTAATAATCAACACTTCCTCCAGATGATGGGAACAGCTATGGGCACTAAAATGGCCCCACAGTATGCCAACCTTTTTATGAGCCACCTGGAAGAAGACTTCCTCAAGAACTGCACCATCAAACCCTTGCTGTACTTATGATATATCGATGACATCTTCATCATTTGGAATGAGAACCTGCAATCTCTGATTGAGTTCCACCAGAAATTCAACAGTCACCATCCCTCCATCCAACTTTCTTTAGAATACTCCAGCACCAACATCCCCTTTTTAGACACAAGGATCAGTATCCAGAAGGGTAAAATACATACCACAGTATACAAGAAACCCACAGACCAACATACATATCTGCACAGAACCAGCAATCACCCGAAACACACCAAAAAAGCTGTGATATACAGCCAAGCCCTCAGATACCACTGAATTTGTACTGAAGAGAACACCCGGGATCGCCACCTCACCAATCTTAAAAAGGCTTTCACCCAGCAAGGACACTCCTCCAGAGAGATAGATCGCACGTTTGAAAGAGCCACCTGGATACCACGTGAAGAACTGCTGCAGTACAGAAGAAAAACACCCACAAATCGCACACCGCTGGTTATGACCTATCACCCATCCCTTGAACCTGTACGGAAAATCCTCAAAAAATTGCAACCCATATTAGAAAAAGACCCTGTTCTTAAAAAGATCTTCCCAGAGTCACCCATCCTAGCCTTCAGACAAGCACCGAACCTCGCCAACCTCATCACCAGAAGCTAACTTCCTCAACCCCAGAAGACACCAAAAGGATCCAGACCGTGCCATGACAAGAAATGCAAAACCTGCCCCCACATCTCCACCCCCCCCACTATTACTACACCCCACAACAGAGCCATCAGCATCCCAGGATCTTACAGCTGCACCTCCAGAAATGTAATATACCTCATCCAATGCACCAAATGCCCTGATGGAAGATATGTAGGAGAGACCAAACAACAACTGTGCACCAGAATGAACGCACACCGGAAATCCATCAAAGACAGAAACACCCAATTACCGGTGGGGGCACATTTCTCACAGGAGGGCCACTCTCTCTCCAATCTCTCAGTCCTGATCCTCAAGGGAAATTTACACAACACATCCCAGAGATGAGCCTATGAGCTCCATTTCATCAACCTGCTGGATACTAGAGATCAGGGACTAAACATAGACATTGGATTTTTGATACATTACAATCTGCCTGGCAACCGACTCCCCAGCCCAGCCCAGCCCAGCCCCTGGCTTCTTTACTTTTCATTCCATCCAGGAAGAGCACACACCCACTGCTGCAGCTTTCTTAGCCTGACGAAGGGTTTTTGAACCCGAAAGCTTGCTTAATAACTATTCTCCAACCATTTGGGTTGGTCTAATAAAAGATATCAAATTCACCCAAGGAACCTTGTCTGCCTATATCCTTAGACTAACACGGCTACAACCTAAACCCCTGACCACTAGACGCACTCAGAGTTTTGCTCACGGAAAGGGGTACCAAAGACCAAGCCTTAAGTGGCTTTGATGCGTTAAACCCGATGTCCTAAATGAACTAATTTGATTAATTATGTTCTGATTAACATTCTGCTGCCATTTTTGACTGGTTCTCACTGGAGTTCAGCCAGATAATAAAATAAAAAAATAAAAAATAAAGCCACAGAGCGAACAAAAAAGGCAATGAAAAACAAACAAAATAAAAGTATACACTTTAAACATCTACAACACTTACTGGAAATCTTTCACAGTTTTGGTTCGTACGGGAAGGGAAGGTTCTGGAGGGACTGGAGCTTTCAGTTCCTGCGGTAGTGTTTCTATCGAGATGCGTTGTTTTTGCCTAACGTCAAGGCAAATTGGAGGAAGCTCTCTCACTTATTGAAAAAAAGTTTTAAAAGAGGGTTAAATACATCATAATCACTTACATAACATTTTCTTTTCAAGTTGACTAGCAAAATAAATGCATATGAAGTAGGGGTAAGCAAAGGATCAAAGTTTACACTTTAGCCTGTAAAGCAAAAAGTCAAAAGCAATAAAAACTTCTTGTTATTTTTAATGAAGTATACCTGCTTTCTGTTTTACTATATTATTCCCAGATAGATATTACCCCAAATGGGAAATAAGACAGAAAGCATATCAGCATACTAGTGTATTTAGGATAAAACAAGTTTCCTTAGGCAATTCCACCTGGGGAAATTCAGAATTAAGAAAGGAGAAATGGGTTCTGAACAAAGCAATTTTTCTACAGAAATACTCTCTTAATGAATATGCACAAGAAGAATTAAGTATGCATAAGTGGCCTTTACACTGACCATCCCCAACTTCTGAATTCTTAACTCTGTAATCTTAACTTTCTCTTACTGAATTTCTAAATGCAATTGAAATATACGCATAATGATTTACAGTCATGCTGCCTACAAAAATGAGTGGCAGACAAACCATCTTCCTACAAATACACCAAACAAAATAGAAGTCTATTGTAGAACATTTGTTATTTCAGGTAAAAAATACCCTTGAGTTTATATTATAAGCCAAATGCTGTTGGCTTCTTTTATTTAATGGCATGTGCAAATTAATACTCTTGAAACCTTCACTAACAGCAAGCACACAAAAGTTAAGAAAATAGCTTGAATTTCCAATGGATTTTACAAAAGCCAAATGTTCTAAAATTAAATAACTTAAAGATTTTCTTCTATAGTGATCACCTAAAGTTTCTGACATTCTATGTGAAGATCATAGATCACTGCCGTCCAATGCTGTCCATCAGCATTATGTGTAATTTGCATTATGGTGGTACTTCATGCCCCCAGTCAGGACAGGGATACCATTCTGTAATATACTGCACAAACGCAGAATAAAAGATTATTTTTGCCTTAAAGAATTCACAGTTGAAAAGACAAGATGTTTAAACAAATTACACAAACATGTGAAGATATAGTATTTCCTCTCTCTCATTTGCATGAGCTCCTGTACTCTTCCATCTCTTCAGTATACAATCATATTCTATAAAATCTAATTAACTCAAGGGCACTCCTTCCCCTCTGCCCACTCATGGGTGGGGGGACACGGGATGACCAACCACTCTAGCTGAAGCAAAAAGAAACTTGCAGCTTGCCAAAAGTATCTAAAGCTTCACCTCCACATAGGCGAAGGTGGTTCCAAATTCAGAGGGGATGTGGCAAAGGATCCACATGGTTTCATACTATTTTTCCCTGTGTCCAGTGCACTGATGTTTTTTGGCTGCCTCCTTCCTCTACAGGTGTTTACTGGTCAGTGCTTCCTGAAAAAGCAGAGTTAGCTGTGGTCTATAAACAATAATTGGGTAGCCTCACTGAAGTTCCCCACAAACAAATTTGGATAAAACAGGGATGTCAAACATATAGCCTGTGGGCCAGCCGAGGATGTGGGCAACATGCACTGCCCATACTGAACTGGCTCTGTGTGCTGGCTTTGGGGCCAGTCCAATTCGGATCAGACTTGGAGTCAGCACACAGCCAGCCCAGTGGGGAGCCACATGCAGCATGCACCCCAGGCTGGCTCCATGTGCCCAATGCTGAGCCTGTCACCAGGCCATGGCCTGCTGTGCATGCAATGTGCTGGGCCAGAATGATGCTTGTGCTGCAAGTGGCATGCAGACTATGCCAGTGCTGCACACAGCACAGGGAGCCCAGAGAGTGTGAGCAGCACGTGGCACCTCTCTGTATCTGCCCTGTGCACTGGCTCCAGCATCTGTTCAGGACACTGTGCAGCCTGTGCCTCAAACTAACCCCTGTGCGGTGTGCAGTGCTGGGTCCAGGCCATGCGCAGAGTGGGGCTGGTGCATGAGGAATGCAACGCATGGGAAGAACCTGGCACTTGATACAGGGGGTCAGCTGCGATCCAGCCTGCAAACTGGCCCAACAACTCTCACGCAGCCAACAGGGTCAGAGCTTGCTTAGAGCTCAGAAGTTTGACATCTCGGTACATAACCAAGGAAGCCCTTTCAAAAGTTACTGGCAACTTTGTTGGCAGAAATGTCAGGGTAGCAATTTGCAACAAAAATTGTCTTTGGGGTAACAAAGTTAGTCAGTCTCACCTCCATCCATCCTTGGCAAAATCTTTGAAAAAATTATCAAGGTTCACATTTGTGAGAGCCCGGCAGGACAAATTATGCTGAGGGGAAACCAGCACGGGTTCGTAGCAGGCAGATCGTGCCTGACTAATCTAGTCTTTTTTAATGACCAGGTTATGAAATGCCTGGACACAGGAGGAGGGGTGGATGTCGTATACTTAGACTTCAGGAAGGCCTTCGATACGGAATCCCACCCCATACTGGTGAACAAGTTAAGAGGCTGTGACTTGGATGACTACACAGTCCGGTGGGTGGCGAATTGGCTAGAGGGTCGCACCCAGAGAGTCATGGTGGATGGGTCGGTTTCGACCTGGAAGGGTGTGGGCAGTGGGGTCCCGCAGGGCTCAGTCCTTGGACCGATACTCTTTAATGTCTTCATCAGCGACTTGGACGAAGGAGTGAAATGTACTCTGTCCAAGTTTGCGGATGACACAAAGCTATGGGGAGAAGTGGACACGCCAGAGGGCAGGGAACAGCTGCAAGCAGACCTGGACAGGTTGGACAAGTGGGCAGAAAACAACAGAATGCAGTTCAACAAGGAGAAAGTCAAGGTGCTGCACCTCGGGAGGAAAAATGTCCAGCACACCTACTGCCTAGGGAATGACCTGCTGGGTGGCATGGAAGTGGAAAGGGATATTGGAGTCCTAGTGGACTCCAAGATGAACATGAGTCGGCAGTGTGACAAAGCCATCAGAAAAGCCAATGGCACTTTATCGTGCATCAGCAGATGCATGACGAATAGATCCAAGGAGGTGATACTTCCCCTCTATTGGACGCTGGTCAGACCGCAGTTGGAGTACTGCGTGCAATTCTGGGCGCCGCACTTCAAGAGGGATGTGGATAACCTGGAGAGAGTCCAGAGAAGGGCCACTCGTATGGTTAAGGGCTTGCAGGCCAAGCCCTACAAGGAGAGACTAGAGAACCTGGACCTTTTCAGCCTCCGCAAGAGAAGGTTGAGAGGCAACCTTGTGGCTGCCTATAAGTTCATCACGGGGGCACAGAAGGGAATCAGTGAGGTTTTATTCACCAAGGCGCCCCCGGTGGTTACAAGAAATAATGGCCACAAGCTAGCAGAGAGCAGTTTTAGATTGGACATTAGGAAGAACTTCTTCACAGTTCGAGTGGCCAAGGTCTGGAACGGGCTCCCAAGGGAGGTGGTGCTCTCCCCTACCCTTGGGGGTCTTCAAGAGGAGGTTAGATAAGCATCTAGCTGGGGTCATCTAGACCCAGCACTCTTTCCTGCTTATGCAGGGGGTCGGACTCGATGATCTACTGAGGTCCCTTCCGACCCTAACATCTATGAATGTATGATCTAGGGCTGTGTGAAACACCATTGTTTTATTTCAACATCTGTTTTGCTGTTTTGAAGGGACAGTGTTTCATTTCGTCGTTTAGTTTAGTTTCAAAGCTCTGTCTTGTTTTGTTTCGTCCAAACTGTTTTGCCGTTTCAATGTTTCACCCATAGGCGATAATGGGGAAACATGAAAATGCCTAAAACTGTCATTTCTTGCCTGATTTGGATAAAAATTGCAGGAATGGGAGCCCCTTCTGAGGGCATGAAGCCTGCCAAGTTTCAAGGAGATAGGTACAGAGGTTTCTCAGAAACTGCACCTCAAACTGGAAAAAGCAAAACTCATGACACTTGCAGGCACCGGCAGCCTCCTGTCATCCGTTGTTCAGATCCGGCAGCCCGCACCCCTGGGAGGGTTGTGAGGCTGTGCCAGACTCCTCCCAGAGGTGCAGACCCCTGGGTCTGTGCGCTGGATTACAGGAGGCTACTAATGCTGCCTGGAACTGGCTCTGGGCACAGCCTACACCCAGTGCCAGGGAAGACTGTTGCTGCTGCTGGCCCTAGGCAGCAGCAGCAGCCTCTTGTTATCTGGCGTGCAGATGCGGGGGCCTACACCCCCGGGAGGGCTCCAGGGCTATGCTGGACTCCTCTCGGGAGTGCATACCCCTGGATCTGCACCAGATGACAGGAGGTTGCCACTGCTGGCTCAGACCAGCGCTGGGCGCAGCCTGCATCCAGCACTGGGGAAGACTGATGCTGCTGCTTGCCCCAGGCAGCAGTGACAGCCTCCTGTCATCTGGCCCAGTGGCGGAAAGCAGGGAAGAGCCAGGGCTGCGCTCTGGAATGGCTACACAGCCCCGTGGAGCTCAGCTCGGTGGTGAGAGGCAGAGCACAGCTTTGGTTCTGCCTGCCTCCCACCACCGGGCTGCGCTCCATGGGGCTGTGGAGCCCCATGGAGCTCAGCCCGCCAACGGGAGGTGGAGCACAGCCCTGGCTCTGCCCGCCACCCCACTGCCAGGCTGCACTCCAATCAACTCTGCCAGCCCCACAGAGCACAGCCTGGCAGTGGAAGGCGGAGTACAGCCTTGGCTCTGTCCTCCTCCCCGCTGCGCTCCGTGGGGCTCTGGAGCCCCATGGAACTCAGCCCGGCAGCAGAAGGCGGAGCGCAGCCCTGGCTCCGCCTGCCTCCTGCCACCAGGCTGCGCTCCGTGGGGCTGGTGGAGCCAATAGGAGAGCCAGGGCTGCGCTCTGATTGGCTCTACCAGCCCTACAGAGCACAGCCTGGTGGTGGGAAGTGGGCAGAGCCAGGGTTGAGCTCTACCTCCCGCCACCAGGCTGAGCTCCATGGGCCCCTGCAACCCACAGAGCGCAGCCTGGTGGCAGGAGGTGGGCAGATCCAGGGCTGAGCTCTGCCTCCCACTGCTGGGCTGACGTCCATGGGGCTGAGGAGCCACTTGGAGCGCAGCCCTGGCTCTCCCCTGCCTCCCGCCACTGGCCCGCTTCAAAATTCAAAACGTTTTGCATACCCTCATTTAGTTTCAAAGCTATTTTTTTGTTTCGATTTTGCTGTTTCAAGTTCAAAACACGTTGAAACAGCTTCAAAATGAAACACTCAGCAAAATTTTGCACAGCCCTAGTAACAACTAAAAGAATCAGCTATAGAAAGAGATGTTATGGCATCACATTCACTGCCACAGTATTAAAACACATCATCAGCAACAGAACACAAATTTATGCTTGGTTTGATTTCTAAGAACTGTTGAGCATCCAGAAATTCCCATTAAGAAAAGTGGCAGCTGCAGATGCTCAGCACCTCTAAAAGTCAGATCAATTCTTTCAAAACTAAGACATACAATAAGTTAAGTCAATCTGAACTTTTCACATAATAAAATAAAAATATCACAAGTGTAATCTAAAGGAAGACTGAAGTAGGCAAACTGGAATTTGTTCAGGACAATTGGTATGCTTAATCTTGTAAAAGCTGTCATGAAATTTCAGACCACATGCAAGTCTGGCTTCTTTTTTGCTCTCTCTCAAGAAAAAAAAAAGGCCTTTAATCCATGGCAGCACCTAAAAGCTCTGTTAACCTGTATCTCATCAAATACAATTAGACTAGAATTCAATTACTTTCCAATTTATAAAAAAGGTTCTACCTTGAGATAATCATGACAATATAACAATATTATAATAATCGTTATCCTTGTTTCTACTGCTGCCCATAAGGCAACAATCCCAGAGGTAGCAATATTGAGTATGTAAGACACTGTGAATAACATCATACTTTGCTTTCCCCATCAACTTCAGTTTTAACTTTTTAACATGTTGCCTATTAGTAAGGAACTACCGAAATTGTAATTTCTCAGTTTTTGTGGAAACCATGATTTCAGAATGGCTCTGCAAAAAAGCGCAAAATTACTGAGTGGAGGGGGGGTGGAAAAAGCTGCAAAAACAGAAAAGGTTGGGAAGCCCTTGTGTCCTGAAGCACGGAGATAGGGAGAGTGGGAGCAAATCGGAGACTGAGCCCCTGATACAGCCTCAGTCCAGGAGCCAGTCCGGGGCCAGTCAAGGAAGTGGGAGGATTTTGGCACTGGCTTTTAAAACTCCTACAGGCATGCTCCTGCCTGAGGAAAAGCAGGGATGAACGCTAAAAATCGTCCAAGACAGCCAAATAAGTTTCAGTGCTAGACAGTGTAAGACAATATACTGCAAGGACTTTGCACACAGATGGAGGTAGACTCTTCTGTAGCTCCTGCAAATGTAACTCTGGATGTGTCCAGGAAAACCTGCATAGATTGGCACTTGGGAGTCCAAGGCACACATGAAGAAGGCGGCTGTTGCAGAGGCTGAAGGTCAGAGCAAGAAGCAAGTGACCATGTCCTCTCTCTTTAAAAGGACCACAACTTGGCGAGGTAAGAGGAGGCGTTTTCCCTTGAAGAGGCTAAAGTGGCGGTGAACAGCTTGCTGGAGAAAGCTGAAGTTAAGAAACTACCTGAGCCACAATGTGCCAAATGCCTTCCATGTGCCAACAAACTTCACCAGCACTATCTCCCTGCAGTGATTGCTTTGCATATACAGTCCATGAAGGCCACCTTGACAGAGTATCATTCCTTCTCCATTGTAGGTGATGAAGCCACCAACCCTCAAGATAATGACATGCCATTTTATTTGTACTGCAGAGCTGGACAGATTGGGACCTGCCCGTGTTTCAAGCTGAACCAGTCCACCTCACCTGTCAATTTTTCTACCGTGTCCCAAGTCATCGTGAAGGTATTTGTCAGCTATGACAGACTTTAACAAGATCTCAGCATTCCTGTCTGACAATGCCATTTACATTCTCTCAGGCTGAATTCTCCTTAGCCTGAAGAAGGGTGTCTATGCATAAAAACTTGCAAAGAAAGGAATTTTTTTCTATTATTTAGTTGGTCTAACAAAATATATCACTTCTGACCCAAGAGCTTTGTGCATCTCTCTCTCTCAGACTAGCACAGCTACAAAATAGTCTTGCACATGTACATGGGAACTTTCTCCCATGTGACCCAAGGAATGCTGCGTAACACTGTTCATGTCACCTGCAACATGCACATTTTGTCTCTAGTAAGTGACATCTGGCACACAGTTCCCCAAGGTGAACAGCCTTTTCAAGAAAATCTTCAAGTACCGTCCAGGTCATAAGGTCTGGTATAGGGAGGTCATCACTAGCCAAAGTGGGGATTCACATGGCACTTGCCACTGCCACCAGTCTGTGCCCACACGGTGGAATTTGTGGTTCAACACAGTCCATTATCAAACCAAGCATATGCAGCACTACCAGCAGTTTATGAGTGAGGAGCTGGAAAAAACACCGAGCACACCGTACTTGCTCAAGCTTTGCGATCTCTTAGGGTGAGGTGGCATTGAAGATCAAATGATGTTTGTGGCTGACAATGCCATCTGGATCACAGAGCTCCTGACATGGCAGACTGTGATCCACCATGCATACAAGCTGATGGATTTGATAAGCTGGGTCGAAGACAGGGCATCGCAAGAACTGTCAAGCTGCCCTTGTGAAAACCAGTGCAGAAGGAACCTGTTCCAGGCAACAGCTGTGAATCTGAACTGGTACTACAGGGACAACCAGTCACTTCCACTGTGGCTAAGAAAACCAACTACACCTTCCTTAGTGCTGTTTGCATTTTGGACCCCAACCTGGTGCCTTCGCTAAGTTTTGACCCTCAGCTACTGAGAGCAATCCCGGGATGGCAGAGAGAACATGACAATGAACGTGCTGGTAACGTGTACTTTGTCAAAGAGTGCTGGATGCCTGTGCCTGTTCTAGGACTGTGTCTGTGACCAGTTTTCACATTTTTACACCCAGGCAACATGCTGCCTTACCATTCCAATTAACTTGGTGGACGCCGAGCATGCCATCTCAGTGTACGGACAAGTGTTCACTCCAGAAACACAGAGAGTGCCTCCAGCAACTGTGGCTGGGTGCAGCATGCTCACATTTAATAAATAGTATGAACTACCTGTTTCAAGGTTAGCATTCAGTTTCACTAAACTCTTCTTTATAATGTCCTTTATTAAGGGGTATATAGTTGGTATTAGTTACAATTCATTTGTGCATAGCTTTGTTTTCATAAGAGATTTCAGTTTAGAGTTTAATTCAGTGTGTATAGTTGGTATTAATTAACAAAGTGTATATAGATAGTATTACTTACAATTCATGGTGTGCCAAGCTTTATTTTAATAAGATATTTAATTTTAGACCTTAAATAAGTTCTTAGATTTCTTAATAATGCATCAATTAATGGCTCCCATGACCTTAATCTCCTGTTTAAGTCTGTGAAAGCCATTAATTGACATGTTGTTAAGCAAGTGGCGGTTGGAGTGATCTGGCAATCTGCAGGGAGGGGCGCAACTTCCAGGGCCCTTCGGCCACAGGCGTTGGGGAGGTGGGGGGAGGGGACGTCCATCACACACTGCCTGTGAAAATGGCTGCCAGGCCTTACGTCTGCCTGCAAAATCAGCTGGCAGCCACTTCAAGTTTGGCAGACCCCTACCTATGAGCCATGGATTGAGGACCACTGCTGTAGTGAAAGCTAGTTATTCATCACTAGTTTCTTTATTTTTGCTGTACTAAACATTCAATGTTTCTTCACTAGCAGATATGAACTTCTCCAAAAAGACACAAAAGGGTTTTAAGTTTCTTTCCTCCAACTCCATACCTGAATTTTTTTTCCCCATGCCCTCCCTTTAATCAATACACTCTAATACAGCAGTTGGCACGTATTCAGAGCCACAAGCCAGAACAACTTGGCTCGGGTCTTAGACAGGCTGGTGTTTCTACCCACCTGCTACTATGACTTGTCTCTGTCACCACTTCTTCCTGACTGAGACATGGGTGCAGCTCTCAGGTGTCTAGACCTGACACAGCTCCACACTGCCAGGCTCTTGTGTGGGTGAAGCCCCATCAACACCATGGGCCAGATCCAGTAGCTCTGCAGACAACATGTTGCCAACCATTGCAAGTCTAACGCAGCATATTTAAAAGAAACCACTTAATTAAATATTTAATGGGGCTATGCGAAGACCCTTTAGTCTCTCCAAATTGAATCAGAACCCTCTGATTCAATTTGGAGAAATTCAGACATAGACGCAGCTTTATTTTTTCTATATACCTCAAGGTACCAGATGGCTTGTGAATGCTGCAATGGTGGGGCAGATGGAGCATCTCACAGGAGCAAAGGGGGGGGGGGGGGCAGCAGACCCAGAAGTGGACCAGAAGCGCTTCAGGTCCACTTACGGGTCCATCGGGGAGCACGCTGAGGTGCACTCCCCCCCCCTCCTGCTCGGTGACTGGTGCCTCCTGGGGTCCCACCATGGTTGATTGCTGAGCTGGAAGGGCGCAGGGAGGACTCCAGCACACTCAGCAGTGGACCTGGAAGTGGACCGGAAGTATTCTGGTCCATTTCCGGGTTCGCTGCCGAGCACGAACCCCCCCGGCCGCACTCCAGTGGGACTCTCCATCTGCCCCAGTATGGCACCGTTCATGAGTTGAGCCTGGTACCTCGAGGTATGTAGAAAAAAACATTTAAAGCTGTGTCTATGGTGGAAACCCTGATTCTCTGAATCAGCAATCGAATCTTCAGATTTGGATTTGGCCTAATCGAATCAGGGACAGTGATCTGAATCAAGAAATCAAATCACTGTCCACAATTCGGGCCAAATCTGAATCCGAATCGATTCACATCCTGTTTTGCACACCCCTAATATTTACAGCCTTTAGAACTCATTTGAAAATCTTGTTTTGTCTTTGTTTATACTAATAAGTGTTTCAGTGTTCAAGAACTTTGGGGTATGTTTGTTTGTTTCACACAGCAACCAAACAAGTTATGTATAATACATGCATATTAAACCTGAGCTTGTACAATGTTTTTTCCTTTGCAATACAAGAATTACCCATTTTCACTCGCTGATATTTTTTTAATTGTTCAAATACCAAAGTACTGGTATTGCTAATTTACTGCCAATTCCACTGATCTCAATTGGGAAACCACAGCTGTAGAAAAAAGGTAGGTTACTTTCACCCACATTAATGACTGAGCCAAAATGCAGATGTGGTTTACTCAGCCACCATTCATCAGAAGATAACAGATCAGAACTGCCTTCACACCAACACTGATTCTAGATATTGTTTCTTGCCTGTTCTCACAGCTGGACTTTTAAACAAAAGTAGTAATCAAAAAGAACAAAGAGGAGAATGAGATGCTAATTTAAAAACTGAAACCAATGTTCCAACAGTCCCACCAGGCATAAGAAGCACAATCGTTCTACTAAATAGCATAACATCATGTTCTAGAAAGAGAGTGGATTAATTTAACCCAAAGTGACTTAAATCACTGATTTTAATTATGGTTTAATTCTGCAAGCAGGAAACCTTGATTTATTTAAATCTTGTTTTGCATTTATACTTTAGTTATTTTCCTAAAGAAGAGATGATTTTCTTTCTTTAAAAACCATTAATACTTATTTGGTAACCAACTATATTTAAGCTTTATACTGAATTCAACAGATTTCTTTTGCCAACTAGACATTATGCCAATACACATCTAAGAGATATAGAACTTTACATACATTTTTTCAGTCTTATTTTTTTCATACTTTTTAGTATTAATAAACAGCTAATGATGCATCTCTTATTTCCGTGGCTTCTTAAACTGACATAAATTGCAATCTGCATTTGGTTGGAAATTGGAATTCAATTAAAATTATATATAAACAGCATTCTAAAAGTTATTTTATAATAAAATAAAGCTATCATATTCTTTTTACCTTTTCAAAACAAGTTTTCTATTTTAAATTAACTCATTTATTAAACAAAGGAAGTATCAACAGTAGCTAGTGAAAATAACTGGTTGTCTCCGGTTACTATGGGCATGTCCACACATGAAAGCACACGAGCTTGCAGCAGCTCAGATAGAAGCAGTGCAAATTTGAGCCAGGGCTTTTTGCCTCAGCACATGTGCTTGGACATGCACTTTCTTGTGGAGCAAACTGTGCCACTAGGGGCAAAATAACCCTGCCTGGCTCCTCCCGGATCTTCAGCCAGGGGGAGCTAGAGCCCAGGGCCAGCACCTGTGCTGTCCCCAGCAGTATAAAAAGCTGCCCTGTCCTGGCCTCAGCAGTATAAAAAGCCGCCCTGTCCTGGCCTCAGCAGTATAAAAAGCCGCCCTGGCAAGTAGCTCAGGGATACCAGCTCTCAGGAGCTTCTGGAGCCCAGCCAATTGGTACCTGGGGACACTACCCCTTGTGCCAGCTGGACTGCTGAAGCAGCCCTGAGAGTTCCCTACACCCTCTACCCAATGCAGCAGGCTGGCAGTGGGGGCTGTTGCCTGGCTGTGACCTGCTGTGCACCTGCCAGACTCAGATGGGGAGTGCAGAGCCAGTAGAGGCATCTGCCCCTCTGGACCAGCTACCAGTGGACTGCGGTTGCAGGGTTGGCCTTTGTGCAGCACTACTGCCATTTGTGCCCCCTGCCCGGCCATCTGGGCAGCTATCACCTGGAAGAAGTTCTGGGAGTGGTGCCTGGCTTTGAGCTATCAAAGCATGTCCTCCTGGCCCCATTTGGCCAGGAGGTCAGCCACAGCCACATGGGTCTAAGGTGCTGCTAGCTCTGAGCAGGCCGGTCCTGCCACTGGCCTCCCTAGCAGGAATTCTGGTGTTCCCTATTGGAAAACTGAAAAATCCCCGATTAAAAAAAAAAAATCCCCAAATCACTCTAAAATACTCCCAAATCCATGTTCCTCCACAAGTAAAACAAAATACCACTACAAAGAGACAGAGAGAGACAGAGAAAGCAATCAGTTGGACAATGTTTTATTGATATATCTACAGTGTTAAAGCAAGTCTCTTATCATAATAATAAAGTGAACTCTAAATACAGGTTTCATGAATTAATGAATACATATTTTGCTGCCCTCCCACAGGTCAGTGGCCCTCACACAAGGGGTTTGGCTCTCTCACAAGGGCTACGGCCCCCCAACAAGGGGTTCATCCCCCACACAAGGGGTACAGCCCCCCAATGGGGGCCAAATGGCCCCTGCAGGGACTATCACCCCCCCTGCAAGGCCCACATGCCCCACCCTAGCCCCCCCAACTGCTGCTCCACCTGGCCCCACCCCCCACCAGCTGCTGCAGCCCCCCCAATGGCTTCCCCACCCAGCCCCAAACTTGCACCACCAGGCCCCCAAGGCTACCCCCACAATCCCAGGCACCATCACTTAAAAACCCCAGAAAAAGAACAGAAAAAAAATAATGTTAAAAAAAAAAAAGCCTCTGCTTACCTTAGAAGCAGGGGGGGGGGGCTCCAGGGCCTCCTGGCAGAGCCCCCCAGGGAAGCACAGGACAACGCAGGGGCAGGAGTGCCCAAGCTGGGGCCGCTGGGGTTGTCACCCTGCCCGGCACTATGCGGGCAGGGCCACAGGCAGCTCCAACTGCAGGTAAGTGCCAGGGGGGTTTGTTTTTTTTGTTTTTAAAGGGGTCGGGCAGGGATGGCAGGGGTTTGGGGGGGATGGGGCCAGACAGGGCAGGGGTCGGGGGGCTTGGGGGTGGCTGGGGTCTCCCCCCACAGTCCCTTCCCCCCTCCTCCAGCCCTGCCGACTCCTTACTCACTGGCACTGGAGCCCTGGTGCTGAAACATGTGGCATGGCCGGCCACATGTTTCAGCAACAGGGCGAGGGGCCAACAATAGAGACACTCTGGCAGCAAGAGAGTCTCTATGGAGAACCGACTCTCCAGTTGCCTCAGGTCATGGTCGAGGACCGTGCCCTGCCCTGCTTTTTTATACTTTGCTTTTTTTTAGACCCCTGGGTATCCAGGGGTCTAATTTTCTTCCCGTACTGCAAGTTTGCAGAGCAGGGAACATTTTTTTGTTCCCGCACATGCCTCTTGCCCTGCCTTAAGGGGTTTGAGGCGGGGCAAGAGGCACAAGCACGCTCGTGTGGACGTGTCCTATGACCCGCAAGATTAATTAGAGTAATAAAAAACCTACCCGCTGACATCCTGCTTTCATTCACAGATTGGAAGATGAAAAAAGCAGGAAAGCCTGTTTTAACTCCCAGTCAGTTTTCTTCATTCTGAATGAACTAAACTACATGAAACAGAAAGGAAAAAAATATTCTCTCTGACCCTATGACAGTGATGAGTACCCTTGAAACTTTTATATGTTTTTTTATACTTTGGGAACAGCTTTGTATGTTTTGAAAAAGTATTTTATCTAACCAAGGGCATAGAGTAGGTTGTTTAGGCTGGGGGAGATCGCTTGTTGCCTAGTTGCTTAATTGCTGGCCTTGCTAGAAGGAAAGGCCATATCAGCGAGGTCCCTGGTGGAGTTGGAAAGGGGGGTTACTGGCTGAGCTTGCTGAATAACAGGTGCCACATCAGCAAATTACACTGTCATGAAGACAAGTTCAAGCTGGCTAAGGAGTGGTCTGTAGCTAGGGTGAAGTGCGCATGGACCAAAAGAGGCAACTTATAGTAACTGCATAGTGTGTAAGGCTAGAAGAGGCTATATAAGGCTAATGCCCACTTGGGTGGGTGTGCTTGCTTTGCGAATGATTGCCAAGCACCGCTTTCTGCGCAGAAATAAAGATTAAGTTGGATCCTTCACCCCTGTGTGTTTATCGGCACAAGCGCACTGGGCACGAACTCACTGTCCTTTGGGGACAACAACAGCAGTAGCTTCTTCCAGATTGGTTGAAATGGTGGGTTTGGTACTTAGCCTATAAACTTCCACCACTCTGATGGCCTGAATTGCTTTAAAACTTTTAACAGCAAATGGCTCTCTATAATTTATTTTATTTAAATTAAACTGATTTTAATAAATTCAATACAGATGGGAAACTTTAAACTGACAACCTCTGTTAAAATGTAAAGCTAAATAATCTATTTTTAAAAAGAAACATGTTTATATTAAATACAGGATATGTTTTTGAATATTAAAAAAAATCGTTGATTTATAGGCACTCTCTCTGCAAGGTGAAAAAGTATAAAGTGTTGAAAACCTGTTATTTAAGTTCTATTCAGCAAAAACTTGGAACCTTCTGTACTGAGCTGCTAAAGCAGTGATAACCTTTTCTTTTCTTGTAATATCGTGTTATCCTTTTTAGCCTGTTGCTTAGCTACACTGAATACAAACACTTAATCAGAGTATGACAATAAGGGGGTGCCTGCAAATTCTTAGGGAAAAAAGCCTTACTGAGACAAACAGGAAATGATTATTACAGCAAAATTAAAAATGAATAGGTATAGAACAGTAGACTTTTTCCATCACTTTGAGACACTGAACAGATGAAATTGTCCAAAATAGTCAAAGTGAACAACCCTTGTTTATATTTAATTGGAGAACAGAATTAGAGCAATCAAGATCATTAATGAAGATATTTCATTTTACACACATTAATTGTTCTGCAAATTCAACCTTTATAACAGATACTACAGCAACTGTACTTCAACCTAGCTTTCATGTTGCATTAGCAACAGTGCATATTCCATTTAATTTTTTTCATAAAAATATATTCCTTCCACTTTAATTTATCAAACATATACAAGCATTCATTTATAAGCATTTCTCTACTCAATTTATTTAACAGAATGTCATAATTCACATGTGACTTCTGGAATATCAATGGAAAGCTTTCAAAATTTGTCATTTATTTTAATAAGTTTTTGTTCAAAGCACAAAGTTATATCAGACTTTGCTCAATCTATAAAATATAGTCTTTTGTGTCAAGCAATTCCCTGGTCACATAATGACTAATTTTATGTACTTGGGTCCTAATCCTGCTAGTACCTTAGCAAGTGTTTATACCTGCATCTATCAAATCAGGAAGACCACTCACATGTGTAAAGTTAGATATACAAAAGCTGCAAGAGTAAATAAAGGAAGAAATATTGTAATAGCCTAAATAAATGTGTTTCTGAATGAATACAATCAAGTTAAAAAATTAAGTACAGCCTAAAGAGCAGTGGGGGCAGCCAATGTTTTTGACAGACCTGCCACAGATTAACCCCTACGCCTTCCCTGAATGCCATAGATCTCTCTCCCCACCTGATTTGCTGCTCTGATTTTGTTCTTGGTCCTGTGCTTCCTATCCTATCTGCTGCTCTGCTTCTTTCCCTGTGGTCCCCATCCTGACTGATGCTTTGCTTTTTACTCTCTGTCCTGTGCTCCCTTGCCTCTCTCTGATCTTGTGTACCACACACAGCAGCTTCCCAAACCACAAGTGCCACAGACTGGCTTGATGGATTAATGGTGTCTGCTGAAGAACAGAGTAACAAACCTTAATGAGGCATGAATAGCTAAGCAACTCTGTTCTAGCATGCATAATTTGGCTTAAGAGATTTCTCCAAAGCAGTGGTGCTCAACCTTTTTCCCTGGAGGCTCAGATGGCAATGCTTGGTCCGACCACAGGCTGGATGGTGGTTTCAATCTAGTACCTGGGATCAGCAGAGGGGACACCATCTTGCCATGCAGAGCGGGGTAGGGGACAGCCCAGCCTGAGCCTGGCCCTGTAGAGGGGGGAGGGGGCTTCATCCAGGCCTTTGGGGAGGGAGGGGGAGAAGCGTGACCTGGCAGGGAGGTGAAGGGCATGGCTCAGCCCTGCAGAGGGAGGGAGGGAAGGGCAGCATGGCTACACCCCAACTTGGCCCCACAAAGAAAAGGGGGCATGGCCTGACCCCAGCCCAGTTCTGCAGGGAAAAGGGGGCATGTTCCAGCCCCAACCCTGCCCTGCTGGTTGGAAGGGAGCATGGCCTGGCTGCAACTGGGTGTGCAGGACTTGGTGTTTGGGAATATGGCTGCATTAACAGTCACTGCTCCCCCACTGCCAAATTTCCCAAGCTGTGGGGGTCCCCATGGGCCAGATGTGATGGCTCTATGGGCCTTGTTTGGCTTGTGGGCTGGAGGTTGAGCACCCCTGATCTAAGGGTATGGACACAAGTACATTTGGAGCCGTTTCCAAAGAGGGGCAGGAGACAGGACTCTTGCTCCAAACTATACTGTAGCTGAGTGATTCTTAACCAATCCCCCATCCCCACTGTCCACCCCTCTCTACAAGAAAGTAAACATAATGCAATATAATGTGCAAAAATATATTTAAAAATTCGTTTCTGAAACAGGGTGCCACTCAATTCACAAAAGTTATGGAGGGGTGCCTTGATTCCAGAAAGGTTGTGAATCACTGCAGCAGTAGTTGTGGCCTTAGTTTCATGGAGATACAAGTGTAGCAAAACAGCTCCAATTTTAACACTTTCACCTCAGGTTGGAGTAGTTTTGGTTCATTTGTATCACTCCCAAGTTGTTCTTATCTAATAGTTACAAGTAGACATAACAGCTTCTGGGCACTCCCCATCAACAGCTCCCCTTTTAAAGTGGCTCCAAATGTATGCATGTACTCAATGCAGATTTCTATTCTCTTACCTTATCCTAATAAACAAGCCAATAGGACTTGGCAAATGGCTTGTCATCTGTCCATGTCACCCCATAGCATAGGTGACATGTAAGTGCTGACAGTAGGGAAGGGGGTGGCACAACTCCATGCCACAACCACAGTGGGGGTCACAACTCTGCCACTGTCTGCACTGCTGCTGGACATTGGGTCCAACAGGGCTGCAGCCCCATGCCCTGTCACTGGAGCAGGAATTACTCTGCCACCACCTCCACTGCTGTTGGGTCCTGGCTCCAGCCAAGCTGCAGCCTGTGCCCCACTATTGGCACAGAAATCTGAGGGGGCATGTACCCCTAATGCCCCCCTGACATCTCCAATGCCCCACAGACATCTGAAGTGGCTTCTCCTCTACAACTGTATGCTGTAATAACTATAACAAAAAAATATTTATATTCTTGATAGAAAGCTGGACCTTTGGTACTCCAGAGGCATGAAAGCTATTCTTTACATATACAAATAGCTATGTTAAAAAAAAAAAAATCTTAAATTTCATGTTGAAGCATCTCTTTAATGTTAATGTAACTGTGCCTGCAGTCTTTCAAATGTGATACAGATTCTCGAATTGGCAATTGAGATTGAACTGTTTAGCTTTTCAGAGGAAGTTAGAGTTTTATAGTAGAATAGAAAACAAATGGGTCTTTTGACACCAGAAAGATAAAGAGTGGTTTGGGATTCTGGAATAAATATTAGTTGCATTTCCATTAAAAATGGTTAGCAGTGAAGTAGTTATTGACAGTTAAACTCTCACCACTATTGTCCAAAATTAACACAATAGAGATTTGAAGCGGGTATTTTAGTTCTTTCAGAGTTTCACAGACTGACAGCACTGCATTAGCTTACACTGAGTTTATGTGTATTATATTATCACAAGAATGAAAGGAATGGTCATAAGTAACTGGTTGTAGTTCCCTGGTTCAGGGCCCCTGGTTCTAATACAAGTTACAGTTGCCTGGCTGTAGTCCTAAATGACCTTATTTTAGTAGAGGTAAGGGTGCAGATCTGACCTGCTTAACAAAATACCACCCCATCTCTGACTCATTTGGCCCTGTGCCTAACAAACTGCCTTGCAGCTCTATCAGCAGAGAGTTCTCCTTTAGAGAGAATTCTCCATTAGTCTTTTCTAATTTCTTAAAGACTGTTTTGCTCTCCTTGAATGGTGCAAAGTGACTTAGGCAGCATGGAGAATCCTATCCAAAGTAAATAAATGAAGACAAACTGCAGATCCAAGGGGTCACACCAGACTTCTGTATTTCAAGTGTTCCATTACTTTTGCAACATTAATCTGTTCAATAAAGAAATAACTTTCAGTTTCAAAGCTTCTAATACACATAGCACTGTATTTTCAGAATGGATACAGGCACTCAAAAGTAGCACAGGATCCAACACTGCAAGATATAAGGGGTGTTTATAGATGTGCTCCAGGAGGAGGGGGGGCACTTTAATTAGAATGGCTCTAATTAAAGCACCTGGAGTTTAATGTGTATCAGCCATTTTTCAGCGTGGGGACGCTGATACACATGATGCCGGAGACTGCTGGTGTGCAGTAATTACCACCATTCAGAATGGTTCTCCTTTGCTCATTACTCAATGTACTGCACCCCCTTCATTTCCCTGTACTGGCTTTCCCTTCATCACCACAAATACAAAATCACTATTTCTCATTTTCAAAACTCTTCAGAATTTAACTTCATATAATTTTGTGTTGAGATTGACCCTTGGCACTCTGTGAAAACAGAAGCCTTTATCACCCATTTCCCTACCCCACAAATACCTGTTTTCCCATCCTGACACATTATATTACATTTATACAAAAAGAATCATTGAAAAGTCATGTTACTTCAGTTTAAGTACCTCTTTAAAACCCACTTCTGCCATGATACTGACCAAAATCTGCTATCTGACAATGGCAAAGCTGGTGTCAAGCTGTGATTGTGACTACCATTTGGCCTACTATATTACAGCTGTTCATAACACTTGTATACTTATAAACAGTGGATAAATACACAGGACTCCAACCCCGTAACTGCCTCATCTATCTGTAAGAGCTTGTCTTTCAGGATGCAAGCTCTTCAGGAATAGACTCATTTACAATGTGCTTGGACAGTGCCCACCATAAAGAGAAACTTGAAGCAATAAAGACACCCTTGCATTACCATAATATAAATAGTAACCAGTGACTGAACAATACCGATTTCTATTCTCTTACCATTTTTGATGTTGGACATAACAGGCTGTGTAGGTGAACTACTGCTTTCAGTGACTTCTTTCTTTTGGTTAATAGTTGTTATGAAATTGCTGAACGTGGAAAATTGAGTTTTGGCTCCTCTCTCCAACCCCTACACACAGGAAAAGTATATACAATAAAGCACTAATATCTATCATTACAAAAGTAATTTTACTCATTATTTATTATATGGAACACTTAAATACTGCATTTCTTGAAAAAGAAATAGTAACATATTAATACTTAAATATTTTCAACACATATACTTCCAAATGAATAATGAAACCCAACATAAAACTACTTTCCATTTTTTCTATGTTTTAAAAGCTATTCAGTAATTTATAGCCAAGTTTTGCAGATAATGTGCGAGTAGCAAACAAGATGGCTAGAATGACATCAACTTCTTGTTATAAACTCCTGCAACTTAATTCATAATTATCTTTGTATTACACTGTACTATAACTGAGTTGAATGCAGCAAAGTATTTCACACTCCTACATCAAAACAACATTATGTATTAAGGTTGTTTTTAGAGCCGAGCCTAAAAATAAAATCTGGTATTTAAAAAAAAAAAAAAATATCCCCATGTGGCCAAGAACTTTTATGTGGGATGCTTGCTGGTAAAGTAAAACTACTAGCCAATTAGAAGGCCAATGACTCAAAAGTTTTCAGTGTTGACTGTCAGTCAACTTATAAATAAAAGGTTAATGACTGAACATTTTCCAATACATCAAAAAAGCTGCTTCAAGATCTGCCTGTGCTGACAGGAAAGAGGCTGAATGAACCATTGTCCCTTGCTGTAGATATAATAAGTTTTAGAAATCAGCACTGAATCCAAATGAGGCACTATGATGGAACATGTAAGGGATGGTTTACGGCTTTCAAATCTCAAAGAAGCAGATGTTAAATATTTTAGCCCCCTTGAGAATAATACTTTACGCTTTTGCAGGGTTTTAAAAAGGAAATATTACCCCTATTTTAAAGCATAATATTAAGCAACTTGCCCAAGGTTACATAACAGATCCATAACAGAGCAGAAATCGAAACCTGCATCTCTAAAATCCAAAGCCTTAACTCACGTCTGGCACAGACAAATTCAGTTCTACTGTGTTTAGTGATTTACATCCATTCTCTCGTCAGTGATGATTCTGATCCTCATATTAGTCCAATGGTTAATCTGATCAACACATCCAACCATGCCACTAAAATGGCATTTTTTTTTTCAGATTTCTACATAAAACTAAACATTTTATATCTATCAAAAGTCTAAATCCCTTATACTATAAAATACAAATAATAATAAATAAAATTACTAGTGCAGTATCCTACCCATATCTTCTCCCCTCTAGAGAAACAATCCTGTAGCTTGAGTCCTGAGAAGAGCTGTAAGTCCACAGATGCATTCTGCAGTAACCTCAAGAGCCTCAGCAAGGCCCAGAGATTTGCACATTTCAACCTGGCAGGAGTTGGAATACTGCTGGAAATTTTATATAACTGAAAACTTTACTGTGCTTATAAAAAAAGGTCATTTTTCTTGGCCCATAACTCAGTCAAAACTGTACAAGTTTAGAATAGCAAGACACTGAACTTCAAGACTACCATATTTCCATTTCCAACTTCAAACCCTTAACATACTAAAGATATTAATAAGGCAGATAAAAGTGTCAACACGCAAAGTGTCAGGCAACCACACAAACTGGAATGGCATTTTTAAAGACTAAAACAAAGAAAAACTAAAATATCTTCTCTGCATCTTCTATACAAGTATCTGTAAATACAAGATAGTAGGTCTTCCCCACAGCCTGAGGGAAAAATATGCAGGAATCGGCCAGTGAAAGTAAAGGACACTTTGAAATTAAACTAAGTCTCAAGAAAGGCTATGTTACCATTGAAATAATTTCTGGAGCATACAAACTGCAAAGCCAGAAATCGGTTTAGAGATTGGTTAACCCATTATGAAATAACAGAGAATAGAATCACGCAGATCTACGTTGTAGACATTTGCAGGGGCAACTTCTCTCATGCAGGCAACAATGGCAGGCTTTTCTAGGATTGAACAGAACCGTACAACACCAATGTAAAAATTGAGCAAATAGGATCTTTTTGACAAGAGCATTACAAAGGCAACTGGGGTCAAAAACAAGTTCTATGCACTAGAATAATAGAAAATCAGTGTTGGAAGAGACCTCAGGAGGTCATCTAGTCTAACCCCCTGCTCAGAGCAGCACCATCCCTAACTAGATCATCCCAGTCAAAGCTTTGTCTAGCTGGGTCTTAAAAACCTCCAAGAATGGAGTTTCCACCACCTCTCTGGGTAACCTGTTTCAGTGTTTTACTACCCTCCTAGTGAGAAAATTCTTCTTAATATCTAACCTAACCTTTCCTTGCTGGAATTTGAGACTGTTGCTCCTTGTTCTGGCCATCTGCCACCACTGAGAACAGGTCAGCTCCATCCTCTTTGGAACCCCCCTTCAGGTAGTTGAAGGCTGCTATTAAATCCACTCAGTCTCCTCTTCTTTATACAAGTAATCTTCAACTTACAATGTTTCGAGTTACAACTTTTTGCACTTGCAACATTTATAAATTGACATCCTGTTTCAACTTTCTAATGTCAGTTTCAACTTTACAACTCTTGATCCAATGCCATGCCACACCAGCGAACAAGTTTGCTGCATTGCCCATCTCTCTGGAGGACATCTGTCCAAACTTCCTTGGACACTTTCTTTAACAAAGCAGACAAAACTCCAGAAAAGCTTGCAGCCCAGACTTCTGAGAAGACCCCAGCCAAGAACCCTTCAAAAAATCAACAAAGAGCCCTTCAAAAAGTCTAGCAAAGTAACTTCAAAGAAGTCATTCCAAATCAATATGATTGCTATTTACAATATACATACATTATTGTAGGTATATTACTCATCTTTAAGTGACTGAGTACAAAATTCTGGGTAATTTTTGGTGAAAATAGGGTATCGGGCCTTGGTTCAGGAACCAATCCCCCATTTATAATATTGTTTCTTATGGGAAAATAAGTTCCAGGTTACAACGTTTCAACTTAAGACATGGTTTTCAGGCACCAATTATGTTGTAAGTATGAGGACTGCCTGTACTATAAATGCCCAGCTCCCTCAGCCTTTCCTCATAAGTCATATACCCTGTACCCCAGCCCCCTCACCATTTTTGTTGCCCACTGCTGGACTCTCTCCAATTTGTCCACAATTTCTGTATTAGGGGGCCCAAAACTGAACACAGAACTCCAGATGTGGCTTCACCAGTGCTGAACAGAGAGGAATTATCACTTCCCTGGACCAGCTGTCAACACTCCTACCAATGCAGCCCAGCATGCCGCTAACCTCCTTGGCAAAAAGGGCGTGCTGTTGGCTCATATTCAACTTATTGTCCACTGTAACCCCCAAGTCCTTTTCCGTAGAACTGCTGCTCAACCAGTCAGCCCCCAGCCTGTACTGGTATGTGGGACTGTTCCGTCTTAAGTGCAGGACTTTGCACTTCTCCTTGTTGAACCTCATGAGATTTCTTTTGGCCCAATCCTCCAATTTGTCTAAGTCGCTCTGAATCCTAGCCCTACCATCCACCCTATCTATTACTCCCCCCAGCTTGATGTCATCTGCAAAATTGCTGAAGATGCACTCTATGCCATCTTCCAGGTCGCTGATGAAGACACTGGAAAAAAAATGGCCTCAGGTCCTACTCCTAGGACACACTACTTAATACTGGCTGCCACCTAGACATCGAGCCATTGATTACTCTGAGCTCAATGCTCCAACCAGTTTTCTATCCACCTTATATTCCAGCCTGTACTTGCTTAGCTTGCCTGCAAGAATGTTGTGGGAGACCATATCAAAAGCCTTGCTAAAATCAAGGTATATCACATCCACCGGCGGTCTCCCCGCATCCACAGAGCCAGTCATCTCATCATAGAAGGCAATCACTTTGATCAGGCATGACTTGCCCTTGGTGAATCCATGCTGACTGTTCCTAATCAACTTCTCTTTCACCACTTTTGGCTGCTCACCTCCTCCCCAAACCATGCTGCCTGGCGCAGTAGTCTTGGAACTGACCTTGCCCGTGAAGCCCGAGGCGAAGAAGCACTTCAGCCTTTTCTGCATCCTCTGTCACAAGATTATTAATAAAGAGTTTCAAAAGGGTTAAACCCCATATGAAGCAGGCAAGACATTGAACAGCTCACCTCTCTGAATTTATCCCAAGCAAAAGTAGTCACTGAAGTTAATCTCAGGCAAGAGGAGATAGTCAAAGTAGTAAAGGGAGACTTGGGAGGCTACGTTTCACACACTGCAAGGAAAGAAGATGCTAAACTAAAGGTTCTCTGAAAACATATATGTGGTCTAAAAAAAGAGGGGTGGTGCACATGGCTGCAGCATGCACTCCCTGAAACTGGAGCCTGGCCAGCTAGAGCCATGCTCTGGCTGCCGGTTAGGCTCTAAGCACCCAGATCACTGCCGCTGCAGCCCTGGGAGGACCCCAGCCTCCCCTACCCCGCCCAGGGCAATTTGCCACACACCAGAGTGCGCATGCAGGGACATTCCCTAGGGACAAATAGCAGCGGCACAATTATGTGCCACTGCTATATGTCCCTGGAGGAACGCACATAAGCGCTCCTGTCTTGATGTGCCCCTTGATTCCTATCCTGAAGGCATCAGTCCCTAATCACCTGACCTGCATCAAAGGCCTGAACTGAGCATATGGCAAGATCAACACATTCACTGACTACTTTAAGCTCCCAAGATACTGCTTAAAAAAGAGAAAGGTCAAGCAAGAACTTTCTTCCCTACTTCCACTTGACTTTTCGCTTTGAAGGATCACAATGCAAAGAGGTACAGCCAGAATTAAAGATAAATCTTTTATTCAAACATAATGCCAGTCTTTGAGCTGTGACAGCACCTCCCCCCATACACCCACAGGGGAAAAACTGCAGTGCAGTTGGCAGCATCCTTGTTGAGTATTACCTGTTCTTCATTCACCACCAAAACTGGGACTAAGGAAAATGACATACCTTCACTCCAGTAATCAGTTCAAGGAACAACCACAAGACAATCTAGCCATGCCCATTACACAAGTACTGAATGGATTTCTAACACAAGGAACAAGCATGTGAAAAAATCTAAGCAAGATTTTCTGGCATTACAAAGCAAGAAGGTTCATTGTCAAAGCAGATGATGTAAGGCACGCTACTATATGACTGTTGCTAAATTGGAGAGAGAATGTACAAGGATAGGGAAACACAGCTAATGGTATTTGAGTTGTTTGTGCATTTCCATATTTGAACAAAAGTACTTTAAATGGATACATTAGATGCTGCATACCAACACCATGATTCTGATTTTTGAAAGAAACTAAAATGTTCTAATATGATTTTTTTTCCCTTAAATTACCAAACTACTATCTTAACTTCAGCTTAATGAGGTTGGGTCGGAAATTTCTCTCTCTCCTTTAAAATATGTGATCTGTGTTTAGTGCTTTATACCCAAAGTTTCAATCACAACTCTGGTGCTATTAGCAATTTAAGCAATGAATCTGGCAGCATACTTTCTAAATTTCTGGAACTAGACATCTGGGTTTGATGAAGGGTGAGGTCTGGTACAACAATTTCCCAAGATCCACCACCTTCATCAAAGCTGTGTATAAAGCTTTTGCTCCATGACTCAGAATGATTCTCAATGGGTGTTATATGCCCATCACTGAAAACATGCCCAAGTGCTGATTTGAATCCTAAACACAAAAAAACCCCAAACTAATCCCAACTGTCTGTCAACTTCTGAATTGCTAACTGCACCGTTCTTTGAAGAGAACCCAAAGAGTGCAATAAGGATGTTCTAGGCAAAGAGACTAGCAGAATAATGCAGAGAAGTTCACAGTCCACCCACACTACCTGGCTTAACATTGCCATTACTCCTTTACTGTCACAAGCATTATTCACACTCAACACATTAAAATGGTGTAAAAAGATGAGTTCTACTAATCTGGATGCCATTTAAACTGACTGGACTAAAAGGCTTCATAATTCTGAAGTTAAAGGATTAGAGATACCATTCTTTGCTGTTTTGTTCTAAGAAACGTATCTAAATTTGTTTGTGCTACTTAAAAAAAAGAGAGAGAGAGAGACAAATTGTATACGAGGAAATCAAAGCTACAAGGTTGAGATATAACCTTTGCATTATAACAAGTTCAGAAATAACCGGAAGGTGGAATCATTTAATGCATCCCCACACACCTGTCAAACTAGAGGGCTCTCTGTGAACCCAACAGCACTAATTCTACCACAAAAGTAGGGCATGTTTGGTGATTAAATGTTTGGTGATCTCTGTTTAAACAAACCAAAGAAGAGATCCATCCTGGGACGTTACTGGCTGAAAAATCATTAGTGCCACTTTCTTTCCAAGATGGCAAATTAAACCAGAAACATACTGCACTGTCATTCATGCTCTACTCCTTACAGTGCATTTCATTCATGTGCACGCGCCAGCAAAGGAAATGTGGCTACACGGTGCTAAAGAGCGGCACCAGGATGGCTACAGCAGGGGCAGGTAGTCGCACCGATCCCTGGCACACCTAAAGGTGCTGATATTACACCTGCTAGCCAGAAGAAGCGACTACTGTGCCCGGAGCCCAACACAACTAACTGTCCCTGCTTCCAAGAATAAATCCATTAAAAAACCCAGGTGAAATAACACGCCCCTGGATGCAACCAGCGGGGTGGCCGGCTGCTTGTTGTCCTAGTTTCCGAGCCCTTCCTTCTCCTGCCCGTTTCTCAGCCGCAAGGAGGCTCGGACAGCACCTGGCACCACGCGGACCGAGAGGCGACGAGTCGCAGCAGCCCCGCACCTACCCCGGCAGCGCTGCCGGCCGCGGGCCGGATGGGAGGCAGCTTCTCCCGCTCCTTCTCCGCCGGGCCGTCGTCGTCCTCGTCCGCCCCCTGCCCCGCGGGCGCGGGGACGCAGCTGTCGCCGCTCATCGGGACGCCGGGCTGCAGCGGCCCCGGGTCGGCGGGCGCGGGGAGCTCGGCCCCGCCGCTGCCGCCTGCCTGCGGGCTCTGCACTGACATCGCTGCTGTCTACAGCGCGGCCCGGCCCGCCGCGCGCATCGCCCCCGCCCGGAACCGCGCCCGCCCCCGCGCTGCCAGCGGCTCCAGGCGGCGGCGGGGGTGGCCGCTCCCCGCGCCGGAGCCCCCGCGCCGCCTACAGCCCGCGGGCAGGAAGCGGGGCTGTCGCTGCTGTTGCCGTTGCCGCCACCACCGCCGCCGCCGCCGCCATGTTGTTTATGTGCAGCGCTTGGAGACGCGCTTGGAGACGCCGCGGAGGCACCAGAGGACACGGCTACGGAAACGGCGTAACGCACGGAGCTGGCGTTCGGGAATAGGGGCTGCCCCCGGCTCCTTGCGCAGACTCCGCCCGCCAGCGTCCTGCGTCACGGCCGCGGCCCCCACTCCTCCGCCCCCGCCGTGGAGTCTCCCCCGCGCCCAGCCGGCCGCCCCTCCCCCGCCACAGCACCCCTCAGGCGCGGGGTGGTAATGACCTCCTCAGGGATGTGTGGGTAGCCTGCTGGCCTGAGACAAAAAGACATGCAAAACTCTAGAAGTCTTGGTTCAGAGACGATGATCACACAGTAGTCAAGAATGGATGCTGAAGGGGAGAGTGAATTGGGTATAATTAGCGCCCCTCCCCCAGTTTCTCTCTCATTTGCTGCCTCCATCATTAAGGTCTAAGAAGTTCTAATTGAGAGGCTAACTCCAAACTCCTGTGCTTAATAGCTACTAGATGCGTGGACACGTCATTAATGCGCTGTAGTTACCTTAATTATATTTAGTACTTGCATAACCAAGTACTAAATCAATGTGCAGTAACTGGCACACTTAGCAATGCTAACTGTGCACTAGCCAAATACTACTGCACAGTAGTGTATTAACATGGGTTTTGCCCTGCACGCTAATGTGCAGTCCTATTAGGCTACTGCACAGTTAGCATCTCATGTAGACTGATGCACTTTTCCTCCAAGAATTTGTTCGATTCTTTTTTGAATCTGGCTAAATTGTCAGCTTCCACAACGTCTTGCGGCAATGAGTTCCACACTTCAATTACATGCTGAGGGGGAAAAAAACTTCCTTTTGTTAGTTTTAAACTTACTACCTACTAGTTTCATTTTGTGACCCCGGTTCCTGTATTACGAGAGATAGTAAATAACAAATCTCTATTTACTTTTTCTTAGAATCGTAGAAAATTAGGGTTGGAAGAGATCCCAGGAGGTCATCTAGTCCAACCCCCTGCTCAAAACAGGACCATCCCCAAATAGATCATCCCAGCCTAGGCTTTATCTAGCCAGGTCTAAAACACCTCCAAGGATGGAGAGTCTACAACCTCTCTGGGTACTCTGTTCCAATGTTTTACTACCCTCCTACTGAGAAAGTTTTTCCTAATATTTAACCTAAACTTCCCTTGCTGCTACTTTAGACCACTGCTCCTTGTTCTGTCATCTACCACCATTGAGAATAGTTTAGCCTCATCCTCTTTGGAACTACCTTTCAGGTAGTGGAAGGCTGTCATCAAATCTCCTCTCAGTCCTCTCTTCTGCAGACTAAATAAGACCAGTTCTCTCAGCCTCTCCTCAGAAGTCATGTGCCCATAGGCACCAACATTGGTTTTTGCTGGTGGTTTCTTGCAGATGTAACCCCCCCCTCCATGGCACTTTATTTTAAATTCAGCACATTCCTATGCCAAGCCCTGCACATGCCAAGAAGAGGCAGTGCATTACTTCAATTGGCTTACCTGACATCTGTAAAGATCAGGTGCTTTAGTAGGACTTTTTGGTAATTTAATCTTATAGCTGATTGAATCAGCTTCAGCTAAAAGAAGTGCAAAAAGCCCAGCTGAAGCACCCAAACTTTACAGACACTGCAGAGCCAGGTTGAATGAACATGGTGCTCCTTCCAGTAAAGCACATTTTGGGGTTTTTTTGGTTTTTTTCTCTAATGTTTGCAAGCAGAGATCTAACATGTAAAACCAAAAAACAACCGTGGCTTATGGGTGCTCAGCACCTGCTATTTTTTTCAGTGAGTGCTTGAACCTCAGAGCACCCACGGAGTCAGCACCTATACACATGCCCCAGCCCCCTAACCATTTTTGTTGCCCTCTAGTGGACTCTCTCCAATTTGTCTATATCCTTTCTGTAGTGGGGGGCCCAAAACTGAACACAGTACTCCAGATGTGGCCTCACCATTGCCAAATAGAAGGGAATAATCACTTCCCTTGATCTGCTGGCAATACTCCTACTAATGCATCCCAGTATGCCATTAGCTTTCTTTGCAATAAGGACACACTGTTGGTTAATATTCAGCTTTGTCCACTGTAAACCCCAGGTCCTTTTCTGCAGAGCTGCTGCTTAGGCAGTTGGTCCCCAGCCTGTACTGGTGCATGGGATTTTTCCATCTTAAGTGCAAAACTTTATATTTGTCCTTATTGAACCTCATGAGGTTTCTTTTGGCCCAATCCTCAAATTTGTCAGGATCCCTCTGAATTTTAGCCTTACCCTCGAATGTATCTATTACTCTCCCCAGCTCGGTGTCATCTGCAAAGTTGCCAAAGGCACAGTCTATCCCATCTTTCATGTCATTGATGAAAATATTGACCAAAACTGGCCCCAGGACCAACCCCTGGGGCGCTCAACACCAGCTGCCAACTAGACATCAGACCTTGACTACTACCCTCTGAGCCTGATCCTTTAGCCAGTTTTCTATCCACCTTACAGACCATTCATCCAACCTGTACTTCCTTAGCTTGCCTGTGAGAATGTTGTGGGAGACCATATCAAAAGCCTTGCTAAAATCAAGGTATATCACATCCATTGTTCTCCCTGCATCCACAGAGCCAGTCATCTCATCCTAGAAGGCAATCAGGTTGGTCAGGCATAACTTGTCCTTGGTGAATCCATGCTGACTGTTCCCAATCACCTTCGTTTCCTCCAAGTGCTTAGAAATCAATTCTTTGAGGATCTGCTCAATGATTTTTCCAGGGATTGAGGTGAGGCTGAGCAATTTATAGTTCCCTAGATACTCCTCCTTCCTTTTCTTAAAGATGGGCACTATATTTGCCCTTTCCAATTGTCTGGGACCTCTCCCGATCACCCTGAGTAGGGACTTACTGAATTCATAGCTCATTTAATCTTTTATGTTTTCCTGTGTACACCTCACCCCTTGCCCCCCACTCCCGCTGCTGATTAGCAAAAAACCCTGCCGCTCCCTCCTGATCAGCAGAGAAGCTAAAACAGTGGTTTTAAACATGGTGTCATTTTTGGCTCCCCACTCAGCAGTAAACAGCAGGGCCATCCGGGGCTCCTCAGCCAATCAATGGTGGGAGGCAAAAATAGTGCCATATTTAAAACTGCAGTTTTCACCTCCCGGCTGATTAGGAGCAAGCCACAAGTGGAGACCCTCCACTAATCACTGGGGGGGAGGGGAACCCGCAAGATTAAAGGAGTAACAGTACACCCCACTTCTGCCATGAATTTGGCAGGTCCCTAACCATAATGTAACAGCTGCAAAGCTCACCTGCCTGCAAACCAAATGGATGAGCTGTGCTTAAGAGCTCTGCAAGAAAAGGGAGGTAAAACTTTGCAGAGGGTGCATAAGCTTTACCAGACAGGAGGGTATGCAATGCACAATACATGCTTCTTATTGAAGTGTTTAAATGTTGACCAGGTTAGCTGCTATTGAGCCATAAAAGCTGAGGGAGGGGAAAGAAGAAAAAAAAAAAAAAAGAAAAGCTCAGAGGAGGGAAAGGAGGAGCGGACCCTAGCCCTGAAGAGAGGGTGGCACAGACTCAGCCTAAGCCAGGGGAGACTGCTGAAACTTGCCCAGAGAGCAGAGCATCAGGATGGGAGAGAGCCTTTGCCGTCCCATGAAAAGCTGATTCCCCACCACATTCGGAGCTGTGCAACCAGGGACACAAGTGCAAGGGAAAGAGTGGGGAGGGATTGGTAAGTAAGGCTGGAAGGCTTGCTGGGGCTGGGAGAAGCAGCAGAGACCTTAAGCAGTAGCAGCTGAGTCCTAGGTCCTGCCTGTCCCTTGATCTGAACTGGGTCACTCTAGCCTGCAGCTTAAAAAAGTTGCTGATCACAGTTGTAAAGGAAATAGTGCTGCAGGATGCTAAATCTATTTAACTGAAAAAAGAAAAAGATCTAGCTTATATAGTTGTGAAGCTTCTGCACCAAAGACGGATGATGCTCATAGATAACTAGTGCTGTGAAGTTGACAAGACTTGTGAAATTAATTAATACTGAACATTCTGTGAGGAATAGTGACAGACACAAATTCACTTATGAAAAGCAGCAGAAACAGATACTGGGGATGCCTCATTGTGGTCAGGACCTGAGTAGTGGTCAGCATGACTTTTCTATAGTCTTGGGAAGGGGTATAGTATGAGATCCCCCTCAGCAGCAGCAGATTATTTCCTCAGTTGGTACAGTTAGTAATACTGCCCCATGAAAAAAAATACTACCTCATCTTCATTTCCAGAGATGGAACTGCAGTAGTTAGTGCAGTAGTAGGCTAACATTTACTTCAATTTTAAAGGCTTTTCTATTTTGAATGAACTGGCAATGATGCAGCTAATTAGAATAGATTGAGAGTGTGGGAGTTTTTCCTTTGCTTTCTTACTGAATTTAAAATTTAATTGAATTTTAAAGAACCGAATTCCCTAAAGTGTGTTCAGCTTTCAGGTTAGACTTCTCACAGTGATTGGTTCCTAGTAGCTTGTGCAAATGTGAAGAATGATCAAGCATGGCTGTGGAAGCACCAAATATTCACTTATCTTTTTTTTTTCATTATCAAGAAATTACATAACCATGATGATTGCAAACAATTTCAGTATAAAAGTTTATACTCTCAATGGCATAACCTCCACAGGAATGTGCAACAGCTGCATTGCTCCGCTGCATTGCAGAGCTATGGCAACTTAAACCATGACTACAAAGTACAGTAAACTCCTAAGATGAAAAGAAAGGAAACTGAATTGCAGGAAAGAGAGAATACATGTGGTTTCATACTATATATTCTGCTCCACTGCATTATAAAAAAATTAAGTATAGATGCCTCAAAAACACTAAAAGAATTTTCTGCTGTGATTGTGCTCCCAAAATTCTGATCAAATAAGTAAAATAGGAAAGGAATATTCCTAGCAATATTGAGCTACAGCCTCAACAAATGTAAATTAACATAGATCTCAGGAGTTAAACAGATCTACATTGATTTATTTCAGTTGCAAGATTGACACATTAAAACTTGGAGATAGAAAGCTCTATTACTAAAATAGGATGATTTATTTAAGGCAAAAAAGTGACATTTTCCTTACTATTAGTAATGATAAACTGAATACAGTATATATCCACACCCCATGTATTTCAACACAAGGGGCAATCCTGCACTGCAATTAAAACTAGTTCAAGTACATCATGCAGTTCAGTCTGGGCTAACTGCTTAAAAATGTATTTAGTGTTTCAGGTTCACAAATTATTTGGCAAATCCTTACAATAACAAATTCATTAGTAGAAATTAGTATCCATTAGGATGGAAAAAGTGGAGCTCTTAAATAATTTCTTTGCTTCTGTTTTGCTGGACATGGATACAATTGCACCTCCCAATGAGTCTTTAGTTTGGAGTGAAAATAATACCAGTCCACCAATGGTCAGCACTGACCTAGTGAAGGGGCACTTGGAAGAATTGGACATATTTAAGTCAGCAGGCCCTGACAATCTGTACCCAAGGGTACTAAGGCAATTGGCTGATGACATAGAAGAACCACTGGCGCAGCTGTTTGAGCGCTCATGGCACTTGGGACAGGTCCCAGAGGAAAAGAGCCAATGTGGTCCCTATTTTCAAGAAGGGAAGGAAGGAGGACCCAGGTAATTATAGGCCAGTTAGCCTCACCTCTATTCTCGGCAAGACCTTAATAAAAATCATAAAGGATGACATTTGCAGGGGGCCAGTGGGTAACACAATGGTAAGGGGCAACCAGCATGGGTTTATAGCAGGCAGATCCTACCTGACTAACCTGGTCTGTTTTTATGATCAGGTCACAAAGTGCTTTAGGTGCAAGGGAGGAAGTAGATATTATTTATCTGGATTTTAAAAAGACTTTTGACACAGTGTCACAACCAATTGTTACGTGAAAACTGAGTAGCTGCGATGTGGATTTTTTCACAGTAAGGTGTGTGAAAAACTGGCTTATGGGACGCACCCAGAGAGTGGTGGTGGATGGGTCGGTTTCTCCCTGGAGGGATGTGGGCAGTGGTGTCTCCCAAAGCTCTGTCTTTGGACCAGTACTGTTAAATAGTTTCATTAGAGATTTGGATGAAGGTGTTGAAAGCACCTTGTCCAAATTTGCAGATGGCACTAAACTATGGGACACAGTAAACACACAAGAGGGCAGGGAGCAAATTCAGGTAGATTTGGACAGATTGGGGAAGTGGGCCAATCAGAATAGGATGCAATTTAACAAGGATAAATACAAGATGTTGCACCTGGGGAGAAAGAGTCTCCAACACACCTACAGACTGGGGGGTACCATTCTGAGTACCACAACAGTGGAAAGAGATCTCAGAATCCTGGCTGACGCAAAAATGAACGTGAGTCACTGTGGCATAGCACTGTTGGTGCCTGCCAGTTTAAGTGGGGAGATGTGTGGCAGGGCACTGTCAGTGCTGCCACTTCAAGAGCTGAGCTGAGCAGCCAGCAGGTACTTGATTGCGGTGTCCATTTTAGATCTCTGTCTGCCTATATAAACAGAGCAGTTCCCTGCTGGCGGGGCAGGCAGTAACACTGCCTGGCTGCAAGGCTCCATGCAACATTCTGGAGGTAATGGTAGGAACTGTAAGGGATGGCTTGGAGGCTCCTTGTCCTGGGCATGACCTAAAACTGCACTCTGCCGGGAGTGGGTGGCCTGATGGGGCTCTCAGTGGCGCGGGAGCCCCCAGGAAATGCCAGGCCAGTTATCACCCCAGTGAAAGGTGGGTAGGGATGCCTTAACCCCAGTCCTCACCTTCGGGTGGATCGTTTATCATCGGAGGTAGATGGGGCCGGGCATGGCTGGCCACCTGAGCCCTGTGGGGAGCAAGACCCTGAGGAGCGAGAGTGGGGGCCAGGTATGGCTGCAGCCACCTGAGCCCTGTGGGGTGCAAGACCCCGAGGAGAGGTAGTTGAAGCCAGGCATGGCTACGACCACCTGAGCCCACTGGGGATGGAAGCCCCATGGCCTCAGTGAGGGGGTAGTATGAGATATGGAGCCCCAGTGTGGGGGCTGCCCCAGTAAGGGGGTGGTGTGGGGCCCCAATGAGGGGGCAGAGTTGAGCAGCCCCAGTAGCATGGTGGCCTCAGTGAGGGAGGCGGTGTGAGATATGGAGCCCCGGGGGGGCGGCACCACAGTGCTATGCCACAGCGACTCACGTTCATTTTTGCGTCATTGAGGGGGAAAACCAGAGGGCAGGGGAGCCCAGTATGTCTGAATGTATAGAGTTGCCCTGGAAGGAGCCAGGGCAAGCTTAGACCCAGTCAGGTAATTGGCTGACCGCTACCCTGGTGAGGGTCACAGGAGAGGTCCAAAAGACGGTACGTCTGCCACCCAAGGTATGAAGTTGTCGATGTGTGAGAGAGACCCTGTGAGAGAGGGTGGAGTGTGAGAGACCCTAGTGAGAGGAAATGGCGGAGTTCCCCAGCCTGTAGGTATGCTGCTGGTTCTTCCTCCCCAGGTGCAACACCTTGCACTTGTCAGTATTGAAACCCATCCTATTCTTATCCACCTACCCTTGTAACCTGTCCAGATCTAGTTGTAGCCTGTCCCCCATTCTAGTGTACCCACTTCTCCCCATATCTTAGTGTTGTCCACAAATTTGAACAAGGTGCTTTTCACCCTCTCGTCCAAATCGCCGATGAAGGTATTGAACAGTGTGGGCCTGAGGACTGAGCCCTGGGGCACCCCACTGCCCACATCTCTCCAGGTCGAAAATGACCCATCCACCACCACTCTCTGGGTGTGGCCCTCCAGCCAATTTGTGACCCATCTGACTGTGTAGGTGTCGACACCACAGATGCCTAATTTTTTAATGAGGATGGGGTGAGAGACAGTGTCGAAAGCCTTCCTAGAGTCCAGGAAGACTGCGTCCACTGCAATACCTGCATCCAAGGCTTTTGTGACCTGGTCATAGAAGGCCACCAGGTTGGTCTGACAGGACCTGCCTCTAATGAACCCATGTTGATTGCCCCTAAGCATAAACTGCCCTGCTGGCCCCTCGCAGATTGGACATAAGGAAGAAATTCTTTACAGTAAGGGTTGCCAAAATATAGAATGGGTTTCCAAAGGAGGTGGTGCTTTCCCCTACCCTGGAGGTGTTCAAGAGGAGATTGGACAGGCATCTGGCTGGGGTTACCTAACCTCAGCACTCTTTTCTGCCAGGAGCAGGGGCTTGGACCCAGTGATCTACCAGGTCTCTTCTGACTCTAGAAATCTATGAAATCTGTGAATGATTCACAAATGGGAAAAAAGGGCTAAGTTCCCTGCATAATTTATCCATAATGAATTGAAATACTTCTTATCACAAGTTTCTTGGCAGCTGTAAGCTAAAAAACAGAGTCAGATTCATCTCTGGTTTTGGTCTGCAAAGGATGGATTTGCCCCCTTAAGGTCTTTGCTCTCCTTCAGAGGCTTTGCAGCAACACTACAATATGGAATCACACCATATGGCTCCATTCCTGGAGGGGCTTTTGTCCCAGTAAGCTCTGGAGTTGGGCTTTGCAACCTATTTCTGAGGCATTCTAATTACTTACTTCTCCTACCCATACCCTCTTTGACAGCAACCCTTTTTCTTTTCCTCCTGTTTTCCTGAGTGTATGGCTAGTACAGAAAAGTGAGGGTCATTTACCAGATGTGCACTCTGGGAGGAAAAAAGAGAAAGGAAGACACAAGAGGAAGCAAGTTGGCAAACATGTAGAGGGGGGAAACAGACTCCAGACACCTCTGCTCCTCTTTACATAGAATTTATGTAGAACAGGTTGGGATTTTTCCAATGTAACAGGTTTTCAATAGAACATTTCAGCTTATGATGAATCAGCATCTTCATTAAGCTGAAGTGTTTTGCAAAAGTGTATCTTTTTCAGTGACACTGCAATGAAACATAGGCAGGGTTCCAATGGAAACCTGCCTGTTTTTTGTTGGCTTGTGTGGGAGGCTGCTGTGGACTTCCAGGGTTTGCTGCTCCTGAATATTCCTGCCCTGTGGACCAGTTTGGAGTCAAGGGCAAGTCTATATTGTAACGGCAGTGAAGTGAATGTTGCCTAGGACAGACCCAAAGATGCCCCATTTGTTTGTTCGTGCACATTGCATATCCACATATGCACCAGTGAAGGTACTCCAGAGCAACCGCAGAGGGATGCCCACGGCCTCAGTCTTTACTAGCATGTTTGGAGTATATGGTGAGTGTTTCTACTGGCCCCAGTTAGAGCACACTACTGACACAGGGTAGACATGCCCCAGGCTCCCAACTTTTTGCCTAACATAACTTTTCTTTGTTGAATCATGGATTTGGGACATCTAGTATGTTGTACTTGAATAACCGCTGGTTTTCATTAATACTTTCCACTTTACATTTATATTCCCATTGACAGTGACAACTGTTCTAGGCTTTGGAAAACTGGTCTTTTTAATGTTCTAGCTATAAACATAAGGGGCTGGTGCTATGTCCTGTATGTATAAAGTAACTATAACCAGATCATAATTGAAGGCCTTGGTGGAACATTGATCATTATATACTACTCACATAAAGGTTTTGCTAAAACATTGGCCAGAGTAAGCCTGACCAGCAAACCTGGCTGACACACAAACACCTTATGTAAGCAAAACTTGGCATATGGGTCAGATGGACACTCCTGCCAGAAGATAGGAGGGGGAGATGTTTGCTTAATGTGTAGGATAATGCAGTACCTGCATGATAAGACTAGAACAGGAACACCCAGGTCAGGATGTGAAACAAACCCATGATACTGGATGGTTTGAAACATTCAAGATATATGTCACAACCCAAGGGTGTGATTTTTGTTTGTGTGTGCTTCGGCACTGCTGAATTATTTCCCGCCACTTGTAGCTTTCTTTGCAGGATGCATTTCTTCATTGCAAAAGAGAAATGCACATTGCAACAACACTAACACCAGATGACAATTATCATTGGTATCTAGGCAACTCCTGGCTTTTAGGTAAGTGATTGACTCTTCTTTCTCCACCAAAATAAGGTTCAATGTTGAATTATCACATATTGAGTACAGAGTTTATGTTAAGAATCATTCTTTACTATTTTTTAGAAACAATGAAGAAGTCTTATTATTGGTCTCATGAGTCCAGCAAATATCCTTCTGGTTGTAATCATACAACACGTGATGTAGATCCGAGAGGAAGCTCATGGTAAGGGGGAGTTCATAAAGTGAGGTAGCACAAAGTGACCATATTCTTTCTACCAAAAGAGGTCCCACAACAGTTCAACATGGCCAGAAATTTGGTGCTGGCTATAAGCGTGGCAAGGAGATGTACTTAATATATTTCCAGTGTAACAGACAGCCACCTTCTGGCCCCTGTTATTGCATCACTAACCCAGGAGCTGCACAGGAACCCCACTGTCACCAGCAAACTCACTTGAGTGCAGCTGGGAGTCATCCCCTTCACCAGGGACAAGCAGACTCCCAGGTGCAGCTGAATCCCTGCCCAACCCACTTTGGGGTTACACTGGGTCTCCACTGCCATCAGCCAGAGTGTCTGGAAGTAAACCTGGAATGCCAGCAAGCTCTGGCTTCCAGCAAGCTCCAGCTGTGGTCTCCCATGTGGCTAGGGAGCCAAATACGATTGGCCCTTTAGAGGCCTGGTAGGCTCAAATCTGAGACTGCCAAAGTCAATCACTCCCAGAGAGGGAAGTGAGTGCACTGTCTCTGAGAAGAGAGAAATGCCCCTCTGTGTGGAGGCACAGGGAGTGATCAGGAGCCATATGAACCTGGGTCAGAGCCCAAGGCAGAATTCTGGATTGGAGCAAGCCAGTGAAGGGTAGTTGGCAGAAGAAGGCTGACCACAAAACCCATTGGTGTCAGACTCAGGACATGGGGGTAAGACTCTGTGTTCAGGGAGTGTCTACAAAGGTCTCTCTGGGAAACCCATGTATTGAGCCAACAGACCAGTGGTGGTGGTATTGGCCAGATCAATACCAACCAGGAAGTTGCAGATGTGGTATGGTTGAGGGCAGCATCAACAAAAATTGGCAAGTCTCAAAAAGGGGGACTAAGTTGATTAAGAAAGGATACCTAAATCGAGGAAGCCTAGAGGCTAAGCGATTGATGCAGGCAGGGCTCTTGTGATAAGCTTCCCTAAACAGGACTCCATTACTGGATTTGATAGAAGAACTACACAGAAAACAAAGGGACATGAGTAAGGAGTGACTGTACCCTGAAGAACTCATGGCAGTGAAAAACCCAAGGCAGGGTTGAATGATTGGTTGAGTCAACAGTCAAGTGACTCAGATATAATTGAAAAACAATAGGTCCACCCACTGGTTGTGGTAAAGGTAAGGTGCAGGGGAGGTGGAGCCCTGTGAAGAGGATGTATCCCCTTGCTGAGAGAACACTGTTTTCTTTTGCTTCACCATTCAGCTTCCTTTCATTTTGTTTCCATCAAAGTGTGGCAGGAGAATATAAGGAAGTGGGCAGCAGCTTGCAGAAAGAGGTACAGATACATCACACATGTTGACACCAGTCAGCCTTCAGCACTGTAAAATCTGATGAAGAATAAACAGCAGTATTACAGGCTGTTTCCCAGCTTTTGTAACTCTTCTATAAACTATAGGAGGCCAAACAATTATGGACAGATATATTTTGTACTTTTGCCTGCTTTGCTGAATATGAGTTTGTATCTATTTTATTTACTTTTAAAAAGAGCTCCAAGTATCAGGCATGGACTTCCAGTCCAACTCCAACATGAAGAGGAAATAAACAGTAAATATGCCCCATGAGAAGAATGGTAGAGAATGCCAAGAATGAAGCAGGGATCCTTTTTATTCAGTTTCCTAAGTTTTCCTGTTCCGTGAATTAAAACTGCATAAAGTCTTGCTTCATGTAGTTTTGCAAATCTTCACACTATTTGGGTTCAACAGGCTACTTGATCTTTGCTTGTTTTTTTTTGTTTTTGTTTTTAAATTGATGGGTACCACAGAAAGGTTAGGTCAAGTCATTTAACAGGCATTTACATTTTGTTTGCATATTGCCAGGACTGTGCTTATTTTAGTGAAGGGCTCTTTTAAAATAAAAGTATCAATGAAGTTTTTTATACATTCATTTTTCATATGATGAAACTTTGGTTATAGCTCCCTCTTATGGCTTTAAACCAGTATATTCTAATAGTAAAAAAAAAAAAGACTGAAAATAAAAATATAGTATCTTTTATACAGGTACCATTACATGCTACCATAGCCTTATTTTCTATCTCTTTTAAAATTATTCATTGGTTCACAAACATGATGATAGATACAGGAATTCAGGATCAGATCATATATGTGATTGACAGTCCAACTGATTTCAAAGACATTAATGTAACTATGAGTACAGTTACATACATGTATAAACTTCAACAGGATTAAGGCCTTGCCAATATTAGATTAAAAAGTTTATAGGGTAAAACCATGGAGCATGTAAAAGCTATGTAGCATCTAAATATTAAAAGTATGACAGCTCACCGTTGATATATCTTGGCTGATATTTAGCAAAACGTTCCAGTCAAAAAAAGATACCTACTCCTTTCATAGTGTTTTCCAGTCATAACCCTAAAAGAATTTTAAAGAAATGGATACATATTATCTCAATTTTATTGATGATGAAAAATTTGGCAAAGTGAATTCTTTTTTATAATACACATTGAAAAGACCTTTGGGAATGTTGGCAGTTTCAAAGGAAACTTAATAGTGGATCATTTTTATTAAACATTAATTTGAATATAGCAAATCATATTACAATTAAAAACCATATTCTATAAAATTAGAATTCTGCAAAAAAAGATTTTTTTAGATAAAAGTTTTAGATAAAACTTTTCTTGTAAGTAAATATCATGTATGAGGAAAGCAAAGACAGATTTCAGATCAAACATGCCTAAAATGGGAAGGGGTGAGGGTTGGGAAACAGACAGCTGTGCACAAAAAGACTCATCTTATTGATTCTATAAAAAGCACTGTGATGTTCAAATATTTTATCACAAACTAATACTCCTCTTGCCAAGTCCAGGCATTTGATTATTTTATCTTTGGATTAATATGGACTGCCAGAAAGCAATTAGGCAGAAACAGCATAAAGTATTTATCTTATCTCCCATCTGTTGAAGACCTATTAAAAAAAACTTGGGATGGGAATCCTTCCACCAACTTTTATAGCTGTGATATTGGTCCTATGTACTCTATTCTTAGCTCAAAGGTTTTTTTAAAATATATATGCTTTTTGTGTTGTAACTGACACCTCTGGGCATAGTGCTTTGGATTTGATTCATATTTAATCAGTCAAATTTTAGAGGAAGGGCTGGGGTTTAATACTATAACTGATTGAACTGCTTAAAGCTAGGTTACTGTTCAATCTTAGCTTTATTCTCAAACCATCTGCCAAACAATAAGGCTTCTCTCAAAACTGAGCCTTGTTTATAATTGTGCAAACTTTTAAAAGGTTTTTATATAGGTCTGTTTAGGAATTTACCAAGCGGGGAGGAAAAATTTCTTTTTGCTGTTCAGAACTTTATGTGCAATTCATCACAAGTCAAAGATTCCAGTAACTGTTTCCTGAATAGTCTCCTAATCTTTACAGGAAGAGAGGTGGCCTGAGCAAATAACTGGGGCTTTGACTCCCTCAGAGAGGGAATGTGGAAGGATCACTTTGTTGAATACTACCCTGAGCACAGCAGTTAAGGATACAGCCTCTGATTCAGAACTTCCTAGACCTTAAATGATGGAGGTTGCCCATGAAAGAGGAATTGTAGAAAAAACCTTGTTCATACTATATCCACTCCTCTTTTTGGCATCCACTTTCTGCCACTGGATACTGGGCAGGATGGACCTATGGTCTGATCTTGTAAATGGCAGTTCTTATGTTCTTCTGACCTCTGCTGGCTTCTACCGATTCATGTTTCTCATCAACAAAGACACTAATGGTCTAATTACTCTTCTCAGTTAGCATGCCTATTATATTATGTTGGTGATCACAGGACATATAGATACAATAGGAATCTCCGAGCCCTGATCCATGTGTTGCTCCAGAATATGGCATCACTGTCAACATCTAGCTCCATGTACCAGGGTAGGTGCAATGTGCTTCCAGATAAAGTTTTCTGCTACTCAGGTATCACCTGTTATATTTGTCTTATCCAGGGGTGGGCAAAATACGGCCCATGGGCCAGATCCAGACTGATAGGCCGTTCTATCTGGCCTGTGGGGCCACTAAAAATTTTAGAAAATGAATGTTTATCTGCTCCTAGCTCCCTGTCAAAGATGACAAGGAGCCAGGAGCAGTAGGACCCAGTGGGAGCCTCAGCAGAAAGCAGCAGCCCAACTCTGCCCCACCCCCAGCCATTTCCCTGCCTTCCTGCCTCACAGTGCCCCAGGACCACATGGCTCCTGGCTGCATCACTCGACCAGGGAGCAAAGGGCCGCGCCGGTACCCTGAGGGTTTGTGTGTGTGCGTGCATGTGCATTCGTAGGGTGAGTCCCACATGCACCCATGCACCCCCTTACATTGCCATACACACAGACTCCCACACCTCCTCACACACCTCAGACACCCTCCCCCCGCACCCCACATGTCCATACAGACACCCACATGCTTCCTCACTGCACACCCACACCCCACACACCTGTCCACCCCCCAGACACACGCACACACATCCACACCCCACATACCTACACACCCAGAGCCCCCCACAAACCTATACCCACCCCCCATGCCCCCACCCCACTATAGTATACAAGGGTAAGGTTTCATTTTAAGCTATTATATACAATCATCTCTATGTACACTACATAAACACATGTAAACCAGGACAAAAGTATATATTTTAATCAAATTAATGAATGTTTTAGATGTTCACTCTTTAGAATATAATTTGGTATTTTTCTGGTTCTGAGATGGCAAAACCCCTTGCTGAAAGGAGTACTTCTGGGAGCAAGGAGAGGGACTTCTGATGATAAAGGTCAGGGATTAGGGAGCAGGACTTCCAGTTACAAGATGGTGACTAGGGGTCAGGGCACCTGTCAAGGGGCGGGGCTACCCATGCAGCCCTCAACAGCTTGCCAAAGCTGGGTAAGTGGCCCTGCGCCCAAGATAATTGCCCTCCTCTGCTCTTATCCCTCTCCTCCTCACTGCAGTGTGCAGTGCCATATTTATTTTGTTTGAGAAAGTCTGTGATTTTAAAACCTGTCCCCACTGCATCACTGTCTCCACCCTGGACCTCCACCCCAAGTGCCTGAACCTCCACCTCTAAACATACATGTCTGGCTTTTACCATATTTTCTTAAAATAGCCCACCTTTTTATTGGTGGTGGAGCTCAATTGGGCTGATTAGTATAAGCCAGCTGGCCATATTTAAATCCAGTCATGTAGAACAAGTCTGAGAAAAGTCTAGGGCACATCCCCATAAGTGGGTACATACACTTCCTCAGGAAGAAATGGCAGCAACACAATATGTACCACTGCTACTTGTCCCTGGGGAACTCATGTGCATGTGCGCTCTGGTGCATGGCATATTGCCCCAGGTGGGGTAGGGGAGGTTGAGGCCAGCACCTGGGCTGGCCACAGCAGCCTTACCTGGGTTCTTGACAGTCTCCAGTGGCTGCAGCTGTGACAATCTGGCAGCAAGAAGCCTGGCTGGCAGCTGGAGTGTGGCTCTTGCATGCTGGACTCTGTTTTTCAGCAGTGCATGCTGCCATGTGCGCTGCCCCACTTTTTTAAGGCACGGGGTTTTTTTACACTAGAATTTTCCAGTGTCAAGAAACCCCTCCGCATTGCAAATCAGTAGCACAGGGAATGCCTGCTTGTGCTGTGTGTGGCACCACAGACATACCTCATGTCTGTGATTGTCTGGATGTACCCACAGGGCACTGACAGAAGTGGCATTTGTCACATGATCAGCCCCTTGAAAGTGCTCTACAGCCATGCCCTGACAGAAGTGCACAGCTGCAGAGTGCTTTAAAAGTGCCTGATTGTGTGACAAATTAACCCTCATTACATGAGAGTTCAGATGAAGGCATTCCAAAGTGGAGCATCTTCATTAACTTCTGTAAGTCCCTGCATGTGACCAAGGCTGGGCTAATGCATCCAATATGCTGCATCCAGTAACCAAATTAGCTTAATATCTTTTCTTAACTCCATACATCATTCCCTTTTGTGATACTTCCATGAGTTTATCTATTAAGAGTAAGATATTGTAGGACTGAAGATGCAAAGCAGCCAAATTAATACTTTAAAGAAAAGTGAAACAGTGCAAGGGGCCAGCTGAGGTCTACACCTCACTTACATCCAACTTCATTCATAAATGATGCCTTGGCTTTGTGCTAACATGCTGCAGCACAGCATAAATATCGGTCACAGTGCTACATATCCTGAAAACAGGGCATGAGTGTTAACAGCCCCCTGAGAATCCCCATCTCCTGTTTCTCCCCAGTAAGGTAAGGAAGTTTGTTTTTTCCATTTTTAACATGTACTGGAATAAAATAAAGAAGTTCAGGCCAGTAGTAGATGCTGAGAACCTCTTCTCATTGTACCACTTGCCCATCCATGAAAGGTTAACCACAGGCTGGCTACTCTTGTACATGGCACAAAGACTCCACTATTTTCAAGTGATATGACACAATTTGCAGTTCTCTTGTGTGTGCCTGTAGTTGTCCAATTTACTTAAGATCAGAAGTAGGAATAGAGCAATCAGCATTCTTCCAACCCGAAGGTAGAGTTATTGTCAAGTTCTTATGTCATTTGTATTCAAGCAAGTAGTTCTATTTATAATAACCTTTGAGTGATCCAGTCACATTCTTGATAAGGCTCTTCTTTAGAAGAGTATTACTTCATGTCTTACAAATGTGGGGTGCATAGCATCATAAATATGTGGCTTAACTCCTGTATGTTTTGAATGTCAGTTAAGATCAGGTACTCTTTTCATTATAGACACCCAGTTTTTTACAGTTTTCATTCTGGACTTCTCAAATTTACATCTAGCTGAAACCTGGCATACAAGCTGTCAACCCAGAAGCTAGTTTTATTCTAAAAATAGCATACATTAAAGCTTTTACAAGTGTCAGATGGTTTATTTATGCAGTGGTTTCAGATGTTTTAGTTGTCACCTGCTCTAACTATACAAAGGCTTTCTTTAATTTTCCTCCCTCATTTTCTGACATTTACAGCCCTCAGCAATGAAGAATAAGCAGCAAAATAACAGTAATGTAATAACTCAAGGGCAGTATTCCTTGACAACAAGTAAAAATAACAGTAATATGGTAAAAATTACTATGCTTATGAATGGAATACCCAAAAACCAGAAAAAGAAACGTAAAAAGGAAGACATATGGTTAAGGATCTATTTAAAGTGCATGGAAGGGAAGTAAAAATTTTGGACTGCTTTCAGTGCCTGGCACCATTTTTGCGGTCTTTAAACAGCAAGTCCTCTACACCCCCATGGCTAATTGACACCACTGATCGGCTGAGAGGGCTGCCCTTTATGTGGCCCCACCCTGACTACAGATTGGCTGACAGGAGTGGGGCTGCACAAAAGGCAGCCCTCTCAGCCAATCAGCAGCAGAGGGAGAAGGGGATGGCCACCATCTTGGCGGCTCCCCTTTGTGCTGGCAGCTTCTCCCCCTCGGTGGCCTGTGAGGCTGGGCTGTAGCAGCTGCTGATTCACACTGGAGCGTCAGCATTTTATTTTTAGTAGGTTTTTTTCCCCAGAGATTCTGCACAAAATGACAGGGAATGCCATTTTTCACGGTGATCATGTGAAACTGCCTTTTTCATGGTTTCCTTGAAAATTGTGAAATTTCAAATTGAGTAGCACGCCAACCCTATGCACATGAAAGGGTCTCTAAAAGCTCCAGTTTCAGATGGGCAGACTTTCCCCTGTGCAGTCATTGTAGAGTACAAATCCAACACTGCCTTCTGAGGATCAATTCGTAAGTCCTAGTTTGGAAGGGCAGTCCAGGGTGAGAGTTGACATCAATAGCTGTCTGCAAGCACTGTCCTATGAAACAGTGCAAGGGGCCAGCTGAGCTCTACACCTCACTTAAATTCAACTTCATTCATAAATGATGCCATCATTTTGTGCTCTCATAGGACAGCACTTGGAGACAGCCATGACTTAAACAAGCTATGCAGTGACCTAGGCAATGCTGGAGAAAGAATAGCTGTTAAAGTGCCAAGGTCTCTCCAGCCCATGAAGCAGAGATACCTTTACAGACTCTGCATCATGATGTAAAGCTGCAACTGTAGCTTATAGAGGCTAGTTAGCTCAGGTACTGAGAAGAGTGTAGCCCAAAGCAACATGGAGGTCTGGGCAGTCTGTGCAAGACCCTTGGTATTTAGGTGGTTAGCCTGGCCTGAACTTCATGTTGCTATGGCAACACTTATCAGTTTTTGAGATAGCTAGGGTATGTCCACTCAGATGACTCTTTCACCTTTGGATCATAATGCTGACATATCCTTAGTCCATGTTCACATGGCAAACCTAACATGCTTGATAGAACTGCCCCTCAAACATGCTACTAGTCACAGTAGACTGTGGTGAATCTCAGAGGTTTCCTGCCTTAAGGGATTATCTTGTGGGTTTCTGTAAACCAAGGGAGAGTTGATTTCTATTTGATAGGTACTGATAAGAAAGAACAGCTCTTACTGATGATTAATCCAGCTGAGCTCTATTTTGTTTCAGCATGCAGAAGGCACTGATGAAGATGAGACCCTGCTAATGTACTTATATCCCACTTCAGGATTTTATTTCATAGATTTCATAGACATTAAGGCTGGAAGGGACCTCAGAAGATCATCGAGTCCAGCCCCCTGCCCAAAGGGCAGGAAGTCAGCTGGGGTCATAGGATCCCAGCAAAATAAGCATCCAGTTTGCTCTTGAAGGTGTGGGCGCTTGAACCACCTCCGGTGGCAGGCTGTTCCAGACCTTGGGGGCTTGGACAGTAAAGAAATTCTTCTTTATGTCCAGCCTGAAATGGTCTTGTAGTAGTTTATGACCGTTCGACCTAGTCGTCATCCCTTGGGGCACTCTGGTGAACAAACGTTTCCCCAGATACTGGTGGTCACCCCTGATAAACTTATAGGTGGCCATCAGATCACCCCTGAGCCTGTGCTTTTCCAGGCTAAAGAGCCCCAGGGCTCTCAGGCTGTCATCGTAGGGTCTGCTTCCCTAACCTCTGATCATGCGCGTGGCTCTTCTCTGGACTCTCTCAAGCTTCTCCACATCCTTTTTGAATTGTGGAGCCCAAAACTGGACGCAGAACTCCAGCTACGGCCTCACCAAGGTCGAGTACAAGGGGAGAATGACGTCCCGGGATTTGCTTGAGAAGCATCTATGGATGCAAGCCAGCATTTTGGTTGCTTTACTAGCCGCCGCATCGCATTGCAGGCTCATGTTCATCTTGTGGTCAATGATGACCCCCAAGTCTCTTTCTTCCATAGTGCTAGCCAGCATAGCACTGCCAAGCCTATAAGGATGCTGCAGGTTTTTCTTCCCAAGGTGGAGAACCTTGTATTTTTCAGCATTGAACACCATCAGATTCTCATCCGCCCACTTGCTGAGCCTGTTCAGGTCAGCCTGGATCACCCGCCTGTCTTCTGGTGTGGATACTTTCCCCCAAAGTTTAGTGTCATCGGCGAACTTGGCCAGTCCGCTTCTGACTCCAGTGTCCACATCATTAATGAAGATGTTGAACAGTATGGGTCCAAGGGCAGAGCCTTGGGGGACCCCACTGGTCACAGGACACCATGATGAGTGACTTCCATCAATTACTACCCTCTGGGTCTGACCACAAAGCCAAATTTTCCAGCCAGTGGATCGTGGTGGACCCAAGGCGACAATTGGCCAGTTTCACCAAGAGGTGATCATGGGATACCAGATCGAAGGCTTTTTTGAAGTCAAGATATATGACATCAATCTCTTTTCCCTTGTCCAGGTGATAGGTCACCTGGTTGTAGAAGGAAATGAGATTGGTCAAGCAAGACCTACCCGCGACAAACCCATGCTGGCTATCCCTTAAGATGTTGGCGTCGGCCAGTCCATTAAGGATGGCCTCTTTAATAAACTTTTCTAAGATCTTCCCCGGGATAGAAGTCAGGCTGATGGGCCTATAGTTAGCTGGATCCACTTTCCTCCCTTTCTTGAAGATAGGCACCACATTGGCCTTCTTCCAGTCTTCAGGCACTACACCAGAGCGCCAAGAGTTTTCAAAGATCCGTGCTAGAGTCTGGGCTATGATGCTCGCCAGCTCCTTGAGTACCCTGGGGTATAGATTGTCAGGGCCAGCTGACTTGAAGGTATCCAGCTTCTCAAGATGTTTCTTCACGAGGTCAGCATTAATGGAGGGCAGGGGATCACCCTCACCCGGACTTCCCTGTCCTGTAGCGGGCATGGGCGTCCCATGGGACTGATGAAAGACTGACACAAATTACCCATTTAATAGGTTGGCTTTTTCCTGGGCGTCAGTTGTCAGTTGCCCTATCTGGTTCAGCAGGGGCTGAATTATATTCCCTTGCGTCATAGAACAGAGGCCCTCTGCCTCTACTTGCAGGTAACTTCACACAGAATCCCAAAAGACTATCCAGTGTGAGGCACAGCAGACTTCTCCAGTCTTTTTGACCAGTCCTTCACTGAAATTGGGTCCTGCCCAAAAGAGGGTCAATGTCAGGAATGTACATATGGCCCATGGGCTACATATATACAGCCCATCATGGCAACCCCAGTAGCCAGCCATAGTTCATTATTAAATTACATTATTAAACATAAATTATTTGAAAAACTAAACAGAGTCCTGTGTCTTGCTGCATCATATTTTGTTAATTTATGCATGCATCTGTATGTACAGTCTAGTTTCCTGTTGACAAATGTCATAGGTTTACATCCAGAGTGTGTCCTACTAGTGGGCTCTCTATTGGTAAGATTACCTTGCAAGTAGCAACCCATAGGTTTGAATTATGCACCCCTGGTCAAAATCCATGAGATAGGTGCAAAACATCTGTGCTTCCTGAACATGTGCTTGATCCTCAAGATGGGAAGCCTACCTGAAGAGCCAATGTAGACCAGGGGCAGGCAATTATTTTGGGTGGAGGGCTGCTTAATGAGCTTTGGTGGGCTGTCGAGGGCTGCATGGGAAGTCACGTCCCTTGACAGTTGTCCTGCCCCCTTGTTGCCATCTTGGGACAGGAAGCCCCACCCCCTAGCCCCTGACCTTTGCCACCAGAAGACCCTCCCTTTGTCCCCCTGATGTACTTCTTTTGGGAGGGGGGTTGCCATCTTAGAACCAGAAAAAAAAAACAAATTATACACTAAAAGTCAAACACCTAGTATATTATATTTTAATTTTATTACAAAAATATTTTCGTCATGATTTGTGTTCAAGTAGTGTATATAGAAGTGTCTGCATAATAGCTCAAAAATAAATTCTTAGTTTTGTATATTGTGGGGGGTGTATGGTAGGGTGTGGGGTTGGGGGTGTGGGGTTGAGTGGGTGTGGTAGGGTGGGGTGTGGATGTGTGTGTGGATGCATGTGTGGTGGGTGCATATGGTGTGTGTGTGTGTGTGTGTGTGTGTATGGTGGGGTGTAGGGGCATAGGGTATGTTGGGGGTGTGTATATGTGGGGGTGTGTGTGGGCAGGGTGGGGGGATGTGGGGATCCACCCACACTCCCCCCATGGTGCAGCAGCAGCAGACAGGGTGCTCAGGGCGCAGGTGCCTGGCAGGGCACAGCTCAGGCCACTGGTGCACATTGCAGCAAGGGGTGCAACCTCTGTCAGGCCATCTGTATCTCTGGTGCTCCCTGCTACTCATGCACAGCCTCTGCACTAGCACAGCATGGGAGGGAAGCCCCAGGCTCTGGCTCTGGCTGCCTTTCCTGCCAGAGCTGCGCAGCACAGGAGAGAAGCCTCAGGTGCTGGAGTTGGCTACCTTCCCTGCTGGGGATGTGCTGCAGGGGAGGGAAGCCCCAGGCATCTTTCCCTGGGGGGCAGGGAAGGCAGCCAGCTCCAGCACCTGAGGTTACTCTCCTGTGCTGTGCAGCCCTGGTGAGGAGGCAGCCAGGTCCTGCACTGGGGCTTCCCTCCCGTGCTGTGCAAGTGTGGGTGGCAGGGAGCACCAGCGATACAGATGGCCCGATGGAGGTTGTGTCCCTTGCTGCAATGTGCAGTGGTGGCTGGAGCTGAGCCCTGCTGGGCACCAGAGCCCTGAGTGCCCTACCTGCTGCTACTGCTGCTGCTCCCACCATCTGCCAGGATTGTGCACCATGGGGAGAGTGTAGGGGCATCCCCACATCTTCCACCCTCCCTTACAACCACATGCTGCTCATTTGAGCTCCATGCTGCAGCCACCCCACTGGGTGGGGGCTCCTCACTGCTGCCAGCCCCAGCTCCATGCTCCACACTCCTGCCCAGCTGCAGCTCCATGCTCGCTACTTCCCTACCTGCTGCCCAGAGACAGGAGGAGACCAGGGAAATGTAGTAGGTCCTTGAGGTCTGCAGCAGCTGCAGCAGCAGCCCCATGCAGAAGCTGCATGCTGGCTGGCCAGGCCCTTCCTCCCATAAGGGTGGGAGTGAGGCAATAGGGTATGTTTATTACTGTGCGTACACATGGGTGTCTTTGTAATCTTCTGTGTCTTTCTCCAGTAAGCCTCATATGGGGATTCCTCTCTAGCCTTGCTGTTATTCTTAGGGATGAACAGCTTGGTTACTAGAACGACTTCAGGCCGGTTCACCAGGGGGCCTCACCTGCCACGTCTTTGATGATGATTGCCTTCAGATTCGGAGGACGATGTTTTGGTCCTGTCTCCCCTTAGTGTCTCCCCTTGGTTGTTCCTGCTGTTCCACCTTTGTGGGGCTCCAACCTTCCCTACACCCCTCCTAATGCCAACCTTGAAGTCGTCACCTGCGTTGTTGAGGCTGATGTTCTGTGCCATCTTTGATGCTCGAGTTCCTGGAATATGATGGCCGCTGGGTGTGAGAGATGTTATTATCCCAAGTGTTTTCCCCAGCCTTCCTCCTTTCCAATTACATGTTGTCCAGGTTCAGTACCAGTCCATCCCCCATTGTGTTGCCTCTGCCTCGGGCTCGATACTTGCCATCCATCCAACTTGCCTGTATCCTGGCTCTGCCGAGTCCTGCCAGGCTCCAGTCTCTGCTGTCAGCTTTCTCGGTCCATGTCAGCTCTATAGACCACTCCTCGGGCCCCCTATAGTCCTGCACTATTGTGGAGACCCCTTCTCAGGGTATCCACCAGGTCCCCTCACTGGGACTGTTCATGTTCTCTGGCCACTCCAGGCCAGCTCAGGACTCCACTTCCAGTCCCCCCCACTTGTCTTCTGCCGGGCTTTTTATCCTGGTCTGGCTGCCCAATTGGTCCTGGCACACTGATATAAAGTGTGCCCACACCGATGGGGTTGTCAACCCTGGCTCCCTCAGGCTCGGACATTTTTTTTCCTTTTTGTATTTTCCTGCGGTGGCTCTGCCCACCACGGTTTCACTTTCACTGATTTGATCTTCCCACGCAGCATCCCACCACCTCTGCTCCATCTTGGGTAAATCTTTTCCACAGTCTTGCTCCCACCCTCATGGGCAGAAGGGCTGGGCAGGGCACAATTTGTTGGTGGGTGCCATGGGCCAAATGAAAGCGCTTTGTTAGGTGAATCTGGCCTGCAGGCTGTATTTTGCCTGCCTCTGATGTAGACAGTATCTACATTGATGGTTTTGTAGAAGTTCCAGTTATGCTAGGCCATAGTTACAGTGCCAAAAAGCAAGTGGGAGAAAGGGGCCTTCTGACTACCAGATGACCCATTAAGAAAGAAAAAAATAAAATAAAATGCACTAATGAGCAATAAGACACAGAAGCAAAAACAGCAGTTAAGAGACTCAAGAACAAAAGTAAAAAGTCAGAACATGCTAATGAGACAGAAATAAGAGCACATGCAGAAACTTTGCAAATTAGAAATAAGCATCTTGACAAAGAGAGGCATGACTGTTAGCACAAGATGGGGGCACTCAGGTATAAATGCAGGGGTTTGGAGGCCTGTCCCTTGTAGAGACCTAAGGGAGTGTGAATAACATACAGTAACTCTGACTTCTGATTTGCTAAATAGTGAACTACCCTCTTACAGGATCACAAGCTGTAATGGCAGAAATCTCAGAGTTAGTTCCTTTCCTCCCTCCAAATTCCCCCAGAATAGAATTTTACAAGCTATGGGTGTGGCTATTAGGTGGCTGAAACAGCATGCAACCAGATTAGCTGGGCAGATGATAGAGAAGACTAAGGTGTTAGAAGCTACACAGGTCATAGAGAGCAGGAAGTGACAGACAGGCCAACAGGCAGTGCTGGACACATGGCATGCTGCAATAAGTACAGGAACAAAATAAAATTTTGGAAACTGTAGTTGAAAATTTGCAACAAAGGAAAGTACTGCCCCTTGTAATAAATCTTGGTGGTCGGGAACAGCCATCAAATAATTCTATATCACCAGTGATTTGGGGGCAGAAATGGAAAAATGTAGTTCTAAAAATTAAAAGGGGGAGCCTGGGATGATTGGGATGGCTGCTGGAATGAAGATCTGGACCCCAACCAGCCCTTGAATCCCTGGCCAGATTCACAGAACCTTGACCACCTGCCAACGAGAACTGGGTTTTGGAAAGGTCGACTCCAAAACCTAGAACACTGCCTGTAAAAGCAGGAGAGAGAGAAGGAATGAGAGGCAACAAGAAGGGAGATTGACTGTTACAGCAAAGTCAGGCTCAGTTGTTGCAGCTTACAGAATCATATGAAATCATGAACTAATGACTGTCTGACATTTGGCTGTTCAGAGGATGAAGGAAAAAACAGGGGGAGTAAAGATAGGTGTAGCGAGTTAAAGCTGGGAAGGGAGGCACTAAAGGGCAATGATTTTTTTTTTTTTTTAATAAAATGTTGTTTCCAGGGCCAAATCAGTTTCAAATTAAGTTCCAAATTTTGACTGAGCAGAGCTCAATTGTTCACATCTATCTGGTGCTTATAAAAACCAGTCAATTAATTTATGAGAGAGTCCAGAAAAGAGCCACTTGTATGATCAGAGGCTTGCATGGCAAGCCGTACGGGGAAAGGCTGAGGGATCTGGGACTCTTCAGCCTGAAAAAGAGAAAGGGGCTACAGCGGCAACAGCCCCTACAGATGGGCTACAGCCCCCCAACAGGGGTTACGGCCCCCCAACAGGGCGTTCAGTCCCCAGACAAGGGCTACAGCCCCCCAACAGGGTTTATGCCCCCCCCAACAGGGGCTACAGCCCCCCCAACAGGGGCTAAATGGCCCCTTCAGGGGATACCACCCCTCCTGCAAGGCCCACATGCCCCACCCCAGCCCCCCAATTGCTGCTCCACCTGGCCCCATCCCCCGCCAGCTGCTACAGCCCCCCAATGGCTGCCCCACCCAGCCCCACCCCCCACTTGTACCCCCAGGCCCCAATGGCTGCCCCCCAACCCCAGGCACCATCGCTTTAAAGGGAAAAAAAAAATGGGGAAAAAAAGCCTCTACTTACTCTAGAAGCAGGGGTGGGGGGCCTCCAGGGCCTCCTGGCAGAGCTCCCTGGGCAGCACAGGACAGCAGGGAACAGGAGGACCCGGGCTGGGGTTGCTGAGGCTGTCCCTCTGCCCTGCACTGTGAGGGCGGGGCCCCTGTGACCCAGACGGCAGCTGAACTGCTGGTAAGTGCCGAGGGTGTGTTGTTTTTTTATAAACTATGGGGTGGGGGGGAAGTGATTGCGGGGTCAGGCAGGGCAGGGTTTGGGCAGGTCTGAGGGGCCGGTGGGGGGAGGGGCTGGGCAGGGAAGTGATGGGGGGGTTGGGGGCTGACAGGGGGTGGGGCCAGGCAGGGAAGTGATATGGGGGGCTGTGGGAGTGGGCAGGGCCAGCGGGGGACCTCCCCCCATGGTCCCCTCCCCACTCCTCCAGCTCCCCCGACCCCTTACGGCACTGGAGCCCTAGCGCTGAACACGCAGACTGCCGGCCGTGTGTTTCAGCACCAGGGCGAGGGCCAACCACAGAGACGCTCTGGTAGCCAGAGCATCTCTGTGAAGGACTCAGCCTCTGGTTGCCTCAGGGCATGGTCCCGGACTGTGCCCTGCCCCGCTTTTCTAAACCTTGGGTTTTTTTAGACCCCTTATCCAGGGGTCTAATTTTCTCCCTGCGCTGCAAGTTTACAGCACGGGGAACATTTTTTCATTCCTGCATGGGCCTCTTGCCCCATCTCAAAGGGGTTTGAGACGGGGCAAGAGGCATGTGCACACTCGTCTGGATGCATCCCATGAATCTATGGCTTTAGTGGGTGCTGTAGGACCCCCTCCCTTAGAAGATAACAATATCAAAAGTTAACAGTATTATGGATTGGATACATAAACCTTTCCAATAGTTGCAGACAGTGGGCATTAAATTAGTAGAAGAACTCTTGTTATTTAGAACCATGTTAGGATCCCTAAATCAAAATACAGTGGGATTTGATGATATCTGACAAATGCTTAAACTTGTAATCCAAAAGCATTTTAAGAGTCCCCTCAGAAACTGCGATACTGCATGTAGTTATGAAACTCCTTAATGAGAGTCCAGCTAGTATTTCAGAAAGAGTTCAAACCATTTTAACACTGATGACAGACAGGGAGAAGAATGAGGTAGGAGACAGTATGGTTAAAGAATTAGTGTTGCAGGCACTTCCTCTGAGTGTATCAGAATGGATGACAGGGAGATGATAATTTACCCATGGAAGAATAGCTAGGTAAAGTAGAAACAGCTATTAAATACCATGAAGAGACCCCTGTTAATGAGCTGCAAGCCCAATTAGAAAAATAAAGCAGAGGGACCAGTATGTGTGCCCCAAGACTGTGGACAGGGAAAGGCAGGGAAGGAAAGCCAGAAAGGATGGTCAGTGGATCCCGACCAGACAAATATTGCAGGAGAATAGAAAGCTCAAAAAGGTTTATTGTCAGCATGCCAGATGATCTGATTAACATTTAGTTCGACATAGTGAAGTTTGCCCTTGACAAGTAGGGACACTGACTGTTATTCAGGCCACCTTAGGTCTCTACAAGGAACAGGACTCCAAACCCCTGTATTTATACTTGCATGTCTCCATCTCATGCCAACTCTTATGTCTCTCTCTGTTGAGATGACCATCTCTACTTGTTTTGTTTGCCAAGTTTATGCATCTGCACTTGTCTGTCTCATTAGTATGTTCTGACTTTTTACTTTTGTCCTCGAGTTTTTTAGCTGCTGTTTTCAGTGACTTCTTGCTCATTAGTGCATTTGGTTTTTTGTTCATTTTTTTTTACCGGGTTATCCCAGGATGCCCCTTTCTCCCATTCTGTTTTTCATCACCATAACTTAATATAATTAGGGCCTAGCACAACTGGTAATCCTACAAGTTTTATTCAAGTTATTGAGGTAATTACCAGAAAATCAGTTAAATGTTCAAACACTGAGTAATCTGAGCACCAAGATGAGCAGAGGAATTGAATGCTGGGGCACAGATTCACTAGTATACTTCAATTACTCTTTGCTACTTTAGGTTAAGAAGCCCATTAGGAGATCTTTATGACTACTTGGCATTGCCACACAAAATAGCAACAGCCACCTTGTGAATCTGGCCCTGGATGAATCAGAGCCTTGGTGCTAAGTGGTCTAGGATGTTTCTGTAACTATGGCATTTTAAGAAAAGTCCTAGTGCTCAGAATTTACACCAATATGACAACCATATTTTAAAAAGCACTTAAAATATATTCAAGAAGTTTTAAAGACATTTCAGTAAAGATGACTAAATGCAGGAACTTCTTAAAGAATGCCCTCTGCTGGACTGAGGGCCTGGCCGATGTAGGGGTGCGTGAGGATACTGCTTTTCATAAAATCATAGGGTGCCTATACATGAGCAGAGAGGCTCCTCTGAGGTGCTGTAATTCCAGCGCATTGGAGCAGACTCGATTAATCAATTGCCATGCTCCAGCAGCTTCCTGTGTCTTGTATATCTGCATCCCTGTGCTTAAAAATAATGGTGAAGATACTTGAACTAAAGCTTGTCAAATGAGACGCTGGGGCACTTTAATTAGAGCAGCTGTTGAAGCCACTCTAATTAAAGCATGCCTCTTCCTCCCCCCTGCCCCTTGCCCCTGGAGCATGCGTAAAAGTGCCTATAGAAAATTAGGGTTGGAAGGGACCTCAGGCGGTCATCCAGTCCAACCCCCTATTCAAAGCAGGATCATCCACAACTAGAGCATCTCAGGCAAGGCTTTGTCTAGTCAAGTTTAAAAAAATCTCCAAGGATGAAGAGTCCACAGCCTCTCTAGGGAACCTGTTCCAGAGCTTTACTACCTTCTCATGAGGAAGTTTTTTCCTAATATCCTACCTAAACTTCCCTTGCTGCAACTTGAGACCATTGCTCCTTGTTCTGTCATGTACCACCGCTGAGAACAGTCCAGCTCCGTCCTCTTTGTAACCACCCTGCAGGTAGTTGAAGGCTGTTATCAAATCCATTCTCAGTCTTCATAGTTTCATAGTTTCATAGTTGGTAGGGTCGGAAGGGACCTGAGCAGATCATCATGTCCGACCCCCTGCCATGGCAGGAAAAAGTACTGGGATCAAACGACCCCAGCAAGGTGTTTGTCTAACCTCCTCTTAAAGACCCCCAGGGTAGGAGCCAGCACCACTTCACTTGGAAGTTGGTTCCAGCTCCTAGCCACCCTGACTGTGAAGTAGCACCTCCTGATGTCTAGTCTGAATCTACCTTCTGCCAGCTTGTAACCGTTATTTCTAGTCACTCCTGGTAGTGCTCAGGGGAACAGGGACTCTCCTAATGCCTGCTGGTCCCCTCTGCCTAGTTTGTAACAGGCCACTAGATCCCACCTGAGCCTTCTCTTGTGGAGGCTAAGACATCTTAGTGTCTTAGGTCCCTTAGCCGCTCCTCGTAGGGCCTGCCCTGCTGCCCCCTGATCATGCGGGTGGCCCTCCTCTGAACCCTCTCAATGCTGTCCACATCCCTCCTGAAGTGCAGCGCCCAGAACTGGACGCAGTACTCCAACTGCGGCCTGACCAGTGCTGCATAGAGGGGGAGGATCACCTCCTTGGACCTGCTTGAGATGCATCTGTGGATGCATGACAAGGTGCGGTTGGCCTTCCTGACCATGTCCCCACACTGTCAGCCCATGTTCATTTTGGCATCAATAATGACTCCAAGATCCTTCTCTGCCTCTGCACTGACAAGAAGGGAGTTCCCCAGCTTGTAGGTCTGCTGCTGGTTCTTCCTCCCCAGGTGCAGCACCTTGCACTTGTCAGTGTTGAAACCCATCCTGTTCTCATCTGCCCACCCCTGTAACCTGTCTAGGTCCAATTGCAGCCTATTCCTCCCTTCTAGCGTGCCCACATCCCCCCACATCTTAGTGTCGTCAGCAAATTTGAATAGGGTGCTTTTTACCCCCTTGTCCAAGTCAATGATGAAGATGTTGAACAGCACGGGTCCAAGGACCGAGCCCTGGGGGACCCCACTGCCCACATCCCTCCAGGTTCTCTTCTCCAGACTAAATAAGCCCAGTTCCCTCAGCTTCTCCTCAGAAGTTCCCAACCCCCTCACCATTTTTGTTGTCCTCCACTAGACTCTCCTCAATTTGTTCACATCCTTTCTGTAGTGGGGGCCCCGAAACTGGACACAGTATTCCAGGTGTGGCCTTACCAGGGCCACAATAGAGGAAAAGAATCACTTCCCTCGATCTGCTGGCAACGCTCCTACTAATGCAGCCGAGTATGCTGTTAGCATTCTTTGCAACAAGGGCACCCTGTTGGTTCATATATTCAGGCAATATCAAAGCCATGTATAGCTTCCAGTTCTATTCAGAGAGTGAAAGTTCTCTTTAACTTCATTTAGCAATTCTTACTTAAGGCATCACTGTAATAAAAAAGCCACAATAAAGACTTTAGAGGTTTCAAAGTCAAGTAATTTTGATTTGCTTTAAGACTGGGCCATAACTTTTACTGTCTGCAAGATAAGGTAAATCCAAACTCTCTGAGAGTCCAATTACCTTAATATATTACAGGTTGGTTGGGTTCTTATAATAAAAACAAACAATACATGTGGGGAAGCAGCATTTTTCTACATTTCTACAGTATATGATAAATCATAAATGTTATATATTCAAATTTGGTGACCATGTAAAATAAATTTGTAATATTTATATACAGCAAGAAATGTCCGAAAAAGGAAAAAAAAAATTCCTGCTTGTGGCTTGAGTCAACATAACATATTGTTGTAATCTTTAAGGGCAAAGTATTCTAGCATAGTATTCAGCAAATATAATTAAGGATGTATGACTTAAGTACCAACTGAATGGTAGTGGTTAGAAGTGATACCACTGGACTGAGACATAGTGGTTTTGATTCCCATCTAAGGAGATTTAATCTGTACCTAAAAATACTCTGTTAGGTTCATGGATATAAGGAGTGTTATATAATATTTCTAGTGAAACGACAGAATGTTAATCACCAGATGAAAGGAGGGATCTATAGGAGAGGGAAATCTTAGAATATAAAATCTGAAGAAAGCCTTTTGAGTAGCTAGCAAAACAAGATAGCACTTGATTCACATTCCCAACCCCTCCCACATATCTGGATTAAAATGTATCTATAATTAGAAATGAGTCATAGGTAAGTAGAACAGTGTATAAATATTTGCACCCTATAAAGCACTAATTTATTGCTACACACAATATATATGCTTAACTCTTGGGGATGTTATTCTTTTTCCTCCCCTTTTGTTACAGGAGTAGTCATGTATCAACTTTATTTAAGGTTGCAGCTAAAGAGGAATCATTATTTTGACAACCTTTTTTTTAAAGAAAGATTCCTTTAGCCCATTATTTCTGGTTAAAGTCAGCAGTGTCAAAATGACATAAACAAATGACAAAATATTTGGGATGCTTTTAAGCTGTACCGTCAGAGAGATGTAGATACTTCTAAACAATACATTATTTTTTGCCTTTGGAAATAAACATACTATTTTAGATAAAAGGCCATAGAACAAATATGATTCAAGTGTAGAAAATGTTTCACTCAGAGAGATACAGGGCTACATCTTGCCCATTTTACTAACATGGTTAGTTTCATTAATTGCTATACTTATGTGTTTAGTAAGTCTCTAACTGTAACCTGCATTCCTTATTTTCTTTTGCATATATTGTTTTAATAATCCTATTACTGACATAAATTGAGTAGAGCAACAGATGGAATGTATGTGGGAGAGAAGAGCTGGTGTGGGGCTATTCCAGAATAAATATCTGGTTAGAGGGACACAGTTTAGCTAAAACATGGAAATCTCTACTTTTAGACTCCTTTCTAATAAAACATCCTTGTCACTAAACCACTGAATTGACATTTGCTGTGTAAACACAATTTTTGTACTCATAGAATAAACAAAGGAAAAGTACATATGTTTATAACAGGTGCTTACAATGAATGATGCAACTGTCTGTTCACTCTGCTCTTACAAGTAATACAGCACATAGTATGTGGGATCCATGAGGGTGAATCCAGTAATCAGGTCTAAATAATTCCATGCCAAAGTGTTGGCAACATCTGATATGTACAAAAAAATATGCTAGGCATATAATTGCATACCTCGCTGAACATAACACCATGCAAACACCAGTGGGATTAGATTAACACATGATAATACATTTATTAACATAAAGGAAATCATTCTGAACTGTTTTTTTTAGGGATGGAACTGAAAGGAATGAAAATGTATGCTGATAAATGTATTTAAACATATCTAATATATACGTCGGTATAGAGACTGTGTCTGGCTGGAACATTAGCATTTTAGTACTGTATCCCTGGAAAATAATTTTCTCTTTTAGTATATTTTAACTTTCTTATTTGAGTAATTTATATATATTTCAGCAAAATATTATTTTTTACACAATTATTTTTATTCTGGCATATTATCATCCAATATATAGTCGAATAATAGCATAATTATATGTATATAGAGTAGCAAAAGAGTGATATTTGAAAGAATTACTCTGTAGAGCTTCTTTTCCATTGTGCATAAGCATTTAAACAAGAGGATGTACAAATCGGCTTAAACAGTAACAAATCTCAGTTATTAACTGGCAAAATGATTATAGAAATGTAGACTGTAATGTGAAAAGACTTTACATTGGATTTTGCATGTAGGCCCATGCCATGAAGAATTCTAAAGGCATATCACCTTGAGAAAAAGCATCTGAGAGTAGAACACTATTATACACTCAGTAATTGGCTGTTTTTTTTATCTGAATACACAAAAAGCAGTAGTCCAAAGAATTATCTATTTAGCCATTGTATGCAAGAAGGGCAACAGCTTACAACACAGGCCCAGAGCACAAAAATCAGTTCTGTCCCGATAGGCAGCTGTGTTCTCACAACAGGTGTCTGTAATATTTATTTCATCATTCTCCAGCTAGTCTGCTCAGGGCTTGTGGGCAGACTGTATTAAACCTTTGAATGGCTACAAATTAAAGGCCTGATCCTCTAATTTGTAGTCAACTGGTAAGCCTGATTTCTGACTCATATGAATAGCTGTATCATTAGTATAAACCAGTGCCAAATGAATCCAAGGAGGAGTTCAGATTAAAAATGGATGGCATAATAGAATCCCTGGTGAAAGGTGCTTTAGAAATGAGACTGGAGGGAAAGCAATGTGAAGTGAGGCTATACTGCATGATATTGAAAGCTTTTTTCTTTTCAAGGGAATATAGTAATTTATGTGCTTTCATGTGAACTACATTATGCTTCACTGTTTTTGACATGAGAGTGATAAAACTGATTTTAAAGGAAAAATGTATGTTTCCTGCTGGTGAGACAAAATGTTGAAAATCCATTTGATTCCACTGAAGTTATATGGATGACATAGGTTGACAGCCTGCTACTACACAGTACTACAAAAGGAAATTGTTCAACCTCTGCCACACTATGTCCATTTTTAAATTGAGATCTTACTGCTATAAAGTCAGTCAGCTAAGAAGTGTTTCTCTTATTTTGGGGTGGTAGTAACAGGGTGCCAAACCAAGACTTTTTTTTTTTTTTTACTGACAATCTGCAAACTTTTTACTGACTACCAAACATACTGACATGTTTTACATAATGTAAATGTAACCTTCTGCCAGGTCCTGGACAAGGGTCAGGTTCAAAGTTAGGGATTTAACACCTACCATCATAAAGTTTGGTTGTCTGTAAAAAGTTGGCAGATTGTCAAAAAAAGAAAAAAAATCTTGGGTTTGCAATCCTGCTCAACTGCAGTAGCAGTGGTTTTATACCACGCTCCCTAGGGGTCCCTTACTCATCTCACATCCTGATGCCTCCAACTGCATTCCATACCATGCTGCTTCCCCCAGGCTGACCCCAGCCTTACACCCACTAGTCTTGCCCTCTACTTTCTGGTATAAACTACCAAAAGAAGGATTATTGTCTTCCTACCTGTGACCCAGGCACAAAAATCAGGCAGGCAAGAAGATACAGCAGCAGCAGCATATGGTGTAGTGGGGAAGCAGAAGGAAAGCTCCTGTAGGCTAGAAAGCTCTGAAAAATATTCCCTTAAGGGTGCTGCACTCCTTCTCAGACACCAGTTGGCACTCCTGTGCTCTGTCTGTTTTTCAACATGCAGCTTTGTTTAGATGAGCTTCAATCAAGCTCCGGTTTGCTTAGGTTTGTTTTTTTTTTAACTGGTTTTTTTTTTTTTAAGGACTGTCTCTAAATTTATGGACAGTTGGCAACACTGGGCTATTAGGCTTCCAAAACAAATTTAACTGAAGCCTCAGGATCTTTTTATAGGTTTAACGTTCCATCATGTCCTATGTTATAAGTTGCTGGAACAGAAGTGAGGATTAAGTATACATTACAAACATTTCTTTCATGGTTTGGTCTGTATCATAGGTTAATGACGATGCCTCATGTGGTCATAAAGCACAGCCAGCAGCATCTCAGGTTTTAAGATGATTATAATCATCTCAGTGAGAATTCTTGGGGGGAAAATATTCCTTCTCTATCTTTCTACTCCAGCTAATTTGCTAGAAGTTAATATTTTAGGACATATGAGTGCTGTGTGCTGTAAAGTTGCATCTCTTCAGTGCAAATTATATCAGAATACCCATGTCAAGGTCAAATCCTGTCACTTGCACTAATATAAAAAATGCAACTATTTTTGCTTTGAACAGAGTTCAAAGCTTTGTTCAGTTGGCCTTGCTGAAAGAAAGAACCTAAAACTGCTTAAGGATAGGAATGTAATCTGCCGAAATTTAATCCTTACTTTCTAGGTTCATAAACCAAAGCAACCTTTGGTGCTTTCTGTGTTTGACATTCCTAAAAATATGTGCAAATAGAGCAATGCTCAACCCTTTTGGTCAATTTGCAATATTGCATATTTATTTCTGGCCAAAGCAAGGTCTGTCTTCATACCTATTTGTTTGGAATTAATTTAAAAGCCTTTATATATACAGTTCCCACAGTAGTCCTGTTTCTCGTGCCTCAGTAAAACTCAGTTGGACAACTAGGATGCATTTTTAAAGCAAAGAGTCCTCAGGAGGCAGTAGCCTCAGTTCCATCACATGCCAGGCATTTTCCTCAGGGGTCCCTTGAGTCTAACAAGGTTCGGAACTGCTGCAATATAGAACCTCTACCTTGATGTTTTGTGGAGGAAAGGGAAGGATTGACTTAATCTGGGCCAGCATGGGAGAGACAGGGTTAAAAGTGGTGCAGCTCCTGGGGACAGGACAGAACTCAGAATTGTGTGGAGGGCATAGGATTATTATGGGCTTGAGGGAAGATATTAGAGACCAATATATGAGTAATGATATGAATAAAATAATGTTAAAGACACTGATAAATCAGTATGCACGTCTTAAAAAATAGAGAAAGTCCAGTTTCATTTATAGGTAAAGAGCTGTAAAAACATTTGGGTCAACTCAGCTGTATTTGGTAATCACTGGACAACAAGTCATTCACATTCACGTAGGAGCAATATTGCAACTCCAAACTTATTTTTCAACGTTACAAGTAGCACACAATAGGCTTAGCCACTACATATACAAGTATAGGCAATTTTTAGGGGGGGTGGTTTGTGTCAGGTCAGTCTGGAATAATTCCATGCGGACGGTTCCATGTATTAAGTTATTAAAGTATAGACATAGCGCTTCAAATTCAGACCCTACCTTCACCCAAATACACTTGCAAGTGAAGATGCAGACAAACCCTACCCTACATTAGCTCAGGGGTTGACAGTGAAGAATTCAATATGTACACTGCAGTTAATAAAGTTTGAACTGAAAGAGAACTGGCATATTGCAAAAGTAGAGTAGTAAAGCATGTATGTTAAAGATGGCATGGATGTAAGTTTAACTTAAATGATTTCCTGAAGCTTTAGAAATTTTTCAGATAGGAATGCAGTTAAACAATTATAAAAATGCTTATGTGAGAAATATGCTTGAGCTTCAAATTGGTTACTGAAGAATTATTTCATCTAAGAGCGATTGTTATCAGTTTGTCAACACAGATTTCCATAAGCTTTAGCCAAGGGGAACATAAATCTTAGAACAACAGTATATAACTTTTTTCTTTACCACCCAAGTACAAAATGATATAGGAAAGAGGAAGGTAAAAGGGTATATTTTTCATTAGAGGAATAAAGATAAACCAATAGTTTTATCTTTATGCAAGTGCTAGTTCTTTACTAAGTTTAAAATATTTGAAGGAAAGGGTAAGAGTACCAAACATTTATAGATACTGGCTTGCAGGCACCCTCCACATTGTGCTTCACATTTAGAGTTTTAAGACAATGTTTGGCCTAAAATAGGTGTTTCTATAGTTACCACCAAGCTAAACTGAAGCTTCAAAGCATCTGGAGCTACTACCTGAATGTTTTCTGCCTGGAGCTCCTGGTACTTAGTTGTTTTGTGCCTAATAGAATCGGTATGTGGAGAAAACATATATTTATTTAGGATTCCTTGAAACAACCAAACAACGACTATTTTATTTATTTTAAATATGAAAAGTACAAAGAGCCATCCATACAAACCAACCCTAGCTAAAGCAAACATTTGCCCAAACAAAGCGGTGTGCCCTTAAAATACAGAGGGGCTCACAAACCATATGCCTATACCTTAAAAGTTAGTAGACTTAGGCTCCATCAGAATAACAAGGTGAGAGTGCCAGAACCCAGGACTTCTTATGGATGTGTGACTCCCCACAGCTTCCTTTAATATCACCTAGAGACTATGAAACCACTTAGAATGAAAGAAATTATAATGATTCCTACATGTGTCAGGTATCCAGGTTGTAGCTGTATTGGTCTAGAGGATAAAGCAATCAGGGTAATTTGCATTATCACAAAACCTCACAGGAGGTGGGAGACTCCATACCAGCTATGAACTGACTGCCCAGAGAAGTTTTCCATTTATTGACTCCTCTGTGAAATCCTATGAAATATGAACCTCTAATGAATTCTATGAATTTCTACCCAGGAGAACTTGTCTTGTTGGTCTAATAAAAGATATCATCTCTACTATGAGTCCTGAATGATTCCTACATTACATTTATCAAACAATATAGCTATAAGAAACAAAATCATAGCACAGTAGAAACTTACTTTGTGTTTGAATATGAACCCCAATTTTTATTAACTTCAGGGATTGTTTCATATCTTTTATTAAAAAATTACTTTTTATATTTTGAATGGATGAAAATGCACTGTGGCATTGAAAGCTTTCAAATTAGGATCCATTAGCATGGACACCTCCACTGCTGGTTCTGGCATACTGAGTGGAAGGAAAGATGGTCTCTCAAGAAAGTCAGGTTCCACAAAACCTTGAGTCATTATATAAGAGTCATTCATCCAAAGATGAATATACCTCCTCTGCTCATGCTTGTAGGGAGGCAGTTAGACGGGCCAAAGCTACCATGGAGCTGAGGATGGCAACCCAAGTAAAAGACAACAAGAAATTGTTTTTTAGATATATAGGGAGTAAAAGGAAGGCCCAGGGAGGAATAGGACCCCTGCTAAATGGGCAGAAACAATTGGTGACGGACAGGGGGGACAAGGCTGAACTCCTCAACAAGTTCTTTGCCTCAGTGTTCCTAAGTGAGGGGCGCGACAAGTCTCTCACTGGGGTTGTAGAGAGGCAGCAGCAAGGCGCCAGACTTCCATGCGTAGACCCTGAAATGGTGCAGAGTCATTTGGAAGAACTGGATGCCTTTAAGTCGGCAGGCCCAGATGAGCTCCATCCAAGGGTGCTGAAGGCACTGGCTGACATCATTGCAGAGCCACTGGCGGGAATATTTGAAAGCTTGTGGCGCACGGGCCAAGTCCCGGAGGACTGGAAAAGGGCCAATGTGGTTCCCATTTTCAAAATGGGGAGGAAGGAGGACCCAGGCAACTATAGACCTGTCAGTCTCACCTCCATCCTTGGCAAAGTCTTTGAAAAAATTATCAAGGCTCACATTTGTGAGAGCCCGGCAGGACAAATTATGCTGAGGGGAAACCAGCACGGGTTCGTAGCAGGCAGATCGTGCCTGACCAATCTAGTTTCTTTTTATGACCAGGTTACGAAACGCCTGGACACAGGAGGAGGGGTGGATGTCGTATACTTAGACTTCAGGAAGGCCTTCGATATGGTATCCCACCCCATACTGGTGAACAAGTTAAGAGGCTGTGACTTGGATGACTACACAGTCCGGTGGGTGGCGAATTGGCTAGAGGGTCGCACCCAGAGAGTCGTGGTGGATGGGTCGGTTTCGACCTGGAAGGGTGTGGGCAGTGAGGTCCCGCAGGTCCTTGGACCGATACTCTTTAATGTCTTCATCAGTGACTTGGACGAGGGAGTGAAATGTACTCTGTCCAAGTTTGCAGATGACACAAAGCTATGGGGAGATGTGGACAAGCCGGAGGGCAGGGAACAGCTGCAAGCAGACCTGGAGAAGTTGGACAAGTGGGCAGAAAACAACAGAATGCAGTTCAACAAGGAGAAATGCAAAGTGCTGCACCTAGGGAGGAAAAATGTCCGGCGCACCTACTGCCTAGGGAATGACCTGTTGGGTAGCATGGAAGTGGAAAGGGATCTTGGAGTCCTAGTGGACTCCAAGATGAACATGAGTCGGCAGTGTGACGAAGCCATCAAAAAAGCCAATGGCACTTTATCGTTCATCAGTAGATGCATGACGAATAGGTCCAAGGAGGTGATACTTCCCCTCTATCGGGCGCTGGTCAGACCGCAGTTGGAGTACTGCGTGCAATTCTGGGAGCCGCAATTCAAGAGGGATGCGGATAACCTGGAGAGAGTCCAGAGAAGGGCCACTCGTATGGTTAAGGGCCTGCAGACCAAGCCCTACGAGGAGAGACTAGAGAAACTGGATCTTTTCAGCCTCCGCAAGAGAAGGTTGAGAGGCGACCTTGTGGCTGCCTATAAGTTCATCACGGGGGCACAGAAGGGAATTGGTGAGTATTTATTCACCAAGGTGCCCCCGGGGGTTACAAGAAATAATGGCCACAAGCTAGCAGAGAGCAAATTTAGACTGGACATTAGGAGGAACTTCTTCACAGTTAGAGTGGCCAGGGTCTGGAACGGGCTCCCAAGGGAAGTGGTGCTCTCCCCTACTCTGGGGGTCTTCAAGAGGAGGTTAGATGAGCATCTAGCTGGGTTCATCTAGACCCAGCACTCTTTCCTGCTTATGCAGGGGGTCAGACTCGATGATCTATTGAGGTCCCTTCTGACCCTAACATCTATGAATCTATGAATCTATAAGAAGTTAAAAGACAATTTAAACCTTTTCTGGAAGCTGAATCCAATATAGATTTCTAATGTGATAAACTTTCTGTATAAGATACTGTGACCATATTTCAAATGGCATCCAAATGGTCTGAAGGTATCACACAGTAGAGGACCCAAATATCTAAATGTGAGAGGGAAAATTAATGGGCAGCAAAATCTCCACTGGAGAAGAATGGTTTAATATTTCTCATTAGCTGCTATTTGGAAAGAGGATTCTTTTTTGCTCCTGCTTCTGCTTGATCCTCTAGGACAGGGGTGGGCAATTATTTGGGCCGTAGGGCCACTCAGGGAGTTTTGGTGAGTTGTAGGCCAGGTCAGTCCTCCTCTTCCCACAACAGTTCACCAAAACTCTCTAAGTGCTCCATGTGCAGTCAGGCAGCTGGGATGGGGCCAAGGGTGGGCTGGGAGCAGAATCCAGGAGTAGATTGAGTGGGCAGGGTCAGGGCGGGATTGCAAGGTATCAGTGTGAGGCCAGGGCTCGGAACAGAACCACGATCTGGTCCTTGCCCGCCCCTGCGATGGGCACTAGTTCTGCAGGCAGGGGCATGCAGGGATCGTGGTTCTGTCCCAGGTCCCAGCCCTGTGCTGTCACTGCTCTTAGATCCCAGGGTCTCCATAGAGACTGGCCAGGAACCACACGGGCAGGGCATGCAGCTGGGCAGATGGGATGGAGCCATGGGCAGGTAGGGATCTGCGTCCAGGAGCAGGACAGGTGGATGGGGCTGAGTCTGGGATCATGGGGCAATGACAGCATGGGGCTGCAGCCTGTGGTAGAGATGTGATCTGCTCCCCATGTGCCTCTGCCCACGGAACCGGCACCTATCACGGGTGTGTGGGGAATACATCATCCCACATGTCACTGCCCTGCAATCTTGCCCCATGATCATAGTCCTGCCTGCCACTTCCTGTCTGCCTATGTCCCCATCCCATCCCCACTGCTTGCATGGGTTATATCCCTTTCAGTGGGTGCAGGTTGGATGGGCCAGAGTGCCTGGGCAGTGGGGTCAGGTCTGGTGGTGGTGGCAGCCAGAAGCAGCCACTGCCGCTAGTGCTGCCAAGAAACAAGACTGGCCACTGTGCTGCCCTGGCCCTATTGTGCACCTGGATGCAGTGGGACTGGCTGCATGCACCATGGCCTGGGCTGCCACCTGTGCCTGAGCCAAGTGGGGCCAAGGGAAGTGCCATGGGCCAGACAAAATCCTTTGGCAGGCCGAATCTGGCCCGCAGGCTATATTTTGCCCACCTCTGCTCTTGGGCAAGCTGAAGATCTAGAATGACCTGCAAATTAAGGTCCTGAGTAAAACAGAGGTGCAAGTGGCTGTTACAACAGGGGTCTTAAAAGTTCCTCTGGTGGCTCTTTGCTAGGACAAGACTGAACCTTGCTGGTGGAATCTTCAGGATAGGAGTTTCAAACTGGATTTAAGGCTACTTTTGGCTGCTGGAAGAGTGCACATCAAACTTAGTGTTGTCAAAAATCCAGTTTTCAAGATAACATGACAGTCAATAGTACAAGCAGCAGTGGTACCAATTTATCCACATGTCTCACTGGGTTGCTCAAGAGCCCTGTGCTGGAGGGTTAGCTCAAGGAGTAAGTGCTAGGGTTCAGTTCCTCACCGTTCTGTTGCTGACCTCTCAGCTGAGATGAGCAACAAAGATTAAAAAGAAACCAAAAGTCCAAATTAAGTGAGGAACTGAATTCAACCCATTTTCCACTCTGAACAGCTGCTACACACTAACTACTTGTGGTCACTACCAATCCAAGCTGAATGCAGTCTAGTGATTTAGAAGTGGATGGCTCTGAATCCTGTTACCGAATCCCAGAGCCAGGCTTCCAATTACTGCATTTCTTTCTTTATAGTAAACATATGAAGCTAACAATCCAATACACATTTTATGAAGTGCATTTTTCTCTGAGAGAGGAATTATTATCACAAAAAAACTACTTGCTGTTTATTATCAGGACCTTTGGATGTTGACAAGATTATTAGTTAAAATTCCCATTCCTTAACTATTCAGGCAATGAATGCTGTCTATTCTGCACTTAATAAACAAGATGAAATAATAAACTAGAAACAGAAGAAAACACTGTGGGATTAACTCTGCATTTAGGCTGAATTCTTACTTTTTTATTATGTAGCAACCACAAGGACAGTGCTTGCCAGCCAATGCTATTGACATGGCAAAATAAGCATGGGGATTTTTGGCTATGTGGTATGACAAGGATTAAGTCTTTTAGAAAAAAACCCCCAAAACCTCTCTCATTAAGCAGTGGCTGAAAGAACAGATGCATTATTTTTACATTTGCCTGCAAAGGTTTTTTTTACCTGTAGCAAAGTAATGATGTAAAACTGCATAGTGATTAAGAGTGCGTGTGTGTGAAAACCTAATGAAATAAAAATTATTTCTCCATTTTGCATAATCAAATAATATTTCCCCTTAGTTCAGAAATGATGACAGCTTCATTTACTGACTGAGGTCTGGACTGGGATAACTTTGTTCATGGTGATTAACGTCTTCCACAATGAGAAGTTGCATTTTGTCAGTAGGGATACTTGAGAAGTAATAATACTCAAAACAGCAGACATTTAAAATGCCAAGGATTTAAAAACTGCATATATCACACAGTGGGGAAGGGAAGGGGTTGAGAATCAATTAAAAAGCTTTTTGGTAAGATTAAACATGACTTTTAAATGGGAAAATAGGGGGAAAGTGGTGAATGCAAATATATTTAATGGGTCAAAGACTGGATTAATATAAACAATCTTTTATACTAAATCTAAGCAAAGCCATAAAAAGAATAAATCTTTTCCAGAAGAAAATCCATAAGTGTTTATCACTTTCTATTAATACAATCATAGTTTAGGTTAAGGCTATCATAAAACTTAAATGAGCTGGAAAAAGGAACATTCTGTTTTGTAAAATCATATGCTATTGTTTGTAACCATTTAGCTCTCTGTTGGTTTTGGCAGCAAGGCCTTGCCCCTTTCAATGCCTATGCAGTTTTATTATTTGGTAACACTGACTTGAAACCAAGGCAAGTTAATGTCTTTTAAAACTGGAATGATGTAATTTGGACAGTCTGGAGAACAGAAAGATGCACTGAGCTAGGTTCTGCTGGGTGACAGCAGCTTTTAGATTTGTCAAAAAGCCAAGATATGAGCTCACACTATGAGGTACTGGCTTTGAAGGACTAAAATAAGATGACATTGGTCACTCAACTGCAAATTTAAACTGCAGTTACAAATGCTTACGTGAACCTGGCATAAGTCCAAGCCAAGAGATGGATGACAACACTTGAAGTATCAGCAAAATACACATCAACGAAGTGATACCTAAGGAAAGGATCACTTTTTCACTTGCAGTACTTACGAGACAAACCTCTTCAGCTCATTTTTAGGTAGAACTTTGAGTCATAGCTAAAGGAATTCTTGCTTCAGTAAAGACTGGAAGTGTAACCCGGGTTGTACTCCAAAAGGTACCCCCTCTCCAATTGAAGGGATTAAAGCAGGTGTGCAAGTGCCGTGGGAGGTGTAGGGACTCTCCTCCCCCTATAGAGCAGAGCCAGACCACCAATGGGGCCTTAACCATATTCTTTTTAATGAGAGAACAGTACTGGGAACAGGCATAAACCCGGGGGTATAGGGGACAGTACAATGCCCCAAGTGGGCAGGATTCAACAAAGGTTAGACACTTGCAATCATTGACAAAAGACAGGGTTAACAAAATATAAAATACAAACAGCAGAGCAAACAATACTGGTTGGGGAAATATAAAAGGCACAAAATACAAAATGTCAAATAACAAGGAATATAGGGCCTAGGTACCTGGAGGGGGGGAAAGAGGGAAAACACAATGACCCCTTTCCACTGCAACAAGAATTTCTCCCTGTTACTTTACTCACCCCAGCTGGAACTTGAACTCAGATCTCCCACATGGTAGGCAGAAATACTACCACACAGCCACCAGCACTGGTGCTATTGCAAGCTGCTAGGGGTCTTGAACTTCCTGGAGCCCTGACCTTATGTCAAGTTGCTTGATCTCTGATTGGAGGAGCTGGAAGCAGAGCTGGGAACCTCTCCGGTCACTGCTCAGATCCTTGTTGGAGTTAGGGAGCCTCTCCTACTGGCCACAACCTCTCGTAGGGGATCCTGGAGCCCAGCGGAGAGTCTCTCCTGCCAGCCGCACGCCACGCTGCTGAGGGTGCACCTGCTGCCTGCAGGTCCCGCTCCTTCAGGTGCTTCTGGGGCAACTGCTCCCGCCTCGCTAGCCCAAATTGCCAGCTCTTTGAAGCTCCTTCCTTGTGGTCTCTCGCTGGTCTCCCCTGAGTCAGCTGTGCTGCCCTTTTTATCCCCCTCCAGGTGACCCAAGGGGCCAATTACGGGACACGGAGGGTGAGTCTCTGGGGCCTGATTGGTGAGGAAAGGGAATCCCAAGTCCTCCAATCATCTTTTACCCCTTCAAAACCCTTGGGCCAAATCATTACCAGATTGGTGAGGAAAGGGAATCCCAAGTCCTCCAATCATCTTTTACCCCTTCAAAACCCCTGGGCTAGGTCACTGCCAGCTAACCTGTCACAGAAGGTTTTAAGAGGAATAGTCAAATAGCGTTAACAAACTATTTAAAAATGATTTTCATTTGTACTTATGAAAATGTACAGTTAACAAATATATGATTCAATTTACTAACAGTAATTACTGTATTACAATCTGAATATAAAATACACTTTAGAGTTTCACATACTTCAGCAAAGATGAAAGATCTTCATTCATACTTTTTCCTAGGAACTGAGATCTTTTCAGCCTGACCTTATCACAACTTTAAAATGTTATTTCAGAATCTGTAGAGTGATTTTATATAGTCAAGGGTCTAGAAGGAACTGAAATTAGGTTAGGTTATTATAGTCATTTTAGGTGCAGAAAACTGGTTCAGTCCTGACTTCAAGCCAGGCATAACAGAACATAGCGTGTTCCAGATGAGTATCCTGACTACTAAGCTATTCTGGGATGAGTTGCTCTCAAAAAAGTTTTGAAAGATCTTTTAATTTTGAAGTGGAATGAAAACCAAATTTCAAATCCTCCAAATTTTTCCCCAGGTGGAATTCTTGTTTTCTGGCCAGTGCTTTATAGAAGTTTGCTGGAGGAAGAGAAGGAGAGAGAGAGAGCGAGCCAGATCCAACTAAAGAAAAACTGGTTCAGCTCAAGAGATGACATTGTGCTCAGTTTAAAGAAATAGATATTGCTGGGAATTCTAACACACCACCCATGGCGCACTTGGAAAGTACTATCAGTTCCAACATGTAATGTGGAATATTGCCACTTCTACAGCTGAAGAGCTGTAAACTTGTCATAGGGACAGGTTTTCATAATCCTAAAACACTTATATTATAGCTCCTCTGGGAGCATAAGCATCTCTGGTATCACTCCAAGGAAGAGCTCAGAGTTACACTGAATATAAGGAGGCCTACATGGCCTCTCTCTTTCTATAGTGCAGTCCAGGAAATCACCTGAATAACCATCTGCAACAGATACAAGCTTTATCAAAGAGTCTCATTTTTACATTAACTCAGAAATGAACTAGGAATGTGCCAAGGCAACTGTCAAGTCACATAGCTTTAATTCTGCCACTACTAGGACTCAGGATAGTTTTCACATATTCAAGGGCCACATTACTAGTTTAGCTAGTCCCAAGAAATACCTCTGCTGTGTGAGGCATTCCCTGGTGGTGTAGGATCAGTTTACTAACCGTAGAACTCTTCTCTCCCCTCACACCGTGACCCATGGAGGTACCCAGATATGGAAGGGAGGGGATAAGATAAGGATCCAAGCCTGGTCAGACTTTAAAGCACTACAACACAATGGACCAAACTTTGAGACTGTTTAAAATAAACAGGGGGCTTCTCCAATCTCTAGCATGCTACCAGAAACAGTGTAGCACAGTGGTGACATAAAGCAGGATCTTTCTTTTCTCTGCCTTAACCCAGCTATTTTTTCCCAATTATCAGAAAATTTAAAATGTGTTTTGTAAAATTCACAATATTGGGAATTACCGAACTCGCTTTTGCAAGGAAAGGATTTGATGAAAGCAATGGTAGGTCTGGATGACAGAATGCAGCTCAGGTACTGGAAGCAGTCTAACCAGTTCAGCATAAATGCTCTGCCTGGGATAATTAGCCTATCTAAAGAAAGCTGTATTAGGGTGAGATTACACATTACAATTAGGCCATGTTAACAACATGTTTAAAACTTGATCAGTTGTAAATTAGGGATTGTTAACAAGTGCTAACTGCCTTTTAGGCATCTTAAAGTTATGCCACTTCAGGCAAGAATTATCTCTGAGCTGTTACCTGGCTCAAGGTAAGTTAACTTCTGGCTGCTTATTTAGTTGGGCACCGAGGAAATGCAGCTCTACTATTCCCAGTACTAAAGCTTGCTCCGGTATCTCTGTATGACACAGCATTATTCCAGAGGGATATGCTCTAAATGCCATAAATCTTACTGAAAAAATCTATGCCTATTGCATTGGATAGGAACGTGGTTAGAAACAGTTGGAAAGACTTTACTAACCAAACTGAGCTGAGGGAAGGAAAGAGATCATTAAATTAGGGTGTTTGTCTTACTCAAGACCTTCAACTATTACAACTGATATACATGTGTCATTTAATTAAAATGTATTAAATAAATCAGAGATACTAAAGTGGCAAGAATAATATTGCAGAAAGAAGTCATAGGAAAGGGACTCAGAGAAGTCAAATGTATCTCATCTCTCTCACTGCACTGTGTATCACTGTGCAAAGCCAAAGTTCATTTAACCTTTAACCTGCCCACAATAAACTAAGGAAAACCTTGTATTATAGGCAGACAAGGTTTCTTGGGTGAATCTGATATCTTTTATTAGACCAACCCAAATAGTTGGAAAATAATTATTAAGCAAGCTTTTGGGTTCAAAAACCCTTCATCAGGCTAAGGAAGTTACAGCAGTTGGTGTGTGCTCTTCCTGGATGGAATGAAAAGTAAAGAAGCCAGCGGCTGGGCTGGCATGCATACAAGACAGGCAGTCAGTGAAAATGTAGACTGAGGAGTCAATGGGTGAGAGACAGGTGGGAGAGGCGGGGGGAGAGAGAGAAGGGGGATGAAAGTGGTGAGATACCTGGGGAGTCAGCTGTCAGGCAGGTTATAATGTGTCATAAATCCAATGTCTATATTTAGTCCATGATCTCTAGTATCCAGGAGGTTGATGAAATGGAGTTCATAGGCTCGTCTCTGGGGAGTGTTTTGTAAGTTTCCTTTGAGGATCAGGACTGAGAGATTGGAGAGAGAGTGGGTTTCTTGTGAGAAATGTGCCCCCACAGGTAACTGGGTATTTCTGTCTTTGATAGATTTCCAGTGTGCATTCATTCTGGTGCACAGTTGTTGTTTGGTCTCTCCTACGTATTTTCCATCTGGGCATTTGGTGCATTGGATGAGGTATATTACATTTCTGGAGGTGCAGCTTTAAGATCCTGGGATGCTGATGGCTCTGCTGTGGGGTATAGTAATAGTGGGGGTGGTGGAGATGTGTTGGCAGGTTTTGCATTTCTTGTCATGGCATGGTCTGGATCCTTTTGGTGTGTTCTGGGCTTGAGGAAGTTTGATTCTGGTGATGAGGTTAGCGAGGTTTAATGCTTGTTTGAAGGCTAGGATGGGTGGCTCTGGGAAGACATTTTAAGAATAGGGTCTCTTTCTAGTATGGGTTGCAATTGTTTGAGGATGTCCAGTACAGGTTCAAGGGAGGGGTGATATGTCATAACCAGCGGTGTGCGATTTGTGGGGGTTTTTTTTCTGTACTGCAGCAGTTCTTCACGTGGTATCCGGGTGGCTCTTTCAAACGTGCGATCTACCTCTCTGGAGGAGTGTCCTTGTTGGGTGAAAGCCTTTTTAAGATTGGTGAGGTGGCAATCCCAGGTGTTCTCTTCAGTGCAAGTTCGGTGGTATCTGAGGGCTTGGCTGTATATCACAGCTTTTTTGGTGTGTTTAGGGTGATTGCTGGTTCTGTGCAGATATGTATGTTGGTCTGTGGGTTTCTTGTATAATGTGGTCTGTATTTTATCATTCTGGATACTGATCATCGTGTCTAAAAAGGAGATGTTGGTGCTGGAGTATTCTAGAGAAAGTTGGATGGAGGGATGGTGATTGTTGAATTTCTGATGGAACTCAATCAGAGATTGTAGGTTTTCAGTCCAAATGATGAAGATGTCATCGATGTATCTTAAGTATAGCAAGGGTTTGATGGTGCAGTTCTTGAGGAAGTCTTCTTCCAGGTGGCTTATAAAAAGGTTGGCATACTGTGGGGCCATTTTAGTGCCCATAGCTGTTCCCATCATCTGGAGGAAGTGTTGATTATTAAAAGTGAAATTGTTGTGTGTGAGGATGAAGTGTATAAGGTCAGTAATATCTTTGGGTCTGTATTCTGAGTTGTAATCTTGTTCCTGTAGATATGTAAGGCAGACATGGATGCCATCCTGGTGTGGGATGTTGGTGTATAGGCTGGTAACGTCCATGGTGGCTAGGAGTGTGTTGCTGGGAAGGTGGTCTATGTTTTTAAGTTTCCGTAGAAAGTCTGTAGTGTCTTGTACAAAACTTGCTCTGTGGGTGACGAGCAGTTTTAGGATTGATTCAATGAAACCTGATATTTCCTCAGTTAGGGTCCCATGGTTGGATATGATAGGTCTGCCAGGGTTCCCTTGTTTGTAGATTTTAGGGAGCATGTAAAAAGTCCCCGGGTTAGGTAGTGGGGGGATCAAGGTCTGTAGTTTTTCTCGTAGTCTTGATAGAAATGATTTGATGGTATTGTTGAGCTTTTTGGTTAAAAGGGGAGTAGGATCTTCTTGTAGTTCTTTGTAGTAGGTGGTGTCAGAGAGCTGTCTGTTGGTTTCCTTTATGCAGTCTTCACAGTTTAGGATGACTATGGCTCCTCCTTTATCTGCTGGTTTTATTACTATCTGGTAGTTAAATCTTAGAGATTCTATGGCCTTTTTCTCTGGTAGAGAGAGATTGTTGTGGTGGTGCGTGTTGCTGATTATTTCATTGTTCATTTTTTCCCTGAAGCAGTCAATGTAGCGGTCAAGGTTAGGGTTTCGTCCACTGTGAGGTGTCCAATCTGATTTTTGGGGGGCTTTTTGGCATTGATCTTTTCCTGAATGTTGTCAGAAGATGAGTTGTTGTTGGGAGTGGGTTCAGTTTGGTCATGGAAATATTCCTTGAGGCAGAGGCTTCGGAAGAATTCTTCTAGTTCTCCACATTGAAGTATTTTATTAGGGTATTTTTCTGAACAGAAATTTAGGCCTTTAGAAAGGACAGATTTTTCAGTTTTGGTAAGCGTGTATGTGGAGAGATTGAGGAAGAGCACACACCAACTGCTCAAACTTCCTTAGCCTGATGAAGGGTTTTTGAACCCGAAAGCTTGCTTAATAATTATTTTCCAACTATTTAAGTTGGTCTAATAAAAGATATCAGATTCACCCAAGGAACCTTGTCTGCCTATGTCCTTAGACCAACACGGCTACAAGCTACACCCCTGTAACCTTGTATTATTGCATTTGAAAACATTATGTTTTTTACATCAGTTACTAGCTTGGACAAGCAGTTGATTCTATGTAAATTTTTTATAACTTGCTTTTGTAATTCCCATCCTGCCTGGCCTTCCCTCTCCACTTCAGATATACACACTTTGCAGAAGCAAATAAACCATTAAGACTATTTGTTAGCTTGAAAATTGCAAGTTGACATGCTTTCTGCTTTTAAATGCATAGAAAAAACTTTGCAGTCACTAATTAGGAGTTATTGCCTGGTAAATGGTTTCTCTTGCTAACTCAGCTCCATAAGTAGGTCCTCTGTGTTCAATTGATTTCTCAGGTTGGCAGCCAGCACTTGTTATTTAATTCTTCAGGTGATGGACCTGTACTGGGAGAGAGCCTTACCAAACTCAGTAGCAAGAGTGGGATCCTGCCCATCCTAAAACAGCAATCCACTATGGTGATGTAACAACCAGCAACCCCTCTTAGGATTTTCCTTTTCTCATTGCTGATAGGCCAAGGATGAATTCTGATAAGACCTGTAATAGCCAAGGGAAATGGGTTAGAGAGGAATGCCACTTGATTTAGGCCTTGTACAAAGACACATACTAAAAATGGAGAGTAAAAAATTAAGAAATGTTCACTAAGGTGTCCATCAAGATGGAAGCGCTTATCATAAAGGGTCTAAAAATGGTGCGTGGAGTGATTTTTCTCTGCAGTGTGCATTCTCACATGAAATATACATTATCCCACCATTCAGTTCAACTGGAAGTAATTTAAAAACATTGATCCATTTTGTGAAATGTCAAGGAGAGTACTTAAGGCACACATGAAGTTAATTTTACATGAAAATGTTTATTATTGCACATGTTGCTAATTTATTGGATTCGTTTGATCCAGGAATTCACATACTTAGGAGCTGTGAGGAGCTTCTCATTTTGCAAGAATAGTTCTTAAACAAGAGAAGAGGAAGCAGAGTCTAATGAGTGAGTCTCCTGGCTGGGAGATTTAGAGCACAAGAATTCTACTTCTGGCTCTTACGTGAAGTTCTTTTGTGATGCTGAGCAAGTCATTTAATACTTCCGCCTGATTCCCCCTCTCACGTATAAAAATGTATTGTATCACTAGTCTTGGATTCATTGTGAGCATTGGGTAAAGTCTGAACTATTTTGAATGTGTGCTAGGAATTCACTATTAGATCCTACTGTAAAAAAATCTACACTTTAAAAAAAAAAATTGAGACAATTAAACCCATTTCCTGAAAAAAATGTTTCCACATTCCTACTGTATCCTGGCAAAACACAAGTCTAAAAACGCTAGAGAAGTTATTTGCCTTCATGACAACTTATATATCAGATTTTAGCATGATGAAATTTAAAACATTCAGCACAAATGATGGAAAATAACTTGTAATTGTAGCAGAAGGAAACTCGACCATACCCTATGCATACATACTGTACTTTAAATGGCTACAGTTCGCTCTTTTCCCCTCTTATGGAAGCAATTCAACACCCCAAGGAGGCATCAGAAATTCAGTCAAACCCCTAAAAGGTGATCCTCTCCAAATTGTAACTATAACTACCTTGCAAGCACTGTCAGTTAAATTATACCGTTTCAAAAAAGGAATCTGAAGCATTTTTGTCTTTTTTCACCTGTTAGACACAGTGTGCATTAATTATTAGTAGCATAACAAGGGCATGATGGGTAGGGGCACCTACCTTAGGCACTGATCTATGCCTCCCTTGCCCCAAGAGTCTTTTTCATGTCAGGGGCAGCCCTGTGCAGCTGGACATAGGGTGCCAGGCAGGCACGGCCCCATGCACCGTAGATCTGTAGGGGAGAGGGGTAAGTGAGAAATATGGAATACATTCCATGACCCAGGCTTTGCTGTAGAAGATGCAACCTGGGCTCTCTTTATTTGATAAAGATTACACAAAGTGGTAGGGTCAAATCACTGAAATCAGTGCTAAAATTCCCAGTAACTCTAAGTGCATTATGTTAGAATTTCTTTGATAAAGGAACCATGAGACTAAAGTGGTCTCCAAAATCCAGGTGGTCTGTGGCACTTCAGCAGGTAAGTATTTTGTGACTGATACAAATGCTGAACTTCCACAGTCCCCTCTCCCAAATCAATGAATTCCATTTCTGCTTTGTGAACACTGTGCTATATACCAATCTCTACTTTAAATGAGGAGTGGCCTTAAGCACTTGTTTTATAGTAGGAACACGACACAGAAACCGTCTACACAAAGCTATGATGGATCAATCAAAAAAAATCATCAACATAGTAAGGTTTTACTCCACTGGAACAACAAGTTGTTGCCAGCAGAAATGTGGACTTCAAAAAAGCTGCCTACGCAGGAGACGCACACTGTAGGGATGGTAGGGTCGGGGGAGTTGGAGTATGGAAATCCCTAGCAGAAGTGGAGGGGCAGAAATGATATCAGATATTATTATAAAGGAGGAATCCTCTGTAAACTATTTCATTGCCAGAAATTGAAACCTTGGCTAGAGGAAGTAGGGAGAAGATAAACGTGACTTCTAAGGATGGTGACCAAACTAGACTCATAGATGTGCTAAACACCACATGGGCAATTGAATGCGGAGGTCGTGTTTCCCATAGATCTCTACACTTAAAAACCAGGATAAAGGTTGTTTCTGGATAAGAAATTCTCTTGCTAGCCTTGGGGTTCTTTGTTTTACTGTCACTAACAACTAGAAAACCGGAGCTTCCGGTACCAGTTTGACTAGAAGGGATGTGCAAACAGCTAGCTTATCCATTAGGTTTGCGAAGGCTGTGATCCTGGATCCTGGATCTGCACCTAGATTGCAAAGCTCTACTGTCCAAAAAGGTTGTCAGATGTTCTGCACCTAACAGTATGCTTGTGAGCCCAAGAGCTAGAAACAGCAGTCAGTTACTGTGCAGACCCAAGGAGCTTAGAAACACATTTGTTTCAGTAGTTGGCTCCAATTATAGAGATGTGACGAGCATGCAGGCCTGGAGAAGGTTACTCTTGCAGAATATAGAAGCTCTCTTGGGGTGTTTTATACATGTGCTCCAGAGGTGTGTGTGCGTGTGTGTGTGTGTGTGTGTGTGGGTGGGTGGGGGGCACTGTAGAGGGACTCTCAGAACTGCTCTAATTAAAGCACCCAGTGTGTCTCATGTATCAGCGTCCCCACGCTTCGAAGTGGTGGCAGGGGTGCTTTATCTAAAGTTTGATCGATGCGCTTTAGATAAAGCGCCTCCACTGCCATTTTGAAGTGCAGGGACGCTGATACATAAGATGTGGAAGGCTGCTGGAGTGCAGCAATTACCACACAGGAGGCTGCTAGGGGCGCGATTAATCAAGTCTGCTCCAACACGCTATAATTACAGTGTGTTGGAGCAGCCTCCCTGCTTGTGTATAGGCACTCTTGGAGACTAAGCTTCTCTCTCAGCAAGTCCATAGTAAGCCTTTTCAAAGAACCAAGACTTTTCAGACATAGTAGTATAAAGATTCACTTTTATGCCTGTATTGATCTAAAGTATGATAAATAATGTTTGGCCTCTGCTTTCAGAGAGATCATTTGTATGAAACCATAGGCCGAATTCCTACCCAGGTTGAAGGAGTTACACCAGAGATGCCCAAATGTTGTTTGCGACAGAGAAACAGGCTATTTGAAACCCAAAACCATTTTTCCTAACCAAATTGCTAAGAGATAATGGATGTTAACTACAACATTACATTCCAAACCAAGATGCTTATCAGCATAGAAATTTGTAGTTAAGGACATCATAAATCTTACCCTAGTCAGCTGATAAGAATATGTCTGTTTATTTTGTAAGTAGCACAGAATTCATGCTGTCCTTGACATTTCTTTTCAAGGCTTTTAAATGCTTGAGTTTTCTGATAGAAAAACCATGACTGCCCTTTAACAATTTTAACCACTTCTTTAAAAAACATTTTTATTGTTTGCTATTATGTGTAGGTGTGAATAGCAATGCAGGCATGACTTAGTAGATAAGCAAGGTGCATCAGATCATTCTGTTACTCAACTAAAGGAGCAAGTGGGGGTAACTCAGCTGACAAAGATGGATGAAGACATCCATCTCATGCAATGCACTTCTGGCAAACTATACGTGTCCTATGGAAGTTCTAGTCAAGGCCTGTGTTCCAGACATATGCAGTGCAGCCTGTCTTTACTCCCAACACCAGGAAGAAGTATGTAGAGATATATGAAATGTGCCCAACTCTGCTTTCCACTCAACTCCAGGATGAAAAGCCTCACTGATATTAACAGAATTGCAATCAAGCCCATAGCTGGTAGCGTAACTGAGGAGGCAAGCAGGCCAGCAACCCCAGATGGTGCCTTTCATAGGAGCGAGAAAAATAGCTGCCCCTGGCAGCTGGACACACCACCACTGCCAGCAACCAGTGCTGTCCTGTGTGCTCCCACTGCTGAGGGCGCAGAGCTGTCCTGCCACACCTCTGCCCATAATTCTCAATAAGATTCAGTAGAAGCAGGATCAGACTTAAAACAATTCACAGTAAAGCTTGAGAACATTGTTTATTTACAATGTCCATTTTCTTTAATTACAGCTGGGGCATGAGTTTAAGGTAGTTTATCTTTATATGGAATATGGAAAGCACAAAAAAGAGTAAGCCATCAGTGAGCTAGAAAGAAACAAACATTACACAAAAAGTTAATTTTTATCCAAGTTTTCTGTAACAGCAATCATTTGATGGATGATTAAAGATGGAGTTATACAGAAAATAGGATAACATGCAATATGGGATTACCAAAGGTATGTCATTCTAGACCAATATGAGATCCATCTTTCATAAATGTGATAGATTGTTAGTGAAGATGGACAAGATTGGAATTGGTAGAGGAAGTGTAAAAGTGGTATGAAACTGGCCACAGGAGAGACAGCTACAGGTAGTGTTGAAAGAGGAAGTATTCAGTCCTATATTCTTGTGCTTAAAGTGTGAAAGATATAATTTCTTTTGCTTTTAGAGCAATCCTGGCCATTTTCAGACTAAAGCAATTTTCCAGTCAAATTAAAAGGCAGCTTCATGACAAAACTGGTTCTCCCTTTACACCACTGTAAGAGAAAGCACAGAATTATGGCTGATGAACTCAGAACAAAGATCTCATTTTCATGCAAGTGTCACTGCCTATTAAAAAAAGAGGGACAAAAAATATGCAAGAAATATTTAAGGGGGCCCTCAGGGGACTGGATTACCGTGAGGCATCAGTCCTGTTTTAAGGATACAGCATACAGTGTTATAACTATGTTAAGATTAAGTTTCATTTTGTATGCCAGAATCAGGATTTTATATTTATACTGGGTTTTTTTCGTACAACTCTTTGGGCATGTCTACATTATCAAAGGACCATGCAAGAGAGCACTGCAATGAAGCACTCAAGGTATAATGTACTCACTTCCATGCCATGCATGTCAATAAGCTCTCCATCTTTCTCTTGTTTATTGCTATGCACCCAGAACTGTACAAAGTATAGCTTTGTTATATCTGGTTTGGGAAGCAGCATGCTTTACCAGGGTGCTCTTTGGCAGGGTCCTTTATTCACATAGGCATGCCCATTCTAAACACTTTACACTGGTGAAATATATGGTGATTGATAAAGAACTCATTCACTGAGGCAGTGATTTTCAGCAGGGTGCCACAGCACCCTAGGGTGTCTTAAGATCCTTACAAGGATGCCACAGTACCACGCAATGTTGAGACTGATAGGTGTACAAACATGTTGCACAAGATAAACCCAGGGGCGCATCCAAACGAGCGTGCACATGCCTGTTTTGGCATCTCAAATGAGATGCCAAAAGAGGCATGCTGGGAAAAATGTTCCCCACACTGCTCTAAATTTGATACTTGGAAATCCAGGTATTAAACACAAAAAAAAACTGGTGCAGGGCACATTCCTATGCCATGTCCTGAGGCAACTGGAGGCTGAGTGCTCCAGGGACACACTCTGGCATCAGGAGTGTCTCTATGGTGCCCCTGCTGCGCCAGCACACCGCCTGAGTGTCCTGGGGCAAACAGGAATAGGGCAAGGCTGCAGCATGACCTGGACCCAGGCGCTGTCCCTGGTAAGCAGGGACACAGGGATTAGGGGACTGCATGGTTTCTGGAGGGATTTGTGGGTGTGGGTGGGTGTGTGGCGGGGTGCAGTGGGATGTGGGGGTGTATGCGGTTTGTGGGACTGGTGTGTGGGTGTGTGTGGGGGGTTGTGAGTGTGGGGAACTTGAGAGGAGTGCCGCTAAACGCCTGCCCCCAACCCCTGGTACACAGTCCATGGTGCTGGCAGTAGCAGCCAGCCAGGCTATGCCTGGCTGTAGGCACAACCCCGTGGGGTGCAGCACAGTCTGGCCCACCTGCAGTTTGCACATGGTGAACAGCCCAGCCCAGCCTGCCCTGTTAGTGCACCTTTGGACAGGACTAGGACAGCTCCTGCCACCACCCATCCTAGTGGGGCAGGCTGGACTGGGCCATTCACCATGTACAGCAAGTCAGGCTGCACAGGGCTCCACTTGGAGCCAGGCATGGCCCAGCTGGCTTCTGCTGCCACTGCCAGGGGCTGTGTGCCAGGGGGTGGGCGGGCAGGCATATTTCATGTCCCTCCCACCCACAAACCCTACATCCCCCTATACCAACACCCCCCACTCCCCTTCCCACCCCGCTCTTGCAAACCCCACATCTTATACCCTGTGTGCCCAGCTGCCAGACAGGATGAGATCTGCTGCCAGGAGCTGTGGCTGTAGGGACAGCTGTCCCCACATCCTGATTAGTGGAGGGATCAGGGGGAGCTCTGATTTTTCTATAATAAAAAACAACAAACCACAAACACCAAAGCATATAGATATTTAGAACTTATTTTATTATGATTATAGAGGCAGCGGTAGGCTTCCAAATTGCTTTAAAATCATAAATACATCAATAAAACATTGCCAAACTGATCTCTCTCTATTTATATATATACACTGTTCTTTCATTTTAATCGTGGAAGAACACGGATTTTTGGGTATTTTAAAGAGTGAATTGGGGATTGATTTATTTATTTTTAATCAGAGAATTTGCAATTTTTAAATAGGGAACACCAGGATTCCTGTTAGGGAGGAAAGTGGCAGGATCCAGGCAGAGGAGCCTGCCAAGGACCAGCACCAGGAACCCAGCTGGAGGGAAAACAAGGTGGCTGACCTCCTGGCCATTTGGGGCTAGGAGGACATGCTTTGACAGTTCAAAGCAGGCCACCACTCTGAGCACATCTTCCAGGTGATAGATGCCCAGATGGCAGGGCAGGGACAGACATGGCAGCAGTGCCACACGAAGGCCAACTGTGCGGCCACAGCCCACTGTCAGCTGGCCCAGGAGTGCAGAAGACTCTGCTGCACTGCCCATGCCACAGCCCAGGCAGCCGTGTGGTCCCCAGCCAGGTCTGGTAAGTGTGCAGACATGGGGCTGCAGGTCCAAAGGGGTGGATGCTGTCACAGGTGGCAGCTGCCATACTGCTGTAGTAGGTAGAGGGTGCAGGGTCCCCTCTAGGTCAGGGCTGCTGCAGCAGTCCAGCTGGCATGCGGGGCTAGTGTCCCCATATGTCAACTGGCCGGGCCTCAGAAGCTCCTGTCTATTTGGCTATTTGCTTAATGTGGGCTCCAAGGCCCACCTGGCAAACTAGTAGCTCCTTTACATGGGGGCTAATGGATGAATAGGATAACTAAATTCTTGGGACAATTAAGGTAAAAGCAGGATAGGAGTACCATGTGGGTCAAAGGTTCAAAACGTGAAAATAAGCACACCATCGGGAGACACTGAGCAGAGCTTGGTGCTCTACCCAGAAAATGTGCACGGACGAATGAGGGGAAGTGGCACCACAGTCTCCGGGCACCTTCCCGGCCAGAGCCTTCTTCCTGGTCTTGTACAGGGCCACTTGGTCAGGGCCAGGAAGAGGCTGACCAGGAGGTCCCGGGACTTGATGGGGCCATGGATGGGGTGCCTAAAATAAAAAAGGTGTGTGGGGGGGGCGTTCAGGTAGACGGTGCAGCAGGGGCCTTGTGCACCTCAGCGCCCAGTGTGGGGCCTGCTGGCTCATGCAGCACCCTTCCATAACTGTAGAGGGCATCTATGAAGCTGTGGGCACACCTATAAATCCAGGTGTTACAGCTCTTGGGCCCCTTGCCTTCCCAGGCCAGTGCCTATACAGTGGTAAGGATGCTGTTAAAATCTCCCCAGTGATCCAAGGTGAGCTGCACCTTGCTGGCAGACTGCTGGGTGTACTCACGGTCAAGAAAAGCAAGTAGCTCGTCCCTGGGGACCACTGGGACCGAGAAGTCTGCAGGCTTCATGGAGCCTGATGGCTCTCAGGCATCCACCTCCTAGTCCTCGGGTTCAGCAGACTCCTTGGGAACCAGCGCTTGCTGATCAGAGAACCCTACCTCAACAGCCTCTGGTGTGGGACCATGGGGCAGGCTGGAAGTACGGTCTTGGGGGGATCTCATCAGGTACTGGGGTGGCATCAGTGTTTGCCTCAGGGTCCTGGGAGAGGAGACCTCCCTCCTCAGGGCTCACTGGGGTGAGCCCCAGGGCCCGTCTCCCCCCATATTCTCAGAGGAGGAGAGTGCCACTGCCAGACCTTTCATTCGGTCAGCCAAGGCCTCAGCCTCAATGCCCATGGTCTCAGGGGCTAGGCCCTGGCCAGTGGATTGAGGGGCTTCTCCCATGGGATCCTGTTCAGGACTGTCTGGCAGCCCTGAAGCCTCCTCCACTGGGATCACCCATATGATTTTTCCCTGGGTTGGGATATTGGGCACAGCTGTGGAGGGTCCCGGAAGCTGGGCCGCTCCCTCCCACCATGTGGTGGTCTTGGGAGGGTGGAGGTAGTCCTCCACATCAGAGAGCTCGAGCTGCACCCGGGCCTTCCTGTTGGCTTTGCACCCAGAGGGGACCCGCACCCACTCAGGTTCTCAGAGGCACAGGTTCCAGTAGAAGGTGAGGGTTGGGGGGTAGGGCAGTTACAGCGGGGGCATAGTTAGGGGCAGGGGAGGCCTACTCCCTCTCTCTCCTTGACTGCTGCTCCCCTCCCCAGGACTCCGCTAAGCTTGGTTGGGGGGGTGGGGTCCCCAGAGCTTCCAGGGCGGTTAGGTGTTGTGGCTGGGGTGCCAGAGCGGTTGAGGAGGGAGGGGTGCCAGTGGCTGGGGCACCCCTCTCACTAGTGGGACCCATGGATGCCCTCGTGACACAAGTGCCTCAGGGTGTGGCACTGAAAGCACCGCAGGTCCCCATGTATAGAACACCCTCACCAGGGCCCCCTGAAATGGAATCACGAGGCACCCCTTGGCCTCCAGCCATGCTTCCGCCACCAGCTGGATCATGACCTGGCCTTGGAATGAGAGCACATGGCAGAGTCCAGGGTCTCGGCACCCCAGTGAGAGGACCACCACTGGGGAGATAACCCTCTTCAGGGTTTGGAGTTTGGGTAGCAGGGCCCAATTGCGAATATAGGGCGGGATGGAACTGAAAATGACTCTGGTCCCCAGCTCTTCAAGGGGCTCAAGGGGGACATACTTGCCCTCCACCACAAGCCCCCTCTCCACCGCCTGTTGTGCAGTGGCCTCCAAGGCAAGGAAAAAGACCCCCTTGCCATGAAAGCTGGAGACCACCATGATCTTGGGGAACCCCACTACCCAAGCCAGGTCCTGGACCCAGGTCTCAAAGTGTAGGTTCTCCCACTTGGGCAGTCGGCACTTTACCCCATGCCTGCGGGTGAGTGCGTAACTGCAGTTCCCCAACTGGAGGGGTCACCTTGGTGGGGCCAGAGCTAGGGTCAGGGACAGGCTGAGTGGGTATGCTGGCTGATGCAGCACACCTGGTCCCCTCAGACACTGGTAGTCTAGGCTTGGGAGTGGGGCCCTTGCCCTTCCTTCCCCCATTTATTTCTTAGGGAAGGTGGGGAGGAGGGACACACAAAGGGCTAGGAAGACTCGAGTTGGCTACCTCAGCCACACAACAAACACCAGGGCAGGGGAAGTGGACCACAGGACTTACCACACAAGGGCAAAACATATATGGGATGCTGCTGAGGCAGATGTAAAAAATGGCTGGAGCAGTGGAGGAGCTTTGTTTGTTGAAGTTCAGTCCAGGAGCCCCTCAGGCCTCCAGCCAGACACTCAGCACTAGGGCAGCAGGCAGGAAAACAAAGCAGGATCAGATGCAGTGAGGCAGCTGTGGGGGAGTGCAGGAACAATCAATTGGAGTGGTAATCCAGTGCAGGTGTGGTGTAGGGCAGTGCAACATAGTGCAGCAGGGATAACCCTCTCTCTTGAGCGGGGCAGCAGCAGTCCAGGAGGCAGCAGAAGCAGTGGTGGTATTTAGCTGTCCAGGTCAGCCACTCAAGGCATGCTTCAGGTAAAGGTGAAAGTAGAAGAGAAGGCACGGGGTGGCCTGCAGAGGCAGCTGGGTGGGCAGGCACCCTGAGGCTGGCAGTGATGGTTGGGGAAGGGCCCACAGGCAGCACAAGCCCCCTCCCCAGGCTGTCCCCCGACTGTGGCTTGGTGGTGGGCTGGGCAGGCCGGAACAGAGGTGCAGTGCTGGGGTGCAATGCTGGGGTGTGGTGGGACCCTCCCCAGTGGGGAGCAGCAGTATGTAGCCAAGGACCCCCCATGGGGGAGATGGCAACAGCAGCAGCAGCCCAAGGCAGGGAGGGGTGCAGCCAACGTACCCCCAGAAGCTCTGAGAACAAGCCAGCATGCAGTAGCCAGGGGCAGGAAGGGGCACAGCCATCTTCCCTCCAGAGGCACTGAGCCCAAGCTAACAGCAGCAGCCTGGGACACAAAGGGGCACAGCCAGCTTCCTCCCAGAGGCTCCTTCCCCAGAAACTCCTAGGAGCAAGTAGCCCTGAGCTGCTTGCCAGGGCAGTTTTTTATACTGCTGGGACCAGAACAAATGCTGGACTCAGCCTTCAGCTCCCCCTGGCTGCAGGTCTGGGTGGAGCTAGGCAGGGTCATTTTGTCCCAAATGGAACAATGTGCCCCACACCAAAGTGCATGTTTAGGCACATGCGCTGAGGCACAAATCCCTGACCCAAATTTGTGACACTGCTATTTGAGCTGCTGCAAGTTCATGTGCTTGCATGTGTGGACATGCCTAGGGATTTCAAATATGAATCTATAGTGTTAAAAACATTCTGGTCTTCCGTGGTCTTTCTGAGTTCCTTGCAACACACAAATTGCTCTATTATTTTTCTGTAGTCTTAACATGAATGAACACTAAGAGCTTGTATTGTCTGTGAGGTGCCTTGAGTCTACCAAGAGTAGGGATGTAAATATAATTTTAAAATCTCTAATTATATTGGTTAAATGGTTAACTGATAACACAGCAGCTCAGACAGCTGCTCCAGGGACCTGTTCCCTCAAGCCCTTTGACAGTGGTGGGGAGTGGAAGACGGGGAACTGGGGGGAAAGACCTGCTAGACAACACAGCTCATGTGAAGCCCCATGCTAGCTTAACTTTTTCCTTAATTTCATAGGCTATGAGTACTAGTTTCCCCTTGACCCTCCCCTTCCCTTCCTCCTCGCTCCTCCCTGCCACCTTCCAGTTCTTGCTGGGGCACTTCAGGGATTCCTTTCCCTGCTTCTCTGCCAGATTGCACTCAACCCCATGCTAAACAATAACTGGTAAGATAAGCAGTTATCCCTGGGTTTATTGGTTAAATGGTTGATTGTTTAACCTTTCACATCCCTAACTGAGAGGTGCCTTGAGTCTAATGAGGGATGCCTAGAGTCTAAAAAGTTTGACATTGCATTATTACCTAAAGTCAGCATCATATTCTCCCTCTTTTATTCCCTATGTTGGTCAGGGTGATACACTTCTTTCCTTGGTAAGGCTCCTGTGAGGTTCTGTGCAGGTGCATGCAGCCTGCATGCCCGGATCAGGATCAGTTTAGTGGTTCATAGAATTGTTCTCTTTGCTTGAGGTTTTCTTTAAGCATTTGCTAATTAAAAGCACACATCCTTGATATAATATGGGAGTCATGTGGCAGAAACTGAGCTTTCTAATATGCTTAACTGAAGTCCAAATGGTAAATACACTGTGGGATATTAACATTGTTTCTGATGGCTTAATATAACAAGTGTTTAAACTACTAAAGCTCTCCAAAGATACAGTATGTAAGAATGAGCCAAAAACCAATAGATTTTTCACTCTTTAGAACCTATTTAAGGAAGTTATGGGTGTAACTTCAACTCTTTTTGGCTTTCATGAAAGTCTAGTGTGGAAAATACTGTGGGATGTCCCTGGAAAAAGTTAAGAAAGCATAAGTTAAAGTAACAGAATCTATCAATAAAATAATTGTGGCAATTTCAGAGCAACAAACCATCTATTGGCTTGGAAGTCTAGAAAAGGATTTTTTTTGCTCTCATAATAAAAATGTAGAAAAAGGAATTAAGTATGGTAACACTGAGATAGTCCCAAAGGGACATGTTGGCAAGTCGCTCAGTCATTGTAGAAGTAGTTTGAGATTGTTTTGTTATCAATAGGGGTTTGAAAAGTTACTTCAATTTCATTCCAGGCAATTGACTTATGTTATCTATAATAAATGTGCATGGGTTAATTTAGGATTTTGACAAGGGAGGTGCAGATGGTCTGGCACATCATCACTTATAACACAAATATTTTCTTCCAATTAAAGAGAAAAATCGAAGCTTTACCAATATTCTAGGTGGCCGACACTATATTATTATCTATAAAATTCAAAAAACAAAACAAACAAAGCAAAAAAAACTCAAAATAGTTAGAAGATAGTGTCCTTAGTCTTCTAATCATTACAGTTAAATGCATGTCTGTTATTCCGATTCATAAAACAATATTTAACCTTCCTGAGCATCTTGCCAGTGGCTTCAAAACTTCACTGTCAATCACTTCTACACCTGAGCTAATATTAGCTCTCCTGAGTTAAAGATTTTAGCTATACCTAAAAACACAGCTCAATGAATAGTCATGCCACTGCTGCTGCAATGTGCAGTAGTCAAAGCAGGTGAACAACTCCTTATGGTAGTGTTCGAAATTAATTATATTCATTTTTAAGACAAACCCTTTGTGATAACAATTTCACTAACAGTCCTAAAACGATTAGCTGAGTTTATGCCTTTGACACTTTTAAGAAAAAAATTAGCTCATTGAATCTCTTACAGAATGGTATTTTGGGTCAATTGTTAAGATTCAAAGTTTCTTATCACAAAGCAAAGGTCATTCAGATAATGTTAGTCCTAATGCCTGTGTAAATTTAGATTAGAGAATAACAAAAGTAATTTGGCACCTTGAACCTAAACCACATATTTAAATCTGACCACAAATACTAGGATAGTGTTTGCTTAAATTATACGGGCTAGGTTATCAAGTGGTATAAGTCAAAATTCTCCACAGAGTTCGGTAGAGCGATTTTAATTTAATTTGCCAGTGGGTTGTATTAATCCTCAGTAAAACTCCATGATTCTATACCTGAATTGATCTGTTCCTGCTACATAGATCCAGACAGTCAAGGGATCTACTAATTGCTCTTAAAAATATGTTTGTGTACTCTGTGTTACATGCAAATCAAGGATAACTTCATAAGGCACCTGGATCTCATTTGTTTTGGAAGCCTCACTTCACAATAGTAGTGATAATAAGAGTCAATAATCTATATATTACCACTACTGGAGATCTATGGAACTGCTAAAAAAAAAAAATCCTATTACTATTAAACAGATAACTCAGTTTTCTGAACTACTGCATACCCCCTTAGCCTTCAACGGCAAATTGGGAGCCTGAATTTAGCTTCCAGCTTTAAGTCCAGGATTGATAGGTGTTAAAAATGGACATTAAAAAGCACCCCAAACTGAAAAGCAAAATCATTCCTGCTACCTTATGTTATATCTCTGGCTACTTGCAAAATTGATTTTCATGCCTAGAGAATATCAGCCAAACCACAGGATTGACTGTTCCAAGGAGTATTAATAATAATTGCCCCTAGAGAAAATTCTACTGTTAAAAATAATTTGTTCTTCTAATGGCAGAATAAACAAGTTAGTGAAGAAGAGGTTCAAGCCAAACTTCTCTCACACACAGCAATAGGGTTTGTGTTTTTATGCAAACCTAAATAATGTAACACACACACACACACACACGCACACACACACACAGCTTTCTGTCCAAAGATGGCAGTGAATAAGATATGGCACGTGAAAACATGTTTACCCACAGAAATTACATTTGACATTTAATGACAGAAAGTTACAATTCATATTGTAACTGTCCCCAATTTAGCAAGAAAAAAGTGAGACCTCTGGGCTTTATCCATTGAGCTATACAACACTGCAGAACACAGCCTCTGTGAAAGGAATGTGATCTCACCCTAATAAGGCAGAACCTTCTGCTAGAAACAGCCTGGATGCCTTATGTATGATATAATGCTAACCATCGGGAATGCTGCTTCAGTGGGGCTGAGAAGCCAGATCATCTTTCCATCACTAACTAAGCAGGATCATCTTTTCAGGATTGTTCATGCTGAGCCATACACAAATGCCTTACTCCTATGCATGCTATATGTGAGTTTCAAGTTACAAGATAAACCACTTCATGTCCTGGGTTGCCCTCTGCAACTGTCAGAGTGAAAGCACAGTTAAATAAGGCAGTCATTATACTTGTGTAACAACCCATTTTCTGCACAGGGAATATAAAGTAATAGCATATACATGATTTATTTTGCCTATGGAATAAAATTAGTCTGCATCTTAGCTTGGACTGTGAAGTTTTTGCTATGTTTATGTTATAACTTGATATGACTGAATGCTTTAGTGCAGGGCAGGTGTCCAAAAAGCCATGTTTCTGTCTAGTGCAGAACAGGAATAACTGAAATACCTGGTGCAGGCGCTGAAAGGAGGTACATGAGCTCTGTAATAATTTATGGTGCTTCCTTATTTTAGAAGATCCCTCTTTGTTTCTTCATTATATTTATAACATTCACAACAGCTTTTTTAGTGATTTCAGTGACAGGCAGATTTCCACGGTGATGTTAAAGGAAGCAGCTGAAAACAGGCCAATAAAAAAATACGTTTTAGGTTTTAAAGTAGGTTCTGTGGGCTACGTTATGAGGAGCAGGTTGATTGCTACCAGAAGAAAAAAGGTATAAGAAGGAGATGAGATAACAGATAAACGGGAATATCACCCACAAACTGTTAAAATGTTATATAGCCTTACCAGTATTTTTGTGAGACAAGTTCTAGGATTCTTCTTGGAATAGGACTTCAAATGAATAGATTTCCATGAGTTAGGACTGAAAGTTTTGACTCTTGCTTCATAATATTGTCCTGGTCTTTTGGCATGTTTTATACAGTTTGTTGATCAAGTAAAAAAATAAATCATCAAATGATGTAATGATGTGTTGAAATTAAATAATGCAAATGATGATATTTGTTGGATACATATATAATAAAAATAGTGCTGGTGAGTTTTTCCTTATTTTGAAAGAAGCTTAATTTTTTTTAGGTATGTGTGTGCAATAAAGTGATAGCATCCATAAAACAAAGTTAGTCTGGTAGAGTATGTTCTTTGTAAAAAGTCAAATGAATAGACTCAAAAGTCTATTCATTGACAAGTACAGATATGACATGGTTCTTATGCATGATCAGTGAACAATATATGAAAGTCATGTCTACAACTTGCATGTTGCCCCCAGATAGGCTGTTAATTTGTCTGTTATCAGTTTCTAAAAGTTGGCCACAATTTAGTTTCATATCCAACAGTGAGGCACCAACCACTCATGATATGAAAGCCATTCACAGTAATGTAAGTGCACCTTTCTCCATCCCAAATCTATGCAACCCTTGATAACTGATAATGTAATTGAAAAAAACTCCTGTTATGCAGGACCCATGTGAGGCAGGACCTTTCACAGTAGAAATCCTGTATGTCTAGAACAGCAACAGAAGCTGAAAGTTTGAAGGGCACTTTTAGAAGTACCTTTAATTGATGAACATATGTTGAGCTAAGGCAAGTAGTTGTGCCTCACTTAGAATTTTGATGCAGAGTGTGACACAGAGCTGCAATTGCCTTCAGATGCATCTTTTCTTTAACAACCAACTGCTTATCTACACAACTCCAGCTGTGGCAGAAGAGAAACTGGATCTCATTAGGGGTGCATACTTTATCCAGGAAGTTCTGGGGACCTTTACTTTTCACCTTTATTAATTGTTGTTAGTTGCAAGTCAGACATGCAAAGCCTTTCAATTGATGGGCAGTTCCTCCAAATGTATTAAGGTTTAGAGTTCCATTCTGGTAACAACATGGATCTAATTTAGCAGCTTTGTAATAATGTATCCCTACTCAATTAACAACGGTTTCAGCCAGTGCACTTAGTAAAGAGGAGGGACTGAGGGGCAGGATACTGGATATGGCACAGGACCACCAGAATACTATTAAGACACATGGCCAAAGCAATACAGAGAAATAGCCACTTTGTCAGGAATTTTCTGGAAACTGCAGTCTCCACAAAATAACAACATTTCCAGGAACTGAAAATTTTTCTCCTAATTTTTTTTTTTTGGCGGGGGGGAGAAAGTAATTTCAAAATTTCTTACAGGACAGACATTCCAATTTTTACCTAGCTTTACTTTCTGTGGATAAAAAAGGAAATAGTTTTTCAGTGATATAATTTGAACAATATGATATATCCATAAATTGATCTCCTATGTTCTGGTTCAATTTTAGGAAAAACAGCTTGTTCTCTGAATATAAACCAATAACTTGTACTGGCTTATAAAGGGACAAAGATCTTGAACTGCTATTGCCTTTACAAAATCCTACTGGAGAATTGCATAACCAAGAAGGACCCATATGGTTAAATCACTAGAAATACAAAAATAAAAAAGTCACACTGAAAAAGACTTCTGATCTAGTATTTTTGTTGTATGCACAGGAACACTGCAAGTACAAAAGTTAAGACTACAGGGGACCTGAGTACAGGTTACTGGGTCTTATATTATGGCTTTTTTGGAGAGGGAAAAGAAAGGTAGACTTAGTATCAGAACAATACAGTAAGCACTGAAGACGCTTGGCACTGTTTTGTCTGAACAAACTATTGCTTTAGCAAGTAAAGTCTGAAGCTCTCTTCCTGTTTACCCTTCAGAAATCAGTTCCCACTAACACTTTGGTCATCTTTACGTGTGCTCTGGGGTTGGCAGGGGAGGGGGCGCTTTAAGTGGAGCGGCTTTCAGGATCTGTGTACAGAATGCTGGGATTCACAGTTTCATACCTCTCTTTGCTTGCCAACCCTAACTTTTTCATTTTAGCATTTTCTTCTTGGCTGTAGTGACTAAAAAAACAAATATTATTGACAGAAGGCTGCCTGCCAATGCAGCGGAAGTGAGCCAGTGCTGATCCTGCTTCCAGTAAAATGCACTGGGCATCCAGACTGACGAGTCATTACAGTCAAACTTGCGCACCCTTAAAGAAGCTAGCATCAACAGGGAATGAAACAAATGTCAGTCTCATGGAAACATTTCTAAAAAGGCAGCCTTCAAGTAATGAGAGGTAGTCAGTCTGAAGTCAGGGAGAAGGCAGGGTAGAGTTGCACTTCATAGACTAACTGATGCATAAACTTTCATGAGCAACAGCTCACGGTTAATGGCTTCAAAACTAGCTGTCCTTATCCTGAAGATTTTAAAGCTGGACAAGCCAAATTCATTCTGTCAGGATCTAGGCAATGAATGAATACAATGGGACTAGTTTCCCTCACTTTTTGCGGGTTCTGTATGTGCGAATTCACTCTTACGTGGTGATCCTTTTTATACCAAAAATTAATTATATGCAAGGTAAATTAATTCTTATATGACTGGTGTGGTGGAAGCCCAGTCATCTGCTTTGTGCGGTACACTGATTGCACTAAACGCCTATGACTTAGTGGGGCTAACATAAACCTGGTGGGATTCATCCCACGACTGGGCGGTACATATTGATAGGGCTATAGATTGTACAGAAAGGACAGGTCGGGGAAGAGGGTGGGGGGTTGCACTTTATGTTAGCGAGCAATATACATCAACCCTCATCAAGACAGAATCCAAGGTTGAGGAAGTAGAAGGATTGTGGGTTAGGCTACATGGGGGCAAGGAGAAAGGGATTTGGTGGTAGGGGTCTGCTACAGACCCCCACACCAAGGGGAAGAAATAGATGCGGGGCTCCTGAGGAAACTCTCGGAGACCATAAAAGCTAAAGAGGCAGTAGTCATGGGGGACCTAAACTACCCGGACATCTGCTGGGAGACACAGACAGCAAGGTCCCATCGCTCACGCAGGTTTCTAACCTGTGTACAGGACCTCCACCTGACACAGGAGGTGCATGGTCCCACTAGGGGGAATGCCATACTGGATCTGGTATTGGCAACAGGGGATGACATGATAGGGGACCTCCAGATCGGTAGCCATTTGGGAGACAGTGATCACCTAATAATAGAATTCAACATAAGACGTCGAGGGGGTAAGGTAGCTAGTAGGGTGAAAGTGCTAGACTTTAGGAAAGCTGATCTCAATGAACTCAGGCGATTAGTCAAGGACGCACTGCAGAGTAGGAGTTTTGAAGGGATGGGAGCCCAAGAAGGGTGGCTGTGCCTTAAGGAAACGATCCTTCAGGCACAAAGCAAGATGATCCCCGAGCGAGGCAAAAGAGGGAAAGGGGCCAGGAGGCTTCCATGGCTGACCAGAGAAATCCAGGGCAGCCTAAGGGCCAAAAGGAGAGCACATAAAAAGTGGAAACAAGGTGAGATCACTAAAGATGAATATACCTCCTCTGCTCGTGCTTGTAGGGAGGCAGTTAGACGGGCCAAAGCTACCATGGAGCTGAGGATGGCAACCCAAGTAAAAGACAACAAGAAATTGTTTTTTAGATATATTGGGAGTAAAAGGAAGGCCCAGGGAGGAATAGGACCCCTGCTAAATGGGCAGAAACAATTGGTGACAGATAGGGGGGACAAGGCTGAACTCCTCAACGAGTTCTTTGCCTCAGTGTTCCTAAGCAAGGGGCACAACAAGTCTCTCACTGGGGTTGTAGAGAGGCAGCAGCAAGGCACCAGACTTCCATACGTAGATCCTGAGGTGGTGCAGAGTCATTTGGAAGAACTGGATGCCTTTAAGTCGGCAAGCCCGGATGAGCTCCATCTGAGGGTGCTGAAGGCACTGGCCGACATCATTGCAGAGCCACTGGCGGGAATATTCGAATGCTCGTGGCGCACAGGCCAAGTCCCAGAGGACTGGAAAAGGGCTAACGTGGTCCCCATTTTCAAAAAGGGGAGGAAGGAGGACCCGGGCAACTCTAGGCCAGTCAGTCTCACCTCCATCCTTTGTAAAGTCTTTGAAAAAATTATCAAGGCTCACATTTGTGAGAGCCCAGCAGGGCAGATTATGCTGAGGGGAAACCAGCACGGGTTTGTGGTGGGCGGATCGTGCCTGACCAACCTAGTCTCTTTCTCTGACCAGGTTACGAAACGCCTGGATACAGGAGGAGGGGTGGATGTCGTATACTTAGACTTCAGGAAGGCCTTCGATACGGTATCCCACCCCATACTGGTGAACAAGTTAAGAGGCTGTGATGTGGATGACTACACAGTCCGGTGGGTGGCGAATTGGCTAGAGGGTTGCACCCAAAGAGTCGTGGTGGATGGGTCGGTCTCGACCTGGAAGGGTGTGGGCAGTGGGGTCCCGCAGGGCTCGGTCCTTGGACCGATACTTTTTAATGTCTTCATCAGCGACTTGGACGAGGGAGTCAAATGTACTCTGTCCAAGTTTGCAGATGACACAAAGCTATGAGGAGAAGTGGACACGCCAGAGGGCAGGGAACAGCTGCAGGCAGACCTGGATAGGTTGGACAAGTGGGCAGAAAACAACAGGATGCAGTTCAACAAGGAGAAATGCAAAGTGCTGCACCTAGGGAGGAAAAATGTCCAGCACATCTACAGCCTAGGGAATGACCTGCTGGGTGGCACAGAGGTGGAAAGGGATCTTGGAGTCCTAGTGGACTCCAAGATGAACATGAGCCGGCAGTGTGACGAAGCCATCAGAAAAGCCAATGGCACTTTATTGTGCATCAGCAGATGCATGACGAATAGGTCCAAGGAGGTAATACTTCCCCTCTATCGGGCGTTGGTCAGACCGCAGTTGGAGTACTGCATGCAATTCTGTGCGCCGCACTTCAAGAAGGATGCGGATAACCTGGAGAGGGTCCAGAGAAGGGCAACTCGTATGGTCAAGGGCCTGCAGACCAAGCCCTACGAGAAGAGACTAGAGAAACTGGACCTTTTCAGCCTCTGCAAGAGAAGGTTGAGAGGCGACCTTGTGGCTGCCTTTAAGTTCATCACGGGGGCACAGAAGGGTATTGGTGAGTACTTATTCACCAAGGCGCCCCCGGGGGTTACAAGAAACAATGGCCACAAGCTAGCAGAGAGCAGATTTAGATTGGACATTAGGAAGAACTTCTTCACAGTTCGAGTGGCCAAGGTCTGGAATGGGCTCCCAAGGGAAGTGGTGCTCTCCCCTACCCTGGGGGTCTTCAAGAGGAGTTTGGATGAGCATCTAGCTGGGGTCATCTAGACCCAGCACTCTTTCCTGCTTATGCAGGGGGTCGGACTCGATGATCTATTGAGGTCCCTTCCGACCCTAACATCTATGAATCTATGAATTGTGGGAGTGCACCAAAATATGGTCTCCTGTGTGGATCTGTTCTCCTTGCTTGTTGTCTGTGACACATGTTTCTGTAGTTGCCATCCCCATTATGATAGTATCCTGTGCTTCTGTGCACTGTCTGCTGTTGGTGAGTACCAAAATTGTCTTGCAAAAGTGGTAGAAATGAGTATGGGGCTGGTGAGGCTGCTGAACGCAGACTGGTGGGGTGGTGTAGTATCCCACAGGATGGGGGTGGTTTGCAGCTGACCAGGAGGGGGGAGGTTGCAGCTGACTGGGTACTCCAGCTGGTAGCAGGGAGGCTGCAAACCCCACCACTCCTGTCTGGCTGTAAACCACCCCCCAATGCTGGTTGGCTGCACCTCCCCCCTCTCACTCCCATGGGACACTCCACTGCCCCACCAGTATGAGTTCACTAGCTGTGTCTGGTCTGGGGGTCAGTACAGTCAAACTCCTGGAATGTATTCCTATTTGTTACATTGTAAAGTGGTTTTCTTTTGTGCAAATTCGAATTATGTGGCATTTTCCAGGAACTCATGTACAGAATAAATGGAGGGAAACCTGTACATGTCAGCATAAGGAGTAAAACTAAAAAAAGGACTTGAGTAGAACATAAATACTTATATTAATGTCTAGACAATATACTTTGTGCTTGGCAGCAGCTCCCACAAATATATAGAGCCCACTATGTAGGCAGAACAGCACTGAGTCCCTGCAGGGCCAATTAGTCTGCCCCCAGTGCTGCACGGTTATGGCTACATTGTTGCCAGTCCAGGAGGTGGTATGCATGGTGCTTCATAGTACCTTTGAGGGTACTGGTGCCAGGAACAGTAAGTGTATGGTGTGGACATGCTCTGTGATGTTGAAACCCCCTGGCCACCTGCCTCTATACACAACTTACTTGTTGACTTGAAAATTCTGCAGACACCTGTAGTTGTGTGTCTGCACATGCCCCACTCTTAACAATGCTATCTCATGATGCCTAGCTCATACTTGAACTCAGCCAGGGTCCAGAAACTAGTCAATATTGTTATGCCAAAATCTTCCAAGAGACTGAATCCAGTAGGACCTCGGCATTCTCAGGGCACATCTAACATGCAGTAAAAGGCCACAGAGGAGGAAGTGGGTGAAACCTCTCAAAAGATTCAGGCAGAAGCAGGCTAACTGCAGTCTGTGCTCAGCATCTCCCATTGGCTAGCTGGAGGCAGCTGCATGTTGACCTTGGGCCAGGGGCTAGCAACCTATGTCCATAAATTGAATCCAGCTCATGGAGCCACTTGATTGACTTGTAGACAGGGGGCTTTGGTGGCATTTGGTGGAAGGGGGCTTTGGCAGCACTTGCTTTCTTCTGCCACTGTGGAAAAAAGTGCCAGCTACCAGAAGTTTCCCAGGTCACAGCTGGGAAAAGTGGCTAGAGTGGCTGGGTCCTAGCACCATCTGTCTGCCTCTGACCCTAATTGGGTCAAGTCTGGCCTGCAGCCTTAAAAAGGTTGCCAACTGCTTCTTCAGGTAGTTCTCTTCTCAGTGTGGTTTTTTTTTCTGATTCCATTCAGAGGCATTCAGTTCCCCCAGGCACTGTATGCAGAACCTGGGGGTGTCTTTACATGTGCTCCAGGGTGGGGGTGGAGTGGGGGGTACTTTAATTAGAACGGCTCCAAAAGTTGCTCTAAGTAAAGTGCCCACAGCATCTTGTGTATGTGGCATCCCCATGCTTCAAAATGGAGGCTGGGACACTTGAACTAAAGTTCGTTCAACAAGCTTTAGTTAAAGCACCCCAGCCACCATTTTGAAGCATGGGGATGCTGAATACATGAGATATGGAGTGTACCAGAGCATGTTAATTAGCACACTCTAGCAGACTTGATTAATTAAGTTAAATGGAACTTGATTAATCGAGTCTGCTCTGACATGCTGTAGTTACAGCACGATAGAGCAGCATCCCTGCACATCCATTGGCACGCAGGGTGCCCTACTCGTATATCTGGATTCCAGTCAGGGGCTCAGAAGCCTAATAATTAGGCATTGCGAATGCTGGACTCCTGGATCTGTAAGTTTTTTGTTACATCTGGTCTACAAACCTCATAGGCCAGGGTCACAAATGAGATCTGTTTGAATCTAAGCTTTAAGGGAAAAAAACAAACAGTAAAAACAAGTAGTCAATGTGAATTTGCCAACAGTGGGTAGGGACTCAGTAAAACTTTCCAGATTTTGTCCAGTGCACGCTATTCATGCAATACACACCCCACATTTCAGGCAAAAGAGCTTGTCGTTGATATTGCAAATGGAGAGGATTTTTTTTCCAACTTGATTTGAGTGAATTAGTTCCCTAGAAACTGAAGTCTCTCAGAGCCAGGTCAGGCACAAGCTGGAGAGAATAACTCCAAGTTCTTCAACACTGTTCTACAACCTCTCCCCCCGGTTGAAATGGGCAATGAGATTATGAATTGTGATGAGGTTGTGTAATGTGTACAACATTCTCCCCACTTGCACTGAACTGAGCCCATGTACTCATTTTTGTAAGAACTGAAAAGATGTCAGGTGGCTTGTGGCTATTTCTTACTAACCTATTCATCCACAGAATGCCTAGATGTTAAAGGTTTAGTAGCTCATTATTAGTCCCATTAACTGTGCAATCCTTTATCCAAAGGAAATTAACAACAACAATAATAAACAATAATAATAAATAATAAGAATAATAAGCTAGAGAGAGGTTATGGCACCGTTGGTCACATCCTACTGTCATGAATTCACTTCTCTTTAAACAAAGACATGTAGATTTCAGAAGGGCAACTAAGGTTACCCAATGTACTTCTCACTCACTTGCAAGGTCTCTTTTGAAGAACTGCATGAGATTCTTAAAATGATAGGCTTGAAGTGATAGGTTTGATTATAGATGTCTAAGCTAGTTTTGGGTCTATCCTGAAAATAAAATAAAAGGACTTTCTAATGTGGCTATGTATCCAGATCTATCTATATCTCTCTCTATATCTATCTGTATGTCTATATATATGATATCTATCTATATATGGATATAGATAAGATTTATTTGTTTAGAAAAAGATGAAGTTTACAGAAAGATAAGAACAACCTGAAGCTCTTAGTTTGCAAATATGGCCTTTTATTTCCTGTTACCTTTTAATAAATGTTAACTATCCATTTTTTCCCCCAAAAATCTCAAATCTGTGCCCCTGTGTAATAAAAGTATACTCCACAGTATGCTAAGAAACAGTGGCTTATTTCTCTGGTTGATCCATAATGAATAAGTCAGTCTTCCATGCTTAATAGTTTGAGTCATATATACACTACAATTTATTCCATGAAAGCATTAGAATGTCTTAGTTTGCTGTTTTAAAGATACACCCAATATTAGCTTAGATATCTATAATCAAACCCATCACTTTAAACTTACTATTTTAAGTATCTGACTGAGTCCTTGAAAAGAGATCTTAAAAATGAATGCGAAATACATTAAGTAATTTCAATTCTCATTCTGAAATCTATGTGTCTTTGTTTAAAGAAAGGTGAATACAATTAGGGCTGTGCGAAACAGCAGCGTTCCATTTCGACCAGTGTTTCAGCATTTCAACAGAACAGTGTTTTGTTTCAAATTTTGTTTTGATTCGAAACAGTTGTTTTGTTCCATTTCATCAAAACAGGGTCGAAATGGTGAAACTGTTTTGACATTTTGCCCATAGGCTATAATGGGGAAGGTCAAAACAGCCTATAACTTTGTCATTTCTGGCCTGATCTGGATGAAACTTGCAGGAATGGTAGCCCCTTCTGAGGGCATTAATCCTGCCAAGTTTCAGGGAGATAGGTACTGGGAATTTGGAGAAACTGCACCCCAAAATCTTGAAAGCAAAACTTGTGTCATGTATATGTGTTAAGCCACAGTGAGGTCAAAGCTGCAGGCATGCTAGCCCCTGCTGAGGCCACAAAGCCTGCCAAGTTTCAAGGAGATCGGTGTAGGGGTTTGGGGGAAACTGTACCTCAAGCTGCACACAAGCGAAACTCATGACATGGGTGACACTGAGTGTGTTAAGGCACAGCAGAGTGAAAGGTGCATGCCTGCTAGCCTCTGCTGAGGCCACGAAGCCTACCAAATTTCAAGGAGATAGGTGCAAGGGGGGGGGGGGGGGCGTTGGATTCTGTGGCCCTGCACCTCTAGCTGCTGACAGGCAAAACTTGTGTCATGGGTGCTTGTGCAACTGTATCTGTCTTGGGGCATGGGGTGAGGGGGTTGGGGGAAACTACTGCAGGCTTGGCTGCTAGGCCCTGCTGCAGCCACAAAGCCTGCCAGCTATTAAGGAGATCGGTGCAGGGGGGTTCTGGGGCCCCGCAGCCCTAGCTGCTGATAGGCAAAACTCATGACATGGGTGCTTGCACAACTACTGCCTCTCATCAGGCAGCAGGACTGAAGATCCCCCATCACTTGTCACCACAGATGTGGGGGTAATAATTGACCACAGTATGAACATAAGCCAGCAGTGCGATGCTGTAGCCAGCAGGGCCAACAATACCCTGGCATGCATCACTTGATGCGTCTCCAGCAAAACCAGTAAAACCATTGCAAAGAAGTGATTCTCCTGCTCTACTTGACATTGATGAGACTGCAGCTGAAGTACTGCATCCAGTCTGGACACCCTAGTTGTGAAGTAGTTTTTCCTAATGTTGAGCCTGAAACAATCTTCCAGGAGTTTGTGACCATTACTCCTAGTTTTCCCCAAGGGTGCTCTGATGAACAGTTGTTCACCAAGCCCTAAATGTAGGCTTCTGCTGTAGTGATAAGCTGCTACCAAGTCCCCTATCAGCCTTCTTTTTCAGGCTGAAGGGTCCCAGGTCCCTCAGCCTTTCCTCATATGGCTTGCTGTACAAGTCTCTGATCATATGGGTGGCCCTTCTCTGAACTCTCTCAAGCTTTACCACATCCTTGTTAAAGTGCAGAGCCCAGAACTGGACGAGTGGAAACAGTGTCAAAACAAAACTGGCGGTGAAATTTCACACAGCCCTAAATACAACAGCAGGCTGTGACAATGCAATAAGCAACACATAATTTCTGATCTAATCACATGAAGGGAGCTATTCTTATCATTAAGACGATATAAATTTGGTTCTGTTCTAGCACATAACTGATGTGGGTCCAGCCTCTGGGTCCATTACTAACAGCTAATAGAATGAGTGGAACAATCTGGTGTTCCAAATGGCTACAAATAATGGTTAATACTTACATTCTATTAAAAACAAGCAAACAAACATGTGTTTTCATTAGAAGTTCCAGTCATCTCTTAGTTTTGGCAGATGATGTTGGTAGGGGCAGGAGAAAAACTCTAGCAGATACTGCTTTGTATCAGAGTTATGAAGTAGACTTTTGTAGGGTCATTGAAGCAACTCATTCTAGGAGTTAAAGCAATAATCCAGAGCTCTACCATTGACTGACTGAATTAAGTAAGTCATTTAACATCACTGTTTTAGCTACCTGTCTGATATCTAGCACAGTGGGGTTGTCAAACTTGGTATTTGCAGCTACGCTGAGGTGCTTTAAAACAGCAAACACTGTGTTTGGATTTTTTGAGAGGTAGATTTCTTGCCCACAGAATATAATGTCCTTGGAATGTTCCCAGTCTCTCTCTTGGAATAGAAGAAAAATCTACTTGGGTGAAAAGAGGGAAAGATATAAAAACTAGGGCTATGAGAAACAGCACCATCTCATTTCAACTTCTGTTTCACTATTTCAAAGGGACAGTGTTTGGTTTCGTTGGTTTGTTTCGAAGCACTGTTCTGTTTCGTTTCAGTTTCAACATTTTGTCCATAGGCTATAATAGGGAATCACAAAAATGCCTATAACTTTGTCATTTCTTGCCTGATTTGAATGAAACCAGCAGAAAGAGTAGCCCCTGCTGAGGCCACAAAGCCTGTCAAGTTTCAAGGAGATAGGTGCAGGGGTTTCTGGGAAACTGTACCTCAAAGTCTTGAAAGCAAAACTCATGTTACTTGTAAATGTGAAGGAATTGGGGGGGGGGGGGGGAGATGACGACAGCAGGCATGGTAGCCCCTGCTGAAGCCACAAAACCTGCCAGGTTTCAAGGAGATAGGTGCAGAGGTTTCTGGGAAACTGCACCTCAAGCTGCTGACAAGTAAAACTTGTGACATATATGACTTTGTGTATGTGTTAAGGTATGTTCTCACTGGTGCTGGGGCCTCTACATGACATGGTAGTGTGCCCCAGTGTGGTTTGTGCCCCAATGGAAAATATGTAGGAGACACCAAGCAACAGCTGTGCACTAGAATGTGCACACACTGAAAAATCTATCAGCCAAGAACACCCAACTACCCGTCTACAGATGGGGTGTCACTACATCACCAGCAATGCTCTGCTTGCTTGGAACACTGGTTGGTGGACAGGACAGGTGTTCCCAGGCAACTGTGGCCAGTTCTGGCCACATCCCCCTGTGGCTTGCCCAGTAGGCCAAGAGGTCATTGCACAGCAGCGGCTCCATGTCCTCAGTGAGATAGACAGCCACCAAGACCTGAACGCTACCAGCCAGATGGTGGGGTCTGGTACCTCTGGACCCCACCATGGAAGCCATGCCCTTGGCCCACATTGGCAGTGCCTGTGGTGGTGGACACAGGCAACTACCTGTAGTGGAACTTGTGTGCCACGCAGCGGATTGCCTTTGCTGGAATATGTTTTGGAATATGCTATTATTGTTTAAAATATTTTATACTTATCCTATGACTTTGCTTATGTTATACTATGATTTTGCTTATGAATACTTATGATTTAAGCCATTAGCTTATCCTAAATAGCCATCTTAACTGTGTCAACAATTTTAGAAGCAGCAAATGAGTCTGTGTAAGTCTGTGTGCTGTGAATGATGTGAGAGTAATGGTTGAATGGAGGCTGGTATGAACCAGCTATAGTAAGTAACAAGATAAGATACAGGGGTCTTAGGAATGTGGAGATGGTGCAATCGGGACTGAAAAACAGACTGGAATGTGAAAGACAATACATAACTGGTGACAGAGTCTGAAATAAACATGCTAAAAGGTGAATGGTGATTGGTAAAGAAGCTTCCAGAAGTTTCCAGGCTTTGGTTGAAGCCTGCCCAAAAGGAAATAAAATGGCAGTGAAAAGTCAGCCTGATGAGCACTTTGACCACCAGCACCAACCTATCCACACGAGAGAGAGAGAGCCTGCACCCCCTCTTGACTGGACATTGCCTTGAAGAAGCCTGTAACTGGCCATCACAGTGTGACTCCAAGAGCTGCAGAGAGGTGACTTAGTGTGAATGGTGTGCATGTTGAGTGTATGATATGAGTGTGTGGTGTGCTGCTAAACAGTCTGACTCAGTTGCCCATTACTATGCAAAAAACCCTGGTTTGCTGAACCCACGTGTTGGTTTTATGTCCAACACCTTGACCATATTGGCCCCATTGTCGGTGACCATGAACCCGCAGGTGAGCTCACCCTGCCCAACGAGCCACCCCTGCACCAAGTGGCTCATGGCCCCCATGCTCTCGGTTGCTGTGTGGGACACATCCATCACTTTGGCTTGAAGGAGAGCCCACCAACGGCCTACCTGGTCGCACCAGTGCCCTGTGAGGGAGAGGTAGGTGTGATCTCCATCCCAGCTGCTCCAGATGTCTGAGGTGAAGTGTAAGGCCACCTGCAGACCTGCCTTGCAAAGCTTCTCCCTCAAGTACTCCCTGCATACCTCATACAGGGAGGGCACCACCTTCCTGCCGAAGGTGGTGCATACAGGCACTTGGTACGATGGGGCCATGAGCACCATAAGCTGCCTGAGCCCTGGCCACTCAACTAAGGAAAAGGGCTGGCCATCCACAGCAAGCATCTCCCAAATGCTCTGAGGGATCTCTCCTGCTTTTTTAATACGCTCCCCTTTCTGTCCACATTTCCCCCACTGTTCCAGAGTGGCCTGCCTTTGCTTTGGGGGACAGGGGCTTTGGAGCAAGAGGGGGACTTCTTTTTGGGCATGCTCCCACTGTTGGCAGGTTGAGGAGGAGCAAGGGCAAGGGGGTGGTGCCTGCAGAGATGCATCAGCATCCCTGTGGTGCTCATGTGTTTTGTTTCCTTACCTCAGCTAGTTTTGGCTCAGCAGTGCAGGCAGATAGCATATGTGGGATCATCTGCCAGCTCAAAATGATCCCAGACCACACTACCTGCTCACTTCTGGGGTGCGGGTGCATGTGTGGATGCTGCAATTTTCCCCTCCTCAGCAGGCAGAGGCACAGCAACAGGAGAAGCGGACTCAGCTGAGCTGCTTGCCTCTGCAGCCTCTACCTCAGCCTCCTCTGAAGTGCCTTTTGGGTAAGGAGACCTGGCTGCAGGGGAAACTTGAGGGGTGTGGAGCACAAACGCAGATGATTCCCCCTCCTTCCCCAGAATTTCCCTTGCTATGGCACTCAGATCCAGATCATGCTCCAGCTCTTCCTCTAGCACTAGAAGGCTCAGGATGGGAAGTGAAATGGAGGTGGAGGAGACTGTCAGGCTGCTGCTGCTTGTTGTCATGGTGGTGGTGGTAGGGGTGGTGGTTATGGCTGGTGCTCTTGGAGGGGATGCAGATTCAGGCAGTGGCAGTGCTCCCCTCTCCTTGCTGCCAGTAGAACTGGAAGCCTCCTGCCTGCTTGCAGGAAAGAGGTTGCATCTCATTTTGTGTGGGTGGGGAAGAAACTTACAGGTCTCCCTTTACCCTCTTCCACCACTCCCTGAAGGCTTGCCAGCTGCCTTTCCAGCACGCTTCATAGTGTTGTTTCCTAGTGTGTTTGGTGTGCTGGAAAATCTGTGTTCTTCTGTAATGTAATCTGTATTTATGTAATATATGTAGATAATTGTATGTATGTATGCATTTATGTAATAAATAAAATATATAAAAGTATATATGTGTTCCTAAATAAATTCTATATTATAATATACAATATATGCTGTGCTTCCCTGCACAGTGAATGGAATCACACTGTGTGAGAAAGCACAGATTTATTTTCTTGGGGAAAATAATCAAAATAGACTAACAAAGAGAGGATTTGGGGGGAGGAATAAATTGAAAGGAATGAATTAATATAATAATAAAAGGGTATTAGGGAAGCAAAAGGTATTGGATGCCACTTGCTAGTAACAGGCTAGCAAGTAGGAAGTGGTAGCTTTTCTCTGATGCTGCTGAAAGACAGCTCAGTAACTGACCCCAAGGAACAGAGAAAGCTCAGTTTAAACAATGCTGCTTTTTATGCTGTTTTTCCATCCCTCCCCCAGAGCACTGGGATTGGAAGGGACCTCAGGGAAGGATCACAGTCACTGGCCAGCTACACAGTAAATATCAGAGCAGTTCCCCCTCACCCCCCACCCTCTCCTTAGTTTGTTTCCCTGCAAGCAAGCCCAGCTTCAAAACTCAAAACATTTCAAGTGCCCTCGTTTCATTTTGAGGCTGTTTCAAAGCCTTTCATTTTGTTTCATTTTGACATTGGTGTTTTGAGCTCAAAATCGAGTTGAAACAGCGGTGCAATGAACCACCCGGCGAAGTTTTGCACAGCCATAATAAACCCCCCTTTTTATGCTTGGTTTCTGCTTATTTCACATACCTGATTTTGACCTGCTTTGTGGTCTTATAAATTTTCATTGATACCAATGCAGCACACTGCAGTGACGTAAAATGAGTTCAGTTTTATGGAGGGAGAGGTAGTTAGTTGTGTTAGTATGAAGTTGGGCAGGGCCAGGTAGTCTCGCAGGCAGCTTTGCAAAAAAGCTCATGCATCTCTGAACCAGTCAGTTTTATGTTGTTATATAACATAAGATTTTCTCCAAGTATAAAGACAGTGGACAACTAGTCACAATTTGAGAAATCAAAGAAATAAATGCTAATAAGCCCTTAGGAGAGGTGCAGGTGTTTAACTCCCATAAAGCAAGTTCTAGCTAGTAACTGGAACAGACAGAGCATATCCAAAGTAACACATGGATAGTAAGATACAGCAGATAGAAATATCTCATTTGAATTCTAAATATACTATCTGCTGTAAACCTCTAACCAAGGTTGGAATCTCTAACCAGGTATTCTACCAAAGGAATTTTATTAAACTTTGATAACAGCAAATACCCAGTTTGTGCAGACAGTTACACAGAAACACATCAGAGTCCTCTCCACTGCTCCAAGCACAGCAGAAGCTGAAACCCAGGTAATGGCCTGGGGTAGGTGATGAAAGGAGATGATGGGACACATGCTGCAACCTGCTTATTAGGCCCTCTACAGGAACATCTTTGAGATCCAGAGCCAGGGTGGTAGGAGCATATCCAATTCCAGAAACAGAGGAAGCTTTATAACAGTAGTTCACAGCCTTATAGGATTCAAGGCACTCCTTGAAAAGTGTCACTCACTTTGCTTACACTCACTTTGACTACAGGACAATACTAGAACAGTTTCCTTGCCGCAAAGAACTCAGAATACCTAGAGCAGGTCAGAGGGCTTTTAAACACAATAGATTCCCATTTGAAGTCTGTGGGTTTATTTTGTGAATCATGTTTGTACACCTAACAATGCTCACACTATATGGCACTCCACAACACCCCTGAAAGGATTTCAAGGGACCCAAGGGTGATGTACACCCTGGTTAAGAATCAGTGCTTTAGCAAGACAGGATTTAAATCATCTAAATTGTATTTCACGGGGACATTTGGGCAAGTACAACTACCTTGTTAGAATGGAGACAAGACAACTCTTTAGTAAGGGTCCAAAGCACAATTGTGTACAGTAACGATAAAGTAATCCTTTAATGTTCGACATAATTTTTTAATGCATTCATTTAAAGAGTACTCTGGCTGCTAGTGATCAGGATTTGCATCTCACATGCAAAGGCAGAAAGTGTCACTTAAAAAAAAAGTGTTTTTGTTAGCTTTACAAACTTTAACACGTGAATATATTGCCTGCGTCCTCCTGTATTTCATTGATCTTAAAGAGAATGGAAACTGACAGTTTTGTGCATATTTCAAGTTCTTTGTCCTCCATTTCTTAGTGGATTTGACATCATTTTAATATTAATTGGCTTCCTTCCATTTGTGTAAGGAATTTTTTTAACATAAAAGAAAAATAATGCCTTTAAATATTACCAAGCAATAGAATTTTTAAACCGAGTTACTTAAAGAAAAAAAGAAAAAAAAAAAAAAAGAGCAGGGAAATGGCTTTGTACACAGGAGGTTACAGACATTTTAACTTGCATTTCCATGGGGCACAGGTTTCTGTCAGTAGTGACAACACAACAGCTGCTGACATTAGGCTATTGTATGCTAGTGTTACATAGTAAGCAAAAATGGGATATTATATTCCATATAGCAAAGCCTAACTGGCTTATACATACTTCTACACTGGTACAGAGAGAAGCACAGCTCAGAAACAGTGTAATTCTCTCTCAGCCAAGGACAGATCTAAAGGGGATGCGGTGATGGAATCACAACCCCTTTTTGACCGCATAGATAGAACAGCAGTGGGAGACTTTATGGAAATTCTTGCTTTCTTCAGGGATTTACTCTTTTCCCCTCCATGCTCAGAAGCACATCCCTTCCCTTCCTATTCTACACCCCTGCCTGCCACTACCACTCCAGCAAACAGTTCTTGTCCCACTCCTGTACAAGGGCTGGGATGAGCCTGGAACAGCAGCAACAGACAAGTGGGTTCCCTCTCTCTGCCCAGTCTGTCTGGGTGTTTTCTGCCACCCTAGATGCAGGTGTGGGAAGGGGGAACCCACCACTGTCATGGTCTTGAACTGAGTAGGGAAGCTCTTGTCTAGCTGGAGCAGGACAGAAGCTTCCCTCAACCCCATGAGTGCAGGGACAGTGGCAGTGAGGGAGGGATGGAGAGAAAGAGAGAGGAGGAAACTTGCTTCTGAGCAGGAAAGGGAATAGTGGAGAGAGGTGGGAAAAATCTCACCTGTTTTGGGGACTGTAGAGGGTTCAGGGGCTTACTTTGCTTAGAAGCCTTTAAAAAAAAAACCAACATATTGCATAGTTCTTGTTTCTTGGGCAGACTCACTTCTCAGGAACCATCACCAACCTAACTCAGCACTCAACAGCATAACTTAACATAGTCCATACAGGGTGCACTCACAGTCCTGTGTCTGCTCTAGCCCTGAGAAGGTGTATCTGGCTTACTGTTGCTTCCTCCACACTGATCTTCCTTCTCCACCTAGCTCTGACTCATCCTGTGGTAGTGCAGCTGCTTCCAACCTTAGGGCTCTTTCCAAACTCCAAAAAGTAATCTGATTCAGTTCTGCTGCTACAAGCTTGACTCTTCTCTTCTTTTTCCTCCCCCTCTCTTTCCTCTAGGCTTCTTTCCTTAGAAGCCTTCTAACTTCCTGTGGTCAGCTAATTATCTTTCTCAGCTGGCTCAGTCCTCCTAGGCAGCCTGTAAACACTCCCAACTGGCTACAGTTGGGCTGTAGCCCCTGCAAGTTTGCATAATGCTATAGCTGAATAATGTGTGCAGCCAGCGAGCACGCTGCAGGAGCTTAAAAAAGTCCCTGGCTGCTGCTCCCATGGTGCAGTCTGCCTGCAGGGATGGATGCAAGTAAGGAGAAAACTAGGAGCAGGTGCGCAGTGCCACCCTTGCAGCACCAGTTGCTGCTCTTGCACCCTTCTTTATAAAATCCTGGACCTTCTGCTCCCAGCCTACTGCAAAGAATTAATCAAATGATACCTACTGGAAGCAGCTGGACAACAGTGCATGCTCTAGTGCTGTTAAGTTATTTTGCAGGACACACTTGCCAAGGTGGCCTTGTTTACAAAAGTGAAATGAGTCTACAGATATTAAGCTGAGCAGCTGGAGTTTCTGAGTGAAAATAAAGTTATACTCTGCCTTTACAACACCTTTCACCTGAAGGCCTTCAAGCTTTCAGAGACATTTGCTAAGCTTCACAAGCCCTGTGAGACAGGGAAATCATGAAGCACAGAGTGGCCTAGCATTCCTGAAGGTAGTTTGGCTCCACAATGTCACCACTTCAGGCCTGTAGCTAAAAACACTATCCAGAGTCAATTTGCTAGTGTTCTGGTTTGGAAGGGAAATGCACCTGCTGTACTAATAAATGTTCCACAGTCAGGGCCTCAAACCAGTCTCTGAACTTTAGAAACTTACACTATAACCCTCTGTGCTTTCCTTCTTTCCCTACACCATCTCCTTAGACATACAAACATAGCGGTAAAATTTTGAAGCTCCTCAGCATTTATACATAGCCTTCTTTCAATTTAGTGGGAGGGGAATATCTTCCTTTCTCTTTCCCCCCTCCCCTCCCCTCCCCCTCCAACTCATAGCTTCCTTACAACATTATCATTACCCTACCAACCACCCAAGGCTGCTACTCCTGGAACCCACACCAAAGGAAAGCTCAGGGAGGAAGGGGCAAAGGAATGCAAAACAAAAACTGAACTGAACAACTGCAAAGAAGCTACAATTCTCTGAGCCACTGCTCCTGGAAACCAGGGGGGAGCACAATGGGAAATATCCCCCATAATTCTATGTTGGAACAGCTCAGTGCCAAAGAGATAGCATCGCTGGTTAATTAGAGGGATTAACTCCTTTCTCTAGCATCCACTGATTTGCCTGTAAAAGAGATTTTGACTGATTGAGGTCTAGTGTTTGATATACATGGCATATTTATGCCAGCCTTTTTCAATATTCTTATGTGGTTTTGTACTAAGTTCATACAATGGAAATTGAGCTTCCTCTTTGCTCTCCCTTGCTGCCTGTGCTTTCCTTTATCTAAAACATTAAAAAATATGAAAGAGCCAGAGCCAACATTTCCAAAATGTAGTGTTTTGATTTTTTCTGTTTGAAAGGGTAAAGAATAAAGGTTTAAAATTTCCTGACAGCCTCACTTAAAACATTAAAAAATGAAGAAATTCAAAATCAAAATGGAAGCATGAAAAGATTTTGATTGTGCCAAAAGGAGTTTTAAATGTCATATTTTTCAACACTATTCTGAAATACTACTTCTTCTTGTGTCTACCCCACATTTCACTATTTTGTTACACATGCTTGTGCTCTTATACTGTACTTTGTGAGATCTTTCATTGTACATGTGCCTTCAAGCAGTGGGAATTGCAGCAGGTGTTGCATAGTCTGAGGCTTTGTCCCACGGTCACAGGTGGCTGAACCAATGGTAGAGCCTCACTTCTTCATTAGTTCCTTGAAGTGTCCAACTTTGCTATGTAGACAGTTGAGCCATCACCACCTTTGTCACGGTTTGTCAGCCCCTGATGGAAAGGACTGGAATGTCCATTTTTTTACTGTCAGGTAATTTTATTCAGCCTCTTATTCCACATCTGTAGTCATGTCTCCTTGGGTGGGGCATTGAGAGACAGGCAACTGGTAGGGGGTGCATGTGCCCCCCCTGAATGGGCCGGTGCCACCCCCAACGGCCAACACTGATGCTGTCGGTAGGGCTGGTGCCCCCCCCGACAGGGTTGCCGCTGTCAGTGGCTTCTGTGGGTGCCCCCCCAGATTCAGGAGGCACCAGTCACTCATGCTGAGAAGTTGGGTGCTGATAAGGAAGCTCTTGCATGATTTCCAATGTTTGTGGACTGCAGGATGGTCATACAGCAGGTGTCTGAACTGAACCAGAAATATATATATATATAATTTAAAAATTGCCAGAATGCTCAAAAAATAATTTTCTGCCTACTCCACTTGAGGCTACATCAGTGCTTCAAGCTTCAATGTGACTCCCCTCTCAATGTGAAATTTCTGCCCAGGCAAGGCATTTCTAAGTGTCTATCATCATCTAGAAAGTCTTTTACTTGTGGCCGGTATCCCACTGAGTGTCCGAGTCACAGGTCTGCTCCACAACAACTCATCAGGATACAATTGATGAGCTTGAGCCAGTCTAACACAACCCCTTGGCTCAGCACGCTGGTTCCTCTCTCACTGAGGGAAACCACCCCTCACAAGCATTTCTCTTTAACATTCCCTCTTCTCTGCTCCCTGCAGGCAACTACAGAGAAATGGTGCACTCACCAGTTTGGCTCTGAATCAATTTGGAAAGATTCAGAGATTCGGAAGGCAGACTTACAGAGAAACAGAAACTGGGGGGGGGGGAGGGAGTGAGTGGGGAAGACTGACATCTGCAGCTCGCCAGTGACTGTGATCTTTCCCTGTGTCCCCCCTTCCAATCACAGTGCTCTGGGGGAGGGACATAGAAACAGCATATAAGCCTCTGTCTGCAGCCTTTCTATTCCTTTTGTTAACTGTTTCTGCCTGAGCAAAAGAGGGGCGGGTGGCTGGCCCAGAAACAGGTGGGCGAGCAGAGATATGTGGCACTGGGAAGGATCCTGTTACAGGCTACCATCCCTGCTGTTTTCATCCTGCTGTGCCTTAACACACACACCCCCCCCCCCCCATGACTTTTACTTTTAGAATCTTGTGGTGGTTTCCCAGAAATCCCTGCACCAATCTCCTTGAAACTTGGCAGGCCTCATGCCCTCAGAAGGGGCTACCATCCCTGCTGTTTTCATCCAAATCTGCCAAAAAATGACAAAGTTATAGGTATTTCTGTGATTCCTCATCATAGTCTATGGCTGAATCGCCAAATCTCTCTGAATCAGTGCCAAATCTTCTGAAGCCGATTCAGCCAAATTGATTCGGGACAGTGATCCGAATCTTTGAATCGAATTACTGTCCTCCGAACTGGCTGAATCCGAATCAAATTCTTTCCTATTCACATAGGCCTACTATTTATCACAAGCTGGCAGTATTTCAGACCTATCTACCTTAGATATTCTGCCATTATTCATCATACCATCTAATGCACAGATTTTCAAAAGTGCCCAGCACTACTTGGCAGCTCCTCTTGAAAGCTATTGGTAGTTCTAGCCACTTTTGGAAATCTGACTATAAGCCCTGAAAAGTAAATTTAGACCTACAGAATGTTGCTTAGAATGTTACTATTATGTCTGGCTATTGAGTCACACTTTTGACTTAGATGTAAGTACTCCACTATTTTGTTTGTATTTGCTGATGGGCAGCATTGAAGACAGGCTGCACACAGACTGAGTTTCAGAAATTTAGGGTGAAAGAGACAGGTAGCACACAAGATTATTACATTAAATCAACCACCTGCCTTGGCAAATTTATTAATTGCTTTTCAGAACCCTGAGTCCAACCTGTTTGAACCCAAAAAGGGTATTTGGTGACCTTTAGCAGCAGTGAAAAGTTCAGCCCTCAGTCAGTATCTTCTTACAGGAAAAAGAAAAGAGTAATGAAAGACAGGCCCCTTGCCTGTGTGGGCAGTCACGGGAAAAGAAAAAACATTTTTGAAAATATTGACATATTCTTTTCCTTAATGCCTATTTCCTTAGCTCCACTTTACTGAACAATTCAGTTAGCTATTTTTAAACTTTTGTGTTTAAAACTAAAATTAAACCCCTTTTATACCTCATATTTAATGAGACTTTCCTATCACAGAAGCATCTTTCTTTGCTGTTGTCCTATGTGCATGAGGTGCGGAGATACCTTATTTTTCAGACTTGGTGGCATGAACACTTTTGCCACTGAATAACGCTTTACATTTTACTTTATGTTGTTGAGACCATAGGAAGTTGTAGCAGAAAGCCCCCTTTTCCTCTTGCCTGCATTTGCTCTCCCCTCTTTGGATATGTTTCTCTTCTTCTACCTTTTCTTCCTTCCTCTTTCTTTCAGTACAAGATAAGGAATTGTGTTTTAAAGTTTGTATGTGTGCATTTTGTACCTCTCCTTGTAGTTTGGTATTTTTATCTATTTGTGTGCATGGCATTACTTTTGTAGCTTATATTTTATACTCCTCACCTTTCAACTAAATCTGTTTAGTTTCAGAAGTAAGTTATACATTGTAACAATGTTAACAAGGGCAGGAATCAAACTGCCACTTCCCTGTATCAGGCGGGCCTGTTACACCTCAGCTCTGTATTCTTGGGCAACCCTGGCACAGGATGCAGTCTGTCTGACTCACAAAGGACTCACCCCCCCAGATGACCATTCATTTACATGAGAGATGGAGAACAGAAAGCCTGAAGCAGAAACTGCAGTGAATTCTGGGACCAGAGAAGCAGGGGAGCACTGCATGATGGGGAATCTGTGCTCCAAATGTTAATCAACCCATGTTCACACACACCCAGATCAGCATTTATCAGACCAGTTCTCATCTGCATTTACTAAGGACTTTTCCCCCCCCCCCGACACACACACACCTCTAAGTTTAATAGGCATCTCGGGCCGTACATTCCCTGGTCCCACTATGGGAGGCCTATTTAAACTTGATTGACTAAAACTCGGTTGCCGGGTTAGGGAATGCTGAGGCAAGAGACCGAGTCAGAGGGGGTATGGGCAACATTTGAACAATGGTTAAGGGTTCATCACAATGTCCAGCCCGTTGGAACCCTAATCACAGGTGTTGTCATACCTTTCCCGAGACGACTGGTGGGAGTCCTCTCCACAAAAGGTTATGAGCACCCCAATAATTGCTTTAAGTCTGTTAAAAGACTATAGTAAGATCTGGAAAAGTCATGCTAAGCTGAGGCTTGTGCACAAGTAAAAATCCAAAATCCTGATGCTGCAAGCTATCTATTGTTTCTGAAGAAACCATGAGATATCTCATCAGTATATCTGCCATCCATAGGAATCTCAAGCTGGCTCCCAAGTATTTGGTTACTCCCTAATCTTAAGTGTTTCCTGTTTATCAATCAGTTTCTTGAGATGTTCCAAACCAGATAACCCCTTGTCAATACAAAAGACAATGATTTACATAATTAAGGATGCTTTGAAGCAGCTGAACTGAGGGTATAAAAATCTGTAAAAAGTGTGTGTGCTTCAAGAAGAAGAAGAAGAAGAAGAAGGAGGAAAGAAGGAGAAGAAAGAAGAAGAAAACTCCTGTGCTGACACCATCCCCTGTCGTTCTTGGGACGCTGGAAGAACAGATCGTCTCTCTCTTCAAGGATTGTGCTACGGACTGTGCCTGTCAGCTTTGCAGCCTGAGTACCTTGGACTAGGTGAGATCCCAGCGCTCGCTCTCTCTCTCTCTTCTCTCTAGGCATAAACTTCTGAACCTTAACTGTATTAGTTAAGCTTGAGCTAAGTTTCCCCAAATACTTAGTGAAACCACGGTAGTATTGTCATTGTTTGTGTTTGTTTTTCTTTTGCATGTCTATTACTACTAGTACTATTATATATTTCATATGCTTAGCAATAAATAACTTTTATAGTCAAACAGGTAGTAATTGGGTATATTTTTCCTTCTCTGCTTCTCTTTCCTCCTGTGCTCTGCAGCAACGCTTCTTTTACCTAAGCTAAAGATCCCTGTGAAACCCAAAATACTGTGGGGTCTGCTCATCCAGAGGCTAAAGATTGGGATGTGCTGAGTTTGAAACACATAAGGGGATCAGCTTGTATAGGCTGATTGTCCCAGTTTGACTCAGACGTGTCCTATGAACTGAATGCTGGCCCATGAGGGTGTCAGCTGGACACCCAGCCGGATTCAGAGGGATTCTGCTCGCCTGTGTGCTTGTGTCTGACTGCATTTTGTCGCTGCTCTTATGAACTGATTCTTGGCATATGAGGGTGTCAGCCTGTCCATGCTGATCAGCCCGGCCAGGTCAGGCGTGTCACGTTAATTTGTGTGTGTTTGTGTGTATGACTGATTTGGTGACTGGAGGAACCCAGTCCCATTGAGATTGAGTCCTGCAAGATAGCTCCATTGGGGGTGAGGGCTTGCAGAAGGGAGAGATACAGCTCCGTATAGTAACACAAGCAGCACATTGACAGAATCACCAAGACCCTAGAAACTATCCCTAATAAATGAGCACACCACAAAGTAATGGGCAAATTTGGTAACAGGACCCTGAAAGAGTGAGTGAATCAGTGATTGAATGCGTAACACAGAAGCAGGCAGCAATTAACACCTAGGAAAACCGCAGATCAACCAATGGAAGAAATCAATAGAAGACAATGTAGCAACCGGGAAATCTCTAAACGTCACTGTTCAAGGGCTAGAAGCCCTGGTCTGAGTTAATCAACGCCGAGGACCAACTTTTGGGCTGAATATCTCCAGATCGACCGCTCCCAGAGCCCTATTCAAAATTCATCAACAGACTCCCAAACCTGCACGTACATGAGGACGACCCCTGGGGCTGACAGATGCCATCCAGTAGCCACCAAGGGGGGAAGTCCCACGAGGGTCAACGACCACTGGATTGGGCAAACCTGAGAACTGGGGAGTCACCAAAGTCTGCCAAGGCAGATAAAAAAGCAGTGAGAAGTGACCCTCAGTGGCGCCCTCTTGATCTCCAATTCGACCAGCACCTGACCTGTCCAGCCAGAAGGACCAGCCGGCGACCCCCTTCTGGAGGATAACACCACGCTGAAAGAAGCCTTGACTGGCCATCAACGACAAACTCCAGCGCTTGTAGGATAGGTATACCTGACTCTTGTAGCTTGCTACTGTGTGTGTGCGTGTGTGCACATGTGGGGACCAGCCCCAAGGTTTATGATTTAACTTCATTACAGTGTTTCAATTCACCTAATAAACCAGAATTTTAAGGATCCCGAGTTGGACATTTGTAGCCAACAAAGACACTAGTGCATCTTTAACTCTCCACTGACAGACCAGATCTTTGAGCCTGCCTGGTGGGTTAAAATTAATAAGCCTTAATACACTAGTTTCAAGCAGCCCTGACAGGATTTGAGGTGAACTCCTCTCTTAGTCCCATTTTATAGACTTTGACCTTGTTTGGAAGTGAGACTACCCAGCCCAGCTGGCAGCAGACACCTGGGCTGCTGCCGGTTGCTCCGCTTCAGATCCATTTTTTTTGGTCTCCATGGCAACTCCAGTCTTGTGCTAACACAGCGCAGCTGTGGCTGGGGTCTCCATGGAGACTGGCTCCAACCAATGTGGGCAGGGGCTCCTGGGAAATGGAGTCCACTGCTGGCCAGATCCAATGCCATTGCCACCTATACCAGTCTCCTCACTTCTGCACACTCAGCCTATGCTTCTACCTCTTCTGCTTATGACTCCATGTGAAGACCAAGAAGCAGAGCATGGCAGTAGGAGCACAATGCCACCAGAGCCTATGGAACATGCAGACATGAGACTGAATGTAGGGGAATAAAATTGTCTTGTGGCTTTGTTTACTTACTTACTTGTTTACTTATTTATAAACATTACTTACTTAATATCTATCCCTAGTGCAGGATGAAGTTTGAATGGTTAATGAATGGGAGTGGGATAAAATGTGACTATAAAACTTGTGACAGAGTGGACGGGATGGGAGCAAGATCAAAAATATAGTCTCTCCCAGGGTTGTAGGAAGAGATGCTTTCTAAGTTAATGTTGAATCCAGTGTACACTTCCAAGCTGGAGATGGGGAGGGCATTTAAAGAATTCAGTCATGTACATGGCCTGTCAACACTTGAATTGGAGCTTTTCTGTGCTGGGAACATGCACGGTGCTAGAAAACATGTCCAGCAGGGCATGATGAATTCCATTCTGCAACAGGACTCCTCTTGTTGATAGCACATTATTATTTGATGTTGTGTCAGCAGAATTTCTAGCATCATACATGTCCTCATTCTCAGCAGTGCTGACATGGACTTGCCAAAAAAGAATGGCTCTCTGGTAGGCCTTATGCTGCTGCCAAAGTTGCATGCTGCCACTAAAGCAGGACATTGTGGAAGAAGTTAACATACAGTTTTCACTTCACTCCCTGCTTCTGGCTCAGTGGGCAATATCACAAAAGTAATCTCTCCCAGACCATTTCCTTCTAGTCAAACTATGACAATACCAGCCAGCTAGAGAAGCTAATTGAGCTAGGAACATTTAAAAAAAATTAAAAACAGCAAGAACTGGTTTGTTCTGGGCTTTTTATCTTGTAATTTAGTTCCAGTGTGAGCTCTGCAGCGCAGAGGGGATTTCTGATTTAAAAAAACAACAGCATGTTGCTTCTTAATTCTATATTGCATGACAGATGACTTGTCAGAAGCACCTAATGTGGACAAGGCTATGCGTCATTCAACAGAGAACTAAGATGCAGCACATGACTGAATGTTTGAAATGACAATGCCATTTCCTTCATCTCAGTTTAGGACATTTGGCCTCTGTAGCTATTTTCAGAAAAGAACACTGTATCTGTTTTGCATCCCTCCCTTAATTGGCTGTGCTATTGGGAGCATTCAGTGAGGGTAACAGAGGAAGGGAAATTATATTGAGAGAGAGATTGTTTGCAGGCCCCTTTTCTTGCCAGGCAACTAGGACTGATCCTCACTTTATATATTCTTAGGAGCCACAACATCCTGTTTTTTCAAAGCACCAGAGGTAGAAGAAACAGCCAAACCTTTATTCCCTGATTGTTAGTGGAAATGCCTGATGTTGGAGGTGATGTTGGTACTTATGGATAAACAGCAGTCGCGTTGGCTCAGGTCACCTTCCCTCATAGAGCAGTTCTTTTTATTCTTGTGCTTATTGAGACGACATATTGTTGTGGTAGGTGCTGTACAAATAGACAGTTCATGGTGCAAGCTGCTTAGAAGTTAAATAGATAAAATTGATGAAGGTGAAAAGAACAGGCACAGACTTACCAGCAGGCCTGTGGACTGGAATGAAGTGGAGTTACATCTTAGGAGCTAAAAATTGGAAAGGGGAGGTTAGAGTAAACTTGGAGACTCTGTAAGGAAGTGCCAGGGTAGTCAGAACAGGAAAATGCTACCTGCATGGGTGTGGAGTGGAAACATTGCTTTATGTGCTTTACAAGTAAAGAATGTGCTACCCCTACAAAACTCAAATGAAAAATTGGTCAGGCCTCACTCTACCAACATTCAAAGAGAAGGTACAAGGCACTGATCAACTTAGACAACTGTAAAGGGCTGGAAGGGACCTCTGGAGGTCATCTAGGTGAACCCTCTACCTGAGGCAGGATCATCCCTATCCAAAACATCCAATACAAATCATTGTCTAACCTGTTACTAAAACTGCAGTTAACCCTGTGACACAACCACAAAGCATAGCACCTTAATCTGATACAGGTAAAGCAAGGGGAAAATGATGGCCAGTGTCCAACTGCTGCAAGGGTTGTGAAAATGTGCTTGAAAGACTCCAGGAAGAGGGCCATGTTGCCCAATTCAGAGGAACGCAACCCCCCTCCCCCCCATACAATCTGACCATAGGGTAAAAATACTTCCTGAACGCAAATGTGATGATTGATTTGACCCCAAGCAGGGGAACAAAACCCTCTAGCCAGGAACCTTGAGTTTTAGTCCCAGCAGGAGCTCTAGCATACCCTAAACAAAATCCCCAGTGTTGGCTATAGTAAATACCCTGTGCATTTGAGGAAGTCAAACCCCAAATGACAGGTGAGGCAACAGAAAGCGGGGGTGGATCTTTCCTGGCCTCACAAGGCAACCAGCAAAACCCAGAAGCATGGAGAATACTCTTAGTAGAGCATAGGGATAGCTAGCATAGCCACCAAGGAGGAATATATCTCCCTGGCGCACTATTGCAGGGAATCAGTTAGACAGGCCAAGGTGGGGCTTGAGCTCAGGCTGGCTTCAACACTCAAGGACAATAAAAAGTCCTTCTTCAGGTATACAGCAGGCAAAAGGAAAGCTCAGAGCAACATAGGGCCCCTGCAGGACAAATCAGGACAGTTGGTGGTTGATGCAGGAAAAAAAGCAGAGCTCTTCAATGAGTTCTTCGCTTCAGTATTTCTATGTACTGACCAAGCCAATTCCCCTACCTCGATCATTGACAGATTTCAACATGGCACCAGTCTGCCTATGGTTAGTTCTGAAATAGTTAAGGAGCTCCTGGAGGAGCTGGATGGGTACAAATCAGCAGGCCCGGATGACCTCCATCCACGGCTGCTGAAAGAATTGGCCAGTGTCATAGCTGAGCCGCTGGCACAGCTGTTCGAGCACTCGTGGTGCTCCGACCAGGTCACTGAGGACTGGAGAAGGGCCAATGTGGTGCTCATTTTCAAGAAAGGGAGAAGGGATGAGCCGGGTAACTTTAGACCAGTCAGTCTTACCTCTATTCCTGGGAAAATGCTAAAGAAAATAATCAAAGAACACATTTGTGCAGGCCCAGCAGGAGAAACGATGCTGAGGGGAAACCAGCATGGGTTTGTCATGGGTAGATCCTGCCTGACAAACCTTGTAGCCTTCTATGACCAGGTTACATACTGCCTGGATGCAGGAGCCGAGGCTGATGTCATCTTCCTGGACTTTAGGAAGGCCTTCAATACAGTTTTGCACCCTATCCTCATTGGGAAGCCAGCAGACTGCGGAGTGGACACCTACACGGTCAGGTGGGTGGCCAACTGGCTTAGGAACCACACCCAGAGAGTGCTGGTGGATGGTTCCTTCTCGGCCTGGAGGAAGGTGGGCAGTGGGGTCCCACAGGGTTCGGTCCTCAGACTGATATTATTCAATATCTTCATCAGCGATTTGGACAAGGGTGTGGAGAGCACCCTCTCCAAGTTCGCTGATGATACCAAGTTATGGGGCAAAGTTAGTACACTGGAGGGCAGGGAGCAGATACAGGCTGACCTGGACAGGTTGGATCAATGGGCAGAGAGAAATAGGATGCAATTTAATAAAGATAAATGTAAGGTACTCCACCTGGGAAGGAGGAACCCCCAGCACACCTATAGGTTAGGCAGTGTCCTTCTCAGCAGCTTGGAGGCAGAGAGGGATCTTGGAATCATAACTGACTCCAAGATGAACATGAGCCGGCAGTGTAACGAGGCCATCAACAAGGCCAATCGCACCTTGTCGTGCATTAGCAGGTGCATGACTAATAGAACAAAGGAGGTGATGCTCCCCCTCTATGTGGCACTGGTCAGGCTGCAGTTGGAGTACTGTGTCCAGTTTTGGGCGCCACACTTCAAGAGGGACGCAGGGAATCTCCAGAGGGTCCAGAGGAGGGTCACTTGCATGATTAGTGGCCTTCGTGATAGACCCTACGGGGGGAAGTTGAGAGAGCTGAATCTCTTCAGCCTTCACAAGAGACGGCTGAGGGGAAATCTTGTGGCCGCCTATCAATTTATTAGGGGAAGTCAATGGGGAATAGGGGAAGTGCTGTTTACTAAGGTGCCCCAGGGAGTGACTAGGAATAACGGGTGTAAACTAGTTGAGAGTGGATTTAGGTTAAATATTAGGAAGAAATTTTTCACAGTAAGGGTGGCCAGGATCTGGAATGGGCTTCCAAGAGAGGTGGTGCTATCACCTAGCTTGGAGGTCTTCAAGAGGAGGCTAGATAGTCACCTGGCTGGGGTCATCTGACCTCGGTCCTCTTTCCTGCCAGGGGCAGGGGGTCAGACACGATGATCCACTGTGGTCCCTTCCGACTCTACAATCTATGAATCTATGAATAATCCCTGGCCAATTGTTATGCAATTTCTCCTCAAAGCCATAACACACACTGTTTTTCCAGGGACCCGCGTTAGCAGAGTCAGCTTCTAAAACTTCACAAAACATTAGACATGGAAACAATTATTACTTCATCACAATGGTATGGTTTTAGAAACCTGCAGACTGAGCAAGGAACTCTGGTCCCTGCTCTAGGACAGTGGGTGCTTTCTTGTCTGACTCTGGGAGAGGCACCTTGTTACAGGAGCTCAGGAACTAGCAAGGCAGATGTGATGAACATCTGGCACTTCCATGAAATTCTGATGCAGGATTTTGCTTTCTTGGGCATCTCTAAAACAGGAGTAGTTTCTGGCTCCTAGCCCCGTGCTCTAAACAAGCTCTCCTCCCACCACGAGGTACTTTCATCTCCTAAAATTCCCTCACTGTTGATCCCCATGTAAAAATCCCATGTTAAGATTTATGCTGAGTATTCAAAACTAATCATATGAGAGGCGAGTGGAAGCAGGAGTGGTGTAGATGTATTTCTCCCAGGACCACATGGTTTGGCTTCAACTCATATCCTTCAGTGACTTGAGGTAAATAACATCGGAAAAGATAAGTGAAGTACATAGCTCCCCCCCCCCCCAAAAAAAAACAAAAACAAAAACAAAAAACGGTATTGTGCTCTCCTACCAGATCAGTGCTCTTTCAAAGGCCTGTTGAAATTTCCAAGGAGCCCAGAAAGAACATAGCTTCTTTTCAAATGATTTTAGGCCCCGATTGTTGCTCTTGGTTCACCACGTTGGCAACTGACTCTGTATTAAGGCTTTCAGCCAGGAAACAGCTTACTCCATATTTCCTGATTAAAGGCTCTTTGCTCCTAAGAATTTGTTTGCAAACGGAGTTTGCTGCAGAGCTTCTTCAGGACTTGGCTAAGTTGCAAACAGAAACAAGAAAGAATAAGAGTCTTTCTGACTAAATGTAAAAATTGAGTTTTTTACTACTTGTCATCATTGAAGGCCTTGTGGTGTGCTTCTTAGGAGTACGGGACTTAGACTCTCAGATATAGACTGTTGGCACCATGCAGAATGTTTCCACATCATAGCTACCCTAACAATTTCCTTCAAAGCTACAATTAAGTAGTGATCTTTTTTGGTCCTTAGTGTCACATTCTGCTTTTGTCAGTGGCTGTATTTCGGCAGTGGTGAAGTGATTCCCACATGCATACATTTTATGCATTAACTTTGTAAAGTGCTTTGCATTCCTTTGAGATGAAAGGTATTTATTTTTCCAGCAGATAAGATTTTCTTAAATGCAGTTTGAAAACCATAAACAGAATTCATGAATGCCTGGCTATTTACATCCTCCAAGGTGCTCTTACTTCAGAACTAAGATCCTGATCCTTCAAATACTTATGGAAGTGTCCCACTTTTTTCACGAGAACACTTATTTATGCATGTCTCTTTGTAGGATCAGGACCTAATTTGCTCTTTTGGTTTCACACTGCTATGACTGCCATGCAATGTAAAAATAGTTTCCTTCTATTTATTTCCTATGGTTTTTGTGTTGGGGGAGAGAAAAAATGAAATTCTAATTGGTTTGGGTTACAAAGCTGCTGTTAATATCTGTAGTTGGATAATGCAGGATGAATGCCTAAGGAGATATTAAACTTATCAGTAAACAGGGTACTTTTCTTATGGATTAGTTGTAATATATTTTTATTTATTCCAATTGCAACAGCATTCAGGAACCCTGATAAGGGTGCTGCTATGCTAAATACGATGCTAGTAAAGAATGAATGAGAGGCCCCGTCCCTTCTGAACTTACAAGACAGCCACATCACAACACAAGTTCAAGTTTTTGTTTTACATGTATCTTAGCACCTTGCAGTGTAGCTACCTCATTAACAATATCTCATATTTTAAAGGTTCACTTGTGGCAAAGGGTTGCATTGACTAAAAAATGAAGTTCAGCATTACTCACCCTCTTTATTTTTGTAACAATTATATATTTCAGCGATGGTATTGCCACCACCAAGATGGTATTTACCTCCTATCTATGTGTGACTAGACATGTGATATTATTGAATTAGAAATTACTTCTTAATTATAATTTCTCTGGTCTCCACATCTCAAAAAGGATGTAGTGGTATTAGAAAAGGTACAGAATTATTTCTCCCACTGTTGGAGAGACAATTCTAGGCTAGTTGGACTGTTAGTCTGACCCAGTATGGCACTGCTTATGGTTTCAAAACACGCCCCCACATATGCATCTTAGACTATTAGCCATATGTCTGTTCAAAACCAGAAACATCCTGTTATGAAAGACTTTCCTTATGCAGATTAGCAATGCTGTCCTTTCATTTGCCAGGTACCTACTTAATAACAAAGGAACGGTTCTGAAGGCAGGAAAAATTTGAGGAGAAAGGGCAAGCACTGACTAACGATATTACAGTCAAAGAATTCTGGCTGTTGGTAAGGAACTGGCTTTCTCCTTTATTCATTTCATGGATTTTTGCTTCTAGACAATAATAATCAGTGTGCAACAGTCAGGGGAACACAGAGGCTCTAACTTTGGGCAGTGAAAACATTGTCCCAGACAAGAATGCAAGTCAATACTACTTACTAAAGACAGAGGTGTTCTTCAGGGTGCTACTTATTTTTGAGGGGAATCTGTCTGAAGTAGGCTGCAGAAGTATCACGTTTTGAATGGGCTCAAATATTTCCAAGGTTTTAGACAGCAATTATTATAGGGCAAAACTAAATATGCTCCACATGATGGTTATAGAGAGCAAAGGCTCTATGGAACTATTCATTATGATCAATGTGCAGATTAAGACATCTTTTGTTATTTATTACCCACAGTCCTATAAAGTGTAGTAAAAAGTGATAGGAAGCACGTGATTTGAAACTAGGTTAGCGCTTTGTAGACATACTGGACAAGAATCATTCTTGCTGTGATCTATTGGTATAAGGCTATCACACTAGGGCTGATGATGTCCACACTGGCCTCTTCAAAACATTCACTTACATTTCCCCAATTCTATGGAATAAAACAAGTGGTATCTAACTCCAGAGGTAGCTAATAACTTTCTTAAAAGTTATTATTGCCTCCCTTAGAACAGAGCATTTTGTTAAAGGCATTACCTCCTCAGGAGTTTTTCATGAAAAAAATTCAGCATTATGAGCCAGCTGAGTCTAGACCTAGAGAGAAAATTCTTGAGTCCACTGTAAGACCTCAGATACCATGATGTTGGGCACAATGTAAGAAATCAGACAGGCACACAGAGTTGGCTTCAGTTTAGCTACAGTTTGTTCAGCATAACAGCTTGAGGAACAAGGAATTAAAGGGATGGAGAGGCAAAAAAAATTATAGTTATGGGGGAGTAGGTAGATATTTACTATACACATCAACTGCTTTGTTCTGTTTTGTGCATTTGCCTCTACCCATGGAAAATGAAAGCTGAAAAAACATAGTCCTATTTCATCCAGTGTAAGGTGCTGTACAGCTTTTACTTGCCCTAGGATAGGAACAACTCACAAAAAAGTTACTGAGAGCACCTGACATGAAGCAATTCCTGCTTCTCCCTCTCTCAACTTGGTATAGTTTATTAGTTTATCCATATCTAAAGATGTCTTTTAAGATGTAGCCAATGCAAAAATCAAATCACTTTGAGAAAAATGTAGGTAGGCAAAGAAAAAGATGAAAGGTTGAAAATGGACTCAAATGGCATTCTGACTATATCACATATTTTAGATCTTCTCATAACATTAGATGAACTAAAAACCTTAGAAGCAAGAAGGCAGGGATAGAGGGGAGAAAGATATTGATGTATGTTTTTTAAGATGGTAAGAAAATCATAATCTGAGGAATTTATGGTGCTTTCGAATACCATTGTTAAGAACAGCCCTTTTTTCCTGGTTAAAAATATTGTTTTTCCTTCTTTTGTACTAATCTGAATATCAATACATGCAAACACTATGGTCATATCTGAATTTGGGAAAAATGAGGGAGCTTCCCCTATAATTCAGAAAAGATGGACAAAATGTTTTTGAGTAGAAGGACATTTTCTCTTCCTGTTAGTTTAATGGGATGGGTGCCAATGCTTTTATGAATCCTGAATGCAACAGATTTTTTTCCAAAAGAAGATGTTGGAGCTCTGCCATTGGAGTGAGGTGCTCATATTACAGGCTGCCAGCAGATTTCTGCTTCCTTAATGAAAACTGGATTATCAAATCACTTTTGAGGACAAAATTCTGTGCACGAGATTGTTATAAACCATATTGATGCTATACAACATATACTGACTAATGTAATAATATAGGAAGTAGTGTAGTACAGAAAGAACTTAGGGTATAAAACAATCCAAAGCGTAATTCTACCATTGGGGAGATGTATAAGCTCAGCTTGTGATGTTAAGTGAGTCGTTGTTTACTAGCAAAGTTGCAAAACACTTACCAGATTCTTCACCAAATATCTAGTACATACATCTTAACTGAAGATCTGACTTTAGATTCCCAGTATTAAGGACTATTCTACAGCTGTGGACAAAAGCTGTAGTTCAAAGTTCATGAAACATGAAAGTGACTGCCAAAATACTGCTCTAGAGGCTGTCATTTGTGTGACATGATACCTTGTCAGTTGACTGCTCTTTGACCACTAAATGAACCATCTACTTGGTGGTTATGGGGTCTTTAGTTATCTGCTGGAAAGACAACAGACAACATTTTGTTAGTAAGTCAACTGGGTGGCTCTTCTTGATTTGCCTTCTTACTAACAGGGAGGAATGAGCTGAGAATAAGGAAGCAGCTTGGGTGACAGTGGTCCTGAAATGAGAGAATGGAGAATTCACGATTCTAAGGAAAGGAAGAACACAGAATACCTGAATAAAAGTAATAGACTTTAGAAAAACAGACTTTAACCAGTTCAGGTAACTGGTAGGGAAAATCCCAGGAAAGGCAAATCAGAAGGAGAGCAGAAGAGCTGATGTTAAAGAGACAATATTAAAGGGTGCACAGGTATGTAATATTAATGTGAAAAGATAGGCAGTATATATCAAAAACCTTGCTTAGCTAAAACATCAGCTCTTCAGTGACTTGATACTTTGAAAGGAATGTTACAGAAGTTAGAAAGTTGATCATATTATTAACACCCAGAAGCGTTTTAAGAGCACATAGGAACAAAACCAGAAAGGGCAATGAATAAAGATATAGCTAGCAAAGGGGAAAAGATAAAGAGTGGATTCTATAAATACATTAGAAGTATGTAGAGGGTAGCAGGAAGTATACGTCTGTTACTTCACAGAGAGGAGAAACTAATAATGGACAATACAGAGAAGGAAGAATTAATTGTTTAATACTTTTTTTTTAAACTTCAGCCTTCACTGAAAGAGGTTAACTATCACATGACCAGAATAATCAGAATAATTAGCATCAAGGACAGAGCATTCAACCTAGAGTAGAGAAAAACAGGTCAGTAGGGCTGTACAAAGCTTCAGACTGCGCTTCGGAGTCGGAGATGATTCAGATGATTAGGAAGCTGAATCTGTGAGTCCGAATTGAATTGCTAGATGCTTTTGGCTTTCCAAATCAATTTGGAGCTTCCAAATTGATTCAGAAAAGATTCGGAAAAGATTTGGCGATTCGGAGGGCTGTCTGTATGGGGAAACAGAAACTTAGAAGAGGGAGGGGGAGCAGGGGGGGAAGGACTGACATGTCTAGGTGGCCAGTGACCATGATTTCTCTCCGACTGCCCTTCCAATTACAGTGTCTGGGGAGAGGGACATAGAAACAGCATAAAAGTCTGTGTCTGCAGGCATACTGTGCCTTTTATGAGCTGGTTCTAAGTAAGCAACAGCATCACAAAGGTACTGTGCTGCCTGACTTGCTTCATAATCAGTCAGTTGCAACTTGCCTGCTCCTTTTTGTTCTTAGAAAGGATTGCATAGGATTTAGCTTAGCTTAGAATCTCTTTACTTAATACTATCCAATTCATTTCTTTCAATTTATATTTGTTCTCCCCCCCTTTTTTTTTTTGGAAAACTTTTAAAAAAGAAAGCTCAGTGTTTTCCCTGGCAGTGTAATCCATCACTGTGCAGGGAGGCACTCACATTGCACACTTATATACACATATACAAGAAGAAAAATCAGATTACATTAGTTCTTAATATTATTCGTTATAGTTAATTTTAATAGTTTACATACTGACTAAAGAGAACACAGAAGAAGTCAGATAGATTCAGAAAAAACAAGATATTTTAGGTACACTACACAACACAGAACAGTACAATAATGAAACACAACCCAGAAGAAGAGGGAGAAGTCAGACAGTCATCCATTCAGAGTCAGAGCAGAGACCACACAACTGAAAAGAAACACAAACACACACACTACACACTTTAGTTACAAGCCAGGAACAAGCAAGCTGCAGTCTACAGAAATCAAAGCAAACAATTCACACAAGCTAGAAGAAGTCAGACAGACACACCTTTTGCAGCACAGGAAAGATTAATATGAAATGTGCTGGAAAGGCAGGTGCCAGGTCTTCTGGCAGGGGAGGGAGAGGGGGTAGGGGGAGAGCTAGACCTGAAGTCCCCCCACTGCCCCGCCCCAACATAGACGCATTTTCTTCCCAAGCAGTCATGACACTTCTGCTGTCAATGGAAGCAAGGAGGTGGGAGCAGTGTCTGCACTTTATGTCCCTGTACCTGCACCACTTTCCCCAAGTCCATAAATAGGCATCAGCAGTGGAATCACTGTCTCCTCCACCCCAATGTGATCTCCCAGTGTGAGCCTCCCACTGTCAGAGGACAAGCTGGAGCTGGAACCAGGGGAGCTGAGTGCCCTGGCTCAAGCAATTCTGGGGACTGAGGGGGAATCAGAGTTTGTGCTCCACACCCCTCAAAGTTCCCTTAGACCCAGGTCTCCTTCTCTGGAAAGCAGCACTTCGGAGGAGGTTGAGGTTGTGGAGGCTCAGGCAAATGGCTCAGCTGAGGCAGCTCCTCCTGTTGTGCCTCAGCCTGCTGAGGAGTGGGATAAGGCCGCATCCCCACCCTCAATCCAGAAGCAGGTGAGTAGTGTAGTGTGGGAGCATTTTGAGCTGACAGATGATCCCAGGTTTGCTGTCTGCCAGCGCAAAGGCACATCAGCTAGGGCAAGGATGTGAAACACTTTTCCACCATGGCCATGTTGCTGCATCTCAGGAGGCAGTACCCCTTTGCCCTTCTTGCTGCTCAGCCTAGCACCAGTGTGAGTATGCCGAAAGGGAAGTCCCCCGCTCTCTCCAAAGCCCCCTTCCCCTCAAAGTGTCGGCAGGCCACCCTGGAACAGTGGAGGAAAGGTGGACAGAAAGGAGGGCAAGTTGCAAAGGTGAGCGAGATCACCCAGACCATTGGGGAGATGCTTGCTTTGGATAGCCAGCCCTTCTCCCTAGTTGAGCAATCAGGATTCAGGCGGCTCATAGTGCTTCTGGCCCCATCTTACTAAGTGCCTGCACACACCAACTTTAGCAGGACGGTGGTGTCCTCCCTGTATGAGGTGTGCAGAGAGTATTGAGGGAGGAGATGTGCAAGGCAGGGCTGCAGGTAGCCTTGTACTTCACCTCCGACATCTGGAGCAGGCAAGGTGGCGATCACACCTACTCTCCCTCACAGGGCACTGGTGCAATCAGTCAGGCCATTGGTGGGCTCTCCTCCCAGCTGAGGTGCTGGATGAGTCCCATACAGCAAGGGAGATCATGGGAGCCATGAACCGCATGGTGCAGGGAGGGCTCGTTGGGCAGGTTGAGCTCACCCGTGGGTTCACGGTCACTGACAACGGGGCCAATATGGTGAAGGCTGTCCATGATGCCAACTTTGTGCACCACTACTGCTACAAGCCGGGCGATTTCAAAATGCAGGAAGGTTGTTGGTTACTTCCACTGCAGCATCAAGGGGGACAAGATGCTGCAGGAGAAAAAGGCAGACCTGAGCATCCCGCAGCACAAAATCATGCAGCTTGCGGAGACTTGTTGGAACTTCACATTCCTGTTGCTCGAAAGGCTGGTGGAGCAACAGAAGGCCATCCATGAGATGGCCTTGTTTGGGGAGATGGGGATCAGTGGCCCCTTAACGGAGCTGAGTGGGGTACCATCTCCCAGATCTTGGTGGTCCTCAAGCCGTTCCTCGAGGCCACTGAGACCCTTTGTGCTGGCGATGCCCTCCTCAGCCAGGTGATCTCCATAGTGAGGGAACTTGAGAACCAAATGGAAAAAGTTCCAGGGGATCACTGTTCCTGGCTGGGGCAGGCCGCTGTCACCAGATATGCAGGGACTAGTGAGGCGGCTGAAGGCGGGCATCAGATGGCTGGATCCCTTGTGGTTCAGTATGGTCTACATGATGGCAGACATGTGTGACCTGAGGGTGATGGGGAGCATGTGCACTGGCAGCACCAAAAACCTCGATCACTGGACACAGGTGCTGGTCAACAAAGTCAGCCAAAGTGCAGAGGCGAGGGGATGTGGAAGTGGGGGATCCACTTTCCTGTGCCAGCACTCCCAGCACCAGCCAGTCTCTTCCATGCCAGCCACTGTTAATATGGGCCATGGGCATGGCTTCAATGCTGGGGTCCAAACGCACTAGACCCCAGCCTTGGGCAGGTAGTGCCAAGGCTTCGGTGGCTACTTATCTCACTGAGGATGTGGAGCCACTGGACTGCGAACCCTGGACAAGCTGCAGCCAGATGTGGCAGGATCTGGCCATGGTTGTGTGGCAACACCTGTCCGAGTGTGCTGAGTGTGACACACTTGGCACCGACCAGTGTGCCAAGTGAGAGGGTGTTCAGCATTGCTGGGGATGTTGTGACACTGCACTGCAACTGCTTGGATCCTGCTTTGGTGGAGCAGCTGGTGTTTTTGAAGGTGAACCTCCCACTGCTGGCGTTCCCCAAGATCCACCTGCAGATGGACTGAGTGCCACCCTCATGGTCTGCACCCATTTCCTTTCTCAGCTGGAGGGGGCACTAACTGCATCACCAGCCAGCAAGGGAAGAACGTGTCCCTGCTGAGTTTGTTCCCCTGCCAGGACGAACTTGGAGGTATGTTATGGGGCTATGGGGAAGCAGGAGGCCCCAGGTCCTGAGCATGACCACTAAAACTGCACCCTGCCAGGGTAGGGAGGCCTGGTGAGACTGCTGGCAGCATGGCAGCCCCGTAATTGCCAGGATCAATGATCCCCTGGTGAAAGGCGGGTAGGAAGCACCATCACCTCCAGTTAATGCACGCACGCACACAGTCCTGGCTGGGGAATGCCTAGACCTGTCATGTCTTTGACAGGCCTGACGCTTGCTGATTGCAGTGCAGTTGTGAGGCTCCCGGTGTGCTCAGCTTAGCTGCCTGGGATGCCAGCTTTTGCATTGAAAAACCCTTTGTCAGGCTGAGGAAGTACCTGCAGTTGGTGTGTCTGCTGGTCCTGGATGGAAGGAATAGTAAAGCCAGAGGCTGGCCTGGCCCACAATGCACTTTTTAAATGTTTCGACCAGCCTCATTTTGTTTCAAGGCTATTTTGCTGGCCTTTGTTTTGTTTTGATTTTGCTGTTTTGACCTTGAAATGAGTTGAAACAGTGTCAAAATGAAACGACCATCAAAATTTCACACAACCCTGATAATCAATGTTGTAAAGCACCCAGCAGATAAAGTGATAAGGAACAGCCAACATAGATTTGTAAAGAACAAGTCATACCTAGCCAACCTAATTTCTTTCTATGTAGAATGTGGAAAAGTAGATATAACATACCTGAACTTCAGTAAGACTTTTGGCAATGTTTCTTCAAGTAAGCTAAGAAAATATGGTCTAGATCAGTGGTGTTCAAACTTTTTGTACATGGGGTTAAATCTGGCTAGTGAACCCAATCTGGCACCTGGGGCAGGCATAGTGGGGCCCCATCTGGCCACATGGTGTGGGCTGGCAGGGCAGCAGCCTGGCCCAATCCAGCCCTCAAGGAAAGGGGGCATGACCCCACCCCAAACCAGTTCCACAGGGGGAATGGCTTAGCTCCAACCAATTGCACAGGAAAGGAGCATGGTCCAGTCCAACCTGGCCCATGAAGAGAAGGGGATGTTGCCCAGCTCTAACCTGCCAAGCAGGGCTTGGAATTCTGGCAGTAGGGGTGAAGTGGTTGGCAGTATTATCCACCATTGCTTCTCTACTCCCAAAATTTCTGACCCATGGGGGAACTCACAGGCTGGATTCAAAGGTTCCACAGGCTGCATTTGGCTCATGGACCAGAGGTTGAGCACCCCTGGTCTAGAAAAACTACTACAGCAGTGGTTTTCAACCTTTTTTCATTTGTGGCTCCTTAAAAATCTTGAATTGAGGTGCAGACCCCTTTGAATTGTAAGTGTGTGTACTCACATGATTGATTATAGTCATCTTTTGCAGACCATTTAACTGTCTGCAGACACCCAGAAGTCCACAGACCACAGGTTGAAAACCACTCTACTAGAAGATTGGTGCATACATGGCTGGATGAGAATGCTCAAAGAGTTGAGAGGAGGTATCAAGTGGTGTTCTCCAGGCATCTGATACTGGAAGGGACCTCGCAAGATCTAGCCTCCCTGCACTAGGCAGAAAAGACAACTGGAGTCAGGTAAACCCAGCGAGGTGACCGTCCAGTCTCCTCTTCATATATCCTGTTCAATAGCTTCATTAATGACATGGAAAGTGGAACTGACTGTAAACTTAATGAATTTGTAAACACATAAAGGAACAATGAAAAGGCACAAAGGAAGAATGGGAAATCATCGATTAGGCTGCAGTTCTGCAGAAAAGGATCTAGGACAGAGGCGGGCAAAGTCTAGCCTGTAGGTCGGATTGGCCCATGTCAGACTCCATTTCCCAGCAGCACCTGCCCACGTTGCTGCCCCCCGGGGCATGCAGGCCATGGATCATAACTCTGGCTTGCTCTCTATCACCACTGCAAGATCCTGGACCCAGCCCTGGAGCAATTCCCCACCCAACTATGTGGCCCTGTCAGTGCCACTGGGGCTGGTCTCTGTGGAAACCCTGCCCCTGTGCTGTTATGGCTCTGCTTCTCCTGGGGACTCCATGGAAACTGGCCACAGTGAGATGGGCAAGGGCTGCTGGGAAATGGAGTCTGGCTGCCAGCCTAATCTCCCATTGTGCTCACCCCTGATCTAGGATCTCTGCATCACAGTCTGAATTAGAGTCAACAAAGCAATATTGCTGTAGTACAAGATGGGCTGCTTTATTAGAATGGTGATGAGTTGCCGTCTGTGTGCAGTTGGTACAAGACAAGTAGTGGGCTGGGTATTGTGAAGAACTTTCTACCTCTGAAATTGGTGAAGCACTGGGACAGATTATGCCGAGTTTGTGGAATTCCTGTCATTGGAGGTTTAAAGCAGGTTAGTCAAACATTTGTCTAAACTAGCTTGAACAGTAGGTTGACCTCCCAAAGTCTTTCTGGCCCTATTTTTCTATGATTATCTGGTAAACAAACTTCCCCATGTCACTAGCCAGCCCATGTTTGACTAATAAGGCACGTTACAACATACTATCATATTCTAAATCAGCAATTTCCATTTTTTTATTGGATTCATACACAATTAAAACTTGTATACGTTATCCCTGTAGATTAAACATTTCAAAAGAGAATGGTTTTGCTCATTTCTGACTTCCCGATTACTGTAGCATAATCAGTCTGTAACAGGATTGGTTGCTTTTACCAGGTGCTGGTAACATTGTAAAGAGCTGACAGACTACATTACAGTATAAAAAGATAAGAACGGGACATTTCCAGGCACTGTAGCATATGGTGAATCCAGCTAATCTCTGCTGGGTTGTCAAATTAAGCATTTCTATGAGGAATTTGGATTTATTTTCAGGCCAGATCACTCTGACTTGCATGGTAGAACCAAAACTGGAGAGAGGCTGGGGAAGACTACAAACATAGAGTCCTCTTTGGTTTAATTTCACTCAATCACAAGTGTTCTGAAAGTGCATGAAGATTCTGCTGTATGAGCTGTAGGTTTGAACGTGTCCTTGTTGGCTTATGAAGTTCACTAGTCAGCCAATGATTCGATTATTAGAAAAGATCCTCTGTGCTTTCAAGCAGCTTTTAAGAATGGATTGCTGTCTTCTATCATGAAATTTCCTTTTGATGCCAAGAATCTTGTAAAATATTGACTTTTCCTCTTCCTCTTTAGTGATTATTGAGAAGGCTGTTGGATGCAGCAATTTGCAGAATGTGGAGTCCTAAGATATCCTGAACAACCTTGGCATGTTTTTAAGCTTGAATACTGTAAAGCTCTTGTTGGTTGATGATCTTCTCTTCATCTTGGATGAAGACCAAGTATCCATACTAATTCTTTTAGATTTAATCAACAGCCTTTTATATTACTGACCAAGAGATTTTGTTGATGTGACTGTGTGACTGAATTAGTCTTGGGCGCTGGTTCCTCTTTTCTGTCAGAGATGACTCGTGTAGTAAGGCAATTATACGTCTGTCCCAAGGGTTGTCAGATAGATTTTAAATGTATGTGTACTTATTTTTAAATACACATTAAAAAAAATAGAAATAAAAAATATAAATGCATGCAGTGTAAAATCATGTAAGCTCAAGCTAAACTAAAACAGAATAAAAGGAAAATGAGAATATGTCATGAAAAAAAACAATATTATGAAGTTGAGAGGACTGCTGTGAAAGCTGAGTATAAAATACTGTAGTGAACTAACCCATGCCCACACTACGTAATATGATTGTAAAAGCACACCATACTGCATCTGTTCTCAATTAAGCTAACTATAAAGCCCCAATAACTTGGATAAGTTATTCCAAATAAACTAAGTGTACATTGATCATTACATACGGCGAAACATTGCCCTCCATTTCTGATTTGATTTTGAACACTGGTGTTTTATAACTACACAATAACAAAAGGTAGATATGATGTGTCACTTTTCTAATCACTGTCTTTCAGATCCTCTCTGCTTCCCTTTTGCTGTGCTGTATTAAAGCCTGACCGTAAGGCGGGGGAATGTGTCAACAACCCCCATATCCAACAAGGCAGGCATTCAAGATGTCCTATAGGATTGAAAGCAGAATCAATCAGAGACTTCTTGGAACAAATGCCTGACATTTAATTGGCTTATACAGCATCACATTTGAGTAAAGTGGGTCCTCTGCAGGACATGCTTGGTAATCTGGTGGTAGCACCAGATGACAAAGCTAATCTCTTTAACAGATTCTTTGCTTCCATTTTTCTGAGCAGGGACAGGGACATCCCCCACACTGGGATTCCGGATGGACCCAGGGGAGGTGCAGCCAGGCCCAAGGTCAGTGAGGACCTAGTCAGGGAACTTCTGAAAGGACTAGACGTGCTCAAAATCAGCAGGTCCTGACGATCTCCACCCCAGAGTGCTGAGGGAATTGGCAGAGGTCATTGAGGAACCCCTGGCACAGCTTTACGAGCACTTGTGGTGCTCTGGCGAGGTGCCAGAGGACTGGAAAAGGGCCAATGTGGTCCCCATTTTCAAAAAAGGGAGGAAAGAGGACCCAGGAAACCATAGGCCCATTAGTCTTACCTCAGTCCTGGGGAAGCTCTTTGAGAAAATTATCCAGGAGCACATCTGCAAAGGGACCAGCAGGGGAGATTATGCTTAGGGGCAATCAACATGGGTTCATTAGAGGCAGGTCCTGTCAGACCAACCTGGTTGCCTTCTACGACCAGGTCTCAAAAGCCCTGGATGCAGGTGTCATGGTGGACACAGTCTTTCTGGACTTTAGGAAGGCCTTTGACACTATCTCTCACCCCGTCCTCATTAAAAAATTAGGGGACTGTGGTGTCGATGCCTACACAGTCAGATGGGTCGCAAATTGGCTGGAGGGCCGCACCCAGAGAGTGGTGGTGGATGGGTATTTTGACCTGGAGGTATGTGGGCAGTGGGGTTCCCCAGGGCTTGGTACTCAGGCCCCCACTGTTCAATATCTTCATTGGTGATTTGGATGAGGGGGTGAAAAGCACCTTGTTCAAGTTCGCAGATGACACTAAGATATGGGGAGAAGTGAGCATGCTAGAAGAGAGGGACAGACTACAACTAGATCTGGATAGGTTACAGAGGTGGGTGGATGAGACTAGGATGGGTTTCAACACGGACAAGTGCAAAGTGTTGCACCTGGGGAGAAAGAACCAGCAGCATACCCACAGGCTGGGGAACTCCCTTCTTGTCAGCACAGAGGCAGAAAAGGGTCTTGGAGTCACTAGCGATTTTAAGATGAACATGGGCCGCCAATGTGGGGGTGCAGTCAGGAAGGCTAACCGCACCTTGTCATGCATCCATAGATGCATCACAACCAGGTCCAAGGAGTTGATCCTCCCCCTCTATGCAACATTGGTCAGGTCACAGTTGGAGTACTGCGTCCAGTTCTGGGTGCCGCGCTTAGGAGGGATGTGGATAGCATTGAGAGGGTCCAGAGGAGGGCCCTATGAGGAGATCGGGGGCAGCAGCATAGGCTCTATGAGGAGAGGCTACAGGACCTGAACAAGGCTGAGAGGGGATCTGGTGGCTGCCTATAAACCTGCAAAGGGGGACCAGCAGACAATGGGAGAGTCCCTGTCCCCCAAGCACTACCGGGAGTAACAAGGAACAATACCCATAAGTTGACTGAGAGTAGACTCAGGCTAGACATCAGGAGGCACTACTTCAGTTAGGGCGGCGAGGAGCTGGAACCAACTTCCAAGGGAAGTGGTGCTTGCCCCTACCCTGGGGGTCTTCAAAAGGAGGCTAGACAACCACCTAGCCGGGGTCATTTGACCCCAACATCCTTTCCTGCCCATGGCAGGGGGTTGGACTTGATGATCGGCTTAGGTCCCTTCCGACCCTACCAACTATGGAACTATAATGGTTGCCAAATTCTACACCGAGTTGATGGTATACCTGCATTATAAGGTTTAATATTAGAAAATGTGTTGATTCAGGTATTTTTACACACTAGAGAAAAGTCAGATAAAGCCAGATGATTTTTTTTTTATTGCACAAAATAAATTATATAGAAAACAAAATGCAACAAAACAACTTGTATTGTAGGCTGCACAACAGATGTTACAACATGAATATATTTATTGCTTTGAGAAAGGAGCAATTCAGTGCTAGTAAGCAGATTAGTTATATTTCTTGCTTATCTAGATTTTTCATAGGATTAATGCAACTGGACTAAAGGCATCTTGCAGCATATGGACCATACCCAATTTTAATTTATTCTTGGCTACTACGAAGGTACTGGGCACATTCCTGATATTAGCATGAAGCATTCAATTTAACATCACTGATACCTAGGCAAACATAATAATCATCAGAAACACACTTATATATCAAATAATTCATATACAAGATTCTAAAATGCCCATTCAGAGAGCTTGCATGAGCTACTGTATTAAAATTCATCTTGTTTACAAATGTAGATAACACCCCAAACAAACAAACTCATTTCACTTTGCTTCCATATATATCCAATGGGGAATTTAACCAAAATGACACCTATTTACCAGCACCTACTTAGGAAAGTATTTTTTTTACTACTGTAGCTATGAACTTATCTTTTCCAGGGCAACATTCAGTTTAGGAGTTTGTAACTAAGTTGAAAAAAAAAATTCAAGGGTGACCTTTGGGAAAGCAAGGGAGAATACCCAGTGTTTATTTTTTAGTGAACAAGTATATATTTGTTTAAAAAAACCTTCTAGAGCACTGGAATATATGTATTATAGAATAAAAAATGGATTTGAGTTGTTAAAACATGACTTTGTATGCCCTGACATGCTACGTCCCCAGTAATTAACATGGATTTAAGAAGTATTTAACAAAAAATTTAAATTGTAAAATATGCAAGTTATATTTTAAAAATATGTAACTTTATTAACTTAGAAATAGCAGGTGTACAATTAATACAATAACGTTGTCACATGTATTTGCAGTCTGCTCAGGATTTGTAATCCTCCCACTATTTAATAATCATGTTACTATATACATGGCTATTTTTGTAATGTAATTTATTGTGAACTCATGCACTCAGAAGAGTTACAGAACTCAAACTTAAAGAAAGCTAACAGTTTAAGTTAAGTTTAAATAATGCTAGAAATTGAAGCAAAAAAACCACGCAAGTAAATAAAGTCAGGGTTAAAATGGAAATTCTTAGCCGTATTCACATTTTAGTTTTAAGAACGTATAAACAAAGTAACACCACTAAAATCAAATCAGAAGCTCTGATTCTGCATCAGGATCTACTATTGTGGACCAAGGCAGAATCTCCACTGACGGGAAGGGTCCCAGTTAAGTAAAGACTGAATTATTCTGTAATGGCCATTGCCTTTACCAATGTTTACCTGCTGGAAATCTTTCAGAAAGTTTTGTATATTGAGCTCTTTCACATGTCATACATGCTACAATAATTTTCATGCAACAAGATGGCTGAGGGACAGTGTGTCAGCCATAATTGCTCAAAACCATGGAAAGCAAGTTAATTCCTGGGACTATCCAAATGTTTGTTTCATTTCTTTTAAAGTGCCACTGGTACAACCAACTATGCATTTGTAACTCAAATGGTGCAATCATAACTATTATATATCATAGCACTTGTTTCCTGTGGTACTGCATTCATAAATACTAAGTACCAGATACGTCCCCGTGCTCCAGAAAAACATATCTGCTTGACTAAACCTGGATGCCATTCTCCCACTCTAGGAAATTAGTTATTATCTACTGCAATTATTTTGTTATAACTTTACAGACAACTCTACTACTTGTATAATTCTATAGACTGTAAACGAAATGTCAAAATACACCATAAAACATCCATTGGAATGTGACCCTCACAAAGAGATTAGAATTTTGTCATAATGCTATGAACACTATAAAGCAGGAATGTTGTAAAGCAGGACAAGGCTAATATCAAAGATGAAAAACAGCACCATCATAATAAATTCTGTAATCAGGTTTCTGATGATATAGTGAATTTTGTAGCCAAATATATCTGACCTGGCTAAGTCCAAATATAAAATGCATTTAGCCCAGTTGTAATAACTTTACATCTTTATACAGAATAAACATTCCATAAATCAACAAAGGATGCATTTGAGCACAAAAATAAAAATATTTAAGTGATTCTCTAAGCAGCATTTTGTTTTTTCAAAACATAAACATAGATATTGGACAGATTAAATATCTACAAGTGCTTTTCCTTTACAAAAATACATATATTCTTAATAGTAGGATAGACTAAGTCATTAACAATGACCTTCTTTTTTCACTTCAATTTGAATGATTTATAAGCTAAATTTTACAACCACAAAAAGGTTTATTTGTAATAAGATGTTACCACTTTTGACAAAAAGCTTAAAATATTTTATATCTTAAAAGAAAATCAGCAACATAATATTACAATATGTTCTATGATCTCTTAAGCATTGTGAGGGCTGTTATATTAAAAACTGATAGCCACTGACCAGATGCAAGGAAGCCTTAGAACATAGTTACCGTCCTTCTTACCATTACTTGGATCACAGCTTATATAAGGACACTTAAGCCCCATCCAAACAAAATCCCATTTAGAGTACTATACTGACTATTCAGTAACCTAGAAAATTTGACAATTCAAGCTTTAAACTGATTTTAAAAAATGCAAAATATTTTCTAATGGCTGACTTTATAATAGGGGGAACAATTAAAATTATGCATTGCTAAATGCTTATTCCAGGAAGTTTCTATTCTAGAAAAAATTTGGAATTAAGATTTATTGCAATTTTTACATTGGCAGATTTAAGAATCCCTTAAATAACTGTACTGTTGCTTTCTAATTTAGTTTAGGACTCTTTTGGAAAAGAAAAGAAAGAGCTTAATCATATTTATTTTATTTTATCTATTTTGTACCACACAACAGATAAAATATCTTTGATGTTTTTGCTAATCAGTAATTTGACGTTACGGAAAGCAATGCCATTTATTAAAAAAATAGCTATAAAAATCTGTAAAATGTATTATGTTTCTCATGATCCTCAAAGTCTGCCCTTTCCACCCTCCAAAATACACTGAACTACAACCAGAAAACCCAAAAGTAGCTTGGTGAATATTTTGTGCTTTGGAAGGTTTACAAGATAGACAGCACACTGAAGTATTTTATTAATTCATAGGCCAGGTATAGCAGACACATCAGTTGTGCAAGCCTCTGCGCTTTTTCTCATTAATGGACATTAACCATGACCTCCAAGAGCCACTCTTTTTATCCATGGACTGGTAATGAAATCCTTACACTAATTCCCATAATCTATTATTAAAAAACCCCACAAAACTGACAGATGTAGTTTGGTGACATGCGCAGCTACTTACCAGTAAGATATATTTGATTAATGTAAGATGCATTAATTCACTAGGCAGATAACAACTATACTCTTCAAAAAAGTGCCAAAATGCTTTGCTCCAGTCAGTTTCTGGATGGATAATTTTTGGTAATAAAAAGGCTCTTAAAACGATTAGGCAATCAGATTATTTTTATAAAAATACTTAAAAAAATCTTTGTGAGTAAACTAAATTTTGTCAGTCAGAAGCAAAGAGTGATTTTTAAGTCAGTTAGAATGTAGTTTTTCATAAGAAAAGAGAGCAACTCTCATTCTACTCAACCAAAATCCCTCAGCAACTGCATACATTAGTAATCATACATTATAATACAAAACAGTTTTAAGGAATAATCTACCATCACAAAATATATACCTCTCACTTTGACAGTAAACATTTTTGCTATCCTTTTTTAAAAATACCAACCTCTGTACATAGCCAGCATCATATATGTTTTATCTTTGCAGCAATTTTACTGAACCATTTTCTCTTGATTGTCACCTGATTTCTTGTTCATACCTAGAGAAAAACCCAGAAACAACTACTTATGCTCATTTCACACTCTTAACTGTCACATTTTGTTAGGCTTCATTAAAAATGTTTGTTAGAAAATACACATGAAAGTTACTTTACAAAAAAGTATGTAGAATGGATCATACCAGCACACAAATTCAATCTAATGCCACTCTTTGGTTAATGTTATCACTAAAACTGTTCTTCCGATTTCTAGTCTCTCCCACATTTGAGTATTCCTCATCTCTCCTGCCAGGCAACTCTAACTAATTTTCAGGTTTGTGGGGTATTTTCACATAGTTACTAGTCTCTCAGGATATGGAGAGTATCCTGGTAAATAAGAAACCTATCAGTGAATTAGTTTCCTATTCTGGATCCTGACCTCTTGTCTCTCATTCCAGATGTCAGGGATATAGAGAACACCAAGGAAACAAGAGCAGGGAGATAAAGAGTAAGAAGAAAAATATTTCCCCTAAAATTAGTAGTGTTAGTTTGTTTGAGATCACATTCCTGCTGATGATGCTTCAACCGGTGAGCAAAGGTAAATCTTATATATACTGCTTTGAAAATGCTGATAGATTACCAAGTGGAAGCTTTTCATATTTCCTTGTGGTGGTTCCAGCCCTGTGTGTTCTGGAAGCCATCCTGGGACATGCTAAGTAAGTTTTGATCCTTTCTATAATTTATCTGTAGCTGAATATGCTTTAGGAAGGAATTACTTTTTCCATCTGCCTGGGGAGGATTTAGTTAACTTAGGCCCAAAGCATTTAAAACAAAAACAAAACAAAACAAAATTTCTTGACTTGACCAAACCTACCAAGGTATACTTTTACCACTCTTCCCATATTTAGAATGTTCCATCATGCTTTCTCCTCCAAATGTTGAAGCTTTTGGACAAAACAAATAAAGAATGATCATTTGAGTCATGGATGGGCTAGTCTTCTTACAAAGATTTTCTTGAGCCTCTTCCAGCTAATATGATGCAATCAGGAAGAATAATCTTACAGGAAGGAAATATAGGGAAGTAGATACCATTGGTTCAAAGGGCTAAATTTTAAAAGATCATAGGACAGACCTTATGTGGTTTATTTCATTGCAGAAGAAATTAGTTTAGTCCCAGGTGAGAAGCTGCTTTACTTCAGCATCTAGATTTGATCTTCTAACTAGTCTCATGTAAATGTGTGTCAATCATGGTGTTGCCAGACTGAACTAAAACTTGCATTAGAGACAACTTGGTGGATCTCCAGGTGCAATTCCCTAAGGCAGGCCTTCAAAATTTTACACTCAAGATTGCAGGAGGAGGTTCTATTGTTACAAGGGCTTCCATCACAACTAAACAAGAGACTAAATCACTCTGTAGGTACCTTTGCATCTCTTATTTTGAATAGCTCCAGACTGCTAGTAGAAATCCTTTAAACTATTTTGTTCAGTCTTGTTCATGAAAGTCTGTATACATAAGACCAGAAGACCCATCGATTGCATGTGAAGCTGGATACATCATAACGTGTTCTTTGGAGTTAGAAGGTCAGTGCCTGAACTCTTCCAAGCTGGCAAGGTTGCATCCAACTTACAATTTGAGATGCCATCAAGAATCCTTCTGCCCAAATTTTATCTTTTTTGTATACCTGTTCATTTTCTTGAGGCCTGAAATAAGAAAAAGATCTAGAGAATCCAGCCTATTCTGAGGAATAGAAATTTTTGTCTGGACTCCTTAACATTGAGAATGAAGTAGCTAGAATGGAAAATATCCTGCACATCACCACTAATTTGGAAGGCATCAAACTATTACTGTCAAACTAGCTAACTGGTCTATGAGGAGGATTTAGACCCATTTCCCTCTTAGCTCACAAATTAAAAAAAAGAGTCCATTCTCTAATATCTTTGCTGTGGGCAAAAATAAAAAGGACTCACCAGTCCTTAGAATACTTTGGTTAATCCCTGTAATCAGCTAATACCTCACCTAGACATTTCTTAATGCAAAATTCCATGCATGTAATTTTGAGAATCAGAAGATTATTGCTTATCTGGAACCTAAATCAATTACAGTCTGGCTGAGCTGGCTGTTATGGCTTTTGAGAACACCACATGGAATATCCTTCTGTAGCTCCTAACTGGAGTACCTTGACTTTTGTGATGAAGGGGAAGTTGAATGCAAATGGAACAAAGGAACTCAACAAATGGTTCCATCTAGAGAGCAAAGACCTGCACATTTTGGTTTCCTATGAGAGAAGAGAGATCAAGAGAAAAATTACTTGCTGCTTTCTCAATTCCAGGTTTAACAGCTACAACTGGAATGGATAAGGTGGAAGTCCTGAACTGCATCTTCATCTGTGATGAACAAAGAAAATATAGCCAAAGTCCAAAAGGAGAACAACAAAATCCCCACAGCATTAGCTAGGACTGAATTATACTTAGCATGTAAAAGGAATAGAAGTACAGCCAAAAAGTGTCAGACTAAAGGAAAAACGCAGGATCCAGAATTCAAGGTTACTACCTGGCAGAAAATAAGATTAATACAGTCTCAGAGTCATCCTTTTTAAATAGTCTCTAGTAATATATTTCTACAGTATTTATATTGCCTAATAACAGAATATATTTTTTTCCATACTTGTTTCACAAGGAGGAAGATCCTTCTATAATTCTGTGAAGAAAAACTTTTGCTGAAATAATTCATTAACACACAAAAACAAATGTTCTCATTCAAAATGTAGGATGTTGGTCTAAAAGATATGCTGTATCAGCAATCAGGCACTTTCTTATAACATTTTCCATAAGACCATAAGAGTCAACAATATAAAATTATTTTTTTAGAAAAGACTGTAATCACATTTTGATTTTAATTAGACAGTAATTATGTCCTAGCTGAGCACACTTACATTAAGTTTGACATAATTTTAGGACTTTATCCTGAAAATATTCATGGGAATACCTCTTATTGTACTAATAAGTCATAAAGACTGAGTGGTTATTTAGACAGGTAGGAACTACCCATGTGTTTATTAGACTGTAAGGTTGGACATAGTGTTGGGGCACTGTACTAGTACAATATGGAATATGCATTAGACTAATCTAATTTAATTGTATTATATCTGCATTTGAGATCTTACTATTCTGCAAACTCTTAACTTACAATACATATGTTACTAGACAAATACTGCATACAGATCTCTAGTCAAACAAAAGGTTTGATTTTTATTAAGTGGCTAACCTGGATGTAGAAGGTTAAAACCTTGTAGACACTCGTTTGAAAGAGAAAAAAAATCTTTCCTGAATCTTTCCTGAATAATTAAAAGGTAGAACAACTAGTAAATTCTAGTTCGTATTCCCCTGTGGCTCAATTAATTCAATATGGGTAATTTGCTCATTTTCAGCTATTATACGTTTCTTTCCTGATTCTGCAGTGACGACACTGCTAGCAATGGAAATATCCCTATCAAATGCATACATGGTAGTTTCCTGATTTTCTTGGACACATTAGGTACATACATACATACTAACTTTCTGACAGTTAAGCTGACTTAACTTTAAGTCAACTTAACTGTTAGAGTGTATACACGTGTATGGAGCAGAGTTGACTTAAATGAGTTGCATAATAATAAGCTTCCAAGGTGTATTATCTTGAGTTGCATTAGTTAAGTCAACTTAGCTCACAAGATGGCTGCCATCATGTAAAGGAGCTGTACATCTGTATGCTCTGACTTGGCTTAAATGACTTAGTTAAGTTACCTTAAACCCAATTAGTACGTGTCTATGCACCCCTTGTGCGATTTTCACGGAATACTCATGCGCTCACTTCATTATAACTCATCTTTGGAATATGAGTCTGTACACAAGTTCTCTTATTCCTACAGGGTTTGTATATATTTAATTGGCACAAATGTGTCAACAGGGATAATCAAATATACACATGTGCATACACATGGCATCTATGTTCCATACAGAAAAAAGAAATTTCCTGCAGAAGTCACACTTATGTTATACTGGCTGCATGATATACATCTGGTTGGCACCTCACTCCTAGAAGAAGTATTTAACCAATCGGGCACTATGCCATCAGAAACATTTACATGTAGTCAGCTAAATCATATATATTCATAAGCAGTGAAGGCAGCGATTCTCAACTGGGAACAATAAAACTATGCCTGTCAGTAGTTTCCATGCTTACTGTGAAGATCTGCCTTCTCTACTCCAATCTGTGTTGGATTAAACGTATTATAAAATAAGGCAATTACCAACTCAGAGCAAGCTAAATCTATGGCTCACTGAACTTGGAATGCTGGAAGTCATTATAAACATCCAACCCCTTATTGGTTGCGACTCAGAGTCCTTCACAATACAGTAAGACATTTCAGTGGTCATACTATATTTTATATGAATTTGCTGATTTAATGAAAAAAATCTTAGCTATGTAAAATGTTTGAAAATGGATTTAAAATGGTAACTTGAGTGTTGTTTTTCTGATTAAAAAAATCTCAATGGGTGGTTGAGAATTTGCCAAAATAGGAAGTACATTGCTAAACTGTTACCTAAACCAAATAAAAATTAACATTAAAAATATTACCATTAGTAATATTGACATGAACTGAAACCAAATCCTTCATTTTTAAGTGAAGCCATAACAGAAATACTCCTGGTGTTAAAATACTGTATATAAATTGTAAGGTGCATTTAGACCCTGATCCTGCAAACAGATCCAGCTAGAAAAGTACTGTGCTTGTGAAGAATCCACTTGTCCACGGAGGACAGGGGCCCACCTATGAGGAACGTTTTATCAGCTCTGTCAACAGCATGGGCAAAGCAAGCCCTACAATCAACATGTGCCTACAGATGAAAGCAGCCTGCTTCCTTCTGCTACAATGCATTAGCACAATAGGGCAATCTTGACCTGTAATGGTAAGATTGCTAGACAGAATGCTACCTGCTATGCATTTTTGTTCCTGTTTGCTATACGACTTTTGGAATACAAAGGTAGGATATGACCCAATGTGTACACACAGGTGAAATCCTGGTCCCTCTTAAAACTGACAACTTCAGTGGGGCCAGGATTTCACGCATAATGCGTTTACATGTGTTACATATTTAAACAACACTGAGACTGCATTTCTATAGAACCTATATCCTATCACCTTAAATAGTCTGATCCCATGTTTCTTGAGTTGGGGTTTTTATTATTGTTGGCTTTTTTCTAAGCATGATTAACTCAACCTGTGGCAACTTCTGAAAGCCTCTCACTCCTTCTTGTTTTATGCAAGAAAATAAGTGGTAATCTACAATACTTGTAGCTAAAACATACAACGTTACTTAACTGTATTTTTCTCTACAGTTTAAAGTAAAAAGCCATTATGACTTTTAAACAGAGCTAAAACAATGGAAGACTACAGAAAACATATGCAATACTGTTCCCAACAATGTTACCAGAAACCTCAATACAATGTTCTACACTAGAACTATTACATTGTGATACTAGTTCCTAGGGAAAATTACCCTGAAAAACCAATTATTTTGGTCAAACTGTTTATCTTCCAATACTGTATTGCCTTTTGTTATTATGAAATTAGCTTTATGACTGTAACTAATTATATACATCTTCAATAGCGTCTAAACTCCATGTAACCACAACAGACATTTAATATAATCAAAGCTATGTTTTGAAATATGTCACTTTGTATTCTTTTTACATATATGTCTGATGTAGATACACCTTAAAAAAAAGAAAGAATTCCTGAATATGAATGCCACTGACAAAAATAAATACATTTTGATATGTGGGATGACCTTACAGAGAAAATGCTACTTTTCCATTTAGTATTTAAATGATTTTTAACCTCACTTTTACAAACACTTTATTAGAAGAACCATAATCTGGCCAGCTCCCATTATCCTAAAATACCTGCATCTCAAATTGTCAATTCTAGACAAGTTGTAAAAATGTGTATTCAAAGGTTATGAAGTTTTTAAGAGATACTGGCACACTATTTAGGCTTTTTAATTACTGCGTTCTGCTCTTGTGCCTGGGGTACACATCATTCATAGCAAAAGGACTGCTGCACACTCATGAGTGAACTATACCTGGACCTATCAGAAGCTTACCAAGAGAAAGGTAGTGGCACAATAACCACTTTTCTAAATATATTTTCTATACAAAATATTTCAAGATATAATCCTTAATTTTTTGTACAGTACTCTATCATTTATACAACAATATTCAGTAAAATAGTAATTGTGTGAAAATTGCAACACGACATGGAATGAGCACTTGGCCATTTTGCTAGTGTAATCAACATGAAGACCAGAAACTTTTTCTAACACATGGGAAAAATATTCTGTAGTTTCTGAATCTTGACTGCACATTTCATGATTTTGGCTATGACTTGCAGCACATTTGTAAGATACCACAAATATCTTATGCACATTTCAGTAGCAGAATGGCACTTGGCTTGCTCTAATAGAAACAACAAAGATGCAACTGACAATTTTAAGAAAGACAAGGTTCTTATTTGCATGCTGAAAATCTGGTTGTGTCCCCCTAATCCAGGCACATCCATTCATTGTGCAATCTGTCGATGGGTAAACAATAGTGCAGAATTCATCTCAGTGTGGTCTGGACCTTTGGTCTAGCCGAAGTCAATTCTGGGTCGATACTGCAGTACCATAGGATAAGACTAAAAATAAAACACAAAGAACACAACAACAAAAACAGACAAGTATAACATGAAGACATAACTCGCATGAAATACAAACAAGATGCAATTAAATCATACCTTAAGAAAAGTTAAAGGCCCTTCTCCAGGACTGTGCATATTATAGTTACCATCAGGCTAACATTGTTCTATACATGTCAATAACATTTAACCTCAAGCCAGTTTTCTAAATGTATAATGAAAAGCTTTGTATACCAGTTAATTTTACTAGGCACAAACAATATGCATCCTATATTACTCCTACAAATTATATGCCATATATATATGCTGGATACTCATAGAAAAAAATCCTCCTCTTATTTCTGTGTAGTGAGTTTGAAGCAAAACAAATGCAACATATCTTTATACCTTCACTAATAAAAATACATTATTCTAAGATGTAGCTGGCCCAATTTATAGAACTACAGACCTTTTACCTGCAGTCAGCTCTAGCTAATGAGAGCAGGGAGCACTCATCTTATTTGAAAGTCAGGTCAGTCACTTGATTTCATGAAAAAGGCTAAAATTTCCTGACAAGAACCCTTTCAACTTCATTCAGGCAGTTAATTTTGCATAGTAAAATGCAACCACTACTATCTGGATACATAAATTGGACTGTATTGCAATGGAGAATAGGAAGCATGAGAGAATGGAAGCTCCAGATACTTGCTGCTGGAAATTCTATTTTACATAATACATAATTTTTAATCTACGTTTTCCAGGATGAAAACTTAGATCAGTTTTCATTTAAGTCATATTTTTTCCACTCAACTTCATTGCACATTCTCTTAAAATAGCCTGTTCCTATTTTTGTATTAGTCAGCATTAGAATGGAGTTAGCAGTAGCATGGAATAGCCTCAAGCTTTGCTGGCAGAGGTAACCACAGCTGAGGTACACATTTAAAACAAATGTGCATTTGGAATTATTAAGAGGCTGTATGATGCTATCATTAACCACTAAAAATACTACTTTTCTTTTCCTCATTCTTCAAATACCCAGAGCCCTAGGGTGCCTGCTCTCCTGTCTTCATGAGCCGCTTCCCAGCTTGCTGGGGCACAGGGTGCCTCAGTGTGAAGGCTGCCTATCTAGCTGACAGTGTGGGGGCTGCCTGTCAGCTAGAAGCTAGACAGGCAGCCCCCACACTGAGGCACCCTGTGCCCCAGCAAGCTGAGAAGTGGCACATGAAGACAGGAGAGCAGGCACCCTAGGACTGCCTCCTCCCCTTTCTCTGCATTTGTCCTGGTACACCACAGTTTGGCAAGCTTTGCGCTGCTTTTTTTTAAGGGGGTTTATTTTTTTTGCTACCAGGAAATCCTGGTAGAAAATTTTCCCCAGCGCTGCAAATTAGCAGCACCAGGTGTGGTTTAACATGCAACACATGCGGTTTGTGGTGCCGCAAAGAGGTTTTGGCACCACAAACTGTGCGTACCTGCACATCTGGATCCGGCTTAAGTTTCAGCAATATAACCATCTCCAGGTCTTGTGTGCAGTTCTTGTTAGTGTTCAGTGCATTCAAAGGAAAATGCACTGTTTGTAGAGAACAGTATTGATTTGAAACATGAGTCTTAAACCATAGATGAGGTGGCTTCTTTGCTACCATATAGCAGTGGTATCCTGCATAGATACATTTAATTTATTGAGTTTTGTTTGAGTATGCATTTATTACATATAAATGAGAACACAGTCTTTTTGTCCAAATGCCAAAACTACTTTGAATATTTCTGATCTAGGCATCTGATTTCTCAAAGCTCCAATGTACAAGCCCCACAACAGAAGTGATTTTTCTATTCCTTTCTTTTTTTGTTGTTGTCTTTTTGGTTTCTGAAGTACATCTGTGACCGCACTGAGACATCCTGTACCCCAGACAGACCCCCAGCAGCACATGCTGGAGGTCCAGTTCTGGGCACCCCACTTCAAGAGGGATGTGGACAACATTGAGAAGGTCCAGAGGAGGGCCACCCACATGATCCAGGGACAGCAGGGCAGACCCTACAATGAGAGGCTATGGGACCTGAACCTGTTCAGCCTTCACAAGAGAAGGCTGAGGGGGGACCTTGTGACCATCTATAAACTCACTAGGGGGGACCAGAAGGGTTTGGGGGAGACCTTGTTTCCCCTAGCGCCCCCCGGGATAACAAGAAATAACGGCCACAAGTTGTTGGAGAGTAGGTTCAGATTAGACATCCGTAGGAACTACTTCACAGCTAGGGTGGCTAGGATATGGAACCAACTTCCAAGGGAAGTGGTGCTGGCTCCTACTCTGGGGGTCTTTAAGAAGCGGCTTGACGCCTGCATGGCTGGGGCCACCTGAGCCCAGTTTCTCTCCTGCCCAGGCAGGGGGTCGGATTTGAAGATCTACAAGGTCCCTTCTGACCCTACTTCTATGATTCTATGCAGCAGCGGGACAATTTGTCCCACTGCAAAGTGCACAAGCAGGGGCGTGCACTGCATCACTAAGTAGTGGCACAAATTTGTACAGACTGTCAAAAGCCCCCGGCAGAATCATTTCAATCTTTGCAGGTTAGTCTAAGCTGCATATATTGAATCAATAAGTAAGTGAACAGACATTCACTTTTGATTCTGGAAATGCAGCAATGCCTGCAGTAATCTAAGGCACAAGCCAGAGGGCACTAGAGAATGTTTCCCTGCTCGGCTAGAGAAGACAGCTTGGGCCAATGCTAGCTTACCCACCCTGTGAGAAGGGGTTTGCAGGGCAGGTGCAAAGCATTCTGGGATGCTGGGGGACTGTGAGTTTACTTGAATCTGGAGGGGATTTGGGACAGAAGTTAGTTCAATAAACCAATTTAACCTAAATCAGTTAAATCTAATACTACATCCATCCAGGTTTATCTTATCTTTCAGAATGGTTTCAGTCATTTTGAAAGCAGTTCATGCCCACTGAACTTTTGTTGTGTTACAGACTTAAACAAGTATAACTGATAAGAAACCAGTTCATGTGTAATTTCTGTCCTTAGTCATGTCACTCTACTGAATTCAGTATAATTACAAAGAGAAAGTGTAGCAAAATTTCACCTTCTATTGCAAAGCAAAAATATTAGTCCACATCCGAGTAATTTTCAAGAGATACTGGCCAGGGGAAACTGCTGGATTGAAGTTCAGATCCAAATGTGCAGCTTGAAACGGTCCTTAAAACAGGCCAAATGAGAACACATAAATCTGACCACTGTGTTTAGGCTCCAGATTCTGGACTCTGGGAATGCTATAATATGGAGATGCGATGTTAGACCATCTCTAATTTATAATATAGAAAATGGAACAAACCATTTAAGATTTAGTTTTAAGGTCCTAAAGAAATTATAAGAATTGCTATCTTGGAAATGACTAACACTCCATCCAATATAACATCTTTTGCTTGCTTATACTTGGTTTTGGATCTTTTAGGAGTACTAATTTAATGCACTGTAATTGGCACTACTGTGCATTAGCACAGATGAACACTTTGTTGTGGCACTTAATGTGCATTAGACTAAGTCTACTGTGCATTAGCAAGCTTTGTGTGTGATGCACTAATGCACAGCAAAATTAGTCTAATGCGCATTTAGAGTCTCATGTAGATGCACCCATTATGCCCCTAACTAAGAAGTTTATAGGAAAGGGATAAGGGGAGAGTGGGAGAATTCTACTTCTCTGCTGATCAGCTTTGCATGATGATAAATAGCCTATTTAAAAAAATTATAAACCTGGTAATTCCCAAGCAGATTTTATTCATTCAATAAAGTTGCCATAAGTGAATAAGCAGAATACTTAGACCTTTGTGTGTCCAAGTTTAGCTCAGGGGAACTTCATAATGTGAAGTTAAAAAAACCAAAAAAACTGCCTCTACGACAATATGCGTAAAAGCAGAGATGTTGACCAAACCTTAGTGACTGTAATATGTTCAGTCGTGAGTGCCTCTTACCTGATAAAAAGTGCCATCCTGTGAGCAGACTTGCGAAGATGAGCAGTTCTGACACCGAAACTGCGAAGGAGATGATTTTCTGATCAGATAAGAGGCATCCACAACTGGACACATACATTTATCAATCACTTAAATGTTTTTGTTTCAAGTAAGAGATTTAAAATTAATGTATTCTTTTTAAAGCAGGAAAGCATTTTCTACTGGAATAAATGGCTGCTTTTTCTTAGATTACATTTATCTCTTATAAGGCTCTCAAGTGTTCAATCAAAGACTCAGACTGAACAGTATCAAAGACAGAGATGATGCATTTACATGATCTTTATCCAAAGGAATGCGTCATTAGCTAACAACCACTACAGATACTGTAATACAGTTGGGCATAAAAATCAGATTTGACCAGGGGCAGGGCAAAGCAACCACAAACATTTCTGAAACATTTCATCCAGACAGAAACAGCACCCTAAGACACTGAAACTGCAGTAATGGAGACAGTACTATAAACTGTATAATTTCTACTGGTGTTACTTTGTAGTCTTTGATTAGTGAAGAGTAATTTATAATTATTTACTGTTCTGATTATAAGAAAACTTTGTGAATAAAGTTGACCCTACATTTTCAAGTTCATAAGTTGGAAAATAAATAGCTTCTTCACCAAATATATGTTGACCACTATTACATCCTTGAACTGCTATAAGCCTTAAAAAAAATAATCAAAACAGGAGATGAAATAACCAGGGAAAGAACCAAAAAGGCTAAAAGCAAAATTATTTAAACAAAAAACCAAAACATCTGTTCTAAAGATAATGTTGTGTAAGGCTTGCTCAGTCTTCAGCCTAAAATTACATGTTTATATGTAACAAGACAAATATTTTTTAGTTAAATGGAATCTGTTTCCAGGTTTAAATGAAGATGGTTCCTTAGGAAAAGGCCAGATTCAACTTGCAATTCTGGATTCAAACTTCATATGAGATGCAGAGGTGAAAGCTTGAATCAAACCAGCTCTGGTTTTAGGAGTGAAAAATCTAAATTTTCCTTATGTTTCAAAGGAAAGGAGAAAGTGGGTGGTTATAGTTATAAAACAGCTGTGTGCAGGTGTCAGCTCAGATTTGACCTTTCCTAAAAGTGTAAGCTAAGTAAATTTGGCTAACTTGAACCTGGAAGAACAAAACATTATTTTTTAGCTGTCTTGTAACTATTTTAAAATTTAAGCTTAGATAATTTCTAGACTGAACTAAACATTTTCACAATCACTAGTCTTTTCCAAATAAATGCAACAGTGCACTGTAAAAAGAACTCATGCATCTTAAACATATCCAACTGTACATGGTTTCCTTCCAGGTCACTGTGACTTGTTTCCTGGTTCTATGGCTCTAGCGGTGATCTTTCCCAGAGCTGGGGACACACTTTTCAGCTCTCTGCTCCCTGCACTGGAACTGAAGGTCTGGAAGCCTCAAGTTGCCACAGGGCCCTTAGGGCTTACGAGTTCCTGCTCTACCTGATCTCCACTCCAGTGGAGCAAACTAGGGAGACCTTTAGGAACTGCAAAACAATGGTGATCTGGGTAAGCCAGACAAGGTGGTCCTTTCCTATATGAGTTGTGTCCGTCAGCAGCATTGCCTCTAAGCTGTGTGATGCGTGGCTGTGCAGGTGCGCTCAAGCTGCGCAGCCAGGTGTGCCTGTGCGGTCACACAGCTTAGAGGGAATGCTGCCTGTCAGCCAGTTGCCATAATAATAGAGCAGATGACCCTGTACAGCACTCTTAAAGGCCAGTGAGGTTATCTGTTCTGCTGCCCCCAAAAAGAGTACCAATGCAGTGATCTGCTCTTGTATGGTAATGGCTCCATACCAACATACCATATTGTTTAACTGTGATTTTTATGGGAGGTTTGTTGAGGGGAAAAGGTCAATTTATAACTGGAAAAATACAGTATCTAATATAGCGATTCTCAACCTTTTTATACTCAAAGCACTCGTTGAAAATGACAGCTCCTAGCTTTCACTTGTTTCTTGACTACAGAAAAATGATAGAGCAATTCTTATTACAAAGAATTCAGAAAGACCAGAAAAAGTCAAAATGCTTTTGACACTATGAATTCATATTTGAAATCTGTTCAGCTTCTCTTGTAAATCATGTGTAGGTGCTTGCACTCAATGTTGTGCAGCACACTGTGTCACACCTGAAAAAATCTTGCACCCTGGTTGAGAATCACTGATTTAAAACAACAAATAAATGTATTGGACAGATAGTCTGCATGCCCATCAGTATCCTTCAGAATTTCACTGACATTTTTCAACGAGAGAGGGGTAATTTGATTGTAGTCCATTTCATTCGGTTGGAGTTTGGTGCCATCCATGAGCATAGAGAAGTAGTTAGCTGTGTTAGTCTGATGTCAGACAGAAGCCAGGGTAGAGATGCACCTTACAAGCTAACTAAGATGTATAGAAAGCATACATATACAGATATCTAAATGCATTTAAAAAGATTTTTTCTTTGGGTTTCTTTAAGTGAGTGCAAATATGATGATTTGATGAGAATGGTATTCACTTCCAAAGCAATGCAACTATCAAGTGTCAATGTGTAGACAGGGGCAGGACTATCAAACACAATGAATGCATTCCAATGTTACTGATGTTGCCTCATTTTTCCTCAATGTTTCCTAAGAGCACAGCCAATACTAATACAAACTCAGAAGGCTAGCCAAGCATGTATCAACTGGATTCAAAAGGCAATATGGTAAAATACTACTTTTCCCACTGGTGGTGCAATACTGTATACTATGCAAACATTTTTAACCTTTAGTCCCCGTCTATATTCTATATTTGCATAAAAAACAAATAGACACTTTTGAAAGCCCTCTTTCAGTTTTACCTAAAAATAAGAATTTGAAAATTGTACTATCAGCACTGTGCTTATGCGCTGTCTTCTCTTCCCATGCCAGGATGCTTTTTACCTTCGATTACTTGAAAACCAAACAAACAATGCAGAGGCCCGAGAATTTACTACAGATTTCCATGTTAAACTATGGGTGTGTCTACATTGAGATGTGTTAATGTGCATTAGCGTCATTTAATGTGTATTACAGGCATGGGTCTATTCATGTGTGCCCTTAATATGCATTACAATGGCGAAATAAGGCTGATTAGTTAAAGCTCATTAATGCATGTGTAGACCCAACCTGGCACTAAAGTTAGTGCCAGGTCTGCCCAGCTACTAGGGGCACATGGCAGGGCTTCAGGGACTTGGCACTAACTTTAGTGCCAAGTCCTTGCACGTGTAGACACTTGCAAAAAAAAATTAAAAAATTTGCTTAATGAGCCTTAAATGCATGTGCTGATGTGCCCTATGACTAGTATTTAACCTTTGCTGCACCCATATGAAGTCTCCATTTTTATACCCAAAGGCAACTACTTTGCACATACAAAACCATATAGGTATACGGCATTCATAAACAAATGAATATATACAAGAAAAAAATAGACAGTTAAGGATGGGTGGAGTTAATGGTAACAGATAGCCTAAGGGTTGTCAACTCAAACTGAACATTGTAGTCTGTCAGCTATTCTAAATGTATATATTCAGGGGAAAAAATATCTGAGCCGTCTTAGCTAGAGACAATTTTTTATATATTCGTTCTATGAGATTCTTAATATAGAATTAAAACAAGTAATGGTGAAAACAATATAAAATGATCTGCCTCAGCTAAATGCCCCCAAATATTAATGCAAACAGATAAGTAAGATACATAGATTTTGAATGCAAAACCATTAGGCACAAATTCCTACATTATCATTAGTTGAGATCCTAGTATTTTAAACTGAAAGAAAAAAATTCCAAGAATAAAATGAATACTTCTATTTTTAGATCAGAATTGAACTTATTCAAACTTTGTATTCCTTCTAAGTTCTATTTCTCCAGCTGGGCAGTAATTGGATGATTCTGATTTAAATCAAATTGATTTAAAATCAGGATTTAAATCACTGGGCAGGAAGCCTCGATTTAATCTTTTTGTAAAAAAAAGTGCATTCTTGTTGTTTGATATCCTCTATTTTAGTTAACTTCTTGAAACTTTGCACTTTGAGAGAGAGGTAAGGGCTTGACTCTGTAAACAAACTTGCAGAGAAACAATAGGGCTAACAGGTACGGTCTGTTACCTCTCATCTCCATATACACAGAGATGCTTAATGGGATCTTCTACACTGAGAATTGAGTCCCATTGGTAAGAGTGGTTTGCTGTAATTTTTACTAATCTATAGAGGAGCCTCTGGGAACCCCATAAGATTGGGCCCCTAATATACTCCTCTTGTGACCTATTTATAATACTTTTCTAAAAAGGTTATATGAATATATTGTCTCAAATAGTACTTAATTAGAAGTCATAATCCCTATTCCATGATGATATATTTGAGTTTTAACATATCTTCAATTAAAATTATGTTTATATAGGGTGTTTTTTTTTAAAAGCATCTTCACAAAAAAATCAAAATACGATTAAAAAATATATATATTTTATTTTTAAAAAATTGTTGATTTTTATCCAACCTGGGCAGCATCCCTAGTTTAGAGTTTCATTAATTATATTAAAAAGCCTAAGAGGAGTTATCTAGAGAGTATCTGAGATTAATTTTTAAATAAAAATTTTGCAAGGGTCTTTAGATAACTTTTGGACCAAGCCAAGAAGACACATAAATACCCTGTATGTCCATCCATCTATATACAGCTATACATAAATAATAATTAATGATGCAAAATTAAAAATGTATTTACATTTTCTCCTCTGAGTCTCCATCTTGTCATATAGATGAATTCCATAGTATGATCCTTCCCCATGATTTCTCCATTGCATAGTACATCCAGCTTAAAAATAATAAAATAAAGCACTCAATCCAATAGGTAAAGAATGTTAACGTTCAAGTGAAATTGTAAGTGAAAATCTCTGAACCAATTAGGTTCATAAAAATACATTAAGAGTTTCTGATGAATGTATGTACCATACACTGACTGGTGACCCCAGAAATGGTGAGATGAAAAACATCGAAGGAATCATGACTTGTTCATGGAGCATGTAATGGGCAGGAGGGTCACATAAATACCTAAGATAGATGAATTAGTCTGTAGTCTGGGCTGCTTTTTATATTACACAAGGAAAATAAAGGATCACCCAGGCAACTACAGAATTGGTACACGTTAGTCAATATCCCTTTCTTCCTAGAAGCTACTGTTGTAATACTTGACAAGTGAATTTTGTTATTAAACATGTATAAAGATGAACAAAAAAGCATATACCTGTATGTCAAAATAACGTGAAAATATACCTAATTATATGTCTATCACTCTAAAGTTGAGCAACAAAAATTATAAAAACCATACAGCACCTTGGCTAAGCATCCTTCAATGAGTATGGCTAAGCAGCAAGATTTGGAACACCTTGAATAGGTGCTCAAAGTTATCTTGTACCTAATGCCTGTGATAAAAAAAATCCTAATTTAGCTGAAATTTAAATTTAAGGCAGATTTAATTTTAATAGTGAACTAATACCTTCCGGGGGATTAAAACAAAAATCAAGCTTGGTTCTCTTAAACTTACCTCATAAGAACTTGGAAGTTTTAATTTTAAACTGAGAAACTTTTTGATAGTTCCCACAGTCACTCGTGTAGAACAACGGATGAATTTCTTCATTAAACCCTGAAAGAATAAAATTAGAAAAGGGATGTTGGATATTTTGAAGCTATTCACCTTCATCTTTGGTTAGATAGCATATAAGCAACTTTTGGTACAAAAGCATCTATTAGTATGAGTATGAGCTGCTTTACTGGTGTCCAATTTTAGTGTGTTGATTTAACTTATAAACCAGTACAAGAACTAAGATACATTCTGGCTAACTTTCTTTGAGGGAAATCCCTAAAAATAATGCTTTTCAAGCCAGAGCAAAGCAGCAAAAAGTACAGATCTATCTGGGCTGGAGAGATTAATTTTTTGGATACACAGTGCAGAGTGAGACACACATACCTTGCTCTGCTAGTTTAAAACAAAAGCTTTTCTGCTACATGACAGTTTCAAACAAGAAGTGTTATGGGCAAGTATATACTGACCTACCAAAGAAAAGATTCTGTAGTATGTGCATAGGGAACTGTTTTGCTCTTACCCAATTATTTTATAGTCTTTTTTTTTTACCTGTATTTTGATATCATATTTTCTCAGATACAGAAAACCCCTTTCCATCCAAAATCAGCCCCCTATGGTAAAGCCTCAAATACCTCATGTGCCAAAACTAACCAAAGGCCCTCTATAAAAGCAATTTTAGAAATAAAGGGCCATATGCATACAGTACAAAGCACTATGTTGTATAGTCACATGCCAAATTCTCTCACATACAACATGCGCAAAATCAGCATCCCAGAATTGGGGTGTATTACCTGGGGTAGCCGATTTTCTGCCCACGACAGAAACACCCTGCTTTGATTCCTGATTACAATGTAGCAGCTGTTGCATTAGAATTCAGGCAGCTGAGGACAGTTGACTTAATGGTTCATTGTTCTTCACTCCACAGATATTAACTAGATCATCTCTCTTTCTTAATGTTCTTGATGTTCCCCTAATCAAGTTAGAAAAATTGCCCAAAGGAAGTTTATCTGCTAGCTGCTCCTGGTCTCTCTCTTCCTATTTCACTGTATTGGAGACCTTAGCTCTTTCTCAAAGCATAGATCTACCCATGGAGACCAGGCTTTAGGTGCAGCTAGGGTTTCTGCTTTACTTAAACAGGAAAGGTAGGGCGAGTCAGCTGAAGATTATGAAGCCATATCTCTGGAAAAATCTTTTTTGTATTCATTCTGCCTTTCAAAAACAAGGTGCATATTATACTTAAGAACATTTTCAGGTGAGAAAATGTGGTGATTTGACAGTAAAATCCTAAAGAACTTACCCCTAGGCTGGATACTCTTAGCCTTAGTCTCCCCTTTCTATTTTTCTACAAATAGAAAAATTCACTTACCCCAGGTTACAGAAAACTAGTGTCAGAACCAGGTCAGGTCTGTTCTAAGCACCCAGAAGGCACTGCCATAGTTAGACTGCCTTCAGTACCCAAGCTAGCTGGCTTATGGATAACTGCTGCATACCAGTGTACTTTCAGTTTGTGGGTTAAAATTACAAAATGCTTTTTTGTAAGAGTATTAGGAAAATATTTAAGCCAGTTTCTGCTGAGGAAAAATCATAAGAGAATGGGGTATATTAAAATATGCTTTTTACATTGGTTTATTATTGCAATTCTCAATGAGTTTGAAACACACTACTATAAAGGCTTACACAGACGATTAAGCCATAAGTGAGTAAGTTTATGGGCAAGCAATTGGAAATATTCCAAGAAACTTTGAAATGCCTCAACTCTCAAAAGGATTCAGTAGCTTGGGAAGTGCAGATGGATGCAGGTTATCAATTCTGCAAAACTCTCCCCTGTAGACATTTACCTTAGATTGCTATGAGACCCCTCGGGCCCCTAATGATAAGACATGGCCAAAAACAATAAACAGCACAAATTCTTTGCAACTCACTTTCACTACGTTATCCCCTGACTGTCCATTATTACGTAAACAATCCAGGCAAATAGCAATCTGTGGGTCACTCCTATGATAGTCTTTATCTTCCTGATTTTCATCACCCTCTTCATCTACTTTGGGCTTATCAGATTTTGGATTTTCATCTGTAACACATAAAAATCAGATTACTTATGTATAATATAATTAACAGTCAAATGCAGTATCTGGGACTGAATCCATACCCCCCCGGAAACTTGAGGCTTACTACTGAAATCATAATTTATTATGCATATGAAGGATATTCATTTTATAGGGAATGGTTAGGTTGGGGGCTAGTAGTCATTATGGATGACATTTTATTCATTTCTTTCCAATAATTAAAAAACCCCCAAACAAACCTCTGAATGCATCAGGACTATGTGACTGCAAAGCTGACTTAGGTTTGTCTTCACTGCCAAAAAAAGTTCTCTCGTTGCAGGTTTTTTTCTTTTAAAACCATCAATACACTTTAATAACGGCCTTGTGGATGCTTGACGAAATTACCACGAGAAAAATTATACAATGTTGATGCTAACCTTCTGTCATTGGTGGACCTCAACTAGGTAAATATTGTAAGTGGCTTTCATCTTAGAGAAGGACAGCTAATACAACTGGTAACCTATTTTAAATCTTCTGCTTCTTGCAGTTGAGACATACCATGTATAACTATGTGCTCTTATCATTGTTACCTTTGCCTTCTGTCACCCCTTCCTTTCATTAATTTATTATATTCTATGTTGCATCTTAATTTATAATGAAAACTCTTCAGAACAGGGGCCATCTCCTACCATGTAGGTATAAAATGTCAAGTATATTAGAGCCCCAGTGCTATTTTTGGAGGGTTACTATACTGGATATAATAAAAATCATACAGGAGAGGGAAACTGAGTGTTTTTAACTGGTTTACCTTTTGATAGATCTGGAGGACAGCATACAAGAATTCTAACACATATACCTAAGTACTAATTGCTGACTCCCTCTGCTGTAATTCTGTGGATACTAGCAAAAGCTGATCACTACAGGCACAACACATGAAAAGAAGATATTTAGGTAGCTAAGGTGCAGAGCAGTTACCAAAAAATGAATAGCTATTAAATAAAAAAGTAGCCAAAAGAACAGTTCTGACTTATAGTAATGCAATAACTGGTGTATGAGATGGCCAAATAACTGAAGTGGATTACTTTTTGACTCATCTGGTACGGTTTTCTTCCACAAACAACTTACACAATTCTGTTCTACTTTAATAAAACTAGCTAACTAAAACTTCAAGCTAACTAAAACTAGCTAACTAAAACTCCAATTACATATGTTACTCTATAGCGAACTAGTATAATTTTGTTCATATTGTCCTTCAGGCCAGCATTAAAACTATTAGCAGGGGGAAAAAAACAAAACTTGCCACTTGTAATGTTTGCCAAATGCAAATAACAAAAACTAGTGAGAATTAAAATGTTAATTTCAAACTGGAAAGAACATATTACAAACAATGGGGAAGAAAACAAATACTATAAAATGAATACTTGATAAGGCTTCTTTAAAATAAACAATTGTTACTTTGGCTTGATAAAGGTTTTTTTTAAAAAATGGTTTACATGAGTTAAATATGCTGTGGTATCTAAATGATGAAGCTGAATTAAAGAACACAAAAACCCCTTGGATGATCTGTATTACTTATCAGCTCAATAAAGAACTTTCAAAGTTCACAGCTCTACTACTGAAAGACAGTCATTCTGGAATCTATATAAAACAGTTGTTTAACACTTGTGGAAAAACAGTTTTGCTATATGTCATAACTAATTCTTGACAACCTCCTACTAAACAGCTGGTCAAATTTGATAACAGAAAATAATCTGAACATAAAGACTCAAGTAGTTCTGTGTCACTGCATGGTGGATTATAACTAGGATCAAAGTAGAAAATATCAAGTAGCGTGAAAGATATTAAAAATTCAGAGTGGAAAATGGTATGAATGTTAAGTGTGAAGGTACTTGGCAATTCAGTTGAAAATAATACTAAAATCGTTATTGCTGTTCAACGTTGAACCACAGCTCTCATTCTGCAAAAGGTTAATTTTATGTACCTCTATATAGCCACTAAATTCAATGCAACTATGCCAATGTAGAAATAAGCACAGGATTGGGGTCAGTCAGGAAAGCCATTATCTAACACAAGTTTGGCCAACTGATAGCTCATGAAGGGTCAAGCTGTGGTTCCCTAGCTTTTGCCTGGCTGCTGCTTTCCCCCAATGCTCTGGCTGCAACAACAGCTAGTCTCCAGGCTCCACCTCTGTCCTCCAGCTTTTACTGCCTGCCTTTGCCCCTGTCCCTACCTCTGTATAGAGTGCAGTGGGCAAGGGGAACCCGTGTGGTACCCCAGAGGGTGGTGCAGCCCAGGGGTCCTATGGCTCATGCTGGGATTGGTTTAAGGGTGTGCTGTCTTGCTGATGCAGCTTGCGGGGCATTTGGTCCCCAGTTGTTTATAGTTGGACACCCTGACCTAACAGATACAATACAAAATGTATTGGTGGGGGGCAGGAGGGAGAAGGAAGGGCAGAAATCACCTTGTCCATTTTCTTGAGGTTTGTTTTTCCTCCAAAATTCGATCTCACGCTGTAGTTCCTCTAGTAAGCATCAAACAAAAGCAGTGTGATTTTTCAGCAATATAGAAATATCACTAGAAATTACTTTCTAATACAAAAAGGTATAATACTGAATTAGAAACTTACGTTCTCGAAGTCCAGGCACCAGTTTGAATATAATTTCTTCTAATGTGTTATCTAGCCTTTCATAGGAAAAAAAATATTTCAAATAAAGAAAAGAACAAATACAACCAAAAAAGATAGCTGAACATTAAAAGTAATTATATGACAATACTCTGGTAAGTAATACATCATTCACAATCCTACAGATTTTAGCAAGGAAAGGAAGAGTGGAAAAGTATTCACATTTATCTCCCTTCAGCCATTCCTGGAACATATTTGTTTTAGACTTGGATACAGTAACAGCAGATATCAGCATTAAAACACAGAGGAAGAAAAGGAGGAAAGAAAAGTGAAAAATCAATCTGTATAAAATATTAATTATAGTATTCAAATTTTTGCCACAAGCAAATCATTGTGTAAAGCAGTTTACTTAATATTTGAAACAAAAATTAGAAAAATTATAAAATGCAGTCAAACAAACCAATTTGAAGATGCTGACCTGTGCACTATATAAGCAAACTTTAAACAACCACTGACCATACTATTTCCCTGTAAATTTCCCATTAACTTTTACCTCATGGACTAAAAAAAAAAAAGCAATGGCATAAAGTATTATAATAAGCATTCTTAAAATTCCCATGACCACAGTAGCTAGGTACCATAAAATACACCAATAGTACTCTAGCTCAAAAGGAAAAAACTAACCCTAATGAAAATGTTCAGAGGATTAATTTACATAGACACACAGACAAATGTTATGTTTAATTAAGTTATGGTTATGGCACATAATAAAAGGAAGGCTGCTTAGAGATAAAGCTCCCTCAAATATATTTTCATTTTTGCATGTGTAAACAGACTACAATAACTGAACCTTGTAGTGAAGTTGTTTGCTCAAATATCTATGAAAAAAGAGAAAATGTTTTTGCTATCATTTCCAGCAGTACAGCTAGAAATTTAGTATCTATGACAGTATTTTCATATAGCAACAAAAGCCATTTATCTAGAATAATCCCACCTACACTGATATGACAAATAGATAATCTGAACATTTTAAAATATATTTGTACTATGGGACTGGAAATCGTAGGCTATTTTAAAAATAATGTAACAGTTCCATAATACATTACTCTATTTTGATTAGAAGACTAAATCCACGGGACCAACTAAATGGTAATATAAAGTGAGGTGCGGATAGATGTAAATGACAGTGTGGCATAGCTTGCACTGATATGGCATTTACAGCCTGTATCTGGATATTCACTAGGCTAAATCCTTGGTTTCTTTTCTGGTTGCTTTGCTATATACACTCATTTGGAACTTGGCTAGTCCTGGATCAAACAGAATGGTGGCCTGGAACCATCACTCAGCTTCCCCTTAGCTACAGTAAGGTAAACTTCACACAGCTGAGGGAGCCACCAGATGTCAAATCAATGCAGGTTAGGCTACTTTATCACTTAACAGTGACAGTTACACCCAACGCTTAGTTTACATCATCTAGCGATATCTGTAAGATTGGCACCTCCTTTGACCAGATTTAAATTGTCATCAGATTCTATTCCCAGTTTTTAGCATCTCCAGGTCAGATGCAGTCTCAGAGAAAAACTATATATTGTACTGCATTTCAGGTTAGGGACTCATACACACAGGCATTGAGGATATATCTTCACTACAGCTTACCATATACTGTGGAGACACTCAGGCCAACGTTAAATCAGCTGGCTCAGATACCAAACCTCACTCTCACAATGCAACTGGATGTAATAAACCCATGCATTGCTGCTAACTTGGTTCTCCTAAAGGCAGTTCAGTTCCACACCAAGATATTAGACATTACCAACTCAAAATGTCAGGCTAGCAAAATAAGCTGTTTGAAATATCATACAAGACGGCATCATCTGAGACCCTTAACTTATGATTATTTTCTTTTTAAAAGTACACCTAATTTGGTACTATAAAGTCAGCAGAAAAAGAAAACTGAGGGACCCAACTTCAGTTTAAGATTGCGTGTGCAAATTTGCAGCAAAAAATTACTTACAAGTCTCTCATAAAGTGCACAGTGGTTCACTTCCTCTTGCTCATGAGGGAAGAAAAGTTAGACAGGAAGAAGATAGAAATGATTTACTGTTGGTGAATGGAGAAAGCCCATTTCAATAGGGAATACTTCTTGTAACTAATATAAAATCTGGAATTCTTATGACAAAATCTATCTCTAATTAAAAAGATCAAATTCTGTCATCAAAGCATCTTGGTCCAAAACCACTATTCAATCTTTTGTACTATGGTCCTGGATTATCATGTTATGTTATGAAGGTAGCTTTGCCACAGCATTTTTCATATTCAGTGCCTCAGTAGATTTCTTCTGGGTCTGATTCAATGAGAAGTAAAGAAATAGTAAGTCTCCAGAATCTCACATAAGCCACTCTAAGTTGTAAAAGAAACTCACAGAGTTGGAGGGAAAACAAAAGTCCCAGCAAGTTGAAACACCCTGTTTTGAACGTTGTCCTCAGAAGCCTGTTAGCCCAGGCCAAGTAACACCAAAGGTCCTTTTATTGTCTCAAGTCTGAAGGCTTGGTTCAACTAGTAAGCACTGCTTCTCCTAAGGTACCACGCTTAGTTGTGTTGGGAAGGGGTATCTTCACTTGGGGTTTCCAAAGACTGACCACCACAGTGAATTTTACTTGCACCTCCATCTGAAAACAAATGAGCTCCTAATTCTTCAGAATGGTATACAAGCCCAGAAAATCCCCCTTCCCCCATTTTAATACTCCACCCTTACTTATAGATGTGAACTCCTTGCCTGGTGCTGTTTATCTTGGGGATAAAGAAATTGTCAGTGCTGCTTAAACTGCAAGAAAACCATCATACTTCCTAAGTTTATGATGTTAGCATGAAGAGTTAGCTTCCTTGTCTATAATTATCTTTACTTTTCAAGTAAGTAAACAAAACAAACAGAGCCACTTGACATTTGTTATGTAAATGCATTAACGTTAATCAGACTGACAGGCAAAAAATTCTAGAAAAAGTAACGTTACATTCTGACTTTTGCAAATAGCAAACGACATGAACCCCCTCCCACCCTCCCAGAAACCTACAGAAAAGGTTTTTTTCAGGTCATTTTTCAGGTATCATTTACAATATTACTGTCATAAGAAGGCTTTGAAAAGCAATGAAAATTTGTAGTGTACCAAACATTCTAAAATGAAAATTATTTTAGATAACTCCAAATCATCTTTTTTGTCATTTGGCACTTCCACTAAAAGCTGAAACAAGACTATATAAAGTTAACTGTAGTTCTCCACCCCACCCTTGTCCAAAAGTTCTCTCAAATAGAACACAATATAAAATAAAACAAGGTAAATATCAGCTTTTTTTTATACCTCAAATTTCTATTTTACCCAAGCAAACAACTCTTTGTTATGAAATATTCTGTAATGTGACAAATTCAAGTATCATTAGTGTTCACTGGCATACACAGAACAAGCTGGCAAAAGGAAGTGATTCAGTATTCATGGCGCACCCTACTGATTTCTGGCACATAACTTTGGTTAGGTTGTGAATACAGGACAGGGCCCATAGTAATTCTAAGAATACAAAAATTGAACACCTCCAAGAGGAAATTGGATGCTTATCTTGCTGAGATCCTATGACCCCAGCTGACTTTCTGCCACTCAGGTGGGGGGGCTGGGCTCGATGATCTTCCGAAGTCCTTTCCAGCCCTAATGTCTATGAAATCTATTGTCTGAGCCCCCAAGGTTTGGAACAGAGTGCTGCTGGAGGTGGCTCAAGCACCTACTTTGAACATCTTCAAGAGACATGTGGATGTTTATCTTACTGGGCTCCTGGGATCCCTGCTGACTTCCTGCCCCTGGGGCAAGGGTCTGGACTCGATGATCTTCCGAGGTCCCTTCAAGCCCTAATGTCTATGTAATCTATGAACAGTTCCCACATTATGGAAGGGCACAGGATTTCAATCAACTTTGTAAGACTTAAAATCCCTGTACAATTAATATTTAGGACACCAATAACTCAGAAATATCTGTATTTCAAAGATCTTGTAAGATCAAATTTGTAACAATATAAAATCAATTAACAGAAATCAATATAAATCAATTCATAGAAAAGTATAGCTGGAAAGGACCTTCACAGGGCATCTAGTCTAAACCTCTGCCTGATCATCCCTATCCAAACCATCCTACACAAATCCATGGTCTAACTTATTAGTAGAACTACACTGTCAACTCTGACACAACCACAAGCAAAGCAGGGGAAAAACAGTGGCCAACGTCCTGATGCTGTGAGGGTTGTTAAAATAAGCTCATAAGTTCCAAGGAAGAGGGCCATGTCTCCCGATACAGGAGGCAAAAATGCTCAGTCTGTACCAATCTGACCACAGGGTAAAATTCCTTCCTGAACCCAAATATGGTGATCAATCTGACCCAAGCAGAGGGGCAAGAACCTACAGGCAGGAACCTCTGGGCTTAAGTCCCAACAAGAGCAATGGCACACTTCAGTCAAAATCCCAAGTTCGACAGTAGTCACACACAATGCTTCTGAGGGAGGTGACTCCCCCACAGCCTGTATAGCAACAGGAGGGGGAAAATATCCCTCCCAGCCCCACGTGGCAACCAGCAAAGCCCAGAAGCACGAAAAATACCTACAGTAGAACACAGACATAGCAATTCTTAAGATCATTCTTGATCAGTGCTTGTCCATCCTCTTCTTGACCACTTCCAGTGATGGATATTCCACAACTTCTGGATAGCTTATCTCACCGCCTTACTGTTCCAACAGTGAAGTGTTTCCTGATATTCAATCTAAATTTACTTTGTTGCAATTTCAAGCCATTGGTCTGCATCCCACTGCAGCAAGAGTGAAAAGGTATTTTTCTCTTCTTTGTGACAGTCCGTCAGATATTTGAAGGCTGCTATGATGTCTCTGTCTTGAATATATTGCTACCAAGGGCTCTCACATTTCCTCTGCCATTTCCCTCAGTATCATCAAAACTTTTTTTGTTCATGGTGCATACCTTATAGACCTATTTGCTTTAAGTTAAACATACATATGCAGTACTTACTGCCATATTGCATGAAATTATTGCATTTTTAGGATATGATATGATAGGCATTCAGAAAAGTCAGAATAAATTATGTACGTTAACCATGTTGTTAACATCAGAAAAGAGATAACACTATTGACTCATTCTTCTTGTTAGTTTAATTTTTTAAAATATTTTAGAATACATAAATAATCTAATAAATTATTGGTTTTATGCAGTCTTTTGGCAGAATAAACCAAGTTACCATAAAAGAGATATCAGGAAGGTTTCCAGAGAAAGTGTCTCTTTCTGCACATCTGGCTAAGCTTTTCTCACCCTGGTTAGAATACATAATGATTTTACAAATGAAGACCACTATGTAAATCAAAAAATGTGTCTTCTGCAGAAGTGAAACTGACAAATTAATTGTGAACTGTATATACTATATAGTATCTTCTGGGTGGACAATCACAATGTGAAACAACTATAAACATTCTTTCTTTATAGACAGATGGACAGATAGATAAAGAAAGCCTTCTACAAAAGGTATATTCCCCCACAAGACTGGAAAGATGGTTCTTAAGACATTCTCTAACAAAATTGGTTAGAGGAAATTAAATTGCATCTTCCCCATTTGCCCATCTAGTAAGTAATTTAAGCATGTTATTCTCCCACAAACTGTTCTACACACTCAAACATCTTACCACAAAGCCTGGAGATCTGTAGTTACCACAAGGGAATTAACAAATACACTCAACTCAGACAAGGCCAATGCCTGATCATTTGTTCATATACTGACATCAAAAGGACATTTTTTCAATGTTGATCATTAGCTCTATCGGTAGAATAACTTACAAAATAACACCGTAGAAAACAATAACAGCATATAAAAAAAATCTTTTTTATTCATATGCAAGGCAAAGGATAGAGAAAAAAGATTATAGTCCACCATGCTTCCTCAAAGATGAACACTCATATCAAACTGGTTTGTTCAGCATGGATCAGGCACTTATTACAGCTTGCCTTAGCTTAGATTATATAAATTCAATTACCAGTGTCATTACCCAAACAAATAACAAATAACATATCCCACATTCTCTCCATTAAGGATTACAGTGGACTATGGTGTTTGGCATCTCAAACAACCTATAGGATTCTATACTTATCTTTTGGCTTCTTCCAATAGTAAATACTTTACAATGTGGAAAATCAGTTATAGACATAAATGTGAACATTTTCCAGGAGTAGCCTCCTCAGTCTCCAAAAGCTACAACCAGTGACTAATGAAGACTGTTCAGTGAAGTAGTTGAGATAGATATTATAGATATGGAAATGTTTTATGCCTCTGACTGCAAGTTATTTTCATCCCTTGTTAGTTCACAAAATTCTGTTAAAATAAATATTTCTCTTGAGACACTAGATTCTTCTGAGATAATCTTCTTTTTTAAATAAAGGCAGTAACTACCTCACATTTATAAGAAAGAGATCAAGAAACACCTCATTAGGAATGGAGGAACTCATTTTTCCTGTAACTTGTGAAGATCCCATTTATGGGACATCATAATTTGCCAGGTTTGTTATTCCTATTTCATAAAATATTAACACTGAAATCCTTTAGGATGAAGAGCACTGTGCGTGCCTTGTACGAAAAGGGGATTTCCAACTAGGTGAGGTCTAAGACCTTGAATGAATCAAAATTCTATAGCTGATTAATCAAACTTTAATGGTGTTGTAGCCCAGTGGGACATATAAAGTTTAATGCCAATTAATTTACTAGCCTAAATCAAATAATCATCTGCATAGGTAAACATACTATATGCAATCCCGTTGAACCAGTTAACTGGAAAAGGGAAACTCTTTGGAAATCTGATCCAAGGCTGTAAGAAACAGAGATAACAGACTTAAAATGCAGACACAGAAATGGCAGTTTCTGAAATGCTTTTCAGGGAATATATCAAGTTTGTACCACTACTCTTTTCCTAGTTACAATATAAAACTTCTTGTTTCTAACATGGATGATCAAAAGTCTTTCTCCTTTTAAATTATCTTAATCTGTATAGAGGTCTGTTAAGATAACAATTTTCACTTTTCTGCCCAAACATCTGAAGTCAGGAAAGAAATACAAAGGATGAGAGGGAGAGCTTTATTGAAGGGTTAGGGCTAGGTTTTTAGCTACTTCGCTGGTTGTATAGTACTGTTCTGCTATACTTTAGCCATAGTTGGGTATCCAGTTCATTTTTATTTTATTTTTTTTAAATTAAGGATATCAAGAACTTACACATAGAAGTGTTTTTTAGCATTTGTATAGATTCATAAAATGAAATTTCCTCAGAATAAAAACCGTATTAAGGAATTTTAAAAAAGCACCATTCCATATATTTAATCAAACTTTGTTTAATGCCGTCTTACCTTAACATTTCTAATGGATTGGTCTCGTGCACCTGATTGCCACATCTGGGGCAATCATTACTGTCTTCAAAGTGCTGAACAATACAAGTCTTACAAACTGTACAAAGCAAAAATAAACAGTGTTAGGCAAAATGTGAACAATGCAGCACTTTTAGATCAAGAAAATATTATTGTTCACAAATGACCTACTATAAAAAAACAACCAGACAAAAACAAAACAAAACAAACAGGCCAGTGTTAACTAGATAATGTAGCAAAAACTAGAGAGGTAACAGACAACGTACTCTTTTGTACTGTCCTGTTCCCCAAAGTCATGACTAGCTCTGCTCTGTGATTATATTATTGTATTGAGTCAATCAGAACAGGTTAGGCAAGTTCTAGTTCTAATTTTAATTCTTGTTTTTATAATCCTCACAACATTACAGAATGCATAATCACACCACTTAGTCCTTAATCAAGGTCCAAGACAGAGTGTAATGAAAACTACAGTACAGCAGGAGCTAACCATGATTTTAAATCTGTTTTTGAAAATTCTAGAATTCTCAAAAATCTGGCACTTTTTAAAAATACACTACATCGGGGAGTAGCGGTAGCTGGTTCTGGAACAGCGGCTGCACGTGGAGCGGCAGTGCAGGGTGGTGGATGCAGCTGCTGGGTACAAGCTTCCCCCTCCGTGTCCAGGGTGGCGGGGGTAGGGGGAGGGGAAAGGTAGCGGCAGGTGGTTGCAAAGCAGAGGCTGCATGTGGTTTAAAAAATCTGGAATTTTCAAATTTCCAGCAGGTGCTAGGTCCCAAAGAAGCCGGATTTATAAGGTTATACTGTATCTTTGCTCTTTTAGAAAGTATTAGATAAAATTAAATATATAACAAAAGGGTCCCAAATGTAGAAGCAAGTTATGTTTCTTCTAAGATGTAAAGGCCTTCAATATTAGTGATGTCAGGACTGATGAATATCAATATATGAATCTTAATATCCAGAACAGATTCATTGATACTGCATTAAAAACCCAACAATGTCATTTAATCCTATAAACTGTTACTAAACCAAGCACAGTATTGCAACATGTTTTCTTCTAAACACAATTAACTACAGACTTTACTGTCATTAATACTAAAAATGATACAAAACTTGTTAAGACCTGATAGGTTGGTTCTTACATGTGTAATTTTTCACCTATACTGAAATAACAATTGCAAATAGTTTAACAAATGGACATAAGTAGTGTTGGCAATTCCAGTATAGCTTCTGCTGATATAACTTAAAAGTTTTACCATCCAAAGACCCAAGACCACTTCTAAAAAAAATTGCTAAAAACTATGGACATAGAGATTTCTGAGGAACTCCTAAAATCTTCACAAAAATAAGAAGTCAAACATTTAATAATTTGGGCAGCCAGTACAGCAGGCCAACTGGACATTCAGGAAAGTTAAAGCAAATTAACTAAAGTTGTGAAGTTAATGCACATACATTAACGTGTATTAAACCTGTGTGTGGACACTAACAGGGATTCAGTACACTTTAACTTGTGTACATTAAACTTAATAGCTTTAGCTCAGCAGCCAGAAACATTAGAGATGCAGGTGGGAACAAGTTGGATAGGGTCCAAAACGGGTTGGTGCTCCAACCTGATTGCCACTGTTGCTTCTCCCTGGTCCCCTGCTGTATTGATAGAACATATGAATGTTATGAAATTAGAGATCCACATCTGTATACTAGCTGATGAGCATATTTTCTTTCCAGATACATTTAGCAATTTAGTTCTGTTAGCGGCATTTTATATGAATGGTGTATAGTTATGACAGTGACTGAAGAACAAGTGAGAGAACAAGGAGGTACCAGCAGTCAATACCGTTTACTAAGCTTGCATCTTCTGATAATGTAGTGCCACAGAACTTGGCAAGTTCTAACAACACTTCACTGATAGGTGTTACTATTCTCTGTGGTAATGAAAAAAGATGCATATATAATAATCTGTATTTTTTACTGACTTTTCCTACTGGGAAGTGTGAATTCTCAGCCATTTTTCTGAAAAGATCTGGAAAGCTTTTATAATCATCAAAGATAACAATGAAGACAGTTACTTTATTGGGAGAAGACTGAGATAGAGTTGCTGAAGGAAGATTGGTTAGAGCATGTTGCTTTTCTTTTAAAGTAAACTGTTGGTGATGTTGAGGAGAATGCTGAGGCTGAAGATTTCTGAGGTCTGTAAGATCCAATGGATGCGCTGAATTGAGATCTGTGCATCTGAAAGAACAGGGCATTTAATGTGATGATAATACCATGGAATCCAGTGCAACCATTAGCAGCATCTACATGAAAATTAAGTTGAAGGCTATATACAGGATATTTTCTGTCTGTTCGGTCTTTCTACCCAAGAAAAATATTCGAGCTGAATTTCTGGTGAAAAGCAGGGTGTTAAGTGAATGATGATCCTTGTCTGTCAACTTTGAAGGCAGATGAAAATGATGAACAAGAACATTTTTTTCACAAATGGAGAAGCTGCTCTCTGAGGAGCTCCTGTTTCTATATGAACACGGGTATGGCAAAGGTAGTAAAGATGTTTTAAAAGCTGTCTTACCAGAAACTAAGGATGGACAAAACTTCTAACTGAAAAATGGCTTTTCCTAAGCAAACAGGACAATGACCACTGTAAATGTCATTGGGAATAGTGTAGATTCTTGTGTTGAGTTTGCATTCTTTTGCCTCGCATTACAGTAGCTTTAGTAGGCCTTTGGGTGTATTAAGCAAGGCCAAATGAGCCTAATTTTTTCAGAAAAGACTAGCCAGTCTTAAGACATCAAATCTTTATTAAGGGTTCAGGTCAGTGTGATGTAATTCAACCAACAGGAAGACACAATTACATTTCCTTTCTGACCAAATATGTCAAAAAATTTTCATCAAGTCATGCTATAAGCCTTAGTTTAAGGAAGGGGATAAAAAGGGGGCTCAGTGCTCTGAGATGACTTCCTCTGTCATCCTTTGCCAATACTCCTGTCTGCAGGCATAACAAAGATCCAGCACCCCTTAGAAATTATTCTCTCACTTCAGATAAAACTCCCTTACCTGGCTGGCCACCAGTTACAAAAAACGTAGAATTTTAAGATGCATAGATTCTAAGTTGTAAAAGCCTGCTTATTTCTGCTTGAATCATAAAATTATATCCAGATGTATGCTGTGCTGTTTTTTATTTTCATAGATTTCATAGACATTCGGGCTGGAAGGGACCCCGAAGGATCGAGTCCAGCCCCTTGCCCCAGGGGCAGGAAGTCAGCAGGGATCATAGGATCCCAGCAAGATAAACATCCAAATGCGACTTGAAGGCGTTCAAAGTGGGTGCTTGAACCACCTCCGGCAGGAGTCTATTCCAAACTTTGCGGGAATGGACAGTAAATAAGTTCTTCCTTATGTCCAACCTGAATCGGTCGTGGTGGACTTTGTGACCGTTCAATCTTGTCATACCTTGGGGTGCTCTGGGGAACACACGTTCCCCCAGATCCTGGTGAACAGCCCTGATAAACTTGTAGGTGGACACCAGATCACCCCTGAGCCTGTGATTTTCCAGGCTGAAGAGTTCCATGGCTCTCAGCCTCTCACCATAAGGTCTGTTTTCCTGACCTCTGATCATGCGCGTGGCTCTCCTCTGCACTCTCTCAAGCTTCTCCACATCCTTTTTGAATTGTGGGGCCCAAAACTGGACGCAGTACTCCAGCTGCAGCCTCACCAAGGCCAAATACAATGGGAGAAGGACGTCCTGGGATTTGCTTGAGAAGCATCTATGGATGCAAGCCAGTGTTTTGCTCGCTTTACTAGCTGCAGCATCACATTGAAGGCTCATGTTCATCTTGTGGTCAATCATGACCCACAAGTCCCTTTCATCTGTAGTGGTGACCAGCATATCACTGCCAAGCCTATACGCATGCTGCAGGTTTTTCTTCCCAAGGTGGAGAACCTTGAATTTTTCGGTGTTAAACACCATCAGGTACTCATCAGCTCATTTCATGAGCCTGTCAAGATCTGCCTGGATCATCCTCTTGTCTTCTATTGTGGATGCTTTACCCCAGAGTTTGGTGTCATCGGTGAACTTGGCCACCCCGCTGCTGACACCAATGTCTACATCATTGAAGATGTTAAAGCGTGTAGGCCCTAAGACAGAGTCTTGAGGGACCCCACTAGTCACAGGGCACCACGATGACTGACATCCGTCAACCACCACACTCTGGGTCCTGCTGCAGAGCCAGTTCCCCAGCCAGCGGACCTCACCCAGTGGTGAGGTCGAGGCTGCGGTTAGCCAGTTTTGCCAAGAGGTGATTGTGGGATACCAGATCAAAGGCTTTTTTAAAGTCAAGATATATGATATCAATCTCTTCCCCCTTGTCCAGGTGATAGGTCACCTGGTCATAAAAGGAAATGAGATTGGTCAAGCAAGACCTACCCACAACAAACCCATGCTAGGTATCCCTCAGGATATTGCCGTCAGCTAGTCTGTTAAGGATGATAATCTTTTCTAAGACCTTCCCCAGGATAGAGGTCAGGCTGATGGGCCTGTAGTTTGCGGGATCTACTTTCCTTCCTTTTTTAAAGATAGTGCCCGATTATTGGAAGAAGGCCAATGTCATGCCTTCACCAGAGCACCAGTTCTCAAAGATCTGTGCCAGGAGCTGAGCTATGATGCTAGCCAGCTCCTTGCGCACCCTTGGGTGTAAACCGTCAGGGCTGGCTGACTTGAAGGTATGCAGTCTGTCAAGGTGTTCCTTCACTAGGTCAGCACTGATGGAGGGTAAGGAATCTCCCTCACCTGGGCATCCTTGACCCACAGTGGGCAGGGACATCCCATGGGACGGGTGAAAAACTGACACACAGTACCTATTTAGCAAGTTTGCTTTTTCATGGGCATCAGTTGTCAGTTGTCCCATCTGGTTTAGCAGGGGCTCAATGTTGCCCTTGCTTTTCCTCCGGCTCCCCACATACATTAAAAATGACTTTTAATAGTCCTTGATATTTGTAGCTAGCTGGAATTCCATCGCAGCCTTGGCTTTCCTGGTTTGCTCTCTGCAGGTCCAGATCAGAGCAGAGTATTCCTCCATGGTGGTGGCTCCAGTCCTCCATCCTTTGTAGGTCTTCCTTTTAAGACGCAGGAGGTCTGCTAGTTCCCTGGAGAGCCAAGGGGACTGCTGTGCCCTTTTGCTGCCTTTCTTTCGAGACGGGATAAACTTTGCTTGCAATTTGTTAGCAATATTCATAGTTGGAAAAATCCAGTCATTTGCTTCGCCATATACTACATTGGAGAATGTGTTTTGTATGGTAATGGAGCTGCAAAGGAGACCTTCAGTCCTCCTAGACCAGCATTTCTCAACCTGTGCGTCACAACCCAAAAGTAGATTCTTTAAAAATGGACTCTCCTTTAGAGGAGAAAAATGTGGGAAACTGTGCGTTCCCCTTGCAGGTTGGCAGAGTTCCAGCGGTGCGTTCCTCATCTCCACCCTGTTCAGGGGCACAACCTGGGCCTTGGCAGATGTGGCAAGTCCTGCTGCCCTCAGGCATGCAGTGGGGCTGGGTTGGCATAGTGGCTGGACATGCTTCCCAGCAGCTCCTTCAGGTTGCTGCTAGCCCCAGCCCCGCTGCCTGGGCATCCAGGCCCATCCATCATGGGGGGGCAAGACCTGTGCAGGCAGGGCATGCAACTAGGTAGATGGGATGGGACCACAGATAAGCTGGGCTGGGATCACAGGGCAGGATTGTGGTGTGGTGACAGCGTGGGGCTGGGGCCCGGGCCAGAGCTGCTGATACACTGTATGTACAACTCTATGATGGGACTGGCTCTGCAGGCAATGGATCGCAGCTCTGACCCACACTGCCATGGCCTGCAATCCCACCCTCAGCCACCAGTCCCGCTCTCAGATGAGCACAGATCAGAGCCACTTAAGAGTTTTGGAGAGCTGTTGGGGAGAGGGGTACTGAGCCAGCCCATGACAGTTCACCAGACATCTTGTGGGAAGAGTGTTTGGCCAAATCTGAGTGGTTGCAAAGCTTCCTCATGTGCGTGGATGAGCTCTGATCCAAGGAGTCTACGGACCAACGAGAGGTAAAGCGCTGCTCAACCTGGTACTGGCAACTGGGGATGACCTAATCAGCGACCTAATAATCAAAAGGAAGCTGGGTGACAGCAACCACAAACTGATCACCTTCACCATCTGCCGAAAAGCTGGCAAGTCAGGCAGCAATACAGAAGTCTTTGACTTCAAGAAAGCTGACTTCGACAAGCTCAGGAGGCTCATCGGTGAGGCCCTAAGGGACCACGACACCAAGGGGAGGGGAGTTCAGGAAGAGTGGTTGCTCCTCAAGGGAGTGAGTGATCCTAGATGCACAAGCTAAGTCTATTCCTTCTTGGAGGAAAGCCAGCAAAAGGGCACAGCAGCCCCCTTGGCTCAGCAAGGAACTAGCGGAAATCCTGCATCTAAAAAGAAAGACCTCCAAAGGATGGAGGACGGGATCCACCTCCAAGGAGGAATACTCTGCACTGGTCCGGACCTGCAGGGAGCAAACCAGGAAAGCCAAGGCTGCAACTGAACTCCAACTAGCTACAAGTATCAAGGACAATAAAAAATCCTTTTTTAGATATGTGGGGAGCCGGAAGAAAAGCAAGAGCAACATTGGACCCCTGCAAAACCAGATGGGACAATTGCCAACTGATGCCCAGGAAAAAGCCAACTTACTAAATGAGTACTTTGCATTGGTCTTTCACAAGTCCCATGGGATGCCCCTGCCCATCATGGGACAGGGAGGCCCGGGTGAGGGAGATTCCTTGCCCTCCAACAATGCTGACCTCATGAAGGAACACCTTGAGAGGCTGGACACCTTCAAATCAGTCGGCCCTGATAATCTACACCCCAGGGTACTCAAGGAACTGGCTAACATCATAGCTCAGCCCCTGGCATGGATGTTCGAGAGCTCCTGGCACTCTGGTGAAGTGCCCGAAAACTGGAAGAAGGCCAATGTGGTGCCTACCTTCAAGCAAGGGAGAAAAGTAGATCTGGCAAACTACAGGCCCATCAGCCTGACCTCTATTCCGGGGAAGGTCTTAAAAAAGATTATCAAAGAGGCCATTCTTAATGGACTGGCCAGTGGCAACATCCTGAGGGATAGCCAGCACAGGTTTGGTCAAGCAAGACCTACCTGCAACAATCTTATTCCTGGCTAAGATATTGGCTCCGTGGTTGGACCCAGAGCGTGGTGGTTGACAGAAGTCAATCATCATGGTGCCCTGTGACCAGTAGGGACCCTCAAGGCTCTGTCTTTGGACCTATATTGTTCTACATCTTCATTAATGATGTGGTCATTGGAGTCAGAAGTGGACTGGCCAAGTTCGCTGACAACACCAAACTTTGGGGTAAATCATCCACACCTGGGGACAGGACAGCAATCCAGGCTGACCTTGACAGGCTTAGGAAATGGGCGGGCGAGAACCTAATGGTGTTTAACACCAAAAAATGCAAGGTTCTCCACCTTGGGAAGAAAAACCTGCAGCATGCTTATAGGCTCGGTAGTGCTACGCTGGTTAGTACTACGGATGAGAGGGACTTGGGGGTCATGACTGACCACAAGATGAACATGAGCCTTCAGTGTGATGCTGCAGCTAGTAAAGTGAGCAAAACACTGGCTTACATCCATAGATGCTTCTCAAGCAAATCCCAGGATGTCATTCTTCCATTGTACTCGGCCTTGGTGAGGCCACAGCTGGAGTACTGCATCCAGTTTTGGGTTCCACAATTCAAAAAGGATGTGGAGAAGCTTGAGAGAGTCCAGAGAACAGCCATGCACATGATCAGGAAAACAGACTTCACAACAACAGGCTGAGAGCCATGGGACTCTTCAGACTGGAAAAGCACAATCTCAGGGGTGATCTGATGGCCACCTATAAGTTTATCAGAGGTGACCATCAGGATCTGGGGGAACGTTTGTTCACCAGAGCACCCCAAGGGATGACAAGGTCGTATGGTTATATACTCCTGCAAGACTGTTTCAGACTGGACATAAGGAAGATTTTCTTTACTGTCCAAGCCCTTAAGGTCTGGAATAGTCCGCCATCGGATGTAGTTCGAGCACTTACTTTGAACACCTTCAAGAGAAATTTGGATGTTTATCTTGCTGGAATCCTATGCACCCAGCTGACTTCCTGCCGCTGGGACAGGGGGCTGGACACAATGATCTTCCGAGGTTCCTTCCAGCCCTAATGTGTATGAAATCTGTGAAAACTCCCTAAGTGGCCCTCAGGCCCAAATAAATTGCTCATCCTTGTGCATATTCCCTGCAAAGAAAAAAAAAACAACCCCAAAACAGTTTGACTAAAATTTCATGCAACTAGCTTAAAACACTAGGACAGCTTATACAGTTGGAAAAAATACTGAACTGTAAATTATTATTGATATTATCTAGAATAACTTTTGCTTTTTCACCCATAACTATGCTGCCATTAGGAACTGTCTAGAAGTAGCAGCTGATGTTCTACCTCCAAATCTTTGCACTCACCTAAATAGATATATAAAAGTATGTCAGTACTGCTACCCATATCAACACCAAAGGAATAAAACATCACTGATAGTAAGTATATGTGCACATATATATGTAGACATGTGTTTAAGCTTAAAGAAACTAAAATGATGTACAAGTGAAGGGAAAGAGGCTTCTAAAATGCTGATTAGTAAGGTGTCTAATCATTAATTCTAATTACATTTTTTTCCCTGGAACAAGTGGCCGGCTTTTATTATATATATTTTTCACGCAATTTTCTATTTCTACAAAAATACATTTTCAACATATTGTGTGCTATGGGCCAAATTCGATAGGCATACCGATATGTCAATCCATACTGTATTGGCACTGATAAAAGGAAAATTTACATTATTGGCAATTGCCTTTTTTTGACCGGTGTAGCTGATCATGTCACTGATAAATGCCACATGCATGCAGCCAGAAATGCAGCCTGACAGCTTGGAGAGCAGCCTCCTGCCAGTAAGTCTGTGGGGGTTGAGGGGGGCTTACTGAGGCCCCCATGGTGAGGGAAGGAGTGGGGCTGGGGCAGGTGCAGGGGCAGGCAGTGCCCAGCCAGGGAAGGGCAGGGTATGGGATGGAGCCACAAACAGCTTGTTGGGGGTGGGGAAGGAGGGGAGAGCTCCTGGCCACTGTGTGCACCCTTGGGGAAGCATGGGGGGCATATACCCCCTGCATTTGTGTGTGGGGCAAGGGCAGGCTACACGTTGGGGGCTGTGCCCGAGGTGAGCAGGGCAAGTGAAGGTGCTGAGAGGGGGGGCTATGGCAAATTCTGGGATGGCTGTAGCCTACCCTGTAGCCCCTCTCCCAGTACCACCACTGCCGTTTCCGCCCACTTTGAGTGCAGCCCCAGCCCAGCCCCCAGCCTGCACCAGGCAGCCCGCCCTCACACTGCACACAAATCTAGGGGACACGCCCCAATGCCTCCCCCAGGAGTCTGTGCAGTGGCGGGAGCTGCCTCCTTCACCCCACCCCCCGGGATGAGCTGCCTGCAGCTCTGTCCTGTGTCCTCCCCACCCCCCCTTCAGGCTGGGCAGCACCTGCCCCTACCACAAACCTAGCCCTACTCCCTTCCTCACCATGGGGGCCTAGATCTGTCCCCCAACACCCCTATCCTCTTCCACTCTGCTTCCCCCCCCCACACCCCCCCCAAAAAACGTACTGGCCAGATGCTGCTCTGCAAGCCGTGAGGCTACATATCAGTAATTGGATCGGTATAGGCTGCTTAATAATCGGCCATCAGTATTGGCCAAGAAAATCTTTATTGGTGCACCCCTAACACATTCCCATCAAACCCAGCCAAAGTCAAGGAAATGGTGGAAATGCAGAACCAGAGTAAATCATTTTACAAAGGCAACCCCATCTTTACTCCACTGAGGCAAAGGAGGGAACACTGGGAAGAACTTCACTGTCACGAGTCCAACAGCTCTATCCTGTCTGTTCCTGTATCCGCAGCAAAGTAACAAGACAATTGATACAGGGAAAAGCTTCTCTGTAAAATTAGCTTTATTAAGCTAGCAATGTTAATTCTTCAGTCACCAAAATAACTTATTATTTAGAAAAGCATCCCTGAAAGAAAATCTGCAACATTAACAAACCTGTCATTTTGTTCAAAAGCATAAATAAAAGTTGTTTGTCAATCACTTATGCACATACAATACAGCATTTCATGAAAGGACCAATTATTACTTTAAATCCAGCTTAAACAGAAAAACAACAGAAGACCTAAATCACTTTTTTGGAAAATCTCCCATGGCATCTACCTTCCACTTACATACTTAATTAAATGCATATATGCCTACTTAGGTACACAACTGCACCAAGCAAAATGCTCAAACGATAAATCATAGAATCACAGAAAACTAGGGTTGAAAGCGACCTCAGGAGATCACTTAGCCCAGGGGTTCTCAACCTTTTTTTGTACTAGGACCCATTTATAAATACTGATAGTCAGTTACGACCCAGAGCCTCTTACTCCCAACCCCTTGCCTCCCACCCCCAGGCACCAGCCCCTAGTCCGTGTGTGGTATGGGGAGCCCCAAGCAGCCTCTTGAAGCCTGGAACTCTGCCAGTCTGCAAAGAAAAACCCATGGTTTCCCACATTTTTCTCCTTTAAAGGAAAATCCATTTTTAAAGTTTGTTTGTGACCCTTTCATATATTCTTGGGATCCACATTTGGGTTGTAACCCACAGTTTGAGAAACGCTGTCTCAAAGCAGGACTATCTCCAACTAGATCGTCCCAGCCAGGGCTTTGTCTAGCCGTCATAGAAACCTCCAAGGATGGAGATTCCACCACCTCTCTGAGTAACCTGGTCCAATGTTTTACTAACCTCCTAGTGAGAAAATTCCTCCTTATATCTAACCTTAACCTCCCCTGCTGCAACTTGAGACCATTGCTCCTTGTTCTGTCATCTGCCCCCACTGAGAACAGTAGCTTCATCCTCTTTCGAACCCTCCTTCAGGTACTTGAAGGCTGCTATCACATCCCCTCTTGGTCTTCTTTCCTAGACTAAATAAACCCAGTTCCCTCAGCCTCTCCTCATAAGCAGGGATCCTGGTTTTCCCTGATAAAAAACCTCAAATTCTCTGATACCCCCCGCCCCAACCCATGATTAAAATGAAAGGCCCTTCAGCACACAGAGCTGGGGGCACAGGTCCCCCCTGAGCTCCCAGGAGTGTGTGCAGTGGCGGGAAGCTGGTCTCACCCCCCGGCCGAGCCACCCACAGCCCTGTCCTACTCTTTGCTGGGGCCTGGTGGCCACACACTGCAGTCCCAGGCCGGAAGCCACACACCGCCCCTCCCCTGCTTGGCAACAGCCACCAGCCCTGCCCAACTCCCTCCCTATGGGGGCCTCAATTCTCTACCCCCTCATAACTAACCTATGGGACCTGCTTTCCAGGCTGCCTGACTGCCCTCCTCCCACTCCTTCCCAGGTCCCTGCAGGCTGGAAATCTGCCAGTCTACAGATAGGTCTTTGCAAAACTGCAAAATCCATGGGTTTCTCTGTTAAAATGAGGAATCTGCGTTTTCCTCAGGTAAAGGGGAAAATCTGTGTTTTTGTCTGTTTTTCTGTGGGAAATGAAAAACTTGGGTCCCTGCTCACAAGTCATGAGCCTCCAGCCCCCTCACCATTTTTGTTGCCCTCTGTTGGCCCCTCTCCAGTTTGTCCACATTCTTTCCGTAGTGGAGGGCCCAAAACTGAATACAGTACTCCAGATGTAGCCTCACCCATGTTGAAAAGAGGGGAAGAATCATTTCCCTTGACCTGCTGGCAATACTCCTACCAAGCCCAGTATGCTGTTAGCCTTCTTGGCAACAAGGGCATACTGTTAACTCATATTCAACTTCTTGTCCACTGTAAACCCCAGGTCCTTTAGTGCAGTGACTTACCCTTAGTGAATCCATGCTGACTGTTCCTAATCCCCTCCTCCTCCATGTGCTTAGAAATGGATTCCTTGAGGACCTACTCCATGATTTTTACCGGGACTGAGGTGAGGCTGACTGGTCTGCAGTTCCCTGGATCCTCCTTTTCATCTTAATTAAATATGGGCACTCTATTTGCCCTTTTCCAGCTAACCAGGAACTCTCCTGATCGCCATGGATTTTCAAAGATGATGCCAAGCAGGTCTGTAATCACATCAACCAAATCCCTGTGCTCTCGGGTGCATCCCATCTGGCCCCATGGATTTGTATGTGTCCAGCTTTTCTACATAGTCCCCCAACTTGTTCTTTCACCACTGTTGACTGCTCACTTCCTCCCCAAACTGTTGTGCCAGGTGTGGTAGTCTGGGAGCTGACCTTGCCTGTGAACACTGAGGTGAAAAAAGCATTGAGTACTTCACCTCCTGCATCTTCCATCACTAGGTTGCATCCCCCATTCAGGAAGGGACCCATACTCTTTCCCTGACCTTCCTCCTGTTCCTGACATACTTGTAGAAAACCTTCTTGTTCCCCTTCCCATCCCTTGCTAGCTGCAACTCCAATTGTGCTTTGGCTTTCCTAATCTTATCCCTGCATGCCAGAGCAGTACTCTTATACTCCTCCCTAGCTGTTTGTCAAGTTTCTACTTCTTATAAGCGTCTTTGTTGTGATTTAGTTTACAGGTTTTCCTCGATTTATGCAGTACATGGACACCGCATAAAGCAAACCCACTTTATAATGTAAGAAATAGGGACAGGTTCCCATGTTGGCTGCTCTGGGGGCCTTTCTAGCATGGGCTGGGGTGAGTGCGAACAAGCGGGGCCCCGGGCAGTGCGGGGTGTGGCACTCACCCCAGCCCCAGTGGCCCCAGGAGTTGCCAGTGCAGGCTGTCTGCAACAAGGCATGGTGCAGCCCAGCGGCTACAGGGAGCTGGCATCGCCTGCTCCTGGGGCAGTGCAGCAGGAGCTGGGATGAGTGGAGACAGGCAGAGCCTCGGGGGGGGGGGGGGGGGTCGGGACACAGTGCAGCCCAGTGGCTACAGGCAGCTGGCACTGGCAGCTCCCAGGGCTGCTGCATCCAGGGCTGGGTGAGTGCCACACCGCACACCACCCAGGGCTCCGCTTGTCTGCACTCACCGCAGCCTGCACTGGAGCAGCCCCGGGAGCAGCCAACACCAGCTGCCTGCACCAGGGCATGGTGCAGCCCAGCAGCTACAGGGAGCTGGCATCAGCTGCTCCCGGGGAAGCTGGAGCAGGAGCTGAGGTGAGTGGGGACTGGCAGAGCCCCAGGGTGTTTGGGACACGGTGCAGCCCAGTGGCTGCAGGCAACTGGTGCCAGCCACTCCCGGGGCCGCTGCAGTTGGGGCTGGCGTGAGTGGGGACATGGCCCCTTCCCCTCCCCCAAAGACCGACCTGTTTGAGCACCTATGCTGATCGTAAAAGAGCTAATTTACCTCACATGTAACAATTTATGTCTAAATATATTAACTGCTTAAGAGCAAATTTGCATATAAAGAGCCTGCATAAATCAAGGGAAACCTGTACTAAAGAGCTCCAAGCTGGTCTTCGGCCATGGCCATACTTGCTAGTCTTCCTGCACGTTGGGATGGTTTGTTCCTACACTTTCAGTAAGGCTTCTACAGCCAGCTCTTCTGGACTCCTCTCCTTGTCAGACTGGCTTCCCAGGGGATCCCGCCCATGAGTTCCCCAAGTGAGTCAAAGTCTCCTTTTCTGAAGTCCGGGGTCCTTACTTTGCTGTTCTCCATCCTTCCTTTCCTCAGGATCCTGAACGCAATCATCTTGTGGTCACTGCTGCCCAAAGTTCCATCTCCTAGTACATTCCCCACCAACTTTTCCCTGTTCATGAGCAACAGATCAAGAAGAGCATGGCCCCTAGTGGGCCACTCCAGCACTTGCACTAGGAAGTTGTCCCCACTCCCCAAGCTTCCTGGATTGCCTGTGCACTGCTGTACTGCCCTCCCAACAGATGTCTGGGTGATTGAACTACCCCATGAGAACCAGGGCCTGTGATCAGGTAACTTCTGCTAGCTGTTTGAAGAAATCCTCATCCATCATTTCTTCCTCCTGGTCTATAGCAGACCCCCACCACAGCATCACCCTTGTTGCTGTCTCCTCTGACCCTAACCCAGAGACTTTTGACAGGCCTATCTCTACTTTCATACCGGAGCTCTGAGCAATCATATGGCTTTTACATGAAGTGCAAATCCTCTTCTCCCCTGCCTGTCCTTCCTGAAGTTTATAACCATCCATGACACTGCTTTAGTCATGCAAGCTATCCCACCAAGTCTGTTATTCCAATCATGTAGTTCCTTGATTCTGCAAGTACTTCCAATTCTTCTTCCTTGTTTCCCAGACTCCTTGCATTTGTGTACATCCACCTAAGGTAACTTGTCGATTGCCCCAATTTCTCAGGAAGAATGAAAACACTTCCCCTGTTGCCCTCTCCTGCTTGCTCTTCCTCCAGGTCACCCACTTACCTTAGGGCTTTCGTCTCCATCCTCTGGTGAACCGGGTTCAAAACCCTCCTCACTAGGTTAGTGACCCTGTCTGCAAAGATGCTCTTCCCTCTCTTCGTCAGGTGGATGCCATATCTTCTTAACAATCCTTAGAACAGCCCATGGTCAAAGAAGCCAAATCCCTGCAGGTGACAACACCTGTGCAGCCAGGCATTGATCTGCACAATGCACCCACTCCTGCGTGGGCTCTTTCCCTTGACTGGAAGGATCGAAAAGAATACCACCCATGCCCCTGACCCCTTCACTCTTACATTCAGAGCTCTGTAGTCACTTTTGATCTGCTCGGGGTCTCTCCTGGCAGTATCATTGGTGCCCACATTGATGAGCAGCATGGGGTAATCATCAGAGGACCAGATGAGTCTCAGTAATCCCTCCATGACATCTGATCTGGGCTCTGGGCAAGCAGCAGCCTTCCCAAGACAACAGGTCAGGTCGGCAGATGGTTCCCTTGGTCCTCTGCAGAAGAGAATCTCCAACCACCACCACCCAGCACCTCTTCTTGGTGGCGGTGATTTCCATCCTTCCCACCTTGGGAAGGCCTGTCCTGTCCTCCTCCACCAATGGAATGTGCTCATCCTCTGTTGCTAGGGCTCCATATCCATTCTCTAGACAAACTGCTGCAGGTGGAGATGACGATTTCTGCTTGCTGCCAGAGGTCACAAGCTTCTACTCTCCTGGGAGTCCATGTTCTCTCCCTTCTCTAGTGTTTCCTCTGGCAGTTCTTCCTCTAGTCCTGGAGGTCTCCTCCAGCATTGAATCAATGAACTCCTCATGGCAGAGGATGCTTCAGAGCCTCATCACCTTCTCCTGTAGCTCTCTTGCCTATTCCCTGAGACAGCCAGAAGGAGGCACTGTTACAGGTACTTTCCCATCTGCCTGTCATCAGAAAAAACCTGCAAGCCACAGGCCCCACAGTGCAAAACCTGGACCTGGGTGGAAGCCTCAGTGGCAAGCGGTCCTGGCTGGACAAAAACTTCACAGATTCAAGCAGAAACAGTGGCTCTGGTATTGCAACAGCCTCCAGCTATTTCCCTGGGTCTATTAATCTGACTCTTTTTATTCCCTTCTTCCAAGCACACCTTCCCTAGCAAATATGACTAAAAGCTGGCCTGTTTACTGTTCCTTGGCCTCAGAGTTCCTTTTCCTCTCCTTCTTCATACCAAGCTGAAAGGCTCTCCCTTCAAATGCAGGGGGGGGGGGGAGGGGAGGGGAGGGAAAATGGGGAGAGGGCAAGGTGGGGGGGGGGGGGGGGCAGCAAACTGATCTGTGAGCTGACCAGCAAACAGCTTGCCCTTTTTGCTGCCTGCCTGGTCGCTTGGGGAGTCTCCTTTTACACCTTGCTGGGTCTGTACTGGCTCTGCCACCTTGTTAGATATTTGGGCAGGCACAGACAGCAATCACGTAGCTAGCAACACTCTCAACTTCTCAGAGCGCACGCCCCAAACATACAGAGCCCACCAAACAAACACTCAGCAAGCTAAAGGCACCGGCAGCTCTGGATCACTCACCTTCACGCGGCAGGATTTGCTGCCTTGTGCCTGGCTTCTCTTTCCCTTTCCCCTCTTGCTCCCAGCGAACTGTATGCAAAGTGCTTGCCCTGTTTGCTGCCCCTGTTCACTGGCTCCATGGTCGCTTGGAGAGTCTCATTTTATGCCCTGTTGGGTCTGGGCTCCCTTGTTTGAAAAACAAGCAATATGGGTAACAAGATACCACCACGAAGGATTTTTTTGTTTTGGAACCCTGCTTATACCTTGATATAGAATAAGATAGGTCCACTGAACTTTAGAACACACCACAAGTCACATCTAATTTACTTAGGTTCCAGAGGGTGGAGGGGCTGAGGTTGTTTGTCTGAAGCCAGGAAGTTTGGATGGAGTTCTGCTGTGAGCTGGCAGTGGGACTAACTAGTTAGTTTAGCATGCAACATTTTTGTTTGTAGAACGAGTCAAAATACTCACAGCACTTACAATTCCTAGCTATACATTTGCAATGAGAAGCAGGCACTTTTGAAAGTTCTGGCCCTGGTCATTTCCCTGTGTGGACTGGCATAAAGCTAGTACTTCCCTCCTTCAACAGCATCATTGTTTATGTGGATAGACTTTTTCTTATAATGACACTTTATTTCCCTGACCTGGATGCACTGCAAGATATCAAAGAGGGATTAAGGGAGTATTTTAGGTGCCACTCATTAATATTCTCATCATCTGCATTTAGCATTATTAGCCAATTAGTAGGCTGGGTCCCTAAAAACTCCCAGTTGGTACAACAGCACTTGAGGGCTGAGAGACAATAGCATTTATTTCCATGAAGTACTCTCTGTGTTGCATCATATCCTACATGATTAAAGTAACATGATTAAGACTTGAAAAATTCTTGTGGGCTAATGGAGCTGAAAGAACTCGAAAGTGATCATCATCAACAGTCCCAACAGTTACAGAGTAGGCAATGTGTGAAGTTCTCTATTATCATAGTAATATTAGTATTTTTGATGATACGGATCAAAAGGACATGCTTATGGCAACAGACCTTTTCCTGCAATATACACCCAATGTGTTCTCCCGCACACTGAAGTAATCTCTCTGGGAGAACTTGTCAGTGTTCTTGGACAGCCTCCAGACTCCTATAAAGACTCTGTTTTCCACAGGTAGAGTGGCACTAACAGGGATGGTTTTGCAATGTAGTGCTGTTGTCAACTATACACACTGAAATTCAAAAGCAAGGTGTCATATACAGGTTCCTCAGTCACTCAGTTTCAGTTTAGACTATGATAACCATTTGTCACAAATTGGTGTAGCTCAGAGTTCACCTTCTTGCTGGTTCTTTTTGGCAAAGCAAATGGGAATAGCCTCTTTATATGCATCTGCCTCATGGTCCAATACCACCTCAGAGTGCTGACTACTCCTACCAGTTCTGCTCTGTTTCCACACCATCAAGCAACAAACTCCATACAATGCAAGAACCTGAAGTTTCAGATGTGAAAAAACTACTTGTAACCTTCCCCCCCACAAGGACAAGACACTATATCCCTAGGCAGAAGAACATGGAAATACTGTTAGAAAACCCCCCTCATAATCCTTGAAGCAGATGACTGGTGCTGCAGCACTATGAGCCAACTGCCACAATACACTCAAACAGGAATAGGCAAACTCTTAGGTGCAGATATATACATAAGGGTGTAGGTTGTAGCTGTGTTGGTCTAAGGACATAGGCAGACAAGGTTCTTTGAGTGAATCTGATATGTTTTATTAGACCAACTTAAATAGCTGGAAAACAATTTTTAAGCAAGCTTGCGGGTTCAAAAACCCTTTGTCAGGCTGAGAAAGTTTCAGCAGTTGGTGTGTGCTCTTCCTGGATGGAATGAAAAGTAAAGCAGCCAGAGGCTGGGCTGGTATGTATACAAGATAGGCAGTCAGCTATCATGGGCAGATGCATAAGATAGGCAATATGCATACAAGATACATGAGCCTATGAACTCTACTTCATCAACCTCCTGCATACTAAAAATCATGGACTAAATATAGAGATTGGATTTATGACACATTATAACCTGCCTGACATCTGACTCCCCAGGTACTTCTCCATTATTCATCCCCCTTCTCTCCCCACCCACCCAGTCTGTCTCTTACCCATTGACTCCTCAGTCTACATCTTCACTGACTGCCAATTTTGTATGCATAGCAGCCCAGCCTCTGGCTTCTTTACTTTTCATTCCATCCAGGAAAAGCACACACCAACTGCTGAAACTTCCCCAGCCCAACGAAGGGTTTTTGAACCCAAAAGCTTGCTTAAAAATTGTTTTCCAACTATTTAAGTTCATAGATGCTAGGGTCGGAAGGGACTGCAATAGATCATCGAGTCCAACTCCCTGCATAGGCAGGAAAGAGTGCTGGGTTCAGATGACCCCAGCTAGATGCTTATCTAACCTCCTCTTGAAGACCCCCAGGGTAGGGGAGAGCACCACCTCCCTTGGGAGCCCATTCCAGACCTTGGCCACTCGAACTGTGAAGAAGTTCCTCCTAATGTCCAGTCTAAATCTGCTCTCTGCTAGCTTGTGGCCATTATTTCTTGTAACCCCCAGGGGCGCTTTGATGAATAAAACCTTACCAATTCCCTTCTGTGCCCCCGTGATGAACTTATAGGCAGCCACAAGGTCGCCTCTCAACCTTCTCTTGCGGAGGCTGAAGAGGTCCAGGTGCCCCAGTCTCTCCTCATAGGGCTTGGCCTGCAAGCCCTTAACCATATGAGTGGCCCTTCTCTGGACCCCCTCCAGGTTATCCACATCCCTCTTGAAGTGTGGCGCCCAAAACTGCATGCAGTATTCCAACTGCGGTCTGACCAGCGCCTGATAGAGGGGAAGTATCACCTCCTTGGATCTGTTCGTCATGCATCTGCTGATGCACAATAAAGTGCCATTGGCTTTTCTGATGGCTTCGTCACACTGCCAACTCATGCTCATCTTGGAGTCCACTAGGACTCCAAGATCCCTTTCCGCTTCCATTCCACCAAGCAGGTCATTTCCTAGGCAGTAGGTATGCTGGACATTTTTCCTCCCTAGGTGCAGCACTTTGCATTTCTCCTTGTTGAATTGCATTCTGTTGTTTTCTGCCCATACGTCCAACCTGTCCAGGTCTGCTTGTAGTTGTTCCCTGCCCTCCGGCGTGTCCACTTCTCCCCACAAGTTGGTCTAATAAAAGATATCAGATTCACCCAGAGAACCTTGTCTCCCGATACATACATAACAAATTATGTCATTGCTGACAAGTTGTCATTTTGCCAGAAAAAAAATAGTGAAAAACATAGCTTTAATCATTCACCTATTAGATGCAGCCAAGATTATAGACAGCTTAATGTGTGTTAGTATGGTAAGTTGTTTGTTTTTTAATATTCTTTTAGAATTATTAAGTACATACTCCACTGGAGGACTGTGTGGCTAAAGGGATGGGTTATGAAACCTGGAACTTTACTTCTTTCAGCCTCTACTTCACATCCAGTTTTCTTGAGTCCATAGTGATTAAAAATCCTTGCTGCCTTTGGTAGTGTTGGAGTGATGTAGAAGCTGTGATGGACCAGGAAATGAGAGGCAAGGATTTTTCTGGTGAGATCAACATCACCCTTGCATCTTGCCTTCTTTGGCTGTTTAGCAGGGCATACGAAATATTGGTAGTCTTAATTCATATTACAAAATACTTGTTGGTAGCATTAAGAACAAGCCAAGCACTAAATAAATATGAACAGTGAATTATTTTGTAACTACTAAAAGTAGTCCCTCCAAAACAGGGAGAGGGAAGTTCAAGAAATATTGAATAGCTGGTATCTAAACTTCTGTTGTTCTGCTGGTAAAGAGTAGATTTAATTTCTTAGGACTATTGGTCCAATACGCTCCAAAGCCCCAACACCTTGTTTACAGGAAGAATTCATGGCACTTTTTCACTACTTTACTAAAACAAATTCGAAATTGCCAACTTATATTAACTACTCTGTATAATAACTGGAGACCATGTTTATCAGTTCACCTTTTTACCCTGTTTGCCAAGTTAACATCATCAACTGATTTAGATCATATATAAAAAATAATTACTTGAAATCTGGTACATGATTATTCAAAGCAGGTGCAAAGAACAATTATTAGGAGATAATACTTTGGATGTGACTGAGATGGTTTTAAAATGCTAGTAACATTAAAAAGAAATTTAAACCTTCTCCAAGTATAGTCAATAGTATATAATAATGATTAGAACATCTTCCAGAATTGAGCCCCATACAAATGGTCTTTTATTATGCATGTAATACTTTAATACAGAAGTGCTCAACCTGTAGCCCATAGGCCAGATCCAGCCCTCAGAGCCACATTATGCAGCCTGTGGGGATCCCTAAGGGTCTAAAGATTTGGCAGTGGGAGGGCAGTGGCAGCCAAATTTCTGAAACTGCAGGGAGCCCCATTGGCTCAATAACATGATCCTGCTCACTACTGCAAGGCCTTGCAGAGGCAGCGTGGGATCTGATCCTGGTGCGCTGGGTCAAATCCCAATGCACTGGGCTAAGTGGAGGTGTTGTGAAGCCAAATCCTGGTGCTGTCCAATTTCTGTGCCCCTAGCTAGTGGAGGTGGCACAGGATCATTTGTGGAGTGTGGTTCACGGCCCAATCCTGGTGCCCAGGGCCTGATCTGGTTCACAGACCAGCCCCGAGCCATTCATCTGACCCATGGAGCCAAAAGGTAAAGCACCACACTGGTTTAATGTCAAGTAAACTTAAATGTTTCAGTTTCGTTTTAGTCCTTCAAAGAGTTCCACATTCTCTCTACCAAGATTTCTTTAAAGGAAGTCTGGCTAATTTCCAATCTTGCAAAAGGCTTTGAGGCCCATAAATCCTTTGCAACTATAAGGACCCCAAGAAACTTCACCATAAAAAACTGCAATATTAAAAACAAAGAAAAGAAACAGATATTTTGTTGAAGAAACCAAAGCATACTTTCTTGTTATTATGGTTCTACTATGGGGCAAAAATACTATTTTTATTAATAAACCTGAAAACCTAACAGAAGTGCACTATAAAAAATTATTTTTGCTAGTCTGAACTCTTTTCCGATCTAATGATTTTCAATTTTTTGCTCCAAATTTAGACCGCTTTTTCTAGTTCAACTAACTGCATAAAAGGTTTTAAATGTTAAAGTTCCCTTATACTAAGTTATTTATTGCAAGGGAAAGATGTTTAAGAGAGAAAAAATAATATTCCTTGTATTTTAAAAGTTACTTTTCCTGAAATTTCCCCTAACAAAGAAAAGAAACCATCTACCAAAACACTCAAAAAGGCAAACAAAAAAGCCAAAAGCCTTGAATCCCTTGGCTGACATCAGACATGGAAACCTGTCGTCCAAAAGAACTTTCATTAACTTTATGCTTAAAGTAAAAAGAGAGGGTTCAAATAAAACTATGGTCACAACCCTAAACTACGGTGTTCACAATAAAAGACCATTTTTCCAAATTATACATTTTAGCTCTCTTTGTCATTCCACACTAGATTTGCCAGGGTGCATCACCAGGTCCTGCAAATTAATAAAGACAATCATAATTAAAGAGAACAATGCTGCAAAGAAAATGAAGAAAACCCTAGCATAGGGACCTCAGAGGTTTGATCAAATCTGTTAGCTGTGGCTGACAAATAGAAAATCTACCACAAAATAAATGGCTCCTATTTTTTTTCCCCCCAGAATTCTAATTTTACCTGTAAAGTTGCTAAATATTGTAGCGGTGAGAATAAATGGCTTGCTATGCAAAAGCTGCATATGTGCACTTACCTTAAAGTTTTAGTGACAAACTTGTAAACATTTATGCAAAGGTTACTCATGCAAGTAATCCCACTGACTTGACAGAATTACTCATGTGTTTAAAATGACACATGTGCCGTACTGCTTGAAATGTGGGCTGAAAGCATGTCTTCTGAATAGATGCAAGACAACTTGAATAATCTCTCACAAGTCTTTCACTTTTGTTCAGGGACAGAGCTAATGAGGGGAAATTGGTTTCTTGATAAATTTCTGCCATGCTGAGCTAACTCAAGAGGCAGGCAGGCCTTTTGGTAGGACAAGCAACATACAAGAAAGCTTTAAGAACTGAAACAAAAAAGTTCAAACCTGACATTCCCCAGCATGACTGGTTCAGTGCAGCAAGACCCTCCTAACTGAAGTAAAGGGGGCAGGCAGTTTGGATACTGAATCCAAATACAATTATTGTTTATATACTATATGGACACAATCAAAAACCCATGCCTGCAAAAAGAAAAGACTTAATTCTAGCAGAGAGCCACTCAATGTTTCCAACTCCTTACTTTCCCAGGAAGGAAACTCACCATCATGGTCCCTACCTAGATGTAAGGCAAGAGCGAGGAGGGGTTAGAAATGTCTCAACAAGCCTCCCACAGGAACAACCTGGTGAGTGGTAAAGGCTGTGCTGATCCTGACCCTATTTATAAGATGCTGTTGCTTGTCTGCCGGTCCCTGAGGAGTCTCAGGGGGGCTCCAGCCATGTGAGGCGCCAACCATCCTGTTACGAAAGAGGCAGGCTGGACCCCCTGCTCCTCACTGCGCCCGGTCAGAAGCTGGCGAGCCCTTTGGAAATACCCAGTATGGAACAGATTCTCACAGACACAACCTTTGGCTACCCCCCAAAAAAAATTTTTTTTAAAAGAAAGGAAAAGAAAAAGGAAGAGAGCGGCTGCGCCCCCAGCGGTGGCTGGCCCAGGACTCACAGGTGTGGAGGCACTCGGTGACAGTGGTGGGCTTGATGAGATAGCCTTTGCAGATGTAACAGGTGATGTGGGGGTTGAAGTCTTTCACCAAGTGCTTCCTCTGCGCAGCCATCCGTGGGGCGGGCGGGCCGGGCGGCAGCGTCGGGCCGGGCTTCACCAGGGCTGCTGCGCCGCTCGTGGCATGGGGGGCGATCCCGCCGCTCCGATCAGCAGGGCGTCGCTCCCGCGGGCCGCTCGGCGGCGGGGCCAGGCGCGGCCATACCTGCGGCACAGCGGGGAGGAGAGCGGTCAGCGCGGCCGGGCCGGGCCATGTCGTGTCGCAACACTTGGCCGGAGCGCGGGTTTATGTAACGCGCCCGGCGCGCACAGCCCGGCCCCGGCCCCGGCCCCGGCCCCGGCCGACAGGTGCAGGGGCCGCCGCTCCCCCGCAGAGGCGGGAGACAGGAGGCGGGCAGGCCGCACGCCGCGGCCCGGGGGCCGGAGGGGGCGCAGGGTCCCGCCGCCCGCACGCGGGGCTCCTCGCCCGCCCGCACCTGCGGCCCCCTGCCTACCTGCGCAGCCCCTCGGCCTTCGGCCGCCCCGCCGCGCCGCGCCGCGCCGCGCCGAGAAACAGAAAGGGAAACAGCGTGCGCTCCCGCCCCCTCCAGCCCGGCCTCCTCCCGCCCTCCTTCCCTCCCTCGCCGCCGGGCGGCCGCGGCCGGCCCCAGCGCTGGCGGGCGGGCCGGCGGGACAGGCGCGCAGGCGCTGCTCCCGGGCCGAGCCCTCCTGCGCCACAGCGCCGGCCGCCGCGGGGAGGCGGGGAGGGCCAGCGGCCCTGGCCGGGCGGGACACACCGGGAGCCCCGCGCCCGCCCCTCAGCCCCCTCCGGGGGCGCCGCCGTGTCCCGCAGCGAAGCGCCGCTCCCCCAAACCTTCGGGGCAGGCAGAAACTTCAAAACTTTTAAGCCCTGCCTGGCGCTGCCCTTGCAACCTGGGCCCGGAGCCTCCAGCAGCCCTCGCCAGCTTCCCCTCCCCTCCCGTCCCGCCCCGGGGCAGGGTCCCCCTCCCCACTCCCCATCCAGGGGAGGGGACGAGCTCAAGGACTTGCGCCCCATGAGGGCTGCCAAGATACGTTTCTTCAAGCAAGCCGGCGCAGGTGGCTGGGGCAGGCACAAGGAGGTGGACTTGATCAAATGTAAATACAACCGTCTCAGCCTACTCTCCGCTCCTTACTCAGGGCTATGTACTCAATACGTGGTATTATTTCACATTTTAAATTCGTAAATACCCATTTCTGATGAAATCCTAACTCTTGTGCCTGTCCAATTCATTGCTAACAACCTTTACTTATGTAAAGATCCGCTTGGAAAAGGGAACCAGGAATAAGGAACCAATGTGCAGGGGGGGCTGGACCCAGTGCTGTAAGGTCCCTTCCAGCCTGTATGAAACTTCAGCCTTGTGCCGGGTACTTCCCGCAGGAACTGGGACTTGGCTCTGTGTACGCACCTGTGACTGCGCCATGCTGCGTGCAACAGCTGCGGCCAGGGGGCTTTCCATGTCAATTCCAAACCCTTTGCTTTGTGTAGACCTAAGCTCAGTTTCATCCTTCCCAGTTAAGCCAAGCTGCAAAGTTTCAACAGCTGAGGCCCAATTCACATACTTGAAAATTTAATATCCAAGCGGAGCCTCATTAGACAACTAGGCCCAGTACCACTTATAAGAAATTTTTAAGTGTAATGGTAAGGTAAGGGGAAAGGATTATAACTTTAAAAAAAAGAAGTCTGAGGTTTTGAATACAACAAAAGTTAGTTTTGGGAGAAGACTTCTCTATAACATCAATAGAAGTTTACTAAATTATACTAAGGTTAACTTCACAGTAAAAAATAGCATGTACTACAAGAAGTAAATGTTTGTGGTTTGGTCTTTGTGCCACTAACCACTGTTTGTCATTTGATCATATTATAAACTCTTTCAATCTTAACATTAGAAAATATCAACCTCACAAAGAGAAAACATGCAATTTATTTAACAAACAAACATTTTCATCACTTGAAGGAAGGATAAGGAAACCCTGGAGGGAAAACAGTCCTAACTGCCTTTATAAGGTTCAAAACATTGCAAGTTTATGGAAAAACATATGGTAATATTTTTCTTGGTTTAAAACACTTTATCTAGAGGAGTATTAAAAAAGGTTTTAAGACTGACTCTTCTGAAGCTGTTCTCTTCTTGCACATAATCAATCGATGGACACAGCCTCAGTTTAGGAAATGTGTAAAAAAACCAAACAAACCATTTTTATAGATTATATTATCAGTTTTAAGGAACAGATCTTAAACATCATCTAAAAAAAGTTAAGACTGAAGAAATGCAACTCAAAACCTGAAAGTTGCAGAGGGTGTGATGTTCAGTATATCTTAATTAGCACTAATATATTACTTGTTAGAAATCACAGTGCTTTTAATCCATGTTTTCCTGTGACTGTAATAATCATAAATCCCTTTTTCCAATCAATGAACTCTAAATCTTCTATTTAGCCAAATATTTATTCTTACTTTAACAGGATTTTAAAAAAATCATCCCATGGGTGGCCATACTGAACGTACACTGGAAGTCTATAAGCACGGCAGTGTTATATTGAACTCCAGTAACCATTTCAGTGCAATAGTATTTATGTAGAGGAATCAGCCTGTGACTTTTAAAATAATTTGAGGCTGGGAGGCTTTGCTTGAAAGAGAAATTTTGAGCAGTTCATTTTTATCAAATCTGTTGGGGGGGGGAAAAACCCCTCAAACATACTTATTCATCCGGCTTACTTTAAAAAAAAAAAATGGATGCAAACCATACCATTCAAATTCAGCTACAGAAATGGAATTTCTGTATTCAATAGAAATATAATGCTATTGTATTGGTAGCTAATTCATAAGAGTCAAATTGCAGTCATGCTAATTATCCAACAGACATTAAACTGGTTTAGATACTCAGAAGCTGAGTCTTTTTTAAATCTCTTTTTATAAAGAATACCAATCCCAATGTCACTTTGAAAGCATGCCAGATAAATGACATTGTGCTTCAAGGATTTGATCTCCTATCTCTACAATCTAGGTGCTTGAGCCAGGGAGGTACTGAGCTCTTCCAGGTAGGTGTTGAATGCTCTCAACTCCCATTGAAGATAATGGAGGTTGAGTCATTCACGCTTCATAAGAAGGCAGCATGTAGAACAAATCAGAACCAGTAAAAGCTGGAAAGCTCTTGTTTCCATTCAAAAGGAAAGAACAGCGAAGGCATTTCAATGTTTATTGTTATCACACAGCACAAAGTAGTAAATAATCTCAAAGCTAATTAAAATAAATCACACTAGAATAAACTGCAATGTATGTGAAACATTTGTGTGGTGGCTAACTCTTACCAGCACTATATTTAACACATATATTCTGGAATATATGGTCAAATAATAAATGACGTATGCTGGTGCATCTGCTTATACCAGTTCTAAAACATCCCCTTACTGTCTAAAAGAGATTTAATACTTTGGTGTCAAATAAAAATGATAGCTTTTGCAATGTAAGGAAAAATTGAGAATATTAAACTCTGCTATTGATATTATATGCCGTATGTTAATAGCATCAAGTGCAGTAGTAAAAAGGAGGCAACTACATCACCAAACTCTGACATGCAAATAATGCTACTCTAACTTTTCCCTGTTTTTAAACCCTAACTTAGCTGTTAGTCAGCTGCTTTTCCTTTATTTTTGCATGACTGAATTAATGGAGTGTCTTGTAACCTCATATATATTCATCTATCCACCCATTGTTACCTCTGTGGAAGTCCAACCTATGGAAATTAAAGAAGGCTTTTAGAAAGTATGTGGGCAATTTACTGCTTTCCCCAATACTACCTGTTGCAACACACTGGCATACATAAATTACAGCAATTCCTTGTTTTCTACAGAAAATGAATGTCACTTTTAAATGGAATAACCAAGTCAGAAATAAGAAAGCAGTGAATAATCTAACACCTGAATACAACTGTATCATTAATTTTACTTGATAACAAAACTATAACACTTTAACAAATCAATATCAAGTACTGACAACACTTATGTAATTTTCAGCTCTATGTTATGAAACAGGGAAAATAAGTGTTGGTCATCAGCCAAACTTTAAAATGAAGGTCTGACCCAGCAGTGTACCTAAGGCAGGTGGAAGGGAGATGACTGGGAAAGCAGCCCCAGTGCTGCCTCAGGGGGTGTGGTGGAAAAAAATAACCATGACTGCAGTGCCAGCTAATAATGCCACTGCTTTTGGCACCACAGCAGCCAATGCTAACCCAGGCATCACACAACTGCTTAGGGCATGGAGTTGCTTAGCTACACCTCTGATCTGACCCTGCCAGCAGATTCATTTGGGAAGACCCTTATATCTCTGCAGAGCCCTACTGACTTGTATATTTTCCCATTTCCAATAATAAATAAGCACCCAATTATCCTCAAATATTTGGATTTGCAATGGGAAGGCAAAATGCTGGGAACACAGCTGGATTGAGGAAACTGTCACATTATTAATAACACCCAATGTGCTTTGTTTGGAAAACTGAGTTTTGTTCATCAAGTATAATGGGAATCCACTGTATTCATACCAATCAAAAATGGAACCACTAAACATTCTATTGCACAAGATAATTCTTTATTCTAAGACAGTATTAATTTAAAAAAACCCTTAGCTTAAAGTTTAAAATTCATGTTTCTTCTCAGTTAAAATATGCTAAAAATAACCTCTTCTAGATCTTACTTTTGTGCAAATTAAATGTTTTCTAAATTATGTAAAATAATCATTTAGCTTTGATTGTTAAGTTTCGATCATATATTGTTGCTGTTCTTTATTTTCTAGTAAGAGCAATAAATACCATACAAAAATATATATTTTTCAATCAGATTTTTACTATCAATGATTATCCTTCACCTGGACTTTTCTTTCTCTGATTTACTGGGGAAGGGTAGGAATACAGTTAATCCTTCCTTACCTCCCCCTCACTTCTGAGACGGGATCAAGGGGATCCTATGATTGTGGTTCCCAAACTCTGTGGGTTAATGAATCTTTGTCAACTCCTGGAATTTCTGAAGGACCATCATTCACCCTTATCATAAAACTTTTAATTGAGGGTGTGAGCAAGTGGTGCAATATGGGGATAAGCCACCTTGGTTTCATGGAACACAGTTGGGAACCAGAGCCTTATAGGAATTATTTTCCCATCCCCAGTGACCTCTCTGTAATGTACCTATCTGTTAGCACACAATAGCCTTGTCTACTTTTATTAATATCAGCACCGTTGCAGGGTGGCATTTTCTTTCTTATGCTTACTTATTTTGTGTGCTAATGAAGTTAACTCTAAGGGAACCTATACACGAGCAGGGAGGCTGCCCCAATGTTCTATAATTGCAGAGAGTCGCAGCAGGCTCGATTAATCAAGTCTGTTGGAGCATGGTAATTACTGCACTCTAGCAGACTCTAGCATCTCGTATATGTGTCCCCACACTTAAAAATGACAGCAGGAGTGCTTTAACTAATGCTCATCGAACAAGCTTTAAAGCACCCCTGCTGCCATTTTTAAGCATGGGGACACTGATATATGAGACGCTCTGGGTGCTTTAATTAAAGTGGTTCTCAGAGCCACTCTAATTAAAACACCCCTCCCCCCAGCCTAAGTACATGTATAAATGCCCTAAAGTGTCACCCTGTAAGGGTGCACCGACAGAGATTTTTGAGGCATGTTGGCTGAAACTGATTTGATTTCCGATACATAGCTCTTTAGCTTGAAGAGCTGAGTCCAGCTGGTAAGTCTGGTGTGGTGGAAGGGGAGGAGAGGGGTGTGGGGGGGCAGATCAAGGTCCCTGCGGTGAGGGAGGGAATGGGGCTGGGGCAGGCACTGACCAGCCATGACAGGGACGGTTGCAGGACAAAGCTACAAGTGGCTCGTTCGGGGCCAGATGCCTGTGCCCCCCAGATCTGCGTGGGGTGGGCGCAGGACGGAGGTGCAGCTTGTTGGGGGTACATGGGAAGGGAAGCAGCTTCCACCACTGCACTTGGCTCATTCAGTGCTCATCTGGCAGCTCCCACCATTCATCCGGGAGAGGGCACGGGGGGAGGGGACATATGCCCCCGGATCTGCCCAGCCGGGAAGAGCCCGGCCCCAGCCCTGCACAGATCAGGAGGCACAAGCCTCCCCTCACTCCCTGTGCACCAGATGAGCACTGGACGAGCTGCCACACCGCTTCCCGCAGCCCCCCCCCCCAATGAGCTGTGCCTCCATCCTGCACCCGCTCCGGCCCCAGCTGGGCAACCCCTGTCCTAGCCCCTGCCCCAACCCCACACCCTCCCTCACCAAAGAGGGCCTTGATCTGCAACCCCACCACATCCCTTCCCTTCCCCTACACCAGACTTTCCAGCTGCACATAGCTCTCCACGCTGCTGGTTCTGCTCCTCACTGCCTACATGCTGCACTGCAGCTGCACGCATGCATGGGCATTTATCAGACAAATTATCGGCCACATCGGGCCAATTTCCACTATAGAAAATTTTCTTTATATTGGTGCTGATCTGATATCGGACCGATGTATCAGTGCACCTCTACTAACCTGGCAAACAAATGCGCTGGTGCATGTTTGAGAGGAGTGCATAATGTCATCATGAAAAAGACACTTTCTTTTGTCTCTCTTCCTTGGTCAGAACGAGACACTCTTTTCTTATAATGTTACATGGCATTCTTAAGAGCTATTCTATTTGAATTACAGGATACAAATTCAAATGGACCTTTTTGTGGTCAAGATGGGACACAGTATAAGTCCTGAAAGAATTGATACTGAAGTTCATATGCTAGTCAAAATAAAATCACTCACACTTAGGTCATGGACAGGCATTCATTTCTAACACTGCAAATTTTGAAGTGGTAGTACCCTTCCTGAGATGGAGCATGCAGGCATTCCATCCCACAGATGCCTGCTGTCCCCTGCTTCCACGCTTCCCCTACAATGGGAAAGGCATGGGTTGCAGCTGCTCTTTCTAGTCCCTGGGAGGAGTGAAGCAGTGAGGCTCTCCATGCCATCCCTAGGCCAGGGCCACACGCTGGCAACTTGACTCCTCCCAATCATGAGAAGAGTCAATCTGCTGGAAAATGCCCCCATGCTTTCCCCAAACTGGGGAAGACACAGGAGAAGCTGCTGCTTGACTCCTGATCACAAAGGAGTGGTGTTTATTCTAGCCAGAGAAACTCTCATGCAGGGGAGATGTTCCAGGTGGCAAAGTGAAAGATACTTCTCACTGATGGGATGTTTCCTCCAAAAGAAACTGAATGATCACATGTATGCTGGCGATTTCTACTGGGAGAGTGGCATTTCTCCTGCTAGAAATGCAGTGCCCACCTGAGACCTCAAACTTGCTTGAAACATCAAATGAAAGAGAGAAAAGACCCAAAAGTATACCCTAGCTCAAGTGACCATTTCAGTTCCTGGACCAGAATTGTTTATACATTTTTGCAAACTGTGTCTACGCAAGTATTATCTGAAAACAGTATTTGGGCACATACCTTTTTTCTGTAAACAGAAAATAGGATGAATCAGCTGAAGAGCAGTGAGTAATTAGGGGAAGTGGGATCAATCTGTTCCTGCTCCTTTCCTCCTACTTGGAAAGGATATTAGGGATGTGAAAGGTTAAAGGATTAATCATTTAACCCATAAGTGCAGTGATAACAGGTTAGCTTACTGGTTGTCCTTTAGCTCTGGGTGGGCTCAGTCTGGCAGGGAAGGATAGAAGGGAAGCCATACAGTGCCCCAGCAGGAATCGGAAGGCAGCAGGGGAGGGAAGAGGAAGGAAGGAGCAAGGAGGAGGGGAGGTGAGTGAAGGGGATGGCAGATGAGGGGCAAGGAAGACTAGTACCATGGCACAGCCTAAGAGGAAAAGAGCAAGGGGCCTAATGACTCATCAACAGAGATCCAGGTTTTCTGTTTTCTGTAGAAAAACACAGATTTTCCCCTGTAAAGGAGAAAAACACAGGGAACCATGGGTTTCCCCTTGCAGAGTGGCAGAGTTCCAGCCTGCAAGGAGCTGCTAGGGGCTGAGGGCAGCAGGAAGAAGGTGATCAGAGACAGGGAAGCACCATGTGCATGTGTGCACACACATGCACTTGGCCATCAATACAGCCTCAGACAGCATGGTGGAGAGCAGCTCCCACAGCTGCCTGCAGGTAAATCTAGAAGGGGGCATAGGCAATGCATGGAAGTGAGGTGGGGGGCATAGGTGACATGGAGGTGACTTGTAGGGAGAGTGAGGTAGCAGCTTACACCAAGCCCTCACAGCACAGGAGGGAGTGGGGCAGGGTTGGTGGCTGGGGGTGCTGCCCAGCTGTGGTTATGCGCAGTGCCTGGGGCCAGGGTGAGAATGTGCGGTTGTGGGGCCTGGCTGGGGAGCAGGACGGAGCCACAGGTGGCTCATCCAGGGGAGGCTGGGGTCAGCTCACCGCTGCTGCATGCACTTGCAGGAAGGGGTCAGATGCCAGATGCTGTATCTGCCCTTGTGCTTCCTGTCCCCTCCTTGATCTGCTGTGTGCTACTTGTTGTACCTATGCTGGAGGTTGGTCACTCCTGGCACAGACGGTCTAGCTCAGGGACGGCTCTGGAGCCACATGCAGCTCTTCAGAAGTTAATATGCGTCTCCTTGAATCTTTGCTCCTCCCTCTCCCTTGTGCTTGTGCAAAGATTCAAGGAGATGCATATGAACTTCTGAAGAGCCACAGGTTGGCCACCCCTGGTCTAGCTACTCCACACAAACAGTAAAAGTCTTGAATTTTCCTCTTTTATGCTACTTTATGGTCAACTACTCATTTCACCTACCTTTTACCGACTGCCTTGAGCTAGTGACAAGCATCTGCTGACCAACTCTGCTGTCACTGCCAATACTGAATTATCTCCTGCACCAACTAATTTTCTGCACTGCCATTAGATTCACTTCATTGCATGCCTCAGCCAATTCAACTCCTTCTAACCAGGCTTATTTCATGGATTTCCAAATGAAAATCTGATCAGGAGTTAATGCTACATCAAATCTCCCAGCTGCTACTGCACACTCTCACAAAGCATCAGCCAGTGGCAGTTGGTGCCATTTTTCAAGGAAGTTCAGGAGACATTAAAATGCCAGCCTAAACGTGGCTGTCACCTGCATGTACAAGACCAAGGTTTTCTTTCATTTTTCATTTCTAGGATTAATTTGTGAAACTGTACCCTTGGCCAATTCACTGTAGCTATTACTTCACTAGAGAGGGAAGTCAAGCTCTCTGTTAATATTCTTAGTTTTCCAATTGATTCTCAACAAAATGATCACTTTTGCACATTGCCTTTTAAGGATTATGTAATACAATTTAATGACCGTCACATTCAGTTAATCCTGAAATGTCTTCTCAATGTTATGTTGTATGCTGCAAGCTACTGTTTCAGACTTTCTTTGCTGAACTACTTAAGATGCTTTTCTTAACACATTGTCCAAAAAAGGTTGTACAATAATATGAAGACTTTACATAGTTTTACAAGATGATGATGCCACCTTTCAATCTCTGGAAGGAGCAGGAAAGAAAAAGTATGGAAAAAAATTACTAATTCACACTAAAATTATTAGTAGCAAAGGTTTTGCTTCCCACAGTTGAAAGCTGAAGCAAGAATAACATTCAAATTTATACTGCACGTGCCAAATAACTTTGCAGCTATACCTATGCAATGAAGTTATACTACAAATTAAAAACAAAACCTATTACTAGGCTTTATCCCAATAAATTTTAAAATTCTAGTAAACTCAGGAAGAAAATCTCCAAGAATTCTACTCTTGCCAAGTATGTTCTGTAACAAAAACTAATGATTCAAAAGCGAATATGAAAATAGCAACTATATTACTAGACCTTTACAAAATAAATGAATGGTCTTAAAAACAAAAGATTTAGGGTGGCATTTTCATGGTGCCCTGGGGAGGTTAGCACCCACTTACCACTGGCTTTCATCCTTAAAAATGTGCATCTTAAATCAGACTAAAACCTGCTTCTAATCATGTAACTCTTGTAGTGCCTGCCAATTAAAACAGCGAATGCCACTGCTGTCAGTCGAACAGAGTTTTTCTGCATTTCATTTTTAACTTACTAAAATGCATCTGCTGTGGCTAATAAAGTGAGCAAAATGTTGGCTTGCATCCATCGATGCTTCTCAAGCAAATCATGGGATGTCATTCTCCTGTTGTACTCGGCTTTTGTGAGGTCGCAGCTGGAGTACTGCGTCCAGTTTTGGGCTCCACAATTCAAAAAGGATGTGGAGAAGTTTGAGAGACTACAGAGGAGAGCCATGCACATAATCAGAGGTCAGGAAAACAGACCTTATGATGAGAGGCTGAGAGTCATGGGACTCTTCAGCCTGGAAAAGCGCAGGCTCAGGGGTGATCTGGTGGCCACCTATAAGTTTATCAGGGGTGCTCATCCGGATCTGGGGGAATGTCTGTTCACCAGAGCGCCCCAACGGATGACAAGATCGAACAGTCACAAACTCCGCCGCGACCAATTCAGGCTGGATATAAAGAAGAACTTCCTTGCTGTCCAAGCCTCCAAGGTTTGGAATAGCCTGCCACTGGAGGTGGTTCAAGCACCCAGTTTGAATGCCTTCAAGACGCATCTGGATGCTTATCTTGCTGGGATCCTATGATCCTTGCTGACTTCCTGCCCATGGGGCAGGGGACTGGACTCAATGATCCTCCGGGGTCCCTTCCAGCCCAAATGTCTATGAAATCTATGAAATCACGGAAATTTTCTCTAGTTCAGTTAAGAGGGGAAAAAAAAAGAGCACTGTGCTGGATACTTTGATTCCAGCTGCATTGTACCGTTAAATAGGTACTATACAGTATAAGAAGTGTTGTAGCCATGGTGGTCCAGGAATTAACTGAGAGAGAAGGACTTTTTTTTTTTTTTTAAAAGGGTGGGGGGGAGGGCAATATATTTTACATTTTTCTTATGTGATTTCATTATGGCTCATGGTTGCTGTTCAGTTTTGCCCATGTAGTTACCTTAAGAGTATCTAGTGTACTGGAACAAACATACCACATTTTGTGAAAGGCATGTGTAGGATCCATGGATTCTGATGGGTTCGTTTTGGGGCAGTTGATTGTAGTAGCAGTGGAGATGTGTTGATAAGCATCTATTGTTAAGGCAAGGCTGCATCCCACTTGGATGTCTGTTGATCAGTAGGGAATTCACTTCTGATGATGAGTTGGGCAAGGTTAGTCAGCTGTTTGAAAGCCAGGAGCAGAGGAGAGGCTGGGAATATATCATCCAAAGAGATGGTAAAAAACCTTGCTTGTACAGAATAAGTAGCAGTCTACCAACTTGAGGAGATAGACAGCCAATTTCTTGGGCATATTGTGGGGCTGGCTGCAATTTTTTAGGGCTTAACGTGGCTGCCCCAACACCCCCCTAAGCCTCTGACTGAGGTGTCTGGTGGCCGTGCCCCCCACCACTGATTGTGGGCTATCCGTCATAGAGTCCTGCTCCTTGCCACTGATTGGAGAGGGGCAGGGCTACATGACAGGCAGCTCTCTCAGCCAATCACTGGTGAGGGCATTTTATTTTTAGTAAGTTGCTTCCCCCTCCCAAGGATTTTCCAGAGATCGCCCAATTTCATGACTTCCATAAAATCCATGCAAGCATGATTTGGGTAGGTCCCTAAGAACAAGTTACAAAGCAACATAGCCCATTTAGAGTCAGAAAAAAACATTTTTTCCATATTTGTCTAAAATTGAGCTGAAATATAATGGATGTTTATAAAAGTTACATTTTTTTGTGTGATCGAGCCCATGACAGTGTTGTATACCCATGCCATGACACTCATGCATGGCTGCAGAGCGCTTTTAAAATGGCCCACAGAACAAAAAATTAATCCTGAAATGAGGTATTAGATGAAGGTGATCTGCTTTAGAGCACCTTAAGGAACTTGTGTGTTGTTTTTGTGTGTCGTGGGCTAGGCTGATGCAGCCCAGCCTCAGGGCTGTCAACAGGTGACCGGGGAGGGGGATGGAGGGAGCAGCACAGAGCTGCTGGCTGGGGTTTGTTGCCTGGATGGAGCTGGGGGGAAGGAGCATGGAACAGAAACCCCACCTTGCAGCCCTCCCCTCCAGCTACCCTGGCTGGGACATTAAGGAATCCAAGCCAGGCCTACGTGGCAAGGGGGCTCCGTTCCACTCCCTTCCAGCTCAGGCCAGGCAAAGCAGAGAGGGGGAAAGGAGCAGCATGAGCTGCTGGCTTGCCCAGCCTGAGTTGGAGCGGGGTGTGGAACAGAGCTCCCTTGCCTTGTGAGCCCAGCCTGGCTCCCCCCAGTGCCCCTGCCAGGATAGCTGGGAGACGGGCCACAAGGCAGGGGCTCCATTCCACATCCCCCACTCCAACTCCAGCCAGGCAGCAAACCCCAGCCAGCAGTTCTGGTGGTAGGGGGGGCCTGGGGAGAGGAATGGTTCAACAGCCTCCTCAGAAGCTTTTGGAGCCTCCGACTACTGGCCAGGGCATGTTCCAGCCCTCCCACTCTGACCTAACAGGCAAATTTGTATGAAGCACCATGAATTAGAGTATGGAGCAAGGTATATCTATCTACATCCAATATCTTTATACATTTTGGACCCTAATGACAGTTACCTTTTAAAATGTGAGTTATTTTAGATAATGTTTCAAGATAGTGTTTCTTGTAAAATGCTAATATTTTAAATCAATATCTTAATGGAAAAAGTCTCAACAAAATTGATTTTTTAACTGATTTCTTGTCCTAATTACATTCCAATTGTGAGGGAAGGCAGGCTCAGGATTCCAGCCAGAAAACTATTCTCAAGTGGGCAATCCCTCAGAACCCATACCATGGCACGTTATGCCAGTTGTGAAGTCACTTTAGACTAAAAATCAACAATACTGGTTTTCTGGCTTTATTCTCATATCTGTAATAAATATCATAAAGCTTTACCTATGGTCTTTGTTATTGTCCAAGTTCTCCAAGAATTGGATTTAACCCCCCACAAAAAACCCAACTCTTTCAGATGTAACTGTTTTTCCTTTTATTCTGGTTCTACAGCAGAAGAGTTTGAACTCAAGAAGCACCTATACACATGCAGAGAGGCCACTCCAACGCATTGTAATTAATAATAATAATAATAATAATAATAATAATAATCCGACAGTGGGAGGGAGCTACAGTGAAATTTGGGGTGGCTGCAGCCCCCACTGATAAAACCCGGCACAGCCCTGGCTCCAGCCCACAGCTGCAGCCCCCCCACCCCGCACAGATCTAGGGGGGACACGCCCCCCCCCGACATGCGCACCTGCAGGAGCCCCCCTCCCCGCCAAGTCACTGGTCTATCTCACTCCCCACCCCCAGCTGGTCACCGCCTGCCCCTGTCTTTGCAGTCTCATAAACTACAATTTGTGACTACTTCTATGGAGACCTTTATGGGAAATACAACTGTTGCAAGAAATGTTGGTAATGCTTCAGGAGGTGGCACTTTGTGTGCGTTTATAGCCAACACTTCACCATAGTGATGCAGGGCACAACAGTGCTGGTGATGCAATCTTCTGAATGGGATATAAAAGCTACTCTTAAAAGCTGTTGTTATTAAAGATCTGACGAGACAAGTTCTGCTGTCATAACTTTCCATTTCTTTTTTATTTGGGAAAAACTCTTTTTTTCTTTTCTTCAACTTCCCTACCCAGCTCCAAAAAAACCCCAACAAAACCCTGTATAGAACTGTGACATGAGAAAAGCTGCCATGTTCTTCTGACAAGTTCCTTTACTATAGTGACATGTGAGTATTGCTATCTACAATGCATAGCCTTTGCTTTTACAAACACTTAACTATGCATGTGAATAGTTCCACTGACTACACTAAGGCCCTGTGTCCTTTCAGGACTGGTATGTCATAAATATAGAATCTTAAGCTTTAAAGGAACTTCAAGGATCCAACCCTCTGTACAAATGCAGGATTTGCTATTCCTCTAGAATCCCAAATAGATATCTATCCAGCTTTTTCTTGAAAATCTCTATTATAAGAGATTCCACAATGCCCCTATAAAAGTTTGTTTCAGTGTCCTACTGTCCTTACAGTTAGGAAGTTTTTTTTCCTGACAAAAACACTATATAGCACCAACATGATGAAAAGTACAATATGAAATCTGAGGTAGTGTACTTTTCTATGTTCCATAACAGAGGTATAAAAATGGATTGGCAACATTTTTGTTTTTTCATAACTGTTTAGTATTCAAGCAACTTTGTCTTAATACTTCATACTGTCTCAGCTGTAAGCACATAAAGTCATAATCAGCTTGCTTTTAGACGCAAGAGGATTTACATCACTATGAAAATTCTTTACTTTATATATATAATTTTTTTTTTTACATGTTTAATGAACACCAATTCATTACTTGAGCTGCCAGTTAAACCCTTTTCAACAAATGCACCATCAAAAGCAGATGGCAAAGTCAACTAACTGTAGCAATTAACATGTAACACTGTGACCTTCCAACATTTCTGCATCATCTTAATATTGTGCTCTTTTATATGCATCAAAATACCATGCTTTTCATCTCATAACATAGTACCATCACTGTTTTCTTCTCTATGATCACCTTATGTTCTTTAGATGTAAAGTGTGCTTCAGCTGTTGATGCACACAAAAAACCTTGACCTTCCTCACTCTGTTATTTTTCCTCAGTTGGATTTTAAGACCAGAAGATACAATGCTACTGAAATAATTTGCCTTTAAACCACTGAATTAATGGGTATATACGTTTCTGACAAGTAACTGTGCTTATGCATACTTGTTAATATGTATTGTAGCATGTAGTCTGTTCATATCTTAGTGAAAAAAGTTATTCACACTGAAATATAAGCCCTTTATTGCCACAGCTAAGTGGAAATAAACTAAGCAAAGGAGATTCACATTCTGCTGCTTAGAAAACTAGGAAGTTGTAAGGCACTTTATCATTTTCACATGCCTTAAACCTGTTCAGAAAAGCCAGTGCCATAGAAAGCCTTCACTAATCAGAAACTGAAACTTGCCAGTTTGAATTAGTTGCTAACAATTAACACAGGGGTGGGCAAAATACGGCCCAGGGGCCGGATTTGGCCCACTAGGCGATTTCATCTGGCCCGCAGGTGCCCACCAATTAATTGTACCCCGCCCAGCCCATGTGCTTCGCACTCACCTTCTTGCATGGGAGGGCCCTAGTGCAGCCAGCATGCACAGCTTCCAGGAGGGGCCACTGCTCCCACCACTGTAGGACTTGCTCAGCTTCCCCGGCCTCCAGAGGTTCCTCTTTATGTCCCTGCTACGGTGCTCACTTTGGGTAGCAGGTAGGGAAGCTGCAGCTGGGAGGGAACGTGGGGCTGGGGCTGGGAGGAGTGTGGAGCCTGAGGCATGCTCCCAGCAGGGTGGCGGTAGTGTGGGTGAGCAGGGTGTGGGGTGTGAGGACCCCTCCATGCTCTTTCCCCCATGGTGCACAGCCCTTCCTGGAGGTAGCAGCAGCAGCAGCAGGTGACAGGCCCTCAAGGTGCTCATGGCCAACGAAGGTGCAGCTGCTGGGCAGGGCACGGCTTCAGCCAGTTTCAGGAGATGCATGTGGCAGCAGGCAAGGAGTGGAGCCAGGCTGGCCCACCTCTATTGCGCAGGGCTCATGTGCAGCCCTGGGAATTCACACACCACCAAGGGGCAGCCCTGCACGATGGAGCTGATGGTGTGGCCCCACTCTCTGCTGCTACATGCAGCCCCCAGGACTCCACCGGGAAGCAGGGAGCAGGGCTCCCCACCACTTTTGGAAGAGTCCTCGGAGCTGCATGTGGTGGCAGGGAGTGGGGAAGGCAGCTGGCTCCATTGCACAGGCCTTCCCCCCCGTTGGCACGCGAGTCCACAGAGCTGCACATCAGCCCTGCATGATAGAGGCGAGCCAGCCTGGCTCCTCTCCTTGCCAGCTGCCATGTGCAGCTGCTGGCAGTGGTGGTGGGGGCTGTGTGCCATGGGGGAGGTGTGTGTGGGAGGGTCCCCAGAACCCCCACAAAACCCACATACCCATACCCTGCCCACACTCTCCACAACCCTTCCACATGTACACACACCCATACCCAACATACCCTACACCCTCACACACAGCCACACCCCCTCACAAACCCTGTACATACAACCACCCATATATACACTCCACCACACACACACACTCTATACATGAGTAAGACTTTATTTTTGAGTTATTATGCAATCACCTCTATGTAGACTACGCAAACACACATAAATCAGGACTAAAATATTTTTTTTAATTAAATTAAAATATGCTATAGGAGACGTTTGACTTTTATTATACGGTTTGGGTTTTTTTCTGGCTACAAGATGGCAACACCCCTCAAAAGGAGTACTTCCGGGGGCAAGGGAAGGGACTTTCAGTGGCAAAGGTCAGGGGTTAGGAGCCGGAACGTCCAGTCCCAAGATGGTGACCAGGGCGCAAGGCACTTGTCAAGGGGCAGGGCTACCGCTATGGCCCTTAACAGCTCACCACAACTAATTAAGCAGCCTTCCAGCCAAAATAATTGCCCACCCCTGAATTAACAGCTCCCATAAAGTTCACATGGGAAGTTACTGTTAGCCAAACATTTAAAAAGATATTTTTTTGGGGGGGGGGGGGGGGGTTTTTTGTTTTGTTTTGTTTTTTTTTACAGACAGGATGCCAGCTTACAATTTTGTCTGAAATGTATTTTACCTGCTGCTTTAAGGTTTCTATTTCTATTGTGCCTGTGGATTTTTCACATTGAAAAAGGGAAAAGAAAAGTAGCTTTTAAATATGCAAATACTATAAAAAAAAAAAAATCACAAAAATTGTAAGGGATCCTTAAGGGCAGGCATCAGACTTGAAAAATGTTTAAGTAAATAAATTCCCACTGTTTACAAGCAGCCCCCCCCCCCCACTTCAAATAGTCTCTCTCAAGCAACAGGCTACCCAACTCCCAGTTTCACTGAAACATTACGCCTTGCATCATCAAAGCACCAGGCCATCACCACTGGATAACAGAGATTATAACATCCAGTGTTCATTCACTTGCAACTCCACCCATGTCATATATGCCATCACCTACTTACAGGCCCCTCTGCAGTCTACTTTGGACGCACTAGAGGATCCCTGCATGACAGAACGAATGAATATTGCTCTGAAATCAGCTGCAGAAACACATGCAAGCCTGTGGCAGAACACTTTAATCTCCCTGGACACTCCATTACTGATCTGAAGGTGGTTGTTCTCAGACAACAAATTTTTAAAAACCAATTTGAACAGGAAATTGTGAAATAAGAAATCATCTACAGACTAGATTGTGTTAAGTATGTTTTAAACAGGAACTATGGATTCTTATCCAATTATCTGGGTTAGCTTTAGTGACTCCTTTGTCTCTATGGGTTTGGTTCTCTTAGCACAGCTTCCCCCCACCTTTACCTTGTCTCTACCTCTTTCTTGTCTTTAGCATTCTAATTTCCCCTCCTTATACTCTGCTTTCTGTCTGTCTTTTCACAGCATCTGATGAAATGATCTTAAGCTCATGAAAGCTTGTACTATGTAATATTCACTTTGGATGTTCTGCAAGGTACAAATCCACCCTGCCTTCTATTTGACTTCAGACTGACATCTCCATCCTTATTATGAATCAGATTCTACTTCTGCTGCAGCCAGTAGTTTGGACATTAGCAGAACTAGGAACAGAACTAAAATGGTGTTGACTATGTCTTCTCAATAAACATTAAATCATGTAAAAGGATACTGGTCCATTGTTTACGCAGCATAAACCACGAAGGATGGAGCTTCTAGCTTTGCGACTGACCTCCTCAAAACCAGAGGTCAGTTGACAACAACCAGGATGCCAACCCTGGTTGGTGGAGTGAATGGTAAATACTTCCCACTGCATCACTTAGTACAGGACTGACCTTTATAAAATTACTACACTTGATCTTCACCCACAAGAGGCTGAAAAGTAGCCTCTTAGTATTTCCCACCTGTGCCTTTGATATGTCTGAAAATTATAATAATAACTATTTTGTTCTTTAATCAGTGATTTAGGTAGTAAAACCCAGTAAAAACCCTGCTGAAATTATAGGTGCCTGTAAAGAAAATGACAATAATAAAAAAAGACAGGAGGGCATTCTTGACTTTCTCAGTTAATTAACAGACTACCTAAGTCTAGACATGAGACACATTCAGCTGCCAAAACACATCTTAAGCGATTCATTTTAGAAACGAGCAATGATAAACTACACATTTCTAGAACTGCACAAGATAATCATTTTTACAAAGATGCCTGATCCTGATACCAGTTACAAAGAGCAAACGGGTATTATTAATATGCAAACCATTAAATTTGGCTGCTATATCCTGTTCACTTTGATGAACACTCAAATTAATACGAAAAAAAAAATTCTATTTCTTCGATTCCAAGATTAAATGCTTTCCCCCATTCAACATGTGGAAAATGAAGCCTCATCTAAGAATCGAGTACTAAGTAACAATGCAGTACTTGCAGACAGTGCAGTCCTGTGCTGCTGTCTGCTCTGGCTCCATGCTGAGTCCCTTACTGCTCTCTGGCTCCACACTGGATCTTATGCCGCTCCCTGGTTCCATCCTAAGCCAGTGAGTAGAGAGTGAATCAGTGCAAAGCCAGGGAGCAGGCCAGGATGTAGAGCACAGCCAGACAGCAGTGAGGGACTCACAGCAAGCGCAGCTGTGGCAGTGTGGGGAAGGCGGGATGGGACAGGACAAGTGGTCAGGGGGCAGGAAGCAGGGGGGCAAGGTGCAGGGATGGTGAGCAATAAATCAGGGTAAGGCTGCCTGCTTCTCTCCCCCTCCCCCCACCACTGCTGCTTTGGACGGGTGCTGCGGAGGGAAGCACCAGCCCCCGCCACCTCCCCTCTGCCCAGGGACTGCTCCGCCTGACAGCAGCTTGCCCTCTCCTCCCCACCTGAGAGGCAGTTAAGTCAGTGGGGTGTGTGTACAACACAGGGGTTTAATCAGCCCTAAATTGAAGCAGTGTTTTTTAAAACCCACCACTGCAATTTAGGGCCCCTGTTTCATCCACACACACCTTATTTGGACACTTAGGGTTTGTCCAGTGTGAAGACAGTATGCAGTAAGCTAGGATATGAAGGAACAGAAGTGCATCTCCTGGGTCTAACTCATGACACTTCATAGAAAGACTGATCCTCCCAACCCAACAGATGGTAGCTGTTGGGTCAGGAGGCTACGGGATAGAGCTCCAATTTGGAGCTAATCCAGGGAGAGAGGCTGCGTTTCAGTAGCCTCTTCCTTTACCCCACCCCCCTCTCCCAGGTCCCATTCTGTCTCAGGATGGGAGGGGGAAGAGGCAGGGGAGGGAGGTACATTCTGGGGTTTCCCCAGCCATGCTGGAGTGGGGGGATGGATGGCCTGGAGCTCCAATCCACCTAGTCCACCCTCTAGCACCAGAAGGGCAATCCCCAGAAAAAACTCCCTCCACTCCCTTCCCCCCCTCCCATTCTGAAAACAGTGCCGGGAGGAGAGCTGGGGCGCATCAGCTGAGTCCTGGTCCCAGTGCACATAGACACAAGTTAATGAAATCACTATCTGAACCCTCATGTAATGAGGGTTCATACTGTTGCAGGATTAGGCCCTTTTAAAGCACTCTGCAGCCATGAACTTGTGTTTGGTCATGACTGTAGAGAGCTTTCAGGGGCCCAGTCAGGCAAAGACTGTCACTTTTGTTTGTGCCTTGAGTTTACACTGCACTAATGATCTACACTAACTTACCAAATGGGCACTAGTGGTGTACACACAGTGCAAAGGAGCTGTAATGGCTGGCCTTTTAGGGCTGGGTCTCAGTGCCAGCCACCCGCCTGCTCACAGTTAAACCCCCGCTTCACTTTCCTGCCTCACCTTGATGAAATAATGTTATTTCTAAGGCAGGAAGCTGCCCATTGTTCGACCTCTTGATAACAAGGGCCTAAGTACATGCTCCAACCTTCCCTTACACGTGTCCCGTGCCTCACAGATGTTTCTATGTCACATCCAGTATTTCCATACTGTCAATTCCAATATTTCTGTCACATCTGGTATATCCATATTATCCCATCTGATATATCCGTTTCTCCCAGTCAGTGGTTCTGCCCCTCACTAGGACCATTCATCTTCAACTGGGCCGCTCTACACACTTGGCCCCTCACTGGGCCTTCTGCCCTCACTTGGCTGCTTCACACTCCTGGCCCCTCACTGGGCTGCTGGGGTCTTCTACCTGGTGGGGCTCAGTTGGCTGCTGCCATGCCTGGCCCCCTGCACCGGGGTCTTCCCCCCTGTAGGCTCAGGTGGCTGCCACCATGCCTGGCCCCACTACATTGGATCAGGTGTCCCCCTCTGGGCTTGCCTGGCCCAGGTCCCTTTCCTTGTCAGTAACTGACCCATGAGTAGGGGCTGGGGTTTTCAGGCCCCCCTCCTTGCCTTTCACCAGTGTGGTAACTGACCTAGCATTTCTGAGGGGACTGTTCCACCACAAACAGCCCCACCAGACCACCCATCCCCGTCAGGGTGCAGTTTTACATAACACCCAGGACCAGGAGCCTTCAAACCATCCCCATAGCTCCTGCCCTTAACTGCAAGGTCTTCCAGGAGCCAGCTTGATATTGCCTCCTCAGCATCAACTGCTGCTTCTCTCTCTGAGGGCCTGGGTTAAAATGGAAGCTGCTCCACACCCTCAGCCAATCCCAGGGCCCTCCTGGGGTCATGTGCTAGCTTTGATGAGGCTAGCACCCACCTGCTGGCTGCTCCACTGCCAACTAGAAACCTTAAAGTGGAAGGCACTGCACGTGTCCTGCCACAGGAGCTCACTCCCTTTTTGAAGTGAGACTCATGGGGTGCCTGTAGATATGCATGGAGGCTGCTCTGATGTGCTGCAATTATAGCATGTCAGAGAAGACTCGATTAATCAAGTCTGCTGGAGCGTACTAATTACTGCACCTCTAGGAGCTCCCACGTCTTATGTATCAGTGTCCTCGTACTTCAAAATGGTCTCAGGGGTGCTTTAACTAAAGCTTGTCAAACAAGCTTTAGTTAAAGTACCCCTGCTGCCATTTTGAAGTGTGGGGATGCTGATACATGAGATGCTGCGGGCACTTTAATTAGAGTGGCTCTTGGGGTTGCTTTAATTAGAGTTGACCTCTGCCCCTGGAGCAAGTGTAAAAATACCCATGGTGCACAGCAGCAACTTCAAGCTGCTGTGCACCATGAGAATCCACACAGGAAGCTAGTTTAAAGCTGATAGTGCACTATAAATTCACCTAAGCCAAATTTGCACTAACCTCCCTGTTAGTGCATGGCCTTCAGTTGAAATCTAATCTAATGCTTATTCTAGTAAGTAGTAATTTATTTTTTAAGATAGCTTTAGCATTTCTACTATTAGAACATTATAAAATACAAGACATCTAAAATGAATATAAAGAGCACTTAGAAATGTTTAATTTTATTTATATATAAACCTAAACATCTGTACCAGCATTCGTGCACATTACAAAGGCTATGAGATTACTGCACATTATTAAAACAGGCATGAGATTATCTGAAGCGACTGGAGTCAAACAGAGGAAAACCGTGGACAAAGTTGGAAACAAACTAGATTCTGGAACCACCACCAGATTGGCAAGGACACAGATGAGTTGGAGAGAGTGGTCTTAACAAGTAAACAGACCTCTTAATTGCAGCATTCTTATGATAAACCAGGTCAGATGAGAGTAAATCAAAATATTAAGCAAAATCTTTCCTCTCTGGCAATGGGTAAAAATTTGGTGGCACAAAAAAGACAAAACCCTTCAAATGCTAAAAAGGTTGTAAAAGGGTCAGCTGTTGCTTTTTGTCACAATCCCTGATTTTGGTTTAGCAGTTTTTCTGTGATATCTCAGGAGCAGAACAGGAAGCATCAGAAAAGATTTATTTAAAGTCAGTATGCCTCTTGGGTTTCCTCCTGCTCTATCTTATTAATTCACTTGTTATGATTCAATTTAACAAGTCATGATGTTGCACACAATACTGTATGATTATTTAAAACATGTATTTTTTCATACGTAGACTTTAAAGCAAATAGTTGTTTCCTTTGCTTTTAGAAGGTAGAAGAGTACAGACAGTAACACTATGATGTCCATTAACTTCAGTGGAAGTGAGCACAGACTCAAACCTACTCATGACTATTTGGATTAAAGCTGCACAAAATCCTGCACTCAGGACGAAACAATCCCATGCACCAGTACAGGCTGTGGGCTGACTGGCTGGGTAGTAGCTCTTCAGAAAAGGACCTGGGGGTTACAGCAGACAATAAGCTAAATATAAGCCAACAGCGTACCCTTGCTGCAAAGAGGATTAACGGCATATTGAGCTGCTCTGGTAGTGTGTTGCCAGTTGGTCAAGGGAAGTGATTCTTCTCCATTCAGCACTGGTGAGGCCACATCTGGAATACTGTGGTCAGGTTTGGGCCCCCCCACTAAAGAAAGGATATGGACAAATTAGAGAGAGTCCAGCAGAGGGCAATGAAAATGCAGAGAGGGCTGGGGGACATGACTTATGAGGACAGGCTGAAGGAACTGGGCTTATTTAGTCTGGAGAAGAGGAGACTAAGAAGGGATTTAATAGTAGCCTTCAAGTACCTGAAGCGGGGTTCCAAAGAGGATGGAGCTGGACTGTTCTCAGGTGGCAGATGACAGAACAAGGAGGAATGCTCTCAAGGTTTAGCAAGGGAGGTTTATGTTAGATATTAGGAAGAATTTTCTCACTAGAAGGTTAGTAAAACACTGGACCAGGTTACTCAGAAAGATGGTGGAATCTATCCTTGGAGGTTTTTAAGACCTGGCTAGACAAAGCTTTGGCTGGGATGATATAGTTGGGGATAGTACTACTTTGAGCAGTGTTTTGGACTAGATGACCTCCTGAGGTCCCTTTCAACCCTCCTTTTCTATGATTCTGATGTCTAGAGACATCCACCAATTTACAGTTCTTTTGTACTTGGTGCCTAAAATAGGTTTATAAAGCATATGTCTACACAGCAGTCGAAGGTGGCACTGCAGCATGGGTAGGCCTTCCTGAGTTAGGTCCTGAGGGTACCAGTGAGCCTGTACAGTCCATATGGCATACACCACTACATATTCACCACTACTGTGATGTGAGTTAAGTAGACTGAAAACAGCATACATATGGCTACCCATTCTGCTATCACACTTTCAACTGTGAAACAGACATACTATTTAAGACAGCCCTTGCCCTAAAAAGCTTATGATCAAAATAATATAGGACTGGAGAAGTATTTTGTGGGGAGAATTGCAGGGGGGAGGAGGGGGGGCTGTGTCCACCTCAGTACTTAAACTACAATACTATTCTTCATAAATTTATTTATGACTTAAACCAGATAACATTACTGAGAATCTAAGGGTGCCTGTAGACGCGTGGGAGGTCAATGCATCGCAGCAAACTTGATTAATCAAGTTTTCTGACATGGGCTAATTAGTATGCTCCAACAGCCTCCATATCTCGTATATTCAGCGGCCCCATGTTTCAAAATGGCGGTGGGAGCGCTTTAACTAATGGCAGGGAGTGGGGGAGGGAAGGGGGTATCCACTGGGTGCACACTCATATCAACATGTCATTTGTAAAATCAGATTCTATGTACAGCACCCACATCTGCCAGACACTGTTTTTATGCCTCTATGATATAATTAATCTACTTATGATAGTGATGTGAGGGAACAATAACCGGTTACTTTGCATGTAGTATAGGTATACTGCTTCACAGACTGAGATGGGGGCTACTTTCTGTCTTTATAGTCCACATCTCATCGCGATGGCCAGTATATAGATAAGAAATTCTGTTTCAACATGCGGAACTTCCATTCCTCTTTATGGGGTTTTCCCCAGAAGGGGATGATTTAGCTCTATATTTTGAGCCCCTCCTACTCTATTTTTTTCTTAAATGGTAAGAAATTTTTTGAGCAAAGGAAAAAGTTGGTGACTCATTTCACTATTAGCATGTGGGCAGAAATAAGGAAAGAATTTGGTTTTCACACAAGATTCAAATATTGTTATAGAAAGACAGCTCTTCTTGCTTATAGGAAAAATGTTTGACATTTCTTACATTTCTGCAGATCCCAAGTCAACAAAACAACAGCAATCAGATTTCAGCCAAAAAAAAGTTCCAGTTTCACTACAGATATATATCTATATATATCAGAATGTTCAAAATAAGAAGCAGAAATAAAATGATTAAAATGAAAGAAAACGATTCAAGCAGAACTTCCACAAGTCTTTTGTTCAATAAACTAGTTCATCTAACTAGCAAAATATGCTTAAGGTAATGCAGTTTTCAATGCCTTGTACAATTGACACCCCCTTACACAACCCATATAAAGCAAATGAAGTGGAACATGGATTGTGATATAAAGCCTGCTTTGGTGAATTCATTTGTCTAAAATAGGACCAATTTCTGCTTACTGAAGCTATCCAATGACTTCACTGAGACATGTTACACAAGTACTATAGTAGGATTTGCCCCACAGCTTCAGAACCTTTTAATAATAGTTTATCAGAATAACCTTTTAATGATAACTTATTATTCCCTCCTTAAATATTAATGAAAGAGCCAACATTTACATTTAATGCCTATGGCTTAATGAAAAAAAACTTTTCAAGGATAAAGTAGACAGACCATATTTACTCAAATACAAGACAAGGTTTTTTTCCTCCCAATCACCATAGGGAAAAGAGCCTTATCTTACATTCACATACAAGAAAACCTCATTAAATACACTATCATTAAAGTGCTACCAAAAGCAGCATGTGTTCAATAATGGAAACCAACTATGACATTAATTAAACACAGTCAACGCTGAATGCAACTATAAAATACATAGGCCATATTGGGCAAATATGCTGATGGGAACCTACGAGGATATATAGTAGTGCCGATTAAGTGAAGTCCCCCTCAGTGCCGACTGCTTTTCAAGTCATGGTGAGCCATTACTTAGCATACATTTTCACTTCTTTTTCACTCCCACAGTGGAGCTGCACCTTTCTTTCCCATTTCCAATTATTCCTCTTTCTTCACCAGCCTTAAGTGTCTGCCAGACATCACCAAATGGGGCCCCAAACATTGCACAAAGAATCACTGTTGCACCCTCTCTCAGCCTGTCACATATTAGTGTGGTTCTGCCCTCCATGAGATGAAGCCAGACCATTTTCCCCTGCGTATCATTTCAATAAAACTTTTTGGAGGATCTCAGGACTCATGACAAGAACACCTGGTTCCAGTCATGGTTAAGGGGGCTTTTTAGCATATGGAACCTTTGAGGTGGTGGGGGGTTGTTCTGGACTACACTCATATACTGAGAAGTGCCAAGTTGTAGGGTCAAAATGGCTTGAAACACTGCTGATTCTGCTGAGGACCAGTCCAGTGAACAATATGGTAAATGATGAGCCTTGTGGCTTTAGATTAATTATCACGAATAGCTTCCACTATATATATATATATATGTAGGTGTGAAAGTGCTGCTTAGACGTGTGTTTACGCAGTACCAGTCTTAAAACTTGCAGCAGTTTCAAAAAAGGTAACATACATTGATTCTGGATGAATTAAGTCTATGGGTAAAATTATTACAGTTAAGTTTAATTTCAAGGTCAGTGTTTTTGAGTGGCAGGACCTGTGGGGGAATTGGCCACTAATTGGTAGGGGAAAGCCCAGTAGGTGCAGGGTGTCTACAGGGACAGCATAGCAGGAGCCAGACTGAGCAGCAGCCCCATCACCTTCCTGATCCCAGCTCAGGGAGGGGCCTTGCTGAGACCCTGGTACCTCTAGAACCCCACAGTCCACACAGAAGGCCAGACACCCAACTAAGCTGCTTTTAGTACATGAGAAAAGGGGCAGTAGGCTCAAAACTGCCCCTAGATGGACTTCAGGTATTCACTGGCTTACCTCATTGGACAAGCGGGGGGAAGGGGAGGAACCCCGACCTGAGGAGCTATGCGGTCCCTGTAAAGATTGGAGAGGTCTGGGTTGATGGGTTAATGGACTGGCTCAGGTGTGACATATGTCCAGGCACAATATGTGAGGGTCAAAGACATCCCAGTAGGTAATGTACTTATGTGACATGGAGACACCCGTCCCTACCCTGTGGTGTACCCAATGCTGATAACTGGCAAGTGTAAGGGCAAAGTAAAAGCCAATGTGGCCTCCCAAATGGCTTACTCTATTGTAGTGGGGAGAGACTAGGGCTCAACAGGTCAACTGCTGCAAAAGGCCTGCTGAATGCAGAAGCCCCTACTGGGCCTTAACCCAGCAGAGCCTACATGCGGGGAGATCTTCCCTTTTTGGGACCCTGCGCTGTTTAAGCCATAGCCCACCATCACGGCAAAAACAGAGGTGGGCTCAACAAGAAGCCTCTCTTCAACAACAGAAGTTCTTATGGAAAGGGGTACAGTCTAGTATAATTTAGACCCTCCAGAACAGGGAGGTAACATGTCAGGGCCTACTGAGCCTAGCCCTAAGCTGTAACAGGGTCAACTGGGAGTGACCCAGGATTTTTTCCAGGAACAGTAGGAAGACCCTGTGTTTGTGAGACTATATGGCCAACTGGCCTAAGCTAATGGCGTAGTCCTCAACCCCCGCCTGACCAAACAGGACCTCTACTTTGAACTGCAGGGGGACCTCCTAGTTCAGCTGACTAAAGACCAGGCCATGGGAATTTGGCAGTCCCAGCTGTTGGTGCCCTATCCTTACTGCAAGCAGGTGCTAAGATTGGTCCATGACATACCCTGGGAAAGTCACCTGGGGCAGGAGAAAACCCAGAGCTCAGTGTGGATGAAATTCTTCTGGCCCAGAGTGTATGGCGAGATCAAGTAGTAGTGTGTGCCTCGTGCCCCAGTTAGTAGCACCCCAGTTCAGTCCTAAGGCCCCATTCGTTCTGGTTCTCACGGTTGATACTCATCTCAAGCAGGTCTGGGTGGACTTAGTTGGTCCACCGGAACCCAGGTCCTGAGGCACTTGATTCCTATTAATGCTCATGGACTATACCAGCTGCAACGTGGAGGCTGTGGCGATTCAGTCAGCATCTGCCCAAACCATAGCCTTGGAGTTGATCCAGATCCTTTCTTAAGGGGGTATCCTGAAGGAGAACTTAGCCAACAAGGGTACGTTTTTTCTGTCCCAACTGTTGCAGGAGGTTTGGGGATTGCTCAAAGTTCATTCAGTCACAACCTCAGTGTACCGCCCTCAAAACAAGTGCTCCTTGAGCAATTTTACCGGACATTAAAAGGGATGTTATGGAAGTTTGTAGCAGATGAGCTTTGGAATTGGGACTGGCTACTCCCCTATCTGTTGTTCACCATGTGCAAGGTGCCACAGTCCTCTACAGGCTTTTTGCCATTTGAGCTATTATATAGGAGGCAGTCCCAAGGGTTGCTGGACTTACTGCAGGAATTGTGGCAGTCCCAGGTCTCCACTGCATGGAATATTGTGCAATATATCCTAAAGTTACGCAAACAACTGGATATGATGGGTTTTCCCCACAAAAGCAAACCTGGAAGATTTCCAGCACAAGCAAGAACATTATAATAAAGGGGTCCACTGTAGATATATCATCTGGGAGACTGAGTGCTACTCTTACTGCCATTATCAGAAAGCAAACTACTGGCCAAACGGCAAGGCCCGTTTGAAGCACTACAGGGCACTGGGCGAATCAACTTTGAAACATGTCTCATAGGGAAGTGTTGCTAGTCACAGGTGTACCATGTCAACCTCTTAAAACTCTGGATTGGCCAATAAGCTTGCCTGATGTCCCTCAACTGGGAGATAGCCACTACAGTGGCGCAGGATCCTCCCACCAATCCTCTAGCAGGGCCCCACTTGGGGGAGGAACTAACCTTGGCTCAGCAGGGGGATATGAATGCCATGCTGACTGAGTTTAGGGAGATGTTCATGGAGAAACCTGCTAAGACCATATCTGCAAAGCACTGGATCACCCTCAAGCCTGGATACACCATCCAAAGAGTCCGCTCACAAATTCTGGTGTGGTTAAGGGACACAGTCTGGCAAAAAGTGACAAAAAGATTAGACCTGGAGGTAATACAAGAGTCTGCGAGTGAATGGAGGAGCTCTATGGCACTGGTCCTGAAGCCTGACTGCATTGTAAGGTTCTGCATTGAGTTTTGCAGGGTTAATACGGTTTTGAAATGTGATGCATACCCCTTTCCTAGGGTAGATGAATTGGTAGAGGGAACTGCAGTTGGGTGCAGTAGGAGGGACAGGAGGCTGATTGGGCACATGTGCGGGCTCTCAGCACACGTGTGCCCCCTGCAACGTACCTGAGGCGGCAGAGGCTGAGAAGCAACAGTGGGGGCAGCAGCAGCTGACCCCCCCGAAGGTAAGTGGGGCAGGAGCCAGCGCAGCTGCAGAGGATCTGGAGGGGAAGCCCCCGGATCCCTCTTTGCTGATCCAGGCAGGGAGCTGCGCTCCCAAGCCACGCGTGAACAGCGCGTGCCTGCGTTTGCACAGGCATTCGCACAGGCGGAAGCAGGCAGGGCAACAAGAGTCTTCCTCAGGAGGGAAGAGACTCCACCAACAAGGAGAGAGGTAAGGACTACCTGTGAGCCATGGTGAGGACCCGCAGTGCTGCCAGGGGCCCTGCCCCCGTGGTGCTGCCCTTCCGGGGCTCCTCTGAGGCTGCCACCGAGATGGAGCCCTTGGGGGGCCTGGTGACCACCTGCCCCCTGAGCTGTGCAGGTGGCTGGGTGGGATCCCCAGGGGTGGGACTGAGGTCTGGTGACTCCCCCACCTGCCCCTCTTGTGAGCGTCTTCAGGCTGTAGAGGGGCAGGTGGCAGAGCTCCAGGCCAAGGTGAGCATGCTGTGGGGGATCCGGGGGCAGAGGATGAAATTGACCTGTATTTCCATTCTCTGCAGGGACAGGAATCCAGCGGAGAGACCCCGCGTCCACAGCGCCCAACTAATCAGTGGCAGCAGGTTCCTGTCAAGGCCAGGGCAGTTCGTACAACTGCTGTGCCTGCTCCCCAGACACCCCTCGGGAACAGGTATGCGGCCCTGGCCCCCCTGGAGGAGGAGGCAGAAGAGCAGGTCCACAGAGGAATTGAAGCCGCTCGACTTATATCACCAGCTCAGAAGAGGCATACCCCGAGAAGGAGAAGGAGACACAAAGTTGTGGTCATCGGGGACTCCATCCTGAGGGGAACCAATGGTCCAATCTGTCGCCTGGAGCCCTGGTCATGGCAGGTCTGCTGCATGCCCGGAGTGAGGATTCGCAACGTCAGAGACCATTCCTAAAATCAAGCCCTCTGACTACTACCACTGGTTGTGGCCCATGTAGGTACAAATGATGCATCCAAGGGCAAGCCGGATAACATCATGGAGGACTATAAGGCCTTGGGACACCAACTGAAGAAGACGGGAGCCCAGGTGGTATTTTCTTTCGTTCTCCCGGTAAGTGGACGGGGTAGGCGTCATGAGGCCTGCATTGACGTGGTTAACCGGCGGCTTCAGAGCTGGTGCCACGAGGCAGCCTTTGGATTTTTTGACAACAATCCATGTTTCTGTAAGGAGGGCATGCTCGGGTGGGACGGGCTTCACCTCTCCCCTAAGGGCAGACGTATCTTTTCCTCTAGGTTGGCTGATTTCATACGGCAGGCTTTAAACTAGCTTTGCCGGGAGAAGGGGCCACTTCGAGGGGAGAGGATGCTTCACCAGCACACAGGGTGACAAGAGGAAGGGAAGCCCAGGTAAGCATCAATGTTCAGGGAGCAGGGGCCCACAACTGTCCTGAAAGTGGGAGGGAGGCACATGCACCCTCAGGAGGCCTCAGGTGCCTCTACACTAATGCTCGTAGTATGGAGTGTAAGCAGGAGGAACTGTGCCTCCTGATTGCGAGTAAGAACCCAGACTTAATAAGGCTCACAGAAACCTGGTGGGACCCTACCTATGACTGAGCGGTGGGCATTCAGGGGTACACCCTATATAGAGGAGACAGGACAGAGAGGAAAGGTGGGGGGGGGGGTTGCGCTCTATGTCAAAGAGAACCTCACATCATCAAGGATTAGCTTCGGGTTAGAGGAGGGTCGGGTAGAGACACTATGGGTCAAACTATAAGGCGGGAGTGGCAAAAGGGACCTTATGGTGGGTGTCTACTACAGACCACCCAACCAGGAGGAAGAGCTGGACCAAGACTTCTCCAGTCAGCTTACGGAGGCAGTTAGGTCAAAGGATCTCACTGTCATGGGTGACCTAAACTACTCAGACATTTGCTGGGAGAAGCAGACAGCCAGGTCTGACTGCTCACGTAGGTTCCTGGCTGTATTACAGGACCTTCACCTTATCCAGGAAGTGCATGGCCCCACTAGGGGTAATGCCTTGCTGGACCCGGTCCTGGCCATGGGTGATGACCTGGTGAGGGGACTGCAGGTCCTTGACCACCTGGGCAACAGCGATCATCACCTGCTGGATTTCATTAACCAATGCAGGGCGTCTAGGGCTCACACCAAGGCTAAAGCTTTTGACTTCAGAAGGGCCAACTTCAATGAGCTTAGGAGACTAGTGGGGGGGGCACTAAGGGCCCAGAAGGTAGAAGAGATGGGAGCCCACGAGGGATGGTCGTAGCTTAAGGGGTCGATCCTCCAGACCCAAAAGATAACAGTCCCTGAGAGAAGCAAGGCGGGTAAGAATGCTCAGAAACCCCCTTGGCTCAGCAAAGGCATACAGGAATGCCTGAGAACTAGAAGGGGGGGCGTACAAGCAGTGGAAGGGAGGAGCTATCACCAAGCTTGGAAGGGAAGGGAGGAGCTATCACCTCCTTGGCCTGGGAATGTAGGAGGGCTATTAAGAAGGCCAAGGCAGCGTCCAGGATTAAGGACAACAAAAAGTCCTTTTTAAAAGTACATTGGGAGCAAGAAGAGGACACCAGGCAGTGTAGGGCCCCTGCAAGACACAAACGGTAATCTTGTGGCCATGCCAGGCAAGAAAGCTGATCTTTTTAAACAGTTTCTTTGCCCGTTTTCCTGAACAGGGACTGGGATATCCCACCTACCAGAGGTAGGGACAATCTTGGGGATAGCTCTATCAAGCCTTCAGTCAATGCAGATGTAGTTAGGGATCTTCTGGAAGGGTTAGACATTTTTAAATCTGCAGGTCCAGATGCCCTCCACCCAAGGGTGTTAAGGGAGCTGGCAGGGGTCATCGCGGAGCCCTTGGCTTGGCTGTATGAGCATTCATGGTCATCTGGACAGGTGCCGGGGGATTGGAAACTGGCTAATGTGGTCCCTATTTTCAAGAAGGGGAGGAAGGAGGACCCAAGTAATTATAGGCCTGTAAGCCTCACCTCGGTGCTCGGGAAGATCTTGGAGAGAATCATCAAGCAGCACATCTGTGGGGGGCCTGCAGGGGAGATCATGCTCAGGGGCAGTCAGCATGGGTTCATCAAAGGCAGGTCCTGCCAGACCAACCTGATTGTCTTTTATGACCAAGTGACTAAATCCTTGGAAGATGGTGTCACTGTGGACATAGTCTTTCTAGACTTTAAGAAGGCCTTTGACACTGTCTCTCACCCCATCCTCATCAATAAATTAAGCAACTGCAGCATTGATGCCTGCAGTTGGATGGGTAAAAAATTGGCTGATGCGGCACATCCAGAGAGTAGTGGTGGATGGGTTGTACTCAACCTGGTGAGATGTGAGCAGTGGGGTACCCCAGGGCTCGGTCCTTGGGCCCGCACTGTTTAATATCTTCATCAGCGACTTGGACAAGGAGGTGGAAAGCACAGTCTCCAAGTTTGCTGATGACACTAAGATGTGGGGCGAGGTGGGCACACTTGAAGGGAGAGAGAGGCTGCAACTAGATTTAGATAGACTACAAGAGTGGGCAGATGAGAATAGGATGGGGTTCAATGTAGACAAATGCAGGGTGCTACACCTTGGGAGAAGGAATTCACAGCATACATACAGGCTAGGGAGTTCCCTTCTTGAAAGCACAGAGGTGGAAAGGTATCTCGAAGTCATTATTGACTCCAAGATGAACATGAGCCGCCAATGCCAGACCGCAGTCAGCAAGGCCTGCCATACCTTGTCATGCATCCAAAGGTGCATCTCAAGCCAGTCCAGAGAAATGATACTCCCCCTCTATGTGACTTTGGTCAGGCTGCAGTTGGAGTACTGCATCCAGTACTGGGCACCGCACTTCAAAAGGGATGTGGCCAGCCTGGAGAGGGTTCAGAGGAGGGCCACCCGCTTGGTGAGAGGGCAGCAGGACAGGCCCTACGAGGAGAGACTGAAGGACCTGAACCTGTTCAACCTCAGCAAGAGGAGGCCGAGGGGGGACCTGGTGGCTGCCTACAAGCTCATCAGGGGAAATCAATAGCAAATAGGCAGAGCCCTTTTCTCCCCAGCACCACGTGGGGTGACAAGGAACAATGGTAATAAGCTGATGGAGAATAGGTTTAGGTTAGAGATCAGAAGGCAATATTTTACAGTTAGGATGGCCAAAATCTGGAACCAACTTCCCAGAGAAGTGGTCCTCGCCCCTACCTTGGGCAAATTCAAGAGGAAGTTGGGTGATCACCTGTCTGGGGTCTTGTGAACCCAGCATTCATAGATGTTAGGGTCGGAAGGGACCTCAACAGATCGAGTCTGACCCCCTGCACAGGCAGGAAAGAGTGCCGAGTCTAGATGACCCCAGCTAGATGCATATCCAACCTCCTCTTGAAGGTCGCGTAGAGGGGGAGTATCATTTCTCTATTCATTCCCGCCTGTGGCAGAGGGTCAGGCTAGATGATCTGTTCAGGTCCCTCCTGACCCTAGCTACTATGAAACTGGCTGTGCCAAGTATATATCCACCTTGGACCTAGTGAAAGGGTACTAGGAGATTTCCCCTGGACCCCACATCCCAAGAAAGTATGGCCTTCACCACCCCATGGGGGCTATATCACTTTCAGACTCTCTCCTTTGGACTCCACCATGCCCTAGTCATGTTCCACCAATTGATTGGCAGGATACTGTAGCTGCACCAGGCATATGCCGCTGCATACTTAGATGTTATAATGTTCACCGATATGTGGACAGACCATGTTCAAGGAGTAAGGGCAGTCTTGCAGTCAATCCGCATGGTAGGACTTACAGTCAACCTGATGAAGTATCACCTAGGCAAGATGGAGACCAAGTATCTGGGGTACATCCTGGGCAACGGCAAGACCCGGCTTCTGATACACAAGGTACAGGCCCTGGTACAATTCCCGGTACCTGCAACAAAGACAGGTAAACTCCTTCATAAGTTTGGCTAGCTATTATTGGTGGTTTATTCCCCAGTTTGTGGCCCTCACAGTCCCCCTAACTGATCTCCTGCAAAAGGGGGCCCTGCAATAGATGCAGTGGTCACCAGACTGTGCATCTTGGGGACCCACTTCTAATTAGTCACTGATCATGCTCCGTTAAATGACTACATGCCATGAGGGAGACCAATTCTCCACTAACGTGGTGGTACCTATCTCTGCAGCCATTCAACTTTAAAATATGCCACCATCCAGGAGCTGCCCATAAAAATGTGGACTTCTCTAGAGAAGGGGCAGGGAGAGGTACAAGTAATGGAAGAGTATACCTCAGGTTGCATTCTTGGAAGGAACAGTATGTAACAGGCTCCAGGCTTGTAGCCTGGAGCAACCAGCCAGCCAGTTAGCAGGCTACCCACCTAAGCGGCTGCAGTTGGCTCAGCCAATTAGTAAATGAGGTGAAGTTGACTGGCTGACCCAAAAATAAATGGCAACAGGAAGAGGAAGTGAGAGAGAGGACTGGGAGGGGGAACTGTCTATGAGAAGAGGCAGGAAAAGGAAGGAAGGAAAAGAGAGTATAGGGTAAGAACTAACTCAGGCTGCTGGGTGTTCGTGGTGGACTGCTGATACTTCATGTTGTGTTCTGTGGTGTGGTTTAACCCAGAGCTTGAACTTATTTTAGATCATTTATGCTTTCTGATGTGTTCTGTGGTGCAGAAGAACCCAGGGCATTATTGTCTGCATTGGGAAGCCTAGAGAAAGACCATAGCAGGGACCAGACAATCTGGACAAGGGTTCAAGGAATGATCCAAGTGGCCCACTACACCATGCAAAAAATAAACAAATAAAAGTTGACACTACCTTGCTAACTGCCATTACACAAGCTGCCTATATCTTCAAGTTAGAAGCACAAAGCAGCATGATATTAATACTGTATATAAAATGGGATACATTATATAATTATAATCTGGGATTTTTATGTTGGTGGCTACAGCTTTTGCAAACAGCATATTTTTAAATGAAACACAACCAAATGCAATTGCTTTGCCTGAAGCAAAACCAAGTTGTTTTAATTTATATGATAATATTGTATACACCTGAACTTTTGAACCGTTAAAGCCTACTTATCAACTGAACAGAAGAAACAAAAATTTAGAGGAGAAGACAATAACACTGGGTTTCACTGGCACTTCTGTAACTATGGCCATTGTTAGTATAATACAGTTTTTAGTTTGTAAAAGGATATTAAAAAGCTTTAGGAAATTTATACCTGCTTAAAATCATAAGTGTGGTCACCTTTTTTGAAGGCACCTAAACTAAGTCATACTGTATGTCCAAAAACTTTATTGTTGAAATTTGCTGCCTAACTGGAAGGCAGCTAATCCTTATGTCCTTCAAATCCTTTGCAACTAATTACAAAACAGTCAGAGCATCCACAAAGGCTTTCACTGTATACTTGTATTTTATAACCTGGTGCACTGAAAACTCTTGCAAACTCCTCCAAACATATTACATATTTAACTAATGCAACTGACTAAACTAGAGCAATACAGAATGTCTATTGTGCATTGGGTACATTTACATTATATATAGACTGCTGTAACATGCACACACAAAGAGCGACATACTTTTTAAAAGTATCTCTCTCTCAAAATTGCATAATCAAACTCCAAAACAAACACAAAAACAAAAAACCTTACCAAAACAGGAAAAAAAAAAAAAAAAAAATCTACTTAGGAGAGGATAAGAAAATAAACACCATGAGACTGACATTAGTCATGTTGCTTAATGCATTACTGGAAGATGACACTATGCTGATAAGCTTAGTATAAGAACCTTTATAAAAAAGAATAATGATATTATTATTTCAAATAAGAATATTCATGTTCAAATAGGATATATATTGATTTTAGAGTGGGACTGTGATAAATAGAAATGTTAATATTTTGCTGCGTGATTGTCAGTGATGCCTCATTAACCTCTCAATACTATTACCACTGTTTTATTGAGAATTTAATAAGAGTGATTTTAAGAAGATGGTGTACCAAAATAAAGCACAAGAATGCAGTGAGTAGTGAGCATATATACAAAAATCAAATAAAGCTAGTAAAAATGCAGAAGAGCTTCATGTTAAGGTTTCTAAGAAACTGATATGCAAGCATTTTCAACCAGTCACTGGGTGTTCCTGGGATTTCCAGGATCTTTGAAACCACAGCAAGCACCATGCCGCTGTGTCAAAAGGCTCAATTAGAATGTCACAGTCCACCTCAAAAGTATTATATTCATGAAAGGCAGATACAGATTCTTAATACAATCCTAAATTGCGACCTTAATTTAAGTCACAACCTTAAGACTCGCTGAAATTAATATTCCCCTGACAAAGATCTCCCCTGCACAGGTGTTTTATCTATAGAGATAGTGTGTGGAATATAAGACCAGATCCCAGAATCTGGTTTATAGGGGGAATGGGGGCATAAGCAATCATAATTCTACAGAATTATAGTGTTTTGCATTAAATTACCTATGGGTTAAGGATGTATGTTATTAAGCATTCAACTGCTACAATGAAGGTTGAATGAGCAACCTTCATTTGAATAGATTTTAAAATACTAGACAGGACCACTGTTATCATCTAGATAGATTCCCCAGGAAAAGAATTTACAGGACTTCACTACATTAATTCCTACTTCGATTTCAGGAGTGGGGTTTAAACTAGAAAATATCCACCTTTATTTTAAAGTTATTTTTTATGATGAACAATTTACTGTAACCCTTGGTAAATTATTCCAATAGTCACAAACTTGCTCCTTATTTCCAGTCTGAATTAATCTAGCATTACTAACTTTGTTTGCTAGATTTCAGTCACCGAGTCTTAATAACTCTAACCTCCTACCTACTGGAACGTGTATGCATTTACTAACTATGATCAAGTCAACCCTGAATTTTACCTGGATAAAACTCAATTCACATCAAGTTCTCTGAATCTTTTGAATCAAGTTCTTTGAACAAAGAAAGTTTCCCATTCCTTAAATCAGTCTCACAGCTTCTCCCTAAGCCTTCTTCAAGATCCTTCTTGAAGCAGACACAAAGAAAGTATTTCAGTAGTGTTCACATCGGGTGTCTTTACATGTGCTCTGGGGAGGGGGAGAAGGGGCCCTTTAATTAGACTGGCTCTCGGGAGCCACTCAAATTAAAATGCCTGTAATATTTTGTGTATTCAGTGTACCACACTTCAAAATGGCAGCACCGGTGCTTTAGCTAGTCCGTCTGACAAGCTTTAGTTAAAGCACCTGCTGCCATTTTGAAGCATGGGGATGCCGAATACGTGATGCCATGGCTCGATTAACCTGCTGGATTCTGCTGCTAGATTAATCAAGCCTATTCCGACCTGTTCTAAATAGAGCAAGTGTTGGGAACATGCTAAGAGATAATGTAACCTTTCCACTACTTGATATTCCCCTATGTAGACATCCCCCTATTTAGGCACAGAGTCCCCCATCCCATAAGAATGTCCTACATTGTTTGCTTGTAGATATTATTTTATATCTAGTCACATTAAGACACACTGTTTGCTTGCACCAACTTAACTGCACAGATGCAGATTGCTCTGTGATCTGTTCTCCTCCAGTTTATCTTATCGTATAAATTTTATTAGTAACGATTTAAATATTTTCTTCCAGGTCACTGATAAAATCATTGAGGAGTGTAGGACCAAGAAGCACTTCCTGCAAGAGCTCACCAGAGATTCCACAAGGGCCTTGAGAATTCCTACTTTAAAAATGACTTTTGATCCATTTAGTGAGCGTTGTCTCTTTATACATAAGCTATCACTCTGCATATATGTTGCATAATAGTCTCTTAGACCTTCCAATCTCAAAACAAGTAAGCCTACATTGCTCAGCAGCAATTTCTCTCTTTTCTTTAGCATAGGCTGAGCATGTTAACGTCTCAAAATTGAGCACTTGCAGAGATAAATGTCAAGCTATCTTTAGAGAAACGAGGCTTTTTTCTGATAATATTTTTTATTGGATACACTGTAAAACTGATCCAATAAAAAGTCATCAACACATTCCTAAACCATCCTGGTTATAACACTCCAACCAAACTATCTTTGTTACTGTACTGTCCTCCATTCGGCTCTATTTGGTCATTATAAACAGTTTATCTTGGAATGATTTCTATTTTTCTATTACATATGTTGTATGTATGGAGGTTCCACAAAGCTGTACCAGGTCCCTTCCTCTAGGTACACTGATTTCCTTCCATAAGGTTTAAATACTTCAATATATTGGGAACCTGGCAGCAAAGCTGTCTTGCTACTCAACACATTCACAGGTGGCAAATAGTGGAATGACCCTCAGGGAAGGTAAGCTGTGAAGTAAGCAGGGTTAACTTCGTTGAATAAACAGTTCTGGACCAAGCAGCAGCAGCACCACCAGGAAGTGGTGGAGACAGCAGATGACAATGCTCTCCCTCCTGAAAAGCCACATATATCCTCAGACAGTGCTGTGACATGGTGAATACAGGCTGCCACTATAATAAGCCTGTCCAACCCCCAGCCATGGATCTACAAATCCTCAATCAGAGCAGGTAGAAGATATTAGACTCACAAAAGCTGTGAAGGCAAACAAAGGCTGCAGTGGAATGAGATCTCCAATTGGCTTGGCCCCTTGCCATTGGTTCAAGGTCCTGTTTTGTCAAGAATCATGTGGAAGCTGATGTGAAGCAGCCTTTCCACGATAAAAGAAATTGTGCACAAGTATCTTCCATGAAAATGGCTTTAGCACACTTTTCAAGCCCTTCGGCAACTAGCTAGTAACAATGAGAGGCCTGGAAGCCATGAACTACCACAAAGGCCACAGTTACACAAATGTCATCTAGCACTTGGATTGACAGGAGTGCGATTCTGCAGCTGTACCTGCAACTGAGCAGTGTTTTATATAATCTACTCTACATACCCCACATGGAAAGGGGGCTAGAAAAGGTGTCCTAAACAGTCTGTCTATCCATCCTTTTCCTGACTAGATAAACACATCCAGTAAGATCACCTTTACTGCAGTCAAAAAAAAAAAAAAAAAAAAAAAAAATCAGTGAAGACACACAATCATTTTTGGGACCTAGAATATCAGAACCCTCATGGACAATCCTAATAGGGAACACTCACCACGCCACACTGCAACCATGGCTCGAGAACTCAGGCAACACAACACTGAAATCACTGCAATGAATGAGGCCCAGTGAGTGGGAGATGGGCAGCTCAAAGAACAAGTAGATAGCTAAATTCTCTTATATAAGGTAAACAGGAAGGAAAACACCAACTTTACAGAGGTGGCTTTGCCATTAAGAATGAACTCATAAACCAACTCAACAAATTCTCCATCAGAATTAGTGAGCACCTCATGACACTGTCTGAAACTGACCGGGAGCCAATATGCCACTGTCATCAGCATATGTGCCTCGATTCTTGACAACGATGATGAAACCAAGGTGGAATTCTATGCCAACCCTGACCAAGTCCTCTTTGACATTCTGGAGGGTGACGGATTTATTCTGCTCAGTGGTTTCAATGCTAGAGTTGGAAGGAACTTGAACCTCTGGAATGGAACCATTGGCTAGGAAGGATTAGGAAAGGTCAGCTCCAACAGCATCCTCCTCTTGACCAAGTGCGCAGAACATGAAATCACTATCACCAACACCCTGTTCCACCGGAAAAATATGTACAAGACATCATTGATTGATTATATCATAGTTTGTGCCCAGGATCAGAGATGTCTGAGCTATGTTAGGAGCTGACAATTGCTGGAACAACTCACTCATCCACTCAGTTATGTCACTCAAACTGACTCCCAAACGATGGATGTAGCAGAAGCAATGCTGATGGAAGATCAGTGTTGAAGGACTCAAGGAACTGATCAAGTGAAACCTCTTCCACCAGCACCTCAATGAAAAAAAACTGGCCAATTCCAGCCAACAACAATGGGAGAATGTTGGCAGCGCTTGGGGTGCCTTCAAGTCCACCGGCATCAGTGCCTGAGAAGAAACTGATGACAATGCCATGTGGTTCACTACCAGGAAATAGCAAGACTCATTTGAGATTGACTGGGAGATCCAAGAGTTGATCAACAATAGGCACAAGGCCTTTCGTGCTTGACAGAATGATACCAACTCCAAGCAAAAGAAATTGAAATCACCAGCAAGCCAAGACAGAGATCCAAATGATATGAAGAAAAGATGCTGGGAAGACAAGCTGAAAAATTCAACATCTCACTGACATCCATGATATGCATGTTTGTTTTTTTTCAGTGTCACCAAAGCCATCTATGGTCTGAGCACTCAGGGACCAACACCCTTGAGTCCTAAGGATGGAGAAGACCTCATCAAGGAAAGGGGAGCCATCAATGCCTGCTGGAAGGAGCATTTTGAAGACCTCAATTGAGATTCTGTTGTTGATGAGTGTTCTCAATTCCATCCTGCACCACCCAGAGAATCTCCAAATCCCTCCAACCCTTGACAAGGTGAGGAAAGCCATCAGCAGATAGAGAGTGACAAAGCATCTGAAGCAGATGGAATCCCTGCTGAAATCTGATCCCACCCCAGCCCTGCTCCTGGAAGGTGGCAGTATGGGGTGCTGGACGGCAGCGCTCCATTCCTGCCCGCCCGCCTGCTCACACATACCCCCTAGCGCCTTCTCAAGTACTCCTGTGGGTACGCGTACTCCTGGTTGACAACCCCTGCTATACTGGATCTTCTCGCTGATGTTGGCCCTTTTTGAGAGATGGCTGCCGAGGTATGTAAAATGTTCAACATTTTCCAGCTCCTGTCCATCAATGAGGACCTTTGCCAGGGAGGCTGACTGGCCTGGAGCAGGCTGGTGAAGCACCTTTGTTTTTCTGATGTTAAGAGTCAGCCCTAGGCACTGGTATGCTTGAGAGAAGTTAAGGGCCTTTTATAGGTCCTCCTCAGTATGTGCAATGACAGCAGAATCAACAGTGCACTGAAGTTCGGCAATCAAGGCTGAAGTAACTCTGCTTTTGGTATGGGGGCAGGAGAGACTGAAAAGGTTGCTCTGCATCCTGTACTCGATGATGATGCCATGTGACAGGTGGTCACAGATGAGCATCTTGGTGACTGTAAGAAAGATGGAAAACAGAACTGGTGCAATCATGCAGCCCTGCTTGATGCCAGTTTAGATGGCAAAGGGCTCTGTAGTGGAGCTAATGCATATGATGGAGGCAGTTATTTGATCATAAAGGAATCTGAGGATGGTGATAGATTTCTCTGGGCAGCCAGACTTTGGTAAGATCTTCCACAGAGCCTCACAGTTAAGAGTTGAAGGCTCTGATTTTTTTTTTTTTTTTTTTTAAACCAATAAAAAGTTATATACAGTTCCTGATGTTGTTCTCACCATTTTTCCTGGATCTGCTGGGCCACAAAAATCATATCTGAAGCCACATTGAGACTCGGGAAGGATTTCCTCAGCAGGAGGGAACAGTCAGTTGAGCAGAATTCAAGCAAAGATGGAAATCTGAGCTCCAGTACAGTGACAATGCTGTAGTGTGTGCTCACTTGGAAGCAGACCTTCAGGCAATCATTGACATTTTTACTAAGTCATACAAGAAAAACAGGACTGACACTTAACATTCAGAAGACTAAAGTCCTCCATCAACAAGACCTTAACGAGCAGTCTCCGTGAGACTCTGGAAAATGTTGAGTATTTCCCATACCTCAGAAGCCATCACTCGCAGAAGGCTGACATCGAAGAAGAAATCCAACAATCACCTCAAATATGCAAGTTCAGCTTTCGGATGCCTAAGGAAATGAGTGTTTTGAAGACTGCAACATCAGATCTGAAACCAAGCTCATAGTTTATCAAGCAGTCGTGATCCCCAAATTACTGTACAGAGCTGAGATGTGGACAACGTACAGGAGACACTGCAAGTTGCTGGAGAAGTACCATCAACACTACCTATGGAAGATCTTTCAAATCCAGTGGGAAGACAAAACACACCAACATTAATGTTCTCTTGCAAGCAAACACCATGATCATCAAGGCGATGATCGTTCAACATCAACTTTACTTGGCCGGTCACATCATCCAGATATCTGACTGCACATTCCCAAAACAAGTTTTATTCTCCCAGGTCAGTCACAGCATATACTCAAGAGAGCGGCAGAGAAAGTGCTTCAAGGACATCTAAGGCCAACTTGGAAAAGTGCAACACCCACATCAACTCATGGGAGACTATCACCAAGGAGAGTTTGTTGCAAGGATCTCAGTACTTTGAAACCTCATGACAAGAACAGGAGACAGGAAAGCAGGAGTGCCAGAAACAGCATGTAGTGGACCAAATCAGGAACCCAGATCTATCCACCCTGGACAGAAATACGTGTTAAAGTTGCAATAGAATAGAACCTGTCAATCTCCAGTTGGCTTTTGCACCAATCTTCAGACCCACAGGTAAGAGAATCATGAAAGACAATCATCCTCTACTGTGAGGGATTACCGATGATATTGGGAACATAATGGTTGATTTTTAAAGTTATTCCCATACTTCCCTGCATACTTAAGAAGTGTGTACATCAGTGTTTCTTACAACTTAATGCAAGAAAAGTCTGCAGGATGTGAACACTAGCAAAAAATCCTGCTTCCTTATAGTCACTCTTTCATCTCTGTCTCTTCTTTACTACATTTTCCCCCCCATTATTTTTAGGTTAACAGTTGAATCAAATGTGTGCTAAAGGGAAATCTCTATTATAAGACCTTAGAAATACTACATCTCCAATGTATTTCTGCTAATGCATAGATTATTATTCAAACATTTGTGTTATTTTGTTTAGATTATTACTGTAATATACCCATCCCCTTTTTTCTTGCTGTTCGTCCTGTATGCACAATTGACAGACTTTGGGCAATACAAATGCTGCAGCTAGAATTCTGCCACAGTCAGTAAACAATAAAGAGGAGCTGTTATTTAAATTCAGTATGGTCCCAGACAACAAGCAAGGCCTCCTCCCAGCAGACAATGTTACTTTATTATGACCTTATTTTATTGCAAAGATTAAAACCAGAGAAAGAATCCAAAAACCATATAAAAAAGTCTTTGTCTCTAACCTAGAGAGAGAACTCCTCATATCCCCTCAAACATTAGTGAAAACAAGCCATTTCCTAAAGTGTGTAACTTCTAAGGGAAGCATCCTGTTTCAGCCTGGTGAATCCTTAAATGACTAAACAGAAACAATTATTAGTCACAAAATGAAAACGTAATGCTATAAAAAAAAAGAGGCAATGAAGTCCCTTTGAGTGTAGTTTCTTCAGTGTATTTTATTAAAACTGATTTTTTTCATGATGCTTTCATATCCATATGTAACAATATATAAATCTAAATATTTTCTCATCACAACTGTAATTAGCCAAACTGTGGTCCCTAAATTAGTGAGAGTTTTCATTAATGCCTTCACAGTAAACAGTGCCAAGAAGTGATTCTGGAATTATATCAATTCCTTGTATAATTTTAATTAAGACCCAAAATTCAATAGACCCCAAAAGATCCTGGATGCTGCAGTTCTGACTGGCTGTCTCAGTAAGTTGCATTTGTTCTGAAGCAATACTTTTGCATTTCCTATCATTTTTATAACATTACCTACTATTTAAATTATAAGTAATTTTAACTGTGATTAATATCATGGAGAGGATACACTTGAATATGCACTGATATACTGTAATATAAAGATGCGCCTCAAGTAATTTTTGCATAATTTGTAGTGATATTGTTGAAAAAAGGATCATCTTAAGTTTTTCCAAAAATTAGCATTTTAAAGGCTATGCTAGAAGGCAGAGGGGTGTGACTGGCCTAACATCATCTATAAGGACTGAGGGCACTGTACAACCTCTAACAAAGACTGAAAGAATCATTTGGCTCCACGTGCAGAAGAGGAGAACCTCCTTTTAAATAAGGTTCCTTCCAGTACAAATAGTTTCAACCATGCTGCCTGGCCAGCACAGACCAAGCAGAACTGCTTAGAAGCTGTGCTCTATATTAGGTGAGGTTTTTTTCTTCTAGATACCGAACTAAATTCCAACAAAAATATTTATAATTTCATACCAGCACTTTTACTCTAGAGTCCGCTCCCTGATCCTTCTGTTTTCTTTGCAGTAGACTGAAGTTTCTTCCAATTCCTTATCTTCTACCTGGAGCTTTTATCAGATCCTCATGCTTGTAAAGGAGTGACATGTAAAAGAAAAGAGAAAATAAATAAAGAAAAAAAATTATCCTTCATATCAAAACCTGGTAAGAACTCTTACAGAAAAGAAACCCTATAACAACAGAAGGGAGGAGGGCAGACAAAGGACAGGAGAGATAAAAGACAAAGTTAGACGACAAAGTCCTGCAGGAAAAAAACAGCATATACCAGCAACATATTTTTTATGGTACGTATAGGAAAAATCCTTAAAAAAAATGTAACACAGAAACTATTGAGTCCATGAGTTTCTATACCTAGGAGGTTGATGAAATGCAGTTCATAGGCTTGCCTGTGAAAAGTGGTTTGTAAATTCCCTTTGAGGATCTGGCCTGAGAGACTGGACACAGGTAGTTGGGTGTTCTTGTCTTTGGGCACACACCAAAAGTCTATCATTCTGGTGCGCAGTTGTTGCTTCATGTCTCTATGTATTTTCCATCAGGGCATTTGGTGCCCTGATGGAGACATGCATTGTGAAGATATCTCCATACTGGATACATTGTTGGCAGGTTTTGCTTTTCTTGTCATGGCATGGTCTGGATTTGGTGCGTTTTGGGCTGTAGGAAGTTGGCTTCTGGTGATGACAGTAGGGAGGTTCACTGTTTGTTTGAATTTACAAGCCACTTTTCACAGATGAGCCTGTGAACTGTACTTCATCAACCTCCTAGGTACAGACACTCATGGACTCAATATAGACACTGGAATTCTGACACTACAACCTGCCAGACATCTGACTCCCCAGGTACCTCTCCACTTTTACCTGCAATATACCCCTTCCCCCACCCGAGCCTGTCCCCGACCCCCGGATGCCTCCATTTTCACTGACTGCCTTTCTTGCCTGCATTGCATGCCAGCCTCTAGCTTCCTTACTATTCCTTCCATCCAGGAAGAACGCACATGCACGCACACACACACCAACTGCAGGTGTTCCCTCAGCCTGAAAAAAGGTTTTTTCAAACCAGAAGTTTGCTAAGATAGACCAACTGAATAGTTGGAGAAATATACTACAGGGGCAGGCAATTATTTTGGGTGGAGGGCCACTTACTGAGTTTTGGTAAGCCATTGAGGGCTGCCTGACAGGCAGTCAGGGCCAGATAAATATTAATTTTCTAAATTTTTTAGGGGCTCTGCAGGCCACATAAAATGGCCTGGCAGGCCACATCTGGCCCATGGGCCGCATGTTGCCCACCCCTGGTCTACTAAAAGATATCAGATTGACCCAAAGAACCTTGTCTGCCAGTGCCATGTCCTCAGACCAACATGGCCACAACCTACACCCCTAGGACCTGTCCCCGGTCAGCTGACAGGAAGGAGGCAGGGCCCTGGGCACATCTAAGGCCCAGGGCTGGGGCTGCCAGGAAGAGTTCTCTGGCAGCTGCTGAAGAAGCAGCTCCTGCAGGAAAGGAAAGAAAGGCTCTGTCACAGTTTGGCGGCCTGAGATGCTGCTGGTGCTACTGTGCTGCTTACTTACCTGTTGTTATTTAAAGTGGTGGACTGGACTGAGGCTGTAGGGAAGGAGACGACTTCATTGGGGCACAGTACTGTGTCATGTAGAGGCCCCAGCAGCAGCGAGGGCGCACCTTAACACACACACACACACACACACACACACACACACACACACACACGTATGTACGTCACAAGTTTTGCTTGTCAGCAACTTGAGGTGTAGTTTACCAGAAACCCCTGCACCTATCTCCTCGAAACTTGACAGGCTTTGTGACCTCAGCAAGGGCTACCCTCCCTGGTGTTTCCATTCGAATCAGGCAAGAAATTACAAAGTCACAGGCATTTTCGTGATTCCCCATTATAGCCTAGGGGCGAAACGTCGAAACACGTCAAAACAGCAAAACAGTTTCGATGAAATGAAATGGAACAGTGTTTCAAAATTAAACTAAACAAAACACTGTCCCTTCAAAACAGTGAAATGGAATTCAAAACAAAAGGGTGCTGTTTCACACAGCCCTAGTATTTACTTCTTCACATAGTGCGATCTCAGGGTACACTTCTGACACTTATGGCACAGCAAACCCTTTTTGAGTCACTAACCTATGGTCACACATAGGGCCAAATCCTGACCTGGCCATGTGAAGACAATGGAATTTATACCAATTTACATTACCTGAGGACTTAGTCCCACAGATTTGTACTTTTGCTGATTCTTGATTGGATTTGTGAGGCTTGGACTGAAAACTAAAAAAAAATAAATAAAAAAAAAATTCAATCAATCTGCAATTCACCTATTTTTGGGGAAAAAAAACAAAGATTTCTATTTTCACATTACCTCATCTTTGAGGAAACATTAAAAATTGATGGTTTACAATATGGTAAAAGACTGACTTCTGTCCTGACCCACAATGGAAGCTCAAGAGAAATTCTGGCACTTACAAGACAGAAATCCCTTTGTAGTATTTTTTTAAATGAAGCTTTAAACAAGGGATAAGAGACTTGTTAAATGCCAGAAAATTATTCTACTAAGCAAGGCTACAATAATTAGTTATTTGTTCAATTAAGAGAACACTGTATATTTATTTAGCGTACATTTAAAAGAATCTATTGTAGCTGAACATTCAAATACAAATTCAAAGTCATCTTGTTAAGTGGATATATAGATAGGTCTATTGCTGCAGACATCATTTAGATATTGTCTGATTTACGTAACTCTCTCTAAGCATCATACATACTTTAACAATATGTTTTGTTACACCAGAATATGGATGGCGAGAAAAAGAGTTAGGAACTGCTATTAAAAAGGGATGTGCTCTCTGAGGGGAGGAACCTTTCAGCTGCTATGGGAAACTTACGTATGGTATGGGGCAAGAAAAAATTATGACCAGAATCTAAGGGCTGAGCAGGAAGAGGGTGCAAAAAGGACCCTGAAAGGACTGACAAAAACCCTAAGGGCTATTCATTTAATAATTTTTATAAACTTGTGTGTCCTTTGGGCTCCCTGTGCAAGTAAAAGTAAAGTCAAAGTAGATGGTTGGTTTGGCAACTGTCAGTCCTTCTGGATCATGGTGTATGCATGGTCATATGTGTAGGCAGGAGTACAAAGGAGCAGAGGCTGCCCAGGCCTTCCATCCCCACTTTGGGTCATTGAGACAGAATCAAAAAGTCCAGACTGAGTCCAGATGTTTGGTACCTCCCCGGCTATAACTGTATAAGCGTCTGGGAACTGTCCCAGGTCTCATGTGTGACAGACAAGGATTCTACCACTAAACCATGGGGAACTCCAAAGTAAAAGTGTAAGAGTGTGTGTTCGGAAATAATTTTGCAGTGCCCCTGTACAACCATCACATAATATGTCAGAGGAGCCACCAAAACTATGGCCATCTGAGAGCATACTACAGCTATCAATAAACCTTAGGAAAGTTGGGTTTACTTTCAAGAACCAAGCATTCTGTGGGGATCCCACTGCCACAGTCTCAGATATGGAACATGCACCCAGAGGCTGTACCCTCAAGGTCTACGGTCAAAGCAATGCCTAAATCCAACCAAATCCTTGCCGGTCAAGAGCACATGGGACACAAAGCTTGGGTCACAAGCCCAGCAAGCATGCAGGAGTGACAAGTCATCCAAGCTGTAACAACATATGTTAATTATCTGTCTTAACATGCATCACACACATTTAAACACTTGTTTTGCAAAGTGAAAAACAGTAACAGCAAATTCAGAATTTCTCACTAGTACTGATTCAATATGAAAACTCCATCAGTTTGAAGGGGCTTTTTTTCCTATGAAAACTGTGAGTAAAGCTAGATGTTATTGGTTTTGAGTGTTTCTATAAGGATTTGATAAAATACAGCCTCTCTGAATTCAGTAAAAAAGCTCTTTCAGAGTTGATGGCAATTTTGGATCTTGTTCAATCTAGTAACAAATACAAATTATGGTTCAATTTTTAGACGTGTATATGCAAAAGTTCATTCATCAGGTGCAGGTGCACATTAAATGTGCACCAACGAAGGGTGCCAATTCTTACCACAGCCTGTTATTTTATATATACCTGCATGCATCTAACCATCACTGAGAGCCCAGCCTTTTGCAAACTTGGGCATAAGCCTGTGGACAGTCATGAAAGGAAGAGAAAATTCACTTTAATCATCATGAAATAAAAAGGTAAAATGAAAAAAAAAAAAAAATCAAAATGATCAGTCTAATCATATAATCCAGTAGAATCAATTCTTAGGAAGGGAAGTTCTAAATACAGCATTGACTGATGAATACCTATATTATCCTATCATAAGTTTCTATATAATAAAAATTATCCTATAAGTATCTATTGCCTTTGAAACTATTCATCACTGCTTGTATAAAAATTATTGTAAAGACAATAAATTCCATAAAATCATGAACACAAAAAACATTTAATTGTATTCAACTGTAAATTCATGCTAGTTAACCAAGATTTAAAGAAGAAAAACATGTTTTCATTATGGGATTATACAAGAGCCTGAATGTTATTTTGATATGTTTCTGTAAAAGTCACTTAGAACTTCATACAAATCTTATTTCAAGTAGATCAGCTACTCATCCTTAAGATCACTACTATACTCACTGGATTATAAAGAAAAAATTCATCTGGCTGTCAGATGTGATCAACAGTTAACTAGAACTGAATTCTAAACTCATAATATATGATGGGAAAATTCTACTAATCTTCATATGCTTTATTATGAAAGATATTAAAACATAAGCTAATACTGGAGTCATTTTAAAGATTAGACCTAATATTTCCAACTTCCATACTGTTAAAAGTTTGTATTTCACATTCTGTCATTAAAGTGATAATAGTTTCTTGGTTTTGTGAAAGGCCTGGAACTCCTGTGGTAGGGAAGCTAATAAAACAAACTTCTGAAGCAAAATTAAAATAAATTTATAATGGATAACACCGTGCCACAAATATATTTATAAACGAGAAGTAAAAGTTCTATGTCTAGAAAGTAAAAGGGCGAATTTTCTGTTGAATTTCCAGCCTTTTCTTTTTCTACCTATATCTTCAGATTCAGGAAATTAAGATCTTATCATCTGCCACATCATCATTATATTTTTTTATTATTATGGCAATAATTTTAGGCACTTAACTATCATGTTTGAAAGTTTATTTATGAAACTTTGGTTTTCATTGATTCAACTTGGTGATAACTTTTTGTAGTCAGATCTGAACAATATCACTCCTCTTTATATCATACTCTACCTGTTATCACAACCTTTATCAGTAGCAGGTAACTTCCAAACAAAATATAATGTTAAAAAACAAAAACACCCCCTGTTCGTTATCACTCTGGATACTGTCACAAACCACTTAATCTAGAGGTGCATTGATACATCAGTCCAATATTGGATCTGCACCGATATAAAGAAAAAACTGACTATATTGGAAATCGGCTTTTTTGCCTGATGTGGCCAATAAATTGTGCACGAGCGCAGCCGCAGCGCAGCACGTAGGTGGCAAGGAGCGCAGCCCGGCAGCTTGAAGAGCTGCATCTAGCTGGTAAGCCTGTTGTGGTGTAAGGGGAGGGGGGATTGTGGTGGGTACAGATTGAGGGCCCCTGCAGTGAGGGACAAAGCTGCGGCTCATCCCAGGGGCATGGGGGGGGGGGGGGCGCAGCGAGAAGGGCTCCTGCTGCTGCGTGCACTGGCAGGACATAGGGGAGGGGCATGTGCTCCTGGATCTGTGTGGGGTAGGGCAGGTTGGGGCTCTTCCTGGCAGGGGCTGGGCTAGGCTACACTCAGGGCAGGCAGCAGCGGTGCTGGAAGGCGGGGTCGAGGGCAGCATTCCCTCTAAGATGTGTGGTGTGCGCAGCCATGCAGGTGTGCTCATGCTGCACTGCCAGGCATGCCTGCGTGCCACGCACACCACATAGCTTACAGGGAATGCTGGTTGGGGAGCTATGGTAAATTTTGGGGTGGCTGCAGCCTCACCCCCATAGTCTCCTCAGCAGTACCGCTGCCCATGCCTCAGCCCCCAATGGGAAGAGCCTGGTGCAGCCGCAGGCCACAGCAGCAGCCCACCCTGCATGCAGATCTGGGGGCACACGTCCCACCATGCCCTCCCAGGGTGTGTGCAGCAGCAAGAACCATCCCCCTCATGTCCCCCGGACAAGCTGCAGCTCCATGCCATGCCCCACCTGGGCAGCACCTGCCTCAGCCCCTGCCCCAGCCCCACTCCCACCCTCACCGCAGGGGCCTCGATCTGCCCCCGCATGCCCCTTCCACCATAACAGACTTACCAGCCAGATACTGCTCTTCAAGCTGCTCAGTTACATAATCAAAAAATGGATCAGTATCAGCTGATATGCCTCCTTAAAAACCGGCTACCGGTATTGGCCAAAAAAATCTCTATCGGTGCACCCCTAATTTAATGTCAATAACTTAAACAGCCTCCTCTGGCTAAATTTACCACTTAACGTCAGGATTACCAAATGATTTTCCAAGACTGAATCAGTTTGCAGACAATTAGTGGCAAATTAATTTGCCTTCTTGAAGAAATGCATGTAAAAGCATATCACTGAAAAATATTACATATATATTTTGTAATTGTGAGAAGCTTATCAGGTGCTTGCTCTGCATATAGGAATTTATGCTACCATGAGAGCCTGAGTGTGGCTTGCGAGGGCATGCATGTCCCGTAAGTGATTTGTTTCATAATTCAGTAGTATTGGGTATGGGATTTTTTACCATGTAGCATAGCCTTTAGGGCATACTTGTGGAAGTCTTAGAAAAAGCCAAAAAATATTGAAAAAAGGAGTGAGACAGAGGGTGCAGTACAGGTATGATACCATGGGGAAGGAATAGGTGCTTAAGTCCTCCCAGCTTTTTATATGATGAAATAGGTTATCCTTCCTTCAGGGAACTGGTATACGATTTTTAGTATAGGAACATTTCTATAGCTTTTATTTTCTGTGTCTGTTGTAGATAAGAAACAAATATGTCGTGGTTAGACGTTACAATAAGCTCACAAAACTGCACAAAAGGAATGGAGTAATTCTAGCCCCTCCAAAGTTAAAGATGTATTTGCTGCCAAACAATCAGAACATGAGTAGGCACCACCTTACATGCAACTCTGGCTTTGGACTCATAGAAAATTAGGACTGGAAGGGATGTCAGGTGGTCATCTAGTCCAACCTCCTACTCAAGGCAGGATCAACCCTGCCTAAAGCACATTACAGACAAGTGTTTGTCTAACCTGTTCTTAAAAGCTACAGATAATAGAAACTCCATAATATCTTTAAGTAATCTTTTCCAGTGCTTAACTAGTTAGAAAGTTCTTCTTCATATCCAACCTGAATTTCCTTTGTTGTGATTTAATGTCATACTTTCTTGTCTTGTCCATTTCTTGGTCTAAATAATCCCAGTTCTTTTAATCTTTCCTTGCAAATCATGTTTCCTTGACCTTTATTTATTTTTGTTGCTTTCTGCTGGACTCTTTCCAATTTGTGTACATCTTTCATTAAGCATAATGCCCAGACCTCAACACAGTACCCCAGGTGAGGTCTCACCAAAGAAGTGGAAGAATCAGTTCCCCTGATTTGCAATTAACAAGTGCTGCTATAATTTGGTAGGCTATTAGCTTGTTTTACAACAATAACACATTGTAAATTCATATTCAGCTTGCAGTCCCCTATAGTGCCTTTGTCTTTTTTTGCAGCCTAACCAGTCATTTCCCAATTTGTATTTGTGCATTTGAATATTTTGTCTTAAGTACAAAACTTTGCACTTGTTCTTACTGAACCTCCTTCAATTAAATGCCCAACTTCCCATGCCCAAAGCAAAAATCATACCCCTAGACTAGTAATATTCAACCAGGGTACCACAACATTCCAGGGAAACTTTGAGATCCTTTCAAGGGTGCCACACAATATTAGTACGGTTAGGTTTATCAATATCATTCACAAAATGAACCCAGGGATTTTAAATGAAAATGCATAGCTGTGGTCTTTCCGAGTCCTTTGCAACAGAAAGACTGCTCTACTATTTCCCTGTAATAAAAAAAAAAAAAAAAAAAAAAGCAAAAATGAAGAACTGGCATTTTCTGAGGGGTGCTGTGAGTCTAAGGGTGCCTGGAGTCTATAAAGGTTGAGAACCACTGCCTTAGACCAGCAGTGCCCAAACTGCTTGTCCAGCAGGCCAGATGGGCAATGCCTGGTTTGGTCCCTCCACAAGCTAGATCCGGTCAGTGGTCCTGACCCAGTGGCCGGGTCAGGTATAGCAGGCACCATCTGGCAGCATGGATGACCGTGGAGGGGCAGGCTGGTTCCAACATTGGCCTGCAAGGGAAAGGAGGTAGACCAGGCCCTGCAGGGGGAAAGAAGGCTTTGCCTGGTCCTGACCTGTAAGTGGGGGGGAAGGGGACACACACAGGGCTTGGGAACTTGGCAGCAGGGAAGGGTGATGATATTAATGGCCACTGCTCCCTGCTGACAAATTTCTGGACCCATGGGCAGCCCCACAGGTCAGATGAGATGGCTTAGCAGCCAGCTATGGCCCGTGGGCTACAGGTTGAGCACGCCTGCCCTAGACCGAGTTAGGCAGAGAATGACCCTCAGTTGTCCCATAGCATGGGAAAACCCCAACTGCCTTGAGGTTAAAAAGAAAGAAAAAAGTTGTGGACACATGATGCAACCAACCCTTTGAAAAAGTTAAGTCTTCCCTAACCCAGGAAACTTTACCCTCCAGAACCTGTTCCAATCCAGAACAGTTTCTTTCTGGGACAAGTTATTTCTTTTGGGGACAATGGTAGCAAAAACACAGTTACCTCCAGACTTCTCTCAAGACTTCCTGCTTCAGGGCAACTGTGTTCATGTAGATGTAGACTTTGAATTCTGGTTATGCCTTTAAAGGGTCACAGGGAACATTATCATTGTACTTACAGCAAAAAGCATAGCAGCCTGAAAGAAGAACTTTCCAAATTCTTTCAGTCTGTAAGCTTCTAATCTTGAAAAATTCTCATGAAAACCAATGGCTGAATGAAGAAAATGGCTTTCAATACATGGTAAAGACCAACTGGGTACAAGAAACACCCAGCTGACTGAGCGAACAGCAGAACAGTAAAGACATTTTAAAAGCCAAGTTCTTCATTGAACCACCCTATATCTCTGACATCAATAAAGTTGCAGGGTGTCAATCAATGCAAATTTGCCGTTAAGCTGCCACTAGGAATTTGTGGGAAGGAACTAAAGGCCTCCAGTTCATTATGATGGAGATCACCATTTGATTCAAAATATTGTACATCTTATGCAGAATAAAGAAATGCAGCTAGCTAATATGCAAGAAGTCAGTCCACCAAGAAAGTCTATTAAAATAATTCTCACTTGGCTAGAAAAGGAGAAAAACTATAATATAAACATGGAGATGTTCAGGGAATATACTGTAGCACTCAAAAACATCTTGAAGAGCTTGTGCTAACCTGTTGGTTTCCCCTATTTTCACTGTGTTTAAAATTACCAATTTGATTCAATTCTATTTGTAGCTCACAATCATAGAAAGTTAGAGTCGGTAGGGACCTCAGGAAGTAATCTAGTCCAGCGTTTCTCAACCTTCTAAGTAGCAAGTATCCCCTAACTTCTGAAAAATTTAATAAGTACCCCAACACTCAATTTTCCAGGGGATTTTATATTTTCAGACTAACTACTGTGTGTCATATGTTGGAAGAAGGGCTGTGTATATAAGGCCGTGATATGACGGATGTCTGATCTGGTGTGGGTAGGGTTGCCACCTTTTACACCAGGGGTGCACAACTCAAGTACCTGGGCTAGAGGTGATGTTGGCCAAAGTTAGGAGGGCTGAACCAAGTGCCGTGCAAAGCATGGCATGCCAAATTATTACTGGGGAATTGAAAGCACCACACAATGCGCAGCGCACCAACTTTTTTGCCATAGTTTTGAGAGGCGGAAGGGGCGAGAGAGAGAAGAAAAGAGGGCGAGAGAGAGAGAGAGAGAGAGAGAGAGAGAGAGAGAGAGAGAGTGTTGGGGTACCCGCGTACCCCTTGCCTGCGTCTCACGTACCCCCAAGGGTACATGTACCACAGGTTGAGAAACTATGATCTAGTCTAACCTCCTCCTCAAAGCAGAACCATCTCCAGATCACCCCAACCAGGGCTTTGTCTAGCCGGGTTTTGAAACCCTCCAAAGATGGAGATTCCACCACCTCTGAGTAACCTGTTCCAGTGTTTTACTACCCTTCTAGGGAGAAAATTCTTCTTAATATCTAACCTAAACTTCCCATGCTGCAACTTGAGACCATTGCTCCTTGTTCTATGATCTGCCACTACTAAGAACAGTCTAGCTCCATCCTCTCTGGCACACTACTTCAGGTAGCTAAAGGCTGCTATCACATCCCCTCTCAGTCTCTTCTCTAGACTAAATAAGCCCAGTTCCCTCAGTCTTTCCTCATAGGTCATGTTCCCCAGCCCCCTCATTTTGGTTGCCCTCCGCTGGACTCTCTCCAATTTGTCCATATCCTTTCTGTAGTGGGGGGCCCAAACCTGAACACAGTACTCCAGATGTGGCCTCACCAGTGCTGAATATAGGGGAATAATCACTTCCCTTGACCTACTGGCAACACCTACCAATGCAGCCCAGTATGCCATTAGCCTTCTTGGCAACACGGGCACACTGCTGGCTCACATTTAGCACTGTACCTAGGCTCCTGGCAGCCCTGGGTAAACTTTGAGTATCAGGCCCCTTTTTGCCAGAGATAATGATAATAATAATTATTATTTTCACCATTTTCAGGCCCCCAGCAGCTGCCCCATGTGCCCATGCCTGTGTCCGGCCCTGATCATATTCAGCTTATTGTCCACTGTAACCCTCAGCCACTGCCCAGCCAGTCAGCCCCCAGTATGTACTTCATGGGATAGTTCTATCCTAATTGCAGGACTCTGCACTTGTTCTTGCTGAATCTCATAAGATTTCTTTTGGCCCAATCCTCCAATTTGTCTAAGTCATTCTGATTCCTCACTCTACCCTCCAGTGTATCTACTACTCCCTCCCAGCTTGGTATCATCTGCAAACTTACTGAGGGTACACTGTATGCCATCTTCCAGGTCACTGACTAAGACACTGAACAAAACCAACCCCAGGCAATCTGATCTTGCTCTTTTGGTTAGGGTTATACTAATCACCGAAGTGGGAGCTGGGGAAGAACTTTCCTTCTTAGACCAGGCTGGTACTGACTGCAGGCGGGGTGCTTTCTGCTGAAGCATGGAGCCTCATTTTTTTCTTAGGATCTAAGCATATTAACTATTCCCCACTCTTGCAATGGCAGGATGCTGGCATAGCCCTTGTCAACAGGTTAAAACCTGTAATACAGGCATGTTCTTGGCATTTTGGATACTGTTCCTTGTAGTTGTGGGTGAGGGTTGGAGGTTGTGATTCAGGAGATTCCATCAGTTAAATGACAGTCTGCAAATGCAGGACACTAGATTCAATGGTCCAGGAGGCCCTTTCCAGCCCCATATTCCTTTGACTAATAAAAGCTCTTTATGTCTACAAATACATTTAAGGTAGAGATTTTAAGGAGGAAGAGAATTAATCAGTCTCAGGTGACAACAGAACCAGGATCAATGTCTTTGATGTCCAATGTCCAATCGTGTGAGAAATCAGGCCGATTATCAGGAAAGTTCTTAGGGGCTGGATGAATTCAAAATTAAAATGCTCTGGAGGTATTTCACCTTTAGGCTAGCAAATCAAATATTACACAAGTCAGTAGTGAGCATAAACTGTTACTACATAAGAGCTGTTCAGTGTTTTATTTGTAGGGATGTACTGAAATCACCTTTTCATGATTTTTGCAGAAAATGCAAACTCAGGCCAAGATGGCTGCTACCCCTGCCCCTGACTACTGATTGGGTGAGGGCTGCCCTCATGCAGCCTCTCAGCCCTGCAGCCCAGGCAGAAAGGGACAGGCCTGGCCCTTCTTTTTTCCTCTTGGCAGCCACAGCCACCCAGGCCAGCTGGGCTCATCCCATGATAAGCATGTGCTGTGGAGGCTGGGGGATAGTGCCAAGGAGAGCAGAACCCAGCTGAGATGAGAGAGAGTGTAGTCTGGCCAGGGAGCAGCAGCAGCACATCCCTGAGCCCACGTAGGGCCAGGGGAGGCCAATTTCTCCCTCCCTCCATGCAGGCCAGGGCCTGGTGGGAAGTGGAGCCAGGGGGCAAGGGAAGCCCATGCGTCTGCCAGCTGCCCCAACCCTTTGTGAGGAGGGTGGCCACAATCTGCCCACAAAATTGGACCCTAGGGCCATGGCAAGCCTGCAAAATTTGGCCCTGGGGCTCTGTGATTTGAATGCATCTCTGTTTGTAACAAAGTGTACGTGAGAATAGTTGAGTAACTAACAAACAAGTGTAAATATATATCCCACCATAACTGGCTCCCTATTGAGCAGTTCTCAGGAAGAGGACTAAAATGGTAAATTATCATAAAGACAAACAAGAAACCAATACTCTCCCCTGCCAAAGGCAGTTTTGCCAGGGTATGATTGAGGCTGCTCTCTGTGCTGCCCCCACTCTGTTGATCAAAGGCTTTAGAATCAATGGCTGCCAAGTTGGCTTTCTCCACAATACTAAATTCACTGAAACACTATAAGGGAAAAAGTACTGCATCACTAGAATATACTATCACGGAAAATGGCCAAAATTTAGAAGCATGTTAGATCAGACTTTAACAGGCAAGATGAAATGAACAGTGCTAAAGGGAAAGCTGCATACAGTGGTCTTTTCTGGCCCCACTGTAGTTTGAAATGTGTGGTTAGTAAGATATATAATTAATCATCATCTAACATGCAAGAACCACAACAAGCATCTCCATTCACGGAGTCTGCAGACAAACGATCAAACTAATGTGAATTGTGTGGAGTTGTTTGTGGAGAAGTTGACCAATGATCTTTTCCTGGTTTTGCCTCTGGTAGCACTGTTTTCTAGAACAGTGCCCTGAAGTCTGCTTTGGACCACTGCACGTCTCCAGCTCAGGTCTTTTAACCAGAAAGTGTAGCGAGGAGAGCTTCTCATTATTTTTTCAGCTGGGAGACTGATTGCTCATATCCAGTTTTAAGTGGCTGGAAGACAATTACACAAAAGTGCTGTTGCTATCTATCTTGCATGTCACAGAATCATCTGTCACATGTTGCAAAGCAGGCAGCAACATCTGATAACTCATAAGCAAGATAATACCTACCTCATTTCATACTTCACATTTTATTCACGCTTTCTTTAAAAAGCGTGTTTGGTTGTTTTTGTTTTTTTTTAAGGTATAGTATATCTATGTGTGTATATATATATATATATATCACATAGAAGACTGCCTAAACACCCCACTATAAGACAAAAGGAACAGGATTCAAAGTTCATTTGACACTTCACTTATATCTACTCTCTCACATCCATCCCATTGTTCTTTGGGTCTTGCTGGGGATCACACAGTAATCTGCCTAGCAATCCTGAGGAGCGTGCTGTGTTGGAACTACTTGAAACCTATCCATTTCACCTCACTTTATTCTGTATGATCTCCAGGCTGCAAAGTGAAACTTGGGATGTTTCAATTTTACTGTGAAACTCATGGTATCAAAATAGCACAAAGGACCAGAGTAGAAAGAGCACCTGAGGAGCCCATTTACACTGCTACTCTGCCATTTTCCTGACTGATTTAAGCTCAGTTCTACTTCTGGGCAAAACTGTATATGGCATCATTGAACGTGAGGCTTTTTCCTTTTCACCTTATTTTGTTTTACTTTTTTCATTATAATTTCTTCAAAAAGACATTCAAGCTGTACTAAGGTCGATTATTTAAGCACAAAAAAAGTATTTTAAATTAGAGCTCCCAGATCTGTTAACTGAGCCATGCTGCACACCTAGTTTTGATTAATGTTATTTGTTTAGAAGTATAACTCTTACTTCATACTTTATCCTGTGACTGCAGCTCAACTTTGCTACCTTCTGAACTTCCTAATTTTCAGGTGTTGAAATTTTCAAGGCAAACACTAAAACTAAACTAATCTTTTTGCATTTAACAGCTGCAATGTGTCAGTAGTTACGGAATTGTTATTTATGAAGTACCCCTGCATTCAACAAAAATGAAGACATGACCTTTGTCTCCAACACTAATGCACAAATTACTACCAACAATACTGTTAAGAACATTTTTTCTTCCCTTACTTCTATCTAGAGAACAGCTACAATCATAAAGTTCATACCACTAGAGATTAAAATAGTCTGGCCAAGAGAGAAAGCAGCGTTTAAAGGGAACCTATGAAATAACTCCACTACACATGTGCTCTTGAATTGCAGGTGCGTGCATACGTTCAGAACTTTCTGCTTACTGTATTGAACTGTTGTAGAGAAATACATGATGCTAATGTTATTTTACATTCCCCATGCAGGAGATGGGCATGTCAGGGAAAAGACTGAAAGGGATGCAAGTGGGATTCCAAAGAGAAGTTTCAGAAGTTCCAAGTCCAGCCCTCCTCCCACTGGGTGGAATGATTATCAAGGAGTAGGAACAGGCATTAGCTTATAATAATAAGGGTATAGCTGTAGCAAGTGTATCAAGCGGTATCCCAAAATGCAGGGTTATAGGGCATATTAAATTTTACTCTTAGAGAATTTATTCTGGTTTACTAAGAACAGATTAAAAAAAGAGTCATACTCGACAGAGACTGCCCCTAGCTTGGAGTGTTAGGACATAAACCATATTTACTTGATTCCCCATTCAACAAAGGGAAAACCAAAGCCTTATTTTAGAATTGAGTATCAAGTGAAAATGCAACATCTGCAGCAAGAGGCAGCAAGAATCTACCCAGGGAGACATCGGGCAACACAAGACCTGTTGCAGAGGCAGGGCCGTCCCTGGTGGGGGAGGTGGGGGCAAGTCAGGGCAATTGCCCCAGGCCCCACAGAGCCAGGCCGGCTTCACACCCAGTCACTTGCCACCCTTCCACCCCCGCCCCTTCCCCCCCATGTCTGGGCCCCACACAGGGTGATTTGCCCCAGGCCCCACACCCTCTACGGAAGTCGCTGTGCAGAAGCATGGGGCAGTGGGGGACCAAATGGCTAAGGGAGGAGTGGGGAATGGAGGCAGACACCAGGGAAGAGCAAGTGCTGGAAGCCAGGTCAGGGTCAGGCTACTTGCACTTGCCCTTACCCTGCCCCTCCCACCAAACACACACTGCTGGCTGTCCTGCTACATTAGAGAAAGGGTCAAATTTGAAACAAATTTATGATAACAGTAATTTTCTAGGTATAGACTCTACTATGGGGGGGAGAAGGGGTTGTTGTAAATTCAGTGTCAGGTTAGATTTAGGTAAATATGGCATTTTCTTTGCTGTCCTGCTCAAAACCAGATTTGTACCCACGCACCCCAGATAGCAAGGCCTTCTCCTCATCCTTCAGGGTCTCATCTGAGCAAGAAAGCCGCAGGGTCCGCTCATGAAGGCGAGGGGGATTCCCGCTCAGCCCCGTCCCTTCCCACCGTGCCAGGAAAACAAACAGCCGAGCCTCGCAAAACTTTCCGCGCGCAGCAGCCCCGTCACGGCTCCGGGAAGCCCGGCCGGGTCGCGCGGGCGCCGTCGCGGCCACAACAACAAAGCTGTGCTCCCCCCGGCGCGGCATGCGGCTGTTTGCGCCAGGCATGGATGATTCACCGCCAGGCTCCGGCGCGGGGCGGGTGATTCACGCGCCGCCCCCGGGACCCAATCCCAAGTTCTCCAACTTTTCTCTTCGCGGCTCCGGCGTTTCCCCGGGAGAGGCAGCAAGGCGGGAAGGGACAAGCTCCCGCCCTCGCCTCGCCCCGCCCCGCGGCAGGTGAACGGGCCCGGCAGGGACCGCACGTCCCCGGCCCGAGCTCGCTCGCTCGCCCGCCCGCGGCTTATGTAACAGCGAGCTCCCGGCGAGGGAAGCCCCCGCTGCTGCGCGGCCCCTGCTCGCTCCCTCCCTCCCGGCGGCGACAACAGCAAGAAAGTTCCTGCGCGGCGCCGGCCCCGCCGACTTGTGACACATGAACCCCCCTCCCCCTATTACCTGCTGCCGGCCACAGGCGGGCGGTGCAACGCCGGGGCGAGTGGAGTGGGCTGGGCCGGGCCGGGCCAGGGGCGGGAGCGGGCGGCGCGGAGGAGTTTCCCGGGTTGTTTACGCATCGCTGCCCGGCGCGGGGCTCACACCGCGCGCGCTGATTGGACGCAAACTGGGGCACGGCTCGCGCCGCCCGCCCGGCCCCGCCCCGGCCTCAGCACCAGCCTCGGCCCGAGCGCCGGATGCGGCCTCAGCGGGCATGTGCGCAAGGGCTGCGCCTGCCCAGTAGCGGCGGGAGGCCGGGACCCTCCCCGTGCCTGGCGGGGCCCTGCCCCCGGCAGCCCCGCGGCGGCGAGACAAGGGGATTCGGCTACAGACTCCGGGGAGCGGCGCATCTGGGGCCTGCGCCTCCTCGGCGCTGCCGGCCGGTTTCGCCTCCTGTGGGCAGAGGGGCCCGGCCCGGCGGGGCAAAGCTGGGCCTGCCCTTCTCTGCCTGTCTCCTCACACCTCATCGCCTCGCACCTCAGCAGCCTCCAGAGGCTTGGGACTCGCCTGAAGGCATCGGGCCACCAGCCTTGAGCCGGGCCCTGCTGGCCACAGACTGGCCTCGCGGGGAAGGGGCTTTGTGGCGCAGGGGCCGCCCTTGGCCGCATTTCTGCCTTTCCTCTAATGCAAAGCCCACCTAGAGCTTCCTCGCGGGGGGGAGCCATGGTTTAGTTCCCCCTAGCTTCTTGGGACTGGTCTCTTATCTCTGATGTTTCCAAGGAATTAAAATCACAGGAAGAAAATGACGATGAAACCTTAATGTAGTCATGTGACATTACTTAGTTGTTCATCCATTGCCTTGTTTTCTCATATGCAACATGCCCATGTTTCCAAAAAAAACAGCTAGTGGAAACTGGGGTGTGCATATTGTGAGAAATACTGGAAGACCAGTTTCTGCTGACAAGCAAAAGTAAAGCCTGCACTGATACATAAGGAGCAGAACAATGAGCTGGCCCAGCTCTATAGTAATTGCTACTCAGTTGTAGAGGAAGGATCTTTATTTCCCCTTCATTTTTCTTCCTCTTCTGCCATTGCTTGTTTTGCCTAAGCAGGGTTGGTGTTGAAGATCCTGGCTCTCCACCAGCTTCTGTCATACATATCTTCTTCCAGCTCTTCTTCTCTCAAGTCCCCTCTGTTGTCTCTTGTCTTCAGTCTTCCTCTTCCCCTTCTTCCTTATAGTGCTGTTCTGGTAACTCCTGTTCCCACATATTCTTCCAGACTCCTTTGAACATGCCCAGACCATGCGGGTCTTCTCTCTCGTACTTTCTTAGATGCCTCCACTACCTTCACTGCTCCTCTGATGTAAGTATTCCTCACTTAATCCATCTTTATCACTGCACACATCCATTGGAGCATTCTCATCTCTATCACGTTCAGTCTCCTTTCTTGAGTTTTCTTCAGGGGTCGTGTCTCCACCCCATACAACAGCACTGGACACACATGTCTTGTAGACTTTCCCCTTCAGTTTTACTGATACTCTCCTGTTGCATAATATTCCTACCGCCAATTTCCAGTCCGTCAAACCTGCTATTATTTGATGGTTCAGCTCTTTATCTAACTGCATTCTGCTGAACAGTTGACCCCAGATACTGGAACTTGTCAACTCTTTGAACATGTTTCTCGTCAATTATCACATTGACAACATCAGGTACCCCAGACAAATCACAGTACATATATTCCGTTTTGGATCGACTAATCTTCGTTCTTTTTCCCTCTAGCACTCTTCTCCATTGGTCCAATCCAGCTTGAACTTCCTCTAGACTCTCAGCGCAAATGACCACGTTGTCTGCAAACATCATATTTAAGGGTGGTCTCCTTACTTGTTCAGTAAATACATCCATCATGACCGCAAACAGGAACGGGCTCAAAGCTGACCCTTGGTGTACATCCACCTTCACCTCAAAACTCTTTGTCTCTCCTGAACTGCTCTTCCCTTTCATTGTACATTTCCATATATGTCCTTGATGGTTCTGACACATTTCTCTAGCACCTCCTTAACTCTCAGGCATTCCCATATTTCCTCCCTGGTACATGATTATAGGTTTTCTCCAGGTCAATAAAAACAACATGGATATCTTTACAACCTTCCCTGTATTTCTCCATTATCTGGTTTATGGCAAAAACCAAATCCACACTGGCCTTCTCCAATGACCACCTCAGTCCTTAACCAATTCTCCACCACTCATTCCCATGCTTGCAAAATGTGAGGTATCAATTTGACTCCCTGATAGTTGCCACAAACCTGGGCATCACATGAATACTGGCACCAACACACTCTCTCTCCATTCATTTGGCACCTTCTCCATTGAAAATATCACTTTAAACAGTTTCCACAGTATATTGATTCCTTCTTCCCTCAAGACTGTCCAAACTCCCACTGCTATATCATCAGGTCCTGTTGCTTTCCCATTCTTCATTTTGTTCAATGCTCTTTTCACTTTCATTCTGCTGATGTCAGTCACCATGCCTTGGTTTTCTGTGGCACTTGCTTTGCGACCTTCTTGGGTTCCTCTTGTTTATCAGATCTTCAGAATAGTTTCTCCACCTATTCTTAAGCTCTTCTTTATTCATCAAGTCTCCAAGATTCGTCTTTGATCATTCTCACATGCATCACATCCTTTGTTAATTTCTCTCTTCTTTTAGCAATTATGTACACTTTCTTGTGTCCCTCTTTTGTTTTTAGCCTTTGGTACAAATCATCCATTGCAGTGTTTTTGGCCTTGGCAATGATCCTCTGTGCACTCTTCCTCTCCAGTTTGTACGCTTCAAAATCCAAAGGGTCCCCTGTATCTTTCCATTTCTTACATTTCACCCTTTTCTCCTTTACTGCTTCCTGGACCTCCTCATTCCTGTACTACGTTTCCTTCCTGATGGGCATTGTTCCAGATGACACTGCAGATTTCTTTTCCTGTTTTCTGATCTTGCCACCAACTGTCAGGGTCTTATATTTCTTCAACCTGTGTTTCTTTCAACACTTGCTCTGAAGGCCTCTCGTTTTCATTGCCCTGCCTCAGCTTTCACCACTTAATTTTATGACGTCCTTGATATTTAGTATGCCTTACTCCTTTCACCCTTGTGTCCATGTCTACCATTCTATATTGCAAGGTAACTTCCTTTCCTGGGATCACCTTACAATCTTTCACCTCTTTTCAATCCCGTTTCCTCACCTGAGCAAATAATCTACTGGAGTTTCTCTACTTCCACTTTTGTAAATGGTCAGATGTTCTTCTTGTTTTCAGAAGGATGTATTTGAAATTGTGAGATCATAAGATACCACAAAATCTACTATTCTTTTCTCCTCGGGATTGAGATCTCCAAATCTATGTCCTCCATGGATCCCCTTGTAGGCATATCTACTTCACCCAACATGTCCATTGAGGTCTCTCCCTACAATGACTACTTCACTGTCTGGCACCCATTGCATCACCTCATTCACCTTTTCCCAGAAGTTCTCTTTCTCCTCTACTGGATTGCCTATTTGTGGGGCATACATGCTCATCACGCTCATTAATTGGCCACCAGTGTCCACTTTCAATCTCATGACCCTGTTATTCCTTTCAACTTCTGAAACTTTGTTCTTCAGTTCTTTGTACAGGATAAGCCTGACTCCATTTCTTCTTCTGTGTCCACCTCTGTAGGAGCTTAAATCCTCCAATCTCTTGCTTTATTTCCTTTCTACTTTGTTTTCTGCACATACACAATACATACTTTCCTTCCTTCCAAAAGTCTACCACCTCCACTTCTACTGGTCAAACTTCCCACACTAAGTATCACAATTCTCAGATCTTTTCTTTGGACTAGCTTCTTTGCCTGCACCCATCCTTGGACAAGTCCTTGCCCATTTCCCACAGAATCTGGGTGCTGATCCTGCATGTTGCCTAGCTTGGTTTGTTCCTTGGATCCACATCATGATGATTTGGAAAAGGTTTTTACAGCTGGATGCCCCTCCTTACACTAACCCTCCTTCTTTATCCAGGCTTGGCATCAGCAAGGGATGGGTAGAATTTTCCCTTCATTCTGCTTTTCAGAAAACAAATTGTATATCTTATTCCAGGGCATGGTGTATGTGAGAAAAATATGGTATTTTCTTGGCCAAAAAATATGGTATTTTTGTGGCAACTTGGCATGATTTTTTTCATTTCCATGCTTAGGTAATGTTTTCCTATTTAATAATCCCAATAATTTTGCCATTGAATCCTTTGGTGACAGGAATCCCCATGTATACTCTTCCCACATATCCCAGAAATTTCCTTTTTCAGCCTTTGAACATTTCCATGACTCACCTTCAATTGAGTCCCAGTATCACAAATGTTAGGATTTGGTGGCTGGATAGAGAGAGAGGCAATACATTAGCTTACTCCCCCCGACAGGAAACCCTCCCTTATGTTCTTGGGACTAGGCCACTCTAGCAAGGACCCAACAGAGCCCCGCACTTATTGGGGTGATGACCACTGGAGTGCTCCATAGGTAGCATACTCCTGGTCAGCCCTGAAGAAGAGCAGGGCTAGTAGTGCACACCTCTGCACCCCTGCTTCTGGGGTGGGATGGGCAGCTGACAGACCGCATGCTCTCCATGGACCCATTCCCTTGGCTAGAGTGAGAGCCAGAAGCTTGGCTCCACATGGGCCTGGGGCCCAGCCCAAGAAGAGGGCAAGTTGCTGGCACCACAGGCACTGCCTGGGGCTGTCAGCACGCGGTGGCAGCTGCAAGACATGTGGGGGCAGGCAGTGGTCCAAGTTGTCCCCGGAACTTCCTATATAAGGGAGCACCAGCCTTAGAAGCAGGGGGAGGGGAGGGGGACATTGGCACAGGCGCTGGCACATGTCACATCCCTCTACCAGAGCCAAGGGCCTGCAATCGAAGACCAGCTCGATACCAGCTTTCCCCACCGAACCCTGACTGTCACACAGCAGCTAGAGGTCAGGTACCTTTAGGGGCCCTATGGGGATTTGTAATACCAGGCTACCTAAAGGACTTGGCCCAGGATAGGCCAGCATACTCAGATGGGGCTCATAACAGGGGTGAACCTTGAAGAGCCCCAACTTCCTGCAGAAAGCCAACTGTTATGCTGCTGGATTGGGGCAAGGCCTGAAGCAGACACAGACACTATTATTGAAGTTTATATTGGTTTATTCATTTTCTTACATGGCCTGCACACTGTCAACTTCAGACCTCTAACAAGACCCCCAGGTTTGGCCAACTTATGCTGACCCTAGGCCACTTGGTTTTCTTCCTTCACAGACCTTCCTACCTAGCATATAAAGCCAGGTGCCTAGGAAGATAAGGCGCCTACTCCAATCACCAACAGAACACCCAAGTGGAAAGGAGTGGAGTGTAGGGGAGGTGGAGCCCCACAGAAGACTTTTGGACATTGTGATCCACATCAGTCTCAACAAATCCTATACAATCAGATACCACTTCCTGATATCCTTTATAGTTACACCAAGTCATGGCGGGTGAGATACAAAAATAGAGAAATAAGACATCCGTTGAGTGTGCAGCACCTGGGCCCCACCCCAGTGCGGCCACTTGGTTCGGGTCCCTCTACAGGCACATACCAGTTTGTAAGGATGCAATGTTTGTGCTGGGGGCAAAGGTTCCTTGCCATCCAATCTTCTATAAATATGATATAGGCCTTAGGATAGTATGGTCCATTACCCTTGAGCAGCTGCTTTAAGCTTGCAGTTTAGCTGAGTTTTAGAGTGAAGCTTGCAGTTTGCTCTACACTTCCTGAGATAACTGTTCTGCATCTATTAAGGTGCAAATGCATGATGTACTATGCTGAAGACACCAACTAGTTTGGGAGGGAGATTGATGGAATGGGGAATCATTTCTTGCATATAAACAGAATTAGCCTGCATTGAAGGTAGTTGCTTTTCACAGCAATTACATTCTAATATCATGCTGGAGATTTGGAAAAAGCTTCTCAAAGCTGGAAGGCACAACAGCCACCTATGCCTTCAAGATGAGTAAGAGAATAATTAAATGCCCCCTTTAAAAAAAAAAAGTGGGAAAAATGAAATAGGCGGCACCACCCAAATATAAGCTAGACAAGACTGCTCAGGAACCTAAACTATGTGATGGTGGAGTTTCATCGTGGCTTGAATGTAAAAGCAGGAAAAGGAGACAATTTTTTTTTACTGCAGCTCTCTGTGTGTGGGTGGAAAGGGGCAGAGATGCCCTCAGACACAGAGAAACAGCAAAGAACAAGAAAAGAAAAGAAAAGAAAAGAAAAAAGAAAGAAAGAAAAGAGGGGAGGGGAGGAGAGGAGAGGAAAAAGAAAAAACAAAATTAGGGTTGGAATGGTCCTCAGAAGGTCATCTAGTCCAACCTGCTCAAAGCAGGACCATCCCCAACTAGGTCATCTTAGTCAAGACTGTCTAGCCAGGTCTTAAAAACCTCAAAGAATGGAGCTTCCACCACCTCTCTGGGTAACATGTTTCAGTGCTTTACTACCCTCCTAGCAAGACAGTTTTTTCCTTATATCTAACCTAAACTTCCCGTGCTGTAATTTGAGACCATTGCTCTTTGTTCTGTCATCTGCCACCACTGAGAACAATTTAGCTCAGGGGTGGGCAAAATATGGACTGTGGGCCAGATCTGGCCTGTGAGGCCATTCTATCCAGCCCGCAGGGTCCCTCAAAAATTTAGAAAATTAATATTGATTTGTTCTTGGTTCCTGTAAAAAATGACAGGACAGGGGCTGTAGGACCCAGGGGAAGCCCGGTGGACTCCTGGACTCCCGCAACAGGAGGGCCTGCCCAACCCTGCCCCCCAGCCGAAGCCCCAGTAGGGGCTTCTGGCCTGGGACCATGTGGCTGCACCAGTGTCAGAACCTCAGGTAAGGGGGAGGCGGGGGTGAGCGGGACCCTGGGCAGGGAAGGAGCCCAGGGAAAAGCAGCTCAGGAAAAAGCTGAGCATGGGGAAAAGTGGCCCCTCACCCACCCCATGACCCATGCTCCCTGCTGCAGCCACTTGCAGCCCGTGCGGGCCTGTACTGAGCAGGCACAGGCAGCCCTGCGTGGGCTGCGAGTGGCTGCAGCATGGCACACCAGCCATGGAGTGGGTGAGGGGCTGCTTTTCCCTGTGCTCAGCATGGGCCCTGTGCCCGCTCCAGGCTCACCCGTCAGGGCTGCGCCACGGCAGGAGCAGCTGCGGCCCCCCCACTTGCTGCGCTGGGCAGTGTTTGCTGCTGCTGCCAGCCCAGAGCTCACGTGCTGGGCAGCCCAGAGGCACCGGTGTCAAACACTGCCCAGCATGGCAAGTGTGGGGGCTGCAGCTGCTGCCGCTCTGATGCAGTCCCGACAGGTGAGCCTGGAGCCAGTGTGGGGCCCAGGCTGGCAGCGGGGGCGGGTTACAAGCTGGTGCTGAGCGCAGGGGGGGAGGGGAAGTGGCCCCTCGCTCGCCCCATGGCCAGCACCCCGCACTGCAGCTGCTTACAGCCCACCTGGGGCTTCCTTTGCCTGCTCAGGGCAGCCCCTTGTGGAGCTGCAGCAGGGAGCACCACCACAGGGTGGACGAGGAGCCACTTTTCCCATGCACTCAGCACCAGCTCCTTCCCTGCCAGGGAGCATTTGCTCGGGACTGCATGGTGCCCCCTGCCTGTACCATAGGGCTGGGGGGCACTGGGAGTGAGTGGGCATGGGAGCATGGGGCCCACACTGGTGTCCCGGGGCCAGTGCCGGTGGGGCCCAGAGCAGGGCAGCAGGAGTAGAGGGTCCCAGCCGGCAGGGCTCTATGGAGCCAGGCCAGCTCCCCCCTCTCCCTGCTGGTGCAGCCCAGCCTGGCTCCACAGACCCCTGCCAGCCTGCACCCTGCTCTGGGCCCCACAGGTGCTGGTTCTGAGACATTGGTCCCAAGACACTGGGACATTGGTCCCAAGATGGTGACCAGGGGGCGGGGCACCTGTCAAGGGTCGGGGCTACCCATGTGGCCCTCGACAGCTTGCCAAAACTGGGTAAGCAGCCCTCTGCCTGAAATAATTGCCCGTCCCGGTCTAGCTCCATCCTCTTTCAAACTCCCCTTCAGGTAGTTGAAGGCTGCTATTAAATCCCCTCTCAGTCTTTTCTTCTCCAAACTAAATGGGTGTCTGTACATGGTCTCAGGGATGGGGGTGTGTGTGTGTGTGTGTGGGAGAGTGGGGTGGGGGGGCACTTTCATTAGAGCATCTCTCAGGAGCCTCTCTAATAAAAGGTCCCACAGTGTCTCCTGTATTAAGTGTCCTGGGCTTCAAAATGGCGGCAAAGGCCCTTTAACTCGGATTAATCAACTCTGCTTGGACACATGCTAATTTGCATTGCAGTACTATATTAGCTAATTAGCACATGTGGGAGCTAATTAGCATGTGTGGGAACAGGTATCAGGCAGATGTATAGGTCCCCAATAAGCCTAGTTTCTCAGCCTTTCCCTGTATGTTATGTACCCCCTGAACATTTTTGCTGCCCTCCATTGGACTTTCTCCAGTTTGTCCACATCCTTTCTGTTGTGTGTGTGTGGAGTGGGGGAGGGGGATGGCAAAACTGGACACAGTATTCCAGATATGGCCTCACCAGTGCCAAATAGATCCCTTGATCTGGCAATGTTCCTGCTAATGCAGCCCAGGATGCCATTAGCCTTCTTTGCAACAAGGACACACTGGTGGCTCATATTCAGCTTATCGTTTACTATAACCCAAGGTTCTTTTCCGAGGAGCTGCTGCTTAGCCAGTTGGTCCCCAGCCTGCATCAGGGTATGGGTCTGTTCCATCCTAAGTGCAGGACTTTGCACTTATCCTTGTTGAACTTCATGAGATTTCTTTCGGTCCAATCCTCCAATTTGTTTAGATCTCTCTGAATCCTAGCCGTACACCCTATCATATGTACTGCTTTCCCCAGCTTGGTGCCATCTGAAAACTTGCTGAGGGTTCACTCCATCTCATCTTCCAGGTCACTGATAAAAATATTGAAACTGGATGCCAAATAGACAGGTAATTACTACCCTCTGCGCCTAATGATCCCACCAGATTTCTATGTGCCTTACAGTCCATTCATCCAGCCTGTATTTCCTTAGCTTGCAAGAATGCTGTGGGAAACCATATCAAAAGCCTTGCTAAAATCAAGGTATATCACATCCACTGCTCTCCCCACAATCACAAAGCCAGTCATCTCATCATAGAAAGCAATCAGGTTGGTCATGCGTGATTTGTATTTGGCGAATCTATGCCAACTATTTCTAAGCACCATCTTTTCCTCCATGTACTTAGAAATGGATTCCTTGAGGACTTGCTCCATGATTTTTCCAGTAACTAAGGTGGAGCTGACCAGTTGGTAGTTTCCCGGATCCTCTTTCTTCCCTTTCTTAAAGATGGGCACTATATTTGTCCTTTTTCAATCATCTGGAACCTCTCCCAATCACCATGAGTTTTCAAAGATGATGTCCAGCAGCTCTGCAATCACATTGGCCAACTCCCTCAGCACCTTTGGATGTATTGAGTCTGGCCCATGGACTTGTACACATCTACATTTTCTAAATAGTCTCTATCTGTTTTTTCACCACTGTTGGCTGCTCACCTCCTCCCCAAACGGCATTCCCAGGTGCAGTAGTCTGGGAGCTGACCTTGCCTGTGAAGACTGAGGTGAAAAAGGTCTTGAGTGCTTCAGCCTTTTCCGCACCATCTGTCGCTAGGTTTCTTCCCCCATTCAGTAAGGGACTCACAATTTCCCTGATCTTCCTCTTGTTGTTGACATACTTGTAGAAACCCATCTTGTTACCCTTCACATCCCTTGCTAGCTGCAACTCCAATTGCACTTGGGCCTTCCTGATTTCATCCTGGCATGCCCAAGCAATACTTTTATACTCCTCCCTAGTTGTTTGTCCAAGTTTCCACTTCTGTAAGCTTCGTTTTTGTGTTTTAGCTCACTGAAAAGTTCTCTGCTAAGCCAAGTTGGTCTCAGGAGAAAAAGTCAAGTGAGCTTTTAGGAAGAGTGAGTGCTGAAAAAGAAAAAGGTGGGGAGCGGGGTTTGAAACTGATTCCTCCTGCATTCAGGAAGTAGGACTGCAGGTATATTTGCTGTAAACAAACAAGATCAGAGAACTGGAAGGGATTTCAAGGGTCATCTAGTATAGTACCACAATGCTCTACTTCTATATTAATATGATTGCTATGCAACTTTTATATTTACCCTACAACATTTCTATAAGGCAAGAAATGCATTATCCACATTTTGAAGATGAGGAACATGGACAGACTAAGGGCACAGATAGAAGTGATGGTTTGTTGCATGATCGGGCCCCTGAAGCAGTCTACAGCTGTGCCCTTACACAAGTGCATGGCTGCAGAATGCTTTAAAAGTGCAAGGTTAAGATGGAGGTGCTCCAAAGTGGAACACATTCATTAATTTGTGTCAGCAGGCACTGAGAGCAGGGCCAGGCTGATGTATCCCACCCCTACTCCCAGTGCTGTCTTCAGAATGGGAGAGGGAGAAGGTTCCACCAACCCCACCCTCCAGCGCAGGCTGGGGAAACCCCAGATGGAACCCCCTCCCCTCCCTTCTTACCCAAGGCATAAGAGACTCAATCAAGTTCAATTCCCACCTCCACCTGAAGGGATTTGTCTCTATCACCTAGGTCAGAGGTGGCCAATTATTTTGGTTGGAGGGCCACTTAATGAGTTTTGGTGAGCTATCAAGGGCCACATGGGTAACCCCACCCCCTGAAAGTTGTCCTGCCTCCTGGTCACCATCTTGGGACAGGAAGTCTCACCCCTAACCCCTGACCTTTGCCACCATAAGTCCTCCCCTTGCCCCTGATATACTCCTTTTGAGAGGAGAGTTTGCCATCTTGAAACTGGAAAAAAAACCCCAAATCATATGCTAAAAAAATCAAACATTTACTATAACATACTTTAATTTTATTTAAAAAATGTTGTTGTCTCTATTTATGTGTGTTTGCATAGGGTATGTAGAGGTGATTGCATAATAGATCAAAATACACTCTTACTCTTGTACAGTGTGTGTGAGGGGGGTTAAGGAGATGTATGTGGGGGCTGTGTGGTTTGGGTGTGGGTATGGTGAGTGGAGTGTGTGTGGAAGGGCGTGGGTTGGGAGTAGAGGAGTATGTGTGTAGGGTATGCAGTTGGGGTAAGGGTGTGTGGGAGAATGTGGGTATGGGTATGGTAGGGGTGGGAGGTGACAGTGTGTGTGGGAGGCTGTGGGTGTGTTTGGGGGTATGGTGGGATGTGTGGAAGGGTGTCAGTGTGTGTGTGGATATGGTGGGGGGTGTGGGAGTGTGTGTGGGCATGACTGGGGTTATGGTAGGGGTGTGGGACTGTGTTTGGGGGCTGTGATAAGGCATGGGGTTATAGTGGGAGGAGTGGAAGTGTGTATAGGGGCTGTGGGAGGGTGTGGGTGTGTGTTGGGAGTATGGTGGGGAGCCAGTCCCACCTATTCCATCTTGGTTGCAGTGCACAGTTCCCAACTTCAAGGCTAGGACCCATATGGTGCGGCACAGGGTCAGCCCGGCCTGGACTGGCACAACACAAGCTGCAAGGCCAGCGACTGTACAGTGCAGCACAGAACCAGCCCAGCTTGGCCCATCCCCTCCCTGCCATGCCACATGGGTCTTGGCCTTGCAGCAGGGAACCGCATGCTGCATCTGGGATGAGCCAGGCCAGGCTAGCTCCATGCTGCGTTGTGTGGGTCTTGGCCTCACAGCTGGGAATTATGGCAGGGAACCAGCCCAGGCTGGCCCAGCCCAGAAGCATGCAGTTCTCCACTGCAAGGCAGGGACCCATGCAGCATGGCATGGAGAGGACAGGCCAGGCTGTTCCTGTGACATGCAGCCAGAACTGCATTGTGTCATGCTTGGCCGGGCTGCGTGCTGGCCAGGGCTGACAGGGCTATTCTGCTTCTCTCACCTCCAGCTATGGCTACTGCTGCTCCCGCTGCTGCTGCCTCTGATACGCTGCTCCACTCTGGGTGGGTGGGTGGGCAGGAAGCTTCAACAGGAGGCTCCTGCCCAGTGCATGGAGCTCTGGCTCCAGCTCCCAACTGGCTTCCACCCACTTCACCCCTGAAGGTGGGTGGAGCAGGTGGAAGGCAGCCAGGAGCTGGAGCTGGATCTCCATGTGTCGGGTAGAAGCCTCCCACTGAAGCTTCCCCCCACCCACCCACCTGGAGATGCATGGTGTGGCATGTTGCAGCAGGAGCCACAGCTGGAGGTGAGGGGAGCAGAATGGCCAGGTGATGCTGTGCTCCCTTTGCCTCCAGAGGCCACTCCTTCTCCCACTCCTGCCCCCTGCTGCGCTACTCCCGCCAGGTGTGTGTGTAGGGTGCAGCTTCAGCCCAGCAGCTCTCGCTGGAGGTGAGAGGAGAAGAGGAGCATCTGGGTGGCTGCAGCTGCACTGCAAACAGCCCTGCCAGAAGCCACACGCTGGCTGGAGCTGGGGCTGGGAGGAGTGCAGGAGCGGGCTGCCCAGGTGGGGCTCAGGTCCATGTGGAGCATTACAGAGGCAGCCTTGGTGAGCCAGATCTGGCCTGTGAGCCATATTTTGCCTTCCCCAACCTAGGTGAATGCCTAAATCACGAGGCTTTAGGCTAGTCTGGGGCTAGGACATGGGGATATTTTCCATATCTCATGTCAAAGCATAGCACTATACAACAAAGAACTTGGGTTCATTGGCCCTGAGGCAGACAGCAAGAGTAAGCATGACTATAGTCTAATATTTAGTTCACTCAACAGACATGGAGAGTCGTGGGTTCTGGCTCTTCCTGCAAGAACTGTTTAGGCATTGTATCACAATTTTGAATTGAAAAATTTCTCAGAGCAAGGGTCAGAATTAAGCCAGACCCCAGAATTCCCCAATCCTGGGTGTGTATCATAACCGGGTTTTGTCATAACAGGAGCCCAGGTTTTCCGTTTCTGATGGGAAAATGGAGAAAAACACGGATTTTCCCCATTACCCAAGGAAAACATGGATTTCTCATTTTAATGTGTGTGTGTGGGAGGCGGCGGCTGAGTAGAGCCGGGCCGGGTCAAGCCCCGCCCAGGCCCCTACTTCACCCAGCCCCCCAGGGAGCCACGCGACCGGAGCCGCACGAACAGGCTGCACAAACAGGCACGCTTCTCTGCCAGCGCGTGAGTTAGCACGGAGTTCGCGCGGGAGGGAGTGCGGGTGGGCGCCGGACCCTGCCTGCGCACCCCCCAGGGTAGACAGTCCCAGCCGTAGCCAGCCTACCAGAGGCATGACACGGATGGGCATGCGCCGCACCCCGAGGGTCCCCTCGGGCTCCGCGGGCCCCCCATCTGGCACCTCAGAGACAGCCACCCAGACGGAGCCCCTGGTTCCAGGCTCCACGCAGACGGAGCCCCTGGCTCTTGGCTGTGGGTGCTGCCTGTCCCTTTTTCAGGCTCTGGGGCCTGGGAGCATGGCGACCTCCCCTTGCGGGGTCTGCTCCCTTTTGGGGTCTCTGGCGCGCCAGCTGGAGGAGCTCCAGGCCACAGTCCACAGACTGCGTGCCATCAGGGACTGCAAGCAGGAGATAGACTCCTACTGCCAGGCCCTTCTCCCCCGGGAGGCAGAGGGTAGATCACAGTCTCCCTCCAGGCCAGAGGAGGACTCTGGGACCTCCTGCTGTGTCCAGCCAGGGGCATGGACCACGGTGGTCAAGGGCCCGAAGGCCCACCGCACCAAGGCCCCTCCCCCGCCAGAACTGAGCAACAGGTACGCACCTCTTGCTGCCCCAGCAGAGCCTGCTGAGTTGCTGCCCCCACAGGCAACATCGGCCTAACTGCAGCTCCCGCCCCTGCTCTCCCCAAGACAAAACGTAAGGTGTTTGTTGTGGGAGACTCCCTCCTGAGGGGGACTGAGGGGCCACTCTGCCACCCCGACCACTTAGCCTGGCAAGTCTGCTGCTTCCCAGGGGCCCGCATCCGGGACATTGCGGAGAGGATCCCCAAGCTCCTCAAACCCACAGACCACTATCCCATGCTCCTTATTCATGTGGGCACCGATGACACGGCTCGGAGCACTCCCAGCCAGGTCATGAGGCGCTACAGGGATTTGGGAGCGGGGCTTAAAGGCCTGGGGGCACAGGTGGTATTCTCGTCGATCCTCCCAGTCTCAGGCTATGGGCTGAGAAGGGACAGGAGGATCCAGGTAGTGAACCAAAGACTGCAGCACTGGTGTCATCAGGAAGGCTTTGGCTTCCATGGTCACAGCCCGCTCTTTGGCGAGAGACAGTGAGCTGCTGGGAAGAGATGGTCTCCACCTCTCTCCCCTAGGGAGGAGGCTCTTCTCAGCCAGACTGGCTGACCTGCTCCACCGGGCTTTAAACTAAGCCCGCTGGGGGACGGGGGGACTACCACCACTGGTGGCCCGCTGAGCAATCCTTGCAAAGCCAGCGGATCACGGCACTCAAGGGAGCCCACCCCAGCCCCAGCCCTGGTAAAATCTGTGGGCAAGGAAGGAGCCCCCCAGGGGGCACTTGCCTGCCTGTACACTAATGCCAGGAGCTTGGGGAATGAGCAGGAGGGAGTGCAAACAATTACGATGTCATAGGGATCACGGAGACCTGGTGGGACTCCACCCATGACTGGACCACAGGGATAGATGGCTATACCCTGTACAGGAGGGATCATGTAGAGAAAAGGGGCGGGGGTGTAGCTCTCTATGTTAAGGAAAGCTACACGTCCCTGCAAGCTGATATTGGCGACCAGGGTGGACGGCTGGAGACCCTCTGGGTTAAAATCTGTGGGGAACACGGCACAGGGGACACAATGGTGGGAGTCTATTACAGACCTCCCACCCAAAGTCCTGAGCTAGACCAGGAGTTTGCCCAGGAACTGGCTGAGGCAGCTTGCTCCAGGACCATGGTTGTCATGGGTGACTCCAATTACCCAGACATCTTGTGGGAGGATCGCTCAGCAAAATCTGAGCGGTCGCAGAGCTTCTTCTCGTGCGTGGATGACCTCTACCTGACTCAAGAAGTCTATGGGCCAACGAGAGGCAAAGCGCTGCTTGACCTGGTGCTGGCTACTGGGGATGACCTAGTTGGCGACCTAGTGATCGATGGGAAGCTGGGTGACAGCGACCACGAGCTGATCACCTTCACCATCCGCCGAAAAGCTGGCAAGTCAGTCAGCAACACGGAAGTCCTTGACTTCAGGAAAGCCAACTTTGACAAGCTCAGGAGGCTTGTCAGTGAGGCCCTAAGGGACTGTGACCACAGGGAGAGGGGAGTTCAAGAAGAGTGGTTGCTCCTGAAGGGAGCGATCCTCAGTGCACAAACTAAGTCTATTCCATCTCGGAGGAAAGGCAGCAAGAGGGCACAGCAGCCCCCCTGGCTCTCCAGGGACCTAGCAGACCTCCTGAGGCTAAAAAGAAAGGCCTACAAAGGATGGAGGATGGGAGTCACCTCCAAGGAGGATTATTCTGCACTGGTCCGGTCCTGTAGGGAGCAGACCAGGAAAGCCAAGGCTGCAACTGAACTCCAGCTAGCTTTGAGCATCAAGGACAATAAAAAGTCCTTTTTCAGATATGTGGGGAGCCGGAGGAAAAGCAGGGGCAACGTTGGACCCCTGCTGAACCAGATGGGGCAACTGACAACTGACGCCCAGGAAAAAGCCAACCTATTAAATAGGTACTTTGCATCGGTCTTTCATCAGCCTCATGGGACGCCCATGCCTGCTACAGGGCCGGGAAGTCCGGGTGAGGGTGATCCCCTGCCCTCCATTAAAGCTGACTTCGTGAAGGAACATCTTGAGAAGCTGGATACCTTCAAGTCAGCCGGCCCTGACAATCTTTGCCCCAGGGTACTCAAGGAGCTGGTGAGCATCATAGCCCAGCCTCTAGCGCGGATCTTTGAAAACTCTTGGCGCTCTGGTGTAGTGCCCGAAGACTGGAAGAAGGCCAATGTGGTGCCTATCTTCAAGAAAGGGAGGAAAGTGGATCCGGCTAACTATAGGCCCATCAGCCTGACTTCTATCCCGGGGAAGATCTTAGAAAAGTTTATTAAGGAGGCCATCCTTAATGGACTGGCTGACGCCAACATCTTAAGGGATAGCCAGCACGGGTTTGTTGCTGACCTGGACAGGCTCAGCAAGTGGGCGGATGAGAATCTGATGGTGTTCAACGCCGATAAATGCAAGGTTCTCCACCTTGGGAAAAAAAACCCGCAGCATCCTTATAGGCTTGGCAGTGCTATGTTGGCTAGCACTATGGAAGAAAGAGACTTGGGGGTCATCATTGACCACAAGATGAACATGAGCCTGCAATGCGATGCTGCGGTTAGTAAAGCGACCAAAACGCTGGCTTGCATCCATAGATGCTTCTCACGCAAATCCCGGGACGTCATTCTCCCCCTGTACTCGGCCTTAGTGAGGCCGCAGCTGGAGTACTGCGTCCAGTTTTGGGCTCCACAATTCAAAAAGGATGTGGAGAAGCTTGAGAGAGTCCAGAGAAGAGCCACACGCATGATCAGAGGTCAGGGAAGCAGACCCTACGATGACAGGCTGAGAGCCCTGGGGCTCTTTAGCCTGGAAAAGCGCAGGCTCAGGGGTGATCTGATGGCCACCTACAAGTTTATCAGGGGTGACCACCAGTATCTGGGGGAACGTTTGTTCACCAGAGCGCCCCAAGGGATGACGAGGTCGAATGGTCACAAACTACTACAAGATCGTTTCAGGCTGGACATAAGGAAGAATTTCTTTACTGTCCGAGCCCCCAAGGTCTGGAACAGCCTGCCACCGGAGGTTGTTCAAGCGCCTTCATTGAACACCTTCAAGATGAAACTGGATGCTTATCTTGCTGGGATCCTATGACCCCAGCTGACTTCCTGCCCTTTGGGCGGGGGGCTGGACTCGATGATCTTCCGAGGTCCCTTCCAGCCCTAATGTCTATGAAATCTATGAAATCTAATGGCAAACCCCACAGATTTTGCAGTTTTGCGAAGAACTCTCTTCAGGTTGGCAGATTTCCAGCCTGTGGGGGGCTGGGAGGGAGCAGGAGAAAGGTAGCTAGGCAGTGCCATGTGCATGTACAGCCTGTAGCTCCTGCGGGCAAGTGGGAGAGGGGGTATTGAGGCTCCCATAAGGAGGGAGGGAGTTGGGCAAGGCTGGGATTGGAGTTGCTGCCCAGCCAGGTGGTGCATGGGGCTTGGGGCACAGGGCCGCAATACATGGCCACAGGGCCCCAGTGGGGAGCTGGATGGAGCTGCAGGCAGCTCATCCAGGGGGTGGGGAGTGAGGCTGGCTCCCTGCCATTGCACATACTCCCAGGGGACAGGGGGACCCGTGGCCCCCAGAACTATGCACAAGGCAGGCACAAGCTCCCCGCCCTATTGCCCTTCCCCAGGGCATCCACAGTCCAGTGGGTGTGACCCGGCATGGCAGGGCAGAGTGGGGTTGCATAGGAAGCTGGTTGCCTCTGGGAGCTCGGTGCTGCCCTGGCAAGGCATTCCCAGCATGCATAGCAGCAGGAGAGGTGGCATTCTGGGGTTGTGCCCTTCATTGCTGCTGTGCAGGCAGGGGACATGTCGCCAGGGCAGCGCAGAGCTTGCAGCGGCAAGCAACTTCCCTGTGTGGCCCTATACTATGCCCTGCAGCACTAGGTCACATCTGCTGGACTGCAGAGGCCCTGGAGGAGGGCAGCATGGCGGGGAGCCTGAGCTCACAGTGGGTAGCCTGTACCCTCCCCCTCCCCACATGCATATCTAGGAGGGTATGGGTCCCCCTATCCCGTGAGAGTGCACATAGTGGTGGGGAGCCGGTACCAGCCTGCCCCAGCCCACCCTAGGCAGGCAGCAGGCAATGGGGATGGGGAAACAGGCTATGCTTTGCTGCAGTAGTCATCACCTGCTGCCAGGGGCAGAGGGCTGTGGACCTAAGTTCCTGACCATGTAGCCCTGGCAGCTGGAGGCCCCCTCCAGCAGGGCTGCAGGGGGCATCAATAGGGGTGGGGGGACTGTGTGGGGGGGAGTGAGGGGCACCAGCCACCAGGGCTGGGGGGGGCTTTCATTTTAATCACAGATTTTGGGGGTTTTATCAGATAATTGCAATTCTTTTTATCAGAGAACACCTGGTCATAACTATTAGACTATAGAGTTATACTCCCTCTTTTGCACCCTCAAGCCCCTTATCTTTCCCAAAGTATCAAGTATTCTTTTCTGCATGGTGAAGTAGCTCCAAAAGGATGAGTAGTGAGTGCTTCCACTGCAGAAAAGCCTGTAGCCTGGTGATTAGTGTAACCTGGGCGGTACTCCAAAAGGTACCCCCTCTCCAATTGAAGGGATCAAAGCAGGTTCACAAGTGCTGTGGGAGGTGTAGGGACTCTCCTCCCTCTATAGAGCAGAGCCAGACCACCAATGGGGATTTAACCATATACCTTTTAATGAGGGAACAATAGTGGGAACATAACAGGCATAATCAGGGGGATATAGTGGACACTACAATGCCCCAAGGGGCAGGATTCAACAAAGGTTAGACACTTAACATCATTGACAAAAGCCAGGGTTAACAAAATATAAAACACAAACAGCAGAGCAAACAATACTGGTTGGGGAAATATAAAAAGGCACAAAATACAAAATGTCAAAGAACAAAGAAATATAGGGCCTAAGTACCTGGAAAGGGAGAAAAACACAATGGCTCCTTTCCACTGCAAGAGGAATGTTCCCTTGTTAGCTCACTCACCCTAAATCACCAAAGTTGGGAGTTGAACTTGTATCTCCAATGTGATAAGCAGGAGCATTGCCACACAACCACCAGTGTTAGTACTGCTTGCTAGTGCTAGAGGGTCTTGACCTTTCTGGAGCCCCAGCCTCACATCGAGCTGCCTGGTCTCTGATTGGAGGAGCTAGAAGCTGAGCTGGGAACCCCTCAGGTAACGGCTCAGATCCTTGTTGAAGCGGGAACCCTCTCCTGCTGGCCACAGCCTCTCATAGGGGATCCTGGAGCTGAGCAGGAACCCTCTCCTGCTGGCCACACGCCGTGCTGCTGAGGATCCAACTGCTGCCTGCTCCTTGAGGCTCTTCTGGGGCAACTGCTTCCACCCCGCTGGCTCAGCTCTTGCCAGCTCCTTCCTCATGGTCCCTCACTGGTCTCTTCCCCAAGTCAGCCGTGCTGCCCCTTTTATCCCCCTGCAGGTGACCCAAGGGGCCAATGAGGGAACATGAGGGGTGAATATCTGGGGCCTGATTGGTGAGGAAAGGGAATCCCAAGTCCTCCAATCATCTTTTACCTCTTCAAAACCCCTGGGCTAGGTCACTGCCAGCTAGCCCGTCACATTAGGTTACTCTGCAAATGTCCCCCTGCCCCCAAAACCTTTCAAACTTGTTTTCATCATTCTTGGTAATTATTTATTATTAGGCTGGGATTTTCAGAGAACTAAAATACAGACAGTGTTGCCAACCTGAAGCATTGAAAAGCCATGTCTCCAAAAATTGTGCAGTTGGCTCAAAAGCCAGATGATTTTAAAATAATAAAATGTGGGATTGTTTCTTCACAGCTGCAAGACATACACACTTTTCTTAAAAACTGAAAGCTGAGCTTCTCATATAGGCACCTGATTCCACAATCTGCAACTTTAATAAAACACAAATCATCAAGAGACTTTAAACTAAATTGCAAGATTTGGCAATAATACCTCAGTGCAAGGTTTAAATTCCTCAAGCTGCTTTGAAAACCTCCACTTTGGGTTTTATTTTAAGTCTAATGTTGGGGGTACAATCTGCTTTGCAGTTGCCCAGTAAATTTTGCATGTGGCATCTAAGGCCTTATCTGGGTGAAGGCTCACTGTTCTCATTTTGTGGTTTCACTTCCCTCTGTTGATTATTTCTGGCAGAGTTGTTAACCTTGGCTACTCCCTAGGGTTCTACTCTGAATCCCATGGTTTTTAAACATGTACATGCTTTCTCTGGCTGATGGCTTTAATTTTATGGGTTATCTAATCACCATTAACTGACAACTCTTACATCTGTTTCTCCTGCTCTGATCATGTCTCTCCGGTGACCTGTGAACAGGAATGTGGTTTTCAACTGTAAAATTTGTGGCTGGCAAAGAATGTTTTAAAACTAAATAAATAAAATTGAAGTGATCAACCTTGGTGTTAAACTATTACTAAATTCTGTGTCTTTTATAATCTTGCCACTCAACTAATTGTGCCTTTCAAATATGCTGACTGAAGCGCTGCAGGGTACAAAAATATTTTAGATCTCTAAATGCCATTTTAGGTGCAGATTTAAAAATGTCACACAATGCCCCCTCAAAAAACTCATGAACTTTGCTAGAGTACATGTTTCTGTCTCCCAAACTCACTAAGAAATTTTAACTGAAGGCTTTAAAACATATTGAATTAAATACTCTACATTCTTATGTGTTAGACTTCTTGCTGCAATAACTAGCAAGATGGTATCTATCTTATTTCAGATTTAACTTCCAAACAATACGATTTGCAGGTTATGTGGGTACCTGCCCCTTCAGAAGGACCTGCCCAGCATGTAAGGTCTTATTTATATTTACTACTTAGTAGAAAGCTTCTACTTTGGGATCAAGCTACAAGCTGACATTGGTGCCCAGGGTGGATGACTGGAGACCCTCTGGGTTAAAATCTGCAGGGAACACGGTACAGGGGACACAATGTCTACTACAGTCTACTACAGACCTCCTGCCCAGGATCAAGAGCTTGACCAGGAGTTCACTAGGGAATTGGCCGAGGCCACACACTACCGTTGCATGGTTGTCATGGGAGACTTCAACTAAGCAAAGCTTTCTCTCATAGGTGGATGAGCTCTATCTGATGCAAGATGTCGACGGGCTGACGAGAGGTAAAGTGCTGCTCGACCTGGTTCTGGCAATGGGGGACAGCCTAATCAGCAACCCAATGATCGAAGGGAAGCTGGGTGACAGTGACCACGAGCTGATCACCTTCACCATCCGCTGTAAAGTTGGCAAGTCAGTCAGCAATACAGAAGTCCTTGATTTCAGGAAAGCTGACTTTGACAAGCTCAGGAGGCTTGTCAGGGAGGCCCTAAAGGAGAGGAGAGTTCAGGATGAGTGGTTGCTCCTCAAAGAAGCGATCCTGGATGTGCAAGCAAAGTCTATCCCATCTCGGATGAAAGGCAGCAAAAGGGCACAGCAGCCCCCCCGCCTCTTAGCAGACCTCCTGCATCTAAAAAAAAAGACCTACAAAGGATAGAGGACAGGATCCACCTCCAAGGAGGAATACTCTGCACTGGTCCAGACTTGCAGGGAGCGAATCAAGAAAGCCAAAGCTGCGACAGAACTCCAATTAGCTACAAGTATCAAGGACAATAAAAAGTCGTTTTTTAAATATAGATTTCATAGATTTCATAGACATTAGGGCTGGAAGGGACCTCGGAAGATCATCGAGTCTAGCCCCCTGCCCAAGGGGCAGGAAGTCACCTGGGTGCATAGGATGGGAGCAAGATAAGCATCCAAATTTCTCTTGAAGGCGCTCAACGTGGGTGCTTGAACCACCTCCGATGGCAGGCTATTCCAGACCTTGGGGGCTCGGACAGTAAACAAATTCTTCCTTACGTCCAGCCTGAAACAGTATTGCTGGAGTTTATATCCATTCAAACTTGTCATCCCTTGGGGTGCTCTGGTGAACAATTGTTCCCCCAGATCCTGGTGAACACCCCTTGTAAACTTATAAGTGGCCATCAGATCGCCCCTGAGCCTGCGCTTTTCCAGGCTAAAGAGCCCCATAGCACTCAGCCTGTCATCATAAGGTCTGTTTTCCTGACCTCTGATCATGCGCGTGGCTTTTCTCTGGACTCTCTCAAGCTTCTCCACATCCTTTTTTAATTGTGGAGCCCAAAGCTGGATGCAATACTCCAGCTGTGGCCTCACCAATGCTGAGTATACTGGGAGAACGATGTCCTGGGATTTACTTGAGAAGCATCTATGAATGCAAGCCAGCGTTTTACTCGCTTTACTAGCCTCAGCATCACATTGAAGGCTCATGTTCATCTTGTGTTCAGTCATGACCCCTCAAGTCCTTTTCATCCATAGTGCTAGCCAGTGTAGCACTGCCAAGCCTATAAGAATGCTGCAGGTTTTTCTTCCCAAGGTGGAGAACCTTGCATTTTTCGGTGTTAAACATCATCAAGTTCTTGGCCGCCTATTTCCTGAGCCTGTCAAGGTCAGCCTGGATCACCCTCCTGTCTTCAGGTGTGGATGCTTTACCCCAGAGTTTGGTATCATTGGTGAACTTGGCCGGTCTGCTTCTGACTCCAATGTCCACATCATTAATGAAAATGTTGAACAATATGGGTCCAAGGACAGAGCCTTGGGGGACCTTATTGGTCACAGGGCACCATAACGATTGACTTCTGTCAACCACCACCCTCTGGGTCCGACCACGGAGCCAATTCCCCAGCCAGCGGATCTTGGTGGACCCGAAGCCACAGTTGGCCAGTTTTGCCAAGAGGTGATCATGGGATACCAGATTGAAGGCTTTTTTGAAGTCAAGTTATATGACATCAATCTCCTCTCCCTTGTCCAGGTGATAGGTCACCTGATTGTAGAAGGAAATGAGATTAGTCAAACAAGACCTACCAGCAACAAACCCATGCTGGCTATCCCTCAGGATATTGCTGTCAGCTAGTCTGTTAAGAATGGCCTCTTTGATAATCTTTTTCAAGTCCTTGCCCAGGATAGAGTTCAGGCTGATGGGCCTGTAGTTTGCCGGATCCACTTTCCTCCCTTTCTTGAAGATAGGCACCACATTGGCCTTCTTCCAGTCTTCGGGCACTTCACCAGAGCACCAAGAGTTCTCAATGATCCATGCCAGGGGCTGAGCTATGATGCTAGCCGGGTCCTTAAGTACCTTGGGGTGTAGACTGTCAGGGCAGGCCAGGGCCATCTCATAGGGTCCCAACAGGTACACAGGGCACCAGGGTTGGCGCCCAGTGATCCCTCCGAGGGGCAGCTGGCCGGGGTGGCAGGGGCCCAGGCAGCCCTCCACGAGGCCATGTCAAGCTGGAGGTCTGGAAGGGGACTGATCCAGTGGGCCAGGCTGGGCGGCAGTTCCAGGAGGCTGGGCAGAAATCCAACTTCGCCCTGGTGATCTGCCTGAGGGCCGGGCAGGCCGGGGCTTTCTTGAAGGGTCCCGGCAGGTACACGGGGCCCTGCAGTCAGCACCCAGTGACCCCTCTGAGGGGCGGCTGGCCCGGATTGGGGCAGCAGGGGCCCGGGCAGCCCTCCACAAGGCCATGTCAACCTGGAGGTCCGGAAGGGGATTGATCTGGCTGGCCAGGCCGGGTGAGAGTTCCAGAAGCCTGGGTACTAATCCAACTTCACCCTGGTGACCTGCCCAAGGGCTGGGGAGGCCAGGGTGCTTCCTTGGGAGTAGCGGGGTTCTCCTGTGGGAGAACTGGGTTGACCTGCAGTCCACCGTGGGAATTCGAAAAATTTCACCTGGCCCGCTCTCCTGTGTTGCAAGCGGTTGACATGGGCTCTCCGGCGTGGCCCAGAAGTCCGTAAAGGGTCGCTGTGAGTGCATTGCCCGATGGTTCGATCCAGGCTTTTGGTGCCTCACCCCGGTGGTGGGGCCAGGTGCCACATTCACAAAACTCTTAGGAAACGTTCGCAGAGATTTTCAGGAACATGGTTTTCAGGACCCTAAATGCCCATCTTTGGTTCCAGGAAGGAGGTCAGAGAAACTTCCAGGGCAGAACCGTGCTGCACCCAAAGGTCAAACCCAAGTTTTGTGCCCCACTGCCAAGAGGGGGATGGCGGACACTTTGGCGCATGAGCTCCCGGTCCAGTTCTCATACCTGGCTGACCCCCCTGGGCCATGGCTTCCATGGGCCTGGGCCATGCCCCGGACACCGCTTCTGCGCTCCTTTCTCTGATCAATGTGGCAAACCCTCTTTGGGGGACGGCTCTTCGCGGGCCAGCGGTCCCCCCACCAGTGTTCAGGCAAGGTGGTTACCTCTCCCCCCGTTCTTCTCTTTTCCTCTCTACCAATCAATGTGGCAACTGCAGTCACATCGGGGAGGGCCCTTAGTGGGCCGGCAGTCCCCCCACCAGTGTTCAGGTGAAGTGACTACCTCTCCTACCCACGTGACCCCCTCCGTTGGAGACTAGGCTCTTCCCCCTCCCCAGAGGACGAGGTTTGGCCGAACCTGTGCTGAGTGAGACCGAGCTGCCCTGGGAGCCCTCCCAGAGGTCTGACCATGCTGAGAGATGCTGATGAGAGTCAGCAGGCCCAGCTGGGGGAGTCCCGCGAGGGGCCCCACCCTGCCCCGCCCCTCCGCCCTCCCCATCTTGTGGATGCTGTCTTCTCTAGCAGTCACTGTGTGGGCGGATGCCCATGGTGCCCCGAGGGGGTGCACCCTGGGGAAAGCAGGTGGGAAGTGGGCACTCAGGTACCTGCCCTTCCCTCCCCGCCATCCTTCCCTGTGCCGCTGCACTGTGGTCCCCATGCCTTCCCCACCCCAAGGAAGGGGCCTTGTGGGGCCGCCAATGGGCAGGGGCTGCAGGTGGGAAAGTCCCTGGCCCTCCTGGGCCAGTGGGCGCCTGTCTGTGAGGCTCCCCCACCCCACTGTCCCTCACCCGAGGAGCGCAGCTACCTGGTTGATCCTGCCAGTAGCATATGTTTGTCTCAAAGATTAAGCCATGCATGTCTAAATACACACGGCCAGTACAGTGAAACTGAGAATGGCTCATTAAATCAGTTATGGTTCCTTTGGTTGCTCCAACCGTTACTTGGATAACTGTGGTAGTTCTAGAGTGAATACATGCCGACAAGTGCTGACCTCCGGGGATGCGTGCATTTATCAGAACAAAACCAACCCGGGCTCGCCCGGCCGCTTTGGTGACTCTAGATAACCTCGGACCGATCACACCCCACCCCGTGGTGGTGACAATGCATTTGAATGTCTGCCCTATCAACTTTCAATGGTACTTTCTGTGCCTATCATGGTGACCACAGGTAACGGGGAATCAGGGTTCGATTCCAGAGAAGGAGCCTGAGAAACAGCTACCACACCCAAGGAAGGCAGCAGGCTCACAAATTATCCACTCCCGACCCGGGGAGGTAGTGACAAAAAATAATAATACTGGACTCTTTCAAGGCCCTGTAATTGGAATGAGTACACTTTAAATCCTTTAACGAGGATCCATTGGAGGGCAAGTCTGGTGCCAGCAGCCACGGTAATTCCAGCTCCAATAGTGTATATTAAAGTTGCTTCAGTTACAAAGCTCATAGTTGGACCTTAGGATCGAGCTGGTGGTCTGCCACAAGGTGAGCTACTGCTTGTCCTAGCCCCTGCCTCTCAGCGCTCCCTTGATGCTCTTAACTGAGTGTCCTGGGGATCTGAAGTGTTTACTTTGAAAAAATTAGCATGTTCAAAGCAGGCTGGTTGCTGGAATACTCCAGCTAGCAATAATGGAATAGGACTCCGTTTCTATTTTGTTGGTTTTCGGAACTAGGGCCGTGATTAAGAGGGACGGCCGGGAACATTTGTACTGTGCCGCTAGAGGTGAAATTTTTGGACCAGTGCAAGATGAACCAATATGAAAGCATTTGCCAAGAATATTTTCATTAAACAAAAGTTGGAGGTTCGAAACGATCAGATACCATCATAGCTCCGACCATAAACAATGCCAACTAACAATCCAGCAGTGTTATTCCCATGACCAGCCAGGGAGCTTCCAGGAAACCAAAGTCTTTGGATTCCAGGGGGATTATGGTTGCAAAGCTGAAACTTAAAGGAATTGACAGAAGGGCACCACCAGGAGTGGAGCCTGCGGCTTAATTTGACTCATCACGGGAAACCTTACCCGGCCCAGATACGGAAAGGATTGACAGATTGATAGCTCTTTCTCGATTCTGTGGGTGGTGGTGCATGGCCGTTCTTAGTTGGTGGAGCAATTTGTCTGGTTAATTCCGATAATGAATGAAACTCTGGCATGCTAACTAGTTATGCGACCCCTGAGCAGTCGGCGTCCAACTTCTTAGAGGGACAAGTGGGGTTCAGCCACCCGAGTTTGAGCATTAACAGATCTGTGATGCCCTTAGATGTCCAGGGCTGCACACGCGCTACACTGACTGGCTCAGTGTGTGTCTACCCTACGCCGACAGGTGCGGATAACCCGTTGAACCCCATTCATGATGGGGATCAGGGACTGCAATTATTCCTCATGAACGAGGAATTCCCAGTAAGTGCGGGTCATAAGCTTGCGTTAAGTCCCTGCCCTTTGTACACGCCGCCCATAGCTACTACCAACTGGATGGTTTAGTGAGGTCCTCAGAACGGCCCCACCGGGGTTGGTCACAGCACTGGTGGAGTGCTGAAAAGACGGTCAAACCTGATTATCTAGAGAAAGTAAAAGTCGTAACAAGGTTTCTGTAGGTGAACCTGCGGAAGGATTGGGGTCACTGCATGTGGTGCCAGCTTTGCAGGCGCAGGGTGGGGGGCTGTGCCCCCCATCCCTGCCTCCGGTGGCTGTGTGTGCATGCACGCCAGCCACGTCTGGGCCTCCAGGCCCTTGTGTAGACCAGCCCTGGGCCACACCACTTGGCATGCAGGATGGGTCACCCAGCCGTGGGAGGCCCAGGCACCGAGCGGCCTCTAGCTCCCCTGAGTGGCACCCTCCACCCCCACTCCCCTCCCCTTGGGACCCGAGGGGAGATAAGGAGTGGGGTCCCTGGAAGGGCTCCCGCCTGGTGCCGGGGGTTTTCTCTTAGCAGCGTTGGTCTATCACTGGGCCGCCCGCCCTGCTATGTGGCGGTGTCCTCTCTTGCTCTCGCGTCCATGTCACCCCAGCCTCCCTCTGGGCTGCACTCCTCAGTGGGCTGGTCAGCCGGTCCGTGCCCCTCGCTCATATCCCCGGGTTTCCACCCTGGACCCCTCAGCCCAGCTGAGCAGGGGTGGGAAAGGGACCCAGGCATGGTGGGACGCTTAGCCGTCGGCCACCACCACGGGTGGGTGTCCGTGGTGGCTGGGACAGCTGGCATGGGACGGGGAGGGCCCATCCAGGGGGGCGGCCCCAGCCGTGTCAGCCCCCAGGGAAACAGCTGGGACTTGAGAGAAACCCTGGCCCCCCCGTGATGGGAAGGCACTGGCCATGGCAGTGAGTCCTGGGTGCTGCCCCCCGGGTGGATGATTCTCCCTCCCTTGTCAGCTCATGCAGCTGGCTGCAGGATGCTGGGCTCAGCTCCACGTCCCCCTCCAACATCTATCTCTCGCTCTCCCATCTGTGGAGGGTGAGGCGTCGTCCAGAAGGTGCGGGGTTGGGACCACCTGGAGTTTGGAACCTTTTTTCTCACCCAGGTTACCAGGTACCTAGCGCTCTGTCCCCTCACCTTTCCCCGCTCCATGGGGCAGGCGGGGGGGTGGGTGAAGGTTCAAAGACTCGTGCGCCCCGAGGGGTCTGCGTGGGCAGCCACGGGAGGTCTGCCGAGGTAGGGCGGGCATGTGTGGACGTGCCCGTGCCCTCGGCAGTCCCTGCCCGTGCAGCCCCCGGGACGGAGAGGGGTCACCCTGCCTCCCTCTCTGCAGAGGAGCCTGAAAGGTGATTGCCTGTGGGCTGCGGCTCCCTTGCCACCGTCATCCCATTGCCCGGACCATCCCTCCAAACCCCCCTGCCTAACGCAGTCACCCCCTCTGCACCCTGGGTGGGGTGAGGGATGGCCAAGGGGAGTAAAGGAGGCTCATAGTCCCGGGCACGGATGCAGGAGCACTGTGGAGCCACCAGAGCTCGCAGCACGCCCGGCCATGCCCCCCTGAGCTGAGCACCTGGACTGACCCCCACAATGGAGGGCTCACCTTTGTGGCCACAGCCCTCCTTCAGGTTGTTAAAACTCTCTCCTGTGTTCGTCTAGTATGTAGGGCTCCCCCTGAGGGAAGGCAGGCAACTGGCTGGGCAGGAACGCCTTCCCTCCCACAACCCCCACTGGGTCGCTGCGGTGGGGGAGGAAGGCCAGCTCGGGGACCCCATCCCGACCATGTGCAGAGTCAGGAGCTCATCCTCCCTCTGGCTTGGCTTCTGCCATAGGGCGAGGTGGCAACTGTGGAAAAAAGCCTGTGCAAAAAAAAGTGACATCTCTTAGCGGTGGATCACTCAGCAACTCTTAGCGGTGGATCACTCAGCTTGTGCGTCGATGAAGAATGCAGCTAGCTGCAAGAATTAATGTGAATTGCAGGACACATTGATCATCAACACTTTGAACACACTTGTGGCCCTGGGTTCCTCCTGAGGCTATGCCTGTCTGAGCATCGCTTGAAGGTCAATCGCCCGCGCGGTGCGTGTGGGGCCGGTGGTGCTGGCTGTCTGGTCCCCGCTGCCACCGGGCATGGCTGGGGTGTCTCACAG